>NC_069695.1:33381416-34631416 GCF_023699985.2 Odocoileus virginianus
AAAATATATATAAGACTGGAAAGAAAAAAGTCTAAGTCATCCCATGTAAACATTGATAAGAAAAAGTGAAATCAGAATCATTTTCCTTTCTAAAACTTTTGGATCTGCTTTATGTAGGAAATGGTTTTCTGGAGTATTTTTCTTAAACAACTTTATATATTTAAACTTTGACCATGCCCTGCAGCATGTGGGATCTTAGTTACCCAACCAGATATCAAACTCATACCCCCTGCCCTTGAAGGGCAGAGTCTTAACCACTAGACCATCATGGAAATACCTTTTGGAGTATTCCTAGTAAGATACTTGGGTGCTATGGGTAGAAGCAGAAGGAGGTGAAGCTTCTCAAGTGGTAGATACTCAAGAACATGGGTGTGAGGGGCAGGGAATGACATTTGAAAGGACAGAGAGGCACATACTTTGCAGACCAAATAGAACTTCTGCAGTTTAATGATTTTTTTTTTTCTCCCTTGAAAGACGCTTACAAATTTGCTTTAGACCTCACAGTCCCAAGGGCAAGACAGAACTTAACTCTGCAGGTCTGTAATGTGACATGCAATTAATGCTCTATGAGCCGTTTGCCAGAAAAGAGTTCAATGGTCATCAGTTAAAACACTGAGATGATAATTTCAATTACTCGCTAATTTCTAGTTTTGAGAATATATGTTAGTTTTTAAGTATGATTACATTCCTTTCTGAAGCCTCAAAGGGGCTGACAGTGAAAATCTTTGTCACTCAACTATTCAATGGGATCATTCTGTTATAGGAAAACAATAAAAGTAAGGAACAGTTGAACAGAAAAATATGATTTTTCAGGAATGTCTTTTGGCTAGAGGAGCCCAATTTTTAGAAGGAATGCACTGGCAAATTAGTGAATAACTGCCCTAATCTTTATTAGAGACTTTATTACATTTCATCAAGAAGGAATCACTGATGTTATCTTTTAACTGAAGCAATCAAATTAAAAAAAGAGATCCTTTCAAAGAAACCCAACACAAATAACTCTAAAAGGCATGCTCCCAATCCTAGAGGATTTGGATGGGCAGGGAGGGAAGTTCATGAAGCAGGGGATATATGTATACATAGAGCTGATTCACTTTGTTGTATAGCACAAACTAACACAATATTGTAAAGCACTTACACTCCAATTTAAAAAAAATAAAAGGTTTGCTACTTCAGCTGTTTAATCCTTTAGATCAGAGTGGGGCCAGCCTGCTTGAATAGCAGCTGGGTAGCCTGGACAGATGTCTCCAGAGGTTTGAAAAGTTAGGTCACACTATAAAACTTAACCCCAAATTTGGCACATTCTAAAGCATTTGAGGAAGTAGAAATATGAAAGTCAAGTCATACTATGTCCACTTTGCTTCTTAACTCTCTGTGTTTTGCTTTGGCGTGATCACATCAATGAATGAATGTGTCTTGGAAAAAAGACAAACTGCCTGAAGGTTAACGTCTTAAAGATTAACCTCTTAAACCTTCTTAAAGGTTAACAATTAACCTCTCTCCAAGAAACTACTACAGTGACCTGATATAGTTAAGTCCTTAACAAATGCTTGTTGGGGTTGATAAGAATTAATCCACTCAAAACAGGAAGATTTCTGTTCCAATTACCATCCCATCCAGTTGACCATGTGTGTGGTTCCTCAGTCATGTCCGACTCTTTGCGGCCCCGTGGACCCGTAGCCCGCTAGGCTCTTCTGTCCATGGGATTTTCCAGGCAAGAATACTGGAGTATTTTCTCTTGCAGGGGATCTTCACCACCCAGGGATCAGAACCCATGTCTTCTATGTCTCCATGCATTGGTGGGTGGATTCTTTACCATTATGCCACCTGAGAAGCCCCCAGTTGACTGCACAAACAGAAAATGGGGACTCTGCAGGGATGGGTTCAGTAGGTCTGCAGATCTTTTCTCCTAACTTAGTAAATGGTTTGAGCCTCATGATTGTTTGGAAAGTTTTTTGCCCTGGAGTTTCCCAGGAGTGAAGGTGTTAGGTTTATCTGTGAAAAGACATAGAGCAGAGTGATCCACCAGGTTTTCTTCTCCCACACTGACTTCTTTTGGAATACTACCACACCTAGCCTGGACTTCACTTCAGAGGCAGCGAAAGATAAGATGGAGACACAGAGCTCGACAAACATACCACTTCCAGATCAATCTTCACAGCTCTCTAAGTGAGGTGCAATCACTGTAAATCTTTTTTGCAGTTGATTTATATTGTAATTAAGGCAGAGAAGAAGCACACACAAGGCCAAAAGTGGAAAAGTAGCGCCCATTTTTCATGGAAAGTTTTTTCCCCCATAACTCAGAGCACAAGAGAGTATTAGGGGAAAAAAGAAAATCACAAGGAACTAGTCATGCTCACTAACAAGATATGGGAGAATGCTAAGTCATCTGTGTTTTGGGTTTAAATGTATATATTTCAGGTGATTAAAAAAGCACCTGGTGAATTATCTTGCAGCTTATAAAAGCAATATTTCAGCTTCGCTGTTTTTTATTCTTTTTTTTAATCAAATTATCTCCTAAAGCATTTTGACTGAAGTTTATTAAGGCAATGCAGCTATTAGTGCTTTGCAGTGCACTGTTGCAAAGTTAAGTAAGAGACATGACTTTTCCTATGCATACTGATCATACCTTCTGAAGGTCTAAAAGAACTAAAGATTGCATAGCTGAGTGGTTTTGAAGAAAGAAAATTGTTACTTTGCCTTTTTTTAAAAAAGCAATGTTATTAGATTTTTGGCGGGGGAGCATTCATAGGAAACATTATATTGCTAGATTTTAACTAGTATTTCGGATATTATTAGATTTCCAAAAAAGTAAGTTAGAAATTGAGAGACCAAAGCAGCTGCAGGTCTTTGTGTTGGCATGGAGGAAATTGGGAGAATTAGGAACCTTCGTTGGGAAACCAGACTGCCTCTCAGAAAATGTGGTGTGATTTGTTTATATTAACCAGAAAAATAATCATATCTTTGACAGCATGAGGGCTTCCCTGGTGGCTCAGATGGTAAAGTGTCTGCCTGCAATGTGTGGGAGACCTGGGTTTGATCTCTGGGTTGGGAAGATCCCCTGGAGAAGGAAATGGCAACCCTCTCCAGTACTCTTGCCTGGAGAATCCCATGGATGGAGGAGCCTGGTGGGCTGCAGTCCATGGGGTCGCGAAGAGTAGCACACAACTGAGCGACTTCACTTTTGACAGCACAGCAAAGGATGAGGAGAAAGCGATGCTTTAATTTTGCATTTAACTTATTAACAGTTTAAAAAGAGGACTATTAGTCCTAAACCAACATATTGGAAGGGAGGAAAGCTTCAGTTCAGTTCAGTTCAGTCGCTCGGTCGTGTCCGACTCTTTGCAACCCCATGAACCACAGCACGCCAGGCCTCCTTGTCCATCACCAATTCTCGGAGTCCACCCAAACCCATGTCCATTGAGTCGGTGATGCGATCCAACCATCTCATCCTCTATTGTCCCCTTCTCCTCCTGCCCTCAATCTTTCCCAGCATCAGGGTCTTTTCAAATGAGTCAGCTCTTCACATCAGGTGGCCAAAGTATTGGAGTTTCAGCTTTAGCATCAGTCCTTCCAATGAACACTCAGGACTGATCTCCTTTAGGATGGACTGGTTGGATCTCCTTGCAGTCCAAGGGACTCTCAAGAGTCTTCTCCAACACCACAGTTCAAAAGCATCAATTCTTCAGTGCTCAGCTTTCTTTATAGTCCAACTCTCACATCTATACATGACTCCTGGAAAAACCGTAGCCTTGACTAGACGAACCTTTGTTGACAAAGTAATGTCTCTGCTTTTTAATATGCTGTCTAGGTTGGTCATAGCTTTTCTTCCAAGGAGTAAGCATCTTTTAATTTCATGGCTGCAGTCAACATCTGTAGTGATTTTGGAGCCCCCAGAAATAAAGTCCGTCACTGTTTCCACTGTTTCCTCATCTATTTGCCATGAAGTGATGGGGCTGGATGCCATGATCTTAGTTTTCTGAATGTTGAGCTTTAAGCCAACTTTTTCACTCTCTTCTTTCACTTTTATCAAGAGGCTCTTTAGTTCTTCTTAGCTTTCTGCCTTAAGGATGGTGTCATCTGCATATCTCAGGTTATCGATACTTCTCCCAGCAATCTTGATTCCAGCTTGTGCTTCATCCAGCCCAGCATTTCTCATGATGTACTCTGCATATAAGTTAAATAAACAGGGTGACAATATACAGCCCTGATGCACTCCTTTTCCTGTTTGGAACCAGTCTGTTGTTTCATGTCCAATTCTAACTGTTGCTTCCTGACTTGCATACAGATTTCTCAAGAGGCAGGTCAGGCGGTCTGGTAGTCCCATCTCTTTCAGAATTTTCCACAGTTTGTTGTAATCCACAGTCAAAGACTTTGGCATAGTCAGTAAAGCAGAAATAGATGTTTTTCTGGAACTCTTTTTTTGCTTTTTCGATGATCCAGTGAATGTTGGCAATTTGATTTCTGGTTCCTCTGCCTTTTCTAAAACCAGCTTGAACATCTGGAAGTCTATCCAGTTAGGATAAAAATTCATGTAAAGCCCCCACAGAAAGAATGATTAAGCTTTTTGATCTTGCTAAATTCATGAAAAAACAAAAATCTGTGGGTAAACATGGACTCTAAAGCTTTTTTAAACTACAATTACCCATGATAATTAAACTTTCCTCAAATTATTCCTGTAAATAAAATTGAATACTACTTCAATTTTGTCTATTCCCATATGTATTGGTAATTTAATTAGCATTAATTTAATCCTACGTGTGCTCTTCTAAGAGTACAATGCTTTTACATGGAGAAAAAACAAAATGTCTTGTGGTCCAAAATTTGGTAAACATTGAATATCCTATCGCACTTTTTTAAGAGTTATAAAGCACAATAGCATATTTAATGATCTCAGATATACTACAATTAAAAATAAGAAACGTTTAACATTTTAACATTCAGCATTTCAGAAATTTATTGTCCACTTGATCTTTTATCTGGTGTGGAAGTGTTAGTCACTCAGTCCTGTCCAACTCTTTGTGACCCCTTGAACTGTAGCCCCCCAGGTGCCTCCGTCCATGGAATTCTCCAGGCAAGAATACTGGAGTGGGTTGCCATTCCCTTCTCCCGGGCATCTTCCTGACCCAGGGATTGAACCCGGTCTCCCTCATTGCAAGCAGATTCTTTACCATCTGAACCACCATGGAAGCCCAGGTCACCAAGGATATATTATGGAAAAACTCTGGTAATGAGAAAATAATTAAGTTAAAAAAATGAGACCTTGTGCTTATATTTGAACCCCCTTGTAAGTACAGTGTACATTGCCTTTCCCTTTCTTTCTTCACTCAACAAACACTTACTTGCACTTGTTATGTCTAAGGCACTCCCCTCTGGTACAAAGGCAGATATTGTGGTCAGAAGTAAAAAAAGTAGCAAATGTTTTTCAGGAAAAGTTCTTGTCACTACCACCCTCCCCTCCAGCTCTTAAGTCAAAGTATAAAAAACAGTTGGGGTTCAAGGAATATGGAAATAACAGTTTATTGCAGTACAGAATGAGATATGACCACAAGTAAGTGGTCATTTTTAGGTGGGAAATAATACACTTCTAGCTATGAAATCTCTTGAAAAAGATGCCCTGTAACCTGGACCTTGAAAGATGAGGCAGGAGATAGAAACACATGGAATCTTCTTAAGGATCATTGAATAACTGCTCCTGGGAGTTCTAGATGATAAAACGGAGGGGAGTTCAGTTTGGAGCTATATTATTGAGGGTCTTGAATGGTACACTGAAGGTTTAGGTTTGTTCAAGGGCAAATGTGGGAACTCTTGAAATTTACCAACAAGGAAATGGCAACATCAAGGCTACATTAGTGAAAGGGTGTTAAATTCTGCTGAAGAAGGAAGGGCATGGCAACCCACTCCAGTATTCTTACCTGGAGAATTCCACTGTCAGAGGAGCCTGGTGGGTTACAGTCCATGGGGTCACAAAGAGTTGGACCCAACTGATGCAACTTCATATGCATACATGTTAAGTTTCATATGGGCCGGCCATGTGCTTTATCTTGTGTATTACATGACCTGATATCCATTCATCCATCAATGGGCACTTAGGTTGCTTCCATTCCTTGGCTGTTGTAAAGAATACTACAATGAACAGGAGAGGACAGATATCTCTTGGTGAAAACAGCTTCACTTCCTCTGGATATGTACCCAGAAATGGGAGTGTTAGATCACATGGTAGTTCTGTTTTTAATTTCTTAGGAATCTCCATATTGTTTCCATGGTGGCTGTACTATTTTACATTTCCACCAACAGTGCACAAGGATTTCTTTTTCTCCAAATTCTCTCCAGCATTTCTTTTTTTAAAATGTATTATTATTTTACTTTGGCATATGGGATCTTAGTTCCCCAATCAGAGATTGAACTCTGCAGTGGAAGTTCAGAGTTTTAACCACTGGTCTGCCAGGGAAATCTCATCTCCAGCGTTTTTTCCCTATCTTTTTGGTAATGGTTTGCTAATATTTTGTTGAGAATTTTTGCATCTGTGTAATCAAGAATATTGTACTGTAGTCTTCTTTCATAATAGTATACTTACCTGGTTTCAGTATTAGAATAATGTTGGTCTCATAAAATGAATTTGAAAGTATTCCCTCCTTTTTCTTTTTTGGAAGAGTTTGAGAGTTTGAGAAGGACTGGTACTAATTCTTCTTTAAAAGTTTGGTAGAATTCACCAGTGAAGCCATATGGTCTTGGACTTTCCATTGTTGAGGGGTTTTACGTACAGATTCACTCTCTTTACTAGTAATGAATCTATTCAGATTTTATATTTCTTCATGGTTTGGTTTCGGTAGATTGTATATTTCTAGGCTTCCCAGGTGGCACAGTGGTAAAGAATCCTCTTGCCAGTGCAGGAGACGTGGGAGATGCAGATTTGATCCCTGGGCTGGGAAGATCTCCTGTAGTAAGAAATGGCAACTCACTCCAGTGTACTTGCCTGGGAAATTCCATGGGTAGAGGAACCTGGCGGGTTACAGTCCATGGGGTTGCAAAGAGTCAGGCATGACTGAGCGCGCGAGCGCACACACACACAGACACACACACACATACACATATTTCCAGGAATTTACCCATTTCTTCTAGGTTGGCCAATATATTAGCATGTAATTTTTCATATAATCTCTTATGATCTTATGTATTTCTGTGGTATCAGTTGTAATATGTTCTCTTTCATTTCTTTATTCGAGTTGTCTTTTATTTGTGTGTGTGTGAGTCTAGCTAAGGGTTGTTCGATTTTGTATATCTTTTACAAAATAACAGCTCTTAGTTTCATTGATCTTTCCTACTGTCTTTTTAGTCTCTATTTCATTTATTTCTTCTTTGATTTTGTCATTTCTTTCCTTTTACTAAATTTAGACTTACTTTATTCTTTTTCTAGCTCCTAGAAGTGTAAAGATAGATTGTTTGTGACTATTTTTCATAAAGTAGGCATTTATTGATATAAATTTCTTTCTTTGTACTGCTTTTATTGCATCCCATAAATTTTGTTATATGTGTTTCCATTTTCATTTGTCTTAAGATTTTTTTTAATTTACTTTTTGATTTATTCTTTGATCCACTGTTTTTTCAGGAATATATTGTTTAATGTGCACATATTCATGTACTTTCTAGTTTTTTTTAATTCTAGTTTAATGCCATTGTGGTAGGGAAAATGCTTGATATGATTTAAATCTTCTTAAATTTGTTAAGACTAATTTTGGGACCCAAATTATGTTCTGTCCTGGAGAATGTTCCTCGTTTGCCTGAGAAGAATGTGTATTTTGCTGCTGTTGAATAGAATGTATATATCCATCAGATCCATCTGCTATAACATGGATTTAAGTCCAGTATTCCCTTTCTGATTTTCTCTGGTTAATCTACCAATTTGCTTTGTCTTCCAGCAAAGTTTCTGTGTACTGATCTTCAAAGCAGTCACAGATGACATGTTCCTTGAGGGCAGAAATTACATTTGTTCAACTTAACATAGTAGAACCTAGTCCACTGGTTTGCAGGCACTCAATACAGATTTTCTGAATTAAGTTATCATTATTATTACTGAATAAGTGGGGTAGTATTTTTGTATTTTGGTATTTTGATTTCTAGTATTTCTTTTATCTGTCTATTGTAATGTCTATAGGGAAGAAGACAGGACCAATGGTACCTGGAGAAGGAGGAGTAGATTGTTCAGAGGAAATCCTTAGGGATGAATTCTGGACCATGGCAGAAAGAGATACGGTGAGAAATCTGATACTTTTTAGGTTTCAACCATTTACTCTCTAAAGGGTTGAAACATCCAGTTAACATAATAAGAAAACATCCATTAAGTTAACATAATAAGAAAAGTGTTATTCTTCCTTGGGTGTAGCCTAGGGGAGCGTCCTTATAGAGTTTATTTGTATACATACATACTTTTTTTTAATGTGTATTTGCTCATTCAAATATTTTGTTCTTTTTTTTTTTTTGAGGTCTTTATTTATCTAATGCTGAGTTTGGAGAGCTTATTTTTAATGTATAGTCTGGATACAAGTCCTTATTCAAACATAGCCCTTACAAATATATTCTCTTGCCTTTTGATTTTAATAGTGTTGTTAGAAGAGCCTAAGTTTTGCATTTTAATGAAATTCAATTTATTACTATTTCTTGCTATTTTAGTGTTGTGCCTAAGAAATATTTGCCTATTCCAAGTTCACAGTTTTTTCCTATGCTTTCTTCTAGAATATTTGCAATTTTAGGTTCTATACTTATGATTTATGTTGCTAATTTTTACATATTGTCCATAGCATCAAATTTAATTTATTTGCATATAAATATGCAATTTTAACAGGCACTTTCCAGGTGGCACAGTGGTAAAGAGTTTGCCTGCCAAAGCAGCAGACACAAGAGATGCTGGTTCAATCCCTGGATTAAGAAGAGCCCCTGGAGGAGGAAATGGCAATCAACTCCAGTATTCTTGCCTGGGAAATCCTATGGACAGAGGGGCCTGGCAGGCTACAGTCCTTGAGGTTGCAAAGAGTCAGACCCGAGTGAGCAACCGAGCACACACACACATGCAATTTTAACAGCACCGTTTTTTGAAAAGACTATTCTTTATTCACTGAAGTGTTTTTGTAGCTTTGCAAAAGATCAGTTGTCAATAAATGTGGGTATATTTCTGTACTTTCTATTTGATTCCATTGATTTATTAGTACATCTTGATCCAATGTCATGTTGGTTTTGGTCACTGTGGCTTTATAAAATATCTTGAAGTTAGGTACTAAGTCCTTCAATTGTATTCTTCTTTTACTAAGTTCTAGGTTCTATGTATAATTTGGATTTAGTGATATTTACATGGGCTTCCCTGGTGGCTCGGTGGCAAAGAATCTCTCTGCCAATGCAGCAGACGCAGGTTCGATCTCTGGGCTAGGAAGATCCCTTGGAGAAGGAAATGGCAACCCACTCCAATATTCTTGCCTGAGAAATCTCATAGACAGAGGAGCCTCGTGGGCTACAGTCCATGGGGTCACAAGAGAGCTGGATACGACTTAGCAACTAAACAACGACAATGATAACAATATTTTGTACATGTAAAACACATGCAAAAACATTTGAAAAAAACACTCAATACTACCCAAACTTTGAATTACAATTTCAAAATTACATGATGAGTATCTGGCAAACTGAAAACAGACATGAGCTTCCATGGTTAGAGGTTAAAGGAATTGAATTTTATAGATTACAACAATGAATAACTCTATATTTCTTGGCTTAAACTTACTTCCTCAGAAATTATTTACAAATATAATAAAGCTCATTTTTGAAAATATTATTTAAAAAAATTTAAATTTTAAAGGAAGCTTGCATATTGTCACTAATAAACAAATTTTAACTAAAAGATATTAGAATTCTCTATTATGGGAATAAAAATGCTTTGCTGTATTGTAAAGGGTCTGAAAGTATCATTTTAAGAATTGTCTCCAGAATATAACGGTTCCTCAGTTCTGAAAGATGTCCATCTAATGTACTCTTAATAAAATGATTTACTATACTTTGCTGTTTTTAGTGCATGGCTTTGCTTTAGCACCACTGTAAAACAAGGTCATTTTTTCTTCTTATAGATTTTTTTGTTGTTTCTACTGTAGGACAGTTGGGTGTTTAAGTACTACAGCTTTATTTGTTTTATCAAAAGAAAAAATAGTCTGTGAAACTAGGTTTATTAATATCACCAATACCAACTGTTCTACAATTCAGTCATAGATTTATTCTCTTTTATTTGGTTAATACCTATGTCAACCTATTCCTGACAGATGCTTGAAGGTTCTTTTCTGGTATATAATCTAATTGAAATTATTCTGCCTTATAGGATAATCTAGGGGTATCATGAGATAATATCCTAACAGTTTAACTGATCGCATTCAACATTTTCTGTATCTACCAATTGGCTTAGCTTGGAAACACATAGATGTAATGGTCTTTAGCCCAAAAGTACAGGCTTGATCTTTTTAGGCAGGAAGTCATATTTCTAATAGAAGAAATACCATTTCATGTCAACAAACTTCATCAATACCTTGGGCCATTTGTCTTGCAAACACAAGTCTCTAAGAACCTTGCCACTGGGAAAATTGTAGCTTATTTTATTTAATAATAATATAGGACAGATATTTATCCCTTTCCTAAGCTCATCTCTGCTATCTGGAAAGATAATCAGTCACCTGGCTTGACTTAAAAATAATAAAGAGAATGCCCTTTTAGAAATACATTAAATAACAAAAGAATAGAATTCCTTTATTGCTAGTACACATTGAGATACTTTATTTTCACTTGTCTTGCAAAAGATTGCAGTCACATAATGCTTCACTTAATTTTTGCAACCTTAAAACTCTTATTTCACTGGGCTTTCTATTTTCACCCTCTGAAGTTTTGCCATTGTATATTTACTGTAAATAATGAGCTCATGAATAAATGTGAAGTGGTACATTTTCTTTACACTTAAATTTCTAAAAAATGTTAATTTATAAACTTCCTTTTACATATATCTCATGACCTTTTGATTTTACAGAATTTCTTGATTCTTTTTCTAGCCTTAAGGGCAGACTTGAACCAGGAAAATTAATACACAAGAGACCTCCCAAATATTATTTTAAAAAACAAATTGTCCTCTACCTGCCTTAAAAAATCTATTGCCTCCAGGGCATATCTTATAAAAAAATAAAAAGATTTCTTCAAGTAGGGAAAAACTGAATCTGATATTTTTCTTAACACTGTCCTATTTAATCTATTAATTAGTTCCGTATAAGATTATTTCCTGGATACTAGTTCAGATAATCCTTTGATAAAGCTGCCCCTTTTATTCATCAAATATTTATAGAGAATCTATTAAAATGATGCCCTCCAAGCATTCTACAAGGTATAATTCTGAATAAATCATGAACACACACAAAAATTTATGGAGAAAATGTGTATATCACATAGACATGTTACAGGCATACATCACATAAATGCTGTAGGTACATATCTGACTTGTATGTCAAGCAACATGCACTTCACATTGTGTTTGGTACTGTGGGAATATAAAGCTGAATATGGAATTATTTTCAAGAGTCTGGATCTATTTGGTGAAAGAAATTCAAGCTGTTAAGCTTGAGTAAAAACAATGACTATGATAGAGGTATGAAAAAACTATTTCTAGACAGAGACAGGGAAGTTATTCAGGCTTCCCATGTGGCATTAGTGGTAAAGAACCTGCCTGCCGATGCAGGAGACTGGGTCGGGAAGATCCCCAGAGCATGGCAACCCACTTCAGTGTTCTTGCCTGGTGAATCCCATGGGCAGAGGAGCCTGGCAGGCTACAGTCTATAGAGTTGCAAAGAATTGGACACGATTGAAGCAAACTCAGCATGTATGCATGCAGAGAGGATATTCACACTCTATGAAATAAGACAGTTGAGGGAACTGAAGAAAACTGGGAGCCAAAAGACTTCAGAATAGGAAACAGTATTAGACAACAGTATTAGGAGGGAAAGAGACATATCTGTCTTGCTTCTCACTATACCCCTTCCAAACAGCTCTGCAGCTGTTCAAAGAATATTTGTTCAGGATAGAAGAAAATAAGGAATGATGGAGCATGAAGAAAGCAGAACTCATGGAGAGGTAAGATAGACATGTTGCAAACCAAGTATACATCCAGTTAAAGAAAAGTCTTCTTCTTTGCACTCCTTTCTTATCTCTCAAATACTTTCTATCTCCAATGGCATCATATTACTTAGGTCACTAGATGTCCAAATAGAACCATTGCAAGATCTTTTCAGTCAGTTTCCTTATCTCTAATCAGCAAACTTCTATTCTACCGCCTACCCACCTACCTTCTACTTTCCACATATCAACCTAGAAAATCTTCCTAAAACTCAAATGCTTTACATCTCCCTCTCTTCTGTATGCATTAATCACTCCCCCTCCTTCCACCCAATATCTTCAGGATAAAGTCCAAGCTTCTTTTCACGGCATACAACTGCCTGCAAGATTTGACCTCTGTCTCCCTCTCTATACCCCTCTGTAGCTATAGTCCAACTGTATTCTATGCAAATCATCCCAGAATACTATAATTTCAGTAATGTGAAAGGTTCTTTCATATCTAGTTGTAGTAATTTCTATGTCTTTCGTCTGAAAAGCCTTTCCACCTCTGTTTTTCACCTTGCCATTGCATTTATCACATTATAGTGACATTGCTTCTAAAGGTAGTTTTTCTATTATACATTGGACTTTTCCTAAGAGCTCAAACTGAATCTGGCTCACTGTTTTTTTAATCTATGAAGGCTACATAGATATTTGATAAATACTTATTGAATTAATAAAAAGCTGCTGTTTTTCATAGACACAGATGAAAAATCTTTGCCCAGATTTTGCCATGTCTCATCATTTTCAGGGTCTTTAGAAACAGCTTGTCTTTCTGTAACTAGGTAAATTCATTATCTAATTTCACTTAGCCCTTACAATTTGTGTCATTTGAATTTGCTGATTGCTTTTTGTTCATTTTCTTAGCATTCCATGATGTCTTTTGGTCAACAAGAATTTGTGTAAGTTTTCATTATTTCAATGTACTCAGTAATAGGTGTTACTTAGCTACAAATGTAGTCTGTATTCTCTTTTCTAATCAAAGGCTTATATTACCATTTTTCCTATTTTTATTTGGTCTATTTGCTAGCTATCAGAGTCCATTCTTTCTTAATTTATTAGACAGTCTAATTTCTCTCCTGATATATGTTTAAAAGGTCTTTTATTTATTTGACTATATAGCTAGCAGTAATTTACACATATTTCCCTTTTGTGTTGACTGAAAACTGGCTTAGGTTTATCCTTGCGCTTTTCTGTTTTTTAATTTCCACAAACTTTTTTTAAATAAAAAAGATCAAGGAACAATCATAAATACTTCTATTTAATACCAAATTTGAGGGAGAGGATTTTAAAGGCTCAGATGTTGGCCATCCATATATTCCTTTACATGAAAAATATTTATACATATGAATGGTAAGTTTAAATGCTTTTGGTGGAATTTTTTGGTAAATTTTAAACTAACTATACAAATTTTATTCAAAACTCAGAATACAGTTTGAAACATTTTATGTAATAATGGTTTAAGTCTGGATAATATGTCATATTGTATAATACAGTTGAACAAACACTTAGCTTAACAGATGCCATGATTCTGGCATGTTTTCCAAATTAAGTCAATAAGATACAAGATCAAATGCACAAACTTCGGGTTTATCACAGAAAAACCATTTGCCTCTTCTTCTCTCTAATAATAAAATAACTAAAATTACAGCTCTAAATTAATAGCCTTGGGAAGTCTTAAAGAAAAATAATCACACATTGTATAGCAATATGCCAACATTCTAAGTTAAATTTGCATATTAAAATTTCAGGTTAAATTTTCAAATACATAATCTCAGGGTTTTTGTTAATTGGTTAATTCCTTATTTTTCCTCCTAACTCTTGTTCTCTTCCTCCTTCTCCTTGGATGGATGGCATGCTTCTTTCTAGGCAAACCCAGGCATTTGGTAAGGTACTGAGTTGGCTAAGAAGTTCATTCAGATTTTTCCACTTGCCTTTGTTCCTCTGATTTTCTCTTCATTAACTTCCTCAAAGTTTATTCTCTTTTATGGCTTCACAATCTGTGTACAAAACTTGTTATTATAGCCCTTCTTGAGCACCTATCACCCAATCAAGATTTCAGATGCTCAGAGGATATCTCCATATGACCCCCTCTCTCTTATTAAGCTATGTGCAGCCTAAATGGGGCTCTTCATTTCCCTTGAAGTAAGAGCCCCACAGTCTCCTTTCTTGTTGTTCTGGTTATTGTCAGCTCCGGGGCTTAGACTCATTTTGTCGTGGTCCTCTTCTATTTTCACCCGAGTCTACTGTTTTAGTAGGTCATACCATCATGCCTCTGAACAATGTCCACCATTTCCCTCCTTCTTCTATTTCCTTGGCTGCTTCTGTAGCACAATAGGAAGGAGGTCTCACAGTAGGAAACCCCCATATTTTACAGTAGGTTTCTGGCTCCATTTCCCAAATATCTCCACTGACCAGTCTAGATGACTTAGCTTTCTAAGATGCCACTTGTGTATTGTCTCTTAAAATGACTCTTCACAGGACTTCCTTGGTGGTCCAGTGGCTGCGATTCCGTGTTCCCAATGTAGGGGGACTGGGTTCGATCCCTGGTCAGAGAACTAGATTCCACATGCTGCAACTAAGATCCAGCAAAACCAAAATTGAATATTTTTAAAAGATATTCTTCACTATTAGCTGCATCCAGTTTGCTCCTTTGCCTTTCACTGTCTTCCACAACAGATCCACAATATGCATGCACCCCTCACCTTCTCTGTCTCTACAGAATGTTTCCCTTACCGCAGTATGGACTGGGAATCAGAAAACATGGGATCTAAACTCGGCTCTGCCACATACACGCTGAGTCAAAGGGATGGTTCTTTTAAGTTTTCTGAGCTAATATATCTGTAAAATGGACATAGTAAAATCCAGGGTTATTTGTGATATTCAAATGAAAATTAGCACAAATTTGAAACCTAAAGTGCAACAGAAAAATGAGCTAATGCAACAATGTCAAACTCACTCTATCCCCAATGCTATCTGCATTGATGCAGTGCAGCTTTCTTTGCTTCTTCACAAAAAGACTGTAGAATGCTAACTACTAACCCAGTGTTATAAGACAAATAACTCCGTATTCAGAATGTCTGAGCGAGTTTTTTTCCTCTGTTAAATTTGTAAAATAAAGAGAAGTTTAAAAAGGACATGAGAAAGATTTTCTGTAGGATCACTGTTATTCAGAATCTGGCAGGATTTATCCTTCTAAAGAAGAAAGGGAAGCTAAGAGGGAAAGAAGAGATGAGATAAGAAAAAGAAGCAGTTTGATACAGTAAAGATAACATTTTATAATCCAACACCAGCCCTGGTTTTGACTTTTGAATGAATCAGCTGGCTGAGAACTTTCTGATCCAAAACAAGGCAAGATGCCAGCTGGCAAGTCTAGAGACTGAATGCAAAGATCCTCCTAGTTCTATAAAAAGGTTTTAATAAGAAACATGCATTTAATTTATTACAGAATAAGCAAGGAAAGATCTGATCATGCAGTCCTACAGTATTTGCTAGAAATTATATGTTTAAAGGCCTACAAGATGAAAATTTTGACATATATAAGGAATTTTGACTTCATGCCTTGCTCACTGCACTGCAGATGTTTTTTATTTGTTTCTCAGTTTGCTTGCTTTTTTGCATCCAAAATGGTGTGATGCTAACCCAGCAGCAGGATGTGGGATTAACTCTGGAAAATGAAACTCTCTTGTTGAAAACAATGTCGGTAACATCTCTAGGCATTCGTATCCAGGGAGGGGTAGGCCAGGGGTAAGCAATGAAGAACTTAAATATACTTAAGCATAATTTGTGGATACTGGGGAGCCTTACACTCATCATTGACTAATTTTAGCCTATTTACTTAATCCTCAAATCAATTTTAACAACATTAAGATATTAGAATATTAGATGCCACATTACAGGTTCTATAAGAAATATGCCCAATGGAGTAAATCGAGGAGAATGCCGCACATTTCATAATTTTATACTAAGCAGTCAAGTTTTCATTCTGGTAGGTCATTTGATTCTCTGCAGGTGGCCACGCCTGCCTCTAAAGAGAGAGCCCAGAGTCACATGCTACACAAATGAAATGCGATTATCTTTGTGGGTAGCATCATATGATTTGGAACAAGTCTTTAGGTCTACTATAAAGATCCTTCAAATAAATCATCCAGCTAAGCTTCTGTGGACCCCAAACTCCTAATTTAAAAATGTTGATAAATGAAGTACCTCTTTAGTTAATAAATGAAGTATCTCTTTAGTTATCCTTTGTCAGCAACATTCATTTTAATGGAAAGTGAGTTTACAGGGTTACATGATTGAACTACTGAGCCAAGTCAGTGTTGGCAAATGATGGGCTAAATTATTGATGTTACACACTAATGAATTCTGATGAGAAATAAAACACAGACATTACGTTTCAAGTGGTTCATAATTATTTTTGTACTTTAAAAGCAATTTTATTCTTTTTTCAAATCATACTGGTTCTGTAAAACAAAAACATAGTTAGTGATTATACTAAAATTATTGAGTTTGTGGCAAAAAAATGCTCTTGCAAGTTTTCATTTCTATGAAGATAATGTTATTCACACTAGGTTTCTGATTTCCTTATATACTTCTGGGAAAAGATAATTAAATTAAATGTCTAAACTTTAAAACCAGTGTCTTTAAATAAGATAATCTGCTTTGCAGCCATGGTTAGCATCTCAATAGATGTGTTTATAATCTATGATATGTCTATCAGCACATTTACTGGAGCTGTGTTGAAATACCATAATTATTTCAGGTAATAACGAATATGGAGGGCCTTCCAGGAAGCAGCTCTGTTTTAGTAACGAAGTTATCTTTGTTTTTAGTAGCAAAGTGCTATGGTGTAAAGTATATATTATAAAATGATAGATGTTTGACACAGTCAGAACCTGATGGTAATAACTAACACAGGCTCATACTCAGATAAGGAACACAGAGGTCTATACCATAAGGCAATGACAGTGAGTATTTCTTCATGACTTAACTGTCTCAGACTTAACTGCATGGATCTGTGATCATCCTTCTTTCTAGTGAATGACTCAGACAAAGTCTCAGTTCAAAGAGATCTTGTTTAGTCACTTAGTTTCACCTGACTCTTTGTGACCCCATGGACTGTAGCCCGCCAGGCTCCGTCGTCTATGGAACTCTCTAGGCAAGAATACAGGAGTTGGTTGCTGTTTCCTCCTCCAGGGAATCTTCCCAACCCAGGGATTGAACCCATGTCTCCTGCTTGGCAGGCAGATTTTTTTTTTTTTTTACTGCTGAACCACCTGGGAAGCCAGAGAGAACTGAGACTGATTTTTAATTAAGAGACACGAGAGGCAGAGATTATAGTTGACGAGGTGTTAGTTCAAAGAGTCATCACATGCTGCTCATGAATCTGTGGACAAGTCCCTCTGCTGCTCTGCCAGCTCAGATACCAAAGCCCTAAATGAAGCCACAGGTCCTCCTCTCCAATCAGTGAAGGCTACGGTAATTCCCAAATCAGGTATGCTGTGAAAGTGAAACCTACTTTGTAAACATGAGGTAAGTTTACTTCCTCATGTTTTAAGCCCAGGTTTGCTTGGTGATTCATTTTAGAGAATCACCAGAACTAACTGGGAGACTATTTCCTTTACCAACTGAAGGATATGACACAGGGAATTGGATTAGGAGAGTTTTCAAGTCAAGGTTTGGTCAACATCTGGACTATTACCCTGTTATGATAATACGTGTAGATCGTCACAAAGATGAAAATCCAAAGGTATTAACAAAACTTCTCTCATCATGTTGGATTGAGGTAGGAGATACAGTACAGTGTACTTTAGTTCTCACTTAATGTATACTTTATATGAAATTTTAAAAAGTGGGACTTGTTTTAATTCTATAAGGTCCTCTTCCCACCTGAAAGGTTTCTGAGTCATTTTCTTCATACTCAAAGTATTTCTCTTTATCTATGATGGACTTGGCACTATTTGTAAATAACAAATCTACTACAAATTTTACCTTTTTTTGCATTAAAATTTTTTAATCCTAATATTTTCCTCTCATTGTAACTGCTCTGTTCATTGTTCTATAATCGTGATACTTTTGGATGAAAAATCATGTGTCTGGGTTAATCTCACATCAAAAGTAGCATCATTATATAATGATGATGCTAAGGTGTATGAAAAATACCTACTGGATATGCTCCATTAGTCACTAATTTTCAAACTTAAAGTTCTGTCTTTGAAAAACCCCTCTCCTCCACGTTACTGACATGACTCTTCCACTTGAAAAATGTACTGCCTGTATAAAGTGAATTTAAAACAAAATACAAACTCTGGGTATTATTTTGTGTAAGTCCATGAAAAAGTCAGAACACATAAAAATGTATGCCTTTTAACATGAACAATCCTGAATATGCTATTTTACTTTAAAATAAAGAATGCATTTTTGCTTTGGCACTATTTAACATAATAAAGGGAGTAGATAATTTAATTTCATAGAATTCAACATTAACAAATACTTTATCAACCTCCTGAATCTACATCATACTGATACATGTTTGAAATGAATGAATTTCCATTTTGATATCAATCTTTGAATTGAGGTTTTCCTTTGTTTATCTTCAAATAGAAGGAAGATCAACTATCATTGTTACCCACAGGCACCAGTGGATGTTGTCAGAATCTTCCAAATATTTTGAGAGATGAAAGGGTTATAAGGCCAATAACTATATGTAACAAAGTGTTAGGCGCTCAGGCATGTGTGACTCAGGGCGGCCCCATGGACTGGAGTAGTCCAGGCTTCTCTGTCCATGGGATTTCCCAGGCAAGAATACTGGAGTGGGCATTTCTTTCTCCAGGGGATCTTCCCAACCCAGAGGTTGAACTCACATCTCTTTCATCTCCTGCATTGCAGGCAGAATCTTTACTGTCTGAGTCACCAGGGAAACCCATATGTAACAAATAAAACCCCCAAAGTTAAAGGGCATTGACAGGAGACATTGTACAGGAGACAGGGATCAAGACCATCCCCATGGAAAAGAAATGCAAAAAGGCAAAATGGTTGTCTGAGGAGGCCTTACCAATAGCCGTGAAAAGAAGAGAAGCAAAAAGCAAAGGAAAAAAGGAAAGATATTCCCATTTGAATGCAGAGTTCCAAAGAATAGCCAGGAGAGATAAGAAAGCCTTCCTCAGCGTTCAGGGCAAAGAAATTGAGGAAAAAAACAGAATGGGAAAGACTAGAGAACTCTTCAAGAAAATTAGACATACCAAGCGAACATTTCAGGCAACGATGGGTTCGATAAAGGACAGAAATGGTATGAACCTAACAGAAGCAGAAGATATTAAGAAGAGGTGACAATAATACACAGAAGAATTGTACAAAAAAGATCTTCATGACCCAGATAATCACGATGGTGTGATCACTCACCTAGAGCCAGACATCCTGGAATGTGAAGTCAAGTGGGCCTTAGAAAGCATCACTATGAAAAAAGCTAGTGGAGGTGATGGAATTCCAGTTGAGCTATTTCAAATCCTGAAAGATGATGCTGTGAAAGTGCTGCACTCAATATGCCAGCAAATTTGGAAAACTCAGCAGTGGCCACAGGACTGGAAAAGGTCAGTTTTCATTCCAATCCCAAAGAAAGGCAATGCCAAAGAATGCTCAAACTACCACACAATTGTACTCATCTCACACGCTAGTAAAGTAATGCTCAAAATTCTCCAAGCCAGGCTTCAGCAATATGTGAACCAAGAACTTCAGATGTTCAAGCTGGTTTTAGAAAAGGCATAGGAACCAGAGATCAAATTGCCAATATCTGCTGGATCATTGAAAAAGCAAGAGAGTTCCAGAAAAACATCTACTTCTACTTTGTTGACTATGCCAAAGCCTTTGACTGTGTGGATCACAATAAACTGTGGAAAATTCTGAAAGAGATGGGAATACCGACCACCTGACCTGCCTCTTGAGAAACCTGTATACAGGTCAGGAAGCAACAGTTAGACCTTGACATGGAACAACAGACTGGTTCCAAATAGGAAAAGGAGTATGTCAAGGCTGTATATTGTCACCCTGCTTATTTAACTTATATGCAGAGTACATCATGAGAAATTCTGGGCTGGAAGAAGCACAAGCTGGAATCAAGATTGCTGGGAGAAATATTTAACAACCTCAGATATGCAGATGACACCACCCTTATGGAAGAGAGTGAAGAGGAACTAAAAAGCCTCTTGATGAAAGTGAAAGAGGAGAGTGAAAAAGTTGGCTTAAAGCTCAACATTCAGAAAACTAAGATCATGGCATCTGGTCCCATCACCTCATGGGAAATAGATGGGGAGACAGTGGAAACAGTGTCAGACTTTATTCTTTTGGGCTTCAAAATCACTGCAGATGGTGACTGCAGCCATGAAATTAAAAGACACTTACTCCCTGGAAGGAAAGTTATGACCAACCTAGGCAGCATATTAAAAAGCAGAGACATTACTTTGCCAACAAAATTCCGTCTGGTCAAGGCTATGGTTTTTCCAGTAGTCATGTATGGATGTGAGAGTTGGACTGTGAAGAAAGCTGAGCACCGAAAAATTGATGCTTTTGAACTGTGGTGTTGGAGAAGACTCTTGAGAGTCCCTTGGACTGCAAGGAGATCCAACCAGTCCATCTTAAAGAAGATTAGTCCTGGGTATTCATTGGACAGACTGATGCTGAAGCTGAAACTCCAATACTTTGGCCACCTCATGCAAAATGTTGACTCATTGGAAAGGACCCTGATGCTGGGAGGGATTGGGGGCAGGAGGAGAAGGGGACGACAGAGGATGAGATGGTTGGATGGCATCACCAACTCGATGGGCATGAGTTTGAGTAAACTCCGGGAGTTGGTGATGGACAGGGAGGCCTGGCGTGCTGCGATTCATGGGGTCGCAGACTCAGACATGACTGAGCAACTGAACTGAACTGAATGGCAGAGAGCGAAGAGGAACCAAATAATCTCTTGATGAGTGTAAAGGAGAAGAGTGAAAAGGTTGACTTAAAACATTAAAAGAACTAAGATCATGGCATCCGTTCCCATTGCTTCATGGCAAATAGAAGGGTAAAAGGTAGAAGCAATGACAGATTTTCTTTTCTTGGGCTCTAAAATCACTGTGGATGGCGACTGCAGCCATGAAATCAGAAGACAATTGCTTCTTGGCAGGAAAAGTTATGACAAACCTAGACAGTGTGTTTAAAAGCAGAGACATCATGCTGCTGACAAACGTCCATATAGTCGAGGCTATGGTTTTTCCCTGTGGTCAGGTAGGGTTGTGAGAATTGAACTGTAAAGAAGGCAGAGCACAAAAGAATTGATGCCTTTGAACTGTGGTGCTGGAGAAGACTCCTGAGAGTCCTTTGGACAGCAAGGAGATCAAACCAGTCAAGTGAATCAACCCTGAATACTCACTGGAAGGATCGATGCTGAAGCTGAAGCTCCAATATCATGGTCACCTGATGCAAACAGCCAACTCATTGGAAAAGTCCCTGGTGCTCGGAAACATTGAGGGCAGAAGGAGAAGAGGGCAACAGAGGATTAGATGGCTGGATGCCATCACCGATGCAATGGGCATGAACTTGGGCAAACTCCTGGAGATGGTGAGGGTCAGGGAGACCTGGTGTGCTGTAGTCCCTGGGGTCCGAAAGGGTCAGACACGACTGGGCCAGTGAACAACAACAAACAATAGAAATACTCCCTGAGTTGGGCCCACTGGAGACCTGGCCCTGATCCTTCTCTGACATCCTTCTGTACTCTTCTCTATCAGAGCCCTATGATCCACCTAACTGTTCTTCTGATTTTACCTGAAGGGAACTAGTCAAGCCTCATGCCCCTTGAATTGCCAATTATATCACATAGGGCAAGTTTCTGTGAACTTTTAAAATTCTGTTCAAAATACTCTTTTTTTTTTTTTTTGTAATTCATTTTTTGACCCACATGATTAAAATTATGTGAATCCATTTCCTAATATTGGGGGCATTTTTCCTGTATCTTTTAAGGATTGACTTCTAATAATTTCATTATGATAGGTCAACATTTTTTACACTATTTCAATCTTTTTAAATTTATTAATACTTGTTCTATGACACAGTATATCAGTATATAGTCTAAGTGTGAAATACTCCTTTGTACTTTAAAATTACAGCTCTTGTTGAATGGATTGTTTTATAAATGTCAATTTGGTCAAGTTGGTTGACAGCAATGTTCAACTTTTCCATATTCTTACTGATTTTCTCTCTGTATGTTCTATCAATTCCCAAGAGAGGAGCATTGAAATTAACTATGTTTAGCCATCTTTTTATGTCTAAGTTTTCTTTTAAATATTTGCCTATGTATTTGAAATTTTCTTATTAGATGTACATACCCATTTATGATTTTTATATGTACTTGATTCTTTCTCTTAATGAAATGACCTTCTTGATACCTGGTTTTTTCTAATTTGTGAAGTTTAATTTATCTAATATTAATGTAGCCTCTCCAATTGCATTATGTTTGGTGTTGCACTGCATGTCTTTTTCCATGCTTATATTTTAATCTATCAGTGACTTCATATTTAAAGTGTATCATTTACAGATAATTACATTTGAGTCTTGTATCTTTACTTAATGTGATGCATCTGTTTTTAAGTCCATTCATATTTAATATAAATTTAATATGTTAGATTTGGTTGCACAGACTTGTTATTTTTACTGGATAGAGAATTGGATTCATTTTTTTTTTCTTTCACCAGTTTAAACATATTCTCCTATGTCTTCTGGTCTCCATTGTTTCTGATAAGATGTTAGAAGTAATTTTTAATTTCCTTTTATTTGGCTGCTTTTAGATTTTATCTGTATCATAGTTTTATTTTTAGTTTTTACACACTGACTACAATGTACGTAGGTATGACTTTTCTGCACATATCTTTTGTGGGGTGGTTCTTTGAGTTTATCTGGCTCTGTAATTCAGGCTTTTTCACCAAAATGACATTACTATTATACTTTTTTATAGTTCGAGTGCACCCCCAACTGGTGTTAAACTAACACCATGAGAGAAATACCTAAGAAGTAACTGCTGAAATTTTAGACCTTGGTCAAGAGTTATTCACTGAATGTTCAATACATTCTTGGAATATCACATCTAAATTACTCAGTCTTTTATTTGTGGCCTTATTTAAGACCTTATTTTCTCTCTTATCTTTCATTGTCTTCCTCTCAGATGATGTCAGTAACAGACACAGATAATTGCCACAGTATGGTGGTTAAGAGTGGGTACTCTGTAGGCAAACAGTGAGGGTTTCAATCCTGTCTCTCCTATCAGCTGTGTGATCATGGGCAAAATATTTAACTTCTACATGCTTCAGTTTTCTCTTTCATAAAATGGAAAGACTATGATTCAGTACAGTTCATTTGCTCAGCCATGTCCGACTCTTTGCGACCCCATGGACTACAGCATGCCAGCCCTCCATGTCCATCACCAACTCCCAGAATTTACTCAAACTCACGTCCATTGAGTCAGTGATACCATCCAACCATCTTATCCTCTGTCATCTCCTTCTCTTCCAGCCTTCATTCTTGCCCAGCATCAGGGTCTTTTCAAATGAGTCAGTTCTTTGCACCAGATGGCCAGGTATTGGAGTTTCAGTTGCAGGATCAGTCCTTCCAATGCATATTCAGGACTGATTTCATTTAGGGTGGACTGGATGGATCTCCTTGCACTCCAAGGGACTCTCAAGAGTCTTCTCCAACACTACAGCTCAAAACCATCAATTATTCAGCGCTCAGCTTTTTTATAGTCCAACTCTCACATCTATACATGACTACTGGAAAAACCATAGCTTTGACTACTTTGTCTTTGTTGGCAAAGTACTGTCTCTGCTTCTTAATATGCTGTCTAGGTTGGTCATAACTATTCTTCCAAGGAGCAAACATCTTTTAATTTCATGGCTGCAGTCACCATCTGCAGTGATTTGGGAGCCCCCCAAAATAAAGTCTGTCACTGTTTCCATTGTTTCCCCATTATTTGTCATGAACAGATGGGACCAGATGCCATGATCTTAATTTTCTGAATGGTGAGTTTAAGTCAGCTTTTTCACTCTCCTCTTTCACTTTCATCAGGAAGCTCTTTAGTTCTTCTTCTTTCCATCATATGGGTGGTGTCATCTGCACATCTGAGGCTATTGATATTTCTCCCAGCAATCTTGATTCCAGCTTGTGCTTCTTCCAGCCCAGCGTTTCTCATGATGTACTCTGCATATAAGGTAAATAAGCAGAGTGACAATATACAGCCTTGATGTAGTCCTTACTCTATTTGGAACCAGTCTGTTGTTCCACGTCCAGTTCTAACTGTTGCTTCTTGACCTGCATACAGATTTCTGTATGGAGGCAGGTCAGGTGGTCTGGTAGTCCCATCTCTTGAAGAATTTTCCACAGTTTGTGGTAATCCACACACTCAAAGCCTTTGGCATAGTCAATAAAGCAGAAGTAGATATTTTTCTGGAACTCTCTTGCTTTATCGATAATCCAATGGATGTTGGCAATTTGATCTCTGGTTCCGCTGCCTTTTCCAAATCCATCTTGAACATCTGGGAGTTCACCATTCATGTACTATTGAACCCTGGCTTGGAGAATTTTGAGCTACACTTTACTAGTGTGTGAGATGAGTGAAATTGTGCAGTAGTTTGAGCATTCTTTGGCATTGCCTTTCTTCAGGATTAGAATGAAAACCGACCTTTTCCATTCCTGTGGCCATGGCTGAGTTTTCCAAATTTGCTGGCATATTGAGTGCAGCACTTTCACAGCATCATCCACAACATCATCTTTTAGGATTTGAAATAGCTCAACTGGAATTCCATCACCTCCATTAGCTTTGTTTGTAGTGATGCTTCTTAAGGCCCACTTGACTTCACATTTCAGGATGTCTGGCACTAGGTTAGTGATCACACCATCATAGTTATCTGGATCATAAAGATCTTTTTGTACAGTTCTTCTGTGTATTCTTGTCACCTCTTCTTAATATCTTCTGCTTCTGTTAGGTCCATACCATTTCCATCCTCTATTGTGCCAATCTTTGCATGAAATCTCCTTTGGTATCTCTAATTTTCTTGAAGAGATTTCTAGTCCTTCCCATTCTATTGTTTTCCTCTTATTCTTTGCATTGATCACTGAGGAAGGCTTTCTTATCTCTCCTTGCTATTCTTTGGAACTCTGCATTCAAATGGATATATCTTTCCTTTTCTCCTTTGCCCTTCATGTCTCTTCTTTCCTTAGCTATTTGTAAGGCCTTCTCAGACAACCATTTTGCCTTTTTTCATTTCTTTTTCTTGGGGATGGTCTTGATCCCCGCCTCCTGTACATCAGGAACCTCCATCCATAGTTCGTCAGGCACCCTGTCTATCAGATCTAGTCCCTTAAATCTATTTCTCACTTCCACTGTATAATCATAAGGGATTTAATTTAGGTCATACTTGAATGGTCTAGTGGTTTTCCCTACTTTCTTCAATTTAAGTCTGAATTTGTTAATTAAGGAGTTCATGATCTGAGCCACAGTCAGCTCCTGGCCTTGTCTTTGCTGACTGTATAGAGTTTCTCCATCTTTGGCTATAAAGAATATAATCAATCTGATTTTGGTATTGACCATCTGGTGATGTCCATATGTAGAGTCTTCTCTTGTGTTTTGGGGTGTTTGCTATGATCAGTGTGTTCTCTTGGCAAAACTCTATTAGCCTTTGACCTGTTTCATTTTGCAGTCCAAGGCCAAATTTGCCTGTTACTCCAGGTATCTCTTGACTTCCTACTTTTGCATTCCAGTCCTCTATGATGGAAATTATATCTTTTTTGGGTGTTCATTCTAGAAGGTCTTGTAGGTCTTCATAGAGCCATTCAGCTTCAGCTTCTTCAGCATTACTGGTCGGGGCATAGACTCTGATTACTGTGATATTGAATGGTTTGCCTTGGAAATGAACAGAGATCATTGTGTCATTTTTGAGGTTGCATCCAGGTACTGCGTTTCAGACTCTTTTGTTGACTATGAGGGCTACTCCATTTCTTCTAAGGGAATCTTGTCCACAGTAGTAGATATAATGGTCATCTGAGTTAAATTCACCCATTCCAGTCCATTTTAGTTCGCTGATTCCTAAAATGTCGATGTTCACTCTTGCCATCTCCTGTTTGACCACTTCTGATTTGCCTTGATTCATGGACCTAACATTCCAGGTTGTTATGCAATATTGCTCTTTAAAGCATAGGACTTTACTTCCATCACCAGTCACATCCACAATTGGGTGTTGTTTTTCTTTGGCTCATCTCTTCATTCTTTCTGGAGTTATTTCTCCATTGATCTCCAGTAGCATATTGGGCACCTACCGACCTGGGGAGTTCATCTTTCAGTGTCCTATCTTTTTGCCTTTTCATACTGTTCATGGGGTTCTCAAGGCAAGAATACTGAAGTGGTTTGCCATTCCCTTCTCCAGTGGACCATGTTTTGTTGGAACTCTCCACCATGACATGTCCATTTAGGTGGCCCTACACTGCATGGCTCATAGTTTGATTGAGTTAGACAAGGCTGTGGTTCATGTGATCAGATTGGTTAGTTTTCTGTGATTGTGGTTTTCAGTCTGTCTTCTCTCTGATGGAGAAGGATAAGAGGCTTATGGAAGCTTCCTGAGAGCCTGACTGAGGGGGAAACTGAGTTGTTCTGATGGGCGGGGCCATGCTCAGTAAATCTTTAACTCAAGCTTCTGTTGATGGGCAGGGTTGTGTTCCCTCCCTGTTGTTTGACCTGGGGCCAAACTATGGTGGAGGTAAAGAAGACAATGGCGACTCCTTCAAAAGGTCCCATGCATGCACTGCTGCAGTCAGTGCCCCCAACCACGCAACAGGCCACCACTGACCCACACCTCCGCCGGAGACTCCTGGACACTCACGGGCAAGCCTGGGTCAGTCTCTTGTGGGGGTCTCTGCTTCTTTCTCCTGGGTCCTAGTGTGCACAAGGTTTTGTTTGTGCCCTCCAAGAATCTGTTTCCCAGTCTTGTGTAAGTTTTGGTGGTTCTATGGTGGGGTTAATGATGATTTCCTCCAAGAGGGCTTATGCCGTACCCGTGTCTACTGCACTCAGAGCCCCTGCCCCTGCAGCAGTCCACTGCTGACCCGTACCTCCGCAGGAGACACTCAACACAATTCTGGCCCAGTCTCTGTGGGGTCTCTAGGTCCTGGTGTGCACAAAGTTTGTTTGAGCACTCTGAGCTTCTGTGGTGAGTATGGGGTTCATCAAAAAGTTACAAAAATAAAATGCTGGAGAGTATGTGCAGGAAAAAGAACCCTCCTGCACAGTTGGTGGGTTGTAAATTGATGCAGTCACTATGAAGAACAGTATGGTGGTTCCTTAAAAAACTAAAAATGTAGATGGTATATGATCCAGTGATCCCAGTCCTGGGTATATAGCTGGAGAAAACATAATTCAAAACATACATGCACCCCAATGTTCACAGCAGCACTATTTACAGTAGCCAAAATAATTGTCCACTGACAGATGAATGGATAGAGAAGATGTGGTATGTATGCACAATGGCATATCATTTGACCATTAAAAAGAGTGAAATAATGCCATTTGCAGCAATATGGATGGACCTAGAGATTATCATACTAAGTGAAGTATGTCAAAGACTGATATCGTATTATATCAGTTATATGTGGAATCTAAAAAAATGACACAAATGAACTTATTAACAAAAACAGCAGTAGACTCACAAAGAAAAGAAACTTGTGCTCACCAAAGGGGAAAGGACAGGGTGGGCTAAATTAAGAGCTTGGGATTAAAATATACATGCTACTCTATATAGAATAGTTAGCCAACAAGGACCTACTGTATAGCACAGGCAACTATACTCAATATTGTATAATAATCTATAATGGGAAAGAATCTAAAAATGAATACATACACACACACACACACACACACACACACACACACACACACACACACATATGTATATATAACTGAATCACCTTTCTGTGTACCTGAAATTAACTCAACATTGTAAACCAACTATATTTCAATAAAAATTAGAAAAAACAAAAAATATAAAAGTATACTTTCAATATAGAAAGAAAGTGAAAAAATCCACCCCGAAGGTAGGGGTATAGAAGCAGTGAATTCATAAGTTCTCTTTCACCCACAGTTTTCTAGCTCTGAACTGACTTTTGGCAACAGGCATTTATTTCTTAGCTACAGTAAGCCTTGGATGAGGGTGGAATGCTGATTTTACATTTAACAGAAGACACTGGTTAAAATGTATATTAATAGCTCATTATCTGAATGTTTTAATTTAGAATATTTATTAATTCTCTTTTTAGTTTATGTGTTTATGCATACTTTAATGATTGAGGCAAGAATCATTAAAGGATGTGAAGTCAACCAAGAATTTCTTTTGACACATTACATGTCTAGATGTGTTGTGTACTTGTATGTATCAATATTTTCTCAAATTCCTGCATTAGGAATGATGTCAGACGTGGAGTTGCAAGTTCTGAAGGTGGAAAGACTAGAAGGTATAACTGCTTCTGTGATGAATTGATTTTGGCAAATTTTGATAGGAATTTGTTGCATTTTTGGAATCACCTTACAGCAGTATCAGGGACAAAAAAGAAGAAAGCGAGTTAAAGTTGTAAATTGTTGACTGTGTAGGGAGCATGTTGCATACATCATCTCATTAATTCTCACAGCCGCCCTTGGGCATATGCTGTTTCACATCTCAGGTCAAACCACCAAATGATCAATCAAACAACTCACCGACCCACCTACCCTAAAACAAACACTGATATTTAAGCAATTAAGTTGATATTTCCAGTTCAACATGGAGAGAGAAAGATTCAACAAATAAAAATAGTTACCCTTTAAACTATTTTGAGCTATTTATTTACACAAGTAATAAGTCAAAATGCACTGCTAAAATGCACTGTTTCAGTACCTCTCCTGTCATTTCATATGACCCTTACCTATTTTCATTTTTTGTTAGTACACAGCTTCACTATAACTTTAACCTGTTTACTATCTTGTTTACCCATTGAAATGTAAGTTCATAAGGATAAGAAATTTTATCTGTTTTGCTATTATTGTATCTTTGTTAATGAAAATATTTTTAGTTTTTGGTAGTCAAACTTAACAATATTTTTCTTAGTGATTTTCTTCCCTAATTTAAGAAGGCCTCTTTTTTTTTTTAAGGAAATAACTTTTTATTTTATATTACAGCATAGCTGATTACCAATGGTGTGTTAGTTTCAGGTGTACGGCAAAATGATTCAGTTACACATAAACATGTATCTATTTTCAAATTCTTTTCTCATTTAAGTTGTTACATAATATTGAGCAGAGATCCTTGTGCTACACAGTAGGTCCTTGCTGGTTATCTATTTAAATATAGCAGTGTGTACATGCCATATTCGAACTCCTAACTATCCCTTCCCCCCATAACCATACATTTGTGCTCTAGGGAAGAAGGTCTTTGTTGCTTCAACACTACTCAGTAGGCTGTATTTCAAAAAAGATACTATAAAATTTCTAATGCTTGTTCTAAAATTCATATAAACATAAAATAATCTACTTTACTTTATCCCTCAGATATTTACTTTCATCCCTCAGATAGCTGAGAAGTGAATAATCCACCCTCATCTTCTACAATTTGAAATCCTACTTTTATTACATTCTAAATTTCTAATAATCCTGGGGCATTCCCGGATGCTCTATTTCAGGGCATAGCCTCAGGCTTGCTGCCTATTTTGTAAATGAAATTTTATTGGAACACAGTTCCATCTATTCATATACTATCTTCTAAGGCTGCTTTCCTGCTACAAGGATTGAGTAATTGCAACAAAGACTGAATGTCCTGCAAAGCTTATAATATTTACTAACTGATCCTTGAAAGAAAAAGTTTACCAATTGCTCTTCTGTTTTATAGAGCTTTTGATCTACTTCTAAATCAATGTTATGCTGTTTAATTCAATTGATACAGCTTTTTAAAAATATATGTTGCTATCCAAAGACATAAATTCCTGACTTCAGCAATAATTGTTCTTTTTTAAAAAAAGTCAGAGCTATTTTGGTGGATTTTTATCTTCCAAAGGCATTTAGAATCACTTTCTCAAGCTTCACTAAAAAATCTTGTCTTGATTTCAAGTATGACTGTATTGAATTTATAGATTTTTCAGATGTGAAATTTTCTTTTAAAATTGGCATTTTCCCAATATGTATAATTTCTTATCCATGAAAATAATATGTATTTCATTTTTTATTTAAGTCTTTGCTTATATCTTTTCAGGGTTTTTTAGAAGCTTTCTCTAACAGGTTTAAGCAAACTTTTTGTTAGGGCTTCCCATGTGTATCAGTGGTAAGACTCCACCTGCTAATGTAGGATACACCAGAGACGTGGTTTCTATCCCTGGGTGGGGAAGATCTCCTGGAGAAGGGAATGGCAACTCCCTCCAGTATTCTTGCCTGGGAAATTCCATACAGAGGAGCCTGGCGGGCTATAGTCCACAGGGTTGCAAAGAGTCAGACACGACTGAGCACACACACAACTTATTGTTAGGTTGATTTTTAGGAACTTTATTATTTCAGGCTGCCATTTTAAAGAACTGTCTTATTACCTCTAATGCATTTCTGGTTGATTCTCCTAGATTTTCTAAGAGAAACACCATATTATCAGATCATAATGATAGTTTTGCCCTTTTCCCACACAGTGTACCTATTTTTCTTGACTTACTACTAACGCTTCAGAGCAGTGATGCACAATAATGATGATAGCCAGGAATCATTACTTTTTTCCTGATTTAAATAAGATGCTTCCAGTAATGTATCACTTAATACATTTTACTAAGTTAAGATAATTTTATTATAAATTCTTTTTGTGACTTTTATTAGAGTAAGTATATGTTGCCTTGATATTAAGTGTTTTCAGCATATATTTAGTAATATAATATTTAGAAATATATAATATATCTCTTTTAACCTGTCATTAAATTAAATTACAGTAACATGAGGGCAGGAGGAGAAGGGGATGACAGAGGATGAGATGGTTGGATGGCATCACCGACTCAATGGACATGGGTTTGGGTAGACTCCGGCAGTTGGTGATGGACAGGAAGGCCTGCTGTGCTGTGGTTCATGGGGTCGCAAAGAGTTGGACACGACTGAGCGACTGAACTGAACTGAACTGCTTTTCTAAAGTTGAATTTCTCTGTAGTTGAACCAAAACTTACAGGTTTTGTTATGTGAAACCCTCATTTTCTTTTAATTTTATAAAGCTCAAGGAGATTTGCCAATATTGTCTATTGTGACTGTAAATTTTTAAAATTTTCTCTGGTTTTCAGTCAGTTCTTACATTATATATTCTGAATTTATTTTGTCACGTGCATTACGTTCATTATTGTGTGCCTTAATAAGTTATATTTATATTCTATCAATATGAAATATCCATATTTTAGTGTTCTGATTCTTTTTGCTTTTAAGTCTCTCTCTCTTTTTAAATTGTGTTTATGTGCTCAGTCCTCTCCAACTCTTTGTGACTCCATGGACCGTAGCACGCCCGGTTCCTCTGTCTATGGAATTTTTAGGCAAAGATACTGGAGTGGGTTGCCATTTCCCTCTCAAGGGGATCTTCCCAACCTAGGGACTGAACCCTTGTGTCTTATGTCTCTGGCATTGGTAGGCAGATTCTTTATTACTAGCACCACCTGGGAAGCCTGTATTTAAATTAGAACTTCATATTTTTTTTTCTAAGCTCTTCATTCCATTTCTGTTTGTCTGAAGTACATAACTTCTAAATGAGATGGATTTTGCTTTTATGACCAATCTGTAAACCTGTTCTTTAAACTGTGTAATGAAATCATTTAGCTATTATGGTTACTAATATGTTTGGACTTTTTTGTTCATTATTATACTCTTTCTGTCCACTTTTCTGAATTTTGAATTGTTCAACTGTTTATGAGAATTTTGTTTCCCTAGTAGTTTGGGAGTGACAAATCTCATTTCCAGAACTTCTATTAGATAATCTTACTACTGGCAAGTATATTTTAATATCTTCTATTTAGAATTAATCAGTAAAGATTAGCAATATAATGTTATTCCTCAATCATAATATCTCTAAATGAATTTATTTTAAAAATCTAAATTTCTATAATTTCTTTTGTCTTTAAAGAGATCACACAGCTTCAGAGATTTTCTCTTATATCACATTACTAAGTTATTTTAGATTTCTACCCTGTGGCTTTTGTTTTTTTCTGACTTCTTTTCATTGGTACAGTTCTTTTTCAGAAATAGGAAACTGGGCTGTCCCTATATGTATTGTGTGGGTTTTTGTGTGTGCATACATGCATGTGTGCATGTGAAATGATTAAATACCTTACTTCCGTGCCATCAAAATTTCTGACAAAGCACCTCAAGAATGCTTCTTTTTTATTATCTACACAACTGTAGGCACCAAGAGCTGAAAAAGAGCCTTTGAGGTTATCACACTCAATCTTAATAAACTAGTTCACTTAATAATAAATCCACTCAACAAATACTTTTGAGTACTTACTATGTTTTGAGAATTATAGTTGGTGCCAGGATATGCTTTCCAACTGAGGAGACTGACATCCTAGTGGGTAGAGATATGGACACGCAGACAGATGTTGTGTAAGGGGGTCAGGAGAGTATTCCAGGAGGAGCCCTGGGAGGAGGTGCTTTCTGGCTGCCTCTTAGACCATTTGCTTTCCCTCTACCACTGCAGGAGCTTCTGCTTGAGTATCAGCAGCACACGTTTGGACAGCATCACTTGTTAGAAAAATGTATTCCTACTGGTCCCAAACCCATCTTCCAGACTCTGCCATCATTGGTCCAGATGTTGCCCTCTGGAGCTCTTCAACATATTCACCCATAGACCTTCATTTAGTGGTCATTTAGATGTTTGCCATGCTGAAGTCTTCTATACTTAAATGCATTCTAAATTTTACTTCTTTCTCATGTCTCTTAAATTGGTATTGGCAGGTGGATTCTAGTGCCACCTGGGAAGCCCCCTTTTAAATGAGAACTTATTCTTTTTTTTGAAGCTCTTCATTCTGTTTCTATTTGTCTGAAGTACATATCTTCTAAATAAGATGGCTTTTGCTTTTATGACCAATCTGTAAACATGTTACTTTACACTGTGTAATTGATTCACTCTCAAGTGAATTAATGTGACCCATAAACTAAACCTTCCAAACCTGTATAAAATATTGCAGAAGTACTCAACTTTTGAAACCGAGCAATGAGAGTTATTGTATCCTTTAACCAAACAAAACACCTGTGCTTTACAGCCTATGATCACATCAACATGGTATAGCCGCATCACCTTCTTTCAGTTAAATGATGAGTCTATGATGGGTCTTTTTTTTTCCAAATAAATTACCAAAGAAGTATAAAATATCACAGCATTGTTGTTGCTGTTCAGTCATTAAGTCGTGTCTGACTCTGTGTGACCCCACAGAGAGTAGCACGCCAGGCTTGCTACAACATGTTAATGTGATCACAGCATTAAATACATTAAAAGTAAAAAGAGAAAAATAATGATGTTAAAATGAAATCACAGTACTTACTCTATATGGGCTCATGTGTGATGTTAGGACTATATACTGCATATGGTCGGAGTTAAGATGTCTTACTTGCTGGTTAGAGGTGAATCATGGCGGTGGCTCTAAATTTGTAGTAGCTCTCTTTGGCTCATTTTGAAATTATGGTGAACTAAAATCCCTATATGTACATTGATATAAGTGGCTTCAATGTTAAATATGCAGATTCTTCATTCCAGATATAGTTTATTTTATTGGTTCCTGCCTGATCATGTAATTCAAAAGCTTATCCGCCCACCTGGGTTTCTGCCATCTGCAAGAGTGGCCAATTATGCGTTTTGATGGTCTTGCAAGGGACTGCTCCAAGCTCAAGGATGAAACAAAGTTGCCCTTTTCTGTTCAACATGTATTTTGAATTACTTATTGCTCAGTTACACATACAGTTGACTTTTTGGAAGGTTCATCAGATGATTTTCTTGTCAAATAGTTCACTAATGCCTTATGGCATGATTACAATGCTACTTTCAAAATAAAGAACATTAGAGTGCCCAACATGGATGCGCTGCTGCTGCTGCTAAGCCTGGTGGGCTGCAGTCCATGGGGTCTCAGTCAGACACGACTGAGCAACTGAGCACACATAATAGGTGAGAACAAGATGGGCATGGAATACTCTCAGTCTCCTCGGTGGCCTTGCTACCATACACCCTTAAAAATGGAACAAGAAGTGAGCTAATGTCACTGATGGTGCAAAGCCCCACGGGAATTTAGAATCCTCTAGGAAGGAGGGCTTACCAACAGGTAGGAATCTTTAGCTGCTGAAAATATCACTGTGTTATGGTATTGTGCACAGACTATAGTAGGAGATCAATGAAGGTCGAAATTAATTCACCTGGAAGAGGAAGGAGGGGGAGGAACTCGGGAAGGATTTTGCAAAGGAGATGTTTGATTTGAGTCAGGTGTTCTTTAACAGGAAAGGTAAGAAAGAGCATTGCAGAAAAAGGAGTAGAAGAAGAAATAAATAGAAGGTGTCTTGATTAGTAGGAATTTTGGAGTAGATAAAATTGACTGAAGGAACTTGTGTGGAGAAGGATGAAGCTGGGAAGGTTAGCAGGAGCTGGGGACTGTGTACCATGTTGAGGGGTTTGGACTTGAATTTTTTCCAGAGGATTGCACATGTTTCTATAGTTTTATGGCAAGATCATGAAAATGATATTTTCAAGTTTTGATTAAAAGCCAAACTTGAGATTTTCTAAATGGAAGGTATCTCCAGTAGATAAGAAGAGAATCCACTATGTTATGCTCCTTAAGTTCCCCAAATACAACCCAGTCTTGCTGCTGTATCTCTAGGTATTGAGTACTTGAATTTTCCTACTGATATGGTCCTATCATTTCTGCCCTTTCACTTCAGCTGGGATGCAACAGTCATAAAGATAAGTGATTTAAAATCAAGTTTGGTAAAGAAAGTATTGGTGAATTCTTAATGCAAAATTAGAATAAGGACTATTGAAGATTATGGATTTAGAATTCATTTTACCCAAATTCAAATAATTTCTATTGACATTATCAATATTTCAAAATACACCATAATTCACAATGCAAATTTATCACTGTAAGACTTTTAAGAATGTTTACATTTGGGCAGAAATATAGGATTTTTTTAAGACAATAACTAGAACATGCAGATCACCTTTGAATGTTTAAAAGAAAATCATGAGTTAAGTCACTCTAATTTTTAATATACTAAATGTTAACAGGCATTTTTAAGAAAAGAAATATACCTGTGATTTCTAAAACACTGAAATTATAGTTTATACTCAAATTCACATATGAATTCCTATTAAACCTACACATTTTAAGCATTGACTTTCCAAAAATTTAAATTTCTCCAATTATTTAAAATCTTTGTTGCAAACCATTATCAATAGAACCCATATAAAGTATATAAATAAAGCATATATATACATATGTTAAAGTACATATATTCTTTTTATGGACTTTCCTGGTGGCTCAAAAGGTAAAGAACTTGCTTGCACTGCAGGAGATCTGGGTTTGAACGATGGGTAGGGAAGATCTCCTGGCAAAGGGAATGGCTACCCACTTCAGTATTTTTTCCTGGGAAATACTATGAATAGGGGAGCCTGGTGGGCTACAATCCATGAGTTTCAAAGATTTACACAGACTGAGTAACCGACACATTTTCAACTTTCATACTTTATATGTGGCGTTGCTGCTGCTGCTGCTGCTGAATCGCTTCAGTCGTGTCCGACTCTGTGCACAGCCCACCAGGCTCCTCTGTCCTTGGGATTCTCCAGGCAAGAATACTGGAGTGGGTTGCCATTTCCTTCTCTAATGCACGCATGCATGCTAAGTCGCTTCAGTCGTGTCCGACTCCATGCGACCCCATGGACAGCAGCCCACCAGGCTCCTCTGTCCATGGGATTTGCTGGGCAAGAATACTGGAGTGGGTTGCCATTTCCTTCTCCATTATATATGGGGTATTTGTCTATGTATCTATCTATATACTCCTCAGAAGGAAACAGCAAAAATAGCCACAAGTAAAAATGAAATTTTGAAATAGCTTTGGAAGAGCTTTGCAACACCTAATTGTTTAAGTGCATTAAAAGCATCATGAAATGCACACATAATTAAGATATTTAGAAAAGAATTTTGTTCGGTCAGTTTCAGCCTGCACTGCTAATACCTTAAGTTAATAAAAACTATGGTGTTTTATGATGTTACTTTTTAATAGAAGAGGAACTTTTTATTCTTGATAGAACTGGTGGTGGATGTTTTCTTTTGGAAGATTGTTTTATACACATATTATAACATTTCAAATAGCAAAATATTCATTTGATAAAAATGTAAATAGTTTTCAAATAATAGTCTTCAAACAATTAATATGGGCTTCCAAAAGAGATCAGAGTCTTAAAATAAGGACAACTGATCCACCAGACGTTTCTACAGAGACAAAGAGTAAAATTTCACATGTATCTGGAACCACAGTTATTAAAACATTCTCCTCCCCAATTGCTTATTTTTCAAATAAAGTCATCTCCAAATTGGCTTAGGATGATGAGCCTCTTGCAAAAGCAGAAGGGGAAAGAAAAGTTAAATAGAATAATCACAACTATCATATTCACTGAAGTAGATTTCACACAAAAGCAACACAAGGCAACTGTTGACAGTGTCTTTTAAACAGCCGAGCAGAGTCTGCAAAGCCTGAAGATAGGAAAATCTATACATATATCAAATGTATGTATAAAAATCCATCCTGAGGTCTGTGAGAGAGAAGTTCAATTTCCCTTTTCCCCCAAAGTATGCATGGTGTATACGCTAACTTACTGAATTCATCCTTCATGCAATTCCAGTTTATTAAAGAGGTTAAAAATTTATAAAACTCTGATGGGATATGGTTTTAATGCTTCATCACACTACCCATCATTTGCTTTTCAATCTAGATCAGAATGATCTTTCCCACTTCCCTGCAGTCACCTACCTGCACAGCTAATATTTTCTGAATACTCTCTTGAGAGTCTGTCTGGAACTTGGCCAGCCTCATCTGGCTGTAGAAGACCACCAACTCGAAGTGCTTCTGCCACAACTTGTGTATCCTCCTTTGCAGCTGACAGAACTACAGGGGAGAGGGAGGGGGCAAAAACACAAGTCAGAGCGGGAGAGGAAATTAATGGCAGTGTTCAAGAAGAATGATGGAGGGAAATATAGAAAGCAGTCAATAGCCCATTCCGCACTGTACGGGCCTGACAGGAATTTCACAGTCTCTTGATTTTTCAGCCCACTCATGTGCATTCATCAGAAACCAGTCACATCTGGCCGCCAGGATGGGGGGTTAATTTTCTCTAAATGCCTCAGCAGTTTTGTTCTAGCTGAAGCAAACTCTGTGACTGCAAAGCTGATGAGTAAAATATTTCTACTTCACCCAGTTTAACTCAAAACCGATAGCCTCGGGACATATTGAACCTTTCTTTAAAAATAATCTTTTGAAGCTTCTTTGAATGGCACATCAGGTCAGGCCAAAGTTTAAAAATGCAACTTGAAGACTTTGATGGACACCGTCGACTTCTTTTTTTCTTCTCATAAAACCTTACAATGGCTTGGCAATGTGTGTTTTAGAGCATGACAAAACTAAAGAGAATTAACTTAGCCATCAACTGCTAGGGAGAACAATAACAGGGAAGAAATTTCCAGCTAGAATTCCCTATTAATCTACCTCCCTCTGACTATGTGACATAGGAACATCTCACTGCACTCAAGTACAGTGGACGTGACGTTTACAAGTGATTTTAAATGAGGAAACTATACAGAGAAAGAAAGATTTCTCCTGTGAGGCATTCTCCATCTTTTGGAAATTTAATATAAAAACAAACAAAAAAAAACAAACCACAGTAGAAGTGTTACCAAGGCAATTTACACTTGTCCTTCAACAACTAGCATAGCTGTACCATAGAGAATTGTTATAATTATTTTCAAAAAAATTAGCTTCATGAAAATTAACCAAAAAATATTAAAAATATTTATTCATAGGTTTCTATCACTTAAAATACTTTTATTTTTTGGTAATATGAATAACCTTTTATGTTGCTTTCTTTTTAGATGTGTTTTCCAGAAGAAAGAAAGAAATGCCAAAAATTTCATATCAAATATTTCTTCATAAAAGAATTAAAATGGCACATAAAATGGCCATTTTATGTTCTATTTATTATTTTGGGTACTGGTTGCATTTAAGGGAGGCTTGCAAAACTTCATCAAGCAGTGCCCATATGACTTGTGGAGCTTCCTGTGTGCATATTTCAATAAAACAGTTTACTTAAAAATCACCATCTTTAAAGTAGCTACATGCTGCTACCTGTGAATTCTTTATCTTTATGATCTTCATTATGCATTGAAAAAAGCCACACATAGGTATCTAGATAAATCCACAGAAAACAAAGTCTCTATTCTTGGTTAATTGGTTCATTTAGGATGAAAAAAATAACCTTGACTCTAAAGCTATTTTATCTTGGTAAATGCTGAAATACATTACTTGAGATTAGTTTCTGGGCATTTCAGATAATTTAGGCTATTGAACTAAATGGCAAATCACTTTTTGAAGAGGAAAATCTGTCAATATTAATTTTCTGTAATATTTCAATATTTATTTAAATAAATATTTTAATAATTTTAATATAATATTGAAATTTTTCTGCCAACTCTGACAGACAATGGGGTGAGGGTATGATGTGCCTATATACTCATTAAGACACTAGAACACTTTAGTCAAAGAATTATTCTATTATTACGATATACACAAATGTGACAGAAGGCAAATAAAAGGAAGATGAATTCTAGAAGATTTCCTAAAAGTGAAGGTAAGGTTTTTTTTACAAGTGGACATTTTTCAATGTGCGGAAGATTTTCCAAGTGGGAGCTTATCAACCAGAGTGAATTGAATGTTTCTCATACCCACATCTTAAATGAGGAGAAGCTGCTGTATATAGTAAGTCAATTTTATTCACTCTTCTCTGCTCTAGCTTAAGGTAGCCACAAAGGTCTTAAATTAGTACTTTAAGTGGTAACTGGAGCTCCTTAAGTAGAGATGTTCTTTAAGTATCAACTAAGAAAGAGCAATATCTCAAAAATCTATAGCTAATAAGCCTCTACAAAAAGATAAACCAGGAAGAGAATAACTGAAGGCATTCTTAAAGAATAATCGAAATCCAATAAAAGTCACATATATATGCATATATGTGCACATTAAAGACAATACTATGATCAACTATATCTATATAAATATATATATATATATACATATACATATATATATATATATATATATTTAAGACCTGGAAAGGACAGTTGATTAAGAGTTGGTCATAATGACACCCTTTTTGGAAAGTGGTTATGATAAAAGCCCAATTGTAAGATGTCAGCCAACAGTGATCACTCAATAAATACTTACTGATACTAACTCAATAAAGTGAAATGGTAAAATTTTAGTGTCAAAAGTGAAGGAGTAAATAAGACATTCAGGAACTTACAAAAGAATGGAAGAAGAGAGAAAAAATAAACCAAGTAAATGCAAGACTCACAAAAATACGCAAAGGAAAATTAAAGAAAGAGAGCTTGGGCTCCAAAATCACTGTGGAGGGTGACTGAAGTCATGAAATTAAGAGAAGCTTACTCCTTGGAAGAAAAGCTATGACAAACCTAGACAGTGAATTGAAAAGAAGAGACATTACTTTGCCTAAAAAAGGTCCATATAGTGAAAGCTATGGCTTTTCCAGTAGTCATGTATGGATGTGAGAGTTGGACCACAAAGAAGGCTGAGTGCCAAAGAATTGATGCTTTCGAACTGTGGTGTTGGAGAGGACTTGAGAGTCCCTTGGACAGCGAGGAGATCCAACCAGTCAATCCTAAAGGAAAATAGTCCTGAATATTCATTGGAAGGACTGATGCTGAAGCTTCAATATTTTGGCCACCTGATGCAAGAGCTGACTCATTGGAAAAGACCCTGATGCTGGGAAAGATTGAATTGGGAGGAGAAGGGGATGATAGAGGTTGAGATGGTTGGATGGCATCACTGACTCAGTGGACATGAGGTTGAGCAAACTCTAAGAAATAGTGAAGGACAGGGAAGCATGGTGTGCTGCAGTCCATGGGGTCACAAAGAGTCAGACATGACTGAGCAACTGAACAACAAAAGAAAGAGAGAGAGGGAATTAAGTTGTGAGTGGAAAAGTCCTTCAGGTGGATGCAGAATTCAGGTGGGACCAAAGTAACAGAAACAGGTTTTGATCTCATCAACTTCAATTAACCCAGTGTTTTTGAAATGAAACATGCCAATGATTACTTTACTGAAGCATGATCATTTCCTGAAATGATTACCATTCAAATTTTAGGGAAGGTGAGGTGGGATGAGGAAGTGAGTGATAGAAGAGGCAATAAAGGATAGAGAGGGACATAAACACACTGCGGGGGTTGGGGGGGAGGTTAGCAAGGGCACACTGAGGACCTGCCATGTACTCAGAAAAAAGAACGGAAAGCCATTGCCAGATGGACTGGCCTACTGATAAGCCCCAGGGAAGGATTTCAAGAATTTTGGGAGAGAATGGAATATTCTTATAGAAGTCTAAGGAGGAGAATATTCGTGCAGGAAGAGTCATTTTGGGAAGAGAACCTCAGCTTCGTTGCCCTTGATTTTGTACACGAAAAGAGGAAGTGAGGGATCAACGATGTCAGGGAAGCGGAATCAGGAAACAGCTGGTATGTACTCTGAACCATTTAAAATGGCAAAGAGGAAGACAGAGTTTTCTGACAATGGTTTCTGACCAGTTCAAAAGTGCAGCACACGTAGTAGCTTGCCTCTAATACCTGCTTTGTGAACTCTTTGCTAAAGGAAGTTCAAAGTTGGAATTCAATGATACTTCTTTTGAGATAATGATCACTATGTATGTACCTATTTATGAGAAGGAAAATGAGTCAATGTCCATTTTGACATGATGTACTGAGATAGAGCTGGTGATTCTGTGTTAATGTGAGCACTGTGTATAATGTATCCTTGTGAGTACTGCATACCATGTACAAAACTCATTTACACATTTGGTAAAATATATCTTCTGATGAAATTTAACTAGGTTCTTGACATTAATTTACACTTTAAAGCTAGATACTCTTTGATAGTAAAACAGAATAAATTAATATTGTCTCTTATAAGAATGGGGCTTCTCTGATAGTTCAGTTGGTAAAGAATCTGCCTGCAATGCAGGAGACTCCAGTTTGATTCCTCCAGTATTCTGGGCTTTCTGGTTCAGTTCTTATAAGAATGAGAGATTCTTCATTTTCTTGTTTTAACACTTGTTTTTAATCCAAGTTACTTTGTCTGCCTACATAAATTCATGATAGCTGCTAACTCCTATATATCACATAAACCTGACTTTCATATTAAATGCTATATCATACCATACAAATCCTCTAAATGGGTTTACATGTGAGTAAAAATACAATATGCTAAGAATAAAGTAACACTATTTGATATTCCAATTACAGGTTTCAAAAAAACATCAGGACTAGCCGTAATCAAATCAGCACCAAAATATCATCTTATACCATTTTCGTGTTCTTAGCATAGAATTCAAAATTTCAGAGCACCACGTTTTCAGTTATTTTCCAGGGCTAGTTTTTGTTCTTTAGTTGCTAAGCCATATTCGACTCTTTTGTGCTCCCATGGACTGTATCCTGCCAGGCTCCTCTGTCCATGGCATTTCTCAGGCAAGAATCCTGCAGTGGGTCAGTGGGTTGCCTTTTCCTTCTCCAGGGCTAGGGTGGAGCATAAAATGATCTGGTTTACATTATGGTTGACACGAGAATAAAGTAAAGCCTCGCTCTGCCTAGCTCAAAAGGGACAACTTTGAGCTAGCTAGGACAATCCCGTAGCTCAAAGGGATATATTGTGAAAGACAGTGAAATAGTGTTGAAGGCTCTGTTATTTACTGTCAAGGGGAAAAAAAAGTATCCATAAGTGTGATTTTTTTAAAAAGGCCCTCAAATTATTTGATAGTTTTTCCCTTTAAGAAATTAAGCAGAATTCTCTTCCTTTTGAGTATGGGCTGGACTTAGTGACTCTCTTGTACTGAATAGAATATGGTAGAAGATGGAATGCTACTTCCAACACACACACACACACACACACACACACACACACACACACAGCTGTGACTTCTATCCTGGGTTTTCTCTCTCATTCTCTCAGATCATTAGATCTGGGGGGAGCCAGCTCCCATGTTGTGTGAGCAGCTCTGTGGAAAGACTCACATGGTGAGGAAATGAACAACAGCCCTGTGAGTGATATTGGAAGCAGATTCTCCAGCCTGTTCAGATGACTGCCACTCCCACCAATAACTTGATTGTAATCTTGTCAGAGACCTTGAGCCAAAACCACCCAGCTAAGCACCTCTTCATTCTTGACCCCCAGAAACTTTGTGAGAAAGTGAAGCTATGTTGGTTTAAGCTGTTACTTTTTGGCCCAATTTCTTATGCAAAAGTAGTTAACGATGGGTTCTTAATTTTTCTCTCCTCTTTGCCGAGCAAGAAAATAATTTACCATCTGTATTTTCTGAATGCAAAGTAAAAGTGTTCTCCTAATTTGTTGCTTGGCTTAAGACTGAAGTTGATTTATTAGTAATAAGAGGGTGATTAATAAATACTTACTGATTGATGGAATGGTTTGTACCATCTAGGAGCTCATTATTTTAATTGAAGACAGTACAGAGGAACTATGATTTAATAATCTCAGAAACTTAAAAATGATTCATTATCAACAATATTTTCATGTAATACATCAATATATTAAAGGAAAAGAATCATTCCCAAAAGAAGTTGATATGAATTAACAATGAACAAAAACAATCAACATGAAAAAATTATTGTGGCAAAATAGGAAGGAATAGAGAAAATTTCTTTAACCTGTTAAAGGGTATAAACCAAAAATTTCCAACAAACAGTTTACTAAATAGAGATACTTTAGAAACATTCCTGAGAATGCGAAGGAAAAATAATTAAGGATATCAGGAATTAATACCTTTAAAATTTCATTGGCCAAAGCAATAATAAAAGAAAAAAGATAGGTATAAGAGGAAGAATATCTACATGGAAAATTCAAGAAACTCTATAAATTAATAATAGGAGGTAATGAGAGTTTAGGGACATTTTTTCCCTACAAGAGTAGCACTGAAAAAGATCAGTAGCATTAAAAAAATTAGTTATAACCAAATCTGGATTGCAATCTGAAAATTCCATTCATAATCACAATGTAAAATGTAAGATGGTGGTGGCGCTGTTTTGTGCTGTGCTCAGTCGTGTCAATTGTGTTCGACTCTTTGCAACCTCACAGACTGTAGCCCACCAGGCTCCTCTGTCCATGGGGTTTCCCAGACAAGAATACTGGAGTGGGTTGCCACTTCCTTCTCCAAAGTGTAAGATACCTATCTTTTAATCTATTAAAGAATATGTAGAAGTTTATAAAGTAAATTTTAAAGCATTTTTGAAAAATATAAAATAAGGATTGAATAAATGGAGATATAACATGTCCACATGTGTGAGGAGAGGATTATGGGCCTATCAATTTTTCACAAATTGTCTATAATCTCATCAGGGTTCATGGGACTTGACCTAAAGTTTGTATGGATGAACAAAGGACTGGGAACACCTAAGGTGACTGTGAAATAGATTAAGCTCAAATAATTTTCCAAGCAGCATATAAAACTTGTCTTAAAGCTGTATTAAGAGCAGTATCGGCATTGGAATGGATAAAAAACAGTTGATCAGAAAAAGAGAGGTGAACAACAGAAACATTCATATAAAACACAGAAATTCAAAATATGATAGAGATAGCATTTAAGTCAGTGGAGAAAGGATGGCACAATTGGTTTTCCCTGTACAAAGATACAACACAAAATTAGATCCTTAACTCATGATATACACTAAAACAAAAGCAAGATAGATTCAAATGAGAAAAGCTAAACTTTAAGATTTTTGTATGGAAATATGACAGGCTAATTTTATGACTTTTAAGAGGGGAATGATTTTTTTTAAACTAAATATTAAAATAATAAATTCTAATGGAAAGAAATGACAAATTTAATTACATTCAAATTTTTCAAAAACTTAAATTTAGAGTTAAAACAAGCCACAAGCTTAGAGATGATATTAATAACACACAGCTGATAAAGATTTAATTTCTTTAACAAAGAAAGAACCCTTAGAAGTCAATAAGAGAAACAATACAAGCAATCTACCAGAAAAATGACCAAATAATACAAAAAGGAAACTCACAGAAAAGGAGATTTATGTGGTCAATAAACATTTGAAAACATATTCAAGCTCCAGCAGAGTCAAATGTACTTCACACTCATAAGGTTGGCAATTACTTAAAAAAAAAAAACAAAAAACTGTCCACACCAATCATTGGTAAAGGTGTAGGAAAACCTGAAATTTCATATATTGTTCAAATTTGTTCATAATTTGATACAAAGACTTTATTCATTTTTTGATGTGGACAATTTTTAAAGTCTTCATTGGATTGTTACAATACTATTTTGCTTTCTGTCTTTGTTTTGTTTTTATGGCCATGAGGCCTGTAGGATCTTAGCTCCCCAATCAGGGATCAAAACCATACCCCCTGAGCTAGAAGGTGAAGTCTTAATCATTGGACTGCAAGGGAAGTCCCTTATACAAAGACTTTAAAGAGCAATTTGCCATTATCTATGAAGTTACAGGCACATTTTCCCTTTAATCCAGAAAGTGTATTCAAATCTACAAATTCTAGACAAGTGATTCTCAAGACCAGAAGGATTAGTATCACCCCAGAGCTTGTTAGGAAACAGGCATTCAGGCTCACTGAATTAGAAACTCAGACTTAGCAACTGGTGTCTTAACCAGACCTACAAGTGATGTAACACATGCTGAAGTCTGAGAGATAATGCTTTTGAAACGGTCACAATATATGATCAAGGAAACAAAATAAAGCTCATGTACAGCATAACTTGCAATAGTGAAAATTTGGAAATCTGTCTACTCTTGAGGAATGAAAAAAAATTCACTGTGGTATGTTCATACCCTAAATCCTAGCATTTAAAATAAATACCCTAAAATTGCAAGTGATACACATAGTATAACATTCATATAAGTAAAAAAGAAAAGTAAGACTTCTCTGGTGGCACAGTGATAAGAATACATCTGCCAGTGCAGGGGGCGTGGGTTCGATCGCTGGTCCTGGAAGCTCAGCCATGCTGCAGAACAGCTAAGCCCTTTGCACCACAACTACTGAGCCTGTGCTCCAGAGCCCAGGGCCCACAGCCACTGAGCCCACCAACCGCAACTCCTGAAGCCCTTGTGCTCTAGAGCCTGAGCTCTGCAAAAGGAGAAGCCGCTGCTATGAGAAGCCCATGCACCGTCACCAGAGAGCCCCCACTTGCCATAACTAGAGAAAGCTCGTGCAGAGCAATGAAGACCCAGCACAGCCAAAAAGAAAGAAAGAAAACCAGTAGTTACTTTAAGGTAACTACTACATAAACATAGTACTGAAATCACAGATGAAATGATAAACACTAAAAAAAAAAGCTAGCAGTTAACTCTGAGAAAGGAGGAAGTGACGTGAAAGTCACTCAGTCGCATCTGACTCTTTGCAACCCTGTGGACAGAAGCCCACCAGGCTCCTCTGTCCATGGGATTCTCAGGTAAGAATACGGGAGTGTGTAACCATCCCCTTCTCCAAGGGATTTTCCTGACCCGTGGCTCGAACCTGTGTTTCCTACATTTTAGGCAGATTCTTTGTCGTCTGAACCACCAGGGAAATTAATTACTACGTAAACATAGTATTAAAAACACAGATGAAATGATGAACACTAGGGGCTAGCAATTAACTCTGAGAAAATAGGAAAACAATAGTATTAGGAGTAGGCAGATACAGGGTTTGGTGTACAACTGTCTATACTGGTTTTATCACACAAAGCAAGTATCTCAAATATCAAGATTTACAAAACTGGTGAAGGTATACAACGTTCTATTATTAAAATTTATTCACTTATAGCTTACACATAACTGTAAATTACCGTATGTTTGGTTGTTTCTAAAAAACAACAAAAAAAAAGCCCATTGGCTAAATTGACATCTCTGTAAGAAGAGTATCCTCTATACATTGTGATATGGAATTACTTTTGGAGGTTGAGATTCAGAAGCTGAACAAATGTTTTGGTCAACCCAGTATTAAAATCTGAGTTTAAAAAATATCATGTTACACTTGGATATTGTTACACCATTGGCTAACATATAATACTTGTGTTTTTTTGTAAAACAAGATTTTTGTTATATATCCCCTCAATGTGACTGTAAACATAATAAAAGAATTACCCAAGGTATATGAGTTTACATCAATAAGGAAAGAATCACTACTTCTAGATACTTTATAAATTGCTAAAAAAATTTTTATTCTCCCCAACCTGCTCACATATAAATACAGATGTTGAATAGTCACTTTAATACTTCTTTCATACTAAATTGAAAGACATATGTAATCCATTTTTATGAGAATTTGAATTTGCTAGTATTAGAGGAGGGTTGGTAGCACATCCATTGAAAAAAGTATAAAGGTATATAAACTGATTAATGGAGCTTTGGAGCAAGTTGTTTTATAACTCCTCAAATTAATCCTCAGACTACAATTGATTTTTTGTGATTTAAGTTTTCTAAAATTATCCCTAATAGGAATAATGGCAATAACAGTTTCATGTCAATCATGTTGCTATCATAAAGACTATGCTAAGTCAAAGTCTTAAAAGGCAACAACAGATATTAACAGTATATTAATCTAGATAAACAGAATTCTTTGGAAGCTGAAACATACATTGTATGCTATTGTGTTGGGAACAATAGCAGACCAGTGCATTTTTTCTTTAAGAAAATTCCTTAACTTGTCTCTGTGCATTACAGAACATAAATATCTTTGCAAACATACTTTAGATAAAATTAAATCATTTTTAGAGACATATGGTGCCAAAAATTAACTCCCCAAAGACATAATTTAACTGGCTTTTGCAATTTAGGAACCCTGGAAAAAAATAAAGGGAACATTTCAAGGAAATGAGAAGTGTCCTTATAATGAATTTCTGCTTATAAGAATCAGACATAACAACAGTCTTTTTAATTAAAATACAAATACCATATGTATAGTTATCAAAAATGAACTATAAATTGTTTTGCCAGGAAACAAAGACCAGTCAATACTGAAAAAACAGAAGTCCCTTGAAATACAAAGGTATATTTGGCAGGACTGATAGTTCATGGACAGCACTCAGTTCTTCGTGAATAACAATTTGTCTATTATTGGACTTGTTTTCAATGCAACTGCTGAAGATTTGACTCTGAGACAGATTATTAAACAATACCTCATTTATACATTTTGGAAGAAAAGTATTCTTATGAAAAGTGGATGGTAGTGTAAAAGAGCACAAAAATCTTCTGCATACACAAGAAAAATCCATTAAAAATCCATACACAAGAAAAGACATTCAAACAGGAAATTAATAGAATCAGTGCAAGAAACAAATCTCATCAATGCAACATGCAGGACAAATATGAGAGGTGTGGCACATTTCACATCCTCAAAGTAAAAACCACTTCCCAGTACTCTAGGGTGGGAACTGGGTATGCATATGTGGTGCTGGCCATGTGTGACAATTGTTAGGGGGTACAGGATTTCTGAGGGACGTATCTGTGTATGCATGCATGGATTAACTCATCATAGGTATCTGAAAATTTGCAAGTACATCTGATGTGACTGCTAGTGAGCTTGAGAATTTCATAGGTGAGAAGCTTTCAGCCTAAGAGTGGAAATATTATAGAGATTCTTTACTGTGAAAGAAAGGTAAAGCATTTCAGATAATCTCCTTGTGTTTCTCACCTATAAACATAGTCAAATATTCCAACAACAGTGGAAGCAGCTCAAAGGAAAAAAAAAAGATGCGTATTTGACAAAGAAGAGAAAAAAAAAATCCTGTATTCTGCAGATGTGCATTTTCACCTTAGGTAATCCAATTAAACTCATACTTAAAGCTCTGACAAAATATGATAAGGGTAGTAAGTATTTTCCTATAGGATCATATTTTAAGTGATAGATAATAGGAGCACACATACAATCATTCATTTGCACGAGACTATTAAAATGATGATTATAATTTCTGACCTGCTTGTTACTATGTTCCATATACTGAAAGCATACTGCCTTTCTCTATTTCTGACATAAATAAAACTGATAAGCGAAGATATGTGCATGCAATTTTAATTCAACAGAGTGATGTGAAGTGCAGCTCACAAGGCAAATAGTATAAACCCTATCAGTTCTGTTTATTGTAATAACCCAAACAATGGCAATTACAAACTACTCCACAGATTTTTGGCATGGCAGGAATGACAGATCTACAAAATCCAGCTAATGCTGATCTTTTTGTAGTACTCAGTTACCAAGCCGCACATGTACAATACACAAATCTCAAAAGTAATGAGATATTTCTTTATTATCAAATCCGTTCCACAGACTGGTGTTAAAGATCACATAGCTCATTTCTGGGAATCTCCTTTGTCAACTGCTTAGGTATACTTAAGAAAAATAAAACTCACATGCATTCACAAATTTGGAGCCAGCCTTTAAGGAAATTCATAAAGGACTACTCTGTTACTCTAATTATATAAATAATAATATGTTTCAAGATTCTGTATTTAGAACTCTGCTAATATATAAAAACCCTGATGACATGGGAGAAACCAAGCTGACTGGTAACAGATACTATGAAATCTCATAGTTCATAGTTAAAAGATTGAGTCTATTCCTTTATTTGAAAATACATATCTTTTGTATACATTACAATCATAAAACATGCTATGAGATATAGCAAATAACTAACATTTTTTACATACATAATAGTATAAATAAACTTCAAACCTTACTAACTTCTTAGTTTCATAGAAGATATAACTGGTTCTGGAATAAAATGACTGAGTTCTGATGGATATTTGACTTACAAATTATAAAGATAATAATTTAGATATTTTGTTTACCTAAGTTGGTAAATTTCACACACAGTTTTCTTGAACAGTTCAAATAGAAACAAAGAAATAAAAGTATTATCTTAATTCTGAAACTACTAATCTCTGTGATTTAAAAGAAAGATGTTAATAAAACAATTTTTAAAATTCTGTAATAGAAATTATCCTCACAAGAAAAAAGACCTAACACTGTGTAAATGAAAATTCATTCTTTTTAAAAAGATGAAAATGGAATTACATGAAGGCTAAAAAATAGAAGGTTAAGCCATCACTATATTTTAGACATGAACATATTCTTAAAGTTTCTATTTCTTTGCCTGTCAGTCATCTTACCAAGAGTAATTAAATCCTTTGATTTAAAAAATGTGGTCAAATGAATGCCCTACACAGGCCTGCTTGGTGTTCACTTATGAACTGTGGCTGAACAATTTTCTTTGATGACTATTCACAGTATATCTTTACAGTCTTATAAGAACCACTTGTTCTGATGCAAATGAGTCAAGGGGATACTTTAAAATAGCATTTCCCTAAAATCAATTCACAATAAAAACATTATATCAAAAATGATTAATTATAGAGCTCACTGACTTATTTTGAATCTTTAAGAAGATATACAATATTTTTCTACTCTAAAGACATCCAGTTCCATTATAAATACCGCCAGTAGCTTTATTTCATTTACACACAAATAAACATAATTGTTTCTGAAATTATTTTTTTGAAACTATTTGCAAGTTTCAACTGCAAGTGTAAAGAAAATAGACAACATAATCATGCAAATGGGTTGAGCCTTGAGACAGAAAGAAACCAGTTTGCAGCTATAAGAAATCAAGGGTTAGAAACAGATGAACTTCTTCTTTATGAACTACATCTAGAATGCAAATATCTTATGACCTTATTTTTGTGTTAGCTTCTTGTTACTGATATAGAGTTGCTCTGGGGCTAGAAAGATTTCAACAATCAGAAGAAAAGCTGCAAAATAGTGCAAATTATTATGGATGCCAAAAACTTACTAAACCATTTGTTGGCTTGAACCAAAGTATCTAAATGAATCCATGTGACAATAGATACTACCAAAGATGTGTATAATAATAAAACAATGTCTTTCAAGTATGTGTAACTAATCACATTTCTTCAACAAACATTATGAACTAAATTCCAGGAGACTCCTGGAATCTGAAAAGTAAAATGGTGTTTGATGATATATATGGAATGACAGTAACTCATAGTAAGGAAATTGCAACTGTTGTGCCACATTCTGGAAATTCCTGGTGAATGTACACTGAATGTATCATTGGATATTTGGAAGCTCAAGTAAATCTAGGTACTAGCATGCTATGTGACTTTGTGTGACAGTGTTACTTGAACCTTAACTGACTCATCAAACAAATAAGTGTAATAGATATAAACTGGATTGTAAGGAGGCTATGTGGCCACTTGGCTTTCCATTTCTTCAGAGGAATTTGAAAACCTCTTGTCACCTCTTCCCTTCCCATTTCTTTATCTCCTTCACCCTTCAGACTTCTACCACTTCACTAAAATGGCTCTAAGCAAAGTCATCTGTGGCATCTGATATGGCTAAATCCTTTATCACTCTCTCAAACTCTTTTGCTGTACTGTCTACACTTCCTTTTCAGTCTCATTTGCTGGTTCAGAACAGCTGTAATGAAGAAATATTTTAGATAAAGTAAAACTGGATTTATGTCCTATGTTCCTACCAGGGAGGATGTAATCCAGGGAGACGGAAAATGATTCCAGAGAAAGGAAATAATTGCAAGGAGAAATGATGAATAATAACAAAAAAGGTAAATATGCAGATAAAGCCAAACATGGTCAGTACAAAACAATAATATTATAAGCAATGGCAGTAAAAATCATAATATCTAACTTGAGAATCTAAAAGAGAGACACCAAAATGTTTTATAACAAATGTATATATGTCTGAATATCAGAAATATGAATTAAAATGCTCTAACTCATAATGTACTGAAAAAAACATACTGTACTAAAATAAAATATGTGGCACATTTTGTTAGCAGGTATTCATGGGAAAATTGAAAGTATATTAATAAAAATAAAATTTTAAATAAAATGTTTGAAATAGCATTTGACTGTCAAGTTAAAGGAGAAAATGGAATTAAAAAAGAAACAAGTGGTTGACCAGTTTTCCCAGCACCACTTGTTAAAGAGGTTGTCTTCTTTCCATTGTATATCCTTGCCTCCTTTGTCGAAGATAAGGTGACCATAGGTTCGTGGATTTATCTCTGGGCTTTCTATTCTGTTCCATTGATCTATATTTTTGTCTTTGTGCCAGTACCATACTGTCTTGATGACTGTGGCTTTGTAGTAGAGCCTGAGGTCAGGCAGGTTGATTCCTCCAGTTCCATTCTTCTTTCTCAAGATTACTTTGGCTATTCGAGGTTTTTTGTATTTCCATACAAATTGTGAAATTATTTGTTCTAGTTCTGTGAAAAATACCGTTGGTAGCTTGATAGGGATTGCATTGAATCTATAGATTGCTTTGGGTAGTATAGCCATTTTGACAATATTGATTCTTCCAATCCATGAACACGGTATATTTCTCCATCTGTTTGTGTCCTCTTTGATTTCTTTCATCAGTGATTTATAGTTTTCTATGTATAAGTCTTTTGTTTTTTAGGTAGATATACTCTAAGTATTTTATTCTTTTTGTTGCAATGGTGAATGGTATCGTTTCCTTAATTTCTCTGTTTTCTCATTGTTAGTGTATAGGAATGCAAGAGATTTCTGTGTGTTAATTTTATATCCTGCAACTTTACTATATTCATTGATTAGCTCTAGTAATTTTCTGGTAGAGTCTTTAGGGTTTTCTATGTAGAGGATCATGTCACCTGCAAACAGCAAGAGTTTCACTTCTTCTTTTCCTATCTGGATTCCTTTTACTTCTTTTTCTGCCCTGATTGCTGTGGCCAACACTTCCAAAACTATGTTGAATAGGAGTGGTGAGAGTAGGCACCCTTGTCTTGTTCCTGATTTTAGGGGAAATGCTTTCAATTTTTCCCCATTGAGGGTAATGCTTGCTGTGGGTTTGTCATATATAGCTTTTATTATGTTGAGGTATGTTCCTTCTATTCCTGCTTTCTGGAGAGTTTTAATAATAAATGGATGTTGAATTTTGTCAAAAGCTTTTTCTGCATCTATTGAGATAATCATATGGTTTTTATCTTTCAATTTGTTAATGTGGTGTATCACATTGATTGATTTGCGGATATTAAAGAATCCTTGCATTCCTGGGATAAAGCCCACTTGGTCATGGTGTATGATTTTTTTAATATGTTGTTGGATTCTGTTTGCTAGAATTTTGTTAAGGATTTTTGCATCTATGTTCATCAGTGATATTGGCCTGTAGTTTTCTTTTTTTGTGGCATCTTTGTCTGGTTTTGGAATTAGGGTGATGGTGGCCTCATAGAATGAGTTTGGAAGTTTACCTTCTTCCGCAATTTTCTAGAAGAGTTTGAGTAAGATAGGTGTTAGCTCTTCTCTAAATTTTTGCTAGAATTCAGCTGTGAAGCCATCTGGTCCTGGGCTTTTGTTTGCTGGAAGATTTCTGATTACAGTTTCGATTTCCTTGCTTGTGATGGGTTTGTTAAGAACACTTTCTAACACCATACACAAAAATAAACTCAAAATGTATTAAAGATCTAAATGTAAGACCAGAAACTATAAAACTCCTAGAGGAGAACACAGGCAAAAATACTCTCTGACATAAATCATAGCAGGATCTTCTATGACCTACCTCCCAGAATATTGGAAATAAAAGCAAAAACAAACAAATGGGACCTAATGAAACTTAAAAGCTTTTGCACAACAAAGGAAACTATAAGCAAGGTGAAAAGACAGCCCTCAGATTGGGAGGAAATAATAGCAAACGAAGCAACAGACAAAGGATTAATCTCAAAAATATACAAGCAACTCCTCCAGCTCAACTCCAGAAAAATAAATGACCCAATCAAAAAATGGGCCAAAGATCTAAACAGACATTTCTCCAAGGAAGACATACAGATGGCTAACAAACACATGAAAAGATGCTCAACATTACTCATTATCAGAGAAATGCAAATCAAAACCACAATGAGGTACCATTACAAGCCAGTCAGGATGGCTGCTATCCAAAAGTCTACAAGCAATAAATGCTGGAGAGGGTGTGGAGAAAAGGGAACCCTCTTACACTGTTGGTGGGAATGCAAACTAGTACAGCTGCTATGGAGAACAGTGTGGAGATTTCTTAAAAAACTGTAAATAGAACTGCCATATGACCCAGCAATCCCACTTCTGGGCATATACACCAAGGAAACCAGATCTGAAAGAGACACATGCACCCCAATGTTCATCGCAGCACTGTTTATAATAGCCAGGACATGGAAGCAACCTAGATGTCCATCAGCAGACGAATGGATAAGGAAGCTGTGGTACATATACACCATGGAATATTACTCAGCCATTAAAAGGAATTCATTTGAATCAGTTCTAATGAGATGGATGAAACTGGAGCCCATTATACAGAGTGAAGGAAGCCAGAAATATAAAGACCAATACAGTATACTAACACATATATATGGAATTTAGAAAGATGGTAACGATAACCCTATATGCAAAACAGAAAAAGAGACGCAGATGTATAGAACAGACTTTTGGACTCTGTGGGAGAAGGTGAGGGTGGGATGTTTCAAGAGAACAGCATCGAAACATGTATATTATCTAGGGTGAAACAGATCACCAGCCCAGGTTGGATGCATGAGACAAGTGCTTGGACCTGGTGCACTGGGAAGACCCAGAGGGATCGGGTGGAGAGGGAGGTGGGAAGGGGGATCGGGATGGGGAATACATGTATATCCATGGCTGATTCATGTCAATGTATGACAAAAACCACTACAATATTGTAAAGTAATTAGCCTCCAACTTATTAAAAAAAATTTTTTTTAAATAAAAGTAAAAAAGAAACAAGAATCCTCAATTAATTAAAAAAGCCAAGCAGGGAGAAAAAGGAAGCAATAGAAAAAGCAAGACAATTAGGAAACCAAAAGATAATAGAATGAAGTACAAACACATAATTAATAATAATAACTGTACATGAATTATTCTCATCACTTATGACAAGAGATTAGATTTAAAAACTGTGCTTATATATACTTTTCAAGAAGCATACCAAAATCTATAAAAAACTGAAACTAAATAAACAAAAGTATCACAGTAGGCAGATAGTAGTCCAATGAAATCTTGGGTATAGAAAGCAAAACAGAATTTTAAGACAAACAGTATTTTAAACATAGAGATGATCAATATATATGTATAATGGAAAACAATTGCTCAATTAATGAGAAACATATATCAATCAAACATTTGTGTAGCAGTAATGACTAATAACGGAAATCCATAAATGTATCAACATATAAGAGACTTCAACATAGCCATCTATTTTGACAAGTCAAAAATAAAAATAATGATGATTAACAGGGTTAACAACCTTGATCTAGCAAATATGTATATAAAAAATACTCTCTCACACATACCCCAAGTTACAAACTGCACAGTCTTCTTAAGCATACATGAAACTCTAATACTTGAAACTTGCATAAATTAAAGCATCAATCATATCCAATTCTATGAGATTCTAAAACAAGTCTTATTTTTTCAGGGAACTGTTATAGTACAATCTATGTTCTTAAGATAAAAGCAAATAAATTAGAAGTCAAAAAAAGACAAATATCTTAATACAGCTTTAGAAATTTATGAGTATAATTCTAAACAAAAGATGAATCAAAATAAATCATAATAAATTTCTAAGTACTGAATACTAAATTATAGTTAAACAAATATCAAATGTGTAGGCTACAACCAGATGATACCTAGAAGAACATTTATTCTTACGTTAGAACCATTATGTAGCACAGTTTAATATACATAACTATTTGGCAATTGTTGCTCAATAAAGTTGCAAAATAAAAAAGTAAAGTAAGAAGAAAGGCAGAAATTAAGGAGATGTCATAAAAACAAAATAGTTAATGTAGAAGAACAGAGTTCTCTGTGCAAAAATGTTGGGAAAGAATTTAGTGAAATGGAAATCAAACATATAACAAAGAAAATTCACAAACGCAGTGTTATTAGAAAAGACCAGTAAAATATACAAACTTCCACCAGGATTGACATAATGAAATAGAAAGTAAAAATTAATAACATTTTAACTAAAAAGAGAAGCAGTCTCTTGAATCTTCAGGCTATGCTCTGACTGCTTTCCAATTTGGTTCTTTAAAGTCTGTGTAGGGAAGTCTTATGATCTCCTTTCTACACTTAAAACAAAACTTTTCTATGGTTGACCCTCTCCCCTCTGAATTTCTATCTCAAGATACATCCCTACATAAACTGTAAGTAGTCCAATTAACCAAATTCTGTTTCATATACCAATGCTCCCAGAGAGATTTGCGTTAATTACTCTGCATTTAAGAAGGACCTCTGCACATTGCTTTACCCAAGAGAATAAATCAAATGATAGCAATTTTAGATATTGTACTGTGTTCATGGTAGATAGTACAGAAATAATGGGAACTTCTAGGCCTTTCCAAATTCTACCAAATTCTACCTCAAATGTGGCTACATATTCTATAAATTTAATATGTAGACACTTAATCATAGTCCTTGGAACAAATGAAAGTGTAATAGTTGGACCAATTTTATTATGTTTTCTGTCATGTTAGTTTAAGTACTGTCAAATCAAGCAATTGGTTTTTTTTTTTCCCTTTCACTTTGAGTAAATGAGCTTTGCGGAGATCTAGTCACTCCTTTGTTCTTTTGACAGCTTGTTCTGCTCATTACATGATATGTGGGATTATCAAATCAATAAGATTTTGCTGTTTCTGAAATACATTATATAATGGGATAAACTTCCTGAATATTTCTAAATACAAGTTTCAAGTCAAAGTCAGAAGGTGAAATTTAAAACATAGAGGCTGACACAGAAAACTATTCATGATGGTATCCCTAAGCCATGGCTCATAGATATTCAATAGTTGTTTTGGAAGTAAGTTAAAAAATAAAAAAGACACAAGATGATAGCTGGGAAAATTTTGCAACCTTAGAGTAAATGAGAGAGAAAGGTATATAAACACTGTGAAAAAATTAGGAGACTTCTGAGAAACAGAAGAGATAAAATTATTTACAAAATGAGAAGGACCAACCAATGGAAGCTGTTATCTGCTTTCTTTGCTATGCAATTAGGTCCTTGCGGGTATGGTTCATTGTGATACTCATTTTTGTGTTCTTATACCTCATTCAAGGCCAGGTGAATGGAAATTTCTCAATAAATATTATTTGAATGATTTAATTAATAAATATCAGGACTTTAATGAGTGCCAAGGAAGCTGGGTTATTTTCACTTCAATTACAACAAATTGTACATTGTAAAATTTTATTAGCTCTTATGCCTGTTGAACCAACACTGCAGGTTAATGCTGTACAACATAGGCCCGTATTACAACAGAGAGTACTATTGCATGAGGGAGGCTTCACTGGGGCATCTCCCTGCCCCAGGCAGAAAGACAATGCTTCCTCCTCCATGCTCCCATGGAGGTCTAATATTATCTCTAATAAAGCATGTCACATTGAATTACAAACCTTTTTCAACATGCAAATTTTGCCAGTAGACTCTGAGCTTATTGGAAAGATATATTTGCTTTGCTTCCAATTGTATCACCATGTTGTTGAGCACCATAGCAGGACCTCAACAACATCTGCTGCATGAGGGTAAGAGAAGGCATACCATGGAAGTATAAATCACATTCTCCCAAGATGTCCACATGCTAATCCTTGGGTCCTGTGACTCTGCTACTTTAGCAAAAGGGATTTTGCAGATGTAGTTACATTAAAGATTTCCAGATGGGGAGATTATCCTGGATTATCCAGATGAGCCTAGCATCAAAAGAACCATTATAAGAAGGAGACAGGGGCACAAAGGCAGAAGAAGCTATATGAAGACACAACGAATCAGTGAAGATGTGAAGACAAAATGCTGATGTCACTGTGAGAAAGGGGCCATAAGCTAATGAATTCAAGTTGCCTCTAAAAGCTGGAAAAGATGAGGCCGCATTCTTAGAACTTTCAGGAGGAACTAGCTCTACCTACACTTTAGCTTCAGCTCAGTGAGACTGATTTTGGACTTCTGACTCCCAGAACCATATGAGAAACCTGTGATGTTTCAATTACTAAGCTTTCATTATTTCTACTACCAGGAAATATGCAGTTTCTTTTCACCTAAGTTTAAGGAGGCACAGTCTTCTCTTCCCCTTTAATAAATATTTACTGACTACCTGCTACTTGCCTAAACTGCAGTAGGAGGCATGGGATATGCAACTCTGTGTGAGACATGAAACTTGTGCATTTCAAACAGAGTAGAAACCGGCAAAGGCCGGGCACGTGCATATAAAAATATGACCAGAGACCAGCAACATAAAAGAGTATTTGATAAATACTAAGCGAAAGTGCAGAAAGCGTTAGAGGAGTTCAAAATAGATTGAAATCACTCTAGTTGCCAGGAGCTGGGACAACCTTCTTGAGGAAGTAAGTTTCAAGAAGAAACTTCCACATTGAGGCATAAAAAAGGTCATTCTAATAAAAGAGAGAAACATGAGCAAAGAAAGCTGTTGGAAAGGAATTAGTGTATTTTGACTTCCGTGAGCAAAAAATGGCCTGAGAAGAGAAGAAGGAAGGAGAAGATGGGGGAAAAACAGGTTGGCAGCAGGTGGAGGATAAGAAAGTAGAGCAAGCTAAATATTAAGTGCAGGGGTTAGAATTTCACCCTAGAGTTATAGTACTTGCTTCTATGACCAAGGAGTACGATAAATATAAAACAAAGCAGCTTCTTATTTCTCAAGTCTGTTCAATTTTGTTTAGTCTCTTTCGATTACTGGCAGTCTTACATATCCTGTTACCTGGTGTGACCCTGAGTAACCTCAGAGTTAACCCATGAATTTTCTGCTTTCCTCCAGCACTCCCATCCAATCGACTGCGAAATATCTTAAATACTATGTCCAAAATTTGTCTGGGTCCCATTCTTTTTCTCTAAACATATTGTCATAGTTTTTATTTTAGTTCTACAAAATAAGCTAAAAATAAACAAAACAAGATATTTTGATGAATTGTTTCACAAGACAGAAAGGTGGTCAGACACAGAGAAAGAAAGCCAGGAAAATGCAGACACAAAAGAAAAAGCATCAAAAATTTAAAGAATGAGAGACTCATCATGTGGAAATAATTTTAACCCTTTGCTGAACTCCTTCTCCAGGCAAGCAGTGCATGGATTTGGGCCTGCATCACTGAACCCCAATTCCATTTTGCCTCTGAAATGTTTGTTTCCATTAATATTGTACCTACAATTTTATGTAATGAAACCCAAACAGAAGACAGAGGTTGACACACAGTAGTTCATTTATAAAAAATTGAGTAGAAAAGCTTCTAAGATTAAAATTGACCTAGAATATTCACAGAATTCATTACTTTGTTCAACAGAAGCTGTGAGTTAGCAAGTAGGTAAATATGTTTCTCTTCAAGTGTCCAATTTAATTGTTTATGGCCACTTGGAGCATTGTGTATAGATGGTTGTGAAGGTTTGTCTGTACATACAAAAAAAGATAATTCAGTGATGATTATCCATGTCTTCTGTGGGTGTGAAAGGGGAAAAAAAATGAGATTAAGGGTGGCCTATAGTTTTAGTGATTACAATATTATGCAATATTTCTAAAGTCCCTAATTCATGGTTTCATACCAACAGGTCCATTTTTTTGTTTAATAGTTTACTTGAAAATATTATATTTTATTAGCTAGTTTGAAGATAGGCCCTAAGTTATGCAAAAAAGCTCAGAATAACATTTGGTGATGGCTCTGTACTCCCTTTCATAGGCGTGGGGCATAGTCACTGGGAATAGCATTTCATTAATCTACATGTGGTACTGCATTTCAAATAAATGAGATTGGTTATCAGTGGAAGGATGTCTTTTGGCACATGATTAAATCTGCAGGTAAGAATCAGGGTTCAACCATGTGGCAGAAGTATTATTTTTAATGGATTTATCCATTTTACAAAAAAAAAATTGCTATTGAAGTATGCACAGTGAATGTGATTTTTCAAAGAGTAATTTAAAAATATTGTGTAAGTATGTATTAAAGACTGCCTTTGGTTATATCATGGCACCCTCTCTTATTATCAGGTTTCCCTGGTGGCTCAGATGGTAAAGAATCTGCCTGCAATGCGAGAGACCCACGTTCAACCCCTAGGTCAGGAAGGTCCCCTGGAGAAGGGAATGGCTACCCACTCCAGCATTTTTGCCTGGAGAATCCCATGGACAGAGGAGCCTGGTGGGCTACAGTCCATGGGGCCACAGAGTCAGACACAGCTGAGGGACTAACACTTTCACTTTTCTCTTGTTATTACTGTACTATTGGACAAGTTACTTAACCACATGATGTCCTCCCAATCTTCTCGTAAATTTTTCTTCTATTAAATATGATAGGGAATCCAATTCAAAACAAAATATCAATGAAAATTTTGGGGAGGGAGGTATTTAATTGTGACTTAAATTTATGCAAAGAGTGTTTAGTTTAAAAATATTTTTGACAAAGAAATGTTAAAGGGGAAGATTCTATCATATTGTATTTTATGTTATATCAAAGACAAAGAGTCAAGCTATGATCATTGGGGTGCATGTGTTTTTTCAAATTATACTTTTCTCCAAACACCTACCCAGGAGTGGCATTGCTGGATCAGGTGCTAGTCCAGTTTTATTTTTTAAAAGAACCTGTTCTTCGCAGTGGCTGTACTAATTCACATTCCACCAGCTGTGTAGGAGGGTTCTTTGTCCCCACACCTTCTCCAGCATTTATTATCTGTAGACCTTTGATGATGACCATTCTGACAGACACCTTTTTGTAGTTTTGATTTGCATTTCTCTAACGATTACCAGTGATGAACATCTTTTCATGTGACTGTTAGCCAGTTGCACATCTTCTTTGAAGAAGTGCCCATCAATAGACAAGTGGATAAAGATGTGGTATACATACACAATGGAATATTAGCCATAAAAAAGAATGAAATAATATCATTTGCAAAAACACAAATGGACCCAAAGATTACCGTACTAAGTGAAGTAAGACAGGGAAAGCAGAATAAGCCAAATATTATATGATACTGCTTTTATGTGGAATCTAAAAAAAAAGATACAAATGAACTTATTTACAGATCAGAAACAGACTTACAGACATAGAAAACAAACTTATGGTTACCAAAGGAGGGAGGAATAAATTAGGAATTTGGGGTTAAAATATACACATTACTATACATAAAACAAATAACCAGTAACCAATAAGGCCCTACTGCTTAGCACAGAAAACTATACTTAATATCTTGTAATAATGTATTAGAAAAGAATCCAAAAAGAATATATTTATCTATCTATCTATATATATATAACTAAGTCACTTTGCTGTGTACCTGAAACTAACACAACATTGTAAATCAGCTATATTTAAATAAAAATAAAAAATAAACATGAATCATGTATCACACACACACAAAAAGAATCAAAATCTGGAATCTGTGAGAGGATTAACAGATCAATGAATCTAAGCTAATAATTTTGAAATAAATATAATAATGCTAATATTTAACATTAAAGATATATCAATATTGTCAGGCACTGTTCCAATTATTTTATATGATTATCATTTTTTTCTTTTCAACAAATCTGATATACTATTCATATTACTATATTATATACAAAGAAGCAAGCACAGAAATAGTAAGTAAATTTGGTGAAGTAGAGTATACAAGAATTTAACTTAAAGAAAGCAGAACATATCAACAATGTTGAAAAAAACTGGAAATTTGAAAAACTATATATCATATCCTCAGTTCCTATCACATAGCAAATAATATTTCATTTTATGGAAAATACTCAATATATAAAGTTATATGAATACGATAGGATATAAAATTGCAAGTACAGGACTTCCCTGGTGGTCCAGTGGTTAAGAATCCACCTGCCAGTGCAGGGGACATTGGTTCAATCCCTCTTCCAGGGAGATTCCCCAGGCAGTGGGGCAACTATGCCTGTGTATCACAGCTGCTGAGCCTGCGCACCTTAAAGCTGGTGATTTGCAATAAGAAAAGCCGCTACAATGAGAAGCTTGCATACCACAACTATACAATAGCACCGTGCACAGCAAAGAAGACCCAGCATAGCCAAAAATAATTATTAAAAAAAAACACTGCAAGTATAACGTAATTTCAAACAGATAAAATATGAATCAAAGAGTTAACTACAAATCATAGAAATCAGAAGAAAATTCGTATCATTTTTCAATTGATCATGATATGGACACATACTTTCTAAGAAAGCAACAATGTAATAAAAAAGAAAGAACTGACTGGAAAACAAACTTAAAATGCTGTATAAATTCCCCAAATTTGCATCCAAAAATACCTGAAGCAAAAAAGTAAAAAATGCATTATAAAGAGAACAGACAAATCAATAAGAAAAGAAAGAATAATACCTCACTAGGAAAAAATGAGCAAAGATCAGGAACATATTAGAAATTAACACACATGTTAAAGAATATCCAATGCTATGTATAACAAAAGAATATAAAATGAACTTATTAATAGCAGCACTCACCCTATATTCCAATTTACAAAGATCTAAAAGTGTAATTCAATCTTCTAATTTTTATGATAAGCTTTCTGCCCTGGGAATTCATATTAAATTTCTTTAAAGGATCTCATAAGCCATTACTATTTGGCCTCTTGTGTGTGTGTGTGTGTGTTTGTGTGTGTGTGTGTGTTTCTGGGGAGTAAGGGGGTGGCAGGGAAAGTAAATGTCACCTTGGCCAGGCCATGGTGCCTATATGTCAATTTGGCTAGACCATGGTGCCTAGATATTTGGTTAAAAACTATTTTAGATGCTTTCATCAAAGTATTCCTTGGTGGTTCAGAAAGTAAAGATTCTGCCTGCAATTCAGGAGACCAGGGTTTGATCCCTGGGTCAGGAAGATCCCCTGGAGAAGGGAATGACTACCTATTCCAGTATTCTTGCCTAAAGAATTCCATGCACAGAGGGGCCTGGCAGGCTACAGTCCATAGGGTCACAAAGAGTTGGACATGACAGAGACTAACAATTTTAACTTTCAGTCTTTAAATCAGTAGACTTTTTGTAAAGCAGACTGCTTCCCATAATATTGGTGGGTCTTATCTCATTTTATATATATATATAACTCTCTCATATATAACTTTATATATAAACTTTATATATATATAACTATATATAGTTACAGTTGCTTTTCAGTCACTCAGTCATGTCCGACTCTTTGCAATCCCATGGACTGCAGCATACCTGGCTTCCCTGTTCTTCACCATCTCCTGGCATTTGCTCACACTTATGTCCTTTGAGTTGGTGATGCCATCCAACTATCTTATCCAACTCTCTGCTACAGTTCTGAGGGTGGCAGAGTTGGACACAACTAAAGTGACTGAGCACAAACACAGATATACACACATATAAACACATGTACACACAGACTCTTTCTATGGAGAGCCCCAAATCTTGACTAATACGACAGCTATCTAAGAAAAGCAAATATGGTAGTTTCAAGTAGTAGCAATTTTTATATTTGAACCCTTTCAGAAAAATCAATCACTTCATTTATTTTATACTACCCAAAACAATAGATGATACTTTGTTTATCAAAAAGAAGTTAACAATATTTTGCTATACAATTTCAAACATTAGTGAAAATCTGAAAGAATAAGAATTAGAACTAGTATGGTACTAAATGCAATTATGCCATATTTTTCATTTATTTTGTTGCCTTTCACTAAAGTTCAGAAAGAAAATTATATATTTTCTTTAACAGAAGATTATGTTTCAAAAGGATAAATAAATAAGCACATTCCTCTTTCAACATGAGACTAATTTACAATCTAATTATTAGTTATCATATATAAAGATCTGTGAGACTCAACTGGTTGACTGCATTAATATATTTTTAGAACAAGTCATCTTTAGGATAAAACTGTTGATTACTGCTCATCCCTCATCCATTGTAGTAGGCTAAGATAACTTATTTAAGATTGAATTGTTTTGGTTTCATTTCTAATCTCAAATGCTTATTAAGAGGCACTGTTTTAAGAGGAAAAAAATTCCTAATGCCTCAATGCATTACATGAGCTAATTTACCTACAAGGTCACAATCCACTGGAGAGGAATGTACAAATAAATGTCTAATAAATGTTCTTTGATGGCAATGCTAATTTTTAATTCCCAATTTAATGACTTTCCCCCATAAATTTCATCTTAAAGCTACAACTATTTGCTTGTGTTTAGATTTTATGTAAACAATAGCAGTTGCAACAGTTTACACTTAGCAAGTGCTTTTCATAAGTCAAGTGTATTAGATATAGATGCATCATCTCGACAGGTACTCCCTACTCCACCGTAGTAAGTGCAATATGTGAGACGTGGGTTTGACCCCTGGGTTGGGGAGATGACCTGGAGAAGGGAAAGGCTACCCACTCCAGTATTCTGGCCTGGAGAATTCCATGGACTGTATAGTCCATGGGGTCACAAAGGGTAGGATACAACTGAGCAACTTTCACTTTCACTTTCAAGCACAATTCTAAGATGATTCCCAATGGGTCGTGTCCTTGAAGAGTCCCTCCCTTTGAGTGGGACAGAACTTGTGACTTACTTCTGGCCAGTAGAAGGGTGATGGGGTGTCACTCCCATGATTATGTTAGGCTATTGTTGTTGCTCAGTCCCTAAGTTGTGTCCAACTCTTTGCGACCCCATGGACTGTAGCCCACCAGGCTCCTCTGTCCTTGGGATTTCCCGGGCAAGAATACTAGAGCAGGTAGCCAGTTCCTTCTCCAGGAGATCTGCCTGACTCAGGGATTGAACCCGCATCTCCTGCTTGGCAGGCGGACTCTTTACCACTGAGCCACTTGGGAAGCCCTGTTGTTACGGTAATACTCTTCCCTTAAATATCCACACAGCTGGCTCTCTCAGCTCTTTCGCATCTTTACTCAGAAGAATCCATCTGAGCTAATTCTAATGTGCACCCCCTATGTAGAATCCCGCTCCACCCCCACATTTCCTATCCCCAATCTGGATCTACTTCTTAACATGCTTCGTATTTGATTTATCTGGTTTGTTATCTGTCTCCTCCACTAGGACATAATTGTTCATTTTGTTCACTACTGCAAATCTAATATTTAAAGGAGTGCTTCCCCCCCAATGGATTCATAGTACATTTTTTAATAAATGATGCTGTTTCAGATTCATCAGCAGTAGGATTTATATTTTAAATTCTTATTTGCAAGGAGTGCAAAACATTTGAGAATTGATGTATACCCTGTCTTACGATCTGTTTTAGAACCAGTGAGAATAACTTTGAATCATCCGCCTGGAACTTCAGGTGAAGTGAACTCTGCCACAAAACTATTCCATGACATTGTCCATGTTATCACTGTCTTCTAATTATCCAAGTTAAACAGTTCCTACTTCTCACTATTCAATTTTTTTATATGTTTGATGATGGAAAAAAATTAATTTTTCTTGAAATTTCTTATGAAAAGGTGAAGGAGTTCTAAAAGGTATGGCATACATTTAACATGATGCAAAAATCCCAGTGTTAATATTATGCATTTGATTTTTAGGATTTTTTTCCTTCTTCTCTCTCTCTTCCATCGTAGAAGTTCCATTTCATAATGGGCTACTGATCAGACCTGTTATTCTAATGGTGGAATCCCAAAGGAAAACATGTTTCAGATGTAAAGTATTCCCCTCAGATTCCCTGGCGGTCATGGAAAGCAGGAGAAATTCTTGATGTATGAAGTCACTGTCACCATTGTCAAAGCACTGTAGTGTGGGAAATGAACCGCAAATAAAATCAAAGGGTATTTCTTCCAAAGCATTGAATATTAGTGCACAAACAACAATTTTTTTCTGTTAACGTACAAAATATTTCGGATAAAATCTTAATGTTTAAATACCCAGAGAGCATATCTAAGCCTAGGTGCTGGAGGTGACAAGTTTTTGACACACTAGTAAACAGCAATATATAAGACATTAAAGGCTCTCCATCAAAGAACTGAAATTTAATTTCCTTCTGGAATTCTGTACAGATCCAACTAAACTTCCATAGCAAATGCCACCATAAAGGTAGTTCTCTGTCCTTTGCTCTAAGGAATTAATTTTAAGGCATGCACAGTTTTTTCCCTTTAAGAGCTTCTTAAGTCTAAATTAAATAGCCTCAATAAAGTAGTATTAAAGTTGAACTGAAATCCACGAGAGCAAGACAATTTGGAGGTAGGTTAAAATTCCTTCCTTGCTCTTCAACTTTAAATCAGACTGCTGTGTTAAGGTATTGGAATGATCTAAGACACTGTGTCATCTTTCATGCCCGCCAGCATATGTTACAATTTCCGAATTAGAGAGTAGCTATTCCCCCAAATTATTATTTTAACTACACAGTCATTCTCAGTTTAGATTTAGGTCAGGCACCAAAAGTTACTCTATAATCTTGGGAATGAACATCATAACCCTCAGCCCAAAGTATAATTGTCAAAGCTTCACATCCAGAAATGCACTCGAGGACACACAGAGAATTAAAGAAAGATTTGGATTATTGCTTAATATGGGGATATGTTTATCTTTGTAAACAGCTCTTCTATACAAGTGGTTCAAACGTGGCAAAACAGCCACAGACAGTCCCAATAGAAGTCGCAAAATCAAACATTCAGGCATGAAAAGTCTTTTTCTTAAGTTGTTTTCAAGCTTCATCCTTTTTTCTGCAATAACTAAAGCAAAGCCACAGTAGCTGCAGCCATTTGCATCTAAGGAAGAGATGTTTTGCTTTGGTGATATAGTTAATGAGTCTAAAAATATTCAGTATAATAATTCTGTCAAAGCCCCCACAGTCTCCTCAATGAGCGGAAGCCTGCAGGATTCCAATGGGGAGCCGAGTAATGAGCTCTCAGCATTCGCTCCCACACCGTCCAGGCGAGATATACTCAGGCCTCCATAGTTCCACATCATTAGCAACATGAAACAAAGACACATGCTTGACTTTAATAAGCGACTAAAGTTGCTGGTTTACTAGTCTGTTACTGCATGTAAACTCTGTATTTCAAAACAGGTCCTTGCAAAGAGAAGGCAGGAACGGCTTTGGCAAACAGAGTGAGGTTTAATTTAATGTGGCAAATGATGGAGCAGAATGGAAAAAAAAAAGAAGAAAAAAGGACACAGGAAGTGATGAGTTTCTGACACTAAGTCTCCTGGGCTCACTGCAGACTGCAGTCTCGCTGTTGGAGATGATGGTTACGGTGGGCTGCAACGATAGGGCTATAGGCATATGCGACTGAGTTTTAGTTGATATTCTTGCAAGACAGGAAGTGAACAAGCTTATTTCCCACTGGGAAAGGTTCAGACATGATTAACTTGGGCATGACCAAATAGGTCAATAATATGACAATGAATTTCTAGCACAATAATTAAGTGGGAAAATTTGTGTGATTTGTTCTTCTTGTTCTGCACATACCAATAATGCATTAGCATGGATTCATTTAGTTTCTTTCATTAGGTGAAATCACATAACTACAATTTAAGATAGTGACGGTTCAATTTGAATACTTAAAAGTTATTTCTGCAAAGCAACATTAAATTATTTTTCTTTTATTTTTAGCATAGGCTTTTGCACTTCAGCATCGGAGGAGTGATCTGGAATCTATCTATACATGCATACTAATTGTTTCAGGAGTGATTCTCCCATCCAATATCAGGTCTTACTGATACCAGTCACCAGGATAAAGGAAAAATTACTACAGAGAATGAAACAGGTAAAAACAAATGCTTCACCTTGGGATACTAGGATTCAATGTATTTCACACTGAAATGCTACTCCTGTCAGTTAATAAAATATTTTAATTTTTCTTCAAATAAACCATCCATATATATATAATTCCCAAATCTTAGCATTGGAAGAGAAGCCAGAAATCATAAAATATACTATTTCATTTCATGCAGTGCTTCATTCTAGGGTACTCACAAAAGAACAAAAGCAAAATCCCTAAACAAAAATTAAAAAAAAATTTTTTTTCTTAATATTATTCTCTTAATATTAGTAATATTCTCTTAATATTATTATTTCTTATTATTTTTTTCCAATTTAACATCAGGACTTAAGTGTAAGAGGTTTACATAATTGCTCTTTAATATTTCATGTTCTTGTTTTATTTCCACCTATGGCCAAGATAGTCTTCAGTCCTTTGCTGCCAATTGATATAGGATGAGTTTTCCCCATAATACAGGCAACTATGCATTTCATAAGTGTGCTTTTAGCAAATAGAGGACAAAAATGGCAGAGTTCAGTAGCAGTCCAATGCAGATATCAAGGAAGACATCAAACCATTCATTAGCTGTCTTTGCTTATGGCTTCCCAGGTGGCGCTAGTGGTAAAGAACCCGCCTGCCAAAGCAGGAGACATAAGAGCTGTGGGTTCAATCCCTGAGTCAGGAAGATCCCCTGGAGGAGAAAATGGCAACCCACTCTAGTATTCTTGTCTGGGAGATTCCATGGACAGAGGAGCCTGGCAGCCTACAGTCCATAGAGTCACAAAGAGTCAGACGCGACTGAAGCAACTTAGCATGTATGCATGCATGGTTATACAACTATCTTGTCAACAAGGATGCCATGCAATACAAAAATCAACATATGCTATAAATGGTGGTATGGATAAATGCCAGTAACTTCCTAAATAAGCCAATCTAGAATACTTTTAAAATTTCATTCCCACTTTAGTTTGTTTTTCTTTTGAAAAATGAGACTAAATTCCTGCTTCAGGTTTCTGGTATTTTTCCCATCTGTTCCACAGCTTCTTATTGGTTACTGACATTGGTTCCTTGAACACATGGGCACACTCCTTCAGGACTCAGGAATACTATACTAGGTCTCGAAAATATCTGTTTCTTTATGAGATCTGGACTTTCTCAAGACTATTTACTCTTTCTAATTTTATGATTAATCTTTTTGGTGAGGAAGAATGAAGCAAAATAAATGTTCATTGGATTTCTACTTTTGTTTACTGTTGGTTTGGTGGTCTCAAAGTGGTTGGATCATATGAATCATTGTTTCATTTTAAAATACATTCTGTTTTATAACAAAATGGCTATGCTGAATATATATCTAATAATAAAATGATATTGTTAGCTTTATGCTAATTTTAAATTATAATAAATTATATAAGATAAATCTCTGCTTGCTGTAACTGTGAAAACAACATCATCTGATCCACCCTCAGTGTGAAAATAAGAGTGTGAGCTTTGAAAGATGACCACACTCCATAAGCACAGAAATAGATGAAAAATAAGCTATTTCACTTAAATGCCAATACTTTTTCAAGAAAAAATCCAGGGAAGAATATTTATACACATGCAAAGATCTTTTCAATGATATAACCACTCCTTTTATACATGGTTATCTGCATCAAAGTCTTATTGTATAAGAGAGCACAATTATTTTAAAAAATTTGTGTTTGTGGAGAAGTAGTTCTGCAATGGTGGAGTAACGACCTCTGAATATATACTTGTCTGTGAAAGTGAAATCTGTCAAAAACAACTTTTCAAGAACTGTGAAAATTAAGTAAATCTTCCAACAATCAAAGAATCCATTAAAGGAAAATGGCTGAATTTCTGTAAGACCATCAAGCTTTGAGGCACTTTGACTTGCTCTTTTCCTATTCTCCTATGTACAGCTCTTCACAATCCTGGAAAAACACCAGCCTTGAAACCACAGCTACTATGAGAACCAGTTATTATTAGACAATGAAGGCATAATGCATTTGAAGCTCCCCCAGAAGTACCATGCCCAGACAATGTCACAATTTGAACCATCTGGCAACTTCTAGGAAAAGTCCCATATTCAGAGCTTATCTTTATTTGACATGACTCACAGCTTAATCAGTGTGAACAAGCCTAGTCCCAGGATATTTGTCTAAAACAATCAGTGGTAACTGTTTAACATCCTAGTGAAGTGAGGATACCTGTTAGAATTAGCAAGAGGCTGACCAAAAAACTTAAAAGGGAAAAAGTGGGAAAAGAGGTATCTTTGGAGGTCTTTGAAAATTTCTGATATGCTAGCAGAATTTAGAAGGTCACATGTATGTGCACTGTTGTGCACATACCCAGGAGATATGACAAGGCTCCAGTTTTCTAACTCTATCTTCTGTTATGGCTCTGCAAAAGCAGAGAGTGAAGGTAAGAAAGAGTTGAAAACTACCAGATTGTTGAATGCATGCCCAACACACATACAGAGTCCCTTGGCAATTATTGTTCATTGGTTCGAAGAATTTAAAGAAATCTCTGTCAAATCATTAAAGGACCACTAACTGAGCAGAAGTTTCAATGGCTGAACATGACAAAGAACACAGACTTTACGGAATTAGTCTAGAAAAATCACAAAAGAAACAAACAGCAGCAGCTACAGCAGCAACCACAACAACAGCACATAGCAACAATAATGAACTCTGGGGAGGGAGAATTTGCTTCCGAGAGTTGTCATATTATATAAAATGTCCAGTTCTCAACAAAAAATTACAAAATACGAAACAGGAAAGTATGACCCATAAGGTAATAATAAGCAGTTATGAGACAAAAAATTCAAGGAAATCTCAGATGTTGGATTTCCTAGGCAAAGATTTTCTAGCATACTCTTATAAGTATGCTCCAAGAACTAAAAGAAACCACACTTAAAGAATTAAAGGAATGTAAGAGAATGATATCAAACCAAATTGAGAGCATAAATAAAAAAGAATTATGAAAAATAACAAAATAGAAAAGTTGAAAAAGTTTTCTTTTTCTGGAGTTGAAAAGTATAACTGAAATGAAAAATTAACTGGAGGAGCTCAGCACAGATTTGCAGAGGCAAAAGAAAGAACCAAGTAAACTTGAAGACAGATCAACTGCAATTATTCAGTCTTAAGAACAGAGAGAATATTGAAATAAAAATGAACTGAATCTCAGAGGTCTGAGAGAAACCACAAAGTACAGTGGTGTATGCATAACAGAAACCACAGAATGAGAAGAAAGTCAGAAAAGGGTGAAAATAATATTTGAAGAAATAATGGACAAATATTCCAAATTCTGAGGGAAAATAAACTATATATATATCCAAGAAGCCTGGCAAATTCCAAGCAAGATAAACTCAGATATCCATACCTAGGCACATCACAGTCAAATTTTTGAAAGACAAAGACAAAAAGAGAGATTTGAAAAAGCTGTGGAAAATAACTCATCATATACAAAGGATCTTCAAAATAATTCCCAGCTGACTTATCATCAGAAACCATGGAAGACAGAAGAATGACATATTCAAAGTGCTGAAAGAAGATTCTAGACCAAGAATTCTATATCCAGTAAAACTATGCTTCAAGTATGAAGAAATTAAGACAGTCCCACATGAGAAGAAGTTGAGAGGTTTCGAAAAACTTTCCAGCAAACTTGCTCTGAAGAGTGTCTTTCAGACTGAAAAAAAAAAAAAAATAGAATCACTGGACAGTAGCTCAAATTGAAAGGAAGGAATAAAGAGCATCAATTAAGGTAACTATTCGTATAAACACAAATTGCCACAAATGTATATGTTTGTAGCACTTTTCTTGTTTCTCATGTATTTAAAAAGCAACTGCAGAAAGGAAAAATATTAAATTGGGTTGATGGGCTTATAATGTAGAGAAATATCTTTTGTACAATAATAAGAACATGGAGGAGGGGGGAGAACAGAGCTTTATTGGAGCCAAGTTTTGTATAATACAGATATAAAGTTAGTATTAATCAAGGTTAGATTGTGATAAGTAAAAATATTAATTGCAATTAACAGCATAACCACTAACAAAATAAGTCAGCAACATATGCAAAGAAATAGCAAGAGAATTTCAATAGCACACTAGATAATATTGGTTTAACAAAGAACAATGCAATGATGGTAGACTGGAATAACAAAAAGACATAAAACATTTAAGAAGAAATCCATGGACAGAGGAGCCTGGTGGGCTATAGTCCATGGGGTCACAAAGAGTTGTACACAACTGAGTGACTAACATACAACACACACACACACACACAGCAAAATAAACATGCAGGAAAAGTCTTTGATGAAAACCAGCCTCCCTAATGAAAACAGAATTAAGAGGGAAATTCCTCTATCTGGTAAAGGCCATACAGAAAAGTTGCCACAGCTAACATTATCCTTAATGGTGAAAGATTGAGTCTTTCCCCCATGGTCAGGAAAAAGACAAGGATGTCCACACATCTGGGCTTAGCAGGAGGCACCAGTGGTAAAGAACCTGCCTGCCAACGCAGGAGACATGTTCGTGAAGATCTACTGCAAAGCAGACAGTGTAAGAACGATTTTATGATTTCTTACACTGAATTTCAAGACTGTTGGTGTCACAAAAGCCACTGTAATAAAGCCACTGCCACCTGGAGGCTAAAAACCAGCACATAATATTAAATGCACTCAATTCATTTTCTCTTGAATGCTTATTCCAACTTTATGCAGGTAGATTAGTCCTGACTAACCCTGATTAGCACTTCAAGACTTAGATAAGCTGTCATCTTTCTCAACCAGTCTTTACTGCCTCCTCAGACTGACTTAGATATTCCTTCTCTGCTCTCATAGCTTCTTCATTGTGTATAAAATTACTGCACAGTATTTTAATTGTTGCAGTATATGTCTAGATCCTTGACTAACCTCAGATCTTGAGGATTTTTTGTATTCTTCTTACAAGGCAGGGTGGCTGGCATACAGCAGCTGCTCAAATACATATAAGTTGAATTAATTATACTTTATTTCCCCTAATAAAGAATGATTTATTATGTAGCCATCTGTCCATTACATATTTACTCATTCAACTTATATGTTTTGAATAATAACTATATTATAAAGAACATTCTGTTGTGAGTACTTGAATATAAAAATGAAAAGCATATTATCCTTGCTAAACCTCAAGGAAAGGGCAGTTACTTAAATGAGGATGTGGACCATAATATGTGTTTATTGAAGGTCAGCTGTTTGGGAATATAGCAATGAAAATTATATAGAACTCCTAAAAGGTACAAGTCTCCTCTGACTTCTAGAGAGGGGAGATCATTTCACCTAATGTGCAGGGGAGAAGGTTTAAAAGGAAGTGGAAGTAGACTTTGACCCCAGCCTTGATGATAGGGTAGATATGTAAGTGGAGGGAAATGTTATCTGAGTGAATAGGCTGACCTTCTGCAAATGGGACAGTCAAGTATGAAACCAAGAGTGCAGCCAGTTCAATGGCCTGGCCAAAGAGAAGGGAGAGTAAGGAGAAAGAGTGGTCAAACTCAAGAATTAGGTTGAACCACAATCTGGAGGAAAAGTATAGGACGGGTTTTAAAAATAGAAAATATATTTATTCTTCACATTTTTCTAGGTTGACTAAAAAAATTTTTTTTTAAAGATTCACTTTAGTTCACTTTGCCTACAAGCAGCTCTGCCGCAACAAAGGGGAATTTCAAGAATCTTTACATATCCTACAGATCGCTAGTGGTAAAGAACCCGCCTGCCAATGCAGGAGACATAAGAGACACTAGTTCACCCTCTGGGTTGGGAAGATTCCCTGGAGAAGGCCATGGCAACCCACTCTAGTATTCTGGCCTGGAAAACCCCACGGACAGAGGAGCCTGGCAGGCAACAATCCATAGGGTTGCAAACAGTTGGACATGACTGAAATGACGTAGCATGCACACATGCACAGATCTATTTGCTGAATAGTTATGTGGTATTTTATATTTATTCCCCAAGACACTAAATATCATTCCAATTGGAAAACAACCACACTACAAACATAGAAGAAAAAGACCTAAACTCACCTAGTGACTTAGCGGGATTCCAAGTGATTGACTATACTTTTCATGATTCCTGTATCACTGACATTTATTAAATATGTAAAATGTAGTAGAGTATAGCACATAAGATACATATAAAAGGAATATGATTTTATAAAAAGATCAAGTACTTGCAATTTCACCTTGTGCCTTATTTTTAAACCTACTGATTATTTCTTTAATATATTCAATCATTTATTATGTACCACCCTTTGCCAGACCATGGTGCTAGGCACAGTGACCAAGACATGCAGCGTTAATCTTGTCAATAAAATACCACATGATAGTAAGAGTACCAGACATAGACCGTGTGCATGTCAGAGAGAGGGAGAGAACCAGGAAAAGCTTTATAGAGGAGATGACATTTGCACTGAGACTTGAAGGGCAATAGGGACTATAAATATCCGATTAGGGAGAGGCATTCTCCCTAATGGAATGACGTAAGCAATTGTCTAGACTCAGAGACAGCATGGCATATGAAGAGAACTACATGCAATTTAGTAGTGCTGGAGTAGTGTAAAGATGGATGTTAAGAGATAAAAGTAAGGATGGGAGTCTGAGAGAGGTCAGATTGCTGACAGAGTCTGAACTCGAGATTCATTAAAAGGCTTTAAACAGCTGTGAGGAGGAAGGTTCTGAAGAAGGTAAGTCTAGCCACAGGGAAACAAAATAGGAAGCTACTGGGGTAATGCGATGAAAAATGATAAATGTGTAAGCCAGGACAGTGATGATAGTGATAGAGAAGAAAGACAAAAATTCAAATTTTGTTTAGTATGCAAATTGTAAGGATGTGAAATTGTACATGGCATTGTCATTTAGCCATGTCCAACTCTTTGAAACCCCATGAACTGCAGCCCGCCAGGACTCTGTCTCTCACTATCTCCCGGAGTTTGCCCAAGTTCATGTCCATTGAGTCGGTGATGCTATCTAACCATCTCATCCTCTGCTTTGCTCTTCTCCTTTTGCCTTCCATCTTTCCCAGCATCAGGGTCTTTTCCAATGAGTCGGCTGTGTGTGGCATAGAAGAGAGCAAGGAGTCAAGGATGATGACAAACTCTCTACTGTGACAACTGGGTCCATGATGGCACAGCCAAATCAAAGGAAAAAATAACCACAGCAGCAACTGGAACTAACAAAAAAAGTCAGGGTTGGACATTTGTGTTTCAGATGCTTGTAAAATTTCAAGTTGGAGATGTCCGGTGGTCAGGTATGAAGAGTCTGACCACAGAATTCAAAGTGATTTAAATCACAGAATTCAAGTGTTCTTTTGTTTGTTTTTCTACTATGCTTGGTAATAAGTATTCCTTTCTTTTAAAATGTTTTTCCTGCCTCCCTGACAATGGAGAATTCTGGACTTACTCTCAATGATCCAGTCTAGGAATGTGGATGCCATCTTCATCCTCATGAAGCTTATGAAAACATTTAACACTTTCTGATAAATCAGATATTCAATTCTCTTTGCTGCCTCATGGATCCAAGTTAGGGACCAATAGTACAGCTATACTTTAAGCCTATTTGGTTATGTTTATATTATTTTTTTAAATAGTCAATAAGAAAACTAGTCTAGCCCCTTCATGAAACCATGAGTGATCATTCATGGAAATAATAAGTTTTACTCATTTTTAAAGATGCAGAACAATTATTTGAAATAGACTAGAGATGGAAGCAAGAGGCAGAAGTATTATTACCACAATGGAAACTTGTTATAGAGGAATGCAATCTTTACATTAAATAGGAGTCTATGTTCTCTCTGTAATCATTTGAATTTCTCTTATTTCTTTGTTCAGTGCCACTATAGCTTTACTGCAAACTATACAGAAATCAGAATTGATCACAAAAACACAGCTTTCTATTTTTTGAAAAAAAGTGTGACCATTTCAGATCCCTATAGTTAGCAAATAAAAAGCAGACCATATTACAGAGCCAACAATTACAGGTGTTTTATTTCTAAGGATTTTGTTTTTGCAACAAGATCTAAACTGCTCAAGATTCAACATGGCTAATTTTGAGTCTATAGAATCAGACAGAATTAAGGACAGAATTGCAAAACTGGGCAAGAAATGCCATATCTCAAAAGCATTAAGTGTATCAGGAAAGCTTGGAGTTAGACTGCAAGAAAGGTTAAGTCATCTCTCACTGGCACAAAGAAATTAGAACAAAAGAAAGAGATAATAAGAGCATGATGGAAACCGACTTAATTTCAAACTCCCCACATACTCACATATCAAAAAGTTGAGCAAACAAATCACATATAGCTCATGCCTACACTGTAATTAAGAAACAGAGAGACCAAAAACCCCAATTTACATGAAAGAAGGGAAATATATTTTCTAAGACCATTAGAGCAAGCATTGGAGTAAAACACTGAGCAGTGACTATATGAAAAAGTAAAACAGTCTCTTGGTAGTGGCCTCTGATGCATTGTATATTACAAAAAGGAAACAGACTCACAGACATAGAGAACAAACTAGTGGTTACTAGTAGGGAGACGGAAGGAGAGGTAGAAGGTAGGGATGGAGGCTTGTAGGTACAAACTACTATGCATAAAATAGATAAGGTACAAGGATATATTGTACAGCACAGGGATATAAAATATGTAAAATAGCCAATAATTTTAATAACTACAAATGGAATGTAATCTATAAAAATACTGAATCACTATGTTGTATATCTGAAACTAATGTAATACTGTAAATCAACTATACATCAATAAAAAAATTTAAAAATAAAAGAAAAAGTGGTTTTTAAACACATGAAATGTTCCTTAAACTTATAAAAATACTTCTTAAGCATATGAGAAGGTATTCATAACAAAAGATATAAAAGTTGCACTGAGGTAGCATTTCTTAGTAATCAGATTGTTAAACTCGAAATATTTATACCATACTCTCTTAATAAGGCTGCAGAAATAATTACAGGTTACATGCAAACTGATATGAATTTTTTCTATGGAGAAAAATTTAACCATGTCCAATAATGTTTCAAATACATTTATTCTCAAATAAAGCATTTCCAATTTTAGGCTCCTATGTTGAAGATGTTCCTTAGTAAGTATGAAACAAAGGTAATAACTGTGATATTATTAGTAACAGCAAAAGACTGGATACACTCTATATATCCGTTAATCAGGAATAGTTAAATAAACTATAATACAAGGAACAAAAATGGTTGCTATGGAGTTACATGAAGTGTTTATCAGGACACTGACGATTGAAACAAGCAAGGCATAAACCAATGTTTTTGGTATGCTATCACTTATTAAGAGAGAAGAAGAATAATCCATTTTGTAAAACTAAACAAATTATGGGGGAATAAATCAGAAATGAATGAAACTGACTGTTAGTTGGGATAGGGAGGAATAGAAATGGAAGTGAGATTTCCCTAAGAATCCCTTTTATTAATATCTTTCATATTAAAAGTTTAACACTAAAAGAAAAAAATATAAAGATTTTTCAAAACAAAAATTGAAAATAAAACATATAACTCAAACTGCATATCAAATTACATATCATATATCATCACTATAATTATCATATCATATAATTATCATTATCATATCAAAACATATCATATTATGTTGCATAGCAACATTAAGTCATACAGAGAAAATAACTAATTCAAGAGGCATTTGTACAGTCTATACATTGAATCTGTACATCAATCATAGTAGGAAATGATACAAGATTTTTTAAAAATGTACAAATTATAAACTTTAGTCAATAGTTTTCTTTTTAATAGTAATACTGTAATTTTCAACAATTTGATGAATAATTTGTAGGATAAAGCAAAAGGTAATTGCATTAATAAGTAATTACATTAATATTATTAGGAACCAAGATCTGCAATGCAAGTGGAAAATATAAACATACAATATCAAAGAAATAAGTAAAATTTTATAGTGCTAAATTTGAACTATACATATCAATTCAGGCCTATGATTTTTAATTAAAAATATATATTAATGTATATATTTCCTAGATATATTCAAAGCAAGGACTTAAAGTCAATAACTTTCCAATAGCCATGAGCTAGCAACACCCAGTTCTTCATGTCTAAATACCAACTTTGAATAAAAAGACCTAGGATACTTTGGAGAAATGCATGATTGAAGGTCTAAGGATAAAAAGTATAACATGAGACTGAGAAGTTCTGTTATGCCATAAATAGTAAGAGACCAAAAGGGTCATATAGGAAGGTTATAAGAGCTGGCTTGAAGGGTTCCTACTAGACAGATTTGGAACAAGAACAATGACTCGATGAAATCCGTAAGTCCACAGCAATATTAACACAGAAAAAAAGATCCTAACATTTCTACCAAATACTTAAACTGAAATTTGTAAACAGAAAGAAAGTCTGTACCTTGTCCTTTAAGGAGAGAGAAACTATAGTTCATGATCATCTGATGAGTCATGTCTTTGTTATTGATGTTGTTCATTTGGATTTTTTTTAAAATTTTTAAGAGAAGAATGCCAACTTCTAAAAGGAGCACTAGAATTAAAAAATCACTATTTTGAGAGACTGCAAGATATGATGGTAAACATCACCCCATAAATTATGTACTAATTACCAGTGGAAGATATTGATGAAAAAGTAATTGTGATTTTGGACCTACAATTTTAAATCATTATAACTAGGCTCAAACACATCTTTATTAATCAAGATAGGAACCATTACAATCAACACATTTTTGCTAATGAGAAATAAGTCTGTTTATTCTTGTCATGTAAAAATCCATGCTTCAGGATTCAATGAACTCTTGGAAACCACTTTCTTCCTCCTGCTGGTTGTGGAAAGATTTTACCTGCAAAAAGTTGTTGAGATGCTTGAAGAAGTGGTAGTTGGCTGGTGAGGGGTCAGATGAATATAGCAGATGAGGCAAAACTTCATCACCCAAGTCATTCAACTTTTGAAGCCTTGGTTGTGTGACAATTCTTGCTGTGGAAAAGAATTGGGCCCTTCTATTGACCAATGCCAGATGCAGGCATTGCAGTTTTTGATGCATCTTACTGATTTGCTGAGCATACTTCTCAGAGTTAATGGTTTCACTGGGATTCAGAAAGCTGTAGTGGATCAGACCAGCAGACATCCAAACAGTGACCATGACCTTTTTTGGTGCAATTTTGGCTTTGGGAAGTGCTTTGGGTTTTTCTTGGTCCAGCCACTGAGCTGGTTTGCTGGTTGCTGTATACAATCCACTTTTCATCTCATGTCACAGTCTGATCAGGAATGGTTCATTGTTGTTGCAAAGAAAAAGAGGACACTTCAAAATGATTTTTTTTTTTAATTTGTGGTCTGCTCATGAGGTACCCACTTATTGACCTTTTTCACCTTTCCAGTTCAGTTCAGTTGCTCAATTGTGTCCAACTCTTTGCAACCCCATGGACTGCAGCATGCCAGGATTCCCTGTCCATCACCAACTCCTAAAGCTTACTCAAACTCATGTCCACTGAGTTGGTGATGCCATCAAACTATCATCCTCTGTCATCCCCTTCTCCTCCCACCTTCAATCTTTCCCAGCATCAGCGTCTTTTCCAATGAGTCAGTTCTTCACATCAGGTGGCCAAATATTGGAGTTTCAGCTTCAACATCAGTCCTTCCAATGAATATTCAGGACTGATTTCCTTTAGGATTGACTGGTTGGATCTCCTGGAATTCCAAGAGACTCTCAATGTCTTCTCCAACACCACAGTTTAAAAGCATCAATTCTTCGGTGCTCAGCATTCTTTATGGTCCAATTCTCACATCTGTACATGACTACTTGAAAAACCATAGCTTTGACTAGATGGACCTTTGTGGGCAAAGTAATGTCTCTGCTTTTTAACATGCTGTCTGTGTTGGTCATAGCTTTTCTTCGAAGGAGCAAGCGTCATTTAATTTCATGGATGCAGTCACCATCTGCAGTGATTTTGGAGCCCTAAAAATAAAATCTGTCACTGTTTCCACTGTTTCCCCATCAATTTCCCATGAAGTGATGGGACCAGATGCCATGATCTTAGTTTTCTGAATGTTGAGTCTTAAGTCAAATTTTTCACTCTCCTCTTTCACTTTCATCAAGAGGCTCCTTAATTACTCTTCGCTTTCTGCCACAACAGTGGTGTCATCTGCATATCTGAGGTTATTGATACTTCCCCCAGCAAACTTGATTCCAGCTTGTGCTTCATCCAGTCCAGCATTTTGCATGATATACTCTGCATATAATTTAAATAAGCAGGGTGATGATATACAGCCTTTATGTACCTTTTTCCCGATTTAGAACAAGTTTGTTGTTCCATGTCCAATTCTAACTGTTGCTTCTTGACCTGCATACAGATTTCTCAAGAGGCAGGTCAGATGGTCTGGTATTACCATCTCTTAAAGAATTTTCCACAGTTAGTTGTGATCCACACAGTCAAAGGCTTTGGTGTAGTTAATAAAGCCGAAGTAGATGTTTTTCTGGAACTCTCTTGCTTTTTTGATGATCCAATGGATATTGGCAATTTGATCTCTGGTTCCTCTATCTTTTCTAAATCCAGCTTGGACATCTCACGTACTATTGAAGCCTGGCTTGGAGAATTTTGAGCTACACTTTGCTACCGTGTGAGATGATTGAAATTGTGCAGTAGTTTGAGAATTCTTTGGCAGTGCCTTTCTTCGGGATTGGAATGAAAACAGACCTTTTCCAGTCCTGTGGCCACTGCTGAGTTTTCCAAATTTGCTGGCATATTGAGTGCAGCACTCTATCAGCATCATCTTTTAGGATTTGAAATAGCTCAACTGGAGCTATTTTGTTCACCTCCACTAGCTTTGTCCATAGTGATGTTTCCTAAGGCCCACTGGACTTCGGACTCTAGGATGTCTGGTTCTAGGTGAGTAATCACACCATCATGGTTATCTGGGTCATGAAGATCTTTTTTGTGTAGTTCTTCTGTGCATTCTTGCCACCTCTTCTTAATATCTTCTGCTTCTGTTAGGTCCATACCATTTCTGTCCTTTATTGTGCCCACCTTTGCATGAAATGTTCCCTTTGTATCTCTAATTTTCTTGAAAAGTCTTTCCCATTCTATTGTTTTCCTCTATTTCTTTGCGTTGATCTGTGAGGAAGGTTTTCTTATCTCTCCTCACTATTCTTTGAAACTCTGCATTAAGATGGGTATATCTTTCCTTTCCTCCTTTGCCTTTAGCTTCTCTTCTTTTCTCAGCTATTTGTAAGGCCTCACCATTTTGCCTTTTTTCTTTTCTTTTTCTTGGGGATGGTCTTGATCAATGCCTCTTGTACAATGTCATGAACCTCTACCTATAGTTCTTCAGGCACTCTGTCTATCAAGATCTAATCCCTTGAATCTATTTGTCACTGCTAATGTATAATCATAAGGGATTTGATTTCTGTCATAGCTGAATGGGCTAGTGGTTTTCCCTACTTTCTTCAATTTCAGTGTGAATTTGGCAATAAGGAGTTCATAATCTGAACCACAGTCAACTCCCAGTCTTGTTATTGCTGACTGTACAGAGCTTCTCCATCTTTGGCTGCAAAGAGTATGATCAATCTGATTTCGGTATTGATCATCTGATGATGTCCATGTATAGAGTCTTCTCTTGTGTTGTTGGAAGAGGGTGCTTGCTATGACCAGTGTGTTTTCTTGGCAAAACTCTGTTAACCTGCTTCGTTTTGTACTCCATGGCCTAATTTGCCTGTTACTCCAGGTAAGTGGAGTAACAAATCAATATGCCATAAGATGGCCAAGTAGAAGTTCCTGCATTCATCTTCTCTTGTGAGAACTCCAAAACTCACTGCTGAACAACTGTCAACTGGAGAAATGTTGGATCCCACCAAAAAATGATACCCATGTCCAAAGGCAAAGGAGAAGCCCCAGGAAGACGGTAGGAGGGGTGAAACTGCATTTAGAATCAAACCCCTTACCCACCAGAGACGCTCAGAGGATTCAAACAAACCTTGTGTGCACCAGGACCCACAGACCCCGCAGAGACTGAGCCATAACTGTGTTTGAGTGTCTCCTATGAAGATATGGATAAGCAGTGGCCTGCCACAGGGGTAGCGGCTCTGGGTGCAGCTTACCTGGGTATGGCATAAGCCCTCTTGGAGGAGTTGGCCATTAACCCCACCATAGAGCCACAGAACTTACACAGGACTGTGGTAGCAGACTCTAGGAGGGCACAAACAGAACCTTATGTGCACCAGGACCCAGGAGAAAGGAGAAGAGATCCCACAAGAGACTGATCCAGACTTGCCGGTGAGCGTCCAGGAGTCTCCAGCAGAGGTGTGGGTTGGAGGTGACCTGCTGCAGGCTCAGGGCACTGAGTGCAGCAGCATGTGCATGGGCACTTTTGAAGGAGGTCACCATTATCTTCTTTACCTCCACCATAGTTTGGCCTCAGGTCAAGCAACAGGGAGGGAACACAGTCCCACCCATCAACAGAAAATTGGATTAAAGATTTACTGAGCATGGCTTCGCCCATCAGAACAAGACCCAGTTTCCCCCTCAGTCTCCCCCATCAGGAATATTCTGTAAGCCTCTTATCTTCCTCCATCAGAGGGCAGACAGAATGAAAACCACAGTCACAGAAAGCTAACCAATCTGATCACATGAACCACAGCCTTGTCTAACTCAAACAATGAGCCACGCCATGTAGGGCCACCCAAGATGGACGGGTCATGGTGGAGAGTTCTGACAAAATGTGGTCCACTGGAGAAGGGAACAGCAAACCACTTCAGTATTCTTGCCTTGAGAATCCCATGAACAGTATGAAAAGGCAAAAAGATAGGACACTGAAAGATGAATTCCCCAGGTTGGGAGGTGCCCAATATGCTACTGGAAATCAATGGAGAAATAACTCCAGAAATAGTAAAGAGAGGGAGCCAAGGCAAAAACAATATCCACTTGTGGATATAACTGGTAATGGTAGTAAAGTCTGGTGCTGTAAAGAGCTATATTACATAGGAACCTGGAATGTTAGGTCCATGATTCAAGGCCAGAGGCCAGTCAGAAGTGGTCAGACAGGAGATGGCAAGAGTGAACATTGACATTTTAGGAATCAGTGAACTAAAATGGACTGGAATGGGTGAATTTAATTCAGATGACTATTATATCTACCACTATGGGCAAGAATCCCTTAGAAGAAATGCAGTAGCCCTCATAGTAAACAAAAGAGTCCAAGATGCAGTACTTGGATGCAATCTGTGCAATGACACAATTATCTCTGTTCATTTCCAAGGCAAACCATTCAATATCACAGTAATCCAAATCTACACCACAACCAGTAATGCTGAAGATGCTGAAGTTGAACAGTTCTATGAAGACCTACAAGACCTTCTAGAACTAACACCCCCCAAAAAAGATGTTCACCTTTCCAATTTGCATCAAATGTCAAATTACTATAGAATGGTCGATCTTGAGTTCTCGGGCAACTTCTTGTGTAGCTGTAACAGGATCAGCTTCGACAATCCTTTCAATCCGTCATTGTCAACTCCTGATGGCTGGCCACTGCACTCCTCATGTTCAAGTCTTCTTTCCTTTGCAAAACTTCTTGAACCACCACTGCACTGTACATTTGTTAGTGGTTCCTGGGCCAAATGCATTGTTGATGTTATCAGTTGTCTGCTGGTTTGTGACCCATTTTGAACTTTAGTAAGAAAATCGTTTGAATTTTATTTTTGTCTAACATCATTTCTATAGTCTTAAATAAATATAAAATAAGCAGCAAGTAAAAAGCAAAAAGCTGAGTGCTTAAGAATTGATGTTTTTGAACTGTGGTGTCGGAGAAGACTCAAGAGTCCCTTGGACTGCAAGGAGATCAAACCAGTCAATCCTGAAGGAAATCAGTCCTGAATATTCATTGGAAGGACTGATGCTGAAGCCGAAACTCCAATATTTGGCCACCTGATGTGAAGAACTGACTCATTAGAAAAGACCCTGATGCTGGGCAAGATTGAAGGTAGGAGGAGAAGGGGATGACAGAGGATGAATGGTTAGATGGCATCATCGATTTGATGGACATGAGTTTGAGCAAGCTCCGAGTTGGTGATGAACAGCGAAGCCTGGCATGCTGCAGTCCATGGGTTTGCAAAGAGTCGGACATGACTGAGTGACTGAACTGAACTAAAAAAGTTTTTAGCAAATTAAAAAAACATAAAACAAGAAGTGAACATTTAAATATGTTTAACATAACCACATTTAAGAAGATATTCTAATATCAAAGAGCAAATTTCAACAATGCATAACCACAATTACTTTTTCACCAACTTAATACATACTAATGATGGAGAAAATTTGCAGTCACCACCTTAAAGAAGTGATCAAAGTTAGCATCATCAGTAATGAAATTATAATCCCTTAATAGAATGCATCATCTATGAGGAGGTGTTTCTGCCAAAAATTTACTCTGGTTATACTCAAACTTTTAGATACATATATTTGAATCTTTAGAAAATACAGGAGATAGAGGAGCAAGTCAAGTCACAAGAAAACAATCAGACAAATTCAGAAGGCAACTTGTTTCAAAGAATACTGTTTTACTCTTTTCAAAAAGTCAGTGTTTACATATGTATATATATAATATGGGTAGAGTCCACAGTACATTGGAGAGATCAAGAAGCAAAAATAATATGCATATTGACCATATACTAGTTAAACCCCTTTTGGAAGACATTTGTGCACAATGGAGATATATTAATATTAGCTGGAAATCAGTCTTGATTTTCCTTGGTGTGATAATGATATTGTGGTTACTTAGGTGAATGTAATTATTTTTTGGAGACAGGCTCTGAAAATTGTATCTGCAACTTACTTTCAAATGGCTTAATAAAAATTGGCCTAAGAAAATCATCAGTAATGTTTGAATAAAGGTGAAGGTTGTATGCTCATTGTACTTTTCTGTACATTTCAAAAGTTTAAAAAAATGGAAAAATAATGGTGGAGAATTTTCCATAGTTAATAAAATACATGATTTACAGATTCAAAAAAGAGTGAGCAGTAATTGTGAAAAAAAGAGAAACTTATGAAGGACTACAGAGAATCAGGTTTCATTAGTAAAGAACAGAGATATATATTTTTTTTAAGGGAGATAAAAATGAAAAAAAAAAAAGAAGACAGTAACTAAAGTACTAGAACTGATCATCTAGTTTTTAAAACATAAAAATTTCATTTGGAGAAAATATTTAATCAATATTGCAATGTAAAGTAGAAGAACACTACAGTCAGGTTATAAATATGTATACAGATATTAATCTTGTTTAAAAACATGGTATATCACAATAGTAAATAGTGCAAAAGAGTATAAAAAAGAAAGATCAAGTAATAAATAGATGTCTTTTATTTCAGTAAACTGTATAAAACTACAAATATTTAAGTAAACATTGTCATTGTGAACATCATACAGAGACTAAAATTCTACCAAGAATTATTGTGGAATAATGTATTTACCCTAAGAAATAATTGGCTACCTAGAATAATGGTGAAAAGCACGAAGTCTGGAGTCAAACTACCTAGATTGTGATTCTGGCTTATTATTCTGCCTCTGAAAAAGGCATTTATACTATCACACTGTTGTAAAGATTAAATGAATCGATCTTTGTCAAGTGGTTAGAACACCATATGGCATATTTTAAGTCCTATTTTAGCACTTGTAAAACTAAATCTAATATAATTGAACCCCTAGGTTTGGATGCTAATTAGCATTTTTTTTCATCTTAAAACCAAAATAATTTCATATAAATTAAATTGTCAGGGTATAATTCAAAAGTTGCCAAACATTCTAGTACATTTTCTTTATCTGGAAAAAGATTTCTGAGGAGTAATGAAACCTCTGGATTAAAAAAGAAATGAAAAAAAGAAATTTAATCAGATTAAAAAAGAAATTGCAGCATAATACCAATGCCCCAATTTCTAGCAATTATATAGATATATCAGTTCAGTTCAGTCGCTTAGTCACGTCTGACTCTTTGTGACCCTATGGACTGCAGCACGCCAGGATTCCCTGTCCATCACCAACTCCCAGAGTCTGCTCAAACTCACTTTTTCTAAAAGCAAATTACATACTCTGCTCACATTCTGCACATTCTATCTCCCAATTTCTTAACATTATATTATTTCAGTTTAGTTAAACATGTAAGTATCAAAATCATATGGTATGATATATGAGAAAAAAGCAAAAATTATATTTACAGGTGTTTCAGATAATAATTGAGAATTTGGAATTGGATGCTGAATTTTCTAGATTGACCTGCTTTAATTACATATATTACTTGGGGAAATAAATTATTTAATCTCCCTAAGTCTAAATTTCCTTATATGTAAAATGTCTATAACAATACTTTGGTATAGGGTCATGATGAGAATTAAGACATATATTTATACAACTTGTGTAATACACAGAGAATGTCTGATGCCTTAATAAATAAATTAAGCACTTAATAAATAAATGATCTACTGTTTTTAATGTCATAGTAAATTATCAACAAATGGAAGTTTAAGACCTATGCCTATATTTTAATTTCTACAGCCACACTGAGTCTTAGTACTGCATATAGTCCTGGGCAGATAGTAGGTGCTCAGTAAATATTTGCTAACTAAAGAGCTATTGAAAGTGATTCTGCCAGGTTCTATGCAAAGTGAATGAGTAAGTAAGTGATGCATTCAATTTTGTCTCTTGTTATAAGAAACTAAGTCTAACACTCATGAACATCTGTGTCAAAGATAATTTAAACTTTTATTTCTAAAGAAAAGGCTGTATACATAGAAATATAGACATGTCTTATACCAAGAACATTTCTCAAAGTAAATGATTCCTTGCTTTAACTCAGTCTCATTGTGTATAGTCAAAACATCGTATTAGAAATAGGAATGTGCTTTCTTTTGTATGCAGACACTTTTGGCAATTCCAAGATATCCATATATTTTATAAGCACTGCAAGATGGCATATCGTGTCTTTATGTTACCTAAAAAAAATCAACTGAAAAAGCAAAGATGTCACAATGTACCCTACTGCAGTTGCTTTGGTCAGCTAAATAATCAGAGCAAAATTAGGAGAAAAAATAGCATGATAACAAATAGGTGAATTCAAACCTCAGGCTTATGATGTCCCAGGGCAGATATTAATGGCTGCTCTTCCTCTAAGTTCATTCCTTTCCTTCCATAGTTTCTGTGTCTCATCATGTAACTAATATGTTACAAAGTGCTAGCTTATTTGGGGAGTTTCATTTCTGTAATATGTATGCATTTGACCGGCTATATTTGTTATGTATGCAACTATTAGCTTCCCAATTGATGTCTCTAATTTTGTGTATTTTAGGGCATAAAATATTCTTTATGGATGAAACTTTGTCTGCTTAATCCATCTGCCAGCAAGTTCTTTTTTTCTGGCCAAATATTGCTCAGGGCCTTCAAGTGTTTCTTCATCTGTGAAATGAAAAGAGGTACTTCCAACCTAAAATGCCTTGATCTTCATGTCCCCTTGTAAGTTTAAAAATCTTTCTACAGACTTAGAGACTAAGCAGCAAAGAACACAGCACTCTGGATGCACACATAGCTTTAACTCTCCGCAGTGAAGGCCTAACGATGAGCTGGGCTTGCTGTTTTTCAGTATTTATAACTCTTCAAAGGTGCTCTCGATCGAGGGATTTGTTTTCAACAAAAGCACTTTCTTAAATACTGGCTATCAACTTACTTTTTATTGAAAAGTGGCTATAACCCTTCTTAGTATAAAAGATCAACATTGAAGCTTAGAGTTAGTTAAGAATGGTAGATCAGATGTTCACAGTTGAATTCTGTCTTCCTAAAAATATATAAGAGAGTCCTCTCCTCAGTACTTGAGAATGTGACCTGTTTGGAAAGAGTATCTTTACAGATGTAATTAAGTTAAAATTAGGTCTATAGAGTGGGCTCTAATCCAATAGAACTGGTGATCTTTTAAAAAGGGGAAATTGGGACACAGACACAGACACACATAGAGGGAAGATGATATGAAGATTGCCATCTACAAGTCAGGAAATGCTTGAAGCTACCAGAGGCTAGGCAAGAGGCCTGAGGCTGATCCTTCTCTAAAGGCTTTGGAGAGAATATGGCTCTGCTGACATCTTAATCTTGGATTTCTGTTCTCCAGAACTATAAAACAATCAATTTTTGTTTTTCTGAGCTACCAAGTTTGTGGTACTTTGTTATGGAACCCTAGGAAATGAAAATACTATGCTCTGAACATTTGGACTCAGTTTTCTAGTAATATCTTGGGATAACTATACTGTGATCATAGAAGTTTCTAGAAACAGAGGCTCTCGCAGTAGAATAATTTCTTTGTATTATGAAATAGGGCCATTCTTGAAAAAATATTTTACATAATTATGAAATGAACCATGATATAAAAATATTTATAATGCAAATAGCAATTTTCCAGCTTATTTGTTTCATAACTGTGTTTTTATTTACAGGTAATTTTAGACACAAAAGATTTCTGGAGGCTTTAAAGCAAATCATTGTATAACAGAGCTCTGGGAATGTTTGTCCTGTATCTTACCTGTGAGCTGTTACTTTTCTCTGTTTGTGTCCTAGTGAAACTATCAAATAAACATTTAAGGATACCTTCATTTTTGTCAAGGGAAAAGAGTAAAAATAGGAAATGAAAAAGAAAGAGGCTTAAAAATAATATATTACAATTTCAGTGGTGTTCTTTCCATCCTTTATATGGTCTCTAGTATAACTCTTTAACATTAGAGGCATTTTCTAAAATATTATGAGAACATGCTGTCTCAACTAACTTCATAGTAATAGTGAGGAAATTTAGTAACTATAATGCAATCTTCAGAGATCAAATTTAAAATTTTAATCATTCATTTCTAATAAACTGACAAAAAGATAACTATTTGAATAAGTATCTTACCACAAACTTAATAGTAATTCACTATGAAACAGACCAAAAAATGTTGAGGACTAATTAAATGCAAGGTTTATCACAGGATAAATCACCTGCTTCAAAGATACTCTATTAACCTCTTGTACAACATTATAATAACACTTTTTAAAAAACTAACATTTAGGTGTTAAACTTAAAGAAAGGCTCAATTGTGAAATGATATTCTAAAAATAGAAGAAATTATAGATATAATTAAAATCATGAATAAATACCCTACCACTCAATGATAAACTTAAAACTTCTTATCAAATATGCATATGTATCAAACATATATATGTGATTCAGTATAATTACAACTAGTGTATAACTAATCCCATTACTATCATACTTTTATATTGTTGCACATAAACTTTTATCACTTTATATTATATCAATGTAATTTCAATGGCATTTGTTAACTTAGAATTTATAGTTTAAATTAATTATTTTCTATTTGCCTAATCTGTTACTTAACCATCCTCCAATTGTTGGGACACATTCTTAAAAACTCTAGAATTCTGAGTACTTGACAGGGTGTAAGTAAGTGCTAGTTGATGTGTTCAACTCTTTGCAACCCCATGGACTGTAGCCCACCAGCCTCCTCTGTTCACGGATTTTCCAGGCAAGAAATACTGGAGTGGGTTGCTGTGTCCTTCTCCAGGAGATCTTTCCAACCCAGGGATTGAACTTGGGTCTCCTGCATTGCAGGCAGATTCTTTACCAACTGAGCCATGACAGCTGAGTGCTTGACAAACACTCTTGAGTGATAAACTTATTATTATCTTCAACTTAAATATAGGTACTTTTTACAGAAGACAGCAAGAGAAGAATCACAGAACTTCTAATTCTATTAATTCTTGACAGAGTTATTTTCCTGTAGGATTTTTGCGTAAGAATAAAACTAAGATTACATTTTGTGTTTAATTCATACTTCATACCAAATAGCTTTTAAGGAAATTTAAGGAAATAAAGACTAGATGGAAACATATTTCACTCATTACTCTTTTTCTGTTTTGCATATAGGGTTATCGTTACCATCTTTCTAAAGTCCATATATATGTGTTAGTATACTGTAATGGTCTTTATCTTTCTGGCTTACTTTGCTCTGTATAATGGGCTCCAGTTTCATCCATCTCATTAGAACTGATTCAAATGAATTCTTTTTAATGGCTGAGTAATATTCCATGGTGTGTATGTACCACAGCTTCCTCATCCATTCGTCTGCTGATGGGCATCTGGGTTGCTTCCATGTCCTGGCTATTATAAACAGTGCTGCGATGAACATTGGGGTGCACGTGTCTCTTTCAGATCTGGTTTCCTTGGTGTGTATGCCCAGAAGTGGTATTGCTGGGTCATATGACAGTTCTATTTCCAGCTTTTTAAGAAATCTCCACACTGTTTTCCATAGTGGCTGTACTAATTTGCATTCCCACCAACAGTGTAAGAGGGTTCCCTTTTCTCATCATTATAATTTTTTAAAGAAATTTAGCTAGGCTTATTTCCCCAAGAGTTCATAAATATTTTTCCAGAAGGTGTTTAATTTTGGAAGTCAAATGGCAAAATGATACTGAACATTGAATTTATGATAGAAATTTTCTTGAATTTAAAATAGCTTACACATACTTTTTCATTAGTCTTCTAACAGTCTTGAAAGATAAGTGGTAGATGCCACTATTTTCATTGACAGATAATGAAATTATTAGTCCAAGACTTTAAGAAGCAACTTGAGTCACTCACTGGCCTGGATTATATATAGGTAAAAACAGTTTCTATATAAGATAAAGGGAATGAGTAAGAAAGTAGGGCAGGCAACTCAAAAAACCAAAACCAAAAAAAAACAAACCCAAACATCATTTGACGCAGTGTTAACTTGGAAGCCTAGTCAACATGGTTTGTGTCAGATAAATTTTTATGCTATCTAATTAGCAACCCTGTGGATGAAGGAGCTAATGTGTCTTCAGAAACACATATCTTATTGTTAGAGAGTAACGAGGCATTTGGAGAATATGCTCACTGATGTATGAATTCACCAGAATAGTCTTCAAGAAAGACCTGGAATTTCTTTTTCTGTTTGCAGACCTAATTTGTGGCTCACCTGTAAGTCAGTGAATAAGATTTCTAAAGTCAGGGTATTTAATTGTAGATTTTGGTAGCTTGGCTTCTACCGGTTCCCAACGATTTTACCCCTTACATTTCTCATCATTAGAAACAAACTTAAAGTCTGGTAACATGCAGACCGATATTAACACTAAGTAAAAAATCACCTCAAGAAAGAAATGAAGAAATGAAAGAAAAGAATACAGGGTGGAAAATATCCCCAGGAGGATTGAAAACTCTTCTGAATTAATAAGATCCTAACAGCAAGCTCTTCAAAGGCTCCTTGTAGAGAGGAAAATATAAAGCAACTTGTGAAGGTAGTTTGGCCACTTTTCTATAAATCCAAGTGGACCTGAATTTATGGGATGCTCACCCTTCAAATAAATGTTTTCTAGTGACATGAAGCTTCAGAAAATGCTTCAACAGCAATAACTGGGATGGACGCTGTGTTGTAATAATTTGGATACACTTGACTAATGCAGTTATTTGCAATGAGGTTGGCTCAATGCCCAAAGCAGTGAGCAAACAAATATAGCTCGACAATTGTTTCATGCCTTCCAAGACCGCCAGAAAGATTTTTGTTCAGTCCAGGGGGGCCAGTGGTCAGCTCTTGTGGACACTGGGTCATCGACGCGGCCACAGACACCTTTTAAAAATAGTCTTTGTTAAATTCACCATTGTGCTTTATGTAAAAACGCTGGTGAGGCACAAGCGTTTTTAATCAAATTAGTATGCAACATAAGGCAGCTGTGTATTCAAATGGGTTTTTTAGCAATTTGGTTGTTTTCCTTATAATAACAGGAAAGAACATTTTGATTTTGAAGGTGACAGAGGCAATATTACCAGAATTAAACAATCTGAATTAGCTTTTTCATGAAATGTAATATGTTTTATGCTTTTAGATGGAACGCTCTGGTGCTTTCAGATGAGCCTTCCACTGTCACAGTCAATGGCCAGGAACAGAATAAGCTCTGGAGGTAGGATTATCCTCAAATTTAATTTTTTTTTTTTTTAGAAGAAGCTAATGGCAAATGTTTCTAGCAAACTTTAGGTTCATCTGTGTTATAACTAGAGAACCAAGACAGGATATTAAAAGAACAGATAAGTATAAAATTAGTAAACAAAGTTTGACATTTTGCTTATTCTGTGAATTTAATGCCAAAAAATGAATATAATCCCTAAAATCATAAACAGTGTGCATGTCAGACAACAGCTGCAAAATTTCACTTCTTTGTCACCTTAGGTAAATGCAGAACCCTGGTACATAAAAAGGTGACGAGATTACAAATTTAAGTTATACAATAATGATTTTTACTGCAGAAAGTTTGCATCCAAAGCAAGGAGGTCCTTTGTATTATATCTATACATTTTATGGATCAGTAAAGAGAAGTATTTCAGAGTCAAACCACACACCATGATACAGATGGGAGATTCTCATTCCTATTGATCAAGAGGACACAAAAGCTGAGAGGAGGATAAAAACACAAATATAGTATTTAAGGAATATTTGGAACTCTTGAAATGAATAGCTCTCATAAAACCATTTCTCCAAATTCAAAATTAGCCTGTGTGGTTTTGAAAAATGACAAGGAAGTTTTTGTTCTAGCCCCTCATAAACTAGTTTTCTTATCTATCTTTAGTCTTCTTAGCAACCTGAACTTTTATTAACTTGTATTTGGGTAGGAAGACATACCACTTAATTTTGAAATATCTGACAGTGTTATTTCTTCTCTTCATTTTTATGAACAGGTTGCAGAAAAGTCCTTTCCTAGAAGACATACATATCATATGTAGATACTTCGCAGCCTAAAGCTGCACACAGTGATTAAGGTCAATGATTGCGACATAGCCCGGGAGCCATGTGATCCGGCTTCAAAAGGAATAATGTCTGCCTAATAGAATAATAAGTGCATGCACTGGGGACCAAATAGATGCTCTACAAATATTAGCAAGAGCAATGTGACTAAGGCAGGCTGCTAGTGTTCTGGATGAGAAGGTTTTAAAGCCATCTGGTGTCTGGACATCAGCCTGAAAATCACAGGCTTCGATCCATAAGATAATCCATTCACATAGTCCACGTGCAGAGAAGGCTTTCCCCATGGACTTGTTCCATTATCCCAAATCAGTCCCTGTAACCTGTGGAAAGGTCTGATGTCACTTAAATAATAGTAAAGGAACAGTTTTTATTTCATTTATGGGGCACATTTATTACAGTGATTCAAACGGTTCAGGGTTCCATTCTCAGAGACAGGAACAGACTGGAATGACAGACTAGTATGGGTGATTTTCTGATTAAAACCATATTTTCTTCTTTATGATAAAACAAAAACAAATTAAGAATATAGTCTATGCCTTGTAAGAAAGGTTAATAACTCTGAAATGATAACAATAAACATTCAGGGATAGAAATAACATTCAAGGTAGATTTCCATTCAATCAACATTTAATGATAATATCTAAGTTGTAAGTAGATATAAAACATAGGTTATAGGATCTCTGCCTTCAGAGATTAAAGAGTTAAAAAGAGCAAAGAAATACACAAGTGAAATAATTTGTGTATACAGTCAAAGCAGTGCCCAACAAGTAAAATAATGCTTATTGTTCTAAAAAGTATTTGTACTTCAAATTATGTAATAATTTAAAATACGAGTTAGTCTTTTAACTTATTTGGGTAACACTTTTTAACAACCATTAGATTTAAAATTATATTGTTTCTTTAGAAAAACACTTTACTGGTATACAAAATAACTAATATAAGAAATCTTTGAGCTGACTTCATGAAAATATGATTCTAAATTAAAATGCTAATTTTAATATGCTATTTTGGTTTTAAAACCTAAAATATCATACCAGAATGTCTCCTTGAACGTGAGATCATCAGAGCAAGGCATCTGATGCTTTTTCTCAGCTTCTATGTGTAGTTATTCACATTGTCTATCCCAGTGAAAATACAGTCTTTTCTATGATTATTACTTATTTTTCCCTTTCAATTTAGATGAGTCATCCTGAGCTGAATCCACTGTGCACTGAACAGTCCCATGACCTACATCTTCAAATCAAACAAATATGACAAGAACTGAGTATTTTTCATGTTTAAAAAAACCCAGTCTTATTTTTCACTTCTGATTCTTTGTTCTCTATGGCTTAACATGAAAAGGTTCTGCCTACACAAGAAAATTATAAGTTCAATGAAGGACATAGACATCTAATCATCTTGAATTTCTCCTACCACCTATTTATGAGCACCTACAATAGAGGCAGTTTTACCACAAGAACCCAAGAAAGCTCATTAAATAAAGAGAAAAAAGAAACTGCCCCCATGGGCAAACATGGCCGTTCTACTAACTACTGATGATTTTAATGTGAATACTACCACTCTCTGTCTTCTGCCTTTATTTCAGTGGAGGGGAAAGGGATAAAACGGGGGCAGTTCACTTAATTGATCCTTGGAGGAACGCTTGGTTATCCACTCCAGTATTATTGGCCCGGAGAATCCCACAAACAGAGGAGCCTGGCTGGCTACAGTACATGGGGTTGCAAAGAGACAGACATGACTGATGCGACATAGCACGCACACATTTACGGTCATCAAGCAAAGATATATGGACTACCCGCGTTCTAGGGAAGACCCTGAGTTAAATGCATGCTTGTTCTCAAGAATTTATAAAGCAAAATGAATGCAGGGACTTCCTTAGCTTTTAGGAATTACTACACACTATTTGGATTCTACCTTCCTCTGGAGCTTCCGTGGTGGCTCAGATGACAAAGCGTCTGCCTGCAATGCGGGAAGACCCGGGTTTGATCCCTGGGTTGGGAAGATCTCCTGGACAAGGAAATGGCAACCCACTCCGGTATTCTTGCCTGGAGAATCCCACGGATGCAGGATCCTGGTAGGCTATAGTCCATGGGGTTGCAAAGAGTCGGACACAACTGAGTGACTTCACTTCACTTCCTCTGACACAACAATTAAACTTTGTATCAGTTTGTCTCTGAGATGGTCATCAATTGTGGTTTCAAACTTATGAACCGAGGTTGGCAATGTATCTAGAAATCTTCCAACTGATATTGGTGGAAAAAAAAAATTTCGAAATGGGCAGAGGAATTAAATAGTAAAAATGATTTTTTACAATCCCTCTCTAAGAAAAACAGAGAAGCTTGGAAAGTGGGGCAAAGTTGCAAATAATCAGAATAGATTGTGGGAAAAGTAATGAATTATCTAAAAGTAAGAAGATTGTGGAATCTTTGGAGTTTTTCCTGAGAGGAAACTGGCAGAGATCCAGAAACTCCCAATATTTAAAAGTTGGAAAATCTAATTTCATTCTAATTTGGGGAAGGAAATGAAAGAGAGTCAGGCATAAGAGGTTATAAATTCAGTAGTCGAGGGAAGTCCATTGTTGATGAAGGACAGACTCAGGATAAAGTAAAAAGCAAATGCATTCAGTTATGTTTTATGAATACTCTTCCAGTTTGTAGAACATTATGTGTAGGATGAGTCCAGTTTTACTAAGAAGAGACTTGTGGCTCAGCTGGTAAAGAATCTGCCTGCAATGCAGAAGACCCCAGTTCGATTCCTGGGAGGTAAAGATCCACTAGAGAAGGGATAGGCTACCCACTCCAGTATTCTTGGGCTTCCCTCCTGGCTCAGCTGGTAAAGAATCTGCCTGCAATGTGGGAGACCTGGGTCCAATCCCTGGGTTGGGAAGATCCCCTGGAGAAGGGAAAGGTTACCCACTCAAGTATTCTGGCCTGGAGAATTCCATGGGCTGTATAGTCCAACAAAGAGTCAGACACAACTTTCACTTTTTTGCTTATATGCCATGAAGCTAAAAATGCCTTCATGTTGGGATTGCAGGTGTTTAGAAAGATTGCTTGTGATTTTATTTTGCTATTTTCCATATTTTCTGTAATAAGTATACATTAACAGTACAGACAGAAAAAAATAAAAATGTAAACTTTATAGTAAATAAATAAGTAAGCAGGCTGAAAGTCATTTCTCATTTAGCCAGGGAATAAAACTGAGGAGCCAAGGACATTCAAATGACTGACTGGAAGGACTAGAAGACTCAGTGAGACTCAAGGGATCAACTGAACAAAGCTGGATTTCATTTCAATAAAGCACACAACAGCACAGGCCTTAAAAGTCAAAGTTATTTTATTTATTTGATTATCAGTTTATACCTACATAAAACGGGGATAATTACACTTGTTTCTATGGGTTGTTACAAATACTAAATGAAAACCATTTGTGAAGCACCTGGAACAATAAGACCATATAAAGCTCTGTCCTGTTAAATCTGGAAAAACACTATGAATCATCCAGCCAAGGAGTTTCCAAACTATGAGTCCTAACTCATTTAAAGTTATATCAATTTAGAGGGACCTAACCAGCATTTATAAATGAAATGGTAAATAAGGAGAGAATAGAAAATGGTACACTGTACCTGAATACCAAAAATTGTGGTCCATATAGTATATTTAAATAATTGCTTTGTTGATTTCCATTCCTAGCTATAGCTTGCATAGAAATGAAAAGTCACAAATGTTGATAAAAGCATTATTTAGGCGAGCTGAAAAGTTGAAATAGTCCAAATGTTCATCAACTGATAAGATGAAATATAATTCAACAATTAAAGGAATGCAGTAGAGAAATATGATTCAGATTCTTGGAAATATTATACTAAGTCAAATAAGCTAGTTGTGAAAATCATATATTACATGATTCCATTTACTTTTTTTTTTCATTTACTTATTTTTTTAAGAATGTCTTTCATTTTAATTTTTTCATTATTTATTTTGGCTCTGCTGCATCTTCATTGCAGCACATGGGCCAAGTAGTTGCAGTGTGTGGGCTTAGTTGTGGCATGGGGATCTTAGTTCCCTGACCAGGGATTGAACCTGGGTCCTCTGCGCTGGGAGCATGGAGTCTTATCCACTGGATTACCAGTGAAGTCCCATATGATTCAATTTAAGTGAGATGTCCAGGTAGGGAAACTCACAGAGACAGAAAGCTTGACTCAGACAGATTGAAGGTTGCCAGCGGCTGGGCTGGGAGGAATAGGGAATACTACTGGTGAGTATAGGGGTTTTCCAGTAGGTGAAAAAAATGATTTAAAATTAGATAGTGATGATGGTTACACAACCATGTGAATATACAAAAACCCACTAAATATACTTTGAAAGGATAAATTTTAGAATATGTGAACCATATGTGAACCATATCTTCATAAAGCTATTATTAAAAACAAAAAGAGTTATTTTGTGAGATTGTTTCAGTTAGGTATACATATGTTCAGTGCATCCTATTATTTTATAAAAGAAGAACTTTCCCCCAGAAAAATGTTATTTAGCTATAGGTTTGGTCTAACCTCAAAAAAAAAAAAAAATAGAACACGTTTTCTTTTTTTATAAACTGGAAAAATTATTAAAAAACTGAATAAAATATGTTCTAACTGCAATTTTAGAAAGATTGTCATTGTTGTTCTGTTCTTTAGTCCTGTCTGACTCTTTGCAATCCCATTGCCTGCAGCATGCCAGGCTTCCCTGTACTTTACCATTTCCTGGAGCTTGCTCAAACTTATTTCCATTAAGTCGGTGATGCCATCCAACCATCTTGTCCTGTGTCGTCCCCCTCTCCTTCTGCCTTCTATCTTTCCCGGCATCAGAGTCTTTTCCAGTGAGTCAGCTCTTTGCATCAGCTCTTCACATCAGTGCAGCTTCAGCTTAAGCACCAGTTCTTCCAGTGAATATTCAGGATTGATTTGCTCTAGGATTGACTGGTTTGACTTTGCAGTCCAACGGACTCTCAAGAGTCTTCTTTAACACTATAGAGTGAAAGCATCAATTCTTCGATGCTCTGCCTTCTCTGTGGTCCATCTTTCACATCCATACATGACTACTGAAAAAAACCATAGGTTTGACTTGACTATGTGGACTTTGTCGGCAAAGTAACATCTCTGCTTTTTAATGTGGTGTCTAAGTTTTTCATAGCTTTTCTTCCAAGGAGCAAGTGTCTTTAATTTCATGGCTGCAGTCACCTTCCACAGTGATTTTGGAGCCCAAGAAAATAAATTTGTCACCGTTTCCATTTTTTTATATTTCAATAAAAATATCAATAAATATAAAAATTTATTGATATTTTTAAAAAATGCAATCAGTGTTGATATTATTGATATTTCTTTGGGAAATCTTGATTCTAGCTTGTGCTTCATCCAGCCCAGCATTTCACATGATGCACTCTGTATAGAAGTTAAATAAACAGGGTATTTTTACACCTGTTTTTATTTTTTTTAATTATATATTTTTTTATTTATATGTATTTTATACCATAAACAAGGGTGCAGCCTTGATGCACTCCTTTCCCAATTTGGAATCAGTCTGTTGTTTCAGGTTTGGTTCTAACTGTTGGTTCTTGATCTACATACAGGTTTCTCAGGAGGCAGGTAAAGTGGTCTGGTATCCCCATCTCTTTAAGAATTTTCCACAGTTTATTGTGATCCACACAGACAGAGGCTTTGGCATAGTCAATGAGAGTAGATATTTTCCTGAAATTCTCTTCCTTTTTCTATGATCCAACAGATGTTGGCAATTTGATCTCTGGTTCCTCTGCCTTTTCTAAATCCAGCTTGAACATCTGGAAGTTCTTGGTTCACATACTGTTGAAGCCTAGCTTGGAGGACTTTGAGCATGACCTTGTTAGCACGTGAAATGAGTGCAAATGTGTGGTAGTTTGAACATTTTTCCATATTGCCCTTCTTTGGGACTGGAATGAAAACTGGCCTTTTCCACTCCTGTCGCCACTGCTGAGTTTTCCAAATTTGCTGGCACATTGAGTGCAGCACTTTCACAACATCATCTTTTAGGATTTGAAATAGCTCAGTAGGAATTCCTTCACCTCCACTAGTTTTGTTCATAGTGATGCTTTCTAAGGCCTACTTGACTTCACATTCTAGGATGTTTGGCTCTAGGTGAGTGATCACACCATCGTGATTATCTGGGTCGTGAAGATCTTTTTTGTACAGTTCTTCCGTGTATTCTTGCCACCTCTTCTTAATATCTTCTGCTTCTGTTAGGTCCATACCATTTCTGTCCTTTATTGTGCCCACCTTTGCATGAAATGTTCTCTTGGTATCTCTAGTTTTCTTGAAGAGATCTCTAGTCTTTCCCATTCTATTGTTTTCCTCTATTTTGAATGGTAAAAGCATTTAAAAGAAGGCAATTACCAACTTACAATTTCTTCACCAACATGTGGCTGTTATTCCTGGTTACTATCTTTTCATTTTACATTATTTCAAGAGGAAATGTTAGAATTTTGAATCTTGCCTAATCATTTAGGGATTTTTGTTTGTTTTAGAACAGTAGCTGCTTAACCTTCTTCAGCCTGCCTGAGTTCCTAGGTGTTTTTGAAAGAGGAGCTACTGAGATCAAGCTCAAATTTTATCAAAAGTTTCAAAAAAGATATGTGAAGACAAAGAAAATATTAATCAGGATATTTTATGACAGCAAAAAGAAAGTTGACTTTTTACTGCCACTGTACAATTTGGATATTAAACACCTACTAATATCTACCACGGAGATAAAGGAATAAGAAAGAGGAAGGGAGGAAGGGAAGGGGGGAGGAAGCTGGGAGGAAGACGTGGAAGAGGGTGAGGAGGAAAGAGAAAGGGAAAAACTGGGAAGAAAGTGAAAATATTACAACTGGAAGCACAAGAATTTGAATGTTTATTATGGAAGGAAATGATTAAACAAGGATTTGGTATAGTATTCAATAAAAAGGATCTGTATAAAATCTACATTAATAGAGTGATCCTGAGCTTGGCACAATTATTTGTTTAAGGGGTATAAGAATTCCTATATCACAGAATTTTGGAGATTAACTGTGATAATACATGTGCAATGCTTAAAAGGATGATATATAAATGTTTGAATTTTTTATCATAAGTATGATATTTATAAATTCTGGTAAAAATAATTCAAAGGCAGAATCAAATAAATGCAATTCCAAACTCCCTCACAGATTTATTCTCAATCTTCAGTATTTTGGACTTCCTTAGTGGCTCAGTGGTAAAGCATCTACCTGCATTGCAGGAGACACAGGAGACATGGGTTCAATCCCTGGGTTGGGAAGATCCCCTGGAGAAGGAAATGGCAACCCACTCCAGTATTCTTGCCTGGAGAATCCCATGGATGGAGGAGTCTGGGTATTCTGATTTGGTATTGGCAGCTGCTTACTCTGTGTCATCAGTTTTTCAAACTCAACACATGCAAACAGGAATACATTGGTTTTGTGGTTTTTTACTGTTGTTGTTTTTTAAATCTGAAACCTGCTCCTCAACCTTATAAACCATCTCAGGAACTTGCCCCAGGGTTTACACAATCACTCAAACCAAAGACATTTTTATGCCTATGGTGACTGGCACAGTGCCTTAAATACAGAAGTCATACAAATATGTTTAATGAGTGTTTAGACTCATTTTATTATCTTCTAACCTCCTCATCTTTTTGTTGTTACCTCTTAGAAATTTTCCCAGACTGTACATTCACTTTCCTCATGTTGCCATTGTATCAGTAGAGTCTGTCGCTGCCTTTCATCTGAAATATTTTACGACTTCCTTGGTAGACTCTTCTGCCTCCAATCCAAATGCTGTAGGTCCATCTACACTTTAGTGATTTTTCTAAAACATACACACGGTCATGCCATGGCCAGGTCGGGCTTAAAATGTTTCAGTGGCTTTCCATTGCTTGAAGAATAAATCTAAAGCTTCAGGCCCAGCACATTTTTCCTGATGTGCCTCATTCAGCCTCCAGGCCTTTGATCTGCCTTTCCCTGTTGTCCAGCTCTCTAGGATGTCACCTGTACCCCTTCTGCCTAATGCATATTTGAAGCTCCCTGTTGATTCAGCACTTTCCCATGATTTGGTTTAAGCCTCAGTTCAGTTCACTCAGTCGTGTCCGACTCTTTGCGACCCCATGAATCGTAACACGCCAGGCCTCCCTGTCCATCACCAACTCCCAGAGTTTACCCAAGCTCATGTCCATCGAGTAAGATGCCATCCAGCCATCTCATCCTCTGTCTTCCCCTTCTCCTCCTACACCCAATCCCTCCCAGCATCAGGGTCTTTTCCAATGAATCAACTCTTCACATGAGGTGGCCAAAGTATTGGAGTTTCAGCTTCAGCATCAGTCCTTCCAATCAATATTCAGGACTGACTTCCTTTAAGATGGACTGGTTTGATCTCCTTGCAGTCCAAGGGACTCTCAAGAGTCTTCTCCAACACCACAGTTCAAAAGCATCAATTCTTTGGCACTCAGCTTTCTTCACAGTCCAACTCTCACATCCATACATGACCACTGGAAAAACCATAGCCCCTAGGCACACATTTTTCTCAAGGATGTGTCTCTCCTACCATGTTCACCCAGTACAGGTCCTCTCTGTGAAGTCTGGGGTCAGTTATAAGGAGTCTCAAGTTTCTTTTAGTTTCTTTAACTCTTTAAATTGCTTATTGGCATAAGTTATTATGGCATCTCTCATAAGGAGCCAACAAATGTGAGCTTTTGATTGAAATGCCATGGAGATGGAGATTTATTTTACTGTATCAAATAAATTTAACCATTATTGAATTTCCATGTAATACTCTATTACAAATACTTGCCATAGAGACTTCGTGCCATCTTTTGAGGAAATTCCATTGTTAACAGTAAAAGGCACTCTCCTTCAAGATACAGGCATTGTCTTGTCTTTGAATTTTCACTGCCAGCAGAGTTCGAGCTTCGTCAAACATGACTGTGGAATAAATGATTAAACAGCTCTATATCCTCTTTTATCAGTGATCAGTCACATTCTACTCTCTGCGACTCTATCGACTGTAGCCCACCAGGCTCCTCTGTCCATGGGATTTCCCAGGCAAGAATACTGGAGTGGGTTGACACTTCCTTCTCCAGGGGATCTTCCCAATCCTGGGATCAAACCCACAGCTCCTGCATTGGAAGGCGGATTCTTTATCACTGTGCCACCTGGGAAGTCCCTTGTGTTCTCTACCCAGCCTATAAAAGGTTTGTAGTTGTTTTCTTTTTCTTTTTTTAAATTTTAGTTTTCGGAAGCAGCACATTCCATTGCTTGAGGAATAAATCCAAAGCTTCAGGCCCAGCACATAAAATTCTTCCTGATTTGCCTCAGCCTCCAGGTCTTTGATCTGCCTTGCTGAGCTTTGACATCTGGACTCAGCCACAACTTTCCCACCACTGGTGGAGACACTGAATCTGATGCTTAATGAAAAACACTGTTATGATGCATGGACTTCAAACTTTCTCATTGTGTAAAGTTTGTTAATTTGAAGTCTCTTGGAGAAAATATGTGATGCACATCTTATGGGGAATTTTATAAAAATAGAATATTTCTCTCAATATGGGTTTACTCTGATGTTTACATGAACTTGAAAATGTGGAAAATTTAATGGCACTGCCACCCAAAACAAGTCAAAACCCAACAAGTAACAGAAGTAAAACCTTTCCTTAATTAAACCCATAACTGAGAGATATCAAAATGACCTATTCTATTATTAATATATGTCCATATTTTTGCATATTTTTGACTTTTGTGCTGAAGAAAACTTTATATTTGCTAACAGAAAATTATATGTCCTAAAATCGAGAACAGTTACACATTTATTTAACATGGTTTCCAGCCCATTAAAACATGAAAATATTTCTGCTATGTTACCAGGCTTCCTTCAGTTTGAATGACATGGTTACCTTCTTAATCTACATTTTCATAATTTAATTTTATGACAAATTTAATGTCTTACCCATTCCCCTATTAACTCCAAACTAGATAGATTCTGGAATTATAATTTTTAATGCTAAAACATGGACATTAAGAAAATATGTTAAATAGATCAATTTAATGATTATTTTTTTAACTCATTATCTTAAGATATTATAATATTCTCCCCTTTATGAAATACATAGGAATAGTAAATAAAAGTAAATATACTCTTAAATCTTTTATCAAATAATATATAATCTATACATTTTACTTTAAATTTACTATGTCTAAATATTCTGCTTGATCACTTATTTTGATATTGGACATAGGAGATAATCTGAAAATCTATTTCTGTAATTTTTTTGATAAAATTAAAGTGTCAGTCACTCAGTTGTGTCCTGAGCATGTGCTCACTCTTTGCAACCCCATGGACTGTAGCCCACCAGGCTCCTCTGTCTATGGAATTCTCCAGGTTAGAATACTAGAGTGGGTAGTCATTCCCTTCTCCAGGGGAATGTTCCTGACTCAGGGATTGAACATCACTCTCCTGCATGAACTGCAGGCAGATTCTTTACCTTCTGAGACACCAGAGAAGTCCCAGGGTATTTTCTTATATAATTTCAAAAAGGCTTCTATAACCATTCATTCTACCACTATAGAGAAACTCTCTAAATGGAAAATTTTAAATACCAAGTCTTGGTGTGGATTACATTGTAGATGAGGCAAGTGGGACTTAGAATTAGAAAACAACTTAGCCAGGTTTTCAAAAGTGTTTGAAGTAAACTCCTAGATTATATGAATAGATGTTCAGATGTATAATCAAATAAAAGGTTTATTTCAGATGACCTATAAATTGTAGATTATCAATACTGCTGATGTATTTCTTTGCAGATATTCAAGATCTACCAAGGTGGAAGTCTACAGGTGACTATACCATAATATTATGCATTGGTTTAGTGGAAATTTCTGATTCAAATCACTCATTAGTGGGGGAATTTTACCCAACTCTCTTCTGGAAAAGTAATTCAGAGACTATCACTGTGGAAAATATTTTTAGTGGATGACTGGATTTGTCTTGCTTTGACTTTTGTTGCCATGAGATAGTTGAGGAAATGACTATAGACGTAAATCTTGAATCATATTCTAATGACTTAATTAAATAAATTCAAAGGTAAAGGAAGATTTTCAGAAAGCCTACTAGCCAGTCCTTTATGTGTGGACTCTATGAATATTTTTCATATTTTCTATCCCTCCCTCTAGCACAGCAGATGCTCGTAATGAAGATTACAACAAATCCTTTAGGACTCTACAAATTAGCTAAGTTAGGGCCCTGGAAAGAAACCATATAAGATATGTAATCTGGCTGTGTACTGGAAGGGCAATGAAAACAGCAAGAGACAAAATTGGTTAAACGCAGAAATCTATATGGCATTAAAGACAAAGGGAAAGTCCTTCAAATTTAAATTAATTCTGAATAATAAAGACAAATGCTAAAAAAATATGGCACAGATTCTTACAGACACATTACAAAGATGGAACAGGAGTTATTATCAACAAAGAACCATAAGTATGGAAATAAATCTTCAAATCAATTAGGGAAGAGAATTAGAAAATAAACTGCTATATTGAAAGATGGAGAAGGAGCAATAGTATGTGCTCCATCAATATTTGTTTAATTATAGTGAATTATTGAATGGGGAGGTTTATACAGTGAGCAGCGAACAGGCTGGAGTTAATGACTTGTTCACCACTGCCTTTTAGGAGAAAGTGAGCAAGCGTGTGCTGTCACTTATGTCTGACTCTTTGCAACCCCATGGACTGTAGCCCACCAGGCTCCTCTGTCCGTGGGATTCTCCAGACAAGAATGCTAGAGTGGGTTGCCATTTCCTCCTCCAGGGTTCTTCTCAACCCAGGGATCGAATCTGCATCTCCTGCATTTGCAGGTGGAGTTTTTACCACTGAGCCCCCTGGGACATCCATTTGGAGAAAGCATTTAGTTGTAAGCTGTTGATCAGAGTGAAATACCCATGATGAAAGGAGAGACACTGGAAGAGAAAAGTTAGCCACATAGACAATTAACAGGAAAGCAAAAACAGCCATCTATGAGAATCACCAGAATAAGAAAATAAGCCAAAATCACCCACTTGTATGAAAATTTGGATAATATAAGTCTCTGTAATATTTTAAGGTCTTTTAAAATTTCAAATAACAATAATTTGGGAAAGACAAAATCTTAAGTATTTTTAAAGAGGTAAAAGTCTTGAACCTGATTACTAGGTTACCTGGGAAGAAACCAGGAGAAGCAATCCATCAAATGTTAATCACCTGGAAAAGTATGGGTTCTCTGAAACACCAACATGGTTTTCTGAATAGCAAATCATGCCAGACCCATTTAATCTTGCTCTGTGATAGCATTAACAGGCCGCAGAGACAAGGAAAAATGATAGTGACAATCCATCTTATTTTCAGGAGGTCTTAGAATCTGCTCTTTGTCACATTTTTGTTGACAAACTTGGGAAAATATGACTTTAACCACATTATTTTTAGGTAGGTGGATGCACAACATGCTTGAATGTTCAATTAAAGGATAATTGAAATTTCAATTTCAAGTTGCATGAATATTTTGATGTAGCTCCCAGGAACTGGTCCTGGGGACCATCTTGTCAACTGCTATTAGATGACCTACATTAAGTAATTTAGAGTGCTCTCACCAATCTCCAGATAATTATACATTCGCTTAATCAGTATATATAGGAGATAAAAATTGAAAGGATGGAATAATATAAATACACAAAGCTGATACCTCAAATAAATCTGTCTTATTAGAATATTAACAATGTGGTGCTACTGGAAAAATTACCAGCACTCTGCAGAAAAATCTTAAAAGCTTAAAAGGCATAAGACATGCAAGGCTTTAAAAATAAACAAAAACACTTTTGCCCTTTCTCTGCTTTAGGTAACCACCATCAAGATACTTGTTTTCAATTTTAGTCAATGGTAACCAGACTTTTTAATGAATTCAAAGGTAAATAATAGATAGACAAAATTTGATAATTTTTGTTTTTTTTCAAATTTTCTTCTTTATTACTTTTGTAATGAGAGGAGTCAAGCTACCTCAAAAAATAAACATGGTTACAAGCAAGTAAACACAAATAATATAGAGAAAATATGAGGATATCTTCTTTGAAAGTGTTTTGGGAAATAAAAGAAATTGAAGATGGGGCCCATATAGTGCCCATAAGGCAATCACATCATGTGAAATGTCGGAATGGAGGAAGCATAAGCTGGAATCAGGATTGCCGGGAGATATATTAATAACCTCAGATGTGCAGATGACACCACCCTTATGGCAGAAAGCAAAGAGAAACTAAAGAGGCTCTTGATGAAAGTGAAAGAGGAGAGTGAAAAATCTGGCTTAAAACTCAACATTCAGAAAACTAAGACCATGGCATCAGGTCCCATCACTTCATGGCAAATAGATGGGGAAACAGTGGTGACAGTGAAAGACTTTATTTTCTTGGGCTCCAAAATCACTGCAGATGGTGACTGCAGTCATGAAATTAAAAGATGCTTGCTCCTTGGAAGAAAAGCAATGACAAACTTGAAGCATATTAAAAAGCAGAGACATTACTTTGCCAACAAAGGTCCATCTATTCAAAGCTATGGTTCTTCCAGTAGTCATGTATGGATGTGAGAGTTGGACTATAAACAAAGCTTAACACCAAAGAATTGATGCTTTTGAACTGTGGTGTTGGAGAAGACTCTTGAGAGTCCCTTGGACTGCAAGGAGATCAAACCAGTCAATCTTAAAGGAAGTCAGTCCTGAATATTGATTGGAAGGACTGATGCTGAAGCTGAAGCTTCAATACTTTGGCCACCTGATGTGAAGAATTGACTCCTTAGAAAAGACCCTGATGCTGGGAAAGATTGATGCCAGGAGGGGAAGGGGACAACAGAGGATGAAATGGTTGGATGGCATCACCGACTCGATGGACGTGGAATTTGAGCAAGCTCTGGGAGCTAGTGATAGACAGGGAGGCCTGGCATTCCTCAGTCTATGGGGCTGGAAAGAGTCACACACAACTGGATGACTGAACCAAACTGACTGACAGCAATCACAAAGTGAGGAGACTGATTTTGCCCACGGTCAATGAATATTTAAGAGAATATACTGTTCAATAACCCCTATACTAGACTATCACATACATTGTCATGCATCATCTTCACAGTAACATCTAGACAGTGAAAAAAGAAAGAGAATTGGAGGAAGACTGGCTGGATGACTCTGCCCAGTTTTTATCAGAGACAGAATTCACACTCAAAGCTGTAATGACTTCTGGTGTCTCTAACTGAAAGTAGATTAAGACGTTTCCTTATTTCTTAAGTATGTGTTTGGCATCACTACAGAAGGATAAGATCATTTAAAATGTGTAAGCATATATTTTAAGGGATGCAGTATGGTTTTTTCCTATTCTTTCTTATTTAAACTGTCCTGTAGGATACACCTTGAGTGCATGCGTTTCAGTTGTGTCTGGCTCTGTGTGATTCTATGGACTTCAGCCTTGTAAGCTCCTCTGACCATGGGATTCTCCAGAAGAGGATGCTGGAGTGGGTTGCTGTGCCCCCCTCCAGGGGTCATCCCGACCCAGGGATCAAACCCACATCTCTTGGCCAGTGGTTCTTTACCACAAGTACCACCTGGGAAGCCTAGGACACAACTTACCTTTGTATAAAGATAGAATAATCTTTATAAAAAGTATAATTACTTCAGAATATGCTGATTACAAACCCTCATGACAACAAGTGAATCCACATTCTCTAATGAAAATTTTACCTGTTTTAAATAAGCAAAGAAAATGGACTATAGTGACAAGAATTTACAGTGGGAGCTAGGGATATTTGGGATTTTAGCTGGTCTGAATCCTTCTAGATTTTTTTTTCTTCTGGCTGTCCTCTGTCCTATATTTTTCAAAGTCCCATGATATTTTCTATGGAATGCACACTTCTTGTTTCAAAGTGTTAGTTGCTCAGTCATGTCCAACCCTTTGTGACGCCGTGGACTGTAGCCTGCCAGTCTCCTCTGTTCATGGGAACTCCCAGGCAAGAACTGGAGTGGGTTGCCATTTTTGTTTCAAGGCCCTTATTAATTTTTTCCTTTCTTTGATGACATAAAATTGTTTTACATTTTATCTCATGAAATAATAAATGTTCATCATAAAAACAAAACAAAGGAATGGGGAAAAGTGTGAAACGTTTCCACATCCTCATTACTGCTAACTTTTGGAAGATAGTTTTTGAGATAAACCACTAGGCATAAATGTAATAAAATCCAATACATGTGAGAATACAAAGTAGGAATCATACAGTACATGCTGAATTATAGCTTGGTTTTTCAATCAAATACGTACCATGGCTATTTATTCCTTTTAAAGTCTGTATAAAGTTTCCACTCTATACCAGTTCTATTGCCATACAAGGAAAGTGCTGACAAATTTCCTTTTAGAAATTGCACTATAATCAACACCATTATACATATCTTTGCAGACTTTCACAGATTATTTTCTTATAAATTCCCTGAAGTAGAAAGGCCACCTCAGTGGGTATGCATAAATATTTTGTTAGATACCCCACTGGGAAGGATCATCCAGGAACTGAAAAAATTTTGCCCAGGCAATTTTCTAGATGCTAGAGTTATGACTGTGAATAAGATAATCAGCTTCTTGCCCTTACTGAGCTTTCATTCATTTGGCAGAAAGAGACCATGAACAAATGAATATAAAGTATTAGTGTTTTAAGTGTTATGAAGAAAATAAAACAGGGTGACACAAGAGTGGACAGGCGAAGGACGACTTCAGGGGCTCTGTGAGAGCTGCATGTGGAAGGGATTCTTCATGAGACAGCTAAACTGTAAGAAGGAAACATGTATAGGAAATCTGGGGAGGAATGTACAGCTGGAGGGATCTGAAATTTCAAGGACCTTACACTGAGAATGAGTCCAGTGATCAAGGATCAAAAAATAGCCTGTTGCTAGAGCAGGGTGGGGTGAGTGACAGATGTGAGGGACGGACAGAGTGTGCAATGCAGTCTGGGAGGCCAGGGCAAGAAGGAAATCAACCCTGAATATTCATTGGAAGGACTGATGCTGAAGCTGAAGCTCCAATATTTTGGCCACCTGATGAGAAGAGCCAACTCACTGGAAAAGACCCTGATGCTGGGAAAGATTGAAGGAAGGAAGAGAAGGGGATGATAGAGGATGAAATGGTTGGAATGCATCACTGACTCAATGACCATGAGTTTGAACAAACTCTGGGACACAGTGAAGGACAGGAAGCCTGGCGTGCTGCAGTCTGTGGGGTCGCAAAGAGTCTAAGGGGTTGCTCAGACATGACTGAGCAACTGAACAACTGAATGAGTAGGATGGTAAGTCACCAGATGATTTTAAGTTTTAATTAAATTATGACACACAGGCATTAAAGCACATGTACCATAAGTATTCACAGAGTGAAAGTTGCTCAGTTGTGTCCAACTCTTTGTGACCGCATTGACTATACAGTTCATGGAATTCTCCAGGCCAGAATACTGGAGTGGGTAGCCTTTCCCTTCGCAGGGGATCTTCCCAACCCAAGGATTGAACCCAGGTCTCCTGCATTGCAGGCAGATTCTTTACCAGCTGAGCCACAAAGTTGAGTTGAGTTGAGGGCTTCCCTAGTGGCTCAAAGGGTAAAGCATATGCCTGCAATGCAGGAGACCTGGGTTTGATCCCTGGGTCGGGAAGATCCTCTGGAGAAGGAAATGGCAACCCACTCCAGTACCCTTGCCCGGAAAATCCCATGGATGGGGAGCCCAGTAGGCTACAGTCCATGGGGTCACAAAGAGTTGGACATGAAATGAGCGACTTCACTTTCACTTTCACCATAACTATATAGCTCAACAAATTATTCACAAATTGAATACATCCCTCAGATCAGGAAAGAAAATATCAACAGCATCCCCCAAACTCCCTTGCTGTCTTCTTCCCACTTCTACTTTCCACCAGGATTGCTATTCTCCCAACTTCTAACAGCATAACTCTGTTTGACCTGTTTATACAGACAACGCACAACAACACAAGACAAAAACAGCCAGACAGCATGTGCTCTGTCTTCTTTTACTTAAAATTATGCTTGTGCAATTGATCCATATTTAGAAATCTACCTGAAGTGAGGATGTTTATTAAAAAGTGAATGATGGATCCTACTGCTGAGCATAGAGTACCCCAGCATGTGGAGGGTGAGCAAAATAAGAATTTCTAATGTAAGATAAACAGAGTATCCAGTAAGGTGGGAGGAGACCATGGTGCCACATCCATGGCCAAAGCCAAAGATGCTTCAGGAAGAATGATTAGCAATGACTGAATATTGGTGAGCTACTGAGCAAGATGAGGCCAGATATATACTTAGATTTGACATCATGGACGTCATTGAAGTGGTACTTCAAAGGAGAAAAGAATGCATAAGGACTGTAAATGCAGATAATTCCAAAGTGATCAGTCAAGTCTGACTCTTCGCGACCCCATGGTCTAAATAGTTCATGGAATTCTCCAGGCCAGAATACTGGAGTAGGTAGCGTTTCCCTTCTCCAGGGGATCTTCGCAACCCAGGAATTGAATCAGGGTCTCCTGCAAGTTTTAATAAAAAATAAATGGCTCTATCGAGTGTGGAATCAAAAGACAGTTTCTGAGATGGTGGATACTAGCCCATGTTTGTATGATGATGGGGATAATCCAGTCAGCAGGAAAAACTCTGAGGACACAGAAGGATAGAAAATTATAAGAATGAAGGCTGTGAGAAGGTGAAAGTGGATGGGATTCAGAGCAAGGTGAAAGGTCTTAACTGTATTAGAAGCTTAAGTACTATCATTTTTTTTTTCTATCATTTTATTAGGAAGAATGACTGCAGCTATGGAGTAGATACAGGTAGGCTGGTGAATTTGGTTACAGACAGACAAACAACCTCATCTTTTATGAATGTCTCTTTTCCCAAGCTCTCCCCTACCATCACTGTGCATACTCAATCTTAACGATGCTTTAAAAACAGAGTTGAAAACATGTACCTCATTTTAATTTGTATATACACAATTTTCAGAGAGGTGGAAACATTTTTCCTATGTTTACTGGCCATCTGGATTTTTAAAACTTGCTGTATTTGTTGCTTGTTTGCTCATTCAAAAATACCTGTTTCCATAACTTAAATGATAATTTGCCCAGATTCAGCATTCCTGAGTGCCCTATTTTCTTCTATAAATTTATGTAGATATTTTTCTGTCTTCCATCATAAAAAAAACTGAGGATGTTAAGTCTGAAGCCAGTGTGGTATTATTTTCCTTTGTAGGCACTATGTTTCTTTTAAATGGATCCACTCTGGAATTCTTTCTGTATCCTTGACACTGAAAACTGGGTGAGGCATCGCTAGAGACACGAAGCCCAAGGGCAGCTGTTGCTCTTTAATCTGGGGCAGCCCAGTCATTTCTCTCACGCAGGCAGGACACGCGGCTACTGTTACGGTGCACCGTCGCGACAGCGACTTCAGATGGACTGTCCAGATATGCTCAGACCTCGCAGACCCACGTAAGAAACATTCCATCCAGGTTAGCAAGCATTGCTCTTCAGAAGCTAGATCTTCAAGTCTGAGAGAGGATTCCCTGCGGTAGTCCGTGCGTCAGCCCACACACTTCCCAGCTTCCAACAGGGCAGGGTATGTGGGGGCTGGGGGCGGGAGGTTACCACAATCTCTCCCTTTCCTGTCGTCACATTCCAATACTCTTTAAGGGATGGAAGCGTCTGTTTGCCAGCACTCAGTATCTTTCTTATTTTTTCCCCAAAACTCTGTTGTGTTTGGGAGAAATTCTACTTTATTAAGGACTTCCCAGGTGGCGCTAGTAGTAAAGAACCCGCCTACCAACACAGGTTAGACATAAGAGATGTGGCTTCAATCCGTGGGTCTGGAAGATCCCCTGGAGAAGGAAATGGCAACCCACTCCAGTATTCTTGCCTGGAGAATCCCATGGACAGAGGAGCCTGGAGGGCTACAGTCCATGGGGTCACAAAGAGTCGGACATGTCTGAAGTGATTTAGCACACATGCATGCTATTTGTATTTATTGTTCCAGCATTGATGATTATAATATTCTTTATGATATTATTTCCTGGCACTTTGCGGGGGTGTGTGTGTCTAACTCTAGTCATGCTACTATGTTCAAGGCTCTATCATCAAATTTCCACCAAAGGCTCACTTCCCTCTGTATTCTTTGCAAATACTAGCTGCTGCTTGGAGCTGATTTCTTCCTCTTTTTAACATGTACACCCTGTGTCTTCATCTTAATTCCTAATGTAATTCCTATGGAATTAGGATCATCCATTTTGGCAAGCACATGTTCTCCAGTCTGAGGCAATGGGAGAGGAATTTTAAAGATCCTTCAGTGGCAAAGGAACATTTCTGTTTAGATCTCTGACCATTGTTCAGAGACATAAATCAATTGGTGCTTCCTGTATATAAACACAATATTTTTCCACCAAAAACTATTTCATTCTTAGGCATTGCTTAATCATACTCACGCCCAGTATAAGAGGTGTTATAAAGTATTTATAACTGAAATACATATCCATTTGAAGAGAAATAATGATACATGGTATGTGAATAATAGTTTAAATGGCATAGAGAAAAAAATATAAGAGAAACTGTGGAGTAGCAGAAAATCTGTGGGTTTGAGTCCATGGCCTAGGTTTGGATTCCAGCAGTCCTTTGTACTTACAAGTAGTATGGCTTTAGGTTCACAACAAAGCACATGTTATGGGTTTTATTGTATCCCTTCCCCTAAAATCACACGTTTAAGTCCTAGCCCCCGGAACTTCAGCATGTGACTGTGATTGGAAGTAATCTCTTTACAGAGATAACTGAGTTAAAACGGGGTCAAAACGGCGGTCCCTAATTCATTGTTACTGGTGTTAGTACCAGAAGAAGAAACTGGGACAGACACATGTGGGGGGAAGACAATGTGAATACATGGGGAGAAGATACCTACAAGCCAGTGAGAGAGCCCTGGAACGCTTCCTTCCTCCACAGCTCTCAGGAAACCAGTCCTGCGGACACCAGGGTCCTGGCCATCTAGCCTCCAGAAATATATTGAAAAATATTTCGGTTTATGCTACCCAGACTGCGGTACTTTGCTTTCTGAGGAAAAAGTCAATATTTCCAGTTGTTTCACAGAGTTTGTACAAGTTAATAAGAAGAAGAGAATGCTACTGATAAGGCTATCTGTAACTAACTATGATAGGGTAGGTGCAGCATTCTGGAGAAAGAGATGACAACCCACTCCAGTACTCCTGCCTGGAAAATTCCATGGACGGAGGAGCCTGGTAGGCTACAGTTGATGGGGTCACAAAGCGTGGGACACGACTGAGGACTTCACTGTGTATTTAGGTGCAGGATTCAGAGCTTCACACATGTAAAAGCGCAGCTTCATGACTGCCACAAAGGAGATGTGTAGCAGAAGGCAGCCATATTTACTCTCATCTAATGCAATAAACGGACACTAAAGTGAAAATACACTGCGATGAAGAAGGAAAGAGGCAAAGATAAAGGAAGAAAGAAAAGAGAGAGAGATCTCACAAAAAGAAGAAATGAACACACTGTAGGGGAAAGAAAGGAAACATGTGGAAAGGTTCTCTACACCAGAGAGCAACAGGCTCTGAAGTAGCAAGGGACCAATAAGGAACTATTACTAGTTCTCAGGGCTAACACAGGAGAAGGAAGTTTTCTTCTAAAGCACTTTTTAGGTATATTTAGCTAGAACCGTCACAATGTATCTAAGCCTTCATTTCCATGTGATCTTTTAGTTTACATAGCACCTGTGTTGTAATATTAATAGAATGGAGAGAGGTTATCATGAAGTCATACATAGCATTGTATTGACTGTTTTTTTATTTCCTTTTTAGCTTTTTGAGTTACTGACACATTATTGCAGCAAAACATATGTAGGGTCAATTCATGCTGAATAGTTATTAGAAACCATGATAACAAAAGTCATTACACTGCAGTTCAGTTTTGACAGTAAAATTTCTGCAACATTATCACAAATCCTCATGCATTAGTGCAATGATCCTTACTATAGTTTCATATTAGAATCAAAAGATTGCTGTAGCATGCTTGATACAAAAAGTCAAGCAAGCCAAATTCTTTTCTGCTTTTACAGATAACATTTTTGCTCTTTTTCTATGTACATCATGCAGACGGGAGCTTTGTTTTATATAATTTTCTCAATAACCTATGAGTGCATTGCATATATTTCTTTAAAATGAGGATTTTTTCCTAGAAAAACAACACAATTCTGATTACCAGCACCATAGGAAATAATTTGAAAATGATTTTATATCTGAAACAACTTCAAAAATTCTAAAGCTATATTATTCACTGTGGTGTTATCTTTCTGTTCCTCAGATAATGTGTTAACTGTGGGTATAGTTTTTTTTAATCAGTGTTTTACTGTGATTAGATAGTGCAAAATTTAAAAACGGCCATCTATATTATACAGGATGACGTTTATAGAAAAGCTGTGAGAATTACCCAGCTGACAAAGGGAAATATTTTTTAATGTCTACTTGTTCATGTTTTAATAGTTATTTTATTTTAATTTAATTTTTAAAATTTGAGGTATAATTGACATATAATATCATACACATTTCAGGTATACAAAATAATGATTTGATATCTGTGTACACTGCAAAATGATCAACACAGTAAATCTAGTCACTATCTAGCACCACAATTTTAGTATTTTCTGTCTTGCAACTGCCATGTATGCTCTATATTACTATTGACTATAGTCGACATGTTGTACATTACATCCTGTGATTAATTTGTAACTGGATTTTTGTACCTCTTGATGCCTTTCACCTGTTTTTCTAAGTTGCTAACTACCCTCCCCTCTAGCAACAAACAGTGTGTTCTCTGTATCTATGATTTTAGTTTTGTTTGTTTTGTATTTTAGACTTCTGATATAAGTCTATATGGTATTTATCTTTCTCTGTCTGACTTATTTAACTTAGAATAATTCCCTCAAGGCCCATAATCTTGTTACAAATGTCAAGATTTCTTTCTTTTACATAGCTGAGTAGGATTTAATTGTGTGTCAATATCATATCTTCTTTATACATTCATCTGTTGATGGAAATCCACTTAGGTAGTTTCCATATGTTGGCTATTTTAATAGTGCTGCTATGAAGAAAGAGGTGCATGCATCTTTTCAAATGAGTATTTCCATTTTCTGTGGATAAATACCCCAAAGTGGAATTGTTGGATCATATGGCAGTTTTATTTTTAATTTTCTGAGGATCCTCCGTACTGCTTTCTCACTACTGCAGTGAATGCAGCAATTTACATTCCTACCAATAATGCCAAAGGTTCCTTTTTTTCCCACATCCTCATTAACACTGGTTACTTTTGATAAAAGCCAATCTAACAGGTGTGAGGTGGTATCTCCCTGTGGTTTTGATGTGCATTTTCCTGATGATTAGTGGTGTTAAGAATCATTTCATGTGTCTCTTGGCCATCTATATGTCTTCTTTGGAAAAAGGTCCATTCAGATTTTCTGCCCATTTTAAAATCAAATTGTTACTGTGTTTTATGAGTTCTGTATATATTTTGTATATTAATCCCTTGCTGGCAATATGTATGCAGGTCAAGAAGCAAGTTAGAATTGGACATGGAAAAACAGACTGGTTCCAAATCGGGAAAGGAGTACATCAAGGCTGTATATTGTCTTATTTAACTTATATGCAGAGTACATCATGAGAAATGCTGGGATGGATGAAGCATAAGTTGGAATCAAGATTGCTGGGAGAAATGTCAACAACCTCAGATATGCAGATGACACCACTCTTATGGCAGAAAGCTAACAAGAACTAAAGAACTTCTTGATGAAAGTGAAAGAGGAGAGTGAAAAAGTTGGCTTAAAACTCAATATTCAGAAAACTAACATCATGGCACCTGGTCCCATCACCTCATGGCAAGTAGATGGGGAAACAATGGAAACAGTGACAGACTTTATTTTGGGGGGCTCCCAAATCACTGCAGATGGTGACTGCAGCCATGAAATTAAAAGACACTTGCTCCTTGGAAGAAAAGCTATGACCAACCTAGACAGCATATAAAAAAGCAGAGACATTACTTTGCCAACAAAGGTCTGTCTATTCAAAGCTATGGTTTTTCCAGTAGTCATGTATGGAGACTACATGTATGTGAGAGTTGGACTATAAAGAAGGCTGAGCGCCAAAGAATTAATGCTTTTGAACTGTGGTGTTGGAGAAGACTCTTGAGAGTCCCTTGGACTGCAAGGAGATCCAACCAGTCCATCCTAAAGAAAATCAGTCCTAAATATTCATTAGAAGGCCTGATGCTGAAGCTGAAACTCCAATACTTTGGCCACCTGATGCAAAGAACTGACTCACTGGAAAAGGCCCTGATGCCGGGAAAGATTGAAAGCAGGAGGAGAAGGGGATGACAGAGGATGAGATGGTTGAATGGCATCACCGACTCAATGGACATGAGTTTGAGGGAGCTCCAGGAGTTGGTGATGGACAGGGAAGCCTGGTGTGCTGCAGTCCATGGCATTACAAAGAGACAGACATGACTGAGCAACTGAACTGAACTGAATTGAACTGGATATACGATTTGCAAATATTTTCTCTCATTCAGTAGCTTGTCTTTTCATTTTGTTGATGGTTTCCTTTGTTGTGGATAAGAGTTTTAGTTTGATGTAGCCCATTTCTTGTTTTTGCTTTTGTTGTCTTTGTTTTTGGATGCAAATCCAAACTCTCGCACCAAGACCAATGTCATATAGCTTTCTGCTTACTTTCTACTGTAGGAGCATTATGGCTTCAAGCCATACATTCAGGCCTAAGTCATTCTGAGTTAATCTTTGTGTATAACATAATGTAAGATGGTGCTCTAGTTTCACTCTTTGGCGTGTGGCTTTCCGGTTTTCCCAATACCATTTATTTAAAAGGCTACCCTTTCCTCAATGTATATTCTTAGCTCCTTGAACATATATGGAGTGAGTTAATTTCTGGGATCTCTATTCTGTGTCATTGACCAGTGTGTCTGTTTTATGCAAATGCCATACTGTTTTGATTAATACAGGTTTGTAATAGAGTTTGAAGTCAGAGAACATGATGCGTGCAAATTTGTTTTTCTTACTCAAGATTACTTTGGCTATATAGTGTCTTTTGTGTTTCCACATAAATTTTAGGATTGCTTGTTCTATTTCTGTGAAAAATGTCATCAGAATTTTGATAGGGATTGCCTTGAATCTGTATACTGCTTTGGGTAGTATAAACATTTAAACAATATTAACTCTTCCAATCCATGAGCATGATCTATCCATTGATATAAATGTGGTGCTAAAATCCTCTTTGTCATTTTGTTAATTGTTTTCTGGCTGTTTTGTAGTTTTCCTCTGTTCCACTTTTCTTCTGCTCCTTTCTTTCCTGGTGATTTATGACTTTCTATAATCTTTTGTTTAGATTCTTTTCTCATTATCTTTTGGGTATCTACCATGGTAGATATGATCGATACCCAAAATATGAGTTCACATATAATATTCTATGTATATAGCATAGCTGATAACAAGTTAAAATTGAGTTCATGCCAAAACACTACATTTTTACTCCACCCTATTTTAGTTTTTGATGACACACTTTATATTTTTTATTTTATATATCCCTTAACTAATTGTTGTAGTTTTAGTTAATTTTACTACTTTTATCTTTAAACCTTTATACTAGCTTTGCATGTGTGCTTGGCTGCTCAGTCTGACTCTTTGTGACCCCATGATTGTAGCCCACCAAGTTCCTATATCCATGGGATCTCCCAGGCAAGAACACTGGAGTGAGTTGCCATTTCCTATTCCAGGGGATCTTCCCAACCCAAGGATCAAACCTGAATCTCCTACCTCTCCAGCATTGGCAGGTGGATTCTTTATCACTGCACCACCTGGAAAGCCCTTATACTAGCTTCATTAATGATTAATTAATTACCTTTACTATATATTTAGCTTTTAACAGTGAGATTTTTACTTTTACATGTTTTCTTGTTATTAATTAGTACCATTTATTTTTAGCTTAAGCAAGTGTCTTTTAACATTTTTGGTAAGGCTGATTTAGTGGTGATGAAATCACTTAGCTTTTGTTGGGTAGTGTATTCTTGGGTGGGAAGTATTTTCCTTTCAGTCCCTTGAATATATTGTTTCACTCCCTTTTGACCTTCAAAGTTTCTATTGAAAAAATCTGCTGGTGGACTTAGGTTTTCTTTGTAGGTAACAATGGCTATTTTTCTTTCATTGCTTTTAAAATTCTCTAATATTGACATTTAATCATAATATGTCTCTGTGTGTCTCTTTGGGTTCATCTTATTTTGACCTCTCTGGGCTTCTTGAACCTGGATGACTGCTTCCTTCTACTGGTTAGAAAAGTCTTCATATGTATTTTCTGCTCCTTTCTCTCTTTTCTCTTCTGGAACCTTTACAATGGTGAATGTTATTCTGCTTAATGTTATCCCATAGGTCCCTTAAACGATCTTCACTTTTTAAAATTCCCTTCATTTTGCTGCTCTGTCTGGGTGAGATTCATTCTCTTTCAGTTCCTGACCCTTTCTGCTGCTTCTTTTGGTCCTGCTGTGAACCCCTCTAGTGATTTTTTTCATTTATTGCATTCTACAGCTCTGTGACCTGTCTTCAGTACTTTCTTGTGTCTTCTTCTTTTTGTTGAAGTCCTCACTGTGTTCATCCATTCTTCTCCCGTGTTTGGTGAGCATCATTATGACTATTATTTTGAATTCTTTATCAAGTAAAGAATTCGGTTCTCTTCTCAGGGTTTACTTTGTCCTTTGATTTGGAAGATATTACTTTACTTCTTCACTGTGCCTGACTCTCCATATTTTTCCCCTGTGTATTAAGCAAAACCTTATATATATATATATTACCTCTCCTTGTCTTAAAGCAGTAACCATCTGTAATTGAAAATTATTGTTCAACTTTCCACAGGTTCCTGGGTGTTTTTCTAAGAAACCTGATTTATTCTTGATAGGTCCCCACTGTTGATGGTGTGCCAAGACCTGATGGTGTTCTAAGTGGAGGGATCATATATATATATATGTACACACACACACACACCTAGAGTGTCTTTGATATATCAGGGACCACATCGCACTCAACACAGTAACTCCCCTACATACAAAGCTTCAAGCTGCTAATTTTCAAAGATGTGAATGTGCTTGCACATGTTCAACCACGTAAGTTAGGTCACATGCTTGGCGTACATGGTCACATGTGTGCATCCTCTACCAGTGGTTATGCTTTTGTGTACTTTACTGTGTAACACTGTATAGAGTACAGTAGCACAATATCTTTACTTCAAGCCTTGGATGTCCAGAAGTAAGCATAAAAGTAATGGTGATGTCGCTGGTGCAGTACTAGCCAGACATCACTGGATCATTTTTGAAGAGGGTATATAGAATTTAGCCCAGCAAGGAACCAGAACTTGTGCCATCAACATCAGACATGAGTGAAACTGAAGCTTGCCCTCTGTTTCCTATTGCTGACAATCCTTCAGTTCTACCATCTCTCATCTCCTCTCTCTCTTCCAGTCAGTAACTCTTCTTGCCTGTTTGCTCAATGCCAGTCCCTGTATGTCAGCTGTTGTACTCTACTATAAACTTAAAAAATGGTTTGTTTATTTTTTGTGTTCATTTGTTTTTTATGTATTATTTGTGTGGAAAGTGTTATAAATGTATTACAGTACAGTACCAGACAACTGTGTTAGCTGGGTACCTAGGCTAATTTTGTTGGACTTATGAACAAATTGGACTTACAAACACGCTCTCAGGATGGAATTCATTCATATAGATGGGACCTATTGTATGTCACTTTTAAGATGTTGCTATCATTTAAATGCTGTTTACTGTCAAGTAATTAGGAGATCATCTTCTCAAAATTGCATAAAAGATATATAAGTCTACAATTCACTCAAAAATGGCACTAGACTGAAGAATTGGTTTGATTTAAGCCAACCTGACTTTTATAAAGTATTATTCAGAAATATATACTTAGTTTTTGGTGTCTCTCTCATGGAGTCTGGACAGCAGAAGGGAGATTCATTAGGATAAAATAAAACTGACTAGCGGTCTTCAGTCTCAGGAATCACAGAGATTCATTCATCAGAGGTCTCCTGAGAGGTCTTCAGAGAAAGGGATAGAAAGAATTTAATGCAAGCTCATCAATCTATGAAGTGTGGTAACTTCTTTAGAATGTGTGTGTGTGTGTGTGTGTGTGTGTGTGTGTGTGTGCACGTACACAGGCTTTTCTACCTGTGTTCCAAGAAAAGGAGGAGGAGATTACATAGCTGTCATAGGCAAAAGCTATCTAATAATTATGCTTTTCCTGGCAAAGAAATGAATTTCTATCCACACTGAAACTAGCACATACAAATCACCACCTGAAGCCTATTTTTAGTACATGCAATATAACAATATGAAATACTTATAAAAATGAGAACTAAATCAGCTTTCACATTTTCTTTAGGAAAATCTTTCTTTTTTTTTTCTCATTGCTGGCACTGACTTTGACTCCTTACCAAATCAATGTAAAGTGAATTTTAGAGGAAACCCACATTTGAAAGCTAAAAAAGGGAAGCAAAAACATGCTAGTGAGATACCTGAATGATACAATATTTTTGAGATTTTATGATGGAAACCATCCATTGAGTTTGAGGCAATTCAGATTAAATAGCAAAAGTTCAAGATCTGTCTATTGGCTGAGTGAAGTGAGAATGTTTTTGGGCTTTGAATCTATGGTCATTTCTAGGAAAGAATCCCTTGGATTCTGGAGATTACAGCAGTCAGCCTGGAAGCGGAAATGAGATAGCATAATCCTGTGCCCTTAATTGTATCTTTGTCAGTACAAGGGATGATTAATCATTTATTCTGAATAATTAAATGAATGATGAAATGTTTGCATTCTGTGAGACCCAGAAGCGTCCCTGGGAACACAGAGTAGTCTTCTGATTCATGTCCCTACATGATTCCTTCATAAGCTCAGGTCACTTTAAGATGATGCTCCAAACTGAGAACATCCATAGCAGTTGCTCATTATTTCTCAGCTATTGGTCCACTAAAACCTTGGGAAAATATCACAGCAGATGTTCATCCATAGTCTCTTGGAGATGATACTTGAACCTAAGTTAAGGCAACCGTGCCCTGGATCAAATTTTCTTTAATTAACTTTATATATGTTAAATCCCTGAGTCACTCTTGCCCTAAGATTCCTCATTTTCAAAACAATCTTCTAAAGAGATGTGTATATTTCTAAAGGCACTCCTAGTTTTACAGTTTAAGAGTCATGAAACCTATCTATAATCCTAATGGAAATTAAATAGCTTCTAATTAAGTAGGTAGTCCTTTCCCCACCAGAAAATCATTACTGAAAAAGTAGCTTCAATGAGATGAAATTACAAAAATAATTAAGTGAATCAAATAATGTTTCAGTTGGATACTGAAGACATCATCCATAAGTTATATGGTTTTTACTTGCTTTTAACCAAACATATTGGGTTTTGTTTAGCAATGCTGTGGTAGAGTTATGAAATGGTTGGATGTAGGAAAATTCTGAGTTTGATTCCCATCTCAGTCAGGCTTCCTCTACTTGAGTGACCATTTAACACATCAAAACTCAGTTCCATACTTACATAGGAGATGATGAAAATCATAATAACAGAAAAATTTCCAGGATGACTGGAGGATGTTTCAGAGATAATTTGAAATTTGTATGGCACATACTCCTGGTTCACATAATTGCTTGTTAAGAATTGACTGATTCTATAATAATTTGTATTCCCTTAGTATGAAAGCACTGAGAACTAGAGAAGTCCAAAAGTTTAAGCTTTATAAGTCATTTATAAAAGAATTAACATATATTATAACCAGTTTTGGAAGAGATCTTATTTTCAGCCAACAAAACCATCAACATTTCCATGCTTGCTTAGTTTACTTTTCTTTGTAGGCCTGAAGAGTTTGAGATAGCAATTAAAACAAACCCACATTGATTTGATCAACATATCCATGGCTTTTGTTTAGAAAAAGAAAATATGAAAATATATTTGAAAGCTTTCAACACAGAAATACAAGCTGTTTTTCAATGATTTTTCCTTCATTTCTCCTTAGTGTTATTTTAAATTTTGAGATCTGAGAAGTTTTAGAATAGATTCTATCCTATAATTACCTATAAACAGGATTAATAAGAGTTTTTCATAATTGTTTTTGTTTGTTTCTGATTTTTAAAGCATAAAATATCCATCACTGCAAATTTTAAACATACAGGAAAGTATCAAGAAACATATGCATTGAGAAAAAAAAAAAAAAGAAACATGTGCAAAAGAAGCAGACATAATTCTACCACCAAAAGTAAAACTATAATACTATAAAATTTGAATCATCTGCATATACAATGTTGTTAAGGATGGGGGCATATTTCATATTTTTTAATATTTAATTTTTTTACTCTTCCTTTAAGCTTTCTTTGCTACTCTTGTTCTAAAAGTACTGAGAAGTTGGACAGTGTACAATCATCTGTGTAGAAAAAATAATACTCCCTAAGAAGTATGATAATTAAAATATAATTATTTACTCTGCCAAAAGGAATGTATGTTCAGAAGCAATGAAATTATTCTAAAGCAGGAGAAAGACACAAATAATTCCATTTTATCTAACAGGAAATTCAATAAGGGAATCAGAGGTTGAGCAGTGCTTTTGTGTACCCAAAACTAAATTGGTCAAGGGAAATGCTTCAATATCAAGAAAATGGACCAAAATATTAAAGGGTTTTCTCAGTTTTGATGGCCAAATTCCATCCTGTAAGCAGTGCATTAGACGATAATGACATACGATTTCTCACTGACAGATTTAACAGCATCAATAAGGCCTCTCTGTCCATTGCAGCAAATTGATCCTACATGACACCGACAAGGGCAGCCTGCACTTAATGACCTCCATCGCTGAAGGATGGAAATGAAAAATGATTGGAAGTACAAATAAATCTCTGAAAGTTTCCCTGAAACAGGTGTGCTAAAAGTGATTCGTTTGAGGGATCATCAGAAACATAAGCCCAGTCTCCTAGCATGCCCCACTGTCTGTCATCCAAGAGTCTCACTCCTTTGATCCTGAATCGATGTGCTTTAATTCCAAAAATGACATAAAGACAAGTTGGTTCTTACTATGTAAATACTATGTTAGGGATCTCTCTTAAACACACGTTCTTCGCTATTCATGCAGATATCTAATTTATTTGTCATTTGCCACCAAAGGAGTCTACATAAACTGGTAAAAACATACACAGGATTTATTTTTGTTTTCCTTCTTGTTAGAAAAGGAAATACAGTACTAACCTCGATTTTTTTTTTTTATCCTCCTCAATCATCAGCAACAAAACATGTTTAAATAATAATGTCTAATGCATGAAGTGACTGGACAAAAGCTCCATGGATCGACTGATATCCTTTCTTTGAATCCAGAATAATGATTTGAGGAAGATTTTAGCATGTAACTGTGTTCTCAATTCTTTCCCAAACACATTTGTCTCTTGATCTACCTTCATCTTAGTAATACTTCAATACAAATTTTTAAGAGAAGAAGACACACCCTATCCTCTCAATATACTTGGAAGCTTTAACTCACATGAGAGTAGATGGATAGGAAATAAAGCATTAAACAGCATAGCAGATGAATGTAATATTAATAGTCATTCACAGTTGTGTGTGTGTGTTAGTCGCTCAATCATGTCTAATTCTTTGTGACCCCATATGAACTGTAGCCCACCAGGCTTCTCTGTCCATGGGGATTATCCAGGCAAGAATACTGGAATGGGTTGCATGTCTCTTGCATCTCCTGGCATTAGCCGGCGGATTCTTTACCACTGTGCCACCAGAGGAGCCCCCTACTGGTTTTTATAGGTAGGTGACTTGTTAGAAATTAATCATGCCCTCTAGTGGCTCAAAGGTTAAAGCATCAGCCCGCAATGCGGGAGACCTGGGTTTGATCCCTGGGTCGGGAAGATCCCCTGGAGAAGGAAATGGCAACCCACTCCAGTACTCTTGCCTGGAGAATCCCATGGACGGAGGAGCCTGGTAGGCTATAGTCCACGGGGTCGCAAAGAGTCGGACACGACTGAGCGACTTCACTTTCGCTTTTGCTAGTTTTTGAAATTTAAATTCTGGGAAGACACAAAGACTCAAAGGAAAATAGCTTCTTGTGAAGAGTAACTGGAGAAGAATATAGAGGAAGCAGCTGGATCTTGACACTCTAATAAGAACAGAGCTTTCTCTTTACTTTTGAATTTGTGGCATATTGTGTGTTTTACTTTTCTGTTTTTAGTATTATGGAAGGTTTTTACAAAATGGATTAGAATTTCTGATGATTTCCAATAACCAGAGATGTCAACTATTTCGTGGGTTACCTTCATGGGTACCATGTAGGTAACTTTTCATGATATACCTCTAATTCTTCCTCATGATTTATGAGCTCCATATTTTGATTTCTATGTTATTATTAAATATGAGGCTTAATTAGGAACTTGAAGAAATAGCCGATATCTCTGGTTATTGGAAATCATCAGAAATTCTAATCCATTTTGTAAAACCTTCCATAATACTAAAAGCAGAAAAGTAAAACACACAATATGCCACAAATTCAAAAGTAAAGAGAAAGCTCCGTTCTTATTAGAGTGTCAAGATACAGCCCAGGTTGGATGCATGAGACAAGTGCTCGGGGCTGGTGCAATGGGAAGACCCAGAGGGATCGGGTGGAGAGGGAGGTGGGAGGGGGGATCAGGATGGGGAACACATGTAAATCCATGGCTGATTCATGTCAATGTATAGCAAAACCCACTACAATATTGTAAAGTAATTAGCCTCCAACTAATCAAAATAAATGGAAAAAAAGTAAAATACAAAAAAATTTTAAAAAGAAAAGTTACCTACAGATAGAATTGAAATTTGAAGTATATGATAATATACTTAAATATATGAACTATAAATATTTGGTATTTTAGGCCATAATATTTAAAAGTAAATTAGTATAAAATAGTAGATTAAAAGTATGCTTTTTCATTTCTCAAATAGCCTTTCAAACTTCAACTTCAAAACATTGATAAAATATACAAGAAAACTTTAAAAAAGAAAATGTGCCATTTGGTGGCATATAAAGAACCACCATAAGACTGGTGACCTCATGACTGACTGTCTACTTGTTACTTTTTGTGGTACATATGTCAAGTAAATCATTATTTTAGAAAAATGACTAAGACATACCTGTTTCTTATCTCTAATTGAACCATTTAATGATAGTTGTCTTTCATACTGGCTGAAATAATTGTCCTTTACTGTTAAGAATATATTCTGTAATCTCTGATACTCTTGAGCTAAACGTAGATTTTCTTCCAGTGAGTCGTCTTGTATTTTCTAGAAGATAAATATGCACATGTACTTAATTAAATCATTTTAATTTATGTTTGTATCTTTACATCATTTGAATTATCTAAAAGTACTACTTATATGTTGTAGAAAAATAAAACCAAAAAGATGCTTCCCATGACACTGACATCCTCCTTGGTTGTTAGTAGTTTTCTTTCTTGATGTAGGTGGGTTTGTGTTAAATATTGAGTCATCAGAGGCTATCTGATTTTGTTCCCCTCTTTCCCAGACCTCCATCCACAATACCTTGGGAAGGATCCAGTCCTAAGGCATCACCCAGCATTCTAGGAAACTTCCCTTTTCCTTTTCTCAAGTCCCGGGGCTCAAGTGGAGAGAAGACATTTAGAAGCTTAGAATCCTATTTGCGAGAGTTTCAGAATGGTGGCACAAGCAGAAAACATTCAAAACACAGAGAAGTGAAGAGTTAAAAAAGATGAGGAGCAAGGAACTCAATGTTTGGAGCACCCAGAGAAAGTCATTATTTGTTACTAGTATGCCAGAATCCGCCTGCAATGCAAGACACCTGGGTTCGATCCCTGGGTTGGGAAGATCCCCTGGAGGAGGGCATGGTAACCCACTCTAGTATTCTTGCCTGGAGAATCCCCATGGACAGAGGAGCCTGGCAGGCTACAGTCCATGGGGTCACAAAGAGATGGACACGACTGAGTGACAAAGCACATAGCTTAGCTATGTGAAAACCTAAACCTGCTTCTGTGAGCAGTTGAGAACTATATAACACTCCCCATGACTAAATAAATATATGTCAAATCTAACACAAACCCCTCAGTATGTACCTTTTGCCAACATGACCCACTGGAAAATTAAGCTCTGCCTATCATTTTAAATTAGATGTATGATTCAGTTTACTCGCTGATTTCTAACACAGAAAATTTTCTTTGGCTGCTTCAAAAAAATGTGGAATTTATTAACAGCCTTAAGTATTTTCAAACCTGTAAATCTAGTAAATCATCTCATGAAAATTTATCCTAATCAAAAAACTTTATCTGTTGCAATGTTATTTATAACAGTAAAAAGTTTTCAAAACACACAAATGCAGATTAATCATGATGATGATAATGATGATTAAATAACTAGATATAAAAATAACCATTGTGAAGCAATTAAAATGTCTCTTTGGGAAAATTGCTATCCCATCAAACCTTTAGTATAAGTTGTTAGAAAAATATATTGCAGGATGAAAATGTGCACAGAGGAAATGTAATTCAGCAGAAAATTCCCTGTATAAATATTTCTATATTTACACACTAGAAGATTTAGTAAGGTCAACAAACATATTTCTCATGAAAGCTTGGTATCCCTGTTGATCCCTAATGATTAATGCTATGTCATAGGTGTTCTTCAAAAAGCCAAAATGATGAACTGAGAGAGATTTTAAGTGCTCTTGTCCTAATTTTGGAACAGTAACTTGAAACTTTAGACACTTCTATATAATAGACTTGCTTAAAATCACAAAATTATCCTTTGACAGGAGGACAAAGTATCTACCAATATTTTTCTTTGATGAAGATACCTTTGAAAAGGTGGTTATAATTCTTTTTGATATCTTAACACTAATACTGAAATCTAATCCTCAAATGGTTAACTTGGAACTTTGATACATTTTCTACTGGAGGCATGAGAAGTAATCATTTTGAGGCTTTTGTTTGTTTGTTGTTTGATTTAACATAAATACAATTCTGATGTCTGAGATATTCTACCTTTCATCACATTTCCTTCAAGATCCAAATGGATATTATAAATATTGAATATAGAGGAGTCCTACAAAAGTTGTAGGATTTGTTTTAAACTTATTTAATGGAACTTAATTGGGTATGTATTTGTTACTTTATGCTTTGTTCATTGTGTAATGTACAGTTTTATTTTCAAATGCATATACTTTCAATTTCTATATAACACCAGTTCTCATTGTTTTATATGCCATGACTAGAGTAGATACTGAGAAATCAAATTGTATAGTTATGCCAATGAATCTTCAAAACATTGTTATATCAGTCATGATATTTTACATTATCATTTTCCAGTAATGAATGTATAGAAGGATTTACCAATTCACTGCCTAGTCCTGAAAGTCCGTGACCTTCAGATGTGCAATGAAGTTTAAGTTTTTTAATTTTAAATAATGATCTTCTGCTGACACTGAAAATGTTTTTATGTTTAACTGTGGTTCCACCTCACAACTCTGACTGGCTGAATATTAATCAATAGTATTATAACATGCAAATGAAACAAAGGGGGAATGATAATTATTGGTGGGTATATGTCCAGAAGAAATAATGCTACCACTACTGGAGTTGAGCAACTAGTAGTGGAAGATATTAAATAAGGGCACAAAACCTGGAGTTGGCAATATAATAAAAGGGTAAGAAGAAATGAGGAACTGATACAGAAGTAGATGAGTTTTACATGCTTTTAAATTCAAATTCAGCTAAATCTTATCAGTTGAGCCTTTCTACATAAGGTCTTTACAAAATGCACACTTAAAAAATTGTTTCTAAATCCATTAAAGAAAAATTTGATTGCAATCTTTATAGGTTAAAATAACTGAACTCTGAGTTGATTTACAATATTATTTTATCCCTTCATTCATTTATTTACTCTTTTTCATTCAGTTGCTTATTCCAAAGTTTTAATTTAGTAACTATTGTATGCCGAGCTCTAAGATGTCATGGTGAACCTCAAGAATTTGAGGTCTTACGGGAAAGCTTTGCACTTAAAAATCACAGAAATATATAATTTTAATATGGAATTTATAAACTTTTGCATTCTTTGTGTTTTCTGTATATGTTAAACACACCCCAAATGTCTAAATAAATATAACACTTTCTCAAAGCCAGATTTATTGGTATTTATTCAATTTCCATTACTAGTGATCATTAATATAATGAAAAATTGAGAATATGGCTTGATAAAAGAAGAGAGGATGAACATCTGTTAATAGTTTCAAGTTGTCTAGAATTTAGGAGGTAAAATACTTAGCTCGAGGAGGGTTTATTCTCTTTTATCTCAAATCACTTGTTAAACTTTGATGTTTGGGGGGAGATATTCAGCTTATTATCCCAACATTTTATTAGGAAATAAAGATTAGATTTATAAAGTGTGAACAAAAATACTTATAAATTCCATGAGGAATGGCGCTTTTATTTTGTTCACCCATAAGATATATTGTACAAAGCAGAGCTGACATTAGTGGATACACAGGTTTCAAGATGAATGAATGAGTGACTACATAGAATAACAGGAAATACATGTATATATCACTTTAGAACCACACATTTTATTGGCCCACTTCTAGGAAATAACTAATTAGTTATTAGATGCTGTAACCATAATGAAGCACATTTATTTGTAGTATTTGATCCTATACCACTTGAGAGGTGAAGATTTTCAGCACTGAGTATTTGAGCATTATTATAAGGATATACCACACTGTCCAGACTGAGCAAGAGTTCTTTCTCTGGGTGCACTCTTGATGTTAATGAGGCACCCGAATGACTTGAAACAGTACAGAGTGCTATTTTTTTTTTAATACCTCATTAAACCATGGTCCTAAAAATACTGAGAAACCATTGCTAAACAAAGACCTGGCTTTTTCTTTTGTTACCAAAAATGCTGAAAAATGAAGGTAGATTGAGATCCCAAGATATCCAATATAGTAATTATATCTTTTTCCCACTTGACTTTTATTATTCTTTAAGCCATGTATTTCATCTTGGATTTTCCCTCAGTTTTCTCCATCTTTGGCTTCTTTTTCTCACTCTTCCCCTTCTCCTTTCCCTCTCCTACTGGGTCAGTAGGAAATAGGGAATTATAAGGAAAAATGAGTCCTTTTAGGACAAAGTATTGAGCATGTATCATCTATATCATGTATTTATGTTTCACCTAGTGACATATGGACAAGAAGGTAGAAATGAGGTTGCATTTGAATGTTAACTGATGAGTTCCACACATACTGGAACTGCTACTGCCCTAGCTGTTAGATTTACAGATAGGGAAGGTCAGTCAATGAAAAGTCAGGTCAGGCAACTTCTATTTTCCAAAAATGGCCATAGAAATATTTTCATTTCCACATGTTCTCTTTGTCACTCCTCTCAAGAAGCCAGTTGATTTTTCTGTCCCTTGAACCTGGGTAGAGTTGTGGCTTCTACAGCCAACATAGTATGGTGGAAACGATGTTGTGTGCCTTCCCAGGCTAGTTTATTTTAAAAAGTTAGATTAAAAAAAAAAAAAAAAGTATGCAGTTTCTGCCTGGCTCTCTCTTTGGGGACATTTATGCTTGGACCAGCCATCATGTTGTGAGGAACCCAGGCCACAGGGAGAGGTTATGTTTTAGGTGTTCCAGCAAGCAACCTAGCTCAGGTGTCAGGTGACAGCATCAATTGTGAGGGAGTGAATCATCTGAAGATGCAATGCAGTGCAAGTCTTCAAGTCATCCAGCTGACAGTTCAGAATGTGTGAGAAGAATCAACATGGCCTGCTATGTCCTGTCCAAATTTCTGACTCATAGACTCCTGTTGCATGAAGTTCGGGGGTACTTATTGTGCAACTACAACCGTCAAAACACCAGGCAAGGTTACAAACATATTAAGTGGAGGATCTAAGCTTTGCATCCAGGCCGGCTGGTTCCACACCCCACACTCTTCTCTATCCACTATACACACTTCCTTCATAAACAGAAGCCAGCACTGTTTCGCATTATACAGTGCCACCTTTGTAAAACCTGATTTTAAATAATCAAATCAAGTAACAGAAGTACCTTGTTCTGAGCCTATTTCCATCAATCTCTTTTCATAGATCTAGTTAACAAGTAACTTGTTGACATATTAATAGATTGGGCTGCTGAAGGAAATTAGAACTTGGCCTCCCTGGAAGCTACATTTCATTCTAAGTTACTGCGGGCACGCTGGTTACCCATAACCAGCCTGGTGTTGTTTGCTCTATATTTGTACCATATTCCATGATGCAAGGCCAAGTGTCCAAGTGCACAGACCTTTACAGTTGACGCCTGCACAACTCTGGACTACAGTGATTGCAGCAGAGTAATGCTACACTTTGAGAAATCTGGAGGTTCAGCTAGACACACTTTGGAGAAAATCTAAAGCCATTTGAACTATATATTTCTTTTTTGAGTGGGGGGGGCAGATTAACTTGTTTTTAACATAAAATGGACTAATGGCAAAGACGATTATAAGGAAAAAAAATAACCTGATCTAAATATTCTAGAGAGATGGCTATGACCCAGATATTTGCATGGTATATGTATGTATAGAAACCTATATCATATTTACAAACATTTTAGTGTTATTAACCTACTTCTAGTGTCTATGACTAGTATCTTGCCTGGAAAATCCCATGGACGGAGGAGCCTGGTAGGCTACAGTCCATGGGGTCGCTAAGAGTCGGACACGACTGAGCGACTTCACTTTCACTTTTCACTTTCATGCATTGGAGAAGGAAATGGCAACCCACTCCAGTGTTCTTGCCTGGAGAATCCCAGGCACAGAGGAGCCTGTTGGGCTGCCGTCTATGGGGTCGCACAGAGTCGGACACGACTGAAGCGACTTAGCAGCAGCAGCAGCAGCAGTGTCTATGACTAAATTTATCGTGTCATTGATACCCTTCAGTTCGGTTCAGTCGCTCAGTCCTGTCTGACTCTTTGTGACCCCATGAGTCGTAGCACACCAGGCCTCCCTGTCCATCACCAACTCCCTGAGTTTACCCAAACTCATGTCCATCGAGTCAGTGATGCCATCCAGCCATCTCATCCTCTGTCGTCCTCTTCTCCTCCTGCCCGCAATCCTTCCCAGCATCAGGGTCTCTTCCAATGAGTCAACTCTTCGCATGTGGTGGCCAAAGTACTGGAGTTTCAGCTTCAGCATCAGTCCTTCCAGTGAACACCCAGGACTGATCTCCTTTAGGATGGACTGATTGGATCTCCCTGCAGTCCAAGGGACTTTCAAGAATCGATACCCTTAGTTACTCTTAATTCAGGCTTTTGGATCCAGGTCACCAGGCAGAGGGAGGGGCTAGGTCCTTCTCTCAATCATGCATTCATTGTAAGAGAGCTGTCATCTTTTGACCAAATTTTAATTCTGTCTGCTGATAAATGTGCTTATGTGTGGTGGACTCAGATGAGATTTTCTGATGGTCTGTTTGTCATCTCCTGATTCTTGGTTGTTAACAGTTTTCTGAAGACAGCTCCTTACTTTTTTGCACCTTGCCAGCACTCTGATGGCCACTCTTGCCATGTCTGTATCCTGACACAGACGCCACACTCACTTCAGTCCTGTGGTTGGAAAGAATAGACCTCCTGCCAGAACCACTAGAAAGCAAAAGTTGTATTGCTGATATTTATTGTTCAGTGTTACTCTAGAGCAGCCTCACTTTTAGCTTTCATTCATTTATTCATTTGTTCTTTAAATCATTTGTTTAGCAAACCCAGGCAAGAATACTGGAGTGGGTAAAAATTCCCTTCTCCAGGGGGTCTTCCCAATCCAGGGATCGAACCCAGATCTCTTGCATTGCAGGCAGATTCTCTATCATCTAAGCCACCAGGAAAGCCCTTTATCTTATAAGTCCAGCTCTCTAGCTACCTGAGGGTAAATGAGAAGGGTAGGGTGTGAGTCTCCCCACCACTTTTTAAAAAATAACTTTTACCAGGGATTACAGGCTAGAAAAGGCAGAGGAACCAGAAATCAAATTGCCAATATCCACTGGATCATTGAAAAAGCAAGAGAATTCCAGAAAAACATCTACTTCTGCTTTATTGACCATGCCAAAGCCTTTGACTGTGTGGATCACCACAAACTGTGGAAAATTCTGAAAGTGATGGGAATACCAGACATCTGACCCGCCTCCGGAGAAATCTGTATGCAGGTCAGGAAGCAACAGTTAGAACTGGACATGGAACAACAGACTGGTTCCAAATCAGGAAAAGGACTACGTCAAGGCTATATATTGTCACCCTGCTTATTTAACTTCTATGCAGAGTACATCATGAGAAACGCTGGGCTGGATGAAGCACAAGCTGGAATTAAGATTGCCGGGAGAAATATCAATGACCTCAGATATGCAGATGACATTACCTTTATGGCAGAAAGTGAAGAAGAACTAAAGAGCCTCTTGATGAAAGAGAAAGAGGAGAGTGAAAAAGTTGGCTTAAAACTCAACATTCAGAAAACTAAGATCATGGCATCCGGTCCCATCACTTCATGGCAAATGGATGGGGAAACAATGGAAACAGTGACAGACTTTATTTTTTTTGGGCTCCAAAATCACTGCAGATGGTGACTGCAGCTATAAAATTAAAAGACGCTTGTTTCTTGGAAGAAAAGTTATGGCCAGCCTAGATAGCATATTGAAAAGCAGAGACATTACTTTGCCAACAAAGGTCCATCTAGTCAAAGCTATGGTTTTTTCAGCAGTCATGTGTGAATGTGAGTTGGACTATGAAGAAGGTTGAACGTCAAAGTATTGATGTTTTTGAGCTGTGGTGTTGGAGAAGACTTGAGAGTCCCTTGCACTGCAAGGATATCCAACCAGTTCATCCTAAAAGAAATCAGTCCTGAATATGCATTGGAATGACTGATGCTGAAGCTGAAACTCCAATACTTTGGTCACCTGATGAGAAGAACTGACTCATTGGAAAAGACCCTGATGCTGGGAAAGATTGAAGGCAGGAAGAGAAGGGGACGAAAGAGGATGAGATGGTTGGATGGCATCACCCACTCTATGGACATGAGTTTGCGCAGCTCCAGGAGTTGGTAATGGACAGGGAAGCCTGGCGTGCTGCAGTCCATGGGGTTGCAAGAGTCAGAAATGACTGAGCAACTGAACTGAAGTGAACTGAACTGAACAGGCTACACTGGGAGGAGGCAAAGTGTAAACAGATCTATTTGAGGTTATTTCTTGAAGAACTCCAAATTGATTCTAGCAGGTGGGGAAACCGGGGTCAGAAAAGGCTTCATAGAAGAAATCATCAGTGACTTGAATCTAAGAACAACCATTTTATTGGGCAGGGATCTAAGCTGTCCTGCCACGTGGGTCAACTCATATTTGAGCAAAATTGGATGAATCCATTGAGAACAATGTTTTCTTGGCTCCTTTAGGACTATTTGATTTATTGTTTCCTACGACTTGTGAATGAGGCTCTCATAGATTGTGTTAAATGTTCTGTTATCTCTTGACTTTAAAATATTACTATGTAAGAAATAAAATATATTTTTCTATATATACATTTCCTATATATTTAATGCATCACTGAATCACAGCATCATACATAACTGTCCATTCCAAGCACTAATATTTCAGTAGTATGTGATCTTGTTCAGATGCTCATGCCTTACACCACTAATATCACACCATCAAATCTCCATGGTTCCCACATTTGCTTCTGGCACATCTCCGCCAGTTTAGGGCCCTGGATTGGTAGTTTTGCATGCAGTGATCTTTTGGTGTGACTAAGTCAGGAATCAGTACTGATTCATAGAAAGTGCAGGGGACATACTTTAGAATTAATGAGACATGGAGGTTCCAAGTCTCTCTGTGAACACCATTGCTTCGAACGCGTTCCCTTTGATTTCTGAGAATTAACCTGGTGAACAAAAATGCTTAAAATACATGTCAGTTCTCTAAAAATAGAACATACCTGGAGAAAAATGCCTACTTCTCAGGTGCCTCACCTACTGTGTGCATAGAGGCATTATTGTATCGCTGCTTCCTTAAAAATCTATACACCGATTACTACAGAAAACGAGAGCTCTCCCCAGTGTTTCCAAGGAACAAGTCTGTGAGAATGATATGTGTCGATACCCTGAAGCCTCAGAGGAGCGCAAACTGTTTTAACTCTCCCAGGACCCACTTCCTTGTCTGCGCTGCCATGGAAACCAGTCTCTTGTCCAACTCGAGTTCTCAGATAATTAGTCTTGAACATTCTTGATTTTTAAATGAATAAATCAGTCCCCTGCATCAGGATTGTTACATACCTCAAACTCTGCATATTACTCTGTTTGACAAAATGCTCTCTATTCACTAATTTCTTTAAAAACACCTATCGAGCAACTGGTGTACACAAAATACCATGGAAGGAAGGAGAAGGTGAGAGGTCAAAGTACCTTTAGGACCCGGTTTGATAAAAGCCTGCCATGTGCCAGCAGACCAGTCAAACTGTCACCACTAAACCCCAGCAGAAAGTTTCCTCAGCTCCCCGACCCCACGACAGGTGACCACACACTGGATTCCATGTCTGAGCCCCGTGATTGGCTGACACATTTAGCTTCCGCTGAGTCACTCAACCGTTTACTAATGGATACTACAACATTACCTCTCAGAACTCAGAGAACATCCATTGGGAATTTATGAGTACTTTGTGTTAGCTTAGCTTTTCCTTATTATGATTTGACTCTGTTCAGTGTATATATTTGACCAGGAATTATTGACACCAGCCTGAAAAAAATACACAATTTCAGGGCCGAAGGAGCTTGCAATCAGATAGGGGAATTGAGGCATTCACAAAGCTAACTACATTAGAATACATTAAACGTGAAGAAGGATGGAAGACGTATCCAAATAATGAGACTAATTCCATGAGAGAGCAGTCCAGTGAAAACGAGGAGCAAAGCTTGAAGCAAGAGTCAGTTTTTGAATAGATTATGAAGATATTTCATATACAGGAGACTCTATATGCTCTTTCAGGGAAAAATCTGGCTGAGAAACACAGATGCTTGTTAAATATTAAAAAGCACCTGATTAATATGGGTGCAGGTGCACGCACGCGCACACGTGCGTGTGTGTGTGTTTTAAAAAGGAACATTTATCGCCATGTTGGCTGTAGCTTTTCTCCTATAACTATTCAATGACTTTAGGGATCGCTAAGTACAAACACCACTTATATTAGCTATTAAATTTATATTTGCTCCAGTTTCATCATATTAGTCTCCTCAAAATATATGGTATAACTGATTTATGAAACAAATTATATAACATGAAGAAGAAAGTAAAAATCAGTGTCATGTAATTTATATCCCAATATAGTTTTCCAAGTTAAAATACATGATTTAAACAAATACATGACATGTATGCCCTCAGTAAGTGATAATCACAATACTAATCATCTCCTTAAATTTATTTTTATTTTATTAAAAAGACTTTAAAAATTTAATCCTGAATATATATGAATTTAACAATGTGCCCTCTAATATTAAGATTGTTAAACAGAAACTTATTTGCAAAGTTTCCTTTTTAAACATCCCTACACATTATCATAATTTAATTCCATTTCAAGTATCAATATTTTAAAATATGCTTTTAACATCTCCTACCCTTTTCACCATTTCATGTGAAAGACTGAACTACTTCTTCATGTGCACCTCCTGATGTGAATGGTTTAAGATTTAGAAAGGTTTTCTATTTACTCACATTTTAATGATATACATTTCTACTTCACTAGTGGAAAAGGCTGATCAGTCCCAGAAAGGTCAGTTACCACTAAATAGACCCTTTCTTTATGTAATTACAAAGAATAAAATCTCTGTGCTGATGGCACTGCACATGGAGCGGGTGATGCAGAGAATTAATGTGCTGCCTTGTTGGCCCATGGGATACAGATTCCAATACAATAACCACAACTTATTCTAATTATGCAGCTTTAAAAGGTCATCAGCAAAAAGAGTTAAGGGATTATCAACTAACTTTATCATAAAGTAATAATGTACTACATAAAGGCAGAAACTATAAGAACAGTACCTTGAAACTTTATTAAAAATGAGAGAAAGACTGATCTAAGAGGTTCCAGGACATATATTATGGCATAAATTAAGTCAACTCATTGAGAAATTAAAATGCATGATATTTCATACATTCCTAGTGACATAGTCAGGTGATATGATCTCACCTGACATTTGTAGAAAATGTTTAATTTTGAAAGTCCTTTTTATTTTCAATGCCAAATTCTTTGTCACATCCATGTTATGGTATAAATTCTGGTAGAAGTTAAATATTTCTTTTAAAAATCCAGTTGTCATAAAATAATGCATGCTGATTACACACAAATAACAGAAAGGTATGTGAAATAGAAGCCACTCTTTGCAATAAGCACAGACATTTTTATACCCCAGAGACAGTATTAACAATTTGGTGCAAGTCCTTAAGAAATAAAAATTAAAAAAAAAAAATCTTACATTGACAATGAGGAAATGGAGGCAAGAAAAGTCAGTTTCTTACCCAAGGTCACATAAGAAGAGAGTATGATTTCAGCCCAACTCCCGCTCTGGGACTGCCTCACTTCTTAATCGTGAATGCCAATTATAGGGCCCTTAAAGTTTTAGATTCATATGTGTAAATGGTCTGATTTCTTATTTATTTATTCTGGCGGCGGCGGGTCTTCTCTGCTGCCCGTGGGCCTCCTCCACTTGCGGAGAGCGTGGCTCACTCTTCGCTGCGGTGCCCAGGCGTCTCGCTGCGGTGGCTTCTCCTGCGGAGCGCAGGCTCTAGGCGCCCAGGCTCTGTACTTGCTGCCCGAGGGCTCCAGGGTGAGGTCTCAGTAGTTCCAGCATTTGGCTTAGTTCCTCGGCAGCATGTGGGATCTTCCCGGATCAGGGACTGAACGCATGTCCCTTGCATTGCAAGGCAGATTCTTAACCACTGGACCACTAGGGAAGCCCTCTAATTTCTGACAACTCTATAGGATTACATCAGTCTTTCAAATAAACTATACACTCACAGAGAAAAGGGTCGTTTAAAAAAATATATAACTCAGGGTCTTTTCCTTGGGAATACAGGGTCAGAAAACATTAGGACTATTGATGCAGAGTTGCTAAATATAAGAAATACGTCAATAAGCTGCAGTATAATAAAATATCCTATGGATAGAATTATCATCAATGCTTTTTCTCTTTTGTCCCTCTCAGATATTCACTTTACTGAGAAAGAAAAATTATGAGCATCTCTAACCACCTCATGTGGTCCACACTGGGGCACTGTCCAAACCTTGGAAAGATTTTCAAATATAAAGAGGATTTTGAACACTGAAGGCAATTTTCTAAAGAGGCTCACTCATATTGAGACAGGTCTACTTCCCCCAAGTAAATGCATTCCAGTATGGGAAAAATCATATGCTGAAACAGGGATCACGAAACTATGACTGTGTAGCCAAATCCAGCCCACTGCCTGCTTTTGTAAATAAAGGTTATTGGAGCGCCATCACATGCATTCATTTATACGTTGTTTAGGGCTGCTTCTGCACTGCACTGGCAGAATTAAGTACCTGTAGTACAGACTAAGTGGACCCTAAAGCTTAAACTATGCACTTTCCCTTTACACAAAAATATTTACTGACCCCTGCTTTAGACCTGAGATGAATATATAAGTGTTCGTTACCCAGTTGTGTGAATTTTTGTGACCCCATGGACTGTAGCCCTCCAGGCTCCTCATCCATGGAATTCTTCAGGCCAGAATACTGGAGTGGGTTGCCATGTCCTTCTCCAGGGAATCTTCCCAACCCAAGGATTGAATCCTGCATTGCAGGCAGGTTCTTTACTGTCTGAGCCCAAGTAAGCCCAAATTACTGCGTAAGTGTCATGCAAAACAAAGTTCCAATTTAGACCTCTCACTCAAGATCTATTTAAGCTATACTTATGACCATGCATAGAGAAAGACTGCTGACAACCATTTTCTGTATTTTCCCAGCAGAGGCACATACTAAGGAGACAGTCAATTAATAGTTCAAATATGTCTCCACGTCCTTAAAAAATGAGAGGCTCGTAAGCTTTTAAAGTACTCTCAAAAGAGAGCAACTTTGTAGAGTGTTGTCAGATCTACTGGGATATCATAAACAATGCCCAGATTTACTTACCCTACCCTTTCTTTCATTAAATGTGGTTTGTGCAGCTCTTGCATTATAGGAAGCTAGAGGTCTGTTAATTTTTCCACTCTTGCAACTTCTGTTTTGGGAGTCCGGATTAACTTCATGTTGCCAAGTGGAAGTTTAATTTTGCAGGAGACATTCTTTTTGCAGAATGGCTAAGTAAAACGTGGTAGGCACTTACCATGAAAGACTGTAAGGTGATTAAAAGAAATACACTAGATACACAACATAGCAACACAGTGCTCTTTAAACTATAGTGCTAAATGAAGAAGACACAGAATGATAAATATTGCATAACTCAGCACATGAGGGAAAGTACTAATGGGAGAGAGAAACAAGAATTAGGAATTAAGACTGGAGAGACAAAATAAATGAAGGGTTAATACTTTGAGTGAGTATTAGTTGCCCAGTTGTGTCTGACTCTTTGTGACCCCATGGATGGTAGCCCGCCAGGCTCCTCTGTCCATGGAATTTTCCAGGCAAGAATACTGGAGTGGGTTGCCATTTCCTTCTCCAGTTTAAAAATTTGTTTTTGTCACAAAATGGGCTTTGATATCTACCTCTTACAACATGATAGTGCTGCTTAAACTGGAACTGGCACCCAGCTCTCAAGACTGATTTTTTTATGAGGAATGAAGCTAGCTAGCATGCCCCTGGCTGCCATGCAGCTGGCATGCCATGTAAATTCTATAGTCAGCAATGACATTCTTAAATGATTAAGTGTTTGTATTCTTGTATCTTCCAGGTTTTTCCAGGGGGTTAATGAAAAACCCTTAAAATAAGATAAATCAAACATTGAACAACTCTGAAAATAACACCTCTGAAACAATAGTTTCCCCATGGGCCACAATCCTAAGATTTATTCTACATATGATCTAATAATGGCCTAAGTAAATTAAGGCATAAAAAAACCTGTCAGGGACTTCCCTGGTTGTCCAGTGGTCAGGACTTCACCTTCCAATGAAGGGGATGGTGGTTCAGTTTCTGGTCAGGGAGCTAGGATCCCAAATGCGTCACAGTCAAAAAACCAGAATGCAAACAACGGAAGCAAACTAAAACAAATTCAATAAAGACTTAAAAAAATGGTCCACACATGCAAAAATCTTTAAAAATATAGTTAAAAAAAGAAATCTGTCACTATAATTATGTGCCAAATTCATGATTGTTTCTCTCTATGCCTTCTTTTCCTCTTGTTTTTTCTTTTCCTGGACTTATTTATTCCTCTTGTCTTCTTTTTTGCTTCCTGCTTGTTAGCGTTGTCAAGCATGAATTCATTCAACTAAAGTCTTCCCATTATCACATTTTTCCCTGAAAACACCATCTCTCCTTTTCATCATTTCCTCAACCTACTATTCTTCCCAAGCCACTTCTTTCTTTCTACAACATGGGATGGAAATAGAAGTGTCTCAAAAAAGAAAAACAAGATGTACCTTCCCACTGTGATAAGTTTGTGTCAGTAAATTATAAGACAAATACAATTATATTCTTATAAGCACAGGGATACACATAAATAGTTTTATATTTTGAAACATTTGACAGATATGATAAAAAGCCAGAGAATGAAGAAAGGTAGAACTAGCTGGAACCTCTTCAGGAGAGGTGTAATACAGAGAGGCAATAAACCTGGCATTTATAATAAAGTGTTTGTTACTGGGAAATAATTCTTAGTTCATTAATAGTAAATACTTTGTATATATCCTATTATGTGGTGAAGATTAGAATTTTCAACTTTTCTTGGAAAATTGGGACTGGATAAGGCACTGTCAATATAATAATAACATATAATACTATACTATAATATGTATATCTCTGTCACTGCAATCACTATGTTTTATGATAGTTAAATATCTGTGTATTAATTTCCTGTTTTCTATGAACTTTTTGTGCCTTATTTAATTTTTGCCCCAGTGCTTTGTACATGGTAGTCTCTCAGTAAACATTACTGAATGAATGAATAAATGAGATGGCATAATACTCATGCCTTGCTGGACACAGAGGTATCTACACAGAAAAAAAAAAGGCGAACTGAACATGAATGGTGCTTATTTTCATTAAAGTATCTATTTCTGCCAACTATTTTTATATGAGTGGACTTTTCAGAGTATTATCCATGGATTACATTTTATGTGTTTTTCATTCTGTAGAGGAATATTTCACAATTGATTTTTACAACATAAAAATATAGGATATTACCCATTTACATATTAACTGAGAAAAATAAATAAAGTTTCCAGTTCTTTAAATTCTAGTTTGCAAAAGCATTTCACTGTATAATCTCTCTGTGTTGTATTCCAGGTTACTTCTAGGTTTTCTTTGGAAGACTAACAGAAATCTAAACAACCTGCTTTGCTGCCTTCATACACTTTGCTAAGCTGTGTTCTCACAACTCAGGAGATTAAAATTTTAAAAAAAGTAGTATGACAGTTTCACACGAAATAACCACAGTTGATTTTTTTAAATTACAGAGAATCTTCACGGTTGCAGACGGATATTTGCACTTTTCAAAAACTGAACAGCAGTAAATAAGAAGAAAAGCAGCATTCAGATTACCTTACCCCAAACTGTTTTCAAAAAAGCAATACTAAATTTCCTGTGTATTTCAATGACTTAAATATGAAAAAGTGATACTTGTTGTAAAGCAAAACAGCACTTTATATACTGGTCTCTTCCGATGACACAAGCTAAGCTATTCAGTTTTGTAGGATTCACCCTTACTTTGTTCTGGGTCATACAAAGGCCATTCCCTAATCCTATACACTTGCCAATGTGAGATGAATTTTTCCTCCTCATCAAAGTTCCGCTTTTTCAGTTTTGTTTTTTTCCAAAAAAGGAAAGGAAGAAAAGAAGGAAGGAAAATTAAGCCTCCTGGAATCAGATGCTACACCCACTTCAGAAACCTTCAGTGTCAACCAGTTTTTACCTTTCTGAGAGTAATGAATGACCTGAAAGTAGTTCTTATGGGGACACCTGTTTATATGCAACTAGGCACTGAAATCTGGATCCACCCAGACAGATAAATGGGCTTCCCTGGTGCCTCAAGTGGTAAAGAGTCCACCTCCAATGCAGGAGGCCTGGGTTCAATCCCTGGGTTGGGAAGATCCCTGGAGAAGAGAATGGCTACCCACTCCAGTATCCTTGCCTGGAGAATTCCATGGACAGAGGAGCCTGGTGGACTACAGCCATGGGGTCGCAAAGAGTCAGACACGACTGAGTGACTTCACTTCCACTTGTCAAATGGAGAAACTCATGAGCTTGATTTTGAATAAAATGATATTCATGAAAGTTTTCTGAATTCCATGCGGGCCATCCATTCTTCCAGTCATCTGTGATCAAGTCAGTGCTTCAGGAGGTGTGTCCTTGGGGGTTAATGGATAACTATTTACAGCTCCAATCCTGGAAACTATTGAATACGTTGAATATGCTACTCCTCCTGGCAGAGGGGACTCTGCAGATGTAACTAAGGACACAGATCTTGAGATTAAAAGATGGCTCTGGACTATATCAGCTGGGACTGTCTTATCACATGGATTCTTTTAAGTGGAGAATCTTTTCTGGCTGAAGTTCAGAGGACGTGAAGGGAGAAGCAGGAGAAGATGAAGTGAGAGAGAGACTTGAGATCCATCTCCTTTCCTCTTGTGAAGATGTAAGAAGGAGGCTATAATCCAAGAAGTGCTTACAGCCTCTAGGAGGTGGAGATGGCCCTCTGCCCACAGCCAGAAAGAAAACAGGGATGAAGTTCCCACAACCGCAAGGAACTGAGCCCTGCCAAAAATCTGATACAGATGCCTCCAGAAGAGAATGAGGCCCTGCCAATGATTTGATTTTGATCCAGTGAGACTCACATAAGACTTCCAACATATAGAACTTGTGAACTTGATTTTGAATAAAATGATATTCATGGAAGCTTTCTGAATTCCATGCAGGCTATCCATTCTTTCAGTCCTTCAGAAGATGTGTCTTTGGGGGTTAATGGATAACTAAACTTACCATTATTTTAAGCTTCTAAATTTAGTTATTTATTATGTCCATGTGTATGCCTGTTGAGTCATGTCCAACTCTCTGCAGACACAAGACAATAGCCTGCCAGGTTCCTCTGTCCATGGAATTTTCCAGGCAAGAACACTAGGGTGGGTTGCCATTTCATACTCCAGGGAATCTTCATGACTCAGGGATTGAACTCACATCTCCTGCATCTCCTGCACTGACACACAGATTCTTTACCACTGTGCCACTCGGGAAGCTTATTTATTTCAGCAGAAATATAAAATTAAAGTGGTGACAAATATTATGTTAGGTACTAGTTTTATCAAAATTAATATTATGTTATTATGTTGCATAAAAACTTAACAGGTTAATGATGGAAAATCAAACACAGCAGTTTCTTTTCAACAAGTTCATTAATAAATAAAATTTAGAAAGTATTAAATAATTCACTTATCTTGTATAAAACATTTGCTTTCTATCAATATATAAAGTTACATAGCATGTCAATAACGACTGAAAAATTATTTGTAAACATGCCATAAACTATGCCATGAGCTCCCAACTAAATTTGTTTATGTTAGCTGTAACAGATAGAGAAAATCATCATCTGTATTTTGAAACAAATTTGATTCACTTGATAATTTTTCAGTTATATTTTAAAGGTCTATTATTATATTAGTGAGAAAATTTTTATAGTTTTTGTTTATCCCTCAAGATTAAAAATAAACTTGATTATATTATAAAAGTCCAATTCTAAGTACAAAAGCCTTTCTAGTTAATAATTTTTAAATGATAATTTGTCTCATGATAGCTGATTATGCAAATTGTTTTAAAAAAATATATGTTTTGAAACATTCTGGCTGAATTATTAAGAATTATACATATACATATATATACATATAGGTGTATATATGTATGTACATATATATATATACACACATACATATATATTAATGTATGTATATATCCCTTCTGTTAAAAACATTTTGTCCTAGGGAAAACTATAAAAAAAAAAAAAACACAGCAAATAAAAAAGACATCCCTGTCTGTTATCAAGGACTTATGTTTTATTTTCTTTTTATTCTTCATGCTGTTCTGGGCTATTTCTGCACATTAATTTCTGAGTTGTAAGTTAGTGTACTAATGGCACTATTGTGGGTTTGTTCTTCACTACAGTGGAGGCCAGGTCCAGTCTGCCCCCTCTTTCCAAGTCAGTGTAGTTACCACAAATGATTCAAATACGGCAACTGATAGAACACCCACATTATAACTTTTGACAAGCTAAGACATTGTTGGGTGAGTAACTTTTTAAACTTTCAGGAATATTAACCAAATATTGCAAATCTAAAGACTGCTGGGTTTCTGAGATAATTATACTATTTTATACCTATATACATGATACAAGTAGAATACATTTTTCAAAGCTGCTAAAATACCTGAAAAATAAAATGTTTAAAGGAATTTTATTGTACACTTCTAAATTCAGAATGTACATTCAATATTCACCTTAATTCTATATTGTGAAAAAAATGGAAAAAATTTACAATTGGCATATATTCTTTATAAAATTGCTGTAGCAAATGTGTTTTCTATTCATTAAAATCTATATTAATTCTATTGGTTTGTTCTAAAATTTTTATTTTTGCAGTACAACACACATATATAACTATATAAGAATTGATACATTTTTACAAGTGAATACCCCTATATAACCACCACTTAGATGAAAATATAGAAAAAATAAAACCAGTCAATCCTAAAGGAAATCCCTGGAAGGACTGATGCTGAAGCTGAAGCTCCAATACTTGGCCACTTGATGCAAACAGCCAACTCACTGGAAAAGACCCTGAGGCTGGAAAAGACTGAAGGCAAAAGAAGAGAGTGGCAGAGGATGAAGTGGTTGGATGGGATCACGAACTCAATGGACATGCACTTAAGCAAACTTTGGGAGACAGTGAAGAACAGGGAGGCCTGGCATGCTGCAGTCCGTGGGGTTGCAGAGTCAGACATGACTTACTCACCGAATAACAGCAACCCTCTCATCAGAAAATTCTCTCAAGTCCATCCCCAGTCAAAAACAAACACTCCAAACGTACAAGTTTTGCTTGTTTTTTATCTTCATATAGATATAATTCAAAACTATATATTCTCTTGAGTCTGGCATATTTTGCTCAATATTAATTTTGTTGGATTTATTCATATTATTGCTGTGGCAACACTTCACTTGCTATATTGCTATATATTACTCCATTTTATGAATAAACTGCAACTTATTCATTATTCTACTGTTAACGAATTTTTGTGGTGGAACCATTATGAATAAAGCTGTTATTAACATACTTTACAAAAGTATTAACATATTTTGGTGCATGAGTGTACTAATTCCTGACATTTAGAAGTGGAGTCATATATGCTTTATGTTACATTCTACTTGAGAATGTCAATATTTAAAAAATACACAACTTTACCTTCCCATCTGATCTACTTGAGAGTTCCCATCAGTCTACATTTTTATCCATACTTTTAAATGTTAACCCTTTAGAAAAGTATGTAGAAATGAGTCATGGTGGTTTTAATTTGCATTTCTATGATTATTCTTTCGAATGCCTTTTCATTTTTATTGCTCAGTTGCATAGTCCCTGTTGTGAAGCTATTTTCTTTTGCCAATTTTTCTTTATTAGGTTGCCTGGGTTTATTATTTTGTTAGAAGTTCCTCCTTTTTATGGATGAGAGTACTTTGCTGGATATATGTATCATAGGTATTCTTTTGCCTAAGCTGTGGCTTGTCTTTTCATTTTTTAATACTGTCATTTGATGAATGGAAGTTCCTAATAGTAGAATTTATGAACTTTTACTTTCGTGGTTTTTCTTGTGTCCTATTTAAAGCGTCTCTACTCAATGGGTAAAGAACCTGCTTGCAATTCAGGGAACACTGGAGATACAGGCTTGATTCCTGGGTCGGGAAGATCCCCTGGGGGAGGGCACAGCAACCCACTCCAGTGTTCTTGCCTGGAGAATCCATGGGCAGAGGAGCCTGGTGGGCTACAGTCCACACGTTGTAGAGGGTCATCGGACACAACTAAAGCAATTAAGCACACTGACAATACTAGTATAACTCAGGTGTTCTTGTGTTTGGGGCTCCCCTGGTGGCTCAGATGCTAAGAGTTTGATCCCTCGGTCAGGAAAATCTGGAGAAGGAAATGGATACCTACTCCAGTACTGTCTGGAAAATTCCATGGACAGAGGAGTCTGGAGGGCTACAATCCATGGGTTGCAAAGGGTAGGATACAACTGAGTAACTATCACTTTCACTTTCTCATATGTTTTTCTCTAAAAGCTTTATATAACTTCCACATTTATATCCATAAGACAAGTGGAATTGATCTGTGTATATGTTGTGAAATAAAAGGTCAAGGTTCTTTTTTCTTTTTTTACTATAGATACCCGATTGATCATGCATCATTTATTTTCAATTCAGCACCAATTATTTCCTAATACTATTTTCACACTATTTCGGGGGCAGCATCTTATAAATCAGGAGGCCATGACTGCATTTTTAGTGTTTTTTGGGAACCTTTATTCCTCTTATTTTTCTCTTATAGATCTACTAATAGCACACTTTCTTAATTCTGTGACCTCGTTGTAAATCTGGATACCAGGTAGGATGATTCCCCTACTTTGGCCCTCTTCAAGTCTGTCTTCACTACACTTGACTCTGCATTTCCTTATACTTACTTATTCCTTATAAAATACTCATGTATCAACTTCCAAAAATTCCATTTAAGTTTTTAATTTTGATTCCAATACATGTATAGGTCAACTTGGAGAGAATTCACATTCTTCAAAATATTGAATGTCCAATTCATAAACTTAGTAGATCATTCCATATATTTAGAAATATTATTTCTCTTGAAAATGTTTTGCAGCTTTCTGTGGAGACTGCTTATACATCTTATGGTTGATATATACCTAGGCATTTGATGTTTAGTTGTTCAATTATAAATAGTATCCACTTAAAGATTTTATTTGTGGCCACTTTATAGAAATACAATGAATTTTTATTTATTCTATATCCACTGACTCATTCAAATTAAAAAATTCTAGCAGTTTGTCTGCAGAGTCATTTGAACTTTCTATGAACAAATAATGTTTTTCAATAACTGCAGCTTCTAAAGCCATCTTTTATCATGTTAAGGAAGGTACTTTCTAGTTTTCTGAAAGGTATCATGAATGTCTTTTGAATTTCACAAAAGCCTTTTTCTATATCTATTGATATTACTTAACCCTTTTTGTTAATGTAATAAGTTGTATTAATATTTTAAGGTTGAAAATTAAATTGTTTGTTTTGATTTGGGGTAGATCAAATATTCCCCAACCCAATTTTGCATGTTAGTAATTATCTTTTCACATCCTATTTTCCTCCATGGGTTATTTTTTAAAAGTAACTATTTATTTAAGCACAGTTAATATGAGAATGGCAGTAAGATATAACGGACATAACAGGTCAAAATCTATTGTGTAATACCTGTGTGTTATGAGTATCCCTCATTTATGAGAATAATACCCTGCCTGCCTTACATAGTGGATACAAAGATTAAAAAACTGATAGAAGTGAAAATGCATAGTAAACTACAAAGAATGACTATTAACATATAGGTCAAATGATTAATGACTATACTATAGTTCACCATCATTCTGTTTAATAAAATAATAATGAGATATGTAACTTGAATCTTCTTCCTACTGCTTTATTTTTCTTAAACATTAAAGCAAGCTTTGTGTACTGATTTTTTTCCCCAAAGCTATACAAATTGACCAAAACTGACAAAAGAGAAAGTTATGAATTGTAAAATCTTTATCAAACTGATAAATTATTTACTCTGCTTTCATAAATTCATAAATTACATATCAAAAATTAAAGTGGAAGAAGCCTTGTCCTCCTTATATTTTGATAAGAAAAATAATCACTATTTTTATATGTATTTAGTCTAAATATAGCTTCCATAGTGAACTCTCTGGCCTAAACACATTCAGATCAATACAAGCACAGTCTGTTTCTTTCCAGTTTTTCGAAGAAGGAAAACAAATTGCTAACCAAATTCTCTGCCCAACATTGTTAGATAATGTTGTATGTTAAATTTCTTATTTTCAATCTCTGTGCTACCAAAGATGAAAGAATGAATGAAATAAAATTCAGAAGAGAAGGCAGATGGTGGTATCCAATTTAAGCCTGCTAACTATATTCATGGGCTTCCCAGGTGGCTCAGTGGTAAAGAATCTGCCTGCCAAACAGTAGATATGGGTTCGATCCCTGGGTCTGGAAGATCCCCAGGAGAAGGAAATGGCAACCCACTCTGGTATTCTTGCCTGGGAACTCCCATGGACAGAGGAGCCTGGTGGGCTATAGTCCATGGGGGTTTCAAAGAGTGGGACATGACTGAGAGACTAAGCAGCAACAATTATACTTAGAAGTTAGGTTGCCTGTGAAAAAATTAATTTCTCTCTGAAGTTTTCTTCCTTCTCTTTTCCAGCTGTATAACTTCCTGCTCATTTATGAGGTAGCCTGGTGATGGGATTTGGGGATAGATGATGTTTTCCTAAAAGGTAAAGTGAAAACACTCAGCAGGAAGAGAACACCAGCCGCTGAGTGCGCTGGCCATCCACTGCAAGTTTCACTTTGTTAGCTTTCATAGCCAGTTGGCTTTAACGCCGGGTTCATCTTATGAATTGGGGGAACAAGATCAGCATTTGGGCTCCCAACATCCTCCCTATTATTATCGCTCCATTTGTTTTGGTGATTAGTCTATACCCTCCATGCCAGGACAAACAGAAGATGGTGGAGGGATTCCTGCATTTTCCACAGAGGGGAGAACATGAACATCAAAGGAAACCCATGCTGATTAAAAGGCACACCTATAAATGAAATGACTCATGGTGTTAACAGACTGAGATAAAGAACAATTTCTATTCATAAAAACCAAGGGTATTATTTTTTTTTTCTTTCACAAAAATAAAAGTCATGGTCTTTGATGAGACTTCTTTTTACACAAAACCCCTTAAAACCCAACTCAACCTAAGCATTTTTTAAAAAATTCCCCGCGGAATATCAAATAACAAAAATTCCCACATTCAACAAGATTAAGAGTCTGCTGAAAGGAAACTACAATGAAATTACAATTCAGTTTTTTGAATGTTAAGAAGTTAAAGAAAATTATTTTATCCTCCTGTGTATATTGATTTGTTTTGTGCAAACTGTTAAAAATCAATAATCCTTGATATGTTAAAATCATTTATTTTTGAAGTAACAATGTGCATATTTCTTTTGTAGGACTTTTACGTTGTCACAAAGAGGCTTAGTGACTTGTCAGTGGCATGACATTACTTAAGTAAATTTAGAATAAGCTGAGATAACTATCCCAAATAAATAAAAACTCAGAAATTAATTTGTGAGGATACTATTGATCTTAAAATGGCCACAAATACCTACTAGTTCTTACCCAGATGAAATTCATTACCTAGAAATTCAACATCTTGGCAAAGTCTTCATCACTAATTAAAATAATTGCAATGGAAGAGCATCTGCAATTACTCTGTTTAGGATAAAATTACAAGGGCTATAAATCTCCAAGCTTCGGGGCATAAACTGATCACCAGCTGGGGTGAGAAAGAAATGTCTACCTATTGTGTAGTTGTGCAAAATTAGGTACATTATATGTTTTACTCCCTCAGAAACATCTGGTACAGGCTACCATTTGAGAGCCTTTCAGACTCAACAGGGGGATACTACATGACTGAGTTATAGAAACTGCATGTTCCATATACAAATATATATGCATATGTTAGTCACTCAGTCACATCTGACTCTTTGCAACCCCATGAACTGTAGCCCACTAGGCTCCTTTGTCCAGGGATTCTCCAGGCAAGAATACTGGAGTGAGTAGCCATTCCCTTCTCCAGGGGATCTTCCTGACCCAGGGATTAAACTTAGGTCTCCTGCATTGCAGCAGATTCTTTACCGTTTGAGCCACCAGGGAAATATATGTATGTGTATATATATACACATAAATTCAAAGGATTGCTAGAGAAATGTTGAATCGTTCATCTTAATGTCACTGATTCAAATTCTTCCCAGGTTAATGATCAAAGGTCATTATCAAGGTCAGGTAGAATATGAAAAATCCAGAAGAGTTCAAATTTTGGTGTTAGTCCCTCTGCCATAAAACTGAGCCAACGTCACTACAGGCAGTATTTAGTAGTTTTCATGCGAGGGGAGGGGAAAGAATGGTCATGGACTTTGAACTATTAGGGCTGACTAACAATGAAGAGACAAGAGTGCAGCAAACGCTGTTTTTTGACAGCTCTCCACCCACCCTTGCCTTTGCTACTCAAATGAAGAAGAGGCTGGTTTACTTTCAGACAAAAAAGATGCAAATCTGAATGAGGAATGGGCTGGAGGATCCATTCTCTTTCTTTTTATAGGTGAGGTGGGGAGGAGAAAGGGGGACTAAAAGTCCAAATATCTGAGAATGTCTGCAGCACAGGGTTCTGCCTCTGTCCTGGAAATGTAGTCCAGGAAGGATCCTGGTATTCCAAACCATCAAACGGAAGCACAGGAACACAGAAATGAATAGTTTGGGGACTGGAAGGAAGAGAGTCCAGTAAGTGAGAAGGAGAATTCAGTGAAAGTTGCTTAGTCGTGTCTGACTCTTTGTGACTTTATTCCATGGACTATACAGTACGTGGAATTCTCCAGGCCAGAATACTGGAATGGGTAGCCTTTCCCTTCTCCAGGGGATCTTTCCAACCCAGGGATTGAACCCAGGTCTCCTGCATTGCAAGTGGATTCTTTACCAACTAAGCCACAAGGAAAGCCCAAGAACACTGGAGTGGGTAGCCTATCCCTTTTCCAGGAGATCTTCCTGACCCAGGAAATGAACTGGGATCTCCTACATTGCAGGCAGATCCTTTACCAACTGAGCTATCAGAGAAAGGGAATACTGCAATGAAAATTGGATGCTGTGAACCTGGAAATGGTTGTGTGCTAGCTAAGTCGCTTCAGTCGTGTCCGACTCTTTGCGACCCTATGGACCGTAGCCTGCCAGTTTCCTCTGTCCATGGGATTCTCCAGGCAAAAATACTGGAGTGGGTTACCATGCTCTCCTCCAGGGGATCTTCCTAGCCCAGGGATCAAAACTCTGTCCCTTATGTCTTCTGATTTGGCAGCTGGGTTTTTCACTACTAGCACCACCTGGGAAGCCCCTTGGAAATGGACACTAATGGTTAATAATCAGTCAGTAGTTATTAATCAGTTATTAAATAATGATTCATAACCATACTTGCTAACGTGTCTCTAAATTACAGGAGCTCTCAGAAAATCCAAAAAGCAGATTTCGAGACAAACAGCTCTTTATTATGTTCAACTATCTTCTATCAAATTACTGAATCACAAACTTGGCAATATGTGGGCTAAATGGAATAGGGTTGCAGTTACTTTTTACAATATTTAAATTTAATGTAAATGCCTTGAGGATAGTATCTTTCCAATTCATCCTAGGCCGTGATAGTCCTGAATGACTTAGTTCCAGTGTCTTTATATCTGGAAAATGCAAAAGCATTAATATTTACAAATACTAGCATAAAAATCTCATGTTTCAAATATAGTCCTAACTATTTTTATAATCTGCTTTATTGCAATATACTACATCTAGAATTTATTACAGCTTTATTGCAAGAAAGAGCGCTTTCCTGGGGCTCAGTGGTAAAGAATCTGCCTGCAATGCAGAAGATGCGGGTTCAGTCCCTGGGTGGAAAACATCCTCTGAAGAAGGAAATGGCAACCCACTCTAGTATTCTTGCCTGGGAAATCCCATGGACAGAGAGAAGCTTGGTGGGCTACAGTCTCGGGAGTCACAAAAAAATCGGACATGACTTAGTGACTAAACACACACCTTGCTAAAGAAGTCTGTGAAAAAGTCAGTTTTCAACATGCTTTTTTTTTTTTTCCACTAGAAACAATACTGAGCTTTCCAGCTCCTATTTCTCAAATTCTGATCACCATAATCTCTGAAAAACTTCCAAAACCTTGAATTTGTCTTCAGTTGTGGAGCCTACAAAAGGATTCCAATTAAAATTTTAGTAGTGACCGGACAGAAACTGAATTTCTTCCATGTATAAGTCTACATTTGTTTACTCTGGCTTTTTTTCCCTCTATAACAGCCCCTCATTGCTGATGGTCAGCTCACAGTTCATAACAGACCCCGGGTAAGTTCTTGCTGCACTTTTACGTACTTTCAAGGGATCCGTGGTTCCACACCAGTTCAGGTACATTCTCAACTTCCTTTAAAGGAATCTGCTAACAGCTGTCCTATAGGAGAAGCGCATTCTAAGTAGCCAAAGCATCAATGATGGCATTATTGCAAATGAGAGGAATTGTAAAACTCTTAGTTTAACTTGATTAAATTAATGCCAAATGAAATTACAGATGGTTTTTAGCTCAAAAGTTTTTAAATGGAGAATGTTTCCACATGATTTTCCTAATATTTTCTCATAGTTACTATTGAAAATATTCTCACATTTAAGTTAGTCATCACTGTGGCTGGATTTGTGAATCATTAACCTAGGTTTTCTGCCGGGCAGTTCCCAAAGCCAGGGGGTGTCTGCAAAGCTGAGCTACTTCAGAGGTGCATTTAGCTTTCTAAACCTCAACTTCCCTCCAGGGGCTTCTGAGAAATTTGGGTCATAATTCGAGAGGCCAAATCCACTCGTCTAATGCTATCAAGATCCTCTGCTTTGAAAGGAAAAATCAAGAATCCAAAGACCAGTTGAAAAGTCTAAGGAAGATATGATCTAGATTAATCCTGTAAAAGTTAACTGTGAGTGGTTGAGAGAGTAGCTCTGGATTAATTTTGCACTGCTACACAACAACCATACAACTTAAAATCACATGCATTTATCACCTCACAGTTCTACAGGCCAGAAGTCCAGGCATAACCCTGCTGGGTTCTCTGCTCAGCATTTCACATTCAGACTGACTAGTGTGTGACTAGTGTGACTAGTGTGAGTGACTAGGGTCACTAGTCAGTGTGACTAGACTGAGGCCTATAGACCTCACTAGCATTATCCTGTGTGAATCTGACCTTATTAAGCGATTCCTTAAAAGGCACAGGGCTTTTCCTAGGAGATTTGAAGTGTAACAGGGGTTTTGACAGGAGACTTTTCATTGCTGGCTAGAAGCTGGGGGCAACACTTATGACTCCCATGTCCTATAATTAAAGTCAATTGAAAATTGTGGTCAGTCACTAAGTTGTGTCCGATTCTTTTGCAACCCTATGGATTGCAGTCTGCCAGGCTCCTCTGTCCACGGGATTCTCCAGGCAAGAATACTGGAGTGGGTTGCTATTTCCTCCTCCAGGGGATCTTTCCAACCCAGGGATTGAATCCATGTCTCCTGCATCTCCTGCACTGGCAGGTGGATCCTTTACCACTGAGCTACCTGGGAAGCCCTTAACTGAAGATTATCACAACCCAATTCAGGCAGGACTGCTAATGGCCCTTCAGAAATGAAGGTTTGGGTCAGCCACCAAGTAAAGGACCATGACCACCCAAGGTGCTTACTGAGGACCAAGGAATATGAAATGAGTAGTAAAAGAAGAAAACTAAACATCCCATCAATGACCAAGTGATGATTTGCAGAAATGAAAACTGCAATTGATGAATCTGTCCTCCTTATCTGGATATGAATATGGCTGCATATATATTACCCAAATATTTTTGGTTTCTTCCCTCTCTTATCCTCTAATCCTTTAACATGATAGATAATTATCCTAGTATTTCAAAGAAGATACCCTAGATATCAGAGAAGAGTAAATAAAACCAAAGTGCTTTGTAGCCTCTTCTGGGGAGTAAGCATATTTTCAGATGTATGCAGGATAGTTGTATCATTATAGGTGGAAATATGATGTGTTTTTGTCTTGGGAGATAAACTCAATATAGAGAGATAGGCTGCACACCTATTTGTCAAAGTGTGGACTGTGATAGCTCTTTTGATTTGCCAACTTGACTATGCTTTTTTCCATAGTTATTCAATCAGATGCTGATCTAGGTGTTGCTCTGAAGGGATTTTGTAAATGTGATTAAATCCTTTAATCAGCTGACTTTGAGTCAGGCAATAATCCTGGATAATTACATCCTGGAAAATAATAATTATATCCTGGAAAAATAATAATCTTTGGGTGAGTTTGATTTACTCATTTGAAAGGACTTGGAAACAGGGCAAGGCCTTCCAGGGGGTGGGGGTGGGAAATAATTGGCAGAAGACAACAGACATACAAGGACAGACAGACATACAGAGACAAATAGAGAGAAGAAAGCCCCCTCTCTGCCTCCACAACAGCTTCAGCTTGTGCTCTAGGGTTCCAGCTGGTCCACACTTGTCCTTCCTGATCCTTACCCTACAAATTTTGGATTTACTTAGCTAGTCCTCATATTAAAATAAGCCAATTCCTTGTAAAAAATGAACAAATAAATACATATACATAGACAGATGATATACATTGATATATAGGTTTAGACAAAGACATACATATAGATATCCTAATGGTTTGACTTTTCTGGTCAATCCTCAACTAATATAGGGTCTATCTTAGAATTCTGCCTGTGTGTGTGCTAAGTCGCTTCAGTTGTGTCTGACTCTTTATAACCCTAAGGACCGTAGCCCACCAGGCTCTTCTATCCATGATATTCTCCAGGCAAGAATACTGGAGTGGGTTGCCATGCCCTCCTGTAGGGGATCTTCTGGACCCAACAATCAAACCTGCATCTCTTAAGTCTCCTGTATTGGAAGGTGGGTTCTTTACCACTAGCGCCACGTGGGAAACCCAGAATTCTACCTACCCAAGGCTATTTTGGAATGTACCAAGACACTGTAGTAATCACCAGAATCAGACTTGGAATACCCAAGTCTGAGACTAGATGCTGCCGCTTGAAGCATCATAACCCTGGGGAAATCACTTAACCTCTCTACACTTTACTTATCTCATCCCTTCTTTAGTTCAAGAACCTATATTGCAGAGTTGGGAGCATCAGATGAGAAAAATAAATACAAAAGTATCTCATATACTTTAAAATACTATCCAGTTGACTCTTGAACAATAGGGGTTTGAAGTGCTCAGGTCCACTTATATACATATTTTATTTCAATAAATACTATAATACCAAGTTCCGTGGTTGGTTGAATTTTCAGGTGTGGAACCTATAGATGCAAAGGGTCCATGATGGGTCTTGAGCATCCTCGGATTGTGGTACACATGGTGGGTCCTGGAATCAATTACCCTTGTGTAGGAGGTACAAAACAAGACCGGGAGCTGACTATGGCTCAGATCATGAACTCCTTATTGCCAAATTCAGACTTAAATTGAAGAAAGTAGGGAAAACCACTAGACCATTCAGGTATGACCTAAATCACATTCCTTATGATTATAAAAGTGGAAGTGACAAATAGATTTTAAACAGATTAGATCTGATAGACAGAGTGCCTGAAGAACTATGGACAGAGGTTCTCGACATTGTACAGGAGGCAGGGATCAAGATCATTCCCAAGAAAAAGAAATTCAAAAAGGCAAAATGGTTGTCTGAGGAGGTCTTACAAATAGCTGTGAAAAGAAGAGAAGTGAAAAGCAAAGGAGAAAAGGAAAGATATACCCATGATAATGCAGAGTTCCAAAGAATAGCAAGGAGAGATAAGAAAGCCTTCCTCAGTGATCAGTGAAAAGAAATAGAGGAAAACAATAGAATAGGAAAGATTAGAGAACTCTTCAAGAAAATTAGAGATACCAAGGGAACATTTCATGCAAAGATGGGCACAATAAAGGACAGAAATGATAGGGACCTAACAGAAGCAGAAGATATTAAGAAGAGGTGGCAAGAATACATAGAACTGTACAAAAAAGATCTTCATGACCCAGATAATCACAATGGTGTGATCACTCACCTAGAGCCAGACATCCTGGAATGCAAAGTCAAGTGGGCCTTAGGAAGCATCACTATGAACAAAGCTAGTGGAGGTGATGTAATTCCAGCTGAGATATTTCAAATCCTAAAAGGTGATGTTGTGAGAGTGCTGCACTCAATATGCCAGCAAATTTGGAAAACTCAACAGTGGCCACAGGACTGGAAAAGGTCAGTTTTCATTCCAATCCCAAAGAAAGGCAATGCCAAAAAATGATCAAACTACCACACAACTGCACTCACCTCACATGCTAGTAAAGTAATGCTCAAAATTCTCCATGCCAGCCTCCAACAGTATGTGAACTGTGAACTTCCAGATGTTCAAGCTGGATTTAGAAAACACAGAGGAACCAGAGATCAAAGCGCCAACATCCGTTGGATCATCAAAAAAGCAAGAGAGTTCCAGAAAAACATCTACTTCTGCTTTATTGACCATGCCAAAGCCTTTGACTGCGTGGATCACCACAAACTGTGGAAAATTCTTAAGAGATGGGAATATCAGACCATCTGACCTACTTCTTGAGAAACCTGTATGCAGGTCAGGAAGCAACAGTTAGAACTGGACATGGAACAACAGCGGGGTTCCAAATAGGGAAAGGAGTATGTCGGCTATATGTTGTCAACCTGCTTTTTTTTTTTTTACTTTTTTTTTTTCCATTTATTTTTATTAGTTGGAGGCTAATTACTTTACAACATTGCAGTGGTTTTTGTCATACATTGAAATGAATTAGCCATGGATTTACATGTATTCCCCATCCCAGTCCCCCCTCCCACCTCCCTCTCCACCCCATCCCTCTGGGTCTTCCCAGTGCACTAGGCCCGAGCACTTGTCTCATGCATCCAACCTGGGCTAGTGATCTGTTTCACCCTAGATATACATGTTTCGATGCTGTTCTCTTGAAACATCCCACCCTCGCCTTCTCCCACAGAGTCCACAAGTCTGTTCTATACATCTGAGTCTCTTTTTCTTTTTTTGCATATAGGGTTATCGTTACCATCTTTCTAAATTCCATATATATGTGTTAGTATACGGTAATGGTCTTTATCTTTCTGGCTTACTTCGCTCTGTATAATGGGCTTCAGTTTCATCCATCTCATCAGAACTGATTCAAATGAATTCTTTTTAATGGCTGAGTAATATTCCATGGTGTGTATGTACCACAGCTTCCTCATCCATTCATCTGCTGATGGGCATCTAGGTTGCTTCCATGTCCTGGCTATTATAAACAGTGCTGCGATGAACATTGGGGTGCACGTGTCTCTTTCAGATCTGGTTTCCTTGGTGTGTATGCCTAGAAGTGGGATTGCTGGGTCATATGGCAGTTCTATTTCCAGCTTTTTAAGAAATCTCCACACTTTTCCATAGCGGCTGTACTAATTTGCATTCCCACCAACAGTGTAAGAGGGTTCCCTTTTCTCCACACCCTCTCCAGCATTTATTGCTTGTAGACTTTTGGATAGCAGCCATCCTGACTGGCGTGTAATGGTACCTCATTGTGGTTTTGATTTGCATTTCTCTGATAATGAGTGATGTTGAGCATCTTTTCATGTGTATTTTTGCCATCCGTATGTCTTCCTTGGAGAAATGTCTGTTTAGTTCTTTGGCCCATTTTTTGATTGGGTCATTTATTTTTTAAAAATATGGAACGCTTCACGAATTTGTGTGTCATCCTTGCGCAGGGGCCATGCTAATCTTCTCTGTATCGTTCCAATTTTAGTATATGTGCTGCCGAAGCGAGCACCACCCTGCTTTTTTAACTTAAGTGCAGAGTACATCATGCAAAATGCTGGACTGGATGAAGCACAAGCTGGAATCAAGACTGCTGGGAGAAATATCAATAACCTGAGATATGCAGATGATACCACCCTTATGGAAGAAAGCTAAGAAGAACTAAAAAGCCTCTTGATGAAAGTGAAAGAGAAGAGTCAAAAAGTTGGCTTAAAACTCAACATTTAGAAAACTAAGATCATGGCTTCCAGTCCCATAACTTCATGGCAAGTAGAGAAACAGGGGAAACAGTGACAGACTTTATTATTGGGGGCTCCAAAATTATTGCAGATGGTGACTGCAGCCATGAAATTAAAAGACACTTGCTCCTTGGAAGAAAAGTTATGACCAACCTAGACAGCATATTAAAAAGCAGAGACATTACTTTGCCCACAAAGATCTGTCTAATCAAAGCTATGGTTTTTCCAATAGCCGTGTATGGATATGAGAGTTGGACGATAAAGAAATCTGAGTGCCAAAGAATTGATACTTCTGAACTGTGATGTTGGAGAAGACACTTGAGAGTCCCTTGGACTGCAAGGAGACCCAGCCAGTCCATCCTAAAGGAGATCAGTCCTGAATATTCATTGGAAGGACTGATGCTGAAGCTGAAACTCCAATACTTGGCCACCTGATGCAAAGAACTGACTCATTTGAAAAGACCCTGATGCTGGGAAAGACTGAAGGCAGGAGAAGGGGATGACAAAGGATGAGATGGTTGGATAACATCACTGACTCAATGGACATTAGTTTGAGCGAGCTCCAGGAGTTGGTGATGGACAGGGAGGCCTGGCATGCTACAGTCCATGGGGTTGCAAAGAGTCTGACATGACTGAGCGACTGAACTGAACTGGCTGAGCAGGTACAATGGTACAGATTTTGCTATTTTGGCTAAGAATGCCTGAATTATTCATGTTTCTTTGCTCCCTGGGCATGACTGATACAGAAGTTGAACTGAATTTGGAGGAAGTCTGTGGCATGGCCGTGGGTTTCTCAAAAATAGTTTATTTATTTTGAGGTCGTTTTTAGGTGACTTTTTTGTTGTCTTTAAGAGTCCTTCAAACAATGGGTCCTTCAAACAATCTATTACATGCTTAATTAGATATCTCATAGAAACTGTAGGAATAAATTCCATTTTAGGTTTATCAGAACACAAAGAACTAAAATTGCATGTTAACATTTGAGTTCAGCAAACCAGATGTTCTGTGAGCTAGTATAAGTAACCCAGTCTTTAAAATTTTAGCTGTAAATGCACTGAGTAGCACAGGGTATAAATTTTGAGTTTTAAGTATTATTTTGAATATAGTTCTCAAATTTCACTTTCCTAATACTTGACATTTAGAAGGATTAACTAAGCAAATCTACTGTAATCTACATTAAAACTTTATTTTGATTACTAGAACAAAATTTTCCAACTAATTATCAGAATTATGTCCAAGAATTATTATCCTTTTGATTGCTACATCCTTGCTGAATTTTAATTTGATTTCCATTCAAAATATTTGGCAATGGAATTCTCAGGGAAAATATGAACTAAATAAAAATTTGAACTAATATGCTGAGAAAAATAACATTAATTTCTTAAAAGAATTAGGAAATCACTGACCAGAAAGAGATCTTAGCAAGTTCATTCCCTCTTTTGAGATGTGTAAATAAATGATTTTGAAATTGTTGGGTTGTGACATACTGTAGGACTCTATGTAGGAAAGAGAGGGTGGTGCCCATGAAATTTCTGATTTCTGATATATATGACCAAAAAAGCCAAGACTGAAAGGAGATTAGTAGGGTCTTGAGGACATTCTATGTCCTCCCTTGACAAAGTCTATATATAGACTCTTGAAATTATGTCCCAGGTACATGACCCTTGAATGACTGCTACATAGCTTGCAGAAAGCCACAAAGATCCCATTTTCAAAATTTTCTTTGAAAATAATGTATATAATAATTCCCTAAATGCTATACTTTGGTGAGTGATACATTCACTGTTTTTAGTTATCATGTTTACTAAAAACATGTATTCCTATAGAGATTTAGAGTGCCACTTAATTTAAATGATTAGAATCCAAGTGACAATTTGAAACTTGAGTTACCATGTTTAAGTCACTTCCAATCCAAGTAGCAGTTAGTTATTTTTATCCTGCCTAGGGATCAAGATGAGCTGAGTCAATCTGCTTTCATGATTTTTTTCAAAATTAGCATAAAATATGTCAGTCCACTTGGATATAAATTCAATAAACATATTTGAGAGGGAAAGTGGTATATGGATATATTTTTAAAATTAATGTAAAAATCATAAAAGTACAATGATTTCATATATAACTAATTGACAATAAGATTCATTCTTAAAACAATCTGTTTGCTTGGATGTACCAAGAGCGTAATCTACTATGAAAAAGTAAGATGCTTAAATTTATTTGAATCAATGTGGGTTATAAGCATGTTCACTAAGTGACTGAATTACCCTAAGCAGGGCATGCTTTTTAGCTTCTTTTAAATATATATATATCAAATTCAAGTTTACCTTTTAACTGTAAATTCTCTTACCATAAAAACCAGCATGCTCTATTTACATCATTTAAAAGATGAAGACATTAAAAAAAAAAGAAAAAGTGACAAAAATACGAAGGACAAAGACTCAAAATCTGACCTAAAAGAAAAATTTCTGAAGAATCTTTAATTAGAAATGAAAAAGAATGATTTATTTCAAATATGGCAACGACTTTGAATCTTAGACTGTCTTCACTCTTTTCAAATAAAAACATGTCAGCAATCCTTGTGTATAGTTATAGTTGGTGTCAAATTCTATCAAATTTGAGATAAGACTTGGCCAGTTTGGGAGCTGAGGGAATATATTATCTTGGGCCACAAAGGGTTTCATAAAAATGTTGAAGGAAATGGAGATCCAACCCTGGTTAAGAAAATCAGGAAATAAATTACAAAAACTGTCCATTTGCCTGTCCCTTTTAATCTTAATGTCGTATTCAAACTATTGGGCATGTAACTGAATATCTCAACTGTACCTGAAGAAATAATGGAGCGTGTCTCTGCAGTAAAACAGAACGGCAGTAAACTGATGAGTTTAACCCAGCAGAAAGAGCGGCTGTAAACATGACAAATGCCTGCTATTGATTTCAGGTTTAATTACTCTGTGCAGCACTGACAAAGCCCATCAGATGTTGTTGTGAAGTGTAAATGGAACCGACTACACTTCACTGCCCATAGGAAACTGATGGTGTCTGCAGTTTGCATTGTTTACTTTATCCTCCGTAAACTTCAGCCTTGATCAAATTAACAAGTGCTACTAACCTCCAACAGACTACAATGCACTACGGTTTTACAGCAACAGCCTTGGACCAACAGTTCAGCAGCATCTCATTGATAACAAATGTCAGTCTGATGGCTGCTGGCGAACCCTATAGCCCAGGACCCGCAAGTCCTGACTCTGGGCCACTGGGACGTCTTCCCACGGGTCCTGATGAGTGAGGCAGCCCGAAGATGAGCATTTACGCTGCTTGTAATGGTGGTGCCAAGAAATAGCCAGCACCTCACTGTCTTTCCCAAAGGGCTCCTAAATCGCTTCTGGTTTCCAATGCTAGTTTTTCAAGAATATTTGTAAGTAATTATACCTGGGGGCTTCCCTGGTGGCTCAGATGGTGAAGAATCTGCCTGCAGTGCAGGAGACCTGGGTTTGATCCCTGGGTCAGGAAGATCCCCTGGAGAAGGGAATGGCTACCCTCTCCAGTATTTTTGCCTGGAGAATTCCATGGACAGAGAAGCCTGGACAGGATGCCTGGTGGCCTCCATGGGGTCACAAAGAGTCAGACACAACTGAGCAGCTAACACTTTGGCCTTCCATGGTGGCTCAGATGGGAAAGAATCTGCCTGCAATGCTTGAGACCTGGGATCCATCCCTGGGTCAGGAATATCCCTAACTTTAGGTTAACTGCTTTCCAGCTTTTCCCTTTTCCCTCTCTCTTTTTAAATATACGGATTGTACAGTGGTTTTTTTTTTTTTTTTCATTCAATTTAAATCAACTTTTGCAAGTAGTGATTTATGGAAAGTTATTTCTGAAACAACTGTAATTCATAATCCTTGCAAAAGAAACATTTTCCTTAAGTGGTAGGTTACCCAATCAACTTATTTGCTTTTCTCCATGAATGCTGTGTCAGAATTTGCTATTACATCATCAAAGCATCAACACAGTGTACTTAGTGTTTATGAATTCAAAGCTTCATGCAAACAAATAAAACAATAAAATAGGATATGAACACACACCTGCACTGGGTTCTGCTGCTGCTGCTGCTAAGTCGTGTCAGTCATGTCCGACTCTGTATGACCCCATAGACGGCAGCCCAACAGGCTCCCCCGTCCCTGGGATTCTCCAGGCAAGATCACTGGAGTGGTTGCCATTTCCTTCTCCAAAGCATGAAAGTGAAAAGTGAAAGTGAAGTCACTCAGTCGTGTCTGACTCTTAGCGACCCCATAGACTGCAGCCTACCAGGCTCCTCCATCCATGGGATTTTCCAGGCAAGAGTACTGGAGTGGGTTGCCATTGCCTTCTCCATGCATTGGGTTTAGCAACTGCCAAAGTCTGATGTAAGTTCTTGCGGTTGCCTTAGTTCATATCTGATAATCAACTGGGCCCTCCTACCTCCAACTGAACACACATTTGCCTTATGCTGGTGTTGACACTAACGTTCAACACCTGTTGTCAGGATTTTTTAATTATTATTTAACTTAATTGGAGGCTAATTACTTTACAATATTGTGGTGGGTTTTTGCCATATATCAGCATGGATCAGCCATGGGTGTACATGTGTACCCCATCGTGAACTCCTCTCCTACCTCCCTCCCTACCCCACCCCTCAAGGCTGTCCCTGAGTATCAGCTTTGAATGCCCCTCTTCATGCAGCAAACTTGCCCTGGTCATCTATTTTGCATATGGTAATATACATGTTCCAAAGCTATTCTCTCAAATCATCCCACCCTTGCCTTCTTCCACATAGTCCAAAAGTCTGTTCTTTATATCTGTGTCTCTTTTGCTGTCTTGTACGTAGGGTCATCGTTACAGTCTTTCTAAATTCCATATATATGCATTAATATACTATATTGGTGTTTCTCTTTCTGACTTACTTCACTCTGTATAATAGGCTCAAGTTACATCTACCTCATTAGACTGACTCAAATGCATTCTTTTTTAAAAGCTGAGTAATATTCCATTGTACATATGTACCACAACTTCCTTATCCATTCATCTGCTGATGGACATCTAGGTTGCTTCCATGTCCTAGCTTTTGTAAAAAGTGCTGTAATGAACATTGGGGTACATGTGTCTCTTTCAGTTCTGGTTTCCTTGGTGTGTATGTCCAGCAGGATTTTTTTTTTTCCTGCTCTTGGCAATGTGTAGCACAAGGATGGACATCTATTTTCCAGTTTACACTCACAAGCTGGGAGGCTTCAATTTTTCAACCTGTATTTTTAAACTGTAGAACCATTGCAAACTCTCATTTTGACCTAGATCTTGCAATAATATAAAGCACTTTAGACCAGAATAAAATTGATAAGTGTTACAACATACAAGGGATACTTAAACGATAAAACCACAGGTAGCATCCATCAAGAAAATTTTTTTAATGAATACTAGATTTCTAGCAGAAGACTGTACAATCATTATTAATTAATGGGTTTTAAAGGATAGCTCAACAATAATAATAGAATGCTGGCTATAATCTTATTAACAAATACTTAAATTGCCCCACATACGCCTGATTATCTATCAAAAAATTAAGTGGTAAAAATCTTTCCTTAAAAATGTCATTTTATGTCCTTAAGTTAAAACTTCAGAGTCCATCCATTTATTTGAAACTATTTATTGAGTGCCTCCTCTGACTGCTAGGTGCTGCTCATGCAGTGGTGAAGAAAAGGGATCTTACCTCCAGTGGAGGGATTGTATGGTCAGTATTGCAATGAACATTATGGGGGAAAGGTTAAAAAAGAAACCTGAAAATAGGCACCCGCTTTAGGCCAAAAGTCTGGGATGGCTTCTCTGAGCCCCTGACACTAAAGCAGAGAGCTGAGGTCAGGAGGAGATCCCTAGGAAAGGGAGCAGTGAGCTGGCATAAATGCTACGACACAACTGAGGAGCTGAAAGAAGCTGAACATGCCTGGATTCCACTGAACTAGATGGATAATGGCTTACAATATGGATAGGAAGGTGGAAAGTGGCTGGATCAGATAGGCCATGTTAAGAATTTTAGATTAAAATTCTATTAGAATGCTATTAAAAGCCCAGGAAAGTCAATGAAATAAGTTTAGCACTGAAAGATGAGATAGTAATTTTATTTTTTGGCTTAAGTTCAGGCAGACTACTTTAGAAGAAACAGCTCCAGGTCAACAGGGAACAAGCATAAATGCAGCAATCAGTCAGGAGGTTAATGCACTAGTTCAAGCAAACGATAATGGTGGCTTGGCTTGGATGATGGCTGGAGAGATAGATGGGGCCCCGAAGGTGATGACAGACTAGAATACTGACTAACAAACTCTCCTTCTAGGCATTGTTTATCCCATCCATATACACAGACATGGGCTTCCCAGGTGGCGCTAGTGGTAAAGAACCCATCTGCCAATGCAGGAGACGTAAGAGATGCAGGTTCAATCACTGGATCAGGAAGATCCTCTGGAGGAGGGCATGGCAACCCACTCCAGGATTCTTGCTGGAGAATCCCATGGACAGAGAAGCCTCGAAGGCTACAGTCCATAGGGTCACAAACAGTTGGACATGACTGAAGCAGCTTAGCATACACACCTCCTTACACACATATAATATATATGCATGTAAAATATCTACTATAATATATGAAATACATATCTAATGTATACTAATATATTTATAAATGTATAATACATTTGATATATGTATATAGCAAAGCTGTTTTTATTTTAAACTTCTTTACCTCTACACGTTGAAATCTTCCTTTTCAATTATATAAAAAATAATGCTTCTGGAATTCATTTATCTAAAATGATGGGATTCTCCGTGAACTTCTTAAATAATAGCAGGCATTCCTCTCATACTGACTTTACAGACGGCAGCCTATCTAGGCAGTGTGAGAGATTTTGGTTTAGTACAATTACATTGTCAGAGTTCAGAAGCATTTCTAGATTTTTATTCTTAAGGGCCAAATTTTCACAATACTTGATATTTTTAACTGATTACTTTGAATTTTTGACAGTAGGGAGAAAAGTGAAATCTCTGATTCAGTTTATAAATTGAGTAGTCAAGGTTGTGGACGACACCTAAACTACCCTATCTGCTTTGCATGTTGTCTGAACCACCCTCCGTCAGGGGCTCTGGATGGAGGACTGGGAGGAGAGGGACTGAGGCCCACAGAGACACCCTGAGGCAAAGCTGGGAGCCATAGGGCATTTCTAAAAGTGCCCTACAGGCTCCAACATGGACGAACAGAGGGCAATTCTGAATTCCAAGTCAATACAGAGGACTGAAGAAAAAATGAGCCTGGAATCTGACTCCTCGTTAAGTCTGTCCCACACTTAACATGAGAGGAATGTGGATTCAGTTTCTGGTGATTAATTAGGAAAAGAAAGCTTTCTATTTCTGTAATTCTCTTAATTAAATTCCTCTAATTTCTCTTATTCATTTACCCCATTCCTTTCATTCTTACACAAATAGCATCTCCTCTACACTTTGAAAATGTTGACCCTTGGCATTGGAAGTGAGAAAAAAATAAAGAGGATTATTAAAATACTAAAATTGTATGTCCCACTTATAATTTTTATAAAGTAATTAATTAGTAAACATCTGTGAGTTGAAATTATTTATCAAAAAACTACACACCACATAGAGAAAATTTAAGGAGTTAAAGGTCAATTTATATGATGATCTATGGGAAACCTAGAGAAGTTTTACCCAACAGATAAAAATGTCTTAATGAAACAGCCAACAATTCTTCCCCAAATACTGAGCTCCTGCTAAGGCCCTGAACTAAGCTGGGTGTCATTAGAGCACCAAGGTATAGAAATGAATCAAGAATCCCAGTCTCATGCAGCTTATTTAGAATACCAGACATAATGATGTTACATTGCCCTCTTATTTAATTACTTCACTTCAAACTATTGACTCAAGATGTCCATGACTGCAACCGCAAAGACATTAAAGTCTTGAGTGGAGCCTTGGAAACCACGATCTCTCTACATGGAAGAAAATCAGTGACTAACGTTTTGCTCTGAGCCACGGACTGCATCACATAATCTGTCACTGTCCAAATACAATCTTCTTTTTTTGTAAATGACTCAGTCGCAAACCTCTGATTGCACCATTTCAAATGCAAATAATTCTGTTCCAACTGCCTCTTTACATTAGCTAAATGAAGTCATCAGTAACCAAAACTGGAGAAAATCTTAACACAACTGCCGTAAACAACTTTTAAAGTTTTATATCCCATAAGAATGAAAACCGTTATGAGATAGTTAAGATTCATTAGAGATACCCAACCCTGCTATGACTCATATTCAAAGACAATAATACTTTCCCCCATAACCAATAGTGGCCAGAGCAAATTATAATCAAAGATAGATTTCTTGGAGGGTGATGATACCATTAGATTTAAGGAATTAAAAATACATGAAACTTTTGAGCTAATGAACAGGGTCCTTAACTGCTCATTTAATTCAAACAGCTGTTTGTTAATGCCCTAAGCAGTGTCATAAACTGTGAAAATACTGTTGAGTGCAAGACACTAGTTAATGCTATAAAGCAACACATGCTCTAATATTAAAAGGATTTAATGGGATTAATAGAGAATAAAACATTAACTCCCTATTATGATGTTTTAGAACCCAAGGGCAAATTCTGGCTAAAAAGGACTCTGGTTCTAAAACCACAAAAAGTAAACTCCAGCACTGTACAGCAAATCATGGCAATTTTATGCCCTTGAAAAAAAGTGGAACCCTGATAAGATCACATCTGTTCCAATCACATACTGGATAAAATCACTGTTTACTAAAGTCCTAAATAACTAAAAACGTGGAACCCCAACAGGATCCCATCTGTTAATGTTGCAACTTGGATATGCTCCCATTAGAAAAATTCCATATAATAATGTTCCAGCATAAAAGAGTGAAGAACTGAGATTCCATTTCATCAATTTTGTCTGTAGACTAATATGTTGATTTTCTGCAAATATACAATTGTGTGATCTACTTAATGCACTTTTCTTATGGGTAGCTGCTATGATTTTAACAGATGACACCAAAATTGAATTGCAATAATAAATTCAGTCTTCCTGAATTTCAGAAATTTTAGCCAATTTCTGCTCAATATTTCATTCCTCACATTGCATGAGAGATTACTTTCACAGGAAACATTATCATATAAATAATTTTACAATGTAAATCACAATACAAAATTCAGAACAAAGTCCTTTTTCAACAATTTAGGTATTTGCAAGTACATGAAGAACTTCAATTCTGGATTAAATATAGACTTTATAACTCACAGAAAATGCTTTCACATTTAATACTCTCTTAGCAATGTCATATTTAACTCTATAGTATAGTTAAATTTCTTTTTAGAATTAATATTGAGATAGCTGTAGACTGAAATGTATGTTATTGTTGAAGAATGAGAATTGGTGGATTAAAAGAAAATGTTAAGACAGTCTTGGCGAGGTTTATTAAATTAAATAAATTAGAAATCTCTGTAAAATATAACAGACTGTAATTTTTGAAATATATGTCATTTAACTATTGTAATATTTTAGTTTTCTTAGAATATTACAAAAATGAAACTGTTCAGGTGTTTGTTATAAGGAAACAAAAAAAAAAAATCGCCACCATTTTACTACAACCTTAATATGTGCTAGGCACGCTGCTAAATCACTATAAATACGGTTTCATTTAATCCTCACAAAATCCATGAATATGTAGTATTATTATAACCATCTTACAGATGAGGAAACTGGAGGTCAAATTTTAAGGATTAAATTCTCAGATAAAAAACAGGAGTATCTGCTGATAAAGTTCATACCCACTACACTGCACAAACAAAAAGAAATTAAGACTTATAAAAATAAGTGTGTTAATTAATGACCATGGTGGAGATTAATGCAAATATTTTAGAAGGAACACTTTAAAAAAAATATACCTGTAAAAAATATATTAACTTGCTCTTAGGGTCTTCATAATGCACATGAGTGCTTTAAGCAGGTTATTGCTTTGTTCCCTTTCAATCAGTTTTCTAAATTAATCATGTGCTTCATTTCATTGGAAGAAAAGGAATTATATAATCCATCAAAATTTTTTCCTGCATTGGCTACCAGCAAATTTGAAGCTAAATTTATTTAAATATTTATTCAAAATTGATTTAGTTGGGATGAGGCATGCACAGGCAGGAGGGCAAGTTATTTCATTTCCACTTCAGCATGCTATATCTTTTGATAGACAGAATTAAAATCTGTCTATTATGTGAGAAGTTGAGTGTGGAGCTCTAAGCTAATGGGAGCCGTATGTCCAAATTATTCCATTGATGTTTTATTGAATGAATTAATTCATGATGATGAATTTTCTATCCAAAAATATTCAAGAGAAAGTTGTAAAGGTCATTTAGACTATCGATCACATAGGTCCTTACAACTTTGTTCCTACATTAAATCAGTCTTCTATAATGTAGGACAGTTACATTACATCAACACAATTTCTTGAAATATAACTTCACTAGCTAGAAAGATGTTCTCTTTAAAAATATTTGAAGACTTATTTGTTTTGAAGACATCAAAAGAAACAATGGGGGAAAATTCATGTCCCAAGAAAAGTTACAAAATTCACAGCAATGAAAGAAATTTCAAAATTAAAGTGGGGGTATTATTTCTTCATGGAAAAACTTTATTAGAAGCATATCCTTGACTATCATATCAACTAATATATGTATGCTTAGTTGCTCAGTCGTGCCCGACTCTCTGCGACCAGATGGATTGTAGCCTGCCAGGCTTCTCTGTCCATGGGGATTCTCCAGACAAAAATACTGGAGTGGGTTGCCAGGCCATCCTCCAGGGGATCTTCCCATCCCAGGGATCGAACCCAGGTCTCCTGCAATGCAGGCTGATTCTTTACCGTCTGAGCCACCAGGGAAATCCAGACTAATGTATATATCTTAGAATTATAAATATCATAAATTCCAATCAATAGTTAAAGGCATGGTTCTTTACCTTAAATAACATAAAAAACTCACCCTCGTGACGTCTATCTTATGGAATTTAAACATTAGGAAGATATTTTTCGCATTGGATGGTAGTTTTAAAAACGTATACTAGTTATCTAGACTTGGAGAAATTACTTCACTGAGTTTCAGTTTCTGTATGGGTAGAGAAGAACATAACTTAAAACCACACTGGATTGAGTGATTCAGACATAACCAACCACTGACCACAGTGCACGGCTTGAGTCAGGCCTCTTACAAATACCACTTTCTCTCTCTGGATTTCTAGATATATTTTGTTATTTTATTGAGCAAAAGAAAGTAATACAATTCTTCACTTTTTCTATTTTGTTTAGGCTGCCACAAGATCCAAAACTCAATCTGCTTTTTTTTTTTGGTGTGTGCAATTTATGTTAACTAGGCTATTTATCTCCTTTTTGGATCTGTATCGGGTTCTCACATTTTGAAAGATTATTTTAACTGCCTGGGTCTCATCTACATTGTGTGTTAATTGTCTCAGATGGGTAAATGAAAATGTTGGCAGTGGTTATAGATGAATAAATCAGGTATGATTTTTATTAAATAATTCTGCTATAAATTGTTTTCTGTGGAAACATCTCTAAAACTAAAAATGAAAAAAAAATTAAGGGGAAATTAATTTACTATACATCCTATTTCAAACGTCTAAATTACAGTCAGTTTTTCAAGAATGTGTTTGACAAATGTCTTCCTATAATATTGGGTAGAGGATGAACAGTTGAAAGCAAGTTCATTGGTTATTATTACTTAGTACTTTTTAAAATTGAAAAGCACCTATTTCTTAAAAAATGATTGGTTTCAAACATTTGAAACAATTCAAGATTATCTGCACATATATAATTATCCAATGTTAAAATGACTATCATTTACCATCAAAATTAAAGATAACAAAATATAAGTAATTTAATTATTTAAAACAACATTAAGGAAAAAAGTGTGAGCTTTTCTGTCATTTTGAAAACTGCATTTTCCTCTCAATAAATAGTATCTCTTTCTTTTTGTTGTTAAGAATAGCAAACACAATTTTTCTAAATAGTGTTGATAATATACCATTAACAGAGTAATTCCACAAATAAAACCACAAGTACTATGTAAACAGTGGTGGCCTACTGAAAAAAAAAAATGCTGTTATAGTTTACTGTCCTATTTCTTCCATTACCAATTGCAATTTGTAATGATGATGTAGTAATGCAACAGAATTAAAATAAGAAAGAAAAGTTTGCAACAGACTTCAATTCCCTAACCCTAAAAGTTGTTAAAGGCATTTTAATTTCCCAAAGCAAAAGAGACAATTGTATGCAAGATTCTATTTTAAGTCTAACCTTATTAAAAAATAAAAACAACATTAAAGAAACCTACTCTCCATTTGGAGCAAGTGGAATTTATGTTAGTAACTCCAATTAACTCTAATGGGAGTTACATGAATAAATCTCAAAAGCACTGAAAAGAAAGGAGTTTTGCTATTATAGGGCATTCAGAGAAAGCCTAGATATGATTTCATGCAGATTGCTGAAATGTCAGTGAAAATATCTGTGCAAATCGGTTAATAGGCAGAAAAATATTTTAAATTTAGATACAATGAATTTGTATGTCATTATAGAATTGAGTATATGGAAAACTATTAACCTTTTAATAGAATTTTTAAAGAAATTTATATATTTCTTCTAATTCTAGTTTGAACTGAGGAATGAAGCTAGGTTTAAGAGAAAATACCTAAATATTACCCCTAACCTTCAGTGCCCTCTAGGTTATGTAGAAAGGAAGTAACTCTTCTGACTACTGTAAATATGCCTGTTTCTTAGAGCTTGTTGTGATATATGCTTTAACTCTGTTATTAATGTAAAATCTTTTTAAACCAATTTCCACAATGAGCAGGTTTTGTTTATTTGTTATCTGTTATTATTTCACAAATTTTAAATATTTCAGTGATTGGAGAATCTATTGACAATGGGCCCAGATTACTCATGTGAGCTTGGCAGATGCCTCTGTGGATCCTTAATCCTAGTCATATTTCATAGGGTCTTTTGTATATAGTATGTTTCAATATGTGCCTGTTTATGAACGACAATATAAAAAAACAGTGATTAGGAATTTTGGTGGTCCAGGGGTTAAGACTTCGCCTTTCAATGCAGGGGTTGCGGGTTTGAAAATCAAAACACAAAACAGAAGCAATATTGTAACAAAATTCAATAAAGACTTTAAAAATGGTCTTTAAAAGACATTAAAGACATTAATATCTTGATAAAAGACTCTAAAGACATTAAAAAAAAAACTTAAAAAAACCCAGTGAGTAAAAGTCTACATCTTTAAGTCTCTCAAAGACTTTTATAATGATCAGGAGTGACTAATACTACTTGAATTAAAAATAAGTAGATATAGAATAGCCTCAAAATTCTGAGATACATTTCTAATAAAGAGAGTGCTTCATGTGATGCGGGTGAAGATGAAAACCATTACATGTGCTGAAATGGTGATGATTTTGCCTCTCTTAGAAGCTTGTTAGACATAAATCAACCAATTCTTCATGTACTTGCAAAAGAAGAAAAAAAAAATAAAGAACATATACAAAATGCTAGAAACTCATGAATAGACATTTGTATTGGAAAATGTTAAAATTAGGGATTTTATAATAATTTTAGATCACTAGGAATAGTCTTTTAGGAACATGTAACTCTACTTTTTTTATTTATTCATATTTTACATAATTTTTTGGCTTTAGGAAAATATTCCTAATATACTTAGAGAGTGCCTTTTGTACATTTTATAAAAGTTCATAGTCCACATTAGGATAAATGAAAAAAAATTAAGAGATTTTGTCCAACATCTGCTTAGATCTCAGGCCAGTTTCAACATGTGCCTACTGACAATTGGCTGTTTTTAAAACAGTGTTTACAAGACTGCAAGATTAATTATCTCAAATGTTTTGAGAAATTTTCTAATAATGATCAGAAAATGTTAATGCAATTGAGATATATTAATGGCAGCTACAAAATATTACTACTAGCTACTGAAATGTGATTTACTCTTCCACATACAAGGGTTACATTTTCACAGTTTGGTGTTAAGAAAATGGCCACTGATTTTAAACAAGAATTATGTTTTTGAATATTAGACACAACCAACATACCCTATCTATACACCTCCCTCACTCTTTCTTCCCTGCCTCCCTTCCATTTCCATTCTTCCCTTCTTTCTGTACTTATTAAATAGCTAATAAGTCTAAGATTCTATAGATTCTAGATTCTAAGATTCTATACTAATGTTCAGGGAAAAAATTTGCTTTTAATATAGTATACATGTAAAGTGTGGAAAACTGAACTTTTGCTCCTGTTTCTCTTTCATTGGAAGAGAGAAAATACTAGCATGGGTCAGATCAATGAAATCTTCCTGCTGCCAAGCCGAAGAACATGTGCTAATTTTAAAAAATGAACAAAAGATACTGTGTGCTTCTGCAGTTGATAATTTCTAGATTTCAAATCCAGAATTTCATAAGACCCCAAACTGAATTGTCATTTCATTAGGATAAAAGCCCAGAAATAAACCCACACACTTAGGGTCAATTGATTTATGATAAAGGACGCATAAATATACAATAGAGAAAATATAATCTCTTCAATAAGTGGTGCTGGGAAAACTGAATAGCTACTTGCAAAAGAATGATATTAGAATATTTTCTGACACCATATATAAAAATAAGCTCAAAATGGATTAAAGACCTAAAGATAAGACTGGTTACCATAAAACTCCTAGGGGAAAACATAGGCAGAACACTCTGACATAAATCATAGCAATATGTTTTTTGTTCTGTCTCCTAGAGTAATGGAAATAAAAACAAAAATAAACAAATGGGACCTAATTAAACTTAAAAGCTTTTGCACAGCAAAGGAAACCATAAACAAAATTAAAAGACAGCCTACAAACTGAGAGAAAACACTTGCAAACAATTCTACTGACAAGGGATTAATCTCCAAAATATATGAATGGCTCATACAGCTTAATCCCTGGAGAAGGAAATGGCAACCCACTCCAGTATTCCTGCCTGGAGAATCTCATGGACAGAGGAGCCTGGTGTGCTACAGTCCATGGGGTTGCAAAGAGTCAAATTAACTGCAACCGGTTTAATTGCAAGGGATTAATCTAAAAATATATGAACGGGCTCATACACCTTAATACACACACACAAAAAGGCCCAATTAAAAAATGGGCAGAAGACCTAAACAGACACTTCTCCAAAGAAGAAATACAGATGACCAACATGAAAAGATATATGTGAAAAGATGTTCAGCATTACTGATTATTAGAGAAATGCAAATTAAAACTGCAATGAGATATCACCTCATACCTGTCTGAATGGCCATCATTAAAAGTCTATAAATAATAAATGTTGGAGACGGTGTAGAGGAGGAGAAATCCTTCTACCATCTTGGTGGGAATGTAAATCGGTGCAGACACTGCGGAGAACAGTATGGGTGTTCCTCAAAAAACTAAAAATAGAACTACCATATGATTCTGAAATCGCACACCTGGGCATATATCCAGAGGAAACTCCAATTCAAAAAGATGTATTCATCCCAATGTTTACAGCAAGGCTTTTTACAATGCCCAAAGCATGGAAGAAACCTAAGTGCACATCAATGGATGACTGGATAAAGAAGATGTGATATACACAGACACACACACACACACACACACACACACACACACACAGAGGAATATTACTCAACCATAAAAAAGAATGAAATAATGTCATCTGCAGAAATGGATAGACCTAGAGATTATCATACAAAGTGAAGTAAGTCAGAGAAGACAAATATATGATAATCAGTTAATATATGGAATCTAAAAAAATGATACAAATGAACTTATTTACAAAGTAAAACAGTCTCATGGACAAGGAAAATTTAGCTACTGAAAGGGAAATGGGAAGTGATGAATTAGGAGTTTAGGATTAACAGATACACAGTACTATATAATGACAAGAACCTACTGTATAGCACAGAAAATTATATCCATTATCTTGTAATAACCTATATGGTAAAAGAATCTGAAAAAGATATATATATATATATGTATATACCCACACACACATATATATGTGTATGTATCTATAACTGAATCACTTTGCTGTATACCTAAAACTAACACAACACTGTAAATTAGCTATACTTCAATTAAAAAATTATTATATTAATAAAAGTCTATGTGATCTTGCAGTACATGTTTTTTTTTAAACTATCCCATTTTGCTGATACAGAAGTGATTTTCATCCTAGAATTGTATAGAATTACACAGAGATATATACAATTAAAAAAAGAAATCACAAAGTGACAACACTCTGTACATGACCTAGCCTGTTTCTTTAATGTGATATCTTTCATCTTTCAGATTTGTGATTATCTGTTTGGAAGCGCATATCTTTGATTGATTGGGCAATGGCACCAGTGCGACCAAATGAGCCTGCTTTGAACTTTGCATGATTCACTTTTTGAATCTGTCTAGTTCTGACTGTATCTGAAGATGTCATCTAGCTTGGGAGGAGTATGGCACTGATTTGCCTGGTTTTATAGACTGGATTTGATTTGCCCTACTAGCTTTTCAACACTCCTCTTCCAGTAAGACACTGACTACTGTGAAGAGGTAGACTTGTGACCAAATGCAACTGATTTCAGTTGCTTATTTTATAGAAAAATTGAAAATAAAGCTTGAAAGCCCTTATCAGTCTGTAAAATGATCCAAAAAAAATATGTAGCAAATAAGACCCACACACATTCAGAAAGTTCACCATGAGGAAGGGGAAAGCCTGACCACTGGCTGACATGATGGAGAAAAGATTTGGGGCAGAGTCCACTGTAGCCTTTATGGGCCTATGAGCAGGCAGAGGAGGGATGACTGTGTGGAGCTTAAACTAAAAGAACTGAGGCCAGAAAATTGAACCAATGGCCTCCCCCACCTCCTATGAAAGTGAAAAGTGAAAGTCACTCAGTCGTGCCTTACTCTTTGCGACCCCATGGACTATACAGTCCATGGAATTCTCCAGGCCAGAATACTGGAAGCCTTTTCCTTCTTCCAGGGGATCTTCGCAATCCAGGAATCAAACCCAGGTCTCCCTCATTGCAAGAGGATTCTTTACCAGCTGAACCACAAGGGAAGCCCTCCTATGGTGTGGAACAAAAGTAACTCAGCTTAATACTATAAAAATACAAGTTCTCTTTCTCCCCACACACTTTGGTAAACTACTCTCAGACCAGCAAAGCATCTGACCAGGACTAATGCTGATCTCCTTAATAAATAGAGGTATGGAAAATGTCTATCCTGATTTCAGGGCCACTTCCTGCCCACAATGACACTATGAGATGGCAGAAGCACAGAAAAGAGAATAACCTAGATTTCTCACATTCTATCTTCAGGGTTAGAATAACTAGAGTCGATACCTTAGCCTGAGGAATAAGCCCTTGGTTGGGAGGCGAGGATGGTCAGTAGTGAATTTAGTGATAGAGCAAGAAGGACATTATTAGGGACAGCAAAATGATATATGTGTGGTTTACAGGGTTAGGGCTGGGGGTGGTCATTGAATAAAACCACACTTTGGAAATAAGACATATTGCTTAATTCAATTGTAAAATTTAAAGTCCAGTAAAATTTTATTCTGTGTTTATACTTTAATGCTATCTTACTTTTCTAAAAATAATCCACCCTCAATAAACTTGAAGATAGAGTTATTAAAAAATTTTGCACTCCTTCAGTTCACACAAGAACATTCAGTGAGCATCTCATTCTGCAGTGTTATTATCATGTACAAGCACTTTTTTAAAAAAGCAAGTAATATATCAAGTTTCTACAACTTTAGTGTTTTCATTTAATACAATCTTAGGTAAAACAATTTTTATAAAGAATTACATTTAAAAAACTACTCCTAAGTGGATTAATATTAATATTAAGGTAGACTTTATTTTTAGCATGTGTATAATTCATACCATTATAAATTCCTAGTATTAACTCTATTTCCTGAAGAGCACCTCATCTATCTGAATTGATGCTTGTTCTAAGTATACGAAGATTCAAAATCTTTCCACCTTTTGACTAGATAACTTTTCTTTATGTCTATTTATACTTCATAAATCCATTATAAGCCCATCTGGAAAAGCAATTATTTCCAGGCATCAACTAATTTACTAGACTTCCTTCTCAATGGATATGTGGTTTCTACTTTAGACAACCAATTTCCATAGCAAATCAGGTGAATTTAGTTTCTGCATCCCTGTTTACACATAAGCTAAATTAAGAATGTTGTCATCATAGATGTAGCTACTGGCCAAATAAAAGGTGCAAAGTCTGGGAGTCACAATGACATGGGCAATTAGTGGAAGTCATGTCCAGAGTATTTCGCTCCAAGGCTTGTTCACTTACAGAAGGTTACATGCCAACAGCTCTGTAAATCAACAGAGTAATGGAAAGTGGACAAGGTATACACTTAGAATCTATTCTTTAGCCATTTGCTTTCTTGGACAAATACTTAGTCTCAAAGTATTTGAAGTCCCACATCTAAATGAAAATAATAATACCTAGCTTTATCTCACTTCAGTTCAATGGGAACATTTATGTAAAAAGTATAAAGGTATCATTGTGTCTATCAACCATACACTATTATGAAGCCTAGATGTATGTGTGTTATGCTGTGCTAACATTATACACTTCCAGGAGGCATTCAGTTGCTGAAGATCAATTACTTAGTTCTTTGGGTGTCAACTACTTATAAATATTTATCTTCATCTGCATGAGAAAATGAAGAAAAAAATGTTTATTTGTTTGGCAAAGTACAAATAGCATCCAGGTTTGCTCTGCAATGGAAGATTCGGGGATTTATCTTACACACGATAGGAGAATTATATGAGGTTAAGAACTGGTAGTCCAGAGTTTAAGAAGTCACTGCGCAATGCAAGGGACACCGGTTAGATCCCTGGTCTGGGAAGATACCACATGCCGAGGGGCAACTAACCCCATGCACCACAACTTAGGAAGCCTGCACAGTTAAGAGTCCGTGGTCCGCAATGAGAAGCCACGACAATGCGAAGCCTGTACACTGCAAATAGAGAGAAGCACCGGCTTGCCACAACTAGAGAAAGTCCGTGCCTAGCAAGGAAGGCCAGCAAAAATAAAATCAATGAACTAATTTTATAAAAGAGAGAATTATATGAAAAGTATGACAGAGGTACCTTTACCACACTAGCAGTAAAGCAACATAAAAAGCCTCAGCAGTAACTTACTAAAAATTGTATTCATATATATGTACACATGTATATAAATGTGTGTAAATATATTTATGAGCATGTGTCTATATATATATATTTATGAAATATTCAGTATTTAGATGTCATATTGAAAATCAAAGCTTTGGATGAAGTCATTCAGACTAGTCTCAATTTACTTTTTTCATTGTAACACCAAAATATAGAAAAAAATTAATTTAAAATGGTATGCTTTTTGCAAACTTTCCAAAAAAAGTTTATATGGAATCCTATGATTTGTTTACATACGAAATAACTGATTTACAAATATCATATGACTCTGGAGAAAGGAAAGGCTTTACCTCTCTTTATAGTTAATTATCTGTCTGATCACCTACATATATGATCTCTATATATGAATGAACAGTGTTTTAGGAATATGTCACTTTCTGATAAAATAAAAGTTTCATATTAACATTCACAAACTCATTTTTTAATAAATTATTTTCTCATTCATCTTCATGTAATATATACTCATTATACATAAATACTTAATGGAGAAATTTAAAGAAATGTAATCATAATACCAATACATGTCTAACTTTTCTTCAATTTTTAAAAAAAATTACTAAAATTACATAAAAATGCAAACTCCTTTATTAGGTATCAGTATAATAATCAAGTAAAATATGTGTCAAATAAAAGTTGAAATTCAAATACATATGTAAGACTAAGAAAAGGGAAGTCTAGAGGATATTTTAGAATTTTTACAGTATCTATAAAGATAAATTTCAGCTCTGAGGTTTTATAAAAAATCACCCTGTAATAATGGTTAATGGTTCTTTTAGTATTTAATAACATCTTACTGTAGAAAAGCTTCAGATTATTGTATTTTAAATAAAGCAACATGAAAAAAGAAAACAGCAAACATTTATAGATGGAATGTGTAAAGTTCCCCATGAAAGATAACTAAAGCCCATCTTTAGACTTATTTATGAATGTCAAAACCATGCAAACTAATTGCTTTTAATTAACTATTTGCAAAATGACAAACTGTTTAAGCAAAACCCAAACTCATAAAGTATTTTCTATTTATGTAATTAATACTATTAAAAAGAGGATAAAGATAAAACCTGCATTTTCTGAGAATGATCATTTCTATGCTATAGATAAAGCAAGAAATACCAGTGGGTTCAGTATTTTCTAAAAACCTAAATATGTAAGTCATAGGTATGCGATAATCTACTGCATAAGGAACATGGTCAACCAAACTGTGATAACTTTCCAGGGGGGGCAGATGGTCACTATACGTATAGTGTGCTGATTATTTTGTAATATATTAAAATGTTGAATCACTATGTTAAACACTTGAAACTAACATAATACGGTGCATCAACTATGTATATGTGTGCTTAGTCGCTCAGTCGTGTCTGACTCCAACTATACTTTAACTTAAAATAAATGAACACTGTCAGACAACTAGTATATAGAAGAGCTCACCACATGGAGAGAAAGGCAATGTGGCTGAGCATGGTGCGTAAGCGGTAGCTGGTGGGGGATCAAAGCAGAGAGGTGAGAGAAGATCACTGTGACTCTGCATGCCAAGGCAACCCATTTGGATTTTATTTTGAGGGTCACAGAAGCCACTAGAGGGTTAAAGCCGAGGCAGGACTTTACATTTGTAAAGCGATGACAGCTCGGAGTAGAACTGACTACAGAGGCAGGTAGTAGCGATGACAGGGTCTAGTCTGGTGGTAGAGGAGGGTTACTGTGACTAATGAAATGTGGCAGTGGACACCTGTTGTGATTCAGAAAACATAAACTTCCATAAAACACACAGATGTTTAACATCTCTGTCCTTCTGTGGTTTTTATTTTAATCAGCAGATAATAATAATGCTTATTATGGCTTCCCAGGTGGGGCGCTGGTGGTAAAGAACCCACCTGCCAAAACAGGAGACTTAAGAGATCCAGGTTCGAGATCTCTTGGAGAAGGGAGTGGCAACCCACTGCAGTATTCTTGCCTGGAGAATCCTATGGACAGAGGAGGCTGGCAGGTTACAGTCCATGGGGTTGCAGAGTTGGATACAACTGAAGTGACTTGGCACGCAATGAGAATGCAGACATTATCATGTTAGAACTTCTCAACTTCTGAGTTAATGAAGGGCATCTCAAGCTTTTTCCACATGGAGACTGCACGGATGATCATCAGTCTGCACCCAGAGAGGAGGTGACAAAGAGACATCAGCTTTCCGTCCCCTTCCTCATGTACCTCCTCCAGCAATACCAGTAAGACACATGCTCTGCCTGCAGGGTGCTTTAGCTGCTTAGGGAAACTGAATTAAGCTCAAGAGAAAAATGTGCTGTGCAAGGAAGTCTGTATCCAGTAAGTAGCACAAGCAGTGAGTGCTCTAGAAAATGACAAAAATAATCCTTATTTAAGTACTTACATGTTAAACACTGTGTTAAGGACACTACTTCATTCGATTTAACTCAGTATTGTCCCAAAACATGAGACAGCTAAGATTCATAGAAGTAAACTTGGGCATGTTCACAAAACTAGTGAATGCCATGATTCAAACTCAGTTCTGTCTGAACCCAAACACCCTCTTCCAGTCACTTGGTTTTTACAGGTAAGAGTAGGTGCTTTAAGGATTTATAGTCAAAGATGTCTTCACTAGGAGAGAGTGAGTTACAATTTTCAGAGAAATGAAAACAAAGGCAAGGCATTTCTGAAAAGAGAACGGAGAATGATATGAGTGATAGATACAAATGCATGTTAAACAGGTAGGCATGGAAAAAGAAAAAATTCCTTCAGGGTAAGTCGAAGAGACTGGCTACTTGCAAATAGATATTACTATTTTATCTATGTCCTGGATGGTAAGGTGTTAGTGGAGGTGGTATAAGTTAGTCTCCGGGCTGGCCCATAACACCTCTGTAAGGCAAAAGGCTTTACTCTCTCTTTCTTCTTCCAACTGGGAGTCAGAGGCAGAGAAGTCAGTGCGGGGGACCAGGACCCTGAGAATGCAAGTCCTTAAAGCTTAAAGAAGCCGGGGTCTCTGAAAAATCCTCCAGCAGGTTGCTCACTGATCAAGGTTACACATGTCAGATGTTCTGAGCAAGAAGTAGACATTTATTAGATTAAGTTACTAAGCACTGTGGAATTTTAACTTCTATAACTATGTATCCCAAATAACACACAGTGAAAATTTCACCTGATGAAGATGTGAAGTTAAGGTACATTAGACTCTGTAGATTGACTTGTTCAACATCTGTTTTCAACCAATGCTCTCCTTCTTTTCCTGAATCCACTACAGATCCAGGTTCCCTAAGAATTAAAGTGGAACATGAGATACCACTCTGATCAATGAGATGTAAATGTAAGTTTCATGAGTATGTTTCTTCTCCATTTCCCCAGCTCCCTTCTTTTGTGTGAGAGAGGCTGTGGTACCTGAGGTTGTACCAGCCGTATTGTTACCAGGAGGGGAAAAGCCAAGAATATCTCAGAGGTATGAGTGCTGATATTACTGAGGCACGGTACCAACCCCCAAAACTACACACCTACAGACCCCAGTAAACACATACACACACCAACTAAGGAAACCCCTTTCTTTAAGATACAGATATTCATGAGTTTGGCTACTTGAAGCAGAACACAATTTTAACAAATATGAAGGTTAAGTGGATGCAAAATAGTGTATCTAGGACATTTGCACATGGTTGGAGACATTTTTGGTGGCCTCAAATGGAGGAAATGGGTAGAGGCCGACAATGCATAGGACAGCCGTCTATACAAAGGACTGTTCAGTCCAAGTATCAATAGTGCTGAGGTTGAGACTCTGTACTAGAACTGGCAAAGCCCCTGCATTCAAAGGTGTCAGTACTTCTTTACTTTGATTATGATTATCTTTAGCAGAATTTTGAACAAGAGAGTAACGTGAGTAAAATGAGCAGAGAAGAGAGTAACCTGCGGTTTTATGCAGAATGAACAAATGGGAAAAGGAGTTCAGAAGCCCAGATAAGAAACTGGTTATTAGAACCTGGATGATGTGGTGGAGAAACAGAAAGGAAGGCTCAAACCCTCGATTAATTAGGAAAGAGGAGTTTGAGAACAGAATGACAAAAGTGGTTGGCAGAATTGAAGTAAGTGGGTACTGGATGAGCAGCATGATATTAAACATTTAAGTGGAAAATGAAATGTTTAACCACTTATTATACTAATGTTAGCAAACATGCAACCTTGCCAAAACATTGAAAACAAAAGATCCAAATAAAAGACCTTCATATCCCCTTGTCCCCTGAACAGGCTGGAAGTGTCAGAATTATAACTGAAATATAAAAATAGCCGTGTTTTTAACACAGGTATAATACACTTAACACGTAAAGCCACAAACTGCCAACATCCATTGGATCATAGAAAAAGCAAGAGGATTCCAGAAAAACATCTACTTCTGCTTCATAGACTATGCTAAAGCTTTTGACTGTGTGAGTCACAACAAACTGTGGAAAATTCTTCAAGAGATGGGAATACCAGACCACCTTACCTGCCTCCTGAGAAATTCAGGTCAAGAAGCAATAGTTAGAACCAGGCATGGAACAACTGACTGGTTCCAAATTGGGAAAGGAGTACATCAAGGCTGTATATTGTCACCATGCTTATTTAACATATATGCAGAGTACATCATGTGAAATGCCAGGCTGAATGAAGCACAAGTTGGAATCAAGATAGCCGGGAAAAATATCAATAACCTCAGATATAAAGATGACACCACTGTAATGACAGAAAGCAAAGAGGAACTAAAGAGCCTCTTAATGAAAGTGAGAGTGAAAAAGTTGGCTAAAAACTCAACATTCAAAAAATGAAGATCATGGAACCTGGTCCCATCAATTCATGGCAAATATATGGAGAAACAATGGAAACAGTGAGAGACTTTATTTTCTTGGGTTCCAAAATCACTGCAGATGGTGACTAAAACTGTGAAAGTATACTTGAGAAAGTATTTTTGAAGTGCAGATGAATAGGAAACAAGACTTGTCTTGAACACACACACAATAGCATCACAGAATTTAAAAGGAGAAGAAAACAAAGTCCCTTATATACCAGTTTCATTCCAACAGCACATTCACAAGTTCAATTTGTTTGTACATCCAACAGAGTTAGCCCAGGTACCCAACAAACACAACAAGCTATATAGTACTGTACTGTAATAGGTATATAATACTTTTCACATAAATAATACATAAAAACAAACACAAACAATAAAATATTTTTTAATTTTACAGTACAGTACCTTGAAAAGTGGGCTTCCCAGGTGGCGCTAGTGGTAAAGAAAACCAACTGCCAAAGTGGAGGCATAAGAGAAGTGGATTGATCCCTGGGTGATGAAGATCCCCTGGAGAAGGAAATGGCAATCCACTCCAGTATTCTTGCCTGGAGAATCCCATGGACAGAGGAGTCTGGCAAGTTACAGTCCATGGGATCGCAGAGTCAGAGACAACTGACTCTGCGACTGACACATACTGACACATACCTTGAGAAGTACAGTAGTACAGTACAACAGCTAACACACAGGGGCTGGCATGGAGTGAACAGGCAAGAAGAGTTACTGATCGGAGGAGAGTGAGGAGGTGGGAGATGGTAGAGCTGAAGGATCATCAGCAACAGAAGTCAGAGGGCGAGCTGCAATTTCACTCATGCCTGACGCTGATGGCACAGGTTCCGGCTCCTTGCTGGATTCAACTCTATCTACCCTCTTAAAATAAATGATCCACTGATGTCTGGGTAGTAGCTCTTTTTTTTCTCATTATAGATGACACAGTAGCACTGGATTGTATTCTGAATGGCTGTTTCAACCTTCGTGTACCATTCTACATTTGGGTCCTGTACTTTAAAAACTAACAGTGCCTCCTCAAATAAAGTTAAACCCCCTTGCCATTTTCTGTGCTGTGAATCTCTTTAGTTTTTCAGTTGCTTCTTTTTCCTCTTGTATCTCTTCATTCTTTTTCTGAGGCTTCAATTTCATTGTTATCTCGTGGCACTTCTTAGCAGTACCAGCTACATCACCATTGCTTTTACACAAGTTTCTGGGCATCTCTGGCTTGAAATAAAGCTAGTATACTACTGGTAGTCTATGCAGTATTGTAAAGCACACTTGTAGAGGATGCACACACATGACACTGTACAATAGACATGAACTAATTTCCATGATTGGACATGCAAAGGCACATTCACATCTTTGAAAGTTTGCAACTTGAAGGTTCCGACTTACTGTGTACTTGGCTATGTGTTCTCACTACATCATGAGTCAGGAGGAAATGGAAGTTTATAAATGTATTCACTGAATATTCTCTACTTTATCTATATATTTTATAGAAATTTAAATAGAATATGGTTAAATGAATATTATGAAAAATGCACAGAGCAGATTCAAACATGCTGTAGTCAACTCTAGTAAAATTCCTTTGTTCTCATGAAGTCCTAATTAAATAGTTCTCCCAATATGATTATATTATATTATTTTATAAAGATATCCAAAAAGTGTAAACTGTATGTGAATTACAGAAAAGGTGATGATTATAAGCATATCACAAAACTAGGCTTTAACAAAGCTCTGTGAACTACTGTGAAAGCTTCATTCTTTTCTGAATATGCCATATTTGATCAAAAAACTTTATAAATCTGAAGTATGTAACTTGCTTATTCCTAAGGTAACATTATTGACTAAAATAAATATCAATCACTCATACACAGTATCCATGCTATGAGTTTACAGTTTACTAAATTACCTTTGGTTTTGCATTGCTGTTACTGATGTGTAACAGGTTCCAACAGATTCCAGCATTTTACTGATGGTATTTTTTGCCTACCAAGTTACACTATATTGAAGACGAGTTTTATTCTGTAAAATAGGGGATTCAAGTTGTTCCCCAACTACCCGCAAGCATCCTGAAAGTTAAATAGCTTGTTTCTCTCCAAATGAAAGACTTAACTAAAATAAGCAGTATGAACAATCTCCAACTGTGAACTAATTAAAGACAATTCTCTTTCAAGGTTTTCTCACTAGATGTCATTTGTGATTTTATTTTGCTTTCCTTAAACTTGTCCTATTTTACATGCCTGCTCTTTCAAGATTTATCCTTAAATGGTACGATATTTTAATATTGGAAGTCAGTGACATTCTACTGGGTTACACTTAATATTAAGCTATTTACAAATTACAAAATAAGTGAGAAAAAATTATAATACTAAGAAGTAGCATGATGTAATAAATAGATGACAGTCTACTTTTTCAAGCCTGTTTTAACGTCCAAAAAGTCATGTCTAACTGGCCACAGATAAGGCTGCAAAACTATATGCTTTATATTCTCTATAACTTCAGTTCCTTATGCCCTGCTTCCACTTATATTGTCAAATTTGTAGTGTTGAAAAGGTTGGGGGAAATAACTGTGGAAGTTTTTTAGGAAAAAAATCAAATCTAATATCATATCATGTTTTAAAATGTTTAAATAACAGAAAAGTGGACAGAGTACCAACGTAATACCTGAAGAAATGTAATGAAAAACTCAAGGAAAAATAGTCAGTTTAGTCGCTCAGCCGTGTCTGACTCTTTGCGACCCCATGGACACCAGGCCTCCCTGTCCATCACCAACTCTGGGAGGTTCCTCAAACTCATGTCCATTGAGTTGGTGATGCCATCCAACCATCTCATACTCTGTCATTCATCCCCTTCTCCTCTTGCCTTCAATCTTTCCCAGCATCAGGGTCTTTTCAAATGAGTCAGTTCTTCACATCAGGTGTCCAAAGTATTGGAGCTTCAGCTTCAGCATCAGTCCTTCCACTGAATATTCAGGACTGATCACCTTTAGGATGGACTGGTTGGATCTCCTTGCAGTCCAAGGGGCTCTCGAGAGTCTTTACCAACACCACAGTTCAAAAGCAACAATTTTTCGGTGCTCAGCTTTCTTTATAGTCCAACTCTATCTTTTTCTAGAAAAAATACTAGAATTCAACAAAAGAGGAGTACTTCCTTCTAGAGTAACAGGGTAATGAAAAACATCTTGACTATGCCAAAGCCTTCGACTGTATGGATCACAATAAACTGGAAAATTCTGAAAGAGATGGGAATACCAGACCACCTGACCTGCCTCTTGAGAAATCTGTATGCAGGTCAGGAAGCAATAGTTAGAACTGGACATGAAACAACAGACTGGTTCCAAATAGGGAAAGGAGTACATCAAGGCTGTATATTGTTACCCTGCTTATTTAACTTATATGCCAAGTACATCATGAGAAACGCTGGGCTGGATGAAGCACAAGCTGGAATCAAGATTGCCAGGAGAAATATCAATAACCTCAGATATGCAGATGACACCACCTATATGGCAGAAAGTGAAGAAGAACTAAAGAGCCTCTTGATGAAAGTGAAAGAGGAGAGTGAAAAAGCTGGCTTAAAGCTCAACATTCAGAAAACTAAGATCATGGCATCTGGTCCCATCACTTCATGGGAAATAGATGGGGAGACAGAGGAAGCAGTGTCAGACTTTATTTTTTTGGGCTCCAAAATCACTGCAGATGGTGATTGCAGCCATGAAACTAAAAGACTCTGACTCCTTGGAAGGAAAGTTATGACCAACCTAGATAGCATATTAAAAAAAAAGAGACATTACTTTGCCAACAAAGGCCCGTCTAGTCAAGTCTATGGTTTTTCCAGCGGTCATGTACGGATGTGAGAGTTGGACTGTGAGGAAAGCTGAGAGCCGAAGAATTGATTCTTTTGAACTGTGGTTTTGGAGAGACTCTTGAGAGTCCCTTGGACTGCAAGGAGATTCAACAAGTCCATCCTAAAGGAGATCAGTCCTGGGTGTTCATTGGAAGGACTGATGCTGAAGCTGAAACTCCAATACTTTGGCCAGCTCATGTGAAGAGTTGGCTCATTGGAAAAGACCCTGATGCTGGGAGGGATTGGGGGCAGGAGGAGAAGGGGATGACAGAGGATGAGATGGCTGGATGGCACCACCGACTCGATGGGCATGAGTTTGAGTAAACTCCGGGAGTTGGTGATGGACAGGGAGGCCTAGCTTGCTATGATTCATGAGGTCGCAAAGAGTTGGACACATCTGAGCGACTGAACTGAACTGAACAGGGTAATGAACAGCCTGCAGGCCTGTTGACCACTATGATCTTGTCACTTCCCACTAAATTTGTTTCAAGGGCTATTAATAATTTACTGAGATGTTAAACTTCAGGAATTGTGCATGCATTACTCTACATATAATACTCACTGCAATCCGTTGAGTTAAAACTAATAAAAATCAATGAAAAAAAAAGAGACTATAGGCAAATACATCCTTTGGCTCAATCCTCTAAGGTTTTATCATATAAATATAAATCACTTTATATTAAAAAAAAACTAGTTTTATCTCCATTTTGAAGGAAAATATGTTAATAGCCAGTAGAAGTTAAATCCAAATCTGAATGGAAGCAGGCTGATAACAACTATTCTTAATATGAATTATTTTTTTAAAAGTTTGGACCAGTTGTTTCAAGGACTAGTTTGAATTAGTCTCATAGTCTTTGCCATCTGGGTTTTTCCTACCAACCCAAAAATATCTCTTGTGACTCCATTCATAAATTATTCTATTCTTTCCAAATTGATGTTACTCATTACTTCTCATATTCATGTTCTTTTTAAATTATATTTTAAAAGAGTTTGATCTCATGCTATCTCCTAGCCTTGAAAAAGAAATTTCATCATTACATAGTTTCTCCACTGATTCCCATTTTATGCCTTCCTGTAACACAATCCTCTTGAGGAGAATACTCCTGTCCTCTTCAATTTTTAAGTCTAATTTACTGTTTATAATACATTTGCAATCTTACTTGGTCTACTGGAAAGCATAATGTCGACCTAGCACTCTGAATAGTTCTTAGAATTTTAATAACATTTGTGGGAGGTGCTGACCGCTTAGCATTTATCCAGAGACCATCTCACATTTCTCAGTCCTACTGAAATTTGGAATGAGTCTAGTTCTGACCACAAATATAAGAAACGGGAATCAGCTAGAGGCCAAGCCATTTAACAGGTGATGCGTGACCCACCAGTTTTCTCTTCTGCAAGGAGACCACTTTCACGTTACTTTCCCAACAAGGGTACGTCTAGTTAAAGCTATGGTTTTTCCAGTAGTCATGTATGGATGTGAGAGTTGAACTATAAAGAAAGCTGAGCGCCAAAGAATTGATGCTTTTGAACTGTGGTGTTGGAGAAGACTTTAGAGTCCTTTGGACTGCAAGGAGATCCAACCAGTCAATCCCAAAGGAAATCAGTCCTGAATATTCATTGGAAGGACTGATGCTGAAGCTGAAGTTCCAATACTTTGGACCCCTGGTGGGAAGAACTGACTCATTAGAAAAGACCCTGATGCTGGGAAAGACTGAAGGCGGGAGGAGAAGGGGACAACGGAGGATGAGATGGTTGGATGGCATCAGCGGCTTGGTGGACATGAGCTTGAGCAAGCTCTGGGAGTTGGTGATGAACAGGAGTGCTGCAGCCCATGGGGTCGCAACGAGTTGCACACAACTGAGTTACTGAACTGAACTGAACTGAAGGAGACCACAGAAACCTTCAGTTCAGATGGTAGAGTCAGAAGGTGGAAATGAACTGGAGACCTTTGTTAGTGTGTAGAAGTAAACAACCCTGGAGAGTCACAGAGCCCCCATGAACTTCTGTGAGTTAGAAATCAATGTTGGGAGTCATGAACCAGTGAGATTTGGAAACTGTTTCTGGAGGATTCTTTACTCTATCCTGATCAATACTGGGACATAAGCAGTAGGTGACTGTTGCTAAAGCAACCCCAAAAGCAAAAAAAAAAAAAACGGAAGCATGTGACATCTGATGAGCAGGCTGGTGGAGGCTGCAAAGACTATGACTTAGGAAGTGGCACACGATTTGATGGTACTGTTGCCTCTGAGAACTTGCAGTTCTGACCCTGTGGGCCATGAGCTGTAGGGGCTCTAAATATCAGAAAATGGAACTGTAGGAGTGTGTGCTGGTTGCTACCAGCTATATTTGACAAGGAATACAAGAAAGAGATGATTTAGCAAGAAATATGTCTGAAAACATACATCTGGGGAAAGTCTTGAATTCTTAGACCCCCAGAGTAAGAGATGAATGGAAAAGGACCTTGAGAGACAAATGCCTATTAAAATTTAAGCCTCAGATGCAAAGATCAGATTAAGCATCTGAGGGAGAAAGTGAAATCAAGAATGAAACTTTCTGTCCTGAAAGTGACAGCCTTCTGGTAAACATGTGTGCGTGCATGTGCAGTCCTGTCCAACTCTTTGTGACCCCATGGACTGTAGTCCGCCAGATTCCTCTGTCCATGCAATTTGCCAGGTAAGAATACTAGAGCAGGTTGCCATTTCCTTCTCCAGGAGATCTTCCCGACCCAGGGATCAAACACTTATCTATTGTGTCTTTTTCACTGGTATGCAGTTCTTTACCAGCTGAGCCATCAGGGAACCTTTATGATAACTCTCCTTAAATCTAGATGGACCTGGAAGGTGAAAACAAACAAATGTCTGAGAAAGTCTCAGCCCCAACCATGGGTGTGATTCCTAGCATTCAATCTGAGTAGGAGTCATAGATAGAAAGCCTATTGGGCCTTGAGAATCACACTGAAAACAAATACCTGCCAAAGATGTGATATGTGAGCCTTATCATTCCTTGGAATTCCAACTTTAATTAAGGCAAGACCTTAATTAAGAAAGCCATGCAGCCCCGAAAAGGGCATATTCTACAACAGCCACTTAAGATATAGCTAAGAAGCAGCTTAAAAACTAGAAGAAACTGTCAGAGCCTCAAAGAACAGTGAATAAGATGCTCCCCCAGAAAGTACATTAGGCCTTATAAAGGAGCAGAGTCCCAACTGAGGCTTGGGCATGCAGGATGGTGGGGTGGAGCGGCGGTGGGGCCGGGGGTGGGGGAGGTTGGGGGGCGGGTCTTTGAAATGTCTGCCTGGCAAGGATTCAATATTTCAGAACTGCTATGAATCCTAAGTCCTGGATAGCTCCCTTTCATTCCATTTCTGGAATGTTTTTTACTGCTTCTATTCTATCCCATTTCTACCATAGAGTGTCATGGGGCTGAGGAAATGCAAACAGCTTGTCCTTATTGCTATTTAATCAGTCTGAATTTAGAGACTATGCCATAATATTCAGAAATCTTGGATTCTGAGCTTGATGCAGTGGCTAGGTAGGACATTGGTTTGTTTTCATTGGGACATGTCACAATAATGGAGCAAAGAGGCATTTTGTAAACAGAAGGGTTAACTGTAACAGTGACGACTGCGCTCACTGAACAGCCCTGTGTGATGCCCCTCTGCCCAACCCCCACACATGCTATTCCAGGCCCTTTCGCTGGAAGCCATGGATCTAGTTCCGGCAAATGTGCTGTGAATGGAAATGATGTTTACAACTTCTAGGCTAAAATATGTAAGCACCAGAACACACCTTTCTGCTCTCCTCGTGGGTAAAGTAGTCATATAGACCTTGAGATGGAAGACCCCCAGGATGGAAGCATCCCAGATCTCCACACGGAGGAAATCTGCTCAGGACAGCACACTGGATCTGCAGTGGCCATTACCATAATCTATGAAAAATATCAACACACTCTGCAAGCCAGAAAGCAAATGGTTAAATATGAACAGATGTAAGGTTCGTAAAAGTTGAAAGTTAAGCACCGTTAGCAGTGAGACAATTAACAAGAACAGACAATTAACAAGAATTTTGTACCTCAAATTCCAGAAATGTCCAAAAGTTGGTGGTATCACACACCTCAGAGTGGGAGATGAACAACAAAAAAAACCAGAGTATTAATTCAAAGTCTTTACAGTAAGCTCCAAGGACCCCGGAGCGCTTTTCTCATCCATGTTTTCAGAAGGCTGTTTGTTCCTGTAACAAGTTTGGAAGCTTGTCTTCTATAGAGACTGTCAGAAGGACTTTGGGCTTAGGAACAGACAGCAAGCACACCAGAGGGCCACACTAAAAACAGAGAAATAATGAGGGACAGCTTTCTGTATAATTCAAGCTCCATCCCCCTTTCCTCCTGACCCTGCAGCCTTCATGTACAGATCTTCCTCCTCCCAACTCCCCACAAACATGTAGGAGACTGAATGATCCAGAAGAACTGACCAAATCCAGAGAAGAGACTTCATATTTGAACATTCCTGCAATAAAATGACACACATTAAAAACTGTACACTAAGGATAACCAATGAATCAGCCATACCTACAGCCTTCAAAGGATTTTTTTTAGTACCTCTCACCAATAGTCAGTGGGAGATTACTGGATACTTGAAAAATATTTCTGATACAAAAGAGAACTAAAACAAATAGGGGAAAAACCCCATAAACACAAGAGATTTTTGCACAACAGAGAAAGAAGCAAACACATTTACCATCAATATTCTCTGAGAGAAAAGAGAAGTTCTGAAAAAAAGACTATTCTTTTAGAAATTTAAATGAGAACATTTAAGTTAAAAAAAGAGCTGAAAGGCAAAGTGGAAGGCATCATTCAAAAAGGAGAACACAAAGTTTGCAGCAAATAGGAAGGAAAATAATCAATCAATGAAAGTTGTCATCTTATAAAAAACACCTGTTTTTTAAAAATTTCTACAACTGTTAGATTTGAATAATGATAATGATAGTAATAATAATAATACCTTATTACATACCCCACAGTTATTACCCCCCTCATGTGGTTGCAGTAGGAAAAAAATTAGTTAAATGAGTTAGTACAGTCACTTAGAACCATGCCTGAAACAAAATAAACAATTGATAAACACTATAATTATTAGTAATAATTACTACTAATAATATTACTATTAAGGTAAAAACTATGTGTTCCTAAAACAAGAGAAAAGTAAATTGGTTGGAGGCATAGAGTTAAAGAAAATTATCTTAAAAAAAAAAAAAAGAAAATGTCTCCAAGGGTTTGTGTCTGAGACTTAAAATGTCCACCTGGTATTTGATGCAAATAATGAAAACAGACCTGTGCCAAAAGAGATCATTGTGAAATGTCACTAAACTAAGGGTAAAAGAGAAAATCTAAATGCTTTTCAGAGATGACGAGAGAAAGAGGGAAGTAATAATTATAAATAAAGGCTCAGTAACTGGAAGGGCATCAGAATTCTTAGTGTCCAGAAGACAACAAAAGCCAGAAAATAATGGCTCGAAATTATGAGCGGAAATGATTACTGATCTAGAACTCCACACACAGGGAATTATCAGTCAAGATGCAGGATAAACCAAGATCATTTTCAAATATGCAAGGTGGTGCATGCACATTCTATTGTATCCAACCCTTTGTGACCCCATGGGTTCTTCTGTCCATGGAATTTTCCAGGCAAGAATGGAGCGGGTTGTCATTTCTTTCTCCAGATCTTCCTGACCCAGGGATTGAATCCATGTCTCCTGCATTGACAGGGGGCTTCTTTACCAGCTGAGCCACCAGGGGAATCCACACATGCGAGGTGGGTAGTTTTTTCAAAAATGGTCACAATATTCTGCAGTTTCTCCATCAAGGGGCAGCACCTCTTTCTCCACCACTTGAATCTAGGTTTGGATATGTGATCGCTTGTATAATGGGACAGGATCAAACAGTACACAGTCAGAGGCTCAGAAAGGGGCTGTATGCTAGGTCTTGTCCTCTCATGTCACTGAGAACCCAGAGGCCACCATGAAGAAGCCACGGATGGTCTCCAAGGATGAGAGACCACACAAATGGAGTGAGGCCCCAGCCATCTCAGTCATCCCAGCTGAAGACCCAAATATGGGAGTGAGACCACCTTGAACTGTCTAGCCCCAGCTAAGCTAGCAGACCTAAAGAACTAACTGACTCCCCAAAACTGAACTAACAAACTATTGCTGTTTTAAGCCACTAAGTTTGGAGTGGATTGTTATACAGCAAAGCTAATGAATTTAGCCTCAAATTTTCTCAGGGAGCCTCTACAGAATGTACTTTGTTGTTCAGCTGCTAAGTCATGAGCAGCCCTTTGCAATCCATGGACTCCAGCAAGCCAGGCTCCTCTGTCCTCCACTAACTCCTGGAGTTTGCTTAAATTCATGTCCATTGAGTCCATGATGCTATCTAATCATCTCATCCTCTGTCCTCCTTCTCCTTTGGACTTCAATCTTTCCCAGCATCAGGGTCTTTTCCAATGAGTCAGCTGTTCACATCAGGTGGCCAGAGTATTAGAGCTTCAGCATCAGTCCTTTCAGTGAATATTCAGGATTGATTTCCCTTCAGATTGACTGGTTTGATTTCCGTGATGTCCAAGGGACTCTCAAGAGTCTTCTCCAGCACCACAATATGAAGGCATCAATTCTTTAGTGCTCAGCCTTTTTTATGGTCCAACTCTCACATTCATATCTAACTCCTGAAAAAAACATACCTCTGACTACACAGACCTTTGTTGGCAAAGTGAAGTCTCTGCTTTTCAATACACAGTCGAGGTTTGCCATAGTTTTCCTTCCAAGGAGCAGGCGTCTTTTAATTTCATAGCTGCCATCACTATCTGCAGTGATTTTGGAGATCAAGAAAATAAAGTCTGTCACTGTTCCTACTTTCCCCCCATCTGTTTCCCAGGAAGTGATGGACAGGATGCCATGAACTAATTTTTTCTGAATGTTGAGCTTGAAGCCAGCTTTTTTGCTCTCCTTTTTCACCCTCATCAAGAGGCTCTTTAGTTCCTCTTTACTTTCTGCCATTAGGATGGCATCATCTGCATATCTAAGGTTGTTGATAATTCTCCTGGCAATCTTGATTCCAGTTTGAGCTTCATCCAGCCTGGCATTTTGCACGATATACACTGCATATAAGTTGAATAAGCAGGGTGACAATATACAGCCTTGATGTACTCCTTTCCCAATTTGGAACCAGTCTGTTGTTCCATGTCTAGTTCTAACTGTTGATTCTCGACCCACATACAGGTTTCTCACGACACAGGTAAGGTGGTCTGGTACTCCCATCTCTTTAAGAATTCTCCACCATTAGTTATGATCCACACAGTCCAAGGCTTTAGCATAGTCAATCAGGCAGAAGTAGATGTTTTTCTGGAATTCTCTTGCTTTCCCCATGATCCAATGAATGTTGGCAATTTGATCTATGGTTCCTCTGCCTTTTCAAAGCCCAGCTTGTACATCTGAAAGTTCTTGGTTCCCATACTGCTGAAGCCTAGCTTGAAGGATTTTGAGCATAACCTTGCTAGTATGATCCCTTCATGGATCACAACTTTGTTATGGTGAAGGGGCTTGCATAAGTCAATGAAGCTATGAGACATTCTGTAGTTTGGCCACCCAAGATGGATGGGCCACAGTGAAGAGTTCTGACAAAATGTGGTCCATTGGAGGAGGAAATGGCAACCCACTTCAGTATTCTTGCCAGGAGAACTGCATGAACAGAGGATGTATACTACCAAACAAAAATTTAAAAAGCAGATATAGTTGGTTCCAGGAAGCAGTAGATCCAACCCAAGAGAGTGGCAAAGAGAATTCCAAGGATGACTTTGAAAAACAGACATAGGACAATAGCTAAGCATCAAAAACAGTGGGCAAGTCAGACAGTCTAGAAAGGAGTTTCAGGAAGGCATCACCAAAGAAAATAATTTGTTTTGGGTGTATAAAAACTAGGCAATAAAAGGCAATTGTTAACTCCAAGGTAAAACGAAAGTTTATACAAGAAATGGAAGGTTTCATGCTAAATACTTTGAACCAGTTGTGAGCAAGAATTACATAGGCATAGCAGTTTAATGCAGAAACAAAAATAAGAAAGCATAGTTGGATGATTGTTAGGTAGAAAAGACTTTGAATTACCCATCTCTAGGGAGGGGCAATGAGAGGTACAAAAGAGCAGAGCAGAAGACTTCTGTGTTGGAGTATAATTAAAAGTTTTGACTCCTGTAAATACATTAGTTTAGAAAAAGAAAATTATATTTGGAAATAGGTTAAGAGCCAAAGAAATATATATTAAAGAAAAACCTCTAACTGTACTTAACTCTTCTGTGTATTATATCATATGTTTATGTCTATGACTCATATAGTGTGTCTATACTTATTTCTTGAAAAAATTCTAGCTAGGTGTTTATCAACAAACTGCAAAGATTTAACTATTTTGAATCTATACCTCACTTGCTAGTAATAAATTATGAATAAACCAATAGAAGCAAAATACACATTTACAAAAGATTTTATCATGGCACTTTCGTAAGAACAAAACAATCTGGAAAGAGGGAATTTTATATATATTTATGCAATTTAGAAAATCATACTTTTGAAGATTAATGACATAAGGATAGGTGAGCTTAAACCAAAAAAGTGCAAAATAGAATAATATCTCGTATTGTATATTATATATAAATAAGGTATGTGTGTGGTGTGTGTATATAAAATATAAGATGTAAAGATGGTTTTATTGTTCACTTTTACTTGTCTATACAGTCCATATGATCTGCGATGATTTTTGCATAACCAAATATGATGAAAAAACATGAAACATTTAATTTAATATTCAGCTTATAAATAAATATTTTTAAAAATCTCTTGTCTTTATGAAACTCTATTCCCATTTCATGAAAAAGAAAAACAAAAAATATCAGTTTTCTGTTCCTGGTAAAGGTAGTATAGGTTCCTTTAGACAGCGATTATAATCTGTAGACACAATATGAAAATCAAATATTTGAAGGTAGTGAGGAGTGGAAAAAAAGTAGGCAGAAACTGGAGTAGATTAAAAGAGATTCTTGTTGACACAGGTTTTTCTTGGAAGACACTCTGCATTCAGGTGAAACAAAAAATAACACACTTACCTCTGGCTGATTCATGTTGATGTATGGCAAATTATCCTTCAATTAAAAATAAATAAACTAAAATATTTTTTAAAAATTAACACACTTAAAAGGTAGGAGCACCCAGAGTCTGTACAAAGTCCAACAAACAAAAAATTGTGTCTGATCAAGAAGAAAAAAGTTACCCTATGAAAATAGACTGTCAGATGACCTGGCTGATGATATTTCAGAGAAAGACTTTAAGGCAGTTGCTATAAATGTATCTGAGAAGTTAAGGAAAATATGAAAATAATAAGAAAAAAAGGGGAAACTTGAGAACAATAAAAATATGGGAAAATAAAAATATAACTAACCTAAATGAATAAATACTTTAATTAAAAATTAGATTTTGTTAGACTCAGCTACACACTGCATGGGCTTCCCTGGTAGCTCAGTGGTAAAGAACCCACCTGCCAATGCAGGAGATGCGAGTTCGATCCCTGGGACAGAAAGATACTCCAGAGAAGGAAATGGCAAGCCATGTTAGTATTCTTGCCTGGAAAATCCCATGGACATAGGGGCCTAGAGGGCTATAGTCCATGGGATTGGAAGAGCCAGACATGACTTAGTGACTAAACAACAACAATGAAACACACTGCATGCATGAGATGAACTTAAAATACAAAGACACAGAGAGACAAAGTAAATGGAAAGAAGATATACCATGCAAATGTAAGCCAGTATGGTTATACTAACATCACTGAGATATGGAATTATCCACTGATAAAGAAGGACATTTCATAAAGATAAAATAATAACCATTATAAATGTGTATGAATCTCTATTAGAGTTTTAAAGTACATGATACAAAAGCTGGCAGAACTAAAAGGAGAACTAGAAAAATCTATAGTCATATTTGGAGATTTTAACACCCTTGTATCAATAATTGATAGAATAACTAGGCAAAGAATTCAACAAATATAGAAATGTTGAACAGCAAAACTGGAATTTATAAAATGCTATCTCTAATAACTGCAGAATAGACATTATTTTCAAATGTGTAAGGAACTTGCACCAAATCAGAAAATGTGCTGCAGTATAATGTAAGTCTCAATAATTTTTTAAAAAAGGAATTTGTACAGCATACATTCTGATCATCATAGACTTAACTATAAACCAACAACACTAAGATATCCAGAAAAATTCTCAAACATCTGTAAATTAGTCAACACACTTTTAACAGTTTTTGGCCCATCCTCTGGACCAAAAAAAAAAAAAAAAATCGCATGAGAAATTTAAAAATATTTAGGTTAGAATAGAAATAAAAAGATAAAAATGTCAAAATTTGTATGATGAACAAACCTTATAGCATTATATACTTGTATTAGGAAAAAGAGAAAGCATTAAAATTAACAACCTAAGTTTTCATTTTAGGAAGCTAGAGTAGCAAAGAAGAATTTAACTCAAAGAAGTAGAAGGAAAGAAATAATAAGAGCAGAAATCAATCAAATTGGAAACACTAATCCAACTGTGTTGCTTTCTGGTGGTCTAGTTTAAAATTAATATATATATTAAGAAAACCAGAGTAACAAATATCCAGTGTTCTTTAAACTGATTTTCTCTAGCAAGGTTTTGTCAAATACCTCCTGGAAGATACTTGATGGCAGTCTGTATCTCATATTAAACATGAAAATAAGGGGCCTGTGGAAGAGCTAGTGTTTGCATGAAGTCCAAGAGCAGAGACCAGCAGACCCAGACCTGCAAGAATGCAAAAGCATAAAGTTTCCCAAGCAGTGGGGGAATTTCATGTGGTTAAGTGATTGGAAAAGTTGATGATTGATGCTTAGTTGTATATAAAATGAGGCATTTAAAATGTATTTTCTCAGGGACTATTTCTATGTAAGATAGGGAAGTTTTACTTTAAAAACACTCCATATTTCAAAAGAACTCGAGTGAAAGAATCAAGTGACAAAGGTTGTCACTGGGAATATAGAACAACTGGAAATAATAATAATGTTTGGTCATCTAGAAAATCTTTTTCTTGTAAATAATCTGTAATATATGTGCTAATATCTCCCATAAAGGGTAAATAATCTCTCAGGTAGTAAAGTTACTGGGCATATAAAAGAAAAGTAGTGTTGGCTCTTCTATTTGCAGTTTTCATTTTGCTTCACCATTTCTGGACTGTTGCAAAGTATTTCTACAGCCAGATCTCTCTCTTTTTAAAAAATAAAACCTTTTATTTCCTTAATTTTTCTATAATTTTTGACCCTCTCCAAGGAGAGAATTGTTTAGAATAGTGTAATTAGAGTTGAAAGATTCTGGCATGAGCCAGGGCTGTGTGCAGAGGTGAAGACCTCCACTACAGGACTACATGACCTTGTTTTCTAAACGAAGTACCAGAGACAGGAAGAGGCTGGACAAGATTTCCCAGAACCCCTGCTCCTACCATAACCCTGCAAACCAAGCTGGCAACACAATGATCTAGTCTTACCTCATAAAATCTAGTTCCAGGAACAAACTGTAAACACCTTGTCCCTATATTTATCCTAGAAACGAGAAAGATGGGTTACAACTTTCTATCCAAAATACACTGGATTCAGGTCATCTATATAGAATTTTCCTTTTTTTTTTTCCATTTATTTTTATTAGTTGGAGGCTAATTACATTACATCATTACAGTAGTTTTTGTTATACATTGAAATGAATCAGCCATGGATTTACATGTACTCCCCATCCCAGTCCCCCCTCCCACCTCCCTCTCCACCCGATCCCTCTGGGTCTTCCCAGTGCACCAGGCCCGAGCACTTGTGTCATAAAATACTTAGGAGTATATCTACCTAAAGAAACAAAAGACCTATACATAGAAAACTATAAAACACTGATGAAAGAAATCAAAGAGGACACAAACAGATGGAGAAATATACCGTGTTCATGGATTGGAAGAATCAATATTGTCAAAATGGCTATACTACCCAAAGTAATCTATAGATTCAATGCAATCCCTATCAAACTACCAACGGTATTTTTCACAGAACTAGAACAAATAATTTCACAATTTGTATGGAAATACAAAAAACCTCGAATAGCCAAAGTAATCCTGAGAAAGAAGAATGGAACTGGAGGTATCAATCTGCCTGACTTCAGACTATACTACAAAGCCACAGGCATCAAGACAGTATGGTACTGGCACAAAGACAGAAATATAGATCAATGGAACAGAATAGAAAGCCCAGAGATAAATCCACGAACCTATGGTCACCTTATCTTCGACAAAGGTGGCAAGGATATACAATGGAAAAAAAGAATTTTCTTTTTTTTAGAAAAAGGTTGGTTTGAGAAATCAGTACGATGGCCAGGTATCTTCCTTGGTTTTCAACATGTCTAGAAATGTTCCTTTCTTCATGGGAAAAAAAAAAAAAAGGATGTTCTAAGTGTACCAGAATATAGCATTCTTTCTTTCCTCCCAGACACATTTATAATTTCTGTGGTTGATCTTCTAATTTAAGCCCCAGAATATTTCTGCCTTTGACTTTCAAGTCAATCACATTGACATGTGTGATTTACTGCCTCTGTAATATTGTAATTTAACACAGTTACATTCCTTGGATCTAGGAATATTTTAAGTGCTGCTGCTGCTGCTGCTGCTAAGTCACTTCAGTCGTGTCCGACTCTGTGCGACCCCATAGACGGCAGCCCACCAGGCTCCGCCGTCCCTGGGATTCTCCAGGCAAGAACACTGGAGTGGGTTGCCATTTCCTTCTCCAATGCATGAAAGTGAAAAGTGAAAGTGAAGTCGCTCAGTCGTGTCCGACTCTTAGTGACCCCATGGACTGTAGCCCACCAGGCTCCTCCATCCATGGGATTTTCCAGGCAAGAGTACTGGAGTGGGGTGCCATTGCCTTCTTCAATATTTTAAGTGAAGTACTAATAAAGCCAATTAAATCTCCCCAGGCTGGTTATTAGGTTCTATGCTTTCTGCAATCTTACTTTTTTAAGGACTAATAGTGTTTTGTTCTCATCAAAATAGTTTAGGATGATCTTAAATACAGACTAAAATGCTAGAAAAATGTATGAGAGTCTTTTAAACCACTTTCAGTATTATAAAATATTGGCATCATTTCTTTTTCTTTTTATAAAAACAACCTAGCAATTATGCTTACTTTAAAAAATACACATAGTTATTTTACAAAACCTTTCTGGGACCAGTATAGTATTCTTATTCTTGAATCATTACTCTGACTTTCAGTAGCATCCTATATTGATTTTAAGATCTCGCTTATGGCTTTTTAGGTATTTCATGGTTTAAATATCCTATACCTTTCAGATTGATTACTTCTATATTATCTGTCACTTTTTTTATTGTCAGAGCAGGGGCTGCTTTCTTCTCTGTTGTCACAAATGGATTCCCATGAGGCTAACACTTTTCATGCATCTTGCCAACAGAAATTGCTACTTCTTGAAGTAAGTAATTCTGAGCCTCTTACAGCTTTATAAAACAGAGGTGTAACATTTTTACCACTGGATTTGAAATGCTTACTTATCTGAGGGTTTGTTCTTAGACTAAGTGAAATGATTCTGGAGAAGGCTGTAAACACTGGTTGTATCTGCTTCTTGACAATAGTGATGCTTTTATCTAACTCCCTTTCCTAAAAGTATGTCAAAGAAGCAGGTACGTTTCATGTAACTCAACAGCTACTTAATTGCTTTCTTATCACTGATCTCAACACTTTTCTAATATTATTTGTATACATTTCCCAAAGTGGGTGACTATATTTCCATGACGCAGTTTCATTTGCAAAGGTTCTCAGTAATTGTAAAGGTATGTTTTACTTCTTTCCTAAGAAAACTATGAAGATTATGGTAGCCCTAGAACTGCCTTCAATCCATAGTGGTACAAAACTGATTGTTAATTGTGAATTTGATATTTTGTACTTTAGTTCCATAAGACAAATGAAATTTAAATTTCAGGTATTCAAAAAATAACATTTTATTTTTAAAATTTGTTTGAAAATAATTCTTTACTGGGGCTCCCCTAGCGGCTCAGTGATAAAGAATCTGTCTGCCAATGCAGGAGACATGCAATCAATCCCTGGGTCGGGAAGATCCCCTGGAGGAGCATATGGGAACCCTCCCCAGTAAATTCTTGCCTGGGAAATCCCATGGACAGAAGAGCCTGGCAGGCTATAGTCCATGTGTTCGAAAAAGAGTCGGATATGATATGTTCACTGTGCAGTTTCAAAAAACCACCTTTGTTGATGTCACCACTTATGTCAATAGAAAACTAAGTTTTGCAAAGCTTTCAAGCTCCCAGTGGCATGTATAAGCTTTTCAAAATTCTAATTTTCACTTGAAAGCTCAAATTGTTTCACTGGCCACAAATACTGTGATTTGTTCTCTTTGAAGTGGCAGGCTTGTTGTGTTCATTTTCAAGAAAAGGTATGTCAAGTAGTTGAGTCTGAATACCCCAGTTTGCCTGTCAATTTTTCTTTTAAATGAAAATGATGTTCCATAAAAATGACCAGTTCATCTCACAACTCCAAAATCACACAGGTAATTTTCCTAGAGAACGTACTTCAGTGTTCAGCAGAAGTGTTTTAAATCTATTTCACATTAGAAAAAAAAAATGTATTTCACATTTGATCTGAGAGTATTAAAAAGGCACGTACCCAAGTGTTGAGATTTAATGCAATTAATATGTACTACATTGCCAAGAAAGAAAAAGTGAAGTGTAAGTCAATCACTCATGTAGTGTCTGATCCTGTGCAACCCCAAGGACTATAACCCGTCAGGCTGTCCATGGAATTCTCCAGACAAGAATAATGGGGTGGGTTGCCAGTCCCTGTTCCAGGGGATCTTCCTGACTCAGGGATCAAACTCGGGTTTCCTGCATTGCAGGCAGATTCATCAAATAAATTCTTAATTAAAGTTGGCCATGCACATGTCCGACAGTAAGGACTACAATGAGTATTAGTATTACTGGCTGCACCATTACCTTCATTCAAGTAAAATACCAGAAATTTTACCCACTTAGTCCAAAAGAAAATCTCTGAGTATTATTTGAAAATAGTTTCATGTTTGCAGAACCTACCTCTCACCCTTCAGAAGAGTCTTGCAGACCACACTTTGATAACTGCTGTTCTAGACAATGAGAGACATTGAACATGTAGAGGAAATATTTGATCACAAGTTTAAAACATTTTTAAAAAACTGAAAAAAAAATCCAGTATTTTCTGAATGTGTTTAAATAAGATCTAAGAAAACATAGTTATTAAAAATAAACATTAGAAAACCCCACAAACATGAAGTTCAAATAGTTAACCTATTTTTGGAGATGGATTCCAGTATTATTGGGAATTGGATACTCATTAGTTTGTAAAACTTTGAGTGGACAGGATTTATCTGGACCCAAAATACTTTGATGAATGCAGAAAATAAGCCCAGTCAAAAATTCTGTATGCAATTCAGTTATTCAAATGTTTTAAGCTGTTTTTATCAGATTTCTCAGCCTATCATGCAATTGTGGGTTCTGACAACTGTTTTCCTGTGAATTTAGAGAGCACATGGTTATCTTATATTCTGATCACAAACTGGCTACCTAGGTTGGATAGACAAGACAAAGGCCATTGTCATTGTCAAGACTTTTATTTAAATCACTGCATCTCAACAGTCAGACTATTAGGTCTGCGTAAAACTGTGGGCTGAGTTAAGAAAATTTTGCCAAGAGAATACACTCTTTTCAAGCTATTGAAGTTTCTTTTTCTATCAGGCATTATTAAAGCCTAAGTAAAATGTGCATTCAAATCACACCTGTTTCAGTTTCTCAAAAGTGCAATTTCAGCTAATTTAAGAATTCATTCCTCTTAGGGACACATTTTACTGGGAGATTTAAGCTAGTGAGATCAGCCTGAGTAAATCATGCAGTTAACTGATTTTTGATAATAGAAAAATTTGGCTGGTTGGAAATGCTTATAGACTGTGGAAGTGCAGAATACAGGTGGGTCACTAAAAAGAATTCTGCTTCTATAACCAGGAGGCAAGGGCCACAGTCTCATGTCACTAACTTCAAGTATCATTCTCAACTACCTGTCCTTGGTCTATTACCCAAAAACAAGAATTAGAAAGTTGACAGAAATAATAAATCCATGATTATACTGAAATATAATGCAGAGGGGTGGTTGAATAGAACCAGCTTTTATATTCTTCCTGTCAGAATCCAACCATTAGCTTAAAATTTGTATAAAAATGACATTTGTTTGAGACGCTAGATAGCAGTGTGCTGTTTCCTGTCTACACATGTCAGATTTTAAGCTTCAGAACAGCTAAACAAGAACAGCTAAACAATGCCTTGTCCCCATAGAATGGGAATGCATAATGACAAGATCATTTTTCTATCTGGAGGGGAAAATGCCAATGTTATCATTTTAATTCAATTGTTAAAGACTATCTAGTTTCCTTTGGGGGTCAGTTTAGGGAACACCACCTCTATGCATTATTGTGTATTCACCACCACCTTTAAATAACAGTCAAGACCTTCCTCAGTCTCTGCAGCTGATCTCCACCCTCCACCAAAAAAAAAAAAAAAAAAAAAAAAATCCTGCCATAAGATTTTCTAAGTTCAAAAATGTCCTGTTTATTGGGGGCAGCCCCAGTTCCTGAATTGGCTCCTCTGCCTTGTAGATGGTGAGGCAGGCCATGAAGTGTTTTCTCAGGAAAGTGTCAGGCTTCAGAAACTCTCACAGCTCATGTAGGAAACATGATTTCATGGAGTTCTAGGGCTCCCTCAACCCATCGTCACCTGTGCTAAACCCGTTTATAAAATATTGAAACTGGCTAACAAGAAAGTCTGGGAAATATACAAATATGAACAGTGTGAAAAGGCAATGATCTCCCCAGGTCAGTAGGTGCCCAACATGCTACTGGAGATCAGTGGAGAAATAACTCCAAAAAGAATGAAGGGATGGAGCCAAAGCAAAAACAATACTCAGTTGTGAACGTGACTGGTGATAGAAGCAAGGTCCGATGCTGTAAGGAGCAATATTGTATAGGAACCTGGAACGTTAGGTCCATGAATCAAGGCAAATTGGAAGTGGTCAAAGAGGAGATGGCAAGAGTGAACATTGACATTCTAGGAATCACTGAACTAAGATGGACTGGAATGGGTGAATTTAACCCATTACATCTACTATTGTGGGCAGGAATCCCTTAGAAGAAATGGAGTAGCCATCATAGTCAACAAAAGAGTCCGAAATGCAGTACTTGGATGCAGTCGCAAAAATGAAAGAATCATCTCTGTTCGTTTTCAAGACAAACCATTCAATATCACGGTAATCCAAGCCTATACCCCAACCCGTAACACTGAAGAAGCTGAAGTTGAACGGTTCTAAGAATATCTACAAGACCTTTTAGAACTAACACCCCAAAACGATGTCCTTTTCATTATAGAAACAGAGGAAAACAATAGAATAGGAAAGACTAGAGAACTCTTCAAGAAAATTAGAGATACCAAGGGAACATTTCATGCAAAGATGGGCTCAATAAAGGACAGAAATGATAGGGACCTGACAGAAGCAGAAGATATTAAGAAGAGGTGGCAAGAATACACAGAAGAACTGTACAAAAAAGATCTTCATGACCCAGATAATCACCATGGTGTGATCACTCTCCTACAGCCAGACATTTTGGAATGTGAAATCAAGTGGGCCTCAGGAAGCATCACTATGAACAAAGCTAGTGGAGGTGATGGAATTCCAGCTGAGCTATTTCAAATCCTAAAAGATGATGTTGTGAGAGTGCTGCACTCATAATGTCAGCAGATTTGGAAAACTCAGCAGTGGCCACAGGACTGGGAAAGGTCAGTTTTCATTCCAATCCCAAAGAAAGGCAATCCCAAAGAATGCTCAAACTACCATACAATTGCACTCATCTCACACGCTAGTAAAGTAATGCTCAAAATTCTCCAAGCCAGGCTTCAGCAATACACGAACCATGAACTTCCAGATGTTCAAGCTGGATTTAGAAAAGGCAGAGGAACCAGAGATCAAATAGACAACATCTGCTGGATCACTGAAAAATCAAGAGAGTTCCAGACAAACATCTACTTCTGCTTTGTTGACTATGCCAAAGCCTTTGACTGTGTGAGTCACAATAAACTGTGGAAAATTCTGAAAGAGATGGGAATACCAGGCCACCTGACCTGTCTCTTGAGAAACCTGTATGCACGTCAGGAAGCAACAGTTAGAACTGGACATGAAACAACACACTAGTTCCAAATAGGAAAAGGAGTACATCACGGTTGTATATTGTCACCCTGCTTATTTAACTTATATGCAAAGTACATCATTTGAAATGCTGGACTGGAAGAAGCACAACTGTGAATTAAGATTGCTGGGAGAAATATCAATAACCTCAGATATGCAGATGACACCACCCTTATGGAAGAAAGTGAAGAAGAACTAAAAAACCTCTTGATGAAAGTGAAAGAGGAGAGTGAAAATGTTGGCTTAAAGCTCAACATTCAGAAAACTAAGATCATGGCATCTGGTCCCATCACTTCATGGCAAATAGATGAGGAAACAGTGGAAACAGTGGCTGACTTCATTTTTCTGGGCTCCAAAATCATTGCAGATGGTGACTGCAGCCACAAAATTAAAAGACGCTTACTTCCTGGAAGGAAAGTTATGACCAACCTAGACAGCAAGAAGAAGAGACATTACTTTGCCAACCAAGGTCCTTCTAGTCAAGGCTATGGTTTTTCCAGTGGTCATGCATGGATGTGAGAGTTGGACTATAAAGAAAGTTGAGTACCAAGGAATTGATGCTTTTGAACTGTGGTGTTGGAGAAGACTCTTGAGAGCCCCTTGGACTGCAAGGAGATCCAACCAGTCCGTCCTAAAGGAGATCAGTTCTGGGTGTTCACTGGAAGGACTGATGCTGAAACTGAAACTCCAATACTTTGGCCACCTGATGTGATGATGCTGGGAAAGAGGGTAGGAGGAGAAGGGAATGAGAGGATGAGATGGTTGGATGGCATCACCGACTCAATGCACATGGGTTTGGGTGGACTCCGGGAGTTGGTGATGGATAGGGAGGCTTGGTGGTCTGCGGTTCATGGGGTCACGAAGAGTCGGACACAACTGAGCGACTGAACTGAACTGAACTGAACTGAAACATTCCTTGTACTGATTCTAGAGGAGAATGGCTCTTTAAGGGTTCTTTTTAGTTTCATAGTTTTAAGATGAAAAAGTGCAATTTTCTTGAAAGTGCAATTTGCAATCGATAACTATAGCTTTTGAAATATTTTGCATCTTATGTATACAACATAAAAACAATAACATCCACTATGGAAGAAATTCTAGCATTCTATACAGATGGTGCAAAACATTTAACATAATAAGCACTGTGATAAATAACTAGGTGCTAAAATTACAAGTACAATTTTAAGCTATATAAATATAGAATGATAAAAATAGATAAAATATTTAGTGTTACAAAATTGATACATATACATACTATGTTTAGTATTGCTCAAGTTCTTCTCTCTTGGAAATAGATCTGTGTATCTTAGATGAGAATCAATCAAATGAATATTTTCAGTGTATTTATAAAGCATTGCATTACTCTAACCATTCTTACTATAACTTCATTTGTTTTTTAGTTACTCAGTCGCTGTGTCGTTCTGATTCTTTGTGATCCCATGGACTACAGCACACCAGGCTTCCCTGTCCTTCACTATTTACCTAAGTTTGCTCAAACTCACGTCCATTGGGTTGGTGATGCCATCTAACCACCTCAGCCTCTGTCAGCCCCTTCTCCTTCTGCTCTCAACCTTTTCCTGCCTCAGGGTCTTTTCCAATGAGTCAGTTCTTTGTATCAAGTGGCCAAAGTATTGCAGCTTTAGCTTTAGCATCAGTCTTTCCAATGAATATTCAGGGTTGATTTCCTTTTGGATTGACTGGCTTGATCTCCTTGCTGTTAAATGAACTCTCCAGAGTCTTTACCTTATCATAGCACATTATTTTCTAGAACAAAATACTGCTTCTCTTTTATATTACGATTTGTCTGTGAATTGCTTATCCATACTGGACTGTAAGTGAACAGAGGCAGGTTCCTTTTTCACTCACATATTTATTACAGTATTTTGCATGGAATACAATCTCCCTTCCTGCCCTTTCTCTCTTTCCTACTCCATCCTCAGAGAGGATTCCCATCTATTTACAAGTGCAAACACCACAGAAAAAGAAATATACTGAAACTAGCTCAGGGGGGAAAAAAAAAACACCCACCAAGGAATAAGCAAGCATGGGGCATAAAACAGTACCCATATACTTCCTGTAAGCAAGTCACAAATATAAGTCTAAGCTTTCCAGCAGACACTATTAAAAGGGAAACCTGGTCAGTCCAATGCCCTGAAGATCAAAAACAGTCTGCAGGATAAACACTATTCACTGGTCCCAATACTTACACCTGACAGAAATTTCTGTTCTTAAAGTAGATATTGTGAATTTAATGGACAACATCCCTTTTGCAGTGAACACAACAATGAGCCTCACCAGAGCCATTTCTTACAGTGACCCTCAAGGTAGTAATTCTATGGAGAAGAGATAATACATGGTCGTGAACAGTTCTCTGTTGGTTTAATTCAAAAAGAGTTTATAATATCTAGAAAGAGTGGATAAACTGAATAGCAACTCTGGCTAAAGACTGTTTTCAGTCAAGGTTTGGCTGCTATAGAGAGTTTCTGTTTCTGACAATGTCTGCAGTTGCTTGCTGCTAATCATAGAAGCACCACATACACAGCACCTGGCTGTGCTGGGCTTATGGTTGACAAGCTCAGGGGAAAAGGCTGAGAGATTGACCTGTCTTTGCAAAGAGTGAAACTGAGGGCTTAGGGCTTCCTTAGGGTCTATGTCCCTTGTGCCTAGGATAATGGCTGGCAATGAATTGAATCTGTTATATTATCAATTTTATTTGTGATTTTCAAACTACCTCAAGCTACCCATGCAATGATCTGCTGTTAAAGCAACAGAGCATGGTTCTTTAATACAACTGGTATTTTTCTCTGTATGCCTCTCCTTGACCTCTGAGCTGTTCATGTTTTTTTACATTAGCTAACAAACATTTTTTGCCCCTGGAAAATTCATGGTGACTCAGTTTTGATTCAAACTGCGCAAAATATATTTTATATATTTATATTATATATAGTTGTGCGTTTCAGTTGTGTCCAAGTCTTTGCCACCCTATGAACTAAAGCCTGCCAGGCTCCTCTGTCCATAGGATTCTCTAGGCAAGAACACTGGAGTGGGTTGCCCTTTCCTGCTCCAGGATATATATAGTTGACTGTGTATAACTATATAAATACCAATAAATTAATATGCAAATCAAATGCATTTAAATGTGGTTTGAGTAAAAACTGAATACTGATGGGACTTTCCCGGTGGTTCAGTGGTTAAGAGTCCACCTGCCAATGAAGGGGACCGTGTCCAGTCCCTGGTCTGGGAAGACTCCTCGTACCACAGGACGACGAAGCCCCTTGCCACAACTGCCGAGACTGCACTCTGGAGCCCCTGTTCGGCAACCAGGAGAAGCCACCGCAGCGAGACGCAGGCTCGCCACAAGGCTCTCCCCTCACCACAACTGAGGAGGTCCACGCAGCAACGAAGACCCAGTGCAGCCAAAAATAAATAAATGAAATTTTAGAAATAAACAAAATACTTATTTTTTAAAAAAACTTTCAAAAAAGGAATAATCATGATTAATTACATGTTTATATACATATATATATTCATATTACACTTACATATTTTTTAATACACAGGCATACTACTTGGTTAGATGGCACTGTCGACTCAATGGTCTTTGAATTTGAGCAAACTCCAGGAGATAGTGAAGGACAGAGGAGCCTGGCATGTTGCAGTGCATGGGGTCAGAGAGAGTTGGACAGGACTAAGCAACTGAAGAACAACAAATACTACTTCCTAAGCATTGAAATCATACTGGGGATATTCCTCCTTGAACAAATCTCATGGCCTTTCTTTACTAAGAGAATGGCATATAAATCTGGTGCTTTTAGGTGGCCTTTTACTTTACTATCCTGTCAACTGCCTTTCGTTTATGTTTTTATCTTCTAGAAAATCTATGGTTTCTCGAGGAGAGAGGTCAAAGTTACTTCCATCTTGAAATCTATTTAGTGGAACACATTTTGCCTCTTCATGTATATCTTCGTTTTTTCCAAACTGTTGAGGTTTCTATTTGTTTTTCATGAAGGATGCATACCTCCTTTTTCTCACTTATTGTCATCTTCCTATTTTTTGCTGAAGACTTTAGAAGCTGGTTAATCATCTGCCCTACAACTCTAATATCAGAATTATCTTCTATGACTTCAGCATCCATGGAGTAGGTCCATCCAAAATTGTCCCTTAGACACTTGCAAGTTCCAGAAAGATCATGTCCATTGCTATTTTTATCATCCAAACTCTTTGGCACACCTAAAATCGTCACCCAAAAATATTCCACTTCTGAAACTTTCAGTTGCATCTCTGCTTCAACTTTTTCAACTCCAACCCTCTACATAAACTTCTGGATTCACCCAACAATATTTTCATTTTTATTTAAGAATCAATCTGACCCACTTGAAAATATATCTGCTTCCCCAGATGTATCTCTTCCTCCTTCCTGGAAGACAGCCCTCCCACCCAAGGCTTGTGTCACACTTAAGACTCTTATGTTCCAATTCCCATTCCCATCCTTGGGGATTTGGCTATGGGAGTCATCACTTTTGCTCTAGTGAAAAGTATTAACATTTCTTCCTCTATTAGATATCTCTTCTCAGGAAATTAACATGTTCAAAAGCCCCCAGGTTAAAAAAAAATACTTTTTTATTTGGTTTGCCTAGTAACTAATTTAGCACTTTCTGAAAAACTCTGTGCATTTGAAAGAATAATCTATACTGAATCTTTCTACTTTCTCACTTTCTACTTACTCTTCAGCCCCTGAAACATGGCTTCTGCCTGCTCCATTCCACTGAATTTGTTAAAGTACCTATGCTCTATTAATTATCTCTAGCTTCTTGTACTGTCATGCAATATTTGACATGTTTGACAACCTCTTTTCTGTTGAAATCATTTGTTGATGCTTTTTACTTTTATATTGATTCTTAGCTTTTCTCTTATCTCTTTGATCGTGACTCCTCATAAGAGTCTCAAAATATTCATATTCATGAAATTCTCACATTCTCATGAAATATAACCATTCATATTTTTCCAGTAGTCATGTACAGACGTGAGAGTTGGACCATAAAGAACACTGAGCGCTGAAGAATCGATGCTTTCAAACTGCAGTGCTGGAGAAGACTCTTGAGGGTCCCTTGGACAGCAAGGAGATCAAACCAGTCAATTCTAAAGGAAAGCACCCTTGACTATTCATTGGAAGGACTGATGCTGAAGGTGACACTCTAATACTTCGGCCACCTGATATAAGAGCAGACTCACTGGAAAAGACCCTGGTGCTGGGAAAGACTGAGGGGAGAGAAGGAGCAACGGAGGATGAGATGGTTGGATGGCATCACTGACTCAACAGACACGAGTTTGAGCAAACTCTGGGAGATAGTGAAGGACAGAGAAGCCTGGTGGGCTGCAATTCATAGGGTTGCAAAGAGTCACACAAGACTTAAGAGTCACAACTTAGTAACTGAACAACAACAACAACAAATTACTCCATATCCTTAACCTCCTGCTATGAACTCTCACTGCATTTTTCCATTTGCAGATGCTTCCCCAAACTCCAGAACAATTCTTGCTACTAGAATTCAGAGATGTATATCAAAATCTCCTTCTCCATTTGGATGGCATAGGCAACCCAAGCTCAATATTTTCAAAACAAAACCATGATCATGTTTTCCCCATACTCGTTTTTCCTTAGTCTTTGCTCTCTGTAAACAAACTGCCACTTACCCAGTTTCTCAAGCCAGAAACCTGAGATTTATTCTCAACTCCTCTTTCCCACTGGTTCCTACATTCAGTTAGTGACCAAAGTTTCACTATGCCCCATTAGTTTTTCCTTGGAAATTCCTCCTGTTATTCATGCCTATTTTCAGTTCCTCCCTTGAAATAATCTTTATTACTTCAAGATTAGATGTGTATCAGTTTAAGTTGGGCTTCCCAGGTGGCACTAGTGGTAAAGAACCCACTTGCCAGTGCAGGAGACTTAAGGGGCCAGGGTTTGATCCCTGGGTAGAGAAGATCCCGTGGAGAAGGGTATGGCAACCTACTCCAGTAGTCTTGCCTGGAGAATCCCACAGACAGAGGAGCAGGCTATAGTCCATGAGGTCACAAAGAGTCGGACACCACTGATGCGACTTAGCATGAGGTTTAAGAACCTCTTTCCTGGTACTTCTGCCTCTAAACTTGTTCCTGCCGCAAATCAATCTTTACACTGCTGCTCGCTACCCTCTTTATAAGGGGTCAAAGCAACTGTACCCATGAGCACCTTAAAAGCTTTCACTGGCTTCACTTTTGGTATAATGATCAAACACAGACTTCCCTGGTAGCTCAGGCAGTGAAGTGTCTGCCTACAATGCAGGAGACCTGGTTCAATCCCTGGGTCAGGAAGATCCTCTGGAGAAGGAAATGGCAACCTACTCCAGTATTCTTGCCTGGAAAACCCCATGGACGTAGGAGTCTGGTGGGCTACAGTCCATGGGGTCACAAAGAGTTGGACATGACTGGGCGACTTCACTTACATAGTTCAGGGTGCCAATTACATCTCAGCTCTCCCCACTGCCACTCTTGCCAACCTGATCTATTTGGGAATACATCATGTTTTCAATAGGGCTTTTTTTTTTCCTGCCAAAAAATACCATCCAACTTTATCTCATACATTGTTTCTATATAAGTAGGTTCTACCTATTCTTTGAAATATAGATGAAAATTGAACTCAAAGTCAGCTTCATGAGAAAACCCTCCATGGGCTCTATTTTGATATAGATGCCCCTTCTTCTTGAACTATTCAATTCTCTCCTCATTTATCACCTTGCATTTGTTGGTTTTCCTCATTCCACTTTTCTCTTCTAGTCTATACTTCAAGGCAGAGACACAGTGCTAACAATTTTACATCCACGTTTCAGCACAATGTCTGGCATGTGTTAGTCACTCAAGAGATGTTTGATGAATATATTATTTGATGAAAAACTAAAGCATTAAATAAAAATAGTGTTTTTAGAAATATAGAGCACCATGGAAAATGATCTTCTGCTAAGTTAAAAAAATATATTAATTGTTAAGTATACAATCATTACAGCTTTGTAAAATACAGATGTAGCAGGAAAAGAACATAAAGATTCATTCATACATTAGTGGTTAGTGAGTTCATTGATGACTTCTTTTTTCAGAGTAATTTCAGTAAACACTTATCGTGTGCTAAGTTGCTTCAGTCATGTCCAACTCCCTGCAACCCTATACATCGTAGCCCACCTGGCTTCTCCGTCCAAGGATTTTCCAGGCTTAATTCACATAACAAACTATGGTTTGTATTCTAGTTGGCATTATCTGCTTGATAAATTGCACTTGTGTATCATTCCTCTTTGTCTTCTATTTTCTGTCATAACACAAAGGAAATATACCCAAGTATGGATTTATAAAGTCAAAAAAAAGGTCTCTTTTTTCCCCAAAAGTTTTCAACACAGAGGTTTAGAGCAATGTTTACCAATCAAATTGTTTATGCAAATAACTGCATCTAGATTGGCTTGTAACTAAGTGCAGTGGAAACGATCATTCACCTCTGATGAGCCAAGCAGAGAGCATATGCAAATCTCAGAGCTACATAATAGCTTTTTCTGGACCTCTAACTTCGGTTTCCTTTCAGAATATTAGTTTTAACACCACTAGTCTACAAACTTCATGGATGTTAACTGGTCAGATTGTGTTTTATTGGACTTTTAGTTTTTGGTTAGTTTTTCTGGCGGAGAGTTTTTCAGGATATAAATGACCATAAATATATTACACGTAAGTACTTGCTTTTTTATAATAGCAAATATGAAACATAGATATTTGCTTACAGACTATTCAAATTAAAGTAGACAATTTTTTTTTGTTTTAGACTATACATAAATGACCTTTATAGTAAACATTTAAGAATATGAATTAAAAATAAATTTATATCAAAATTTCACTGAATCCACCATTTATTTTACATTAAAACATCTTTTCCTACTGAGTTTTGAAAATTAGTGTTATCTTCTGTGTAGTAATTTATTTTGCAGATTTGTTATTAGCAGTTTAGATATAAAAACTGTATTCCATATCCACATAGGTACTTAATTTTCCTATTCATATATACAAGGCCCTTCTTTATTTCTTTATCCTTAAAGAAAAGAAAGAAAATCTTATACTAATATTTTCTAGTAATTGGATTATGATTATCAGTGATTTTTCACTAATACTATAAATCAGTCATTTTTATACATTTAATTAGACCCAGCATAACGCATCATGACTCAAACCGTATGCTAATAGTAAAATACAATCCACTGAGAGCTGTACTAAGTTTCTCAAAGACAGTTTGGAAGAAAGCAAATTTAAAATTAGAAACTACATCTTTTTTTTTGCCTACTGTACTGTAAGAATTTTTAAAGCACTCTTGTCATTATCCAGTATCATGCATTTTGATATCAAACGTGTCACACAATGTGACCTACTTCAAAATTTCTTTACATATCAATTACCTGAGTTAAATTAATAAACCCTTTAGCATATGTACAATCACAACAGTCAGGATATGCAATTCAGGTACAATTTACATTAACACATTAGTTAATTTGCAAATTTCCCTTAACAATGTGAAACAAAGAGTAAAAACTTCAATATACTGCTTAAATTGTGAGAGCATACTGGGGTAATTTCCTTCTACTGTTGGCCAATGCCTCTTGTCTATGACAATAGCTTGCTATCAAATTTAAGACCCTTATTCTGGGAGGTTAATGTGAGGTAGGAACTCCATTCAGTGTTATTTTGGCTTAAGGGCATAATGTCACAATTTGGTGCATCCTCTAATGACTTTTTTTTTTTCTAAAGGCAGCTTACAGCTTAGACCTAGTTCAGCGAATTTCCTTGTAAGGTCCTTGGAAGACTGGAGGAAAAAAGTACAATTGATTGCGTGGCCAAATTTCTGTTCATGCCTGCTTACTGATTTTTGTTCATTTCACAAATAAACAAGGCATGAATACATCAACTCACAAACCATAAACAATAAAGAACTTCATCCTGTAAGTTTGCTACGGCCAGCAGTTTGTGGCTGAATCTGCTATTTGTCATAAGATAAATGATAAAGTGATTGCCATTTGTCACTGAATACACAAGAGGAGTGCTCAGCTGTGAACCACTCAAATGCAGACAACAGTAAATATTGCCATTCTTATTACTAACTTCCTTTAAAAGAGCCCCCTAACACTATGAAAATAAAAGTAGGTTAGGGCTTGGAGTAAAATTTCTTATTCTTTTAACCTAAGAGAAAAATCATTGAATAAGCACTAAGCATCTGAATACTCCCAGTTAAAAACCTTGTATTTACTGCAACATGGAAAGCATGCAAACATAGGCCATCTTTTATAAAGAAAGGTGTTTTATAAAGTTGAGCGCTGAATTTAATTTATATGTATTGTTCCCATTTTTGTACTGTTCAGTGATTTTTAATACAAACTTTTTTATGTTTCTGAGAGTCACTGGTGCTCGACGGCTTTCAACTATATTAATAGAGGTTATAACAGCGCCCATACATTAATGTAGTCTGTGTTTTACCTAAACTCTGATTAAATTTAGGGAGTGCCTAAATTCTGTGTTGCTATACTTGCTGCCAACTACATGAACTTTATTAATTTCTTTGAAAAGCTGTCCAACAAAAAAAACAGGAAAATATAAAATGCAAATGACATATCAGGATAAAGAAGTGACTGCTCATGAAATTCTAAGCTATAATATTCTTTAGTGGCAAATACCACACCAGATAAGAAGATAGTATTATAATTACAGCATCTTATACTACAAAAGAAATGTTCAAAATCTGAAGCTTCTCTATGAGAGAAACATAAGAAGTCACAGAATTTGGGGGGTTTGTGTCATTGTGACTTGCCAGAAAAACAGCAAAAATGCAAAACAGCTGACACATATTGCTTGAGATTTTTTTTAAAAAGTTTATAACTCTCAGTTTTATCATGGAATATATCACTTTTCACAAGAGAACTCAGATTAAATAACACATAACCTGAAATATCTTTACACCATTAGACACAGTTCCTTCAAGATTTAGGTTGAAATATGCTGGTGGAAAAATGTAGGGAAGTATGCACTTTATGGTATCTTTAAATCCAAGCTGAATAACAAGTAGAAAAATAAGATTTAGTGGTAGATACTTCCAGAAGCCAATCTATTAAATTCAAGCTATTGTGATATTTGTAAAGTACTAAGTATAATTAAATTTTGAGAAATTAAATGACAAATTTGTCTTTTTAACCATAGTCCAATATAACAAATTTCAGAATCTTTATTATAAATATATTTGAAGTGATACTTTGAAAATATCATTCATTATACTTTGTGCTGAAGCACCCTAGGAATCTTTCAAATCTTTGAAGCTGGGATTTCAGATTTCCTGACATAAGCTAATACATTTTTCATCAAGTGTTAATGGATGAAAATGACTAGTTGGATCACAGGAATGTATGTGAAAGGCCTCCCCCATCAGTGTCAACACTACACATCAAATTAATCTCATGAATATTTGTTTCAATAGTTACTGCTCTATTATACATTACCATGGTGTACAGAAAGAATATAACTCTAAAATAACTGTTAATTTCTATACATTAAAATGTAAAATTATTAACATCACTGTAGACATATATATGAATTGTAAATATATCCTAATGCATGTTCAAATAGTATATCTGCAATGTGAACATTTGATTTAATGATCAATTCTCAAACAGGAGCAGCTAATACTATTGTTTTTAAAACTCAAATACAAACCATATTATTTCCAGTTTTCACTACCTCATACAGACACTTGTTTCTGACTTTTTTTTCTCTAAAGAATTCATTTCTCTGTTTATTTCAGCATTATCTACCAGTTGCTTTATTTTCTCTATCTTGATAAATCTATTTTTTAATGGATTAGGTTATTTCACTGATATATGCATTTTATTGCCTCGACAACATTCAAAATATTGTTTCAGGGGCATTTTTTTCCCGGTATACAAACAGAAACAGCAAATGGAAAGGCTGACTTTTAAGCTTTTGACAGGAGTCTTGTATAAGTGGAAGACTTTTAATTCTCAAATTGTCTCACTTCAATAACTCTTTTAAAGTTGTTGCGCCAAGATGCCTGGCGGATTAAGCTCCATTGCGTTTTCTTGTTTTGAACTAATGTATTCTTGATCACCGTTTAATGAAACTATATACCACATGGAGATTTCACATTAGATAAGCCATGTGAAACCCTCATCAGACAAGTAGCTCTGGCTGGTGGTAATCCTTCAGATGAAAATTTCAGACTAGCAGGTTTTCCAATTTAAATGAGCCCCTTTAACTATAAAAAATTGGCACGGTATGATTGCTAAAAATTATTTTTAAATTTTTATGTTGCCAAAGTGCCCTGGTGGCTGTGAAAAACAGAAATACTGCCGTAAATACAGAAAACATTAACTGGTCACTGAGGGGATCCAATTTACAACCCATAGAGACAACTCACACAGCTCACTGACACTGGCACGGGTGGGCTTATGATAGGGCACTGGGCTCTGTGCCCCCCACACAGGAGCGGAGCTCATCTTAAATATGCAATTAAATAGATTTATTCTACAAGTTTCTCTAGTCAGTGGTTATTACTCACTTGTACTTCATTGCACTCTGATCTATAGAATTTTCATGATGTGTTCAGGTAGCCTTTAGGAAGCAATAGAACTTGATACAAATTTTCAATGAAAAACCACTTTGGGGGGATTAACATCTGCTATTGAATTTTTTTATTAAAGTGATCCCATTTACATTAAAATACATGTCTGTCCTCTGTTTTCTGCTCCAACCTAGAACCTCTGCCTGTTGATATTTCTATGGCTTGAATTATAACTATCAGATGTAAGTTATTCTCAGCTTAAGTCTCATTTGCAGGTTTGGATTTGTTTTCACTATATATAATAATTTTTTTTCTCCATCTGTCACAAATGTCAATGACTTGTGCACAAGCATGGAATATGTCAAGAGTTATTCTCTTTTGTTCACAGTAGATAATATTAGTAGAAATCAGTTTGAAGAGTACTGTTAATATATTTACTTTGGAACACCACTATCTTTTAATTATGAAATATAGTAAAATGTCGTTGTATATAGGCCAAAAAAAAAAAAAAAAAGGGAAAGTGTTACTCAAAACATAAACAAAGGCAACTACTTAGAAGGAACCAAAGCTATGACTATTTCAAATATGAAGCATACATGCAAGCAATGAAGGTAGAACAAGGGAATGGACAAGAAGTCAGTTGAATATACATGGATTACTTCCATTAGTATTATTACATTAATCAGGAAGTTTAAATGAATTTGGTTTAAGGAAGTTAAAGTTACCAGGAAACAAACCTGGTATGTTTAAAAAAGAAAGTTGCTGTAGCCAATGAAGCCCTATTGTGTCTTTCTCCAACACTAGTCCACGTTGTTTTGGTTTTTTTTTTTTGTGGGGGGAGCATTTCACAGACCCAGGATCATATAGGATTCTGTCTTATGAATCAATGGCCTCCAGTTAGGTTTTCAATAGAGATGAACTAGATACAATCAGAATATATTCTGTAATATTGAATTACTTTCTAGCTTACTAGACAAATGATGAAACTATGCCCAGTTATTAGCAAGTATTACAAATGAAAAAATACACATTCTTTCAAGGAGCAGAGTGGCCATCATTCAGGTTTACTTAACCTGCTCACAGTTACTTAATGAAATCAGGTCACTGTGGTATTACTGCCTCTTGTAACAAGTTGCACTCAAGTGAGACAGAAGAGAAAGGTTGATTTGCATTTACACCAGACCCCAAAGACCCAAGCAGAGAGCTGGGCACAGTCTGTACTCCCTGAAGTCAGAAAACAGCAACCTTGGAAAAATACCCAGCAGATCTCTGGGGCTAAGCTTGCAAGATGTGTGACTCGCTAGCCCCCTCCTTGCCAGAAAGGTGCACTGCAGTTGGAAGCAATCATTTGAGAGGGGCTGAGAATGATGGGTTCACCCTCGGTCACAATTACTGCAGGGAAGGGGAATGTGGGAAATACAAAAGGAAATTTGCAAGGACGAATGAGCAGAGAAAACCCCAATCTCTCCCAGAGTAAACAGTGTGACAGGAAAAGTCTTGCTTAAAAGAACAAATAAGTGAAGAACCTTCCATGACAAATGAGGAAATGAAGAAAAGAAATAAGGGTGAAAGGGATAAGAGTACACTCTGAGTACAACTCAGACAATCTTTGAATCTCTGCAAACATGAATAAACAAAAGCATTTCCAAATATTATACTCCAAAATATGCTATCTTTTATACTATCTGGTTTATATTGGCTATAGTATTAACCCACAGACTGTGGGGAAATAAATCACCTCTTTCAGAAATTAAAAAAAAGAAACAACAACTTTTGAAAATAATGCTAAAGCCAAAAGTGGAAAGGTGTTACAAAGAAGGACAACAGTAAACAAATGCAGAGAATACACATAAATATTTCCAACAAAGAGAAATTTAGATACACTTAGTACAAGGAGAAATTCTAAACTGGTAATCACTTAATCTAGTAAATCTTAAATATGCTCAACATGAAGACAGAAAAGTTAGAGGGTTTTATATTGTAAATTTTAAGGAAGATCTTACATAGAAATTATTATCTTACAAAAGTCTATGGATCAGTAGTTCCCAACTTTATTTTCCTGCCCTGATGATTCACCAGAATGAGTATCACTAGACAGAGGAAGTAAGTTCAGTCTGAAATAATAAAACCACTAGCCAACAACAAAAATAATAAAAATACCAACAACAAAACCTGGGTTTATAGTGTTCATCTTTGGCCTTCCACAATGATTCCATCATTCATCTACTCAGTCAGGCCTCTAGTAAGAATATATTGATTGCCTAATAAGTGCCAAGTTGCACACTAAGTTCAAGTTAAATACATCTGTTGCAGTTGATAAGGCCTGTTTCCAAATGCTTAGCATGCTTACATTCATATGTACACAACAAAACTTGGTTTGCCATGCATGATGTTTAGAACCACATACCACTGTATCTTTCTAATAGGAAACAATTTTCATTTTCAATCTGAAGAGTTGCCTTAGACAAGGTGAAAAAGTAGATATATGTTTATGGCTGGTTGTTGCTGCTGCTGTCACTCAGTTGTGTCTGCCTCTTTGTAACCCCATGGACTGCAACACTCCTGGCTTCCCTGTCCTTCACTATCTCCAGGAGTTTGCTCATTTCACGTCCATTGAGTCAGTAATGCCATTCAACCACCTCATCCTCTGTCATTCCCTTCTCCTCCTGCCTTCAATCTTTCCCAGTATCAGGATCTTCTCCTGTGAGGTGGCTCTTCCCATCAGGAGGTCAAAGTATTGGAACTTCAGCATCAGTCCTTTCAATGAATATTCAAGGTTGATTTCCTTCAGGATTGACTGGTTTGATCTCCTTGTTGTCCAAGGGACTCCTCATGAGTCTTCTCCAGCACCACAGTTCGAAAGCATCAATTCTTTGGCACTCAGCCTTCTTTATGGTCCAACTCTCATATCTGTACATGGAAAAACCATAGCTCTAACTATATGGACCTCTGTTTGCAAAGTGGTGTCTCTGCTTTTTAATATGCTGTCTAGGCTGTCATAGCTTTTCTTCCAAGAAGCAAGTGTCTTTCAACTTCATGGCTGCAGTCACCATACACAGTGGTTTTGGAGCCCAAGAAAATGAAGTCTGGTTTATTGGCTGGTTATTTACTCTTAAATGGCAGCTTGTTTTCACTTACTTAACTTATCTTAATTTCAGACTAGTTGTCTTATTTGGTGACAGCCAATCCTCAACCAACTCCTCTGTGTGTAGTCCAGATAGAGTGTGGTTACACTGATCACAGTGTGTGCGTTAGCACATGTAAGACAACTAGGCTTTATTTTCTTCTTCAAGCAACAATACTGGAGAGGGTTGCCAAGCCCTCTTCCAGGATTTTCTCACCTGTGGAGTAACTGAAACATTGTCAAAGGTTTTTTTTTTCTCCTTCTTTTTTTTATGGCAATGCTCTAATTCTGCTTTTAAAAACAGAACAGAAACTTATTAGTGGAAATTAAAGTCTATTGGTCCATATGCTGCTTCATCAGTAGAAAACCACTTCCTGAGTTTCCTTGCTTAGCTTCACCTTGGGGTTTTAAAATGATCACTTTTTCTTTTTATACATTCTCAAGAAAGTTAATCTACCTCACCTATGAAGGAGAAAAATTGCTCAGAGCATAATATTTGAACCTTCTGCTTGACCATATTATCTTCAAATGTTAAACTGGAAACTCCGAGAATACCCTCCCCTCTGCAACTTCACGTTGCTGCTGCTGCTAAATCACTTCAGTTAGAAGTAACCAAAAGAAGAATGAGTGACAGATTCAGGAAGGAAGAGGTGAAGCCCTGGTTATAAAGCTTTCAGAAGGTTACTGCAGCCAGATACAGTGATGGGAAGATGCAGTGATGGGTGGACATAGCTTGTCACTACTCTCCACTGCTCCATATCCAGCTTCTCTTCACTAGCAGCAGCCTTCCCTATCAATAGAAGACTGCTCTCTTCTTGAATGAAGAATCTAATGACCTCTCAATATCAACTCCTTTCACAGGAATGCTGATGTCCTTAAGACACACCCAGAACACACCTCATTGCTTCTAGACTTACAATCAGACTCAAGTTCTGGGATGACTCAGGGGTCAGATACAAAGTGTGACCCTTGACCTGTAAGTATGCACAAAGGGACATCAAAAAAATTGAAATATTCTACCAATTTGTATAAACAAAGCCTAGGGAATCTGCCAATGCAGGATGACATGCAAGTTTGATCCCTGGTTTGGGAAGATCCCCTGGAGAAGGAAATGCCAACCCACTCCAGTATTCTTGCCTGGAGAATCCCGTGGACAGAGGAGCCTGATGGCTAGAGTCCACGGGGTCATAAAGAGTCGGACATGACTGACTGACCATGCACATACCAGAAAGCACACCCATTTTAATCACAGATGGGCAACTGAAAAACTGAGTGACTATGGGAAAGCTCAGCTTAAGGGGGAATACGAAAAATAAAACCTTTGCTGCCTACCACACTAGATTCTTTATCAAGGATAATCATTGTCTGTGAACCCTAGAAGAGGAACTTCAAAGTTGCCAAAGGTAGAAATTGACATCCTGCCTGGCAAATCCCATGGATTGAGAAGCCTGGTAGGCTGCAGTCCAAGGGGTTGCAAAGAGTCAGACACGACTGAGCGACTTCACTTTCACTTTCACATAGCAAAGTTACTCTTTTTCAGGATTCAACTTTAGTCTGGACTTATCGAAAGCAATTGCAGAAATTTGAGTCAAAAAGAAAAATATTTCTACTAATTTTTTGGTTTTGTTCATTCATTGTCTTTTTCTACAAAGTATGTTTCACATTATAAAAATCGACACAGGTTTTTGAAAAACATTTTCATTATTTTATATAGTACTGAAAATGAACATGACACCACACAATAGTTTGTATATTCCATTTCCTCTCTCTTTATAGCCTATTTCATTTTCTCTCAAACTGTTATTATTATCATGGCACCTAAATTCGAGACATGCAGCCCCCTCGGGAGGCTAGGTATATAAGTTGTCTATAAGCAAATAAATCAGCAGGAAGACTACTTGGGCAATGTTAACAATGTTCCCACAGAACACTGTATAAGTCATATTTGTCAGAGCATCAGGGCCAGATTAAAAAATTCTAAGTTTAAATGGGAGTTCATGGTGCTCTTACTTACTAAGAAAAGCCACTGATACAAACACTGAAACAAATTAGAAACTTTGTAAATTAAAACAGTTTCCTGGCTGCTAGGGCACTTTGGGCTAAGATCTATGGAGCTATGCTTATGACCATTATAACCTGATAGAGATATCATTTATGCTCATTAAACTCATTATGAGTTTAAACGTTAAACTCATTTTTTCTGAAAGCAGGAAGAGGTGACTTTCCTGAAGGTAACAACTCAAGTAAAATTCGTACAACTTAAAAGAAGATGAACAGGGCAGTTCAGGTTCTTTCATTTATATGTACAACCAAAATAAAAATAATAAAGTATTATGCTATTCAGCAATGTGTAACCATTTTATAAGTGATACTTTTTGAAGTTCTTGATTGCAGACCATGATATATAAGAATGTATTTATAACAACATGAAGTACAATGTAACTTTGTTGATGCTTTTATTAATGGTATAGGTGAAAAAATATATAAAATCTTGGTGGCCTCAGTAATTCACTTTCTGTTTTTGAAAATTTTTTTGATGAGTAGGAGAAAGTTGACAATACTTAAAAGCTGTATTTTAACACACTCTTCCTTTGATTCTGTCTCTGGTTAGCAAAACCTATTAACATTATGCTGCGATTCTCTCCCCTCTATGAGGCTGTTATGCTTCCAAGAATTAAGATTTGTGTTTATCCGAAGAATTCTCAGCCTCTAGAATAGCTGATGTAGTAGGAATTCAATATTTACTGACTATTGAACTAAACCATTACTCCCATCTAAACGTTTCCAGTATGAACTCTGGAAATACTATTCATTGTCAAACAAGCTCCTGTCACAATTCATTCTCATTGTGCAATTCCAGAAACAAGTGTTTGCATTAACAAAATCTGGGCCTGAATAAAAGAATGCTAATTTCTCAAGGCCCCACATACTAGAGGGTCTAGTTGCAGCTAGAATAATTCTAACTCTCCATTAGCACTGCCAAATCATTATTCCTCAATGCTTATGTAAAAATACTGCTTGTTTTGAATTTTATATTGATTAAAGAATATAACCGCCAACCCTCTCTCACCCTGTTTCCCTGTCATTGCATGATTTGTTGGTCATTTTCCCACCCTGGGTGAAGACTCGGCCCAGGGGACTCAATCTTCTCTTCCTGTCTATCCCTTGCTCTCCATCATTCTGTTTTACTACAATATCTATCTGGATGACCTATCCAACATTTTAATCTTAGAGTTTATGGACTTACTCAAATCTAGTTAACTTCAATTCCACGTCCCATTAACATTTCATACCCATGGACACCCTTCTGACTGTGCTATCATGTAGAATGGTACCATTATTTTCTGACTACAGTCTCTCAGACTTTTGCTTCTCCACTATTGCTACCTTTTCCATATTCATAATCACCCAACCCAAGATTCATTTTCTTCCGTATCCTCCTTTATATTAAAGATTTTCTGAAGTTTCTGATGATATATATATACATATATGTATATGTATATATATATATATGCTCATAGTTCTCACAATAATATTACCATTCAAACTCTTATTCCTTCGGTTCAAGATTCTTACATGAACTCAGACACCGGACTCCAGGTAACTCCTCCAAATGTATCTCAAATTGGGTTTAATTCAGTTTCAAGCCTTTTCTTAAGTCCATACTCTATTACTTTAGATTCTGACACCACTAACCATTCTGTTGTCAATAAACAACACATATGTCTATCATTTTCCTCACTATCTGGCCAAATAAGCATCAAGTTCTTCCCTGGTAGCTCAGTGGTAAAGAACCCACCTGCTAAGAAGGAGATGCAGGTTTGATCCCTGGGTCAGGAAAATCCCCTGAGAAGGAAATGACAACCCACTCCAGCATTCTTGCCTGGAGAATCCCATGGACAGAGGAGCCTGGAGGGCTACAATTCATAGGGTATCACAAAATCAGACATAACTGAAGCGATTTAGTACACACCACTGCATCCAAATCATTCATTCCTCTCCAACTGATTGCATGCAATCATTGACTGTCAACCACTATTATATGTCATGGAATACAAAGAAAAAGAAATATGTGCCTCACCATGTTGGGGTATAGGGACAAGACTCTTCGATGAGAGTCTTTAGAGCCCAGTCTCAACACCTCAGGCTCTTCTCAAATCTTCACTGCTGATGGGAATCAAATGTCTCAGTCTACCCCTGACCCATTAACCCCATACCATGTGCAATGGCAGACCTGTGGAAATCTCTGTTAATTTTAGCGGGATTTTCCTCAGCTGCTATGGTAGCTTTGTTTACTCTTCTTATCAAAGATCTGCCAAACATAATGCATTACACTTCCAATTCCCTAAATGCCTGCTCATATTTGACATGAGCCTTTCCTCCTATTGTTTTCACTACTTTAAGTATTCTTTCCTTGGCTAACTTGCTCCCACTCTCCAAGATTCAGCTCTACTACTATTATCATAGCAAGCTTTCTCAGATTTCCTTCAAGGTCTTCTTCCTGGGTTCCAGAGAATTCTATGCTTAATTCAAGAAAAGCAGTTGTTGTACCTTATTTTAACTTAACTTGTATCTATTCCTTCACCACTACTCTGTGAAGCTAAATGAGCTGGTGAGACAGAGTAGGTGAATATCCTATATTCATCATGTTCAGAATCTCACCCAGATTCTGATTCTCAGTACATGACTTCAAAATGGATAATTAAATGGATAGATGGATGAATGAAGGAATAGCCATGTCCTTCTTCTTTTCCACAGTAAATTGAAATACAAATGTCACTCTTTCACCGATTCTTTCAGGAGTCACGTCACTTTATTTGAAATTTCATTCAGTGAATATTGAATTCTTCTTCTGTCCTAGAAGTTGTGATGGACTCTGAAAGTGCTCCAATGAGTGAGGCATTATTCTCTTCCTCAAAGACATCACAAATTGGAATGGGAACCAAGCATTTAAGCAAAAATGCATTATATGACATGTCAAGCACCACATTTACCCAGGTGGCACTCATGGTAAAGCACCCACCTGCCAATGCAGGAGACATAAGAAATGCAGGTTCAATCCCTGGGTTGAGAAAACCCTCTCGAGGAGGGCATGGTTACCAACTCCAGTATTTTTGCCTGGAGAATCCCATGGACAGAGGAGCCTGGTGGGCTATAGTCCATGGGGTCACAAAGAGTCAGACATGACCGAAGTGACTTAGAAAGCAGCACTCAATACAATCTTTCTCCCAATTTTGTCTCTTTATCTTTTGCTGGAAAACATACCTAGGACAATTTGCAAGCAAACAGAGATATAGAAGTTCCTTCATTAGCAAAACTCTTGAAAGAGTATTCTAGAACTGACTTCTCTAACTTCTTTCAATGCTCTTTCTACTTTCACTTTTACATTTAATCTCCTGTCTTTATTGATCTACTGATGTCACTCTTTCTACCACTGATGTTTTCCTAATAGACAAATTAAGAATGTGTAACCCAACATTTTGTCAAAGTTTGGCACTGTTGATCCCTGCAGAAGTGAAATTCTGACCTTGTGACTGAGGCTAGTGCATTTGGACTGGAAGGACAGGCTTTGTGTTCTGAGTAGTGGGCTCTAGCTGGGCTGCAGAGCCCCAGGCAGATAATAATACGACAACCTGCAGATCCACGTTTTATCACCAGATATGCTCTAACACAGGTGGTACTAGTGGTAAAGAACCCGTCTGCCAAAGCAGGAGACAAATGAGATGTGCGTTTGAGCCCTGGGTTTAATCCCTGAGTTGGGAAGATCCCCTGGAAGAGGGCACAGCAACCCACTCCAGTATTCTTGCCTGGAAAATCCCATGGACAGAGGAGCCTGGCGGGCTACAGCCCATTGGGTTGCAAAGAGTGGGATACGACTGAAACAACAGCATGCGCTCTCTAATACTTTTCGTCAAAGGTTTCATAAGCTGTCACGTCTTCAATTATCAACATGGGTTGATAGTTGACTCCCCAACCTTCTCCACTTCAACTCTTCCCTCAGTTTTTACTTGCATAGTGTCCACTGTCCAAAGCAGATCATCTTCTCAGCAAGCCAATTATCAAAAAGGTCTTTTTCCTATAAATGTTACCATATTTTTTCAAGTCAACCAATACCATTCCACCTCCTCCAGAGTCTGCTCCTTTATTTGCATATCACATCCACTTTGACATCAGTCATTGTTAAGTCTATAATCCTTGTTCCTGATCCATCAGTGTCTTATCTCTTCTCTCTGAGGATAAATGCACTTTTTGGTAACTAATACTGCCAACTTGTGATTCATTTCTTTTCATGTTGTCCTACAAAATGCTTTTGAATTGATCTTGCTACAGCCTATGTCTAAGCACATTGCACTCCACAAAAATTCTTCATCTCTCCCACTGCTTTACAAATTAAGTGTAAACTTTTCAGCTGGGTCTTCACGTCACATCTCACACCTACATTCTCAGCTTTATCTTTCATTATTTATCAGCATTACTAATATTAGAGGACATTTAGATGCAAATTTGAAACAATAATATACTTAAAGTGAGAGTGTTAGTTGCTCAGTTGTGTCCAACTCTTTGTGACCCTATGGACTATAGCTCCCCTGGATCCTCTGTCCATGGGATTCTCCAGGCAAGAATACTGGAGTGGGAGGTCGGCTATTCCCTTCTCCACGGGATCTTCCTGACCCAGGGATAGAATGTCGGTCTCCTGCATGGCTGGCAGATTCTTTACCATCTGAGCCACCAAGGAAGTCAAACAGTGACTGCATCCACGAAATTCAAAGATGCTTGCTCCTTGGAAGAAAGCTATGACAATACTAGACAGCATATTAAAAAGCAGAGACATCACTTTGCTGGAAAAGCCTGTATAGTGAAAGCTACGGTTTTTCCAGTATTCATGCATGGATGTCAGAGTTGGACCATAAAGAATGCTGAGCAGCGAAGAATTGACACTTTAGAATTGTGGTGCTGGAGAAGGCTCTTGAGAGTCCCTTGCAGCAAGGAGATCAAATCATCAATCCTAAAGGAAATCAACCCTGAATATTCACTGCAAGCATTGATATTAAAACTGAAGCTCAATACTTCCTGAGAGGAAGAGCCTACTCACTGGAAAAGACCAAAATGCTGGGAAAGATTGAGGGCAGGAAGGGAAGGAAGCAAGAGAGGATGAGACAGTTAGATAGCATTACCAACTCAACGGACATGAGTTGAGCAAACTCCAGGAGACAGTGAAGGACAGGGAAGCCTGGTGTGCTGCAGTCCACGGGGTCACAAAGAGTCAGACAAGACTTAGCGACTAAATAACAATGATATAACTAAATGTAGACTGGCTCCATATTATATTATTATAGGCAAAAAAAAAAAAAAATCAAACCATGGCATTCAATATACCAAAAAAGGAATAATGACAAAATAGAAAGATAATGTCAACACAGAAAGCATTAAACAAGTTGATAGAAGCAAGAATCAAAAAAACTATCATATAAATTAATTACTAAATCAGAATAAATTGAAAAAGCAAAATTATCCTAAGTATTGTGCTAAAAAGTTTACAAATGCACATCTAAAAAATAAGCCACAGTAGTTGATAGTAAAATGCAAAATTCAGTTCAGTTCAGTCACTCAGTTGTGTCCAACTCCTTGCAAGCCCGTGGACTGTAGCACACAAGGCCTCTCTGTCCATAACCAACTCCCGGAGCTTACCCAACTCATGTCCATTGAGTCAATGATGCCATCCAATCATCTCATCCTCTGTCATCCCCTTCTCTCCCACCTTCAATCTTTCCCAATATCAGGGTCTTTTCTAATGAGTCAGTTCTTTGCATCAGGTGGTCAAAGTGTTGGAGCTTCAACTTCAGCATCAGTCCTTCCAATTCATTTCCTTTAGGATGGACTGGTTGGATCTCCTTGCAGTCCAAGGGACTCTCAAGAGTCTTCTCCAACACCACAGTTCAAAAGCATCAATTCTTCGGTGTTCAGCTTTCTTTATAGTCCAACTCTCACATCCATACACACCTACTGGAAAAACCATAGCCTTGACTATATGGATTAGATTAGTCTAATGAGAAGAGCAAAGGTTGAGAATATTAACTTTAGAACAATACATGGGAGAGAACTGTGATTACATAAAAAGTATTATGACCAAATTGATCATTTAACAGTTATGAGTCTATAGGCACTGAATAATATGACCTACAAATAAAGTAAAACTCACAAATTAATTCCTGAAGGAAATTTGAACATACTACCAATAGACAGCAACATTCAAGTAGACTGAAATACAGGAAATTTTATGTCACAAAAAACATAATTAGTTTGAACTAAACATTTTATTGGAGGAGGAAATGGCAACCCACTCCAGTATTCTTGCCTGGAGAATCCCCATGGACAAGAAGCCTGGTGAGCTACAGTCCATGGGTCTCAAAAGAGTCGGACATGGCTTAGCAACTACCCAACAACAACAAAACATTTCATGAATTTATTTGCTCACACATTACCTACGGGGGGAAAAGTGGCCTTGATCATATAAATATTTGATAACTCCATACAAATTAAATAAAAGTTAAGAAAAAATTTTTCCCTTATTTTACTGAAGTATAATTGATAAAATTATATATACTTTAAATATACAATGTTATGATTTGATACATGTATATTGTGAAATGATTACTACAATCATTAACACAGCCATCACCTTGTAGCTATCTTTGTATGTGTGCATATAAGAAAGCTTAAGATCTACTGTCTCAATAAATTTCAAGTATACAAAAGAGTGTTAATCACAATCACCATTCTATACATCATCCTCAGAACTTACTGATCTTGTATTTTTGACCAGCATCTCTGCCATTTCACCCTTCCCTTTACCTCTGCTAACCATCATCCTCCTCTGTTTCTATGAGTTCAACTCTTTTATTTTTTAATATTCCACAAATAGTAAAATCACCCAGTATTTATCTTTCTCTGTCTGGCTTATTTCACTTAGCAGAGTGTCCTCTAGGCTCAGCTATCTTGTTGCAAATGGCTGGATTTCCTTCTTTCTCATTGCTGAATAGCATTCACTGTATGTACACATATAAATATTTTTCTCACATTTCCTTTATCCACTTATCCACTAACAGACAGTATTATTTTCTCAACTTGGCTATCATGAATGATGCTCCCATGAACTTGGTAGTGTAGATAGCTCTCCAAGATACTGATTTTGTTTCCTTCTAATATAATTAGAGAAGTGGGATTTCTGGACATAGGGTATTTCTACTTTTAACTTTTTGAGGAATTTCCATGCTGTTTTCAAGCATGGCTGTGCCAGTTTGGACTCCCATCAACAACGTATGAACGTGCCCTTCTCTCCACAACCTGACCAAAACTTATCTCTTGCATTTTTCATAAAAGTCATTCTGATAAATGTGAGGTGATATCTCAGAGTGGTTTTCATTTGCACTCATAAACTGGTCACGTGAATGAAGAAATGGTAAATGATCAATAGGAGAATAATTTTTAAAATTATATAATCTTTAAAATGATCTCAGAATAAATTTGTTTCTGATTTTTACTGTTTATGTATCTGGCTGTCCAATAAGTTACGGAATCACTGCCTCTCTATCAACCTAAGAACTTCTCATATGAAAGAGTTAAGAAATGACTTATTAGCTGAACCTGAAACAGAAATAGACAAAGGAAGTGGTATTTTCTGAGAATGGGAATTATGAAACAAAAGAAAAGCTAATAAACCATACAAAGTATTGGGAGGCTGTCCCTGCTAGAATTCAATCTGGAATTTGCTCATGTCTGCCACAGATTCACTGTAGTTCACTGTACCCCTCATATCATACCCTAAATTATAGAGAGAGAGCAAGACTACTGAACCAACACCAAAAAAAGGCACTGATGCAGAAAAGACAGTGGGGCTCCTGAGTATGACTCATGATAAATTAAAATGCTTTAAATTCCAGTTTTGTTTGGATCTTTCCAGAAGCAAAGAGGAAGATCAGTAGCTATAGCTATAGTACTCTAATGAATATGTGATACATAAATTTTAATCTTAAGCAATCTGCTTTGTAAATTTATAAATTATAGGCAGTTAGTAAAAACAATGATGTTTAAGAAATCTATCATTTAAAGATATCTGATATGGAATTGCTAACTGAGAAAGACTGAATTTAGCTCTAGAACCTCACTGTATGCTCTCAGAGGTTTATGTATATTTTTCTTATTTTATTAGCTGTTTGTATTTCTGATTCTCGGTGTGTTTTCTCACATCCTCAGTTAATTCCACTGTGGCTTTCATAAGGTGTTTTAATAAGCAATTCCTTAAATGGTCCATAATAGTGATCAATTCTTTTGTCCAGCAGGGACACCTCAGATTAATAACACCATATTTATAATGATGTCTAATAATGCTTGTTTCTTTCTTGGAATGCTTTACATTATATTTATAATTTTTAAATTCATCCAATTTCTAAACAGGGATGAGACTATGTTTTCTATGAGGGAGTATATTGTCTTTTCACTCTTTAACACCAATGTGCTTAGTCACTCAGTTGTGTCCAACTCTTTGTGACCCCGTGGACTGCAGCCTGCCAGGCTCCTCTGTCCACGGGGATTCTCTAGGCAAGAATACTGGAGTGGGCCACCATGCCCTCCTCCAGGGGGTCTTCTCAGCCCAGCGATTGAACCCAGGTGTCCTGCATTGCAGGCAGATTCTTTACCAACTGAGCCAGCAGGGAAGCCCCTTTAACACCAATAACTGATCACAATCATAGATAGTGTCACTAATGATAAGCTATATCAATCTCTAAGTTTCTCATGTTCAAACTCTACTCTTGTGATCGTATAAGGTGAATACACAAGAAAGAACTATCCGAAGTGCTGATAAGAGACAATTTCATATAAATTAAAGGTTATTTGAAAAGCATTACTGACACCTTCAGCAGAATCCTTTCTAATTACTAGAAACAGTTTAACCATTGTCACCGAGAGGGAAGAGAAGAGATGACAAATTTCTTCTGCATTGAATATTATCAAGGAGAAAGGATGGGAGAGAGAGAGAGAGAGATTCAGTTTCTGCATACAGCACGAGTATGAGTATTTGCTAAAGTATCAGTCTGGTGTAGTATGGAAAGTATCTCTGAAATGTTCCTGCTTTCAGCCATCATCATGCACGTGGACAGCAAACTATCCCCCGCAAAGCATATGTTCATCCATTTAATTCATTCAGCCATCCAATGAGGATCTTAGCACCTCTCTTGTGCCAGGCATAGTTCTGAGCTTTTAAGATACAGAGAAGAATGTGGCAGAAAGTTTCCTGTCCTTATAAAAATACATACTATAGCAGGATTAAAACAACAAAGAAGTAAAAATGGATGCACAAAGCAAGTTCAGACAGATCGGTGCTCAGAAACAAACGAGATTATGTGATGTTCCCAAATGGCTAGGAGTAGGTATACTTCAGAATGGAAAAGCAGAGACAGTGTCTGAACGAAAAGAAGCACAGCTTTTAACTACTGAGAGGTTGCTTATACAGGATTTTCCATTCATCTCTCTCTCGGGCTAAAATGATTTGGCATTTCACTAATTACTATCATTCCATATAAGTGCTGAAATGTCAGTCAATAAATGATTATCGGGATCCCACTGTGTCCTCAGCACCAGTACAATTGGATAATGTGGTAGAATTCAAACAAATACTTCCACTGCTGTGATAAAATATGAGGTGGGGAATGATGCTTAAGTCAGTAAATACTCAAACCTTCTTGTTTTGAGAGCTGAGTTTGAGCTTAAGCTTCCCCAGTCCATCCAATTCCCAGGAACTCCTCCAAGAGGAGGCAGCATTTGTTGCCTGCCGCTAGATGGCACCAATTATTTTCACATTTTTAAGAAGAAAAAAAAACAAAACAGGAAACCAACATATCTTTTTTTATGCAACGGCCACATTTAAAATGGAAAAATGGTGTTATGAGGCACCATGATTAATAAAATGATTATTCTTTTACTAGTGATTTTCTTATAGGAGGGAATCACAGCAATAGCATTATAGATGGTATGTTCATTCACTCACATGCATGTCTATTCGACCCATATTTCTTCCAAATAATCTGTGAAAATATATTAGCAGTATCTTTGAAATATTAAAAGGGAAAAAAAGTAATTGAATATATAGAAAATATATATCATAATTTAATATATATCAGGGTCAAAATATTTAATAAAAATATATTATGATATTACATATAATTTTTATAAAGTTTTGCAGGAAATAGTTTTAATAAAAACAATAGAGTTGTTTATTTTTGTAATTTCCACTTTGTCTCAAATAATAGTAACATTTATTTTTAAAAAACACGGTATTTATTATTTTAATTAAATGCAACAAAAATTATTATGAAATGTAAAATGGGATGTGAATCACTTAACTAAAGGTATATCTGATATTTTATATCAAAAATTTAATATGGATAACTTAATAAAACTTAAAACTTCAGAACTAAAAAAAAAACTTAAGATCTAGAAAAACACATTTTATCATATGACCTCCTTTTTTCTGACTAGTTTACAGTTAAATTAAAACATATGTAAGATTTTTTTAAAGGAAAAGAACATAGAATATCCTCATTTTATTTTTAAAAAAGGAAGTGGCTGGTAAACATTCAAAGTATGTTTATTCAGAAACAAAATTAACTGTTTTCATATCTCCCGGTAGAAACACAAAAATGGCTCTGGAATAAATATAACCTGCCATCAGTAAACTTCAGAATAAAAGGAAGTACAGTGACAAAATAAGAGGGCACATAAAATGCACTGAAAAGAATGTACACAGCATTCAGATGCTCTATGAATATATTATAATTATTTATAGTAAATGAAATAAAAAAGAAAAGTTGCATGCTCATCATGCTAACATATTTATTTTAAAAATCTAAACATCTTTCCTACTTCAGGATGAAAGATGAGTGCCTCAAACTAGGTGTTAATGTGACTATCACTACATTTCCTTCATTCTAAAATGGCCCCAATATAATACTCACCTTAATACTGGCCAGAGTGTTTTGCCTCATATTAAATAATGTTCTGTATCTCTGTTCTTCCTCATAGATTCTCTCTTCACAGGCTTTTTTCTCATTTACAAGATGATCAAATACAGCTTGTGCATGTTCCTTTTTCTCTCTCAAGGTTATAAACTGGTCACTATGAAGAAAGAAAGAGTTGCATTGGCCACTATTCAATTCACATTTAATTTTCTAACATGTATTTATAATATAGTTAAAAATACGCAACACTGAAAAGTCTTAGAACTAAATTTCTATGGAAAAATTCCCTGGTCCTTTCCATAGGTCTGTATCCATGACATACATCTAAATGATCCAGGTGGAAGACAATTTCTGGAGATTCAGTGGATTCTCTCAGCTGCTTACCCAGTGCACCTCTGTTTTGTTGTCATTCCAAAAGAACTCCCCTCCACACAGCACATAACTCCAAGGGTGCAGTCTGATCAGTTTAAACCAACCAATATGAGGCTAATTATTCACCATTTAAGATATATATTGGAGCTTCTCTAATAGCTCAGTTGGTAAAGAATCCGCCTGCAATGAGGGAGACCTGGGTTCAATCCCTGGGTTGGGAAGATCCCCTGGAGAAGGGAAAGGCTACTCACTCCAGTATTCTGGCCTAGAGAAAAGGCAAGAGCCGAATTCCATATAGAAGGCACTCACACATTCACTAAATGTGAACAAGGGCTCCTGTTTTCAAATTTGCTGACAACAATCATAGTAGAGAGGAAGAAACACAAAAATGAGTACTTGTGTTGAGCTGATGAATCAACTAATCTTGTAGCTTACAGGCCTCTTGTTATGTAAAATAATTAACTTCCTTATTATTTAAGCTGTGTGTGTGTGTGTGTAGTGTATATGTGAAAGAGAAAGTGTTAGTTGCTTAGTCCTGTCCAACTCTTTGCAACCCCATGAACTGTAGCCTGCCAGGCTCCTCTGTCCATGGACTTCTCCAGGCAAGAATACTGAAGTGGGTAGCCATTTCCTTCTCCAGGGATCTTCCCTACCCAGGGATAGAACTCAGGTCTGCCACATTGCAGGCAGACTCTATACCAGCTGAGCCACTGCCCCTATGTATTTTGTTATTTGCAATTAAGTACATCCTGACTCAAAGGTAAAATTATTTTTATGGTGAAATCAGTTATATTAGGAACTATACTAGTAGAAAAAAATCATTAAAAAGTGGTTAAAACAATGCTGCAAAAATAAATGTATTTTAGAAATAACTGCCAGAGTTGATCAGTAACCCAGAATCCAGAATAAGCAGAGTTGCAAAAGCTCAGCACTGTCTTATGTTACCCACATTCGTTTTCATCTCTACTGGTATGGAAAATTGAATCATTTTCACAGTTAGCTATAAAGGCAGCAGGACTAAAAATTTTGAGGGTCTAAAATGGTAAAGTACTTTGAGTATAATATCTCATTTAACACAACAACCACCCCATGAAAGGATAATTATTATGGCCATTTACAGAGGAAAAACCTAAACTTCAGTATACTAAGCTTGTATAAGCTAATTAATAAATGACAGACCCAGAATTCTAATCCAGTTCTGACTAGCTGTATTTGATTCAGCAGCTCAACACAAAATACTCTTTTTTTTCCCCTTCTTTCTCTATGCTGGCGGTTATTAGCAAATTTGAAAACATGACTCTGGTCACGTGTTTTAGACGGGTGCCTCTTCTTTTAAATGGAATAAAGTCCTCCCCTTTCATCTATCTCACCCCTGGTTTTTCCACTTCATCACTCATACTAACAACATCCATAACTCTTCTGTGACGTCCTGTGGAAGTATTCACTAATAGCGACATTGACACTAGGCGAAAGAATCAGTAGATTATTCCTAATACAGTTAATCTGCAGTAATCTTCCGTTCCAGTCCTAGTTTAGGAGTCAATTCGCACCATCAGAAGAGCATACAGTTTGGAACAGGACAAACCTACACTGGAGTAGTTCCACTGCAAATTAGTGTTGCAGTCTTCATCATGTGATTTCCCTGGGCCTGTTCCTTCAGCATTCAAGTGTGAATGTTATGATATTCATATTCATGTGTGAATGCTATGATATGTATGAATGCTATGATATAAGAATTTACTGTAAGAACTGGATGTGATAGGTGCTTAGATTGCCCTTACAAAATACCCGGCACCCTAGGAAGTCAATCAATGTTAGCTTTAAGTCTTATTTGACACTGCCATCACTGTTAATTAATAGATTTGTAAATGACATACTAATCTTTTTCTCCTCTTCCGAGGTAAAGGCAGAGTTTAGTCAAGTGTAGGGAGGGAATTGATTCATTGAAACTTGGTGACCATTCTTGCTTTAAGGCGATATAATCTAGGTACAGGATGGAAGGAAACATAAGAGTTGAAATGGTAAGAATCTTGATGAAAAAAAATTAAATCAGCAGCTCCCCTATAACATCTTTGCAAGTTTAGTGTAAATTATATAATTTTAGGCTTTTCCCTTTAAGCCCTAAATATTTTTAAAGATAGTAAATGACACAGATAAATATCTTTCAAAGAAAATGTCTCCTCACTTTCTTACCTGATATTCTGAATATGATCCAGGAATTTTCAGATAAAGCTGTATGATTATTTTGAAAATAAGTTTTTACCCTGTGGTAATAGCTAAACAAATCCTGTGGAGTTCATTGACTTGACTCCATTAAAATATTAATACATAGTATATGAGACTGTGAATAATGTTTTTCTGATATTTTATCCCTCAAGTGTTATGATTTGCTAATGGTGTATTAGCAAATGTATTTAAGTCAAATCATCATTCTTAAACGTGCCCAATGTAAATTCCTCCAGTAGGTCTCCAAATTCTGTTCTCAATTGTTATAAAATAGAAAATAAGAACCAAGAGGAGTAAAGGAAGAGTATGTAGTTTCGAAGTGGGGAGGGAAGGTCTATGGATACAGTAAGTCTTAAAGCATGATCATTCTCAAAGGGAAAGGCTTTTGTCAGGTATGCCTCAGACTAACGAGGGGAATGTACAAGAAGCATTTTTAAGACAATTAATGTAAATAAATTACATGAAGTTTTTATATAATATCTATTTCTAAATTCTTACCTCAAAAATATTATCAAAAAGGTTGGGTGAAAAAAAGACATATATTATTAACCATTTCATATAAGAGAAATACTGAAATTAGTGGAAGAGATTATGAATTTCATAACAAATAAAAGTTCTTATGCTTGGAAAAGGAGAAGCATTAGCAGTTATTTAAATAAGAATAAGCCCAGAGGAGCAACAAAAAATGAAACCAATTTATGATAATGTGTTTAGACAAAAATTATAAAATATCACCTGTATATTTCACACCAGATCACGACAGAAAATATATATCATTTCAGGAATAAATTTTAAACAGGGGAATTTGATCATATCTCTTTTATAAATGATAAAGTACTTACTTTAAATAGTCAAGTGTCTGATCAAAAGCAGCCTTTTCTTTTTCTTTTTGTTCTAAGTTCTTATTCAGTTGAATGATTTTTGAATGATAAATAACTGTTTTACTTTTAGTGGTCTCTATTTCTTTAAAAATTTGTGAGCGTTTATCCTGGGGGGAAAAAATCAGGAATATTTTAAATACTAGAAGTTTCAAGTTCTTGCAATTTAGGAACACAAATGGTTTTTGGCCATGTGAACAATTAAAAGCAAACAGTAGTTAAAGAAGGAGGGGACACATATATAACTATAGCTAACTCATGTTGACAGAGGCAGAGGCCAACACAATATTGTGAAGCAATTTTCCTTCAATTAAAAATAAAGGCATTTGGGAAAACAAACAAATCAGTTCAGTTCAGTTCAGTCGCTCAGTCGTGTCTGACTCTTTGTGACCTCATGGACTGCAGCACGCCAGGCTTCCCTGTCTATCACCAACTCCTGGAGCTTACTCAAATTCACGTCTGTTGCGTCAGTGATGCCATCCAAACATCTCATATTCTGTTTTTTCCCTTCTCCTCTCGCCTTCAATCTTTTCCAGCATCAGGGTCTTTTCAAAAGAGTCTGTTCTTGCATCAGGTGGCCAAAGTATTGGAGTTTCAGCTTCAGCATCAGTCCTTCCAATGAATATTCAGGACTGATTTCCTTTAGGGTGGACTGGTTGGATCTCCTTGCAGTCCAAGGGACTCTCAAGAGTCTTCTCCAACACCACAGTTTAAAAACATCAATTCTTCAGTGCTCAGCTTCCTTTATTGTCCAACTCTCACATCCATACATGACTACTAGAAAAACCATAGCTTTGACTAGACAGACCTTTGTTGGTGAAGTAATGTCTCTACTTTTTAATATGCTGTGTAGGTTGGTCATAACTTTTCCTCCAAGGAGCAAGTGTCTTTTAATTTCTTGGCTGCAGTCACCATCTGCAGTGATTTTGGAGCCCCCCCAAAATAAAGTTTCTCACTGTTTCCATTGTTTCCCCATCTATTTTCCATGAAGTGATGGGACCAGATGCCATAATCTTAGTTTTCTGAACACTGAGTTTTAAGCAAACTTTTTCACTCTCCTCTTTTACTTTTATCAAAAGGCTCTTCGTCTAATCAATGCAAGCAACAACTCAGGTTTATGTTCTTTCCTCAAGCGTTACATCTGATCAGGTTTCCTAAAAGATGGGTTAGAACCATCTATTCTCTCTCCCTCTCTATTCTGCACTAACTTGTCTACCACGCCCCCCCACCCCCCCCCCCACACACAGCTGCACACCCGAAGGACATGTCTTTTAATATGTCAGCACATGGTTATCAAACATGTGCCCTGAAGGCAGGCATGAATATATATTGTTCTGATGTTTAAGAAAAAGAAGTCAATGTTTAATACCAGCATATTTACCCCAAGGCTGGCCGGTATAATCCCAGACTGGAGATTTGATTTGGCATCTATTTTTGCATGACCCCTTCATAACTGTTGGTGTCTACACTGACTGGCTGATTTCCTGACTGTATGATCAACTCAATAAAGGTTGCTGACTCCACATCTGGCCCAACTTCTAGCAATGGATTCCAGTCTCAGCTGCTCCCCTTGCTCCTATTTTCCTCCATTTTCCCCTCACATGCTACCTAATTCTTTCTCTATCCTTACAGGTTTCAAGAAGAATGAATTGCTAACCTTGTATACTTATTTTCCTATAAAAATCTTCTCTTTGTCCAAGGTTTGAAACACTGAGTACTATATTTGAATTTTCATAACATTCACTCTTTTTTTTTTTTTTTCTGGAAGCTCTGGAATTCTTCCACTAATAAATGAGACGATTTAGGTTGTTTGCTACCAGAACGTAGTCAAGCCAGCTGACGAGGATTCTTCAATGGACCCCCTAAGATATTATGTTATTTCTAGGAGAAAATTAAACCTAAAAAAAGTGTGAAAAGGTACAAATATGGGTAAAAATAAGGAGGAATGAGTCAGAGACGATGGGCAACCGTGGGTCTGGCATGTTCTCTACTACTCCTGACTCAGTTCAGATTCCATAACCCATGCCTTAAATTTTAAATGAAGATTTTCATGGGAAACTGAGATTTCAGAAGCAACGGTGTCAACAACTTAGACCACCAATTCAGTGATGCTGAAGGCGGTGCTGGAGATTTTACAGTAAAGGAAAGAGACAGTGCACTTCCTGTTGACAGCAGTGAAAAGCAAAAAGTGTATTTGTCGCTTTTCATAGGCAACATGGGGCTTCCCTGATAGCTCAGTTGGTAGAGAATCTTCCTGCAATGCAGGAGACCCTGGTTCAATTCCTGGGTCGGGTAGATCTGCTGGAGAAGGGATAGGCTACCCACTCCAATATTCTTGGGCTTCCCTTGTGGCTTAGCTGGTAAAGAATCTGCTGGCAATGTGGGAGACCTGGGTTTGATCCCTGGGTTGGGAAGATCCCCTGAAGAAGGAAAAGGCTACCCACTCCAGCATTCTGACCTGGAGAATTCCGTGGACTGTATAGTCCATGGGGTTGCAAAGAGTTGGACATGACTAAGCGACTTTCACTCACTCACTCATAGGTACCTTCAGTGAGGCTTTGATAAATGTGAGCGTCATATCCCCTTCCATGGTTTCAAAAATATTAGAGATATCCCACAATGAGAAAAGAAATTGTTAGATGCCATTTGTCAATCAAGAATATATGTCTGTGTATCCTGAGTGTGCAAAATTTGGGAGACCCCAAGAACCATTAGTGAGTCTTTATGAATGATGAAGTGTCACCAGAGGAAATTGGAATTTAGGCATAAACAGTACATTTATAATCTGGGGGGAAGTGAGAAATATATGTAAGGGACTAGATCTGACAGACAGAGTGCCTGATGAACTATGTATGGAGGTTTGTGACATTGTACAGGAGACAGGGATCAAGACCATGCCCATGGAAAAGAAATGCAAAAAGGCAAAATGGTTGTCTGAGGAGGCCTTACAAATAGCTGTGAAAAGAAGAGCAGCGAAAAGCAAAGGAGAAAAGGAAAGATATTCCCATTTGAATGCAGAGTTCCAAAGAATAGCCAGGAGAGATAAGAAAGCCTTCCTCAGCGATCAGTGCAAAGAAATAGAGGAAAACAACAGAATGGGAAAGACTAGAGATCTCTTCAAGAAAATTAGAGATACCAAGGGAACATTTCAAGCAAAGATGGGCTCGATAAAGGACAGAAATGTTATGGGCCTAACAGAAGCAGAAGATATTAAGAAGAGGTGTCAAAAATACACAGAAGAACTGTACAAAAAAGATCTTCATGACCCAGATAATCACGATGGTGTGATCACTCACCTAGAGCCAGACATCCTGGAATGTGAAGTCAAGTGGGCCTTAGAAAGCATCACTATGAAAAAAGCTAGTGGAGGTGATGGAATTCCAGTTGAGCTATTTCAAATCCTGAAAGATGATGCTGTGAAAGTGCTGCACTCAATATGCCAACAAATTTGGAAAACTCAGCAGCGGCCACAGGACTGGAAAAGGTCAGCTTTCATTCCAATCCCAAAGAAAGGCAATGCCAAAGAATGCTCAAACTACCACACAATTGCACTCATCTCACACACTAGTAAAGTAATGCTCAAAATTCTCCAAGTCAGGCTTCAGCAATACGTGAACCGTGAACTTCCAGATGTTCAAGCTGGTTTGAGAAAAGGTAGAGGAACCAGAGATCAAATTGCCAACATCCACTGGATCATAGAAAAAGCAAAAGAGTTCCAGAAAAACATCTACTTCTGCTTTATTGACTATGCCAAAGTCTTCGACTGTGTGGATCACAATAAACTGTGGAAAATTCTGAAAGAGATGGGAATACCAGACCATCTGACCCACCTCTTGAGAAACCTATATGCAGGTCAGGAAGCATCAGTTAGAACTGGACATGAACAACAGACTGATTCCAAATAGGAAAAGGAGTATGTCAAGGCTGTATAGTGTCACCCTGCTTATTTAACTTCTATGCAGAGTACATCATAAGAAATGCTGGGCTGGAAGAAGCACAAGCTGGAATCAAGATTGCCCGGAGAAATATCAATAACCTCAGATATGTAGATGACACCACCCTTATGGCAGAAAGTGAAGAGGAACTAAAAAGCTTCTTGATGAAAGTGAAAGAGGAGAGTGAAAAAGTTGGCTTAAAGCTCAACATTCAGAAAACTAAGATCATGGCATCTGGTCCCATAACTTCATGAGAAATAGATGGGGAAACAGTGGAAGCAGTGTCAGACTTTATTTTTGGGGGCTCCAAAATCACTGCAGATGGTGACTGCAACCATAAAATTAAAAGACGCTTACTCCTTGGAAGGAAAGTTATGACCAACCCAGAAAGTATATTAAAAAGCAGAGACATTACTTTGCCAACAAAATTCCGTCTGGTCAAGGCTATGGTTTTTCCAGTAGTCATGTATGGATGTGAGAGTTGGACTGTGAGGAAAGCTGAGCACCGAAAAATTGATGCTTTTGAACTGTGGTACTGGAGAAAACTCTTGAGAGTCCCTTGAATGGCAAGGAGATCCAGCCAGTCCATCCTAAAGGAGATCAGTCCTGGGTGTTCATTGGAAGGACTGATGCTGAAGCTGAAACTCTAATACTTAGGCCACCTCATGCAAAGAGTTGACTCATTGGAAAAGACCCTGATGCTGGGAGGGATTGGGGGCAGGAGGAGAAGGGGATGACAGAGGATGAGATGTCTGGATGGCATCACTGACTCGATGGACATGAGTTTGAGTAAACTCTGGGAGCTGGTGATGGACAGGGAGGCCTAGGGTGCTGCGATTCATAGGGTCGCAAAGAGTGGAATGCAATTGAGCGACTGAACTGAACTGACTAATTTTTTTCTCTAGCCTGGTAACAGATTTCAGCAATTTTGAGGCTCTCCACCCAAAGACAGTTTCATGCCCAAACTTGGAAGTTTCTGGAAATCTGAAACAAAGTTAATTAACGCTTTACTATATAACATTTTTCATTACTTTATCTAAAAAACTCAGAAACCACATATTTTCAAAATAGTAGATAATACAAATTATATTCAGATTCTAAATTATTAATTTCAAAAAACATTTTAAATATTTATTTAAGATTTAATAAATATTTTCACATTATCTAACTGTACTATTTCCAGGTTATACACCTAAGATTTAATATAGGGCTAAACATAGTAAAAACTCAGTAATACTATTTAGCTTGGGCCATAACTGAAACACTTATGCAGAGTAAAAGATAAAATTATTTGGCTAACTTAGGTTCTTAAAAGGCAGCAATGCTGCTGTGAAAAGTAAAAGTGACAGTGTCAGTTACTCAGTCAAATCTTTGTGACCCTGTGAACTGTAGCCCGCCAGGCTCCTCTGTCCATGGAATACTCCAAGAAAGAATGCTGAAGGAGAAGGAAAGCCATTCTCTTCTCCAGGGGATCTTCCTGACCCAGGGATCAAACCCAGGTCTCCTGCATTGCAGGCAGATTCTTTACCATCTGAGCTGCCAGGGAAACACAGTACTATTTATATACCAATCAACATAATGAGGCCTTAACATATGCTATTAATAATGCCTGCAATTTTCTTTAGAATAGAGTTCCATAGCATGACACACAGGCATTCCTTCATCTAGGCATTAGCCTTCTCACTAACTTAATCTCTTTTCAGTCGTATTAACAGGTAACCTGATCTCTGGTCATGCCGAAGTGCTTGCACTTCCACAAACACATAGCATTCTCACATGACCTCTTTGCTTTGCAAACACAAGGTCTGTTTCTAAAAGGTCCTAACTTCATTTCTTCATCAAATTAAAGACTATATAGTAATAAAAGTAATGGGAACCATTTGTTGAATGCTTCCAGTGCCAATTATTCTTTCAGTCTTTTTGTGTATATCATCTCTGTAGTCTACAACATCATAGCAAGGCAAATATTCAACCTCCAAATTGTCTATTAGTAGTTCTTGTTCTTAGACATCACCTCCTCTGAAAAATCCTCCCGGATGCCCTTGATTCATCTGTGTTTACGCCTGCCTGACTCTTCCCACACTATTACACTGCGGTCATGGCTCTGCTCATAGTGTACTAAGGCTGTCTGATCCCGACAAGATGATGTATTTCTTGAGTGAACCAAGTTCTCCTTTTACTTCCCCAACTCCAGAAACTTCCAACAATATTTAAGACATTTTAGGAACTCAACAGTAATTGTAAAGACAAATTAATATGAAGGACAAACAAAAGACAAAGAAGCCTTCTTCTCTAATCCTCCAACTCTTAGTAACTTCTATGATGCTGAGCACACACACAAGGTATTCAGCCATGTTTTCCACTGAAATTTATTTGTACTTGTTAGATGTACCACCTTTGGCAATTTTTAATTAATATTTTAGCAAATATGCAGATGTGGATAGAAGAACTCTAGAGGCATTCCACTGCAGTCTTGAACACATATGTTTTATCTTTTGTGACTTATGTTACAAGTGCTTTGTTATTAAGAACAGTAGTATGCTGGGTAGTGAGAGCTGGCCTGAATGCTTTTTCCCTGATTTTAATGGAAATGCACATAATGATTTATAATTAAACATCACGTTTGCTGGAAGATATTGGTAGATACTATTACACATGTTATCAAGTTAAGACTTCTTTAAAACATAAATAAGTGGCTTTTGAACATTATCAATTTTATTTTAAGTGAAATACCTTTCATTTCTGTACATGCAATGAATTATATGAGTACATTTATGTTGAGTCATCTTCATATTCATCAAAGGAGTCTTATTTTGCATAGTATATTCTTTTCAGCACATAGAACAATTCAATTCACAATATATTTTAAACTGTCATTTATGTTCATAAGTGAGATCACTTGCACATTTCTTTCTTATATATTTTTCAGTTAGGGTTTCAGTGTTATATTTTTACATAATAAATTTAAACACTTTCCACGCTTTCTTATGCTCTGAACCTAGTTTTTGTAGGGAGGCTTATAAAGTATCTATGCTTGTCCTTGCCTTTACTAAAATTATACCAATTTATTGCTATTGATTTATTTTTGCTCATTTTTCTTAGTTTTCATAATTTGTCTTTTATAGATAAATTATATAATTCATCAAGATTTTAGGACAAATTGTTATGCAATTTTGTATATAATTATGCCTCTTAATTCTTCTCATAAGATGTTCTCTTTGCCTTTAATAGATATGCCAAATACTTTCAGTTGTTTTTACCAAAATACTTTACTGGTAATACCAAATTGTAACATTGGCCCATCTCATAAATTCTGCTTTGTACTTTATCATCAGTCACTTGTAAGTAAATTATAAATTGTATTTCTAAATATTCTTAACACAGAAGTAAATAATGAAAATGTGATTAAAAATATTTTCAGTGGTCTACATATCATTTTTTGTTATAATTTTGGTACTGAGTTATGATTTTACTTTATTAGGGTGGATAAAGTAACCTGTATGATTTGACCAGTATAATGTAATAGTTAAGAGCATAGATAGATTCTAGTGTCAGATATAATGAATCTCAACTCCATCATTAAGAAGGTGTGTGAAACTGAGCAACTGAATTATAAAACAATGCATCAGATTCTTCAAGCACAGAATGGAGATAATAATAGCACACTCTTCATAGAATCATCATGAAGATGAAATTAGTTAATAGGTCTGAGCACTTAGAACCATGCAAAATATTTCTTAAAAATGCAAAATATTAACATGCTATTATCATTATACATATTATTTTCCTTGGTAATGTTTAAAAATATTTCTTTTGTGGCCCTAGGGTTAGCTTTATTTAAATACAATTGCACCTCTACCTCATGGCCCACATGCTGTTCACTGACAAATCCTACTGGTGGTGGTGGTGCTTCAGTCTCTAAGTCTTGTCTGACTATTAGTAGATATCGGTGCTACCTTTAAAATATATTCAGAGGATGGAAAGTTAAAGACAATGCTTTAAATGGTATGTTAAAGCCCTCTGATATACAGCCAGTTGGTTCACACAGCCTACATACCAGCTTGAGGGTAACATGTCAGATATTAACAAATGCTTTAGTCTGTACACTGGTCTCATCTGCAGAAACATGGTACTGTCTAAGTCACTACAAATCCCTCTATCCACTTTGTAGGAAAGGTAATGGGAAGATACACTAGCCCAGTAAGAGAAGAAAAGACAGTGTAAGAGAGAAAAGGAAGACACAGAGGCTCTGTTTATGTGTGTGTGTGTGTGTGTGTGTGTGTGTGTGCACGTGGGCACCCCTGTGTGCACACATGCATGCAAAATCAATTTAGTGCAACCAATTATAAATGACAGACATTCATCTAAAATTAAATTTGCTGGAATAGTTTTCATTTACATGAAGAGGCTGCAAATTCAAAATAATTTTTTGACATTAAATTTCTTACCTCAGTTTTTATTATTGCATCCTGGGTTTTCTTCCCCTTTCTTCGCAATTTTTTCTTAGTTTTTTCTACATTTCTTTTAACTTGTCCTCTCTTCTCAATTACTTCATCTAGCAACTATAGGACAATTTAGAAATTAAGATGTGCAATATTAATAGTCCAATTGTCTTGATTTAGGGTAGACAGTTCCCAAGCGACTATTTTAATAACAACATGTATTTTGGTGTAAAAGGAAAGGATGACCACACATGAATTACAAAAACATACTATGATATCCATAATCCTAATATCAACTTGAATAACCAAAGAAAATAAAATGCTAATCAATTTTGGCTAAGTAATAACAACTAATAAACTCACATAGAAATAACAAATTTTCCTCACAATATTTAAGCATTTTAATCAAAATTAAAACTCCAAATTTTTAGTACTCATTATAGTGTGTGAAAACTTATTCTTCCAAGAATTTATGCTAAATTAATAGTGTTCATAATTTATACACTACTAAAGAATAATAAACCAAAATTGATTACTGAACTACAAGAAAGTAGAAAACAATGGCTAGTATAAAATAAAAAAATAAAAGTCATTAATCTTTTCTGGTATTCATTATCATTCTCAGATGATTACACCAAGGCTTTGATGTAACTAATAAACTCCTATCATTAGTGTAAGGAGGAGCCATTGTTTAAAATAATTTATCTCACTGGTTCTTAGTACTGGTTATATATTCATTACATGAGCTCTGGGATAAGCACTGGAAGTCCTAAATTGAGATGTACACTCAGAATTTGTTGTTTCCATGGTTTATGCCCTTGCACAAGTTGCTTCATGCAGGTAGGCTCAAGTGTCTATGTTACAGCTAAACTCTCTCTTGCTTATTTTAGAGAGATGCTTTGAAGATCAAAATAAAATTTCATAATAAGGAAACTGAAAATCACAAAGTCTTTAATAAATGAAATTCTGAAAAGTGGTAACGTCTAAAAATACAAAGTCACATAATCATTTGCAAAGAAAAAACAATTCTGTTGCCAAAATGGCTCAAAAGAATATATGCATGTTCTCCCTGCAGCTGAGGACAAGAATGTATAACTCTTACCACACCTTCTACTTCTTCAAAAGACTAATGATATGATGTATACATATTTTTTCTATTAAATCTTTTTTTGGGAAGGGCTTGTAATATCAGTTACTGCCATAAACTTGTTGTTCTGAAAATATTTTATCAACATTTGCTTATTTTTCATTCCAGCTGTCTTCACTTCATCTATACACATCACAAATTTACCATGAAAATGTCAGGATGCATTATCTTTCATATTTGAACAAGCACAGCTTTGGAATTTTACTAACAAGCAGTGAAGACTTTGAATTAAATTTCCTACAATGGGTAATCATACCAGAAAAATCCCCACCCATTCATTTGGAAATTGATTTTCCTAGGTACACTCTAAGTAAAGGGTTCCAGGAAATAGCATTAGTCTTGCTATGTAACTCCACTGTAGACCAGTTGTGTGGTCCTAGAATAGTTGCTTATTTTGTCCATGCTTTTATTTCTTCCGATGTGAAAACCCAATTTTCCAAATGATACTGTAAATTGCATAAATGATTTAGCGACCTACATACTCCTGCAAATCAGTTTCTGGATTAATGATGAATGCTTACGTCAGCATGTTCCTGGTGGCAACTTTTGATTCTTTCAGCTTCTTCTTCCAGTTTAAGCAGCGGTTTCTCCATTTCCCCCAGTGCTAGAGAATAGATCGCTTTCTTTCTCAGAAGCTCCTGCTTCTCAAGTGTCTGTTCTTCTTGAAGGGAAAAGAGTTTTTTCTGCCAGTAAATATTATTAAATAATTCATTGTTATGAATTACCTAAACACTTATGGAGACTTTATCCTGTGCTGGGTAGTAATATTTAAAAATCAAAACAATAAATGCCACCATAAAAAAGCAATAGGTCAAAAAAAAAAGCAATAGGTAGAAATATAGTATATTTACAGAGTGTATATGTAAAGATATTATTAAAATATAGCATATTTAAAGGCATTATTAGAAAAAACTGAGAAAAAGTTTAATAGACAATAAAAATCAAATATTCTTATGTATTGGAGGATAATAAGGTTAGAGGACACTTTAATGACAAATGTTGTAATATATGTAAGTCCTGCAGTCTAAGACCAAATAAAACCAATAAAAAGAAATTCATAACAAACTATTAAGCAAAAAGATCTGGAATATTATTGAATTATTGGGCTTAAAAACAGCAAGAAAAAAATGAGACAATTTGGCATTTTCAAACATACAGAATTAGACACTGCTTTTATATGTTCGAAAATATCAAATTTGCCAGTAGAAAAAAATTACAAAACTTGTTTTTGCTTCAGAGAAGAACAGAGATACAGATAATCTCAATTATTTTTTTAATAACCTGTTTTGGACTGTTTTCTGTCTTGATTTTACTCTTTTTACAGTATTGGTTTCAAATACGTATGTATTTCTGAAGGGAAGGCAATCTAGAAATATGCCAGGGTTCAGAACACCTAATCTAGGATCCAAAAGATATGCAGGTGGTAGACAAAAGATTTTAAAAAGTAAAAAATAGCTATACAGTGTTTACAGCTAATGTTTATAGCTAAACAGTGAAAGTGAAAGTCAGTCAGTCCTGTCCAACTCTGTGAACCCATGGCCTGCAGCCTGCCAGGCTCTTCTGCCCATGGCTTTCTCCAGGCCGGAACACTGGAGTGGGTAGCTGTTCCCTTCTCCAGGGGGTCTTCCCAACCCAGATCTCGTGCACTGCAGGCAAATTCTTTACCATCTGAGCCAATCAGGGAAGCCCTGCTAGCTATAATGTTTTAGTTTCTAAATCTTCATATAGAAATATCATAGCATATTTTTTTCTCAGTCTTAAATAAAAGAATTCAGCTGAAAGACACTAAAACTAAAGAAAACATAACATCATCACAAAGCAAACTAAAGAGACACTTAGGAATAAGATCCCACTGCTTTTACTAGACTGGCAGAAATTCGCATTAAGCCACAAAATGCGATATGTGCATGAGAGGTCAGTTTCTTTATGCATGATCAAACACTGTGAGTCGTACACAGAGGGCAAGTGTCACCAACTAAGGAGGGAAAACTGCTGGCTTGCAAACCAAGTAGTGAAAAGATGCCTCATTACAGGCAAATTTAAAATGCTAAGTAAACTGCAAATTAAAAGAAGAATAAAATATTGAAACCAATTGGGTTTACCTGAATCATCATTCCATTAGCCACTTCACCTCGAGTGAGTCTCTTCAGGAAGTCTTCTCTGCCCTATATATTATCAATTTTTTTTAAAAAACGAAACGAGGTTTTATGTATGAAAAGTCACAAAACGTTTTAAGACAACTGCTAACACAAAATACTCTTTACTTAGGTTAAAATGAAGACTAACTGTTCATTACAAACTATTATAATTTTTTTTCCATTTATTTTTATTAGTTGGAGGCTAATTACTTTACATCATTGCAGTGGTTTTTGTCATACATTGAAATGAATTAGCCAATTGAGTATTATAATTAAAAATAAATAAATAAAACCCTGATGTTATCTGAGGCAAAATTAGTAAGTGATACAACATCAGAAAATAGAATACAGAATATCTGTTCAATTAATTGTATGTTATAAACTTGAATTAAAATATCAAAGTAAGAAAATCAAAAAGGAAAAACTAGATAGTCTTCAATTACTCTTTTTAAAAATATCAGTCTGCTTTTACTATTTTCCAGAATGAACACTTTCCATTTTGAAAGCAAGACAGATGAATTCAAGTTTAAAGTTTACAAAATATGATCAGATTCTCCATGTGGCTAGAAAAATTTTTCTCTTTGGTTCTTTCTTATTTTAAAAAATCATACCTTGAAAGATGGTGGACAAAAAATATGTGGAAAAATCTTCTATTTGATACTTGGATACAGAGTCTTAATGTCTTTATAGTTTTACTTTATATTATCACACAACCAGATTTAGAAGTAACTCAAAAATTTCCTTCTGTGTTTAGAATTACCTCTTGGAACCCCTTATTTGAGGGAGGAGTTGTCCTAGATTTAAGCTGTCCTCTATATTAAAAAAGATGTATGGCTCTGTAAAGAACTGTGGAAGTTCTCTAAAATTTCTCCTTCATTACTGAACCCCTATCATCTCAGAGTCTACAGACATTCTAAAGAAACAAATCAATAAATCTCTCCTACAACCCCTTTTATTAGTATAGCAACCCATCAAAATTACACTCTCCTAAAGTAAAGCAAAACAACTCCAAAGAAGAAAAGAGGAGATAAACAAAGCAATAGCTTTAATATATTATATCACCCAAGGATATACCTATATCTAAAACCAATTTATTCAATGATGTATTTTGATAATTTAAAAGAAATTAGTTGCCTCTTCTAACACGATAACAGATAACAGGCGTTTTACCAACTAGTTAAACATTTAGTATTAAGGGAACCAAATTACAAATGACTCTATAGACTGGAAAAAATAGACTCTTTCAAAATAGTAACTGAAAAATGTGTGTGTGTGTTTACCAAGGAGATAAAATTGCAAAATGGTAAGGCATGAAGCTGAAAAGATAAACTATCAGCTTATGTAGTATCTTTAAGGCACAGGAAGAAAATTAGTGAAGAATGTTAAGCAAGGTGTGTGTTTTAGGAAGGTTACTTGGACTGCAATGGGGATTAATTAGTGTTTCCTTAAGATTCATTCATCCTTTTAAGTTTTTTTTTTTGAATTGCCAGTAAGAAAGAACTCCATTGTTTAAGTGATTTCAAGTTCCTGAACTTACATAAATTAACATCATGCAAAAAGAATTTGCATATATACGGCCAATAAAAACTGTAGGCAGTATGTATGCTCAGTCCCTATGTACAATGCTCTGTGACCCCATGGACTGTAGCCCGCCAGGCTCCTCTGTCCACTGGATTTCCCAGGCAAGAATGGTGGAGTGGGTTGCAATTTCCTTCTCCAGGGGATCTTCCCTACTCAGGGACTGAACTCAAGGAGTCTCCTGCCTCTCCTACACTGGCAGGCAAATTCTTTACCACTCTGCCACCTGGGAAGCCAGTATATGAGACATTATAATAAAACAGGCTAGAAGTCTGAAGATGCAAGAGTAAAACAATTGCATTTCTTTGAAAAGAAGGGAAAGAGTCCCATGAAATTTTGAAACCTGTATTTCTTTACAAAACCAAGTCAACCTATTACCAGTGGATCAATGTGCACTTCTTCTAAGACAACATCTGGAGCTTCACTCCCGCCTCTCAAGCTCTGTTTTCTACCATGCCTCCAAACCTCCATGACTCAGAGCAAGCTCAAATGACTGGTCACCAGAAGGGAAACTACTGGGTTGGCCAAAACAGTCATTCAGATTTTTTTGGACGATGGTATGGAAATAACCGAATGAATTTTTTGGCCAACCCAGTACCTGTTATTAACTGGGCTGCCGATTTCAACTTCCACCAGCCACAGGGTGTGTTTCCAGCCAGTGTTCAAGGCCTTCCCTCAGTACTATCCCCTTCCTGAAAGCATAATCTGTCCATCTGGGCAGTGGCCAAATGCTGGGAAGTCGACCAGTTCCTGGGAAGACTACCAAGTTACTATGACCTTCAAGAACCTGAGAATTAGCCTAAGACTGACATAAGGTGAGCTCTGAGGGTCACAGGTCTCAGGCCACACAGTGCAACATCTGAGTCAGGGGACCTATTTGTCACCCCTTCCTGTTGTCATAAGCAGCATTCCCTGTAAAGCTGACTCTGAGGTGGTGGGGTTCTGTGTGCGGAATTCTTATTAAGGTGTGTACTTGGAATCAACTCCTGTTGGACTGGAGAGGGGGCATGATGGGAAAATAGAAAGAAGATGGGAGACAATGCAGGATTAGGCAAAAACATAGGCTGAACTCTTAATACAAAGCATCCCCAACAAGAAGCTTGGTCAACACCATGGGGTGTCCTGGAGCAAGAACAGGCCCCCAGCTTTGCTGCCCCTGGATGGGGAATGACCTCAAGCAAAGTGACTTAACTGAGTCCTGAAGTAGAATCTGGGCAGTTATGTCCACGAAGCCTCTGTCATGAGTCCCCTCAATGATAAAAGTACCATTAGTGCTACTAAGACTTATAGGCAAAGTATTTATTACCTGCCTACTATGTAGAGTTTGTTTTAACCTCACAACGAAACCCATGAAATCGTTAGTACTGTCTCCTTTTGCAAATGGGAAAATTGGGACAGATTATATAAATTGCCAGAATACAAAAAGCTAGCACATGTTGGAAGCAGGATGCTAATCCACACAGAGAGCCCAGGGACTTCATTTCATTGCCTTAGGATCTCAGTGATGCCTAGATACCTAGGATCCTTCAATGTGAGTGAAATATTTAGTGTAGACTTCTGACTGTCCTGTGTCTCTTTCTTTGCAAAGTCAGCTCTTCCATTAGGCTTTCTAAGCAATTGGACTGTTGGATTCTGTAACTCAGCCACCTATTCTACAGACAGAGGAATCGAACTGAGACTTTGTGTTATAGATACACCAATCTGCCAGTGATGCCATGTGTGCGTGCAAGCTAGGCTGCTTCATGTACAACTCTTTGCGACCTCATGGACTGTAGCTCACCAGGCTCCCTTGTACATGGGATTCTCCAGGCAAGAATACTGGAATGGGTTGCCATGCCTTCCTCTAGGGGATCTTCCCAACCCAGGGATCGAACCCATGTTTCTTATATCTCCTGTACTGCAGGCGGATTCTTTACCATTAGTGCCAGCTGGGAAGGCTCCAATGACATGATAGCTGGCTCTAAAACAGAATCTGCTTAGAAGGTTATGAACACTAGGGAGATGCTTTTTTAAATTCTGCAGCATGGATAATGTCACTGCAAAAAAAACAGTAGCAGGGTAAAATGGATACAAATTACTGTAGGCTTAACATAAGAACCAGAGTGTAGTGTTCTTAGCAAAATACTGATTGCTTACCATTGAAAACATTCAAAAAGAGAGACTGGACAACGATAATGAGCTACAGTAGTTGTAAAAAGATTTCCAGATTTAATCATCTAAGTATCATTTTTGAGAATGTGCTGTATCCCAGGGAACTTCCTGGAACATTTTATACAGACAGGCACCCCTATCAAGCCATGTAGGGACCTTGCAAAATGATCAGAGATGCACAAGTTTCAGTTAACTTGAGGCTATGGAAAGTGAGGGCTGCCTGTGTGTTGTGTGTGTGTGTGTTCGTGCAACACGCACATGCATATGAGTCATCATATCCATTTAGTGACTTAGCTACAGCTATTGTTGTTGTTCAGTCACCCAGTCGTGTCTGTTAGTAAGCCCATGGAATGCAGCAAGCCAGGCCCACAACTCAGAGACGAGAAAACTAAGGTCACAAATGTCATGGCAGTTGCCACATGACTAAGATTCAACAAGTGTCAATGCCGAGCTGCTTGACATTGCAGCCTCGGCTACCGTACAGCACTCTGGAGTAAGCCCCTCCGCTGCTCAGCTTCCAGTCCTCTGTCTGGCACATAATCTCTACTGAATGAGCAATTTATTGAACAAATGCATAAACAAATAACAACAACAACAACAAAAATTAGTCCTTAGGCTGAAGTATGAAATTGTAAAATTTCAGGACTTTTCACATTCAAAAATATGTTTTTAAAATATCTTTCTATATAATGAGAAACTTGGGATTCATCCAACTATCACACAGATTCTCACTCATAAACAGCATCTTGAGGAGAAACAACGAAACAAGGCCTGCAGGACATTTTCCCTGAGATGCAGAGAAACGGGTGAGGGAGTAGGGAAGGCAAGAAGATAAGTAACTGAATAAGCACTGAACGAAGACGGCCTTTCTCAGGAATGCACTCTGCAGGCCAGCCTAGGCCAGGCTTCTCAGTTTTTCAGTCTGTCAGAGTACGGTCAAGGGAATGAAAGCCCAGAAACAGCATCATTTCACACCGGTTATAATAGTGAAGTCAATCATTGGTAATTCAACCAAGAATTATCAATGAATGCTAAGTCCACTGGGTGAGCTTTCTGGAAACAGTTCCATATTCTTACAATTTCACTCAGTTGAAAGTAAAAGTGAAAGTCCACTCAGTCGTGTTCAACCCTTTGCGACCCCATGGACTGTACTCCACCAGGAGAATCTATGGGATTCTCCAGGCCAGAATACCAAAAGTGGGTACCCTATCCCTTCTCCAGGGGATCTTCCTGACCCCGGGATCGAACCCAGGTCTCCCACACTGCAGGCAGATTCTTTACCACCTGAGTCACTAAGGAAGACTACCACTCAGCTGAGTACTTGTTAATTATAACTGGAGGATGGATAAATCTACTGACCATAACTTTAACCAAAATATCAAAGTTACTATCACTAGTTATCACTTTGGCCACCTGATGCAAAGAACTGACTCACTGGAAAACACTCTGAAGATGGGAAAGATTGAAGGCAAAAGGAGAAGAGGACGGCAGAGGACGAGATGGTTAGATGGCATGATCAACTCAATGGACATGAATCTAAGCAAACTCGGAGACAGTGAAGGACAGGGGAGGACTGCATGCTATACAGCCCATGGGGTGGCAAAGAGTTGGACACGACTTAGTGACTGGACAACAATTATCACTGGTTATGAGACAAACTTACACCATGTGTTTTATAATATATATTATTGATACAATATTATAACTTATGTCATATTCCTGCCACAAGTGTTTTACCTGAATCTAGTCATGAGTAAACACAAAGATCAATCCACATTGAGAGAAATTCTGCAAAGTAACTGGCCTTGACTCCTTAAAAACTGTCTATGTAATGAGAGACAAACTAAACAAAAGTGTAAGGGACATTATAAGATTAAAGGGAACTTTAAAAGATTAAAAGTGATAACAAATGCAATGTGTTATAACTCAATCATGGGGCAACCAACCAAATCAGAGAAGTCTGTGTGTGGACTGCATATTTGTGCCAGTTACCTAATTACTGTCTCTTACCTCTCACTGCACTCTTAACTCTGATTTGAGAAACTGGAGCGGGGTCTTGTATGTGAACAGTGAACAGTTTTCTTCTGCCGGCTGGAGTCAAGTGAGGCTTTACCAGTGGAGGCCTCAGAGGGGCTTATAGGGCAAGGGGATTCCCAGCCTTGTTTTGGTTCTCATTTCTCCTTCCTCATGCAAAAACTGCTGTTGGCTGGTCCATGAGGAACCTCCAGCCCTCAGCCAGGTTCTCGATCCAGAAACTCTATTCACGCTCCAGTCAACCTACACCAAGGTTCTCTGCTTCTGGGCCACGCGCTGAGCACAGCCACGCCCTCTCCTATAATGCCTTATCCCGCTTCGCAGGAGCACAGCTTCTTCCACAGCTGACTCTTATGTGCGTACGTTCCCGTATCCCTACAGGCGGTGACTGTCCCCTGCATCTGCTATTCCTACATGCTTCAGAGCAAGGTCTGTAAGCTTTCCCCGTAAAGGGCTAGACAATAAATAATCTACACTTCGTGGCTATAAGGCCTCTGTCACAACTAGTCAAATGTGGTTTTGGAGAAAAGGAATAAAAATGCATAAAAAAGATCGCTTTGAAGAGTTTGAAAGAAGCTGAAGGAAAGGGAGTTGACAGCATCTCACAGGCTCAGAAGAGCCTACACTGAAACCATCCCCTTTGACTTGCTGCCCGGCTTTAGCAGCCAGAAACCAGAAGGTGGCAGCAGAGAGCTATTCTAATGGAAGAGACTTCTGAGTGAGCAGAAAGGACAGCTAAAGAGCAAAGTGGGACAGTGAATGCTCTGTGTCCAGAGACCCATGCTTCAAGAGAAAATGGAAGGAGAAACTAAATATAAATAGATCTAAGCTCATAATCACAGATGTTTCATCCATTTGATTTCCAGTGACAAAAGGGGCACTAAGGAAAAGATTGTAGAATTCATTACATAAGGTATGAGACATGAAGAGAGAGAAATAGACTTTAAAATTATAAATAATGTTAATGAATTATAGATTATGAATACACTTCAAATTATTTACTTATTATGGATAAATTAACTTCTCAGAAAGGTTCTACTAATTTATACTGAGCTGGATACTCCAGCAGCTTATGAGAGTCACTATACTGATGTGTCTTTGCCTTTATCAAATATTAGTTTTGATTTATGTAAAATTGCCATAACATGTTCTTTTTTCACAAAGTTACTGTGAGAGTAGAAGATAATGCATACAAAGTAGTAGGCAAGAAGATATTCACATTAAGTATTCAACAAGCAGATTACTTTCAATATATTACTTAGAATCTACACATTTATCAGGAGACAGACTTGAGTTAAATGTGCAAGTCAGTTATCGAAGACTGTATTAGCCTAAAAAGTGAAAGTAGCCCTATTCTATGCAGTTAAGTTGTTTATCCCTAATATTTTTAAAAATATATCATCTATCAGGCTCCAAAACATTTTATATTCAATATTATTCATTTATCCACAAGGCACAATGTAAGTATTGTTATACACATTTAAGAGGTGAAAAACCTAAGCTCAATATGGTTAAGCAATATTCTCAATATTTTCAAAACAAATACTTAGCAGAACAGGAATTTAAATTAGGAAACATTTGACTCCAAAACCTATACTCTTTCAACAAAATCACATATCCCTTTGAAAAGAGAGAAAAAGAAATAAAATTAAGAGATTTAAATGGAAATACTAAAGAGCTAATTAATCACCTCTTTTCTGGCAAACAAAGCCCTAATCCAGTAGAATAGGAATGGAAGTTATGTTTTCATATAGTTTTTGCAACAAGTCGAATAAAGTTTAATTTCGTTCTCAAATGCTTGTGCCATCAATATGCTTTATTTATATCATACCTTCCAGGTCTATTTACTACACCCACGTACAAGTGTCAGGAAAATAAACTGCTACTTAACTAAGGGAACACCTAGTTGCCTCTTGAAGAACTTAAGCCTTAACATACCTTCATTCTATCTCTGTTTTATCTGTTATCTTAACACTTTTCCCCAGTAAACATGTATGACTAATTGGATGTCCCAATATTACAATTAATGACTTCCTTTCATTCAACTTTGCTGAAGTATTCCTCCTCTGAATGTAGTAGAGAAGAATATTAGTAAACTAAAATCCAATGGAACAAAAGAAAAAGAGTGAAAATACGGATCAAAGAGAGATAAAGAAAAGTGACTATGCTATCAATTTAAAGCACAAGTGACTCTGAGCTTCTAGGTTACTTAAAATAGAGGGACACATGAAACTTTAGAGCATGCTTAATTATTAATAAGAGAAGGAATAAAATTTATATCAAGAATATTTTTCTTAGTTCTGAAATCTAAAGTAAACCAGGTGCATAGACTTTTGACCATTTTGAACAGTATGACCACTTCTCTCACTAGTATGAAAAACCTAAGTACCAATGGTCAACTTTGAACATACTTTTACCAGCCTTTATTAGAAGCCAAGGACATCGTATCAGTTCATAACTCAATAGAGGCAGTAGCAGATGATGAAAAGTAGTATCTTCTAGATTTCAATAAGAGACATAAACCCTCAAGAATCTAAATGAAAAAATATCAGAATATTCATCATATAATCATTTTTATAAATACCATCATGTCTTCTGTCCATTTTTTGATTGGTTTGTTTCCCTTGTTTTTTAATATTGAGTTGCATGAGCTGTTTGTATATTTTGGAGATTAATCCCTTGTCAGCTACTTCATTTGCAAATATTTTCTCCAAATCTAAAGGTTATCTTTTCATCTTGTTTATGGCTTCCTCTGCTGTGCAAAATCTTTTAAGCTTGATTAGGTCTCATTCATTTATTTTTATTACTCCAGGAGGTGAGTCAAAAAGATCTTGCTGCAATTTATGTCCAAGAGTGTTCTGAATATGTTTTCTTCTAAGAGGTTTATAGTGCCTGGCCTTATATTTAGGTCTTTATTCCACTTTAAGTTTATTTTTCTGTATGGTGTTAGAGGGTGTTCTAACATCATTCTTTCACATGTAGCTGTCCAGTCTTTCCAGAATTCCTTATTGAAGAGACTATCTCTTCTCCACTGGAGACATTTCTCAAAAAAAAAAAAAAAAATACAGAGGGCCAACAAACATATGAAAAGATGCTCAACATCACTAATTAAAAATTAGAGAAAAGCAAATCAAAACTACAATGAGGTAGCACCTCACAACAGTTAGAAGAGCCATCATCAAAAAATCTACAAACAATAAATGCTGGAGAGAATTATGGGGAAAAGGGACACTCTCACAATGTTGCTGGGAATGTAAATAGGTACAGTCACTATGGAGAACAGTACAGAGGTTCTTATAAAACTGAAAACACAGCTACCATCAGTTCAGTTCAGTTCAGTTGCTCAGTCATATCCTACTCTTTGCGACCCCATGAATAGCAACACACCAGGCCTCCTTGTCCATCACCAACTCCCGGGGTTTACTCAAACTCATGCCCATCTAGTCGGTGATGCCATCCAGCCATCTCATCCTCTGTCGTCCCCTTCTCCTCCTGCCCCCAATCCCTCCCAGCATCAAGGTCTTTTCCAATGAGTCAACTCGTCGCATGAGGTGGCCAAAGTACTGGAGTTTCAGCTTCAGCATCAGTCCTTCCAATGAACACCCAGGACTGATCTCCTTCAGGATGGACTGATTGGATCTCCTTGCAGTCCAAGGGGACTCTCAAGAGTCTTCTCCAACACCATAGTTCAAAAGCATCAATTTTTTGGTGCTCAGCTTTCTTCACAGTCCAACTCTCACATCCATACATGACCACTGGAAAAAAACATAGCCTTGACCAGACGGACCTTTGTTGGCAAAGCAATGTCTCTGCTTTTTAATATGCTCTCTAGTTTGGTCATAACTTTCCTTCCAAGGAGTAAGCGTCTTTAATTTCATGGCTGCAATCACCATCTGCAGTGATTTTGGAGCCCCCCAAAATTAAAGTCTGACACTGTTTCCACTGTCTCCCCATCTATTTCCCATGAAGTGATGGGACCAGATGCCATGATCTTAGCTTTCTGAATGTTAAGCTTTAAGCCAACATTTTCACTCTCCTCTTTCACTTTCATCAAGAGGCTCTTTAGTTCCTCTTTACTTTCTGCCATAAGGGTGGTGTCATCTGCATATCTGAGGTTATTGATATTTCTCCTGGCAATCTTGATTCAAGGTTGTGTTCTTCCAGCCCAGCATTATGCAGAGCTACCATATGACCCAACAAATGCACTCCTGGGCATATACCCAGAGAAAACCATAATTCAAAAAGATACAAGCACTCCAATGTTCATTGCAGCACTGTTTACAATAGCCAGGATGTGGAAAAAACCTAAATGTCCATCAATGAAGGAATGGATAAATCTGTGTACACACACACACACACACACACACACACACACACACACTGGAATATTACTCAGCCATAAAAAGGAGTGAAATGATGCAATCTGCAGAGATGTGGATGGACCCAGAGACTGTCATGCAGTGTGAAGTCAGAAAGAGAAAAAGAAATATTATATAATATTGCTTATATGTGAAATCTAGAAAAATGATACAGATGAACTTATTTGCAAAGCAGAAACAGAGACACAGATATAGAGAACAAATGTATGGATACCAAGGCAGACAGGGTGGTGGGAGATTGGGGTTGACATGTGTAGATAACTAATGAGAACCTACTGTATACCATAGGGAACTCTCTACTCAGTACTCTGTGATGACCTACATTGGAAGGAAATCCAAAAAAGAGGGGTTGTACTATACATATAGCTGATCACTTTGCTCTACAGCAGAAATTAACACAAGATTGTAAAGCAACTATATTCCAATAAAAATAAATTTAAGAATTGCAAAAAAAAAAAATCATCAGTCTTACCTGGAAGAAGCTGTATAGTGCCCAAGTCAAATTTTGGCTTATTAAAGCTTTGTTCTGTTATTGAAACGGACTTGCTCAGTAGGTTCTGACTTTTACTTTAGTCAAATAAAGGGTCTATAAGCTTTGATTCAGAAATGAACAAATAGTTGAAATGAGAGCCAAGATTTTTTTCTAAAAAATGTTCCGGGTTGCTTGAAATATTTGGGAAAAAAAAACTCAAGGAAACTAACAAACTTTTAAACTATAGACCATACTACTGTGGCCTAAAACAGTCTAAGGACATAACACATTGTCTTTTTCACATAGCATTAAAAATGACACTTAAAAAATACTACTCAGTCATGAAAAAGAATGACATAATGCTATTTGCAGAAACATGGATGGACCTAGAGAATAAAGACTAAGTGAAAAAGTCAAACAGAGAAAGACAAATTCCATATGATATCACTTATATGTATAATCTAAAATATGACACAAATGAACTTATTCATGAAACAGAACAGACTCACAGGCATAGAAAACAAGCTTATCATTACCAAAGGGGAAGGGAGGTGGGGAGGAATAAATTAGGAGTTTGGGGTTAGCAGATACAAGCTACTGTATATGAATAGATGAAGATTGGGAACTATATTTAGTATCCTCTACTAAACTACAGTGGAAATGTAATGTGAAAAAAATATATATATATATATATATATATATGAATTACATTACTGTACAAGAAACTAGCACAACATTGTAAATCAATTATACTTCAATTTAAAAAAAGAAAAAAATAACCATTAAACATCTAAATTTTTGAAACAGAATCATACAATATCTGGGATCAGACCACAAGGGAATTAAAGTGGAAATCAATAACAGAGAGATAACCAGAAAATTCCAAGATATGGAGAGACTAAACATATTTTTAAATAATACATAATCCAAGAATCAACTGCAAAAGAATTTTAAAATATTTTGAACTAAATAAAAAATGGGGATGTAATTTATCAAAATTTGTGATACGCAGAAAAGCAGTACTTAAGGAAATTCACAGCACTGAATACATATATCAGAAAAGAAGAAAGATCTAACATCAAAAACCTAGGTTTCCACCTTAGAAACCTATAAAAACAACAGCAAATTAAATACAAAATATGCAGAAGAAAAGAATGAGAACAGAGACAACACTACAAATCCTATGTACATTGTAAGGATAATAAAGGAACACTGAAAAAGTATTTGTTTAAAAATTATATAACCTAGATAATCACCAATTCCTTAAGAGGCACAATCTTCCAAAATTCACAGAAGAAGAAACAGATGATCCAACCACTCTGGAAGACTTTTGGTCTGAGACAAAACTATATTCTTATTTTAAGATCTAGCAATCACATTACCTGGTATTTACGCAAAGGAGTTGGAAACACAGACCCACACAAAAACCTGCACATGGATGTTAATAGTGACTTTATTTATAGCTGCCAATACGTGGAAGCAACTCAGATACTTATCAACAGATGAATGGATAAACAGTGGCAGCCAGACGGTAGAATATTATTCAGTGCTAAAAAGAAATGAGCTATTATATGTCATGAAAACACACAGAGAAACCTTAAATGTACATTAGTAAATAAAAGACATCAATCTGAAAAGGCTACCTATTGTGTGATCTCAACTATAGGACAATGTGGAAAACATGAAAGTATGGAGTAAAAGATCAGTGGTTGCCATGGTTTCAGGAGAGGAATGAAGAAGAGGAGCATATAAGATTTTTAGGGCAGTTAAAATACTCTGTCCTTCAACTCAATTTTGCTGTTACCCTAATGCCACCCTAAAAAACCCAAAGTCTTAAAAATGATCCCTACTATGGTTATTTTGAATTTTTGAACCTAACTGAATCTTTGTTGTTCAGAGTGTATGTTTAGTTAGTATCCAATTGACTATTTTATTCCAAGACCAGCATCAGAAGAACTTGTCCCCAAAGTCACCACAGCTACCTAAAAGCCATGCTACTTTGGAAAATCACTCTAAAATAAGTGTATTAATAATTTCAAAGTGAGCATATTAAAAATCACACAGAATTATGAGTTAAATTAATTAACTTGTACAAAGAGACCTGCATACAATAAGCTTGCAGAAAACTCTGTAACCCTTTCTACTGCCATCCTTCTTTCCTACTAAGTTTCCACTTAGTTCTAACACTATAAGTTTATCCTGGAATCAGAGTGGCTTGATATTTTACTTTTCTACCAAAATTCCAATATGTCTGAGCAAAAAGCCCTGTAAATTCCTGCAGCTTGCATAGAAATCTTCTACTGAAGTGTTAAGAAGTTCTTAACATTTGATGAGAGCTTTCAAGATTTATTTTTTACAATATCACATTCTCCAGATAACACTGAATGATTTTCTGGTCACACCATAATTGAACACATTTTTCCCTTTTATTGATTCATCTCCCATCACTATTAGCTAATTTTATCTTAGGACCTGGCTAATCACATCTTTTCTGAATAGACCAGTTATTAGGATTGAATGTATGGAAATACTGTGGCAAATCATTTGCAACAGCTGGAAAATTCCAGAAACTGCTAGATACTTTGATTGTTCTGAATAGCTTCTAGTCTAAGTTGCCTAAAACTTCTTGGGGCATTTTATGATGTATTTGAAAAAGAAAATTCAGAAAGTCTATTTCTAAGACACTAGAAGGTTATTTTTCAAATCTAGCTCAGAGGTGGTTTGGTTGTAATTAATTTCTGGAAGACAGGTACTAAGGACTAATTTCAGGCCAGGATCAACAAATACACAAAATTTTCTGCAAGGAAAACATGATGCCCTGACTCGGAAAATTATATAGACTTTCCTTGATTAGTCATTGAAATACAGTGGGTCATTACAAAGGGAGAAATTATTAAAAATCAATCACTACAAATACAAATTATCTAAGAATTGTCTATAAATTTACTTTTAAGTTATCACCATTCTGGCACATATATACATCATAGAAATTTAGTGTCCTAGATATATTCAACTCAGAGATTAGCAGACATGTTTAACAATAGGGAGTATTTACTGAATGGAGTAATTTCATTCTGTTACTTCCTTCTAGTTATCTCTCAGCTACCACAGGGTGATAAAAATCTGATGAACAACTTCTTTAATTCTGCTTGATCTAGCCAGAGAGACACTTTGCCTTGGCAAAGCAAGTACAGAGGAGTCAAATTAAATTTGCACTTAACCTACAAACTGTAGTTTACGGCATCAGGAAAATTTAGAAAAAAACAAACAGTTCAATACAACATCCTTCTTAATAGGTGAATGCCTCAGATTAGTGAAGCAATACATATGAAGAACTAAAGTAGGTTGTGACAGCTATGGGACAAATACATGAATGATATTAAGGGTTTCCTGTCAACTGAAAAAAATAAAACATTGTTAAATGGCCAAATCAGTGCATGACATTTTCACTGACAGTTTCAATGAATAAATTAATCGATGGCCATAAGTACACACATATTAATGAAAAATTAAATTTAAATAACATAATCACTGCCATATTTCTAAAATAATTTTGAGATTAATTTTTTTATATATATAATTTTTATTATACTAATTTCGGAATATATAAGATATGAGCATCCCATTCAATAAATAACCCAAGGGAAGAGACACAGACACAACACACCAAGTCAGCCAGACAGCTGGTCTCAGTGTGGGAAGAAAACGCTGATCTTTCAATACAGAACCACTTATGGGAAGGCAATCTACATGTCCTAAACAGCACAAGACAAAGTCTTCATTGAAAATAGTTCTACTACAGGGCCTGGACAGAAATGTAGATTCTACATGTTACAGATACTTGTATAACCAAAGTCTTTAATTTAAAAAAATGCCGTGGGACTTCCCCGGTGGTTCAGTGTTTAAGAATTTTCCTGCCAATGCAGAGGACACAGGTTCAATTCCTGGTTCGGCAACTAAGATCCCACGTGACACAGGGCAACTTAGCCCACAAGCACCACAACTACTGAAGCCCACGCTCCCTAGAGCCCATGCTCTGCAACAACAGAAGTTTCCACAATGAGAAGCCCAAGCATTGCAACTAGAGAGTAGACCCTTCTCACCATGACTAGAGAAAGTCTGCTCATAGCAACAAAGTCCCACAACAGCCACCACCCCCACCAAAAAAAAAAGTCAGAGATGGGAGAGGTTTGGATGTGATGTGTGATGGACAAAAGTAGCCTGTTAAAGTCGTCCCTTGGGTGTGGAAAAATGAAGTTGACTTTGCTAGTCTCCATTTCAAGTGCCAGGGAGAGGCTATTTGTCATCTCTCTCACTTAGGAGTGAATCTGAGGTCTACAAGCAGTTGTTTTCACAGCGCTGTGGTCAACTAACTGCTTGGTACTCTGGAAGCTAATAACGTGCAGGTCTAATGTAGGCATTCTCTGGTATGGATGCAAGGGCACTTCCCATCAATCCCTTCTTCCTGCCAGAGACAGGAACTATTTCACAGGTTAGATATGTAGGATGAGACTGAAGCAAACATCACTCTCTTCTAGGGATCCAGGTAGTTTAACGTTGGTGATAGAGAAAAGTAGGCACAAGTGTCAATTAGCTACATTGAGCCCCATTTCTCGTCTATCAGGGCTGACCTCTAAAGAAAAGTTGATTTTTCTTCTGATTTATAGGAGTGACTTTTCTGAAAAAAACTAATATAGCTTACACTAAAATCTATCAATATTAAATCAATAAAGTTCAGGCTCATTACCCTTTTCATAGCTAAGAAGAAAACAGAGATACAAACCTTGAATTTTCTTCTCACTTCCGCTACTTTCTGTTCTAATTCCTCTGTTTTAAATCTGGTTAGGTGAAAAACAGCACTGATGTTATAAGCTTCCTTGTATAGTTGTTTAAGAAACTCTTCATTTTTTGACCTCATTTTCAACAAAGATTGGATTTCGGACTCGAGCTCTGATTTTTTCCTTATACTGTAAAAAAAATAAATAAATGAAGCATAAATATTGATATGATTATTCCAAAAGAGGATATATTGAGGCAAATATATTTAATAATGATTAAAAGTGAACAAAATCATATTTTATGTTGCCAAAAATACAAAATAACCATACACTTAATCTAAACTAAGAGAAAAAAAATCCCCAAATTCCATTTCTTTTTCTGCTTCTCCTGATGGCTACTTCTAATCGATAAGCTGTGCTCAATATCAGGAGAAAAAGCATATTAATAAGAAAGGCTTGGCAAACTAAGATGCTCAAATTTCAGAGCACTGAGTTCCTTCTATAGCCACCCATCCTTTCTAATCCTACATAACATTGCTACTAAGAATAATAAAATACAAGAAAAATTCAGCCCATGAAAAAGAGAAACAAAACTCAACAAAAGGAAACAACGAAAACAAATTTCTCAAAAAGAAAACCAATAGCTAAGGGAAAAGAGTTGGTAGGGAAAAAAAGAAGGTAAGACATTAATATCACTGTAAGATTCCCAAAGACACAGAGAAATACAAGATTCTATGGCACACTAGTTGTCCATATTAGTTGTCCATACTAGTCCACAGACTGGTTGTCCACTAGTTTCTATGGCAGTTACTGTTCACACTGGGTACTGCCTTTGTTCCAAATATAAATCACTGAGGCATACAATATAAGAAAATACAAATATATATATATAGTTACACTCACAAATGAGGTAACCATGTTTGTAGAATAGAAATGGAACTAGAAAGCAAAGTAGCAGTTAGGGACTTAAGGACAGTCATTACAAAGAAATAAAAAAGTAACTGTGAGGTCATTGGTGTGTGGTAATTATTTCACAAAGTATATGCGTGTCAAATCATTACATTTCATGCTTTTAACGTGTACAATCTTGTCATTTGTACCTCAGTAACACTGAAAAAATTTTAAATGAAATGACAGGTAGGAGGTGTGTGTAACAAAATTTTATGTGAAAAATTTCCAGTACTGAAAACCAGAATGGGTCATTAAATTGAAAAGTCCCACTTAGTACTAAACTGGATATGTTAAGACACCCGGAAACACACACCCCCATAGATGTGCAACTGTGAAATTTCAGAACTCTGAAAATAGGAAGAGAAAATTCTAAACTTCCCAGAGAGAAAAAACAGATTATCTACAAAGAAATGATATCCAAATATCATCAGATGTCTTATCAAGCAAAACTAAATGAAATACAGGTAAGCTCAGATTTAACGTAAAACTGATGACTATAATTAATAATAGTAAAAATAATACTGTATTAAATACAGGAAATGTGCTAAGACTGTATATCTCAAGTGCCAGTGTTCTGGTCTGGAGAATTCCAGGGACTGTATAGTACATGGGGTCGCAAAGAGTCAGACCCACTGACTTTCACTTTCACACCACAGGCATACACACAAAAGGTAACTGCATGAGATGATGTCTTAATTAGCTTGATTGGGATAATCATTTCACTATGTACATTCAAATCATCATGATATACACCTTATGTATGTACAATAGTTTAAAAATTAAATGAAAGAATAAAATGAATAATACTTTCAAATTAATGAGAAAAAATGACTTTAGATCTAGAATATGATACCTTGAGAAAATCCCTGTTTGAATGAATATGGATTGAATAGAAAATGAGGTGTGAGTTCATGGAAACAGGAGTGTCTATTTGAATAAGATTTTTCACACAAAGAATGGAAGAGCATTTTGGGGATGCAGTGCTCTGCTTTGTCTTGTGTTTGCTTCTTCTAAGCTGAGCAATATTATACAATGTTAATAAACTATTAAAATAGAGAAAAATAACAATGACTCATGGAAAAGAGGAAAAATTGTAGGTGCCAAGCCTCTGAGTATATTAAGCAAGAACAGCGTCCATGTGGCAAGTGTATGGGTGGTGAGTACTCCTATACAGAAGAGTCTTCCATTATTGGATCAGAATGTGTGAAGACAGATGCAAATAGGTTGTTAAGAGAAAAGGTAATTCCCATTTAATTGCATGTATGTTCTTTATGAATTACAGTGGGAGATCATTAGCTTAAAATGAGGGTGATGTGCATATTAGGATTGAGGAGAGAGAGAGGATATGAAACAGTTGTCAGAAAAACTGAAGTGTCTAGAAATTTCTTGGCATGTTAAATATTGCTTGAGACTTATAGCCATGGAATTTAAGTTCTACTCAAGGGCAAATGTATTCCAATGTTAATGAAGCTTAAATATGAGGGCCTCTAACTGATCCTAGCCCTTAAAAAGTCCTTTGAGTGCCCCTCATGGTATTTTTACATGGTCATATGTTTTTGTTAAGTTTGCAAAAATGAGATATTTTAACCACAATTTATTAACACTGTTTTCTCTATTTTTCCTTTTCTAATATAATTTATCTTCTGTCAAGTGACATTAAAATGACTGTGAGCATTTTGTATTATAATTTTATGCTCCTTCTTTCATAATGAGGCTTCTCCTTCTATAACCTTTGAAAGTGAAAGTGAAGTCGCTCAGTCGTCTCAGACTCTTTGCGACCCCATGGACTGTAGCCTACTAGGCTACTCCATATATGGGATTTTCCAAGCAAGATTACTGGAGTGAGTTGCCATTTCTTTCTCCTCTATAACCTTTTAGGGTCCACCAAACCAGTATCCACCCATGATGACAGTAATTAGTATAGTTGTGTTTTGTTAGCCACAATCAACTGTTAGGATCCTGGTTTAGTCCAAAGATATACTTTCAGGTCATAGAAACAAAGTTTTGGAAGCGATTTTAAATGAATGCTTATTTTGATTACAAGTAGGTTGTATAAAAAAGGAAGGAAAACAAGAAGGGGATATACAAATACATTAGGGATGAGAGACTAATCATCATAAAGGGTTATATAATTGCTGCAGCAACAGTAGAACGAGAGGAAGTACACTAAAGAGAGAGGTTCTGGTTGTCAGGGAGGAGATTCTTAAAATCAAGATCAGCGGGTAACTCCAGTGCTGGAAATGACAAGATGGTTTGTGTGAGGTAGAAGACAAGATGGTTAGGAATCTGGAGGTCTAAGAACTGAGAATCCAAGTTCTAGTATGTACTTTAACAGAGACCAAATTCAGATTTTGATTGCTTCTGAAGAGCGAGCAAACAGAAACAGGAAGGGCTATTTACCTGCAAGATTTCAATCCCTTAAAGTCTAAAGTAGTAATGCATCTCTGAGTAGTTAATTTTGAATAAGGCATATACCATTTTCTCTATCTAAAACTTAAAACTAAAACTTAAAAAATAAAATAAAATAGCTTAAGCATTTTCATTCAAAAGTTTGCTGCTAAATGCTAGAAAAAATCATATTCTATATCTATACTCCTAAGAAGTAACTCAGATTAATAGGCTGATAAGATATAGCTGTATGCAGGTCAGGAAGCAACAGTTAGAACTGGACATGGAACAACAGACTGGTTCCAAATAGGAAAAGGAGTACATCAAGGCTGTATATTGTCACCCTGCTTATTTAACTTCTATGCAGAGTACATCATGAGAAACGCTGGGCTGGAAGAAGCATAAGCTGGAATCAAGATTGCTGGGAGAAATATCAATAACCTCAGATATGCAGATGACACCACCCTTATGGCAGAAAGTGAAGAGGAACTAAAAAGCCTCTTGATGAAAGTGAAAGAGGAGAGTGAAAAAGTTGGCTTAAAGCTCAACATTCAGAAAACTAAGATCATGACATCTGGTCCCATAACTTCATGGGAAATAGATGGGGAGACAGTGGAAACAGTGACAGACTTTATTTTTGGGGGGCTCCAAAATCACTGCAGATGGTGATTGCAGATATGAAACTAAAAGACTCTGACTCCTTGGAAGGAAAGTTATGACCAACCTAGAGAGCATATTAAAAAGCAGAGACATTACTTTGCCAACAAAGGTCCATCTAGTCAAGGCTATGGTTTTTCCAATGGTCATGTACGGATGTGAGAGTTGGACTGTGAAGAAAGCTGAGCGCCTAAAAATTGATGCCTTTGAACTGTGGTGTTGGAGAAGACTCTTGAGAGTCCCTTGGACTGCAAGGAAATCCAATCAGTCCATCCTAAAGGAGATCAGTCCTGGGTGTTCATTGGAAGGACTGATGCTGAAGCTGAAACTTCAGTACTTTGGCCACCTCATGCGAAGAGCTGACTCACTGGAAAAGACCTTGATGCTGGGAGGGATTGGGGGCAGGAGGAGAAGGGGATGACAGAGGATGAGATGGCTGTATGGCATCACCAACTCGATGGGCATAAGTTTGAGTAAACTCCGGGAGTTGGTGATGGACAGGGAGGCCTGGCATGCTGCAATTCATGGGGTTGCAAAAAGTCAGACACGACTGAGCGACTGAACTGAACTGAAGATACAGCTACACAAGTATGAAAAACACAGTACCCTGGGAATTCATTCTAAGTATTCCAGGCTATTCAACAACTTCAATCATATTCTAACTGCTATCTCGACAAATAAATCACCATCCTGTTAACTCTTGATAAACATATTTCATAAAATATATCAGTTTGTCTTTATAGTGTTCAATAGCCTTTTTGCTCATTTCCCTTAATGATCAATCTCATCTTTGGATCACTGCAGTTACAGTGGCATTTTCTTGCTTGAGGTATGGTAGAGCATTAGAAGTAGGTATTTAGAATATTTTACAGAGCTTAAATGTAAGAAAATGGCTATATAGAAATTCATACCACACAGTTAACTTCAGCAAACTAAATCCAAACGAATCAACTTCAAGTCATCTTAAACAAGTTCATTTCCTTGACTTAGGCTGCTGAAGCCTATCTATCATGTGAATAAGCAATCAAGTAAAACTATTTGCTCACATCAAAAGTCCCAAATACAAAGGGTTCATTGTAAATGGATGCTGGCTTATTTGAAAGACAAAATTATTAAATTATGCACTGCTACTCCAAGGTAAGTAATCATATACCATCATCATCACCAAAAGATCTTGCAGATATTTGTTATACACAGAGTACTGAACAAAGTTTGTTGAAAATTGCATCTCTCTTTTAATATTTCCATTTTAAAAATGGGCTATATAGGAACAATAGATCATATACCTAATTAATTATTTAGTTAATATCTTCATGTTAGCATAGGTGCATAGTAGAACAAGTTCATGTTCTGCTCAGCTTCAATAAGTGGTAGAGTCTGTAAAGCAGTTTTAGAGAGGTGTTAGGAACTTTCAAGTATTAGAGCCAATCTTCTATAAATCTATTTAACATTTGTAAACAGCAACGATGCTAAGAAATATTTCTAAACAAAAAATCATATATATTTAAAATAAGTCATAAAAATAGAAACATAAATATTAGAGTAATTCTCACAAAAATTAAGGTTCACCCATATAATAGACTTTTGTATAGATATTTAAATGATGTATTTGAAATCTGTATAACAATATGGCAAAAGTACAACTATTCCATGATGGAAATAAAATCAGAATACACAGTTTCATCAAGAAAGAAATAGCAATATATTAATAGTGATTACTTCTACTGACATGATTTTAGGTTTTCAATCTGTTTTTGTACATTTTACATTTTCTTTTCTACACTAAATATGCATTACAATCAAGCTGCCAAAAAGATCATACAAGATACTTTTGCTCTGAATGCCCTGGAAATTTGATAAAATGGAGTTTTTAGTATCATAGTTGGGAAATTAAAAAAAAACCATCTTGGGCATATCCAAGGAAACAAACTGAAAAGCAGAACCACTCTCAAAAATATAAAGATGCAAATGATTAACAACTTTTTCCTAGGACTCAAAGATTTCCCACCTATGGTTTCCAAAAGAAAATGGACAACACACATTAAAGGCAGCCAAGAACACAAGGGTAAGAGACAGCAAAAGCATCAGCTAGAAGAATAAGATACAGAAGCAAATAACAAAATTACACATATTTACATTACTGGGGATAGATTATAAAATAATTATTCATATCATGTTTAAGAAGCAAAAGATAAGCTTTAAATATCTGCAAAAAACAGAGAATCATAAAGTGACTTAGAAGACTTGGAAGTAAAGCAAATGAAATTTGGAAATGAGTAATTATTTTTGCACCTATCTATCTTAGTAAGAGACTTGCAAAAATAAGATTATCCTAAGAACTGCTGTGACATATGAACCGCTGATTTATGTGATCACATTTTGCCTCGGTCCTTTGTTTTCTTTTCTTTTGGAACATTACTTAGATACATGGCAGATATGATCTTATCTGCACATCTTTCAATTTCTCTTTTATTCTGCAAACATTTCATCACTTTAACATTGCTTCTTCTCAATCTGCTGCTAAAATCACTGATTTAATTTTAAGTTTCAGATCCAAATTTGAGGAAAGAAATTAGTAAGTGACATCTTAAGGTATTACATGAAGAAGCATAATGTATACCATGGAACTTCTTCTCTATAACCACGGCTACATTCCCACTCCTGTACTAGTGTTCTCAATTGTTCATTATCTCTCTTTTTAAGGTTAGACTTCCTGCCTGGTTAACACTGGACTTGGCCATATGACTTGTTTTGGTCAATGGAGTGTGAACAGAAGTAAAATTTTTCATCTTTTATGGAAGCTATAGAGCCACTGAGTGATCTCACTAATGCACTTGTGCTACCAAAGCAACATGCCCTAGAAGGATCTGATCCTTCACCTGGATCTGAGAAGCAGAAATAAGATGAAGCACACACAAGCAGACACAGCTCAGCTTCAGTATGAATGAGAAATAGACCTTTATACTTGTATACCACTGGGCTTCCCAGGTGGCGCTAGTGGTAGAGAACACACCTGCCAATGCAGGAGACATAAGAGATGTGGGTTTGATCCCTGAGTCAGGAAGACCCCCTAGAGAAGGGCCTGGCAACCCACTCCAGTATTCTTGCTTGGAGAACCCCATGGGCAGAGGAGCCTGGCAGCATACAGTCCATAGGGTCACACAGTCGGACACAACAAACGATTCAGCAAGCACGCAACCCTAAGACTTGGTGGATGCTCATTACTGCTGGATAATCTAAAGAAGTTTAACTCTCACACTCTTTTCCTTCCCTCCAGAGCTGTCTTGTCATTAGCTTACCAACTCTTCAGACTTATCTTCTCCCCTGGTTCTCTTTCTTAATAAAGTATACAGCTACAATTTTAGGTTATCCTTTAGAAAACAATGTCCTTTTTGCTTTCTTTAAAATAGTATGTTTAACATGCAGATGAATTTTACAGTTTCATTCTATCATCCAAAGATAAAATAAGCACAAAGAAATTGTATCAAGCTTCGTATACAACTGCCCAGTATCATCATCACCTCTCTCTATTCTTTCTGTTTCCCCTCCTTTCAATAATTAATAATGGATATCATAGTATGGGTCAGGAATTATGCTTGATGATGAAGATTCAGTGATGAGGAAAATATGGCCATGGCTTATGTCTTCCCTCATGGATCTTCCCATTTGTTAAGGAAGACGGACATCAATCAAATATTTACATACAAAAAACCTGCAAATCTGACAAATGATATGAAGGAGAAGAGAAAATATGCCATCTACACACATACTAGAGGGACTGGATTTAACCGGACAATCAATGAAAGCTTCCCAGAACTGACTCCTCAGCTGTAATCTTCAGTACAGACAGCAATCTACTAAGTAGAAGTTAAAGGAAAAACACTTATTGAAAAGACATTAGCATGAAAACACCTTAGAGGCTGGAGAAAAAAAGTAACAAGGAGTAGTAGCTGAAGTAAGGACACTATATTTGAACCAAGTAATAAGGCTGAACCTTGTGTTACAGGAGACTGCAGAACCAGGCATACCTGCCTATTGAGGGACCTTGTGGGATACATTAAGTTGGGACCTTTGTCCCCTCACCCTGCTAAAATTAGTGTAAGTATGGAGGGAAATGGATCATATTTATGTTTAAAAATTAAAAGGAAAAGAGAATGCACTAACCATAATGAAGATAATGCATTAGAAAGGGAATATAGTTACTGCAGGAAAACCAGCATTGGAAGGGAGCTATGCTCACTATACCAACAATGCTGCTCAAAACCAGTTTTGGAAAACACCATAAGTTCAGTTTGTACCAGAGTTCTGGTGTAGAGTGAAGCAGATAGATTAAAATTTTATTTAGTATGTGGAACATTTCCTGTTAACATGTCGACTGCTGCTGCTGCTGCTAAGTCGCTTTAATCGTGTCCTACTCTGTGCGATGCCATAGACGGCAGCCCACCAGGCTCCCCCCGTCCCTGGGATTCTCCAGGCAACAACACTGGAGTGGGTTGCCATTTCCTTCTCCAATGCATGCAAGTGAAAAGTGAAAGTGAAGTCGCTCAGTCATGTCCGACTCCCAGCGACCCCATGGACTGCAGCCCACCAGGCTCCTCCGTCCACGGGATTTTCCAGGCAAGAGTACTGGAGTGGGGTGCCATTGTGTTCTCTGAACATGTTGTCTATCGGGGTTGAAATAAAAAGAGGAATCAAGAAAATTCATGCATTTATGAGACAAGAAATCTAGTTTAGCAGTTTCAGGGAAGAAATGAGTATTGACTGAAGGAGATTATGAGTTTGATTAGACATATTTTAAAGTATTTTTGAGTATAAGAGAATATGTTAAAAGGAAGTGATATGAATGAGTGTAAAACTTCTTATAAGATCATTTTTTCACTACGTTAATTTTTCTAAAGGAATTCAGAATGGTTAAAGAGCAACACTTGGGATAAAGATAAAATGTGAGCTAATCATAAACAGAAACGCCATCATACCATCTACAAATGAACGAACACAAAATGTAGTCATTTATCACATTTAACATATTAGATATGTTACATAATAAGAATGAAAAGCATATTGGCAGTATTACCTGTCATTGATATAACCTAGTACAGTGTCAATATCAATATTGAGTCTTTTATTTTCTTCCACCAATTGAGAATATGCTATTGAAATATCAGAAAAATCCTTTGCAATATTAGAAAGTTCAATATCCCATGTTGATTTCTTAAAAAAAAAAAAGAATCATTTATACATGTTTATGTAACTCAAAAAGAAAAAAATTGTGTAATAATGAAATTACTTTTAGTTGCATGAGTTGATAGTTGGGAAAACAGAATGAAGCTCTGTTGGGAAATATGGAAACATCAACTTACTGTGGCATAAAAATTATTAAGTACTTCCAAATATTCACTTTCATAAATCTTTTTCTTCCAGTGTAGTTGATCATAAAGCCTTTTCAAATCATCCAGCTAAAGAAAAAATCCATACACAAAATAAATTGTGGTGCTTTCCATTCTTTTGTAAAGTAAGAAATAAATTATCTTTCAAATTATGCAACTACAGTAACTTAAATATTGATTAAAATATTATAAAATAACAATGCAGGCTGTTTTCATTATGAAAACTGATGCAAGATTCCAAATACAATTAGCAAGTCTAACAGTATTCAAATGAATAATCTTGATAAAATAGAATGTATTTTACTTTTAAGAATTGATAAAAATTAGAAAATTTAAATTGCAAATACTGCTATCAACAAATTAAAGAAGAAAATAACATGAATATGGCCAACATTCCACAAAAAAGCCATTTGACAAAATCACTAGTTTCCATAATTTTTCACCTAGCAAAAGGAAAACATACCCAAATAAAAAGAACCAACACGTAATATCAAAATAAATCATAAATGCTGAACCCATGCCCACTGAACTCAAAAATGAGGCCACATTATCTTTTATCACCACTGTTATTAATCATGTTTTATGAAATTTAGCTAATCCAAGTAGATGAAGAAACCAAATGTTACTAGTATAATACTGAATATGAATATATGTCTTCAATTTTAGATGGTATGATTGAATACCTAGTAAGATAAACTATTCTATTTAAGACCACAATAAATAAATTTGGGGAAGATAGCATAAGAGAATTAATAAGTGTTTACATACAAAGGTAGTAATCTGTTAAAAGCATTATGACAATATTTAAAAACTTTTGTCAAAAATATAATATTTGGAAATAAATTCAACACAAAAGGGAGGACCTGTAATACAGCAAACAAAAATTCTTATTTAAAAGCTTGTTGTTGTTGTTTAGTCACTACATCATGTCAAGAAAAAATATTTCATAGAAACGTTTAATATACTGTCAGTTATCCCAAAATTAATATAGACAAAATAAAGAGGAGTATTTCCTTTTAAACTTCATGAAATGAAATTCATATGGAAGAAATGTATGTGAAGCTAAATAAGAGGTATATGAAAAATAAGAATAATATTTGAAATGTGCTACCAGATATTAAAACATCTTATAATACCACTATATTAAAGGAGTATTTATTTTGGGCATTGCAATAAAGAAAGAAGGAAAACCTAGAGCCTCACAATCTGAATTCATTTTTTTAAGTATTTGAATTCAGTGAGAAAGAAGTTATTTACTTTAATTAATGGGTTAGAATAATATAGAACTTCTGTTTAAAAAAAAAAAAAGTGATATTTCTATTTCCCATTCAACTGACTTCATAACAAACACAAATTTCAGAATGACAGAAACCCAAATACAAACACAAAAACAGTCCAAATTATTAAACAACATGATTCTATGTGCATAATCTTGAACTGAAAGAGAATGTTATCTCGCCAAACAAACCAAGATTTGTGATGTATCCAATGGCATATTTTACAAAACTTGTGTGGCAAAAGACAACATAAAAACACTGAAGGAAAAGTTGAGACTGAGAAAAATCTGAGATATAGTTAGTCCTCATGAAGGATATCGGTGGATGTGGTAGATTAAAAACATCTGAAAGCTCTTCTCCATAAAGGTAATGAGAAATCTGGCTCAAAAAAAGGTCAAAATTAGATTTTTCAGAACTTTGGAAATTGAATGAAGGCTTGCAGCAAATGGGGAGCACCTAAAAGATAAATAGTTTAATCTGAGTAAGAGGTGAGCGCTTTGTGCGTTTGAACTTGTCCTAATCCTTCCCTCCAGGTTCATAATAGCCTTCCGTGCTCAGTTTCTTTCAATTCTTCCCAACCGCATGGACTGTACCCACCAGGTTCCTCTGTTCATGGAATTTTCCAGACAAGAATACTGGAATGGCTTGCCATTTCCTTCTCCAGGGGATCGTCCCGACCCAGGGATCGATTTCTGGTCTTCTGCATTTCCTGCTTGGCAGGTGGGATTCTTTACCACTGAGTCTGAGCCTATTATAGGCTCATATTAATCTTGAATATCATATTAATCTATTAGGGAGAAATACATCAGTTGGGAAGCCACCAAATTCCACTGATCTGGAATGCTTTCAAATCCTCATTCCCAAAGAGTTGTCATTATCTGACCTATCTGTTAGTTTTTTGTGTGACTCCATTTGCAAGGATGTCTCTATCTTTTTGATACAGACCTCTCCCAGTACAAAATGTCTTCCCAGAAAATTTTCTCCTAAGCCATGAATTTTTCACCCAGGAAGACATGAAGTTCTAACTGAATTCACAAGGAAAATGGAGATTTTAGAAAAGCCCATATTAGAGAAAAATGGTTGATCATCCATTTACAGATCTGAGAGCAGGCATGTGTATTTGGTGGTCTGAACTAACTCAGTGAATAATTTTGACAACTGAATGAAGTACTTCCCCTTTAATCAAGACCTTAATCCCTAATCTCTCCTGTAGGGTATTAAGATATTAAATTAACACACATCTAGTTTTAAAGATAAGATAATTGAGTATCTAAAAGGTGTAAAGTGAAGGTCACAACCATAATGTGGAGGAGAAATCTGAGTCCAACACTATGAGAGACTAAAACAACATTATACCTAAATTGCTTTAAAAATTCTCAACCTCATGAGTCATCAGAGAAATGCAAATTTGAAGCCACAACAGGATAAACTCAACAAAAGTCTTATAGTTAAATATAAATAAAAGATAATATTAGATGATGATGCTAATCTGAGGCTGGAATTCTCATACATGGTGGTCTGAGTAGAAAATGTATAACTACTTTGGAAAAAAATTGTAATGATCTATGAAAACTGAATATATGCATCTTTGGACAAGTAATTCTCAACATAAATGAATATGTAATTTTAACATGTATTTTGAGGGACTTGGTCTGAAAAACTGCAAGGACTGAACAGCAATAAACTCGAACTGCAGGTTATGAAGAAACTGGATATCAAGTTTAATTTTCAAAAAGTAAAGCCCGAGATACCCACTAGACATCTAAAGGGAGATTGAGTTGGCAGTTAGATATACAAAGCTTATAATAAAAGACTAAGCCCTTGGAATCTCAGATGTTTGGAATTTGGGGACATAAAGAGAAATGGGTGAAGGAAGCTGAGAACAAGCTTCCAGAAAAGTGAGAAGAAACAAGAATAGTGTGTGTTCCAAAAGCCAAGAGAATAAAGTTTCCAGAGACAAGTGCTACATGTACATTAACTGAAGATAAGAACAATTAATTCAATTAATGGAAATATTTTCATTAAAAAGTGAGCTGTAAAAAGGGAAAAGTGAAAAGTTTTCAGAATTTTGGAAAAAAATATGAAAATGAAGGTAAAGTATGTAAGCCTTATCAGAGATATAAGGCATATGGTTTTTACTTGAATTAACACTGGCACAATTCAGCTTTTATTATTTTTCCATTAAAATATTTTTGTTAAAATAAGGACTTGTATTAATATTTAAAAGTTTTAGAGACATTTATCACAGCTTTGTTTACAATACCTAAAAACTGAAAACATCTTAAATGTGCAATAATAAGAGTCTAAGAAACTCTCAATCATTTAAGTTGTATTTTAAAATATGATTTTGCAGAAAGTTTTTATATAGGGAGAAATGTCATCAATTATTCTATGCATATGATAATATCCTTTCAAAATATCATAAGGTCTGTCTATATAAAACAAAGTATTAACAGTGACTACATTTAAATAGTTAGATCATAGATCAGTAATTTCTGCTCCTCACATGAGTGTATTCTAAACTTTAAGGGATAAACATTAAGTATTTGTGCCATTTAAAAAGTGTATAAAATAATTTAAGATAATAGTTTGTGTAATGAATTCCACCAGATTTTATGAGGATCGTAAAGAAGAAAATAGGATCCATTAGTAGCAATTACAGTGTAGTGTAATGGTGAAAGCCTGACTGGGGATCATCTAAAGTGGGAATGTAAGGAGAGAAATAGAAACAATGAACACAGAAAATCCTTTCAAGGGCTTTTCCTGCAAAGTACAAGAAGAAATGCAATATATCTTAGGGTAAGATTTAAAAACAAAAACATGAAGCATTCAAAACAGGGAGGTGGAAAGCAAAAATAAAGAGAATAAACCTAAAGAAATAAAAAGAAAATTATAACTACAGAAACATACATTAATATTTCAGAAGCTGGAAGACTGTAGAATTGCTAATCCAAGAGTCACCTCTACTTTTTAATTCAATTTTCAAAAATTTGAAGAATCTCATTTAGAAAGTGAAAAATACACATGTAATTAAAAATAAGAGATGAGTATAAAAAAGCAATTTTATATCATGTTATATTAGATTTGAAAATTTTAACCCACTTTGATTATTTCTTGGTCCATCAAAAATTATAAAGAGATATCAAGGAGAAATATATATCTTAATAAAACTAATCATGACAAAGTAAAACAACTGTCCATAAAAATAATGCAATAATTCAAACAATCTAAAAAAATAAAAACAATAATCATTTTTCACCAATGTGTCCTATTAAAGTTTTAAGAAAAAGTTTACTTAAATCTATATTAATTCTCCAGGTAATAAGAAAGGAAGAAAAGCTTCACAATTCATTTAAAAAGCCAGCCTAATCCTGATAAGAAAATCTGTCAAATACAGCACAAATTAAGAACACTGCAATACAGACTGATTTATGAATATGGATGTAAAATCCTAAATAAAATAATTACAAATCAAACTCAGCAGTAAATTAAAAGAACAATAAACCATAACCAAGCAGAGTTCACCCCCGGAATTTTAAAATGGTTTAATTTTAATATAATACGTTGTTTCAATAGGTCAAGTGAGAAACCATTTCAAATCATCTTTACAGATGCTTACAAAGTATTCTGTGTAAGTAATCATCTATTCCTGATAGATTTTATAACCTGAGTATACTTTTAAAATCTTTAAAATGATAGCAAGCATATGTTTGAAATCAATATTTAGATAACATGAACCATTTCTCTAAAATAAAAACTTAAATAAAGAAAGCCAAATTCATAGATGTTTCTTAATATTTTATACATATTCCACACTACAAAATAAAAAGAGATGAAAAATCTTATGGCTAAAAAACTAGCCATGTGTAATTTTATACATTACCACATTTTATCCATATAACTCATAAAAACTATATAATAAAACAATAAGAAAAAATTGCATTGCAGTTTCGCTGTAACACAACTTTGTTTGTATGAGAAAAATCACTCTGCTTCTTTTCTTCTTAAAGTTCTTTCTTAAAAATTACTTTTTATTTTTTGGCCCTACCACATGACATGAGGAATCTTACTTCCCTTACTAGAGACAGAACCCGTGTCCCCCTGCAGTGGGAAGCAGAGTCCATACACCTGGACCATCAGGGAAGTCCCACTTAGCTTTTTTAGAGTGGTTTCCTATTTAGTAAATTAATAGCATCAATAATCATTGCTGGCTTATTTTTAATACAAAATTATTTAATTTGAAAGATTTTGAGATAAAATATTAATCAAAAGGTATATTGTGATAGGTATTTTTTGCATTTGAATTTATACTTACAGTACCCTAGATCAATAATTTGGCAATAAATATTAAATTTCTACTAAAAAGACAACATTCAAAAATATAAAAATATCACATATATACAAAAGTATTCACTTATTTACAACCTTTATCTGTAAAGTATATTAGAAATTAAATTTTCATACACCTATAATTGTTCAAAAAATATGAAAATCACAAAGGATTTCTGTATCTTTGAAAGTGATTTTGTATTACTTTATTGAGTGATTGGATAAAATGAACTGTAGATGGCTGTTTCTTTAATACTACAAGAAACAAAGAATTGCAGATAATGATATTAAAAAATGTTCCTAAGCTATGGGAGAAGTAGACTTCAAAGAAAACATTGGGAAAAATCATAGTACAGCAGCTTTATTTTTACATTTAAAATGAATTTGATCTTGACAACATTTTTAAAGTACTTAACCAATTTTAAAATGTTTTCTACTTAATAGGAGCTATTGTTTACAGAAATGAGAAGGGAAAAATTTATTTTCCTAGATAAAGTGACAATACAAATACAGAAAAGTGTACATTAATGAAGTAAAGATTCTAAATTGAAAGCATGAAAAAAAATAAAATAAGTTGAAAGCATGATATGCCCTGAAATTTTAAAAGATCAGTTACATTGTGTGCAATTAGGCAGCACAAATCTTTTATTTTTCTCTTGAACTAAAAGTGCTGATTGCATACCAAAAAACAATGCCTGGAAATGATGCACAACATTGCTTTTTATTGAGTGTTTAATATGCCCACTTTGAAAATACAGCTCAAAGGTTTTTTATAATGAGCAAAACACAGAAAAAATATATCTAAACTTCAACATGCTCTCATCATCTCTATAAAGTATGATAGTTCACAAATTATTTCTATAATTGAAAAACATTACTAACCTGTAAGTACACTCATAATATCTCATCCAAATAATATTATGTTATGAAGGAAAAGACTTGCCATTTTTAGAAATGATCAAAAAAATTAAGAAAGTTATTTTAGGTTTAGTGAATAAATTTCCCCTCTTTGACAATATTTTATTAAATGACATTTTTATAAATGATAAATTTCAACATGATTAGAAAACTGAGCTCATAACTATTTGGCAACGCTACATTTTATTTCAACGTCTGCACTCTACTACATTCCACCTCATCAAGTGTTATCCAGACTCACAAGGTAAAGTGATTTTCCCTCAAGTCCCAAGAATTTGTCTCCTTTCATGTTGAAGTTTAAAATGAGAGGATTCAGCCAGACAGCAGTAGGACTGAGAGGATGAGCAGAGTTAAACATTGACACTTCACCTGCCTCCTCAGAAATCTGTATGCAGGTCAAGAAGTAAAGCTAGAACTGGATATGAACAACGAACTGGTTCAAAATTGGGAAGGAATACATCAAGGCTGTATATTATCACTCTGCTTATTTAACTTATATGCAGAATACATCATGTGAAATGCAGGGCTGGTTGAAGCTCAGTTTGGAATCAAGACTGCCAGAAGAAACATCAATAACCTCAGATATGCAGATGTCGCCACCCTATGGCAGAAAGTGAAGAGAAACTAAAGAGCCTCTTGATGAAGCTGAAAAGGAGACTGAAAAATTTTGCTTAAAACTCAGCATTCAAAAAACTGAGATCATGGCTTCCGGTTCCATCACTTCATGGCAAACAAATGGGGAAACAATGGAAACAGTGACAGACTTTATTCTCTTGGGCTCCAAAATCACTGCAGATGGTGACTGCAGCCATGAAATTAAAAGATGTTTGCTCCTTGAAAGAAAAGCTATGACCAACCTAGACAATATATTAAAAAGCAGAGACATTACTTTGCTGACAAAGGTCAGCCTAGTTAAAGCTATGGTTTTTTCAGCGTCATGTATGGATGTGAGAGCTGAATTATAAAGAAAGCTGAGCAGTGAAGAACTGATGCTTTAGAACTATGGTGTGGGGAAGACTCTTGAGAGTCCCTTGGCAAATAGATGGGGAAGTAGAAACAGTGACAGATTTCATTTTCTTGGCTCCAAAATCACTGTGGACAGTAACTGCAGCCATGAAATTAAGAGATGCTTGCTCTTTGGAAAAAAAGCTATGACAAACCAAGACAGTGTATTAAAAAGCCCATGATATCACTTTGTCAACAAAGATCCATATAGTTAAAGCTATGGTTTTTGCAGTAATCATGCATGGATGTGAGAGTTGGACCATAAAGAAGGCTGAGCACTGAATAATTGATGCTTTCAAACTAGGGTACTGGAGAAGACTCTTGAGAATCCCTTGGACAGCAAGAAGATCAATAAAGTCAATCCGAAAGGAAATCAACCCTGAACATCCCCTGGAATATTAGGAATTCACTGGAAAATTCCCTGAAAGGACTGATGCTAAAGCTCCAATAATTTGGCCACTTAGTGGGAACAGCCAACATTGGAAAAGACCCTGATGCTGGGAAAGACTGACAGCAGGAGGAAAAGGGGGCAACAGAGAATGAGGTTGGTTGACGGCATCACCAACTCAATGGACATTAGTTTGAGCAAACTTGGCAGATAGTGTGACGGACAGGGAAACCTAGTGTGCTGCAGCCCATGAGCTCACAGGGTGGATCTAAATCTACCTATTTTAGATCAGTTTCTTTCAACTCCCTTATCCCATCCCATCCCTTCTGACACTTCAGTCCAGTGTGTTTCATTGTTTTTAGGCTTGCTTATTTCTGGATTACTCTACATTGCCTATGCAGTGGTGTAAGTCACTCCAATTTTAATTCAGGTGCATATTCCCTACACTGCCTAATTAAGAACAAAATACAAAATTTTCAGGGAAAGAAAATTCTAAGAATTTCAAATCTAACTCACTAAAGAAACTTATAGAAGATATACTTTAGTAACAAGAAACAAAACAGTACCAAATCAGAGATGTCTGATAAACAGAAAGAGCTGTGTGTTAAATTTGGAATATTATCAAACATTTATTGTATAAGTTAATAAGAAATTATCTTAACATAGGAATTATTAAGTATATAGACATAACATGAAAAATTGAATATATGTCAGGAAAAGATCACATGGCCCTTAAACTGTTCATGAATAATCTAATGATATTGATAATGCTTCACATCCAGTAAATGTAATATGTGTTCCAAAAATTCTAACAATTAGTAGCCCCAAAACATGTAAATAAAACACATCTTAAGAAAAAAATCAACTCTAAACATTCTAAAGTGAGTTTCATCTAAAAATATGGTTTCAAACTATATAAGGCAAAATAATTAAGAAATAATAAAGAAATACACTATCATACTGAGATATATTTTAACATAGCTTTCATAGCAATTGATACATTAGTCAGAAAATAAATCAGAAATATAAAACAGTTAAATAGCACAACTATCACAGTTCACAAAATAAACCTATTTAGACTGCACTCTACTATCAGAGAAAACATTTTTCTAAAACCAAAAATTTATGCAAGTTACCTATATAGTATTAAACCAATCAGTCTTAAGGAAATATAAATAATATATACTGCAAATACTATCTGTATTTTAAAAAAATGTATTTACATTAAAAATCAACTTAATATTCAGTGGAAACAGAAGGGTCAATTTGTCTAAGAATGATCACAGATGATTTTGAAGACAGAGCTTGCCTTTGACAAAGTTCTAAGAAATTGGTTAAGGTCCAATTTAGTAAAACTACCCAAATAAATGGAGAGATAGATCATGTTTATGTTTAAGGATCCCATCATAAAGATCTCATATTCCCATCATATAATCCATAAAGGAATGTGATTCCAATTATAACTCTAATAAAAGAATAATACGAAACTCAAAAGGAAATATAAGATTAGGGGATTCATCATAATAGATAATCAAAACTCATTATACAAGTTTATTAATGTAGACATTAAGTATTGAGATAAAGATGTTAATTAGAGGAAACAAAAAGAGAATAGAAAGAGAGATACACACAAAATAATAAGGAAGCCCCATAGTGACATAGGTGGTTCAATATTAATATATATATTAATATAGAAATAAATACTCTAAATTACAAGTTCAAGTAGCCATAGTACAAAGCTAATGTCAGTATTTTTTTAATGTTAATTATGAAAACTTACCGTTTTTTCTAAAGCAGCTAATTCATTTTTTGATGACTTTGTTTCTCTCAATACTTCAGTCACTGCCTCTTCATTCTCCTCAATATTAATATTAATATCTTGTATTGACGTACAGTAGAAATCAAACAGATTGCTAAGTTTTTCTATCTCTTTCCTAAGAGAAAAAACACAGTTGACTTTATCCACATTGAAGGGGAAACTATATTTTAAATTATATTTGAATTTGCTCCTGACTTAACAATGTAGATCAATGGAATTTATCTATTCCTAAAAGTTTTTCAACCCAAAGAAGCTCCTGAAAAGTACTACATAGATATAAAGAAGTAAATAGAGAGGAAAAAAAAGTTATGTTTCTGATGGAAAGAACCGAAAGAAAAGTGAATGATGTGTGAATTTTTAAAATAAGCCACCATTTGATTTGATTTGAAGTGAGAGAGCTAAATAGCACCTTTGATTCAGAGCCTGGATAGTACAGGGATATGAAAGGCGATTTTTAAAAAGCAGAAGAAAATAAGAGAAGAGAAGAAGCTGCAAAAGTGGAAAGACCATACATTATTAAAGCTCTGGGACTTCCTAGGCAGTCCAGTGGTTAAGACTTCACCTTCCAGTGCGGTAGGGTGCAGGTTTGATCCCTGGTCAGGAAGCTAATATCCTACATGCCTCACAGCCAAAGAACAAAACCAGAAAACAGAAATGATGTTGTATCAAATTCAGTAAAACTTTAAAAATAGTCCACATCAAGAGTGGTGGGAAGGGGTGGGAGGTGGGAGGTGGGAGGTGGGAGGTGGGAGGGAGGCTTAGATGGAGGGGACACATGGATACCTTCGGTTGACTCCTGCTGATGTGTGACAGAGGCCAACACAATATTGTGAAACAATTTTCCTTCAATTAAAAATAAATAAATTTGGGGAAAAAATGGTCCACATCAAAAAAAAAGAATCTTTAAAAAATTTAAAAAATATATAAACCTCTGGTTTACTGTCTTGTCTCCCTGACGGTCACAGTAGCCAAAGGAGTAAACTGCAGTTGCAGAAAATAAGGGGCTTACTTAAGGAAGAGTAATTGCCGAGGAGATTTTTGTTCCTAGGCGACCTTCCATAAAAACGACCAGTGCTAATCTGTAAAGCTACATAATCCTTTATTTTATCTGGTAGGAAGAAAATGGGTTCCAAATATAAAAGTCACTTTAAAGTATGGTCTTATAGTTTAATGCATGAAAAAATACAGTGAGAAAGTGACCAAAATATCATTTGCAGAAAATATTAGCAAGGAATACAGGTAAGCCCAACTTTTTTTTAAAGAAACCATAAGCAAAATAATAGAGTGGTAGATTTACCTGAAACCCATATAAGAGATTAAAGAGTAAATCATTTGCTTGTACTAAAATTCTACAATGCAATATGGAATGGAGAAACTACCCAATAGACAAATGAGCAGATAAGATAAACAAGAATTCACAAGAAAATAAATGCTAGTGACCAATAAATATATGGTGTGTTTATCGAATTCACCCAGCCTCTCAGGCACTAACTCTAATTTTAGGAGTAGAGTCAAATTAAACTGAAAGATATAATTTTACAACAGAAATAAAAATTAAAGGAACAAACAAATGAGCAAGAAGATTCCTCTTTACCCTTTCAAACCTGGAGAGTACAGGTTTCCTATCAGAATTCTATTGCTCTTCCAGGTCAAAAATGAGTGGTTGGGAGTCAGCATTTAAAACATATATGTGTGGTTCAATTTTCTTCCTTTGAAGTTAATTTTTCTTCTCTCAATATTATCCATTTCCCCAGTGCAGATAATAAACTATAGATTTTGACTGAGTAAGAAATAGCCCTGTCCCGTGAAATGCAAGAATTAAGTATTATCTTAGTGATCTCTTCATCTCTATTTCTTAAAGCATTAACTAATGTGATCGATTCCTCAGCCTTTCAAGAATCCTTCAGTACCAAAGTTGCCCCCACTGATACTTCAGATTTCATTATTCTTTTATTTGCTAAATCATAAATAAATTTAGAAGAATAAAATGGGAAGAATCATTTTACCTTTAAAGAATTACTATAAGTAGAGCAATCAAGACACAAAAGAATATATGCTGTTTCCATTTATATGGAATTCAAGAACAGACCAAACTAACCATGGTGATAGAAGTCAGAATGGTGATTACCTCTTTCAGGAAATGGTATGAACTGAGAAGGAAAATTTTAAAAAAAATTCTATATGCTAGAAACTTTTTATATCTTAACCTGAGGCATGGTGACATGAATGTATATACATATACATGTAGATAAAAATCATCAATCTATGTATTTGATAGCACACATAATTATGTTTCTATATGTCTACTAATTCTCAAAAAACTAAAAAAATAGTGAAGGAAAATTAAACATACCTTTAACATGTTACTTAGTAAATCATTTATGACTCATAATGCTTATAACAGAACTTTTAGAAAATATGCTTAAATGAGAAGAAAATTAACAAGTAAGTTATATGGTGCAATAAATAATATTGAGTAAAGAAATTAATAAAAATATGCCTTTGGGCCCTATTTAAATGTTATCTATAAAAATCACCAGCTAATTTTTATGTTCAAAATTGAGAAGCAAAAATTTTAGAAAATGTTACAAGATGTAGAATGTTTCATTTGTAATTAATATGCACTAACATCTGTTTGTGCCAAATAGATTAATGAAATGTTGAATATAAGTATGGTGTATATGTACAGAGACAGAAATAGATCAATGATTAAAATAAGAGATAGATATAGAAACATAATCAACAGCTTCAAGATAAAATAAGAAATACAGTAAAATAAGAAAAAGAGTGCAGAAAATTGAGAGCATTACAGTCTCAAATGAAGTTCCTGCCTCCACTTCTTGGCCCTATAAATTTGTAGGTTTGTCTAACTGACTTTGACCTTAGTCATTTGACTTGCTATAGTCATTTGAATGTTACCAAAAAGGGATGCAATCGGAGACTTACAAAGTTCATGTGTGAGTGTCCCTGCTTGCTCTTCAGTTCATTCAGTTGCTCAGTCATGTCCGACTCTTTGTGACCCCATGAATCACAGCATGCCAGGCCTCCCTGTCCACCACAAACTCCCGGAGTTTACTCAAACTTATGCCCATCGAGTCGGTGATGTCATCCAGCCATCTCATCCTCTGTCGTCCCCTTCTCCTCCTGCCCCCAATCCCTCCTAGCATCAGGGTCTTTTCCAATGAGTCAACTCTTTGCATGAGGTGGCCAAAGTACTGGAGTTTCAGCTTCAGCATCAGTCCTTCCAATGAACACCCAGGACTGATCTCCTTTAGGATGGACTGGTTGGATCTCCGTGCAATCCAAGGGACTCTCAAGAGTCTTCTCCAACACCATAGTTCAAAAGCATCAATTTTTCGGTGCTCAGCTTTCTTCACAATCCAACTCTCACATGCATACATGACCACTGGAAAAACCATAGCCTTGACCAGACGGACCTTTGTTGGCAAAGTAATGTCTCTGCTTTATAATATGCTCTCTAGGTTGGTCATAACTTTCCTTCCAAGGAGTAAGCGTCTTTTAATTTCATGGCTGCTTGCTCTTACTCCTCTCCTATTATCCTGAGAATATTTCTAACAGACTGGAGAAACAGGGTAGAGTCAAATCTCCCCAGTTGTCTCAGCTGAGGCTTTACTATATTAGTGGCAAATCAGAAAACATCTCTAGGTGGGGAAGATCCCCTGGAGAAGGGCATAGCAACCCACACCAGTACTCCTGCCTTGAGAATTCCATGGACAGAGGAGCCTGGTGGGCTGCAGTCCACAGGGTCGCACAGAGTTGGACATGACTGAAGCGACTTAGCACAGCACAAGGCTTTCCTAGATCAGCAGAAAATTGGAAAACATATGTAACTGAATGACAGCTCAACTATAACAAATCAGGTGAGTTATGAAAATGATTGCATTCATTAAGTAATATATGTTTCAAGAGAGGACAAGATGATGGAGTAGAAAGACCCTGAGCTTACCTCCTTTCCACACACCAAAATCACAACTATCTGCTGAACAACCATCAGTGCAAAAGACCAACCTAGCAAAAAATATCTTCTACAACTAAAGACATAAAGAAGGAATCACACTGAGATGAGTAGGAGAAGCATACTAATGATAGAGTCAATTACCACACCCCTGGGAGGCTGTCCCACAAACTGGAGCATAATTACATTGCAGAGATTCTCCTAAAAGAATAACAGGTCTGAGCCCCACATCAACCTCCTCAGCCTGGGAGTCCTGCATCAGGAAGATGAACCTCCCAGAGCATTTGGCTTGGAAGGCCATGGGGGCTGACCTTTGGGAGTCCAAGAGAACTTAGAGAAATACAGATTTCGCTCTTAAATGGCACACACAAAACCTCACACACTTTGGGAATCAGGGCAGAAACTGTAATTTGAAAGGATCCAATGGGGAGGAGCTAAGATGGTGGAGGAATAGGACTGGGAGACCACTTTCTCCCCTACAAATTCATCAAAAGAACATTTGAACGCTGAGCAAACTCCACAAAACAACTTCTGATTGCTAGCAGAGGACATCAGGCGCCCAGAAAAGCAGCCCATTGTCTTCGAAAGGAGGTAGGACAAAATATAAAAGATAAAAAGAGAAATAAAAGAGCTAGGGATGGCGACCCGTCCCGGGAAGGGAGTCGTAATAGAGGAAGTTTCCAAACACCAGGAAACCCTTTCACTGGCGGGTCTGGGGGAAGTTTTTGAATCTCAGAGGGCAACCTAACTGGGAGGAAAAAGAAATAAAACCCACAGATTACATGCCTAAAAGCAATTCCCAGCAGAAAAGTACCCCAGACGCTTGCATCCGCCACCAGCAAGTGGGGGCGGAAGAGAGAGGAGTGGGCGGCATTGCTTAGGGTAAGGACCAGGCCCGAATGCCCTGAGGGCAATCATAGGGAGCTAACGTGAGATAGCAACTTAAGCTGTGGGACAGCGAGAGAGAGAGAAAATTAACCAGTGAAAAGCGCTAACCGAACACACTGCGGGCAGTTAGCAGAACAAAGGAAGAACTGAGTGATCCCAGAGAAGAGCTAGCTGGCGGAGAACCGACCCATCCCCCGCCAGAGGCAGGAGGCAGGGGGGAGGGGGAAGGGGCAAACGCGGCCCCAGAGACAGCGTCCCCTACCAAACTGCAAACAGGCTTCCAGCTTCTAACCAAAGACTTCCTGAGATTCTGGATAGTTGACATCCGCCGGGAGGGTCGCGGCTAGAGACCAGCCCCCCAGAACAGACACAAGGCGCACCCAACCGGCGCGCGTGGAAACTGAGGCTGGGCCCACGGAGGGGAGAAAGCGCACCGCACCCAGGGAGAGTGTGCTCCTCAAGCTCCTGGCTGCCTGAGCTGCTTGGCTGGGGAAGGCACAAAACACAGGCCCAACCAAGCCTGCGTTTTTGTGGAGTACCCAAAAACTGGAACCGCACGCAACTCAGGGCCCGCCCCCTATAATGCAGCCTGGAGCCTGAGCAGTGTAGATGGGGAAGCACACACTAGTGACAGGGGGCAAACCCAGCGTGGCCGGGAACAGTGCGCGTGCTCCCCACACAGGCCAGTGACGTTTGTCTGCGGCGCCCCTCCCTCCCCACAGCACGACTGAACAAGCGAACCTGAACAAGAGACCACCTCTGCCTGCTTGTATCAGGGCGGAAATTAGACACTGAAGAGACCAACAAACAGAAGCCAAATAAACAAAGGGAACCGCCTCAGAAGTGACCGGTGCAACAGATTAAAATCCCTGATGTTAACACTGACTACACTGGAAGGGGCCTATAGATATCGAGAAGTGTAAGCTGGAACAAGGAGCTATCTGAAACTGAACCAAACCCACACTGCCCGCAACAGCTCCAGAGAAATTCCTAGATATATTTTTACTATTTTTTTTAATTAAAATTTTTTTTTCTTTTTTAACTTTTTTTTCTTTTATTTACTTTTAAAATTTCCTATTACTCCTTGATTACTCCTTAATTTTCATTTTCTTTTATTTTCTTTTAAAGTCCTCTATTACTCCTGTATTACGCCTTAATTTTCATTTTCATTCTCATATATTTTTACTATTTTTTTAATTAAAATTTTTTTCTTTTTTTTTCTTTTATTTCCTTTTAAATTCCTCTATTACTCTTTAAATTTCATTTTCATTTCACTATAACCTTGCAAAAAAAAAAGACCCTATTTTTAAAGTGAACATCATATACATTAGTTAAACTTTGTGTTTTTGTTTTTGTTTTTAATACTGTATTTTTAAGAGTCTAACCTCTACTCTAGATTTTTAATCTTTTTTTTTTCAGTATTTGATATCAATTTTGGACATTTAAGAATCCAATATTCAGTACCCATTTTACTCAGGAGTGTGATGATTACTCTCTCCCCCTTTTGACTCTCCTTTTTCTCCCCCACATCACCTCTATTTCCTCCCTCCCCCTTCTCTTCTCAATCCAATTCTGTGAATCTCTGTGGGGGTTCTGGGCTGTGGAGAACACTTAGGGAATAGAGTACTGCATAGATCTGTCTCTCTCCTCTTGAGTCCCCTTTTTCTCCTCCTGCTCACCTCTATCTCCTTCCTCCCTCTCCTATTCATGTAACTCTGTGAACCTCTCAGGGTGTCCCTCACTGTGGAGAATCTTTTCACCATTAACCTAGAAGTTTTATTATCAGTGCTGTATAGTTGGAGAAGTCTTGAGACTATTGGAAGAATAAAACTGAAATCCAGAGGCAGGAGACTTTAGCCCAAAACCTGAGAACACCAGAGAACTCCTGACTACAGGGAACATTAAGTAATAAGAGACCATCCAAAAGCCTCCATACCTACACCAAAACCAACCACCACCCAAGAGCCAATAAGTTCCAGAGCAAGACGTACCACACAAATCCTCCAGCAATGCAGGAACATAGCCCTGAGTGTCAACATACAGGCTGCCCAAAGTCACACCTAACACATAGACCCATCTCAAAGCTCATTACTGGACACTCCATTGCACTCCAGAGAGAAGAAATCCAGTTCCACGCACCAGAACACCAATGCAAGCTTCCCTAACCAAGAAACCTTGACAAGCCAATTGTCCAACCCCACCCACTGGGAGAAACCTCCACAATAAAAAGGAACCACAGACCACCAGAATACAGAAAGGCCACTCCAAAGACACCAATCTAAACAAGATGAAAAGGCAGAGAAATACCCAACAGGTAAAGGAACATGAAAAAAGTCCACCAAACCAAACAAAAGAGGAGGAGATAAGGAATCTACCTGAAAAATAATTTAGCATAATGATAATAAAAATGATCCAAAATCTTGAAAACAAAATGGAATTATGGATAAGTAGCCTGGAGACAAGGATTGAGAAGATGCAAGAAATGTTTAACAAGGCATTAGAAGAAATAAAAAAGTCATTATAAATGAATAATGCAATAAATGAGATCAAAAACACTCTGGAGGGAACCAACAGTAGAATGACGGAGGCAGAAGATAGGATAAGTGAGGTAGAAGATAAAATGGTGGAAATAAATGAAGCAGAGAGGAAAAAAGAAAAAAGAATCAAAAGAAATGAGGACAACCTCAGGGACCTCTGGGACAATGTGAAATGCCCCAACATTCGAATCATAGGAGTCCCAGAAGAAGAAGACAAAAAGAAAGGCCATGAGAAAATACTTGAGGAGATAATAGCTGAAAACTTCCCTAAAATGGGGAAGGAAATAGCCACCCAAGTCCAAGAAACCCAGAGAGTCCCAAACAGGATAAACCCAAGGTGAAACACCCCAAGACACATATTAATCAAATTAACAAAGATCAAACATAGAGAACAAATATTAAAAGCAGCAAGGGAGAAACAACAAATAACACACAAAGGGATTCCCATAAGGATAACAGCTGATCTATCAATAGAAACTCTTCAGACCAGAGGGAATGGCAGGACATACTTAAAGTAATGAAAGAGAATAACCTAAAACCCAGATTACTGTACCTAGCAAGGATCTCATTGAGATATGAAGGAGAATTCAAAAGCTTTACAGACAAGCAAAAGCTGAGAGAATTCAGCACCACCAAACCAGCTCTTCAACAAATGCTAAAGGATCTTCTCTAGACAGGAAACACAGAAAGGTGGTATAAATGCAAACCCAAAACAACAAAGTAAATGGCAACGGGACCATACCTATCAATAATTACCTTAAATGTAAATGGGTTGACTGCCGCAACCAAAAGACAAAGACTGGCTGAATGGATACAAAAGAAAGACCCCTATATATGCTGTCTACAAGAGACCCACCTCAAAATAAGGGACACATACAGACTGAAAGTGAAGGGCTGGAAAAAAAATATTTCACACAAACGGAGACCAAAAGAAAGCAGGAGTAGCAATACTCATATCAGATAAAATAGACTTTCAAATAAAGTCTGTGAAAAGAGACAAAGATGGACACTACATAATGATCAAAGGATCAATCAAAGAAGAAGATATAAAAATTATATCTTTATTTTATATATATATATAATATATTACATATATATATTACATATAACAATTATATATAATGAATAAATATATATGCACCCAACATAGGAGCCCCACAATATGTAAGGCAAATGCTAACGAGTATGGGAGGGGAAATCAACAATAGCACAATAATAGTGGAAAACTTCAATACCCCACTCACAGCTATGGATAGATCAACCAAACAGAAAATTAACAAGGAAACACAAACTTTAAATGACACAACGGACCAGCTAGACCTAATTGATATCTATAGAACATTTCACCCCAAAACAATCAATTTCACCTTTTCTCAAGTGCACATGGAACCTTCTCCAGATTAGATCATATCCTGGGCCATAAATCTAACCTTGGTACATTAAAAAATATTGAATCATTCCAGTCATCTTCTCTGACCACAATGCAGTAAGATTAGATCTCAATTACAGCGGGAAAAAAAAACCTATTAAAAATTCAAACATATGGAGGTTAAATAACAAGCTTCTGAATAACCAACAAATCATAGAAGAAATTTAAAAAGATCAAAATATGCATAGAAATGAATGAAAATGAAAACATAACAACCCAAAATCTATGAGATTCTGTAAAAGCAGTGCGAAGGGGAAAGTTCACAGCATTACAGGCCTACCTCAAGAAACAAGAAAAAAGTCAAATAAATAACTTAACTCTACACCTAAAGCAACCAGAGAAGCAAAAAATGAAGAACCCCAGGGTTAGTAGAAGGAAAGAAATCTTAAAAATTAGGGCAGAAATAAATGCAAAAGAAACTAAAGAGACCATAGCAAAAATCAACAAAGCTAAAAGCTGGTATTTTGAAAAGATAAACAAAATTGACAAACAGTTAGCAAGACTCATTAAGAAACAAAGGGAGAAGAACCAAATTAACAAAATTAGAAATGAAAATGGAGAGATCACGACAGACAACACTGAAATACAAAGGATCATAAGAGACTACTACCAGCAGCTCTATGCCAATAAAATGGACAACTTGGAAGAAATGGACAAATTCTTAGAAAAGTATAACTTTCCAAAACTGAACCAGGAAGAAATAGAAGATCTTAACAGACCCATCACAAGCACGGAAATCAAAACTGTAGCCAGAAATCTTCCAGCAAACAAAAGCCCAGGGCCAGGTGGCTTCACAGCCAAATTCTACCAAAAATTCAGAGAAGAGCTGACACCTATCTTACTCAAACTATTCCAGAAAATTGCAGAAGAAGGTAAACTTCCAAACTCATTCTATGAGGCCACCATCACCCTAATTCCAAAACCAGACAAAGATGCCACAAAAAAAGAAAACTACAGGCCAATATCACTGATGAACATAGATGCAAAAATCCTTAACAAAATTCTAGCAAACAGAATCCAACAACATATTAAAAAAAAATCATACACCATGACCAAGTGGGCTTTATCCCAGGAATGCAAGGATTCTTTAATATCCACAAATCAATCAATGTAATACACCACATTAACAAATTGAAAGATAAAAACCATATGATTACCTCAATAGATGCAGAAAAAGCCTTTGACAAAATTCAACACCCATTTATAATTAAAACTCTCCAGAAAGTAGGAATAGAAGGAACATACCTCAACATAATAAAAGCTATATATGACAAACCCACAGCAAACATTACCCTCAATGGTGAAAAATTGAAAGCATTTCTCCTGAAATCAAGAACAAGACAAGGGCGCCCACTCTAACCACTACTATTCAACATAGTTTTGAAGTGTTGGCCACAGCAATCAGGGCAGAAAAAGAAGTAAAAGGAATCCAGATAGGAAAAGAAGAAGTGAAACTCTTGCTGTTTGCAGATGACATGATCCTCTACATAGAAAACCCTAAAGACTCTACCAGAAAATTACTACAGCTAATCAACGAATACAGTAAAGTTGCAGGATATAAAATTAACACACAGAAATCCCTTGCATTCCTATACACTAACAAGGAGAAAACAGAAAGAGAAATTAAGGAACAATACCATTCATCATTGCAACAAAAAGAATAAAATACTTAGGAGTATATCTACCTAAAGAAACAAAAGACCTATACATAGAACACTATAAAACACTGATGAAAGAAATCAAAGAGGACACAAACAGATGGAGAAATATACCGTGTTCATGGATTGGAAGAATCAATATTGTCAAAATGGCTATACTACCCAAAGCAATCTATAGATTCAATGCAATCCCTATCAAGCTACCAACGCTATTTTTCACAGAACTAGAACAAATAATTTCACAATTTGTATGGAAATACAAAAAACCTCGAATAGCCAAAGTAATCTTGAGAAAGAAGAATGGAACTGGAGGAATCAACCTGCCTGACTTCAGGCTCTACTACAAAGCCACAGTCATCAAGACAGTATGGTACTGGCACAAAGACAGAAATATAGATCAATGGAACAGAATAGAAAGCCCAAATATAAATCCACGAACCTATGGACACCTCATCTTCAACAAAGGAGGCAAGGATATACAATGGAAAAAAGACAACCTCTTTAACAAGTGGTGCTGGGAAAACTGGTCAACCACTTGTAAAAGAATGAAACTAGAACACTTTCTAACACCATACACAAAAATAAACTCAAAATGGATTAAGGATCTAAATGTAAGACCAGAAACTATAAAAGTCCTAGAGGAGAACATAGGGAAAACACTCTCTGACATAAATCACAGCAGGATCCTCTATGACCCACATCCCAGAATATTGGAAACAAAAGCAAAACTAAACAAATGGGACCTAATGAAACTTAAAAGCTTTTGCACCACAAAGGAAACTATAAGCAAGGTGAAAAGACAGCCCTCAGATTGGGAGAAAATAATAGCAAACGAAGCAACAGACAAAGGATTAATCTCAAAAATATACAAGCAACTCCTCCAGCTCAACTCCAGAAAAATAAATGACCCAATCGAAAAATGGGCCAAAGAACTAAACAGACATTTCTCCAAGGAAGACATACAGATGGCAAAAAAACACATGAAAAGATGCTCAACATCACTCATTATCAGAGAAATGCAAATCAAAACCACAATGAGGTACCATTACACGCCAGTCAGGATGGCTGCTATCCAAAAGTCTACAAGCAATAAATGCTGGAGAGGGTGTGGAGAAAAGGGAACCCTCTTACACTGTTGGTGGGAATGCAAATTAGTACAGCCGCTATGGAAAACAGTGTGGAGATTTCTTAAAAAGCTGGAAATAGAACTGCCATATGACCCAGCAATCCCACTTCTGGGCATACACACCGAGGAAACCAGATCTGAAAGAGACACGTGCACCCCAATGTTCATCGCAGCACTGTTTATAATAGCCAGGACATGGAAGCAACCTAAATGCCCATCAGCAGATGAATGGATGAGGGAGCTGTGGTACATATACATCATGGAATATTACTCAGCCATTAAAAAGAATTCATTTGAATCAGTTCTAATGAGATGGATGAAACTGGAGCCCATTATACAGGATGAAGTAAGCCAGAAAGATAAAGACCATTACAGTATACTAACACATATATATGGAATTTATTAAGATGGTAACAATAACCCTACATGCAAAACAGAAAAAGAGACTCAGATATATAGAACAGACTTTTGGACTCTGTGGGAGAAGGCGAGGGTGGGATGTTTCAAGAGAACAGCATCGAAACATGTATATTATCTAGGGTGAAACAGATCACCAGCCCAGGTTGGATGCATGAGACAAGTGCTCGGGCCTGGTGCACTGGAAAGACCCAGAGGGATCGGGTGGAGAGGGAGGTGGGAGGGGGGGACCGGCATGGGGAATACATGTAAATCCATGGCTAATTCATTTCAAGGTATGACAAAAACCACTGCAATGTTGTAAAGTAATTAGCCTCCAACTAATAAAAATAAATGAAAAAAAAAAAGAACTAAGTGAAGTGGAGCTAGGCAATCTATCTGAGGAGTTAAAAGTAGTGACTGTAAAGATGGTTAAAAAACTTGGAAGAAGAATGGATATAGAGAGCAAGAAGTTGTAAGTTTTGAAAAGAGAATTAGAAAATCTAAAGCACAACCAAACTGAGCTGAAGAATACATAAGTGGAAATGCAAGATATACCAGAATGAATCAATAATGTTTAAATTATACAGAGGAGTGGGTCAGTGAGCTAGAAGACAAAGGAGTGGAAATTACTGGTGTGGAACAGGAAAAAAAAAAGAATGAGAAGAAATGAGAACAATTTTAGAGACCTCTGAAACAATACCTAGTGCACTAATATTCACATTATAGGGGTTCTGGAAGGAGAAAAGAGAAAAGTACTGAGAACATATTTGAATACAAAATAGCTAAAACCTCCCAACCATGAAAAATGAAATAGACAACTAACTCCAGGAATCAAAGAGAATACCAAACAGGATTAACTCAAAAAGAAACACACCAAGACACATTGTAATTAAAGCTGTAAAAATTAAAGATAAAGTTGTTATTTAATCACTAAGTTATGTCCAATTCTTTCATGACACCATGGGCTATAGTTCTCCAGGCTCCTCTGTCCATGAGATTTTCACAGGCAAGAATACTTGAGTATGTTGTCATTTCCTTCTTTAGGAGATTTTCCCAATCCAGAAATCGATCCCATGCCTCCTGCATTGTCAGAGGAATTCTTTACCACTGACCCATCTAGGAAGCCCATAAAGAGAAAATATTAAAAAGCAACAAGGGAGAAGTAACAAATAACATATAAGGGAACTTCCATAACGCTATCAGGTGATTTTTCAATAAAAACATCACAGGCCAGAAGTAGTGGCATGATATATTTAAAGTGATGAAAGAAAAAACTACAGTCAAAACTACTGAGCAAGGCTCTCATTCAGATTTGATGAACAGATAGAAAACCAAGCCTGAAAGCCTTCAGTATCACAAGCCAGCCTTGAAAGAAATGTTAAAGTAACTTTTCTAAGCAAAAAAGAAGAGGCCACAATTAAAGACATAAAAATTACAAAATGAAAAACGGAATAGATAAAGGCAATCATACGGTAAAGGTAGAAATTATCTACACACAAGTTATGAGAAATGTTAAAAGACAAAAAGCAATACAACAAAATACATTCACAATCAACAGCTAAGGAACATACAAAATAATTAGATGGAAAATATAATACCAAAAACAGTAACTGTGAGGTGGGAGCGTACATATACAGATTTCTTTACATGCATTTGAAAGTAAGGGATCAGCAACTTATAGCAGTCAAGTATAAAAATATAGATGGCTACAGAAAAACCTCAGGGAAACCACAAACCAAAATTTAATAAAAAAGAAAAAAGAAATCCAAACATAACACTAAAAATAGTCATCAATTACAAGAGAACAGATAAGATTAAAGGGAAAAAAAAAATCTATAAAAACAATCCCCAAAACAATGAACAAAATAGCAAAATATACACAAGTAAGCACTATTTTGTTTATTTTGAAATAGACATCAGATGTGAAAATATAAACATCTTAATAAGTGCATGTTATCCAGATCACAGGATAATGTATAAATTTTTGTTCTTCATTTTACTTACATTTATTTGACTCTAGCTCCATAATGAATGTGACTTTTTCTATACTAAATGATTGATAAGTTTGAATAAATAGATTTTTATATCACACAGAAACATAAATAATTTAAAACCAAACTAAGAACTAGATGGATGTCATAAAATTCAAATACATCAAATTACACAAAATGTAATTAATCTATATGCATTTAAAATATTCCAGGGTATTAGAAAGCAAATAAATATGAGTTAATTAATGATATACTATGTTTATAATTAACACAAGTCTATATGATTTGTTCTTATACTATCCCATTCTGGAATATTTTTTCAAATAGTAACTCTTTTCCACTGTTAGCAGGGATATATATTATTATAGCTTATCCATAGGCCATTTGGCAATATGTATGAAGAGTTTTAAAATGACAGAGAAAAATACTGCTTTAGGGATTCATTACCAAGTAGTTTAACATAGGTAAAAGACATATATTCTAATTTATATATTAACTTGGTAATAAGATAGATGTGGAAATTTAATTTCCTTTCTCTTTATCGGAATTTCTTATACAGGAATATATATCACATTTTTAATTAATGTTTTCTTTTTAAATGCTAGTGAAGCTGCTCAGTCATATCTGACTCTTTGCGACCCCATGGACTGTAGCCTACCAGGCTACTAAGTCCACGGAATTTTCCAGGCAAGAGTACTGGAGTGGGTTTCCATTTCCTTCTCCAGGGGATCTTCCTGACCCAGGGATTGAACCTGGGTCTCCCACATTGCAGGCAGCGACTTTACCATCTGAGCCACCAGGGAAGTCCAAGTTTTAAATGCTATAAAAAACACTTGTGGAAAATACTTACTTGTAGGCAACCTTACTTATTTCATCATCACGAATATCCCTTTCCATTTCTATTCTGTTTTGTTTAACTCTGAGTTTGGCTTTTTCAAGATTGTCTATGGTTTCTAGAAGTTCTCCATGAAGTTGTTTGTATATTTCCATTACCTAGAAATAAAAATATGTATGCTAATATACACACTTAATGGCTAATTAAAATAATCAGATCACAGAAAGATCAGAGAAAGGTTTTATAGTAGTTCTGGTGTAGATTATAAACATTCTTTATATTGATTTTTGTTCCCTATTTAGTCTATTGTTTAGCACAGCAGAGTTTCAGATTTCTTATATGCCCTGAGAGACATCAATACTAGCGATGTACAAAAGTTACTGAAGAAAATAACTTCACTATCCCAGTTAATATGACCAAAATAAAATCATTATCTTTTCACCTACAAAAACTAAGACTTTGTATTTGCTCTTGTTGGTCAAATACTTTACTGTAGAAAAATCAAACACCACCAATGAAGAATTGAAAACTGAAAAAATCACTTATAATCTTCTCACTCATAAATAACCATTATTATCTTCATGCAAGGATCCAAAAATATTCCATTTTTATTGTTTTCATTAATTATTAGACATCATAAACCATCTCCCTTTCCTCTCTAGCTCTCCCTTCTCTGTCAAACTAAAGGGAAAGGGTGGTTGTAGTTGTCATGGTTGGAAGGAACAACTGTTCAGAATGTCCTGTTGGAAAGCTAGAGGGTGAGGAGTAGAAGGACTAGGTAGTGAGCAGTCCTTTCACTAGGGGCCAAGTGGTGGATCAACACAAAGCAGTACCCTCCTAAATAAAGCAACAATCTTCATTAATATCAGTTTTATTTCATTGTATCAGTATTATTGTGATAGGAACATTTAATATGATTATCTATCTTTTAACAAATTTTTAAGTGTACAAGATCCCCTGGAGAAGGAAATGGCAACCCACTCCAGTATTCCTGCCTGGGAAATCTCATATAGAGGAGCCTGGTAGGCTACAGTCCATGGTGGCACAGAGTCTAACAACAAAGTGTACAATACAGTAAACTGTAGGCATTATGATGTACAGCAGATCTCTAGAACTTATTCATCTTGCATAACTAAATCTTCACACCCATTGAAAAACAGCTCTCCATTTCCCCTCAAGTCCCTACCAATCAACATCTCTGCTTCTACGAAGATAACTATTATAGACATCTTATACAAGTGGAATCACCCAGTATTCGTCTGTGACCTCTTTAGTACTTAGCATAATGATGCTCTCCAGGTTCATCCATGTTGTCACATATGGCAGTTTTCCTTCCTTTTTTTAAGGCTGAATTATATTCCACTGTATGCTTGCATCACATACAGTTTAGAATTAGCTTGTCAACCTCCACAAAGAGAACTGTTGAGATTTTGTGACTGCACTCAATTTACAGAGCATTTTGGAAAGAATGTTACAAAATTTAGCCTTTTAAGCCATTAACATCATTTATCGATATCAGTTCAGTCAGTCAGTTCAGTCGCTCAGTCGTGTCTGACTCTTTGCAACCCCGTGAATCGCAGCACGCCAGGCCTCCCTGTCCATCACAAACTACCGGATTTTACTCAAACTCATGCCCATTGAGTTGGTGATGCCATCCAGCCATCTCATCCTCTGTCATCCCTTCTCCTCCTGCCCCCAATCCCTCCCAGCATCAGGGTCTTTTCCAATGAGTCAACTCTTCACATGAGGTGGCCAAAGTATTGGAGTTATAGCACTTCTCAAATTCTCTCAGAAATATTCATAGTTTTCTTAATAGAGGCTGTGCATGTCATTTGTTACATTTATTCTAGATATTTTATATTTTATCTTCTAATGAATGCTATTTTTAAATAAACTTTTCTTTCAGATTTGTTTCTGGTATATAGGAAAGTATGGATTTAAAATTTTACCTTTGTATTCAACTATAATTCATCTGTGGACATGTTTAAAGTTCATGTATACATAACCACATAATCTGTACAGCAAAGGAAACCATCAACAAAACAAAGAGACAACCTACCCAATGGGAGAAGGTATTTGCAAATCATATATTCAATATGAGGTTAATATCCAAGTATATAAAGAACTCATACATCTCAATAACAAAAAAACCAAACAACTCAATTTAAAAATGGGCAAAGGGGATAAACAACAAGTCCTACTGTATAGCACAAGGAACTACATTCAATATCCTGTGATAAGCTATAATGGAAAAGAATAAAAAAGAATAAAAAAGAATATATATGTATGTACATGTTAACTGAATCATTTTGATGTATAGCAGAAATTAATACAACATTGTAAATCAACCATATTTTTTAAAAATGGGCAAAGGGGCTGAATAGACTTCTTTGGGGGGTCCTGTCATCTTGTTACATTCTTTTTTACATTCTTTTTACACTGACTGCAACAACTCCAGAGAAATTCCTAGATATATATGTATATTTTTTTTAATTTGAAAAAAAATTTTTTTTCTTTCCTATTTTCTATTTTTTCTCTTTTATTTTCTTTTAAAATTCCCTATTACTCCCCCATTACTCCTCAACTTTCATTTTCATATATTTTTACAATTTTTTTAATTAGGGAAAAAAAAATTTTTTTATTTTTTTTTATTTTTCTTGTTTTTCTCTCCTATTTCCTTTTAAAGTCCTCTAATACTCCTCTATTATTCCTTAATTTTCATTTTCATTTCACTATAACCTTGCCAAAAAAAAAGAGAGAGAGAGAGAAACCCTATTTTTAAACCGAACTTCATATACATTTCTAAATTTTTTGTGTGTTTTTGTTTTTGTTTTTAAATATTGTATTTCAAAGAGTCTAACTTCTACACTAGATTTTTAATCTTTGTTTTTCAGTATGTGATATAAATTTTGGACATTTAAGAATCCAATATTCAGTTTCCATTTCTATTCAGGAGTGTGGTGATTACTCTCCCACTTTTGACTCTCTGTTTTCTACCTCAGAACACCTCTATTTCCTCCTTTCCCCTTCTCTTCCCAATCCAATTCTGTGAATCTTTGTGGGTGTCTGGGCTACGGAGAACACTTTGGGAACAGATAACTGCGTAGATCTGTCTCTCTCCTCTTGAGTCCCCTTTTTCTCCTCCTGCTCACCTCTATCTCCTTCCTCCCTCTCCTATTCTTCATGTAACTCTGTGAACCTCTCTGGTTGTCTCTCACGGTGGAGAATCTTTTCACCATTGACCTAGAAGTTTTATTATCAGTGCTGTATAGTTGGAGAAGTCTTGAGACTATTGGAAGAATAAAACTGAAATCCAGAGGCAGGAGACTTCAGCCCAAAACCTGAGAAAACCAGAAAACTCCTGACTACACGGAACATTAAGGAATAAGAGACCATCCAAAAACCTCCATACCTACACCAAAACCAACCACGACCCAAGAGCCAATAAGCTCCAGTACAAGACCTACCACGCAAATTCTTTAGCAACGCAGGAACACAGACCTGAGTGTCAACATACAGGCTGTCCAAAGTCATACCTAACACATAGACTCATTGCAAAACTCATTACTGGACACTCCATTGCACTCCAGAGAGAAGAAATCCAATTCCATGCACCAGAATGCTGATACAAGCTTCCCCAACCAGGAAACCTTGACAAACCAATCGTCCAACCCCACCCACTGGGTGAAACCTCCACAATAAAAAGGAACCACAGACCACAAGAATACAGAAAGCCCACTCCAGACACAGCAATCTAAACATGATGAAAAGGCAGAGAAATACCCAACAGGTAAAGGAACATGAAAAAAAGCCCACCAAGTCAAGCAAAAGAGGAGGAAATAGGGAATCTACCTGAAAAAGAATTTAGAATAATGATAATAAAAATGATCCAAAATCTTGAAAACAAAATGGAGTTACAAATAAATAGCCTGGAGACAAAGATTGAGAAGATGCAAGAAATGTTTAACAAGGACCTAGAAGAAATAAAAAAAAGTCAATTAAAAATTAATAATGAAATAAATGAGATCAAAAACACTCTGGAGGGAACCATGAGTAGAATAACAGAGACAGAAGATAGGATAAGTGAGTTAGAAGATAAAATGGTGGAAATAAATGAAGCAGAGAGGAAAAAAGAAAAAAGAATCAAAAGAAATGTGGACAACCTCAGGGACCTCTGGGACAATGTGAAACGCCCCAACATTCGAATCATAGGAGTCCCAGAAGAAGAAGACAAAAAGAAAGGCCATGAGAAAATACTCGAGGAGATAACAGCTGAAAACTTCCCTAAAATGGGGAAGGAAATAGCCAACCAAGTCCAAGAAACCGAGAGAGTCCCAAACAGGATAAACCCAAGGTGAAACACCCCAAGACACATATTAATCAAATTAACAAAGATCAAACACAGAGAACAAATATTAAAAGCAGCAAGGGAGAAACAACAAATAACACACAAAGGGATTCCCATAAGGCTAACAGCTGATCTATCAATAGAAACACTTCAGGTCAGAAGGGAATGGCAGGACATACTTAAAGTAATGAAAGAGAATAACCTACAACCTAGATTACTCTACCCAGCAAGGATCTCATTCAGATATGAAGGAGAACTCAAAAGCTTTACAGACAAGCAAAAGCTGAGAGAATTCAGCACCACCAAACCAGCTCTTCAACAAATACTAAAGGATCTTCTCTAGACAGAAAACATAGAAAGGTGGTATAAACGTGAACCCTAAACAACAAAGTAAATGGCAACGGGACCATACCTATCAATAATTACCTTAAATGTAAATGGGTTGAATGCCCCAACCAAAAGACAAAGGCTGGCTGAATGGATACAAAAGAAAGACCCCTATATATGCTGTCTACAAGAGACCCACCTCAAAACAAGGGACACATACAGACTAAAAATGAAGGGCTGGAAAAAAATATTCCACGCAAACGGAGACCAAAAGAAAGCAGGAGTCGCAATACTCATATCAGATAAAATAGACTTTCAAATAAAGGCTGTGAAAAGAGACAAAGATGGACACTACATAATGATCAAAGGATCAATCCAAGAAGAAGATATAACAATTATAAATATATATGCACCCAACATACAAGCACCGCAATATGTAAGGCAAACGCTAACAAGTATGAATGAGGAAATTAATAGTAACATAATAATAGTAGGAGACTTTAATATCCCACTCACAACTATGGATAGATCAACTAAACAGAAAATGAACAAGGAAACACAAACTTTAAAGGACACAATGGACCAGTTAGACCTAATTGACATCTATAGGACGTTTCACCCCAAAACAATCTAGTTCACCTTTTTCTCAAGTGCACACAGAACCTTCGCCAGAATAGATCACATCCTGGGCCATAAACCTAGTCTTGGTAAATTAAAAAAAATTGAAATAATTCCAGTCATCTTTTCTGACCACAGTGCAGTAAGATTAGATCTCAATTACAGGAAAAAAAATTATTAAAAATTCAAACATATGGAGGCTAAACAACACGCTTCTGAATAACCAACAAATCATAGAAGAAATCAAAAAAGAAATCAAAATATGCATAGAAATGAATGAAAATGAAAACATAACGACCCAAAACCTATGGGACACTGTAAAAGCAGTGCGAAGGGGAAGATTCATAGCATTACAGGCCTACCTCAAGAAACAAGAAAAAAGTCAAATAAATAACTTAACTCTACACCTAAAGCAACCAGAGAGGGAAGAAATTAAGAACCCCAGGGTTAGTAGAAAGAAAGAAATCTTAAAAATTAGGGCAGAAATAAATGCAAAAGAAACTAAAGAGACCATAGCAAAAATCAACAAAGCTAAAAGCTGGTATTTTGAAAAAATAAACAAAATTGACAAACGATTAGCAAGACTCATTAAGAAACAAAGGGAGAAGAATCAAATTAACAAAATTAGAAATGAAAATGGAGAGATCACAACAGACAACACTGAAATACAAAGGATCATAAGAGACTACTACCAGCAGCTCTATGCCAATAAAATGGACAACTTGGAAGAAATGGACAAATTCTTAGAAAAGTATAACTTTCCAAAACTGAACCAGGAAGAAATAGAAGATCTTAACAGACCCATCACAAGCACGGAAATCAAAACTGTAGCCAGAAATCTTCCAGCAAACAAAAGCCCAGGGCCAGGTGGCTTCACAGCCAAATTCTACCAAAAATTCAGAGAAGAGCTGACACCTATCTTACTCAAACTATTCCAGAAAATTGCAGAAGAAGGTAAACTTCTAAACTCATTCTATGAGGCCACCATCACCCTAATTCCAAAAGCAGACAAAGATGCCACAAAAAAAGAAAACTACAGGCCAGTATCACTGATGAACATAGAGGCAAAAATCCTTAACAAAATTCTAGCAAACAGAATCCAACAACATATTAAAAAAAATCATACACCATGACCAAGTGGGCTTTATCCCAGGAATGCAAGGATTCTTTAATATCCGCAAATCAATCAATGTAATACACCACATTAACAAATTGAAAGATAAAAACCATATGATTATCTCAATAGATGCAGAAAAAGCCTTTGACAAAATTCAACATCCATTTATGATTAAAATTCTCCAGAAAGCAGGAATAGAAGGAACATACCTCAACATAATAAAAGCTATATATGACAAACCCACAGCAAGCATCACCCTCAATGGTGAAAAATTGAAAGCATTTCCCCTGAAATCAGGAACAAAACAAGGGTGCCCACTCTCACCACTACTATTCAACATAGTTTTGGAAGTGTTGGCCATAGCCATCAGGGTATAAAAAGAAGTAAAAGGAATCCAGATAGGAAAAGAAGAAGTGAAACTCTGTTTGCAGATGACATGATCCTCTACATAGGAAACCCTAAAGACTCTACCAGAAAATTACTAGAGCTAATCAACGAATACAGTAAAGTTGCAGGATATAAAATTAACACACAGAAGCCTCTTGCATTCCTATACACTAACAATGAGAAAACAGAAAGAGAAATTAAGGAAACGATACCATTCACCATTGCAACAAAAAGAATAAAATACTTAGGAGTATATCTACCTAAAGAAACAAAAGACCTATACATAGAAAACCATAAAACACTGATGAAAGAAATCAAAGAGGACACAAACAGATGGAGAAATACACCGTGTTCATGGATTGGAAGAAGCAATATTATCAAAATGGCTATACTACCCAAAGCAATCTATAGATTCAATGCAATCCCTATCAAGCTACCAACGCTATTTTTCACAGAACTAGAACAAATAATTTCACAATTTGTATGGAAATACAAAAAACCTCGAATAGCCAAAGTAATCTTGAGAAAGAAGAATGGAACTGGAGGAATCAACCTGCCTGACTTCAGGCTCTACTACAAAGCCACAGTCATCAAGACAGTATGGTACTGGCACAAAGACAGAAATATAGATCAATGGAACAGAATAGAAAGCCCAGATATAAATCCACGAACCTATGGACACCTCATCTTCAACAAAGGAGGCAAGGATATACAATGGAAAAAAGACAACCTCTTTAACAAGTGGTGCTGGGAAAACTGGTCAACCACTTGTAAAAGAATGAAACTAGAACACTTTCTAACACCATACACAAAAATAAACTCAAAATGGATTAAGGATCTAAATGTAAGACCAGAAACTATAAAAGTCCTAGAGGAGAACATAGGGAAAACACTTCTCTGACATAAATCACAGCAGGATCCTCTATGACCCACATCCCAGAATATTGGAAACAAAAGCAAAACTAAACAAATGGGACCTAATGAAACTTAAAAGCTTTTGCACCACAAAGGAAACTATAAGCAAGGTGAAAAGACAGCCCTCAGATTGGGAGAAAATAATAGCAAACGAAGCAACAGACAAAGGATTAATCTCAAAAATATACAAGCAACTCCTCCAGCTCAACTCCAGAAAAATAAATGACCCAATCGAAAAATGGGCCAAAGAACTAAACAGACATTTCTCCAAGGAAGACATACAGATGGCAAAAAAACACATGAAAAGATGCTCAACATCACTCATTATCAGAGAAATGCAAATCAAAACCACAATGAGGTACCATTACACGCCAGTCAGGATGGCTGCTATCCAAAAGTCTACAAGCAATAAATGCTGGAGAGGGTGTGGAGAAAAGGGAATCCTCTTACACTGTTGGTGGGAATGCAAATTAGTACAGCCGCTATGGAAAACAGTGTGGAGATTTCTTAAAAAGCTGGAAATAGAACTGCCATATGACCCAGCAATCCCACTTCTGGGCATACACACCGAGGAAACCAGATCTGAAAGAGACACGTGCACCCCAATGTTCATCACAGCACTGTTTATAATAGCCAGGACATGGAAGCAACCTAAATGCCCATCAGCAGATGAATGGATGAGGGAGCTGTGGTACATATACATCATGGAATATTACTCAGCCATTAAAAAGAATTCATTTGAATCAGTTCTAATGAGATGGATGAAACTGGAGCCCATTATACAGGATGAAGTAAGCCAGAAAGATAAAGACCATTACAGTATACTAACACATATATATGGAATTTATTAAGATGGTAACAATAACCCTACATGCAAAACAGAAAAAGAGACTCAGATATATAGAACAGACTTTTGGACTCTGTGGGAGAAGGCGAGGGTGGGATGTTTCAAGAGAACAGCATCGAAACATGTATATTATCTAGGGTGAAACAGATCACCAGCCCAGGTTGGATGCATGAGACAAGTGCTCGGGCCTGGTGCACTGGAAAGACCCAGAGGGATCGGGTGGAGAGGGAGGTGGGAGGGGGGGACCGGCATGGGGAATACATGTAAATCCATGGCTAATTCATTTCAAGGTATGACAAAAACCACTGCAATGTTGTAAAGTAATTAGCCTCCAACTAATAAAAATAAATGGAAAAAAAGAAAAGAAAAAAAAATAAATTCTTATTAGAGTATAATTGGTTTACAATGTTGCATTAGTTTCAGGTGGACAGCAGTAAACATTTTTCTAAAGAAGATACACAGCTGACCAATAGGCACATACATGAAAAAGTGGTCAACATTACTAATTATTATGGAAACGAAAAAATAAACATAATGAGATTTTACTTCATGACCATAATGATAGTTATTATATATACAAAAAAAAAGATAAAATAACAGGTGTTGAGAGAATGTGGAGAAAAGAGAACCCTGTGAACTGTTAGTGGGAATGTAAATTAGTGCAGCCACTATGGAAAACAGTAGGGAGACAACTCAAAAAATTAAGAAGAGGACTAGTAAATGACTGGTTAGTCCACTTTTGGGTATTAACCCAAATAATGCAAAAACACTAATTTGAAAACATATATGCACCCCTATGTTCACTGTATCACTATTTATAATAGCCACACAACTGAAGTTTCCATCAAGGAATGAATGCATAAAGAGATGTGGTATATAGAATGAACACTTGTTGCTGTTGCTGTAGTTCAGTAGTTAAGTCATATCTGACTCTTCGCAACCACTTGAACTGCAGCACGTCAGGCTTCCCTGTGCTGAAGGGATATCTCCCTGAGTTTGCTCAAACTCATGTCCACTGAGTGAGTGATGCCATCTAACCATCTCATCCTCTGTCACCCCCTTCTCCTCTTGCCCTCAATCTTTCCCAACATCAGGATCTGTTCTAATGAGTCGGTTCCTTGCATTAGGTGGCCAAAGTACTGGAACTTCAGTTTTTTTTTTTCCATTTATTTTTATTAGTTGGAGGCTAATTACTTTACATCATTACAGTAGTTTTTGTGGAGATTTCTTAAAAAGCTGGAAACAGAACTGCCATATGACCCAGCAATCCCACTTCTGGGCATACACACCAAGGAAACCAGATCTGAAAGAGACACGTGCACCCCAATGTTCATCGCAGCACTGTTTATAATAGCCAGGACATGGAAGCAACCCAGATGCCCATCAGCAGATGAATGGATGAGGAAGCTGTGGAACTTCAATTTTATCACCAGTCCTTCCAAAGAATATTCAGGGTTGATTTCCTTTAGGACTGACTGGTTTGAAAGAATACTACACAATCACACAAAAAAAGAAAGAAATCTTGCCATTTGTGACTACATGGAAGACTTTGAGGGTATTATGTTAACAGAAATATGTCACATGGAAAAAGACAAATATCTCATGATTTAGCTCACATGCAGAATATAAAAAACAAACAAAAACATCCAAATAAGTGAACAAACCAAACCAAAACAAACATGAAGGTTCAGACAACAGAGAGAAAGGGAGGACAAAAATGGGTAAAATGTGTTAACTATATGGTGATGGATGACATATATCATGTTTAAGAGAAAAAAAGAGAAGGCACAAATAAATATCAGGAATGAAAAAGGTGATCACTACATATCCCTGGTGACTAAGTAGTAAAGAATCCACCTGCAATGCAAGAGACTTGAAGGAGACATGGGTTCAATACCTGGCTCAGAAAGATTTCCTGGAGTAGGAAATGGCATCCCACTCCAGTATTCTTGCCTGGAAAATCCCATGGACATAGGAGCCTGGTGGGCTGAAGTCCATGGGGTCACAAAACAGTCAGACACTATTGAGCAACTAAACAACAACATATTCTATAGACTTATAGGAAACAAAATGGGCTTCCCTGGTAGCTCAGCTGGTAAAGAATCTGCCTGCAATGCAGGAGACTCCAGTTCAATTCCTGCTTTGGGAAGTACCCCTGGAGAAGGATAGGTTACCCACTCCAGTATTCTTGGGCTTTCCTGGTGGCTCAGATGGTTATGAATCTGCCTGCAATGCAGGAGACCTGGGTTTGATCCCTGGGTTAGGAAGATCCCCTGGAGGAGGGCATGGCAACCCACTCCAGCATTTGTACCTGGAGAATCCCCATAGACAGAGGGGCCTGGTGGGCTACAGTCCATGGGGTTGCAAAGAGTCAGACACAACTGAAATATTAAGCACAGTAAAACATAGGAAACAAAAGGATACTAAGAAAGTCTCTGTTCCAAAAAAATACAAAATTTTGATGAAATGGACATAATCTTATAAAACTAGAAATAACCAAAATGGACACAGGAATAAATAGAATATCTAAAGAGTCTTATTGAGGAAATTGAATTTGCAATTAAAAACCTTTCCAAAATAAACAAAAAACAAAACTGGAAAACTTTAGCTAGATGGCATCAATAATCTGAGTCTTTTGCAAACTCCTCCAGATAGTAGAGAAAGGACAAATACCCCCAAGTTACCTTTAAATCTAGCAAACCCTTAAAAACAAAACTGACAAGGACATTACTAAACAACTATACCATTTACTTATTCATGAACTTAGATTTAAACCCTTAAGGAAACAATAAACAAATCAAATCTAGCAACATCTTGATTAAGATGTAACATCTTCCTTAATATAAAAAAATTAATGTTTTCCCTTTGAAACTGGGACTGTGACAATGATGCAAAATATTACCACTTACAGTCAGCAATGCAGGAGACCTGGGTTCAATCCCTGAGTAAGGAAGATTCCCTGCAGCAGGAAATGGCTACCCACTCTAATATTCTTGCCTGGAGAATTCCACAGACATAGGATTCTGGAGGACATGGGGTCCCAAAGAGTCAGACACAACTGAACAATTAATACTTCAGTCACTGGAGATCTTGGCCAAGAAACGTCCAAGCCTTACTAAAAGCAATACAGTAAAATGTATACAGATTAGGAAGAGAAGGAAATAAAACTGTACTTGAGTGAGTGAGTGAGAGTTGCTCAAACGCATCTGCCTCTTTGCAGCCCCATGGACTGAGTAGCTACTCAGTCCATGGGATTCTTGAGAATATTGGAATGGGTTGCCATGCACTTCTCTAGGTGATGATCCTGACCTAGAGATCAAACCTGGGTCTCCCACACTGCAGGCAGATTCTTTATCATCTGAGCCAACAAGGAGGCAAAACTGTCCTCCTGCCTTCAATGTTTCCCAGGTTCAGGGCCTCTCCAATGAGTACGTTCTTTGCATCAGATGACCAAAGTCTTGGAGCTTCAGCTTCAGCATCAGTCCATCCAAAGGATATTCAGGACTGATTTCCATTAGGATGGACTGCTTGGATCTCCTTGCAGCCCAAGGGACTCTCAAGAGTCTTCTCCAACACCACAGTTCAAAAGCATCAACTCTTTGGTGCTCAGCTTTTTTTATACTCCAGCTCTCACATCCATACATGACTGCTGAAAAAACCATACCTTTGAGTAGACAGACCTCTGTAAGCAAAGTAATATCTCTTCTTTTTAATATGTTGCCTAGGATGGTCATTGCTTTTCTCTCAAGGAGTCATCATCTTTTAATTTCATGGCTGCAGTCACAATCTGCAGTGATTTTGGAGCCCACGATTATAAAGTCTATTATTCTTTTCATTGTTTCCCATCTATTTCCTATGAAGTGATGGGACCAGATGCCATGATCTTAGTTTTTTGAATGTTGAGTTTTAAGCCAGCTTTTTCACTTTCCTCTTTCACGTTCATCAAGAGGCTCTTTAGTTCCTCTTCCCTTTCTGCCATAAGGGTGGTGTCATCTGCATATGTGAGGTCATTGATATTTCTCAGCAATCTTGATTCCAGCTTGTGCTTCATCCAGTCCGGCAATTTGCATGATGTCCTCTGCATATATCTTAAAAAAGCAGTGTGACAATATAAAGCCTGGAAGTATTCCTTTCCCAAATTGGAACCAGTTCATTGTTCTATGTCCAGTTTTAACAGTTGCTTCTTGACCTGCATGCAGACTTCTCTGGAGGCAGGTAAGGTGATCTGGTATTCTCATCTCTTGAAGAATTTTCAGTTTGTTGTGATCTAGACAGTCAAATTTCATGCAAAGATGGGCACAATAAAAGAAAGAAATGGTAGGGACCTATCAAAAGCAGGAGATATTAAGAAGAGGTGGCAAGAGTACACAGAAGAACTGTACAAAAAAGATCTTCACAAGCCAGATAATCATGATGGTGTGATCACTCACCTAGAGCCAGACATCCTGGAATGTGAAGTCAAGTGGGCCTTACAAAGTATCACTACAAACAAAGCTAGTGGATATGATGGAATTCCAGTTGTGCTATTTCAAATCCTGAAAGATGATGCTGTGAAAGTGCTGCACTCAATATGCCAGCAAATTTGAAAAACTCAGCAGTGGCCACAGGACTGGAAAAGGTCAGTTTTCATTCCAATCCCAAAGAAAGGCAATCCCAAAGAATGCTCAAACTACTGCACAATTGCACTCATCTCACACACTATAAAGTAATGCTTAAAGTTCTCCAATCCAGGCTTCAGCAATACGTGAACCGTGAAATTCCAGATGTTCAAGCTGGTTTGAGAAAAGGCAGAGGAACCAGAGATCAAATTGCCAACATCCGCTGGATCATCGAAAAAGCAAGAGAGTTTCAGAAAAACATCTATTTCTGCTTTATTGACTATGCCAAAGCCTTTGAGTGTGTGGATCACAATAAACTGTGGAAAATTCTCAAAGAGATGGGAATACCAGACCACCTGACCTGCCTCTTGAGAAACCTGTATGCAGGTCAGGAAGCAACAGTTAGAACTGGACATGGAACAACAGACTGATTCCAAATAGAAAAAGGAGTATGTCAAGGCTGTATAGTGTCACCCTGCTTATTTAACTTATATGCAGAGTACATCATGAGAAACAACGGGCTGGAGGAAGCACAAGCTGGAATCAAGATTGCCGAGAGAAATATCAATAACCTCAGATATGCAGATGACACCACCCTTATGGCAGAAAGTGAAGAAGAACTAAAGAGCCTCCTGATGAAAGAGAAAGAGGAGAGTGAAAAGTTGGTTTAAAGCTCAACATTCAGAAAACTAAGATCATCCCATCACATCATGGCAAATAGATGGGGAAACAGTGGAAACAGTGGCTGACATTTTTCTGGGCTCCAAAATCACTGCAGATGGTGATTGCAGCCATGAAATTAAAAGACGCTTACTCCTTGGGAGGAAAGTTATGACCAACCTAGAGAGCATATTAAAAAGCACGGACATTACTTTGCCAACAAAGGTCTGTCTGGTCAAGGCTATGGTTTTTCCAGTGGTCATGTATGGATGTGAGAGTTGGACTATAAAGAAAGCTGAGCAGCACAGAATTGATGCTTTTGAACTGTGGTGTTGGAGAAGACTCTTGAGAGTCCCTTGGACTGCAAGGAGATCCAACGAGTCCATCCTAAAGGAGATCAGTCCTAGGTGTTCATTGGAAGGACTGATGCTGAAGCTGAAACTCCAGTACTTTGGCCACCTCATGCAAAGAGCTGACTCATTTGAAAAGATCCTGTTGCTGGGAAAGATTGAGGGTATGAGGAGAAGGGGATGACAGAGGATGAGATGGCTGGATGGCATCAGTGACTCGATGGACATGGGTTTGGGTGGACTCCAGGAGTTGGTGATGGACAAAGAGGCCTGGCATGCTGCGGTTCATGGGGTCGCAGAATCGGACAAAACTAAGCAACTGAACTGAACTGAAGACAGTCAAAGGCTTTGGCATAGTCAATAAAGTAGTAGTAGATATTTTTTGGAATTCTCTTGCTTTTCCTGTGATTCAGTGGATGTTAGCAATTTGACTCTGGTTCCTCCACCTTTTCTAAATCCAGCATGAACATCTGGAAGTTCTCCGCTCACGTACTACTGAAGCCTCTCTTGGAGAATTCTGAGCATTACTTTGCTAGTGTGTGGGATGAGTGCAATTGTGTGGTAGTTTGAACATTCTTTGGCATTGCCTTTCTTTGGGTTGGAATGAGAAAACTGACCTTTTCCAGTCCTATAGCCACTGATGAGTTTTTCAAATTTGCTGACATATTGTTACAGCACTTTAAGAGCATCATCTTTTAATTATTTGAAATAGCTCAACTGAAATTTGATCACCTCCACTAGCTTTCTTCATAGCGATGCTTCCTAAGGCCCTCTTGACTTTGCACTCCAGGATGTCTGGCTTTAGATGAGTGATCACACCTTCATCTTTTTCTGGGTCATGAAGATCTTTGTTGTAAACTTCTTCTGTGTATTCTTGCCACCTCTTCTTAATATCTTCTGCTTCTGTTAGGTCCATGTCGTTTCTCTCCTTTACTGTGCTCATCTTTTCATGAAATGTTCTCTTGGTATCTCTAATTTTCTTGAAGAGTTCTCTAGTCTTTCCCATTCTATTGTTTTCCTCTATTTCTTTGCACTGACCACTGAAGAAGTCTTTCTTATCTCTCCTAGCTATTCTTTGGAATTTTGCATTCAGATGGGTATATCTTTCCTTTTCTCCTTTGCCTTTAGCTTCTTTTCTTTTCTCAGATATTTGTAAGGCCTCCTCAGACAACCACTTTGCCTTTTTGCATTTCTTTTTCTTGCAGATGGTTTTGAACACTGCCTACTATACAATGTCACAAAACTCTGGCCATAGTTCTTCAGGCACTCTATCAGATCCAATCCCTTGAATCTATTTGTCACTTTCACTGTATAATTCTAAGTGGTTTGATATATGTCATACCTGAATGGCCTAGTGTTTTTCCCTAATTTCTTCAATATAAGTCTGAATTTGGCAATAAGGAGTTCATGGTCTGTGCCACAGTCAGCTCCTGGTCTTGTTTTGGCTGACTGTATATAGCTTCTCCATCTTCGACTACAAAGAATATAATCAACCTGATTTTGGTATTAACCATCTGGTGATGTCTATGTGTAGAGTCATGTCTTGTGTTGTTGGAAGAGGGTCTTTGCTATGACCAGTGCATTCTCTTAGCAAAACTCTTTCAGCCTTTGCCCTGCTTCATTTTGTACTCCAAGGCCAAACTTGCCTGTTAATCCAGGTACCTCTTGACTTCCTACTTTTGCATTCCTGTTCACTATGATGAAAAGGGCATCTTTTTTGGTCTTAGTTCTAGAAGGTCCTATAATTCATCATAGAACAATTCAATTTCAGCTTCTTTGGCATTAGTGGTTGGGGCATAGACTTGGATTACTATGATACTGAATGGTTTGCCTTGGAAATGAAGAGAGATCATTCTGTCATTTTTGAGACTGCACTCAAGTATAGCATTTAGGACTCTTCTGTTGACTATGAGGGATACTCTATTTCTTCTAAGGGATTCTTGCCCACAGGAGTAGATATAATGGTTATCTGAGTTAAATTCACCCATTCCAGTCCATTTTAGTTCACTGATTCCTAAAATGTTGATGTTCATTCCTGCCATCTCCTGTTGACCACTTCCAATTTACCTTGATTCATGGACCTAACATTCCAGGTTCCTATGCAATACTGTTCTTTATGTTCACATTAACTTTTAGAATAGCACAGATTTTAGTAAACTCTACAAGATTTTCCTTTAGGCACAGGAATGCAGGGCTATACACTCAAGCAGAGAGCAAGCATTATACCAAGATGATGAAATAAGCAAACACAGAACTCAGGAAACAACAGAATTTATACCATGAAAGGAAGAAAAGCAAGAAATAATTCTGTGTATCCAATCTGTCCTGTAGGTATTGCTGGGGTGATCTCAGGTTTGGGGGTTTTGCTTATATCATATGAGACAAATTCACGAGGAAAGCTCCTTGGCTGGCTCACTGTGGGACTGGTTCAGCTATCCCACATAGATACTACACTGATGTTAACAATAGTTCTGTGGCTCCACTGTGTTATGTGACTAAGCTGCTTGTAGAAGTTGAAAATCACCTTAAGCCACTGAGGTTGGTTTGCAATGTACTGAGGCTCAAGCACATTGACAAGAGGTCTTGCATTATTTAAGTAGCTGGGTTACTTTAGCAGGCCTCTAGTCAAGGCCTCAGTCAAGACGGCAGAGTAAAACAAAAAAAGCAAAGCTTTATTACAAAACTCTATCTTGCACTTCCCCAAGCTCCTAGTAATCTAATTTGCTTTCTGTCTTTATGGATTTACCTATTCTGGATATTTCAGGTAAATTAAATCATATGAAAATGTGATCTTTTGTTTCTGGCTTCTTTATTTAGCATAGTGCTTTGAAGGTTATCCATGTTGTGATCTGTACCAGTATTTCATTCTTTTTATGACTGACTACTACTCCATGATATGGTTATATCACATTTTGTTTAGTCATACAACAATTGATGGGCACTGGAATAATTTTGCTTTTTGTCTATTGTAGACAGTGCTGCTAAGCACATTTCTGCACAAGGTTTTGTTTTGTAACATCAGTATTCAATTCTTTAGGGGTATATATCTTGGCTTGGAGTTGCTAAAGCATATGTTAATTCTGTTTTACTTTTTTAGGAAACACCAAGCTGTTTTCTACAGCAGCTTCACCATTTTACATTCCTACCAGCAAAGTACAATGGTTCGAGTTTCTCTACATCCTCACCCAAACTGGTTATTTTACACCCCATTTTTAATTTCATCCTAATGGGCATGAGTAGCTATATCATTGTGGTTTTGGTTTACATTTTCCTGATGGCTAATGATGTTGAGCATTTGTCCTTTCATGCGTTTGCTGCTCATTTCTGTCTTTCAGAGATATATCTACTTAAGTTTGTCCGTTTTAAAATGGAGTGTTTATCTTTTTTAGTTGCTGAATTATAAAAGTTCTTCATATATTCTGGGTACTACATGTTTTTAAGATGTCAGTAGTACCCAAAGCTATCTTCAGATGAAATGTAACCTCTGATGAAGTCTCAAAGAGCTCTTTGCAGAAATGGAAAAGCCTATTTTAACATTCATATAAAATTGCAGGGGGTGTTCTAAGGTAGCCAGAACAGTCTTGAAAAGGAAGAGCACCTTAGAGAACTCACACTTTCTGATTTTAAAACTTACTACAAATCTGTAGGAAGATATATTAATATAGAATTAGTATATATATTAATACAATAGTACTATATAATTAGTATATATTAGTATGAAATTAATATATAATTAGTACATACTTTAAAATAAAATTATATGTAATTTGCAATATTTTCTCTCATTCTGTAGGCTGTCTTTTTACCTTTTTGGTAGTGTATTTAGCTGTACTAAAGGTTTTAATTTTGATGAAGTCCAGTTTCTCTACTTTTTCTTATGTTGCTTATGTTTTTAGTGTCATATCTAAATCCATTCTCAAATTTTAGGACATAAAGATTTATCCACAAGTTTCCTTTTAAAGAGTTTTATACTTTTAGTTCTTACATGTAAAGTTATGATCCATTTTGAATTAATTTTTGTATGTGCTAGGAAGCAGAGGTCCAACTTTAGTCTTTGAATGCATGTAGATATCCAATGTCCCAACACCATGTGTTGAAGAGACTACGCATTTCAACAAATGGTCTCAGCACCCTTGTCAAAATCAACTAACCACAGATATATTGGTTTATTTCTAGAATCTCAATACTACTCCACTGAACTACTTTCCTGTATTTATTAAATGCCACTCATTTTTGCTTCTTAAAGTTTTGTAGTTAGTTTTGAAATCAGAAGCAGTGAGTTCTCTAACGTGTCCTTCCTTTATAAGACTGTTTTGGCTATTTGTGACCTCCTGAAATTTCAAATGAATGTTAGAACAGGCTTTCCCATTTCTGTAAAAAGCTCTTTGAGACTCTGTAGGAAACTCCATTTAATCTGAAGATAGCTATGGGTACTACTGACATCTAAACAATATTAAGTCGAATCTGTGAACATGGGTTACTTTTATATTCATTTAACTCTAATTTAATTGATTTCAGCAAAATATTATAGTTTTTAGTGAACAAGTCTTTCAGCTTATTGGTTAAATTTATTCACACTTAATCATTTTTTGATGGTATTCAAGAAAACTGTTTTGTTAACTTCATTTTTGTATTGTTCACAACTAGTATATGAAAATACAACTGAGTTTTGTATTGAGCTTGAATCTGCAACTTTGTTAAACTTGTTTTTAGCCCTATAGTTTGTTTTGTGATTCTTCACAATTTTCTATATAGAAGAATGTGTCTTCTGCAAATAATTTTACTTCTTTTTCAGTCTAGATCCTTTTATTTATTTTTCTTGCCTATCTGCTTTATTAAAAGATCATTGATTTAAATGTCAATCTCATCCAAAAAAAACTTCACAGAACACTTAGAATAATGTCTGATCAAAACCTGAGCATCCTGAGTTGGACCATAAAGAAATCTGAGCACTGAGGAATTGATGTTTTTGAATCGAGGTGTTGCCAGAAAACTCTTGAGAGTCCCTTGGACTGCAAGGAGATCCAACCAGTCCATCCTAAAGGAAATCAGTCCTGAATATTCATTGGAAGGACTGATGCTAGAGCTGAAACTCCAATACTTTGGCCACCTGATGCAAAGAACTGACTCACTAGAAAAGACCCTGATGCTGGAAAAGTTTGAAGGTGGGAGGAGAAGGGGACGACAGAGGACGAGATGGTTGATGGCATCATCCACTCAATGGGCATGAGTTTGAGTGAGTTCCAGGAGTTCATGATAAACATGAAAGCCTGGGATGCTGCAGTCCGTGGGGTCGTGAAGAGTTGGACACAACTCTTTGAGTGAAGTGAACTGAACCCATTCAGAAGTGTGATCTTCAACAACTCTGCTCCCCCTCCCTAGGCAATATCTACTCCACTAAGGACTTCCGTGGTGGTTCAGCCGGTAAAGCGTCTGCCTACAATGCGGGAGACCCAGGTTCAATCCCTGGTCGGAAGATCTCCTGGAGAAGGAAATGGTAACCCATTACAGTATTCTTGCCTGGAAAATCCCATGGACGGAGAAGCCTGGTAGGCTACAGGCCATGGGGTCCCAAAGAGTCAGACACGACTGAGCAGCTTCACTTTCACTTTTATCAGGGAGAAACACACTAAAGTTATTACTTTAGGGATACCAATTCACACACCTATTGACAAAATTTAAAGTATCACAATAAAACCTTGACAAAAATGTGAGGTGTATCAGTTAGAATTGGGTTTGGTTGTAGGAGAGATAAGTCAAATAAACAAGACGGCAGTTTCTTTTTTTCTCCCCGAAACAGATACACGGCTTCTTCTGCCTTTCTATTCAGCCATCTTGGACACTGGCGTCCATTCTCAAGGTCGCCCTGTGCTATAAAATGTAAGCAGAACTGCAGCTGTCATATCGGGGTTGCTGTAAGTTTACAAAATGGCTTAATACAAAAGTGTGGCTTCTGACTGAGTCTGTCAATTTCAGAAAGCTTTCCTAGAAAAACTCTGTATAACTACTATCTACATCTCATTAGAAATACCATGAGTAAAGGCAAATTGAGAAATGACCTTTACCCTGACATACTGCCATCCAACTAAAGGGGGCTACTTGTTGTGTTTTGTTCAGTCACTTAGTTGTGTTCAACTTTTTGCGACCCCATGGACTGCAGCATGCCAGGCTTCCCTGTCCAGTGTTAAATAAGGGGTCTATTATGATGAAAAAAGCATACTGCTAGGACCCTTCTTCACAGTAGATAAATGGGACATCTCCAGCACTGCTACTACTTTAAGAATATAAACTGTGAAAGACACTCTGGAGAGCAGTGTGATTTTAACTAATGAAGTTGAAAATGTATATAACCCAGGACTCAGTAAATACTCCACTAGATATATAGCCAAGAAAAGTTCACATGCACAAAAAAGGAACATGATCAGGGCTCCTTACTGTTTATAGGCAAATCAGCACTGTAGCTAAATACGGGAAACAATACACAAGACCAGAGATATCTATTTGGTGGAATTGGAAGTAAAATGAATGGAATATATCTGTGTATATCAATAGTAGCTGGAGATCCAGAATAATGCGAGATTAAAAAGTAAATGGCTCAGTTGGTAAAGAATCCACCTGCAATGCAGGAGACACTGGTTTGACTCCTGGGTCAGGAAGATCCTCTGGAGAAAGGATAGGCTACCCACTCCAGTATTCTTGGGCTTCCCTGGTAGCTCAGATGGTAAAGAATCTGCCTGCCACGTGGGAGACCTGGGTTTGACCCCTGGGTTGGGAAGGTCCCCTGGAGGAGGGCATGGCAACCTACTCCAGTATTCACATCTAGAGAATTCCCTTGGACAGAGAAGCCTGGCAGGCTACAGCCCGCCAGTAGGAGGAGCCTGGCAGGCTACAGTCCATGGGGTCACAAAGAGTAGTACACGACTGAACAATTAAGCACAGAGCAAACAAAAAACTTTACAGAAAGTTACAGAATGTTTGATAATATTAAAAACAACAGTATGGAGTGTACATAAGTTGCATATGTGTGTATAAAATTATTCAAATTTTGCCTGGAAACAGAAGTTCATGATGAAGTTATCTTTTGGAGAATGATGAAGGAAAATGGAACAAATAAAGAGACATTCAATGACTTAATTTACTAACTTTAAATGATCAAGAACAAACATGACACAAAATTAAATTTGTCCATTTAGTGGCCATAATAAACGATTTATTTTTCTATGATATGATCCCACAAGAGGAGATTAAATGTTAATCATTAAAAAGATTTTACATGTCGGTTATATGTTTTCATTAAGAATGAAGATATAGTATACTTACATTCTTTCTCAGTTCAATTTACAGCTTCAAATAATACTATATTGTTTAAAATCTCCAAAATCATATTAGTAGACTGACTAAATACAATTAATATTCTTAAGTTTAAACATAAGGAAAGAAAACACACTTTAAATGAATATCAGTCAACTGTATTGATTGATAATTTCTTAAAAAGATAAATAGTAAGCCAATTTTCAATGAGAATGAAACCTTTCAAGGTATGTTAACTTCTTAGAGCTGAAATTCTTACAATTAAGAAACAATCTGTAAAATGCACAGCCATTCTTTTATTCACTTACCTCAAATTTTTTCTGGTAATATTCCCTCAGAGATGTAAGTTCGTGGTCTCGCTTTGCAAGCAGTAGGGGTTGATGTTTAATCATATAGTCTATGTCTGCTTTAAGCTTTGCATTAGTTTCTGCTAATTTCTCCTTTTGCTCTTCCAGATGTTTTCGTTGATGAGTTTTATCTTCAAAATGCCATCGTAGTTCTATTATATCTCTCAAATAGGCCTCATGTTCTAGACATACAGTGAAAGGACAAAAAGAAAATCTAAATTTAAAACAAAAACTCCAGGAGGAAATCTTTGTTTGATAGTAGATATGAAATATGAATATAAAAAAGCAGAGGTATTATTTTGCCAGCAAAGGTCCATCTAGTCAAGGCTATGGTTTTTCCAGTAGCTATGTATGGAAGTGAAAGTTGGACTATAAAGAAAGCTGAGCACCGAAGAATCGATGCTTTTGAACCATGGTGTTGGAGAAGGCTCTTGAGAGTCCCTTGGGCTGCAAGGAGATTCAACCAGTCCATCCTAAAGATCAGTCCTGGGTGTTCATTGGAAGGACTGATGTTGAAGCTGAAACTCCAATACTTTGGCCACCTGATGCAAAGAACGGATTCATTTGAAAAGACCCTGATGCTAGGAAAGATTTAAGGAAGGAGAAGGGGACCATAGAAGATGAGATGGTTGGATGGCATCACCAACTCAATGGACATGAGTTTGAGTAAACTTCAGGAGTTGGCGATGGACAGGGAGGCTTGGCATGCTGCAGTCCATGGGGTCGCAAAGAGCCAGACATGACTGAACAACTGAACTGAACTGATGAGATATTTTAGTTTCAGAAATTACTTGTTTTTTATTTTTATGTTTCAACCATGCCGTGTGGCATGTGGGATCCTAGCTCCCCAATCACAGATGGAACTCATGCTCCCTGCAGTGGAAATGCAGGGTCTAAACCACTGGGCAGCCTGGGAAGTCCTTAAATTATTTTAGTATTCCTTCATTCACCATCAAAGGGGTTAAAATACAAAAATCAGTTCAAATTATAAAAATAATAATTCATAAAAATCAATGTTAACATAAGAAACAATGTTTATCCACAAAAATAAATCTTACAGTGAAATCAGAATGATCTCACACAGCAAAACAAAGACAAACAAAAATGCACAGATCTAGTGACAGACATAACATGAGTACAGCATGGCCTAGAGGAAGAAATGACAAAATGTTCTCAAATAACAGAAATGGGAATTTGAATAAATGGATAAAAAATTTTTGTTCCATATAAAAATATCTGAAATGATACATATGGAAATTTCTTTTAAATAAAATAAAAACAAATTATAAATTAAATTAAATGTCAATTAACAGATTAGGACAATTTTAGAGAAACTACATAAAAGATTTCCTCATTATATCATTAAATTTCTAAGGTTAACCTAACCTTGATCTCTTGGAATAAAATTCAATTGGCTACCTTGGGGATCTTTTCATCTTTCTTAAAATAAACTTCTTGGTGGGTTTTGGTGTTGTATTCACTGAGGATACTTTGCATGTATGCTAATGATTTTGGCCTGTAATTTTGCATATTTGTATGTATTAATCTAATTTGCTTTACAATTTATGCTAGCATCTTGTATCTGTTGTAGTTTCTTTTATTTCTGTTCTCTATGATTTTGTGGAAGTTCAAAACTGCATTTAAAGTTTTATTGCCCTAGTATGTCTGTATGTATGTATGTGTGTGTTTTGCAAGAAAGGATTTTTATTTTAAGTCACTATCTTTCCTTTAATGGCTATATGTATATTTTGGCTATCTATTCATTAGTCTATTTTTTTCTGTGAATTCTTCCAGTTCATCAAGGTTTCAATAATATTCTAAGGCATTTGTTCTGTATATCTTCCTTATTATTAATCACTGCTCCATTTTTAGATACCATCTGCATTTCTAATTGAATTTACTCATATATTTTCTCTGTGTTCTTCATTAATCTTGCCATTGGTATTCCATTATTTCCTTTATTATTTTTTATTGATCTAACATTTAGCTCTCTGTATCTTCATAATTATACATATTTCATTATTTAACCATTTTGTTATTGGTTTTCTGTTTTTTCTTTGTATTTATTTTTCTTTTATTTTTCTAGTCATATATTTCAATAATTTTGATATCATCTTCTTTCCTGAATATGATAAAAGCTATTGATTTTCCTTTAAATAATAATTTAGCTTTTTTCACTTCTGTGAAAATAATTTTAGTAAGCTTTAATGATACAGTTCTAAATGTTTTCTAATTTCTTATATTTGTGAAATGTTTGACACCATTCCCTTTTAATTTTATCCTAATTAGACAGTCGTATTTTTGTTTTAAAAAGTCAGTCACCATTTCATTAAGTATTATCATCATTATCTTCATAATGATCTTCCATTATTCATCATCCTTTATCATGTTACACTCTTATGTCTTTAAATATTTAATTCATATTTTCCTTCTCCTTGTGTACCCTTGATGCATTTCATGTAAATTTTTCTAGATTTATAGTTATTACTTTTCTCTTCTTTAGTCTAAAAGACCATTTAACCAGTTATTGAGTCTTTAATTTCAAGTTGTAGATTTTTAATTTCTAGTAAGTCTTTTTTATTCCCATTTTTTTTTTAAATAGTCTCTTAGTCCTTGCTTTTATTTTCAAACTTCTCTTTTTATTTCATAAAACATATTAAATATTCTCAGTTGCTAAGTCATGTTCAACTCTCTGTGACATGATGCACTGTAGCCTGCCAGGCTCTTTTGTCCACAGGATTTTTCCAGGCAAGAATACTGGAGTGGGTTGCCATTTCCTCCTCCAGGGGATCTTCCCAACCCAGGGATTGAGTCTGGGTCTCCTGCAGTGGCAGGAGGATTCTTACCATGAGCCACCAGGGAAGCCCATTAAATAAAATCATTTTATAATGTCATGTGCAATCCAATATCTGAAAACTTTTTGAGTAAGATTACGCTGTCTATTTCTACTAACTCACACTTACCGAATCTGTATTTTTGTGTTTTATGATACTTGATATTGAGCTGCTTCTTGAGACTGAGACAATTCGCTGATACCTAGATCGAATTTTCAGTCTTTCAAAAAAGAACATCTGTCTTTGTTCCTGAAGATGCCTAGTTTTACCACCAACCTACAGAACATTTAAATGACATTCTCCACTGCGTATTTTCAGATTCACAGACAGCAGGAGTATCAGTCCCAAATCCATTTAGATCAGTACATTAAGAATTTTTGGAATACTGTCTGCTTTTCTCCACTAACTAAGTGATACAAGCAATTTTATTATTCAACTGGAGCAACAGGTTTACTCATGATTCATGCTTAATGCTGGAATGGAGACCTTTGGACTCTCAGCTTCATGTAATGACTTCTAACCAGATTGTCATCTGGGTGAGACTCGGGCTTTATCCCAAGTATCCTGTACCAAATACATGGATCAAATGGGAACCAAAGGATATTAGGATTTCAGGGATTCACTCAAGGCTAAATTTGTCATTGATGCCTAATCTCCAAAAAAATCCCATTCCAAACTTAAATGTTGGTGGTAGTGCATTTCTTAATTTATTTAAAGCTTATCAGGGTCTTTTACCCAAGAATTTTTAAAAATTAAAATAAATGAACAAAACCTGGCAATTGAAAAAGGAAAAGTTTTGGTATCATTAGTTTCTTCTCAGATTCACTAGAGAAATCATAGTTGGAGATTTCAACACCCAACTCACAACAACTCAATAAACAACTACACAGAAAAATCAGAGAGAGAAGACTTAAACAGCACCACCAACCAATTAACACATTTATAGACACTTTACCAAACAACCGAATGTATATGAATTTTGAACAAACACAGAATATTATCCAAAATATTTAAAATGCTGGGTAATTTTTATTCTAAACAATTTTAATGTAACTAAAATGTTCCTAAATTAAATTAGAAATCAAAAGAAAAAAAGTTGGGGAAAATTGCAAAACATCCCTAAGTAATTGCAAATTAAACATCAATGTCTGAATAAATAATAGACCCAAAAAGAAACCACAAAAATAATTTTTAAAATATTTTATGTAATTAAAATAAGCTCAAAGCATATGAATATTTATGAAATCCAACTAATATAGTTCCTAAAAGTAACTTCAGTTCTTAAATGTCTACTCTAGAAAAAAAGAAAGGTATTGAACAAATAATCAAGGCTTCCACTTTATGAAGAGAAAAACAGTATGTTAAATTCCCAAAGAAAGCATGAGAAAGGAAATCAGAGAAGAAATCAATTATACCAAAGCTAAGAAATGATATGAGAAATTAAGCAAAAATTGACTTTTTAAATAAATCAACAAAATTGTTGTGCCTTTTGGTAAACCAAGGTGGGAAGAAAAGAGAGCGAGAAAGTAAAAATTACCAAAATCAAGTATGAAAGATATGTCATCTCTACTGTTATTATAAATATCAAAATAGTTATAAGACAATATTAGGAACAAGATTAGGTAAGCAAATATGACAATTACAGTGAAATGGACAAATTATTTAGAAGGCTCAAATGATCAAAACTGACTCAAGAAGAAAGAGAAAAGAGACTCAAAACCAGTAAATAAATTAAATTGGCTATTAAAAGTATGTTGACAATTTTGGACTTAAATACACATGAATAGAAAACTCATTATCTGGATTCTGGGTAGAAAAATAATGACTTCAAAAAACTAAAACCCCAAATTTAAAACTTATAAAGATTTAGATATCAAACTCAAGCTAAGAAATTAGTAATGGTCTAATTCACTGGTCTAGAACCAGTATAACTTCAAGAATCCTAACAGAGGCAACAAAAGCAGCTGAAGTCTCACTGACTTCTATAGAAAATACAAACAGCTCAGTATCAAGAAGAGACATCGGAAGAAAGAACAGTAGCTTATTACCCTCTCCTTTGGATAAAGATAGCTTCTTGTCACACTCATTTGTGATTTAGACATGTTACTTAGAAGAATGTCACTAACAACAATATCATCTTTTTTTCTCTCAAAGGTGTTTTGGTTTAAATCATGGGTTATATAAGAATCCTAATGTCACCCATTTATAAAGCCTGTGAACCCTGAATTAAAATTGTTACCCTATGATAACATAGAAACGCTTCCAGACTCAGAAAGATCAGGTAGTCTGGTATGCTTGATAAATACCGCATTAGAAAATGAAAATTCCAAAACTTTTAGATTATTTAACACTTGATCACATGTCCCTCCTTCTATAATCTAAAAGATAGAGTTTTCCCTTTTAAACATGTGTTATCTACATGACTTCTGAAAATATCCTAGGTTTCTTTGCCTGCTAGAAGTTCCCAATGTGAATTTGCCATTGAATTCACAAAAGAAGATTCCTAAAATATCACTCAGAATTCTCTCATTTTCCTAGATTTAAATATGTAGCTGATGCCACCAACTGGCAATCACTTTAAATTTCTAGTAACTGAAATATTATAGTCATTACAGGAAATATGTGCAAAATGTTTGCATGCTCCTTGGGTACCATAAATTCAATGGAATTTCCAACAAATACCAAATGATAGCAGGTCCAGGTTTGTTCAGTGAAGTCCCAATTTATGTCTACAAACACAGCATTATCATTAATAGTATGTTTCAAATATACACTGGTTTGCATGCAATATAATATGGTCACTTTAAGCACAAGTAATTTTTTAATTCAGAGCTCAATTAATTATCCATGCCTCTCCAACAAAGTAAATGACAATATGAAAAATCCTGATTATTACCGTTCTGCACAGCTATTGGGATTTCTTGAAGTTTCCAGATTGACCAAGAATCAATTTGTGTGGTAATCCTTTTCTTTCTTGATTTTTGTCGTTGTAAAGCTTCTTCAGCTTCTGCCCGATCAGTCTCTAGACTTTTAATGAGATGGATGGCCTCTGATAGCAATGTTTCCATTTCCTGCTTTAATTCAGGACACTTTTCTTCTTGAAAGGGAAATATGTATTCACATTTGTTATAAATCAGCCTGTAAGCTGGATGGTAGTGGTGGGGGAGCTGGGGAACTAGTTGTATTGCTATCTTTTAATATTTACATATTTACCAAGAGAATTTTAGAAAAATGAATTAGCCTTGTAAAGACAAGTTTCATTATAATACAATCATAACATTAATTATAACCTTTGAAGACAGATTTTGAAATGAATATTTTATAAGACAATCAAAATAACTAAATCCCAACCAATATCTTCACTCACAATATTTTTGAAAAAAAATTTTTGAAAAAACACATGTTCCATTCACAAGCTGTATTACAGAGCTTTATTTTGAAACTATGCTTCTGTTTCCTCCCACTCTATGGGAAAAGTGAACCATAATGATTACATCAGATAAATACTGAAAATCCTCAGATGGTTCTTGGGAACAAGACACTTTATATTCTTTATCTTATCAGATAATAACATCCCTAGCTAGCCTTGCCAGAAATTCATCATCATTTACAAATTCTATTTATTCAGTTATAATACAAATTAACTCCTTTATGAGAAACATTTGGGATTCCTGCTTCACAGCTCTGGAATGATAAGGTTTAATGTTAACAAAATGATTAATATGGGTATTCATTCATCTATTTATGCAAGAAATGGGTAGACAGCCTGTTACGTTCTAGGCAATATTCTCTCTCCTTGGAGGTTGGTCAGTAAGAAAGATGGATATGACTCCCATTCTGGTGAGATTTATAATTGTAAACAGTGGCTTTTGCCAAAATGTGACATGACAAAAAGATATAAACAAACACAAAGTGTCAAAAAAGGCAAAGCCTCTAAAGAGCTGAGGCTGGAGGAAAAACAGTGAAACTGGATCAAGAAGAAAGGCAACTAACAGTAAACTTTGTTTTATTTTGTTTTCTTTTTCTTTTGGACAATAAAGACATTAATTTTTTGCTGGAAAGTAGTAATACATAATGGTTATTAGTACAAGCTCACCACTTGCAGTTTTTATTTCTAACCTAGTGGCCTTGTTAAAGAAATTCAGCATATGCCTAAAAAGAATTCCCGAGAAACAGGTTTTTCTATTGTAATGCACAAAATTAACTTTTTCTAGCCTGGTCTTTTATTTGGCCTCTATTTATTTGGTCTATTGTCTTTATTTTTCAAATTCCACAATATCTTAAACGCTTTATCTTCTATAAATGGTCTGGTTTTTGTTACAACATACACATTAAACACTGTTCTCCAATCAACATTCATTCAATTTCTATAACAGGACTTCAGCTGGAAAGATATGATGGAGTTAATGCCACTTAAAATTAAAGCACTTCTGATTGGATATATATGTGTTTTACCAAAGGTGTCCATTACATTTGTGCAAGATGTCTTTTATACTGTTTCTACAATAGCAGTCTAAAACAAATGCTATGTGTATAATTTAAGGTGTCTCCAATTCTATTCAATACCTCTCTGGATTTTTTTCCAGAATACCATCTCAATTAGTTTTACTGTTTCATAGTGAATAAGTGAGCAACCACTTGCATTTTTATTAGGGTGTGGGTGTGCTCAAGCATCTGAGCCATGTCCAACTTTTTGTAACCCTATGGAAAGACTCACCCTCCTCTGTCCATAGGTTTCTCCAGGCAAGAAAACTGGAGAGGGTTGCCATGCACTCCTCCAGGGGATCCTCCCCACCCAGGGATCAAACCCACATCTCCTGTATATCCCTGCCTTGAAGGTGGATTCATTACCTATTGAGCCACCTGGAAAGGCGCATTTTTATCAGTAGAAACAACGTTCAGTTCAGTTCAGTCGCTCAGTCGTGTCCGACTCTTTGCAAACAACGTAATTACAATAAATCTTCCTCATCCTGATACAGTCTTGTGTTTCAGAGTCAAATATACATGTTTATTGGAGAAGGAAATGGCAACCCACTACAGTATTCTTGCTTGTAGAATCCCGTGGACAGGGGAGCCTGGTGGGCTGCTGTACATGGGGTTGCACAGAGTCGGACACGACTGAAGCAACTTAGCATGCATTAGCATGCATATATGTTTATAATAAACATAATTGGAATTATTTTGTTTTTGTGACCTTTAATACATTGATATTTTCTCCTAGAATTTGTCATTGAAAAATTAAGAAATAATTGAATCAGATTTTCACTTTCATTATAAAAGGCAAATACAAAATATTCATGCTTTTACAGAGTCCTGAGTTTGTTAGTTATCCTTCACTAAAGGAAGGCATTTAACAAAGTTTTGTCACAAAAGTAGGAGGAAGTATTTAAAATAATGCCAAAGATATATTCAAATATGCTGAAATAATTTTAATACAAATTTTTATACCAGTATAAAATTATTATATATTTATATTTGGAAATTGTGACTAGAAGGTTAGTCTTCAAGGCTATGGTTTTTCCAGTAGTCATGTGATGTAAGAGTTGGACTATAAAGAAAGCTAAGTGCTGAAGAATTGATGCTTTTGGGCTGTGGTGTTGGAGAAGACTCTTGAGAGTCCCTTGGACTGCAAGGAGATCCAACCAGTCCATCCTAAAGGACATCAGTCCTGGACGTTCATTGGAAGGACTGATGCTGATGCTGAAACTCCAATACTTTAGCCACCTGATGCGAAGAACTGACTCATTTGAAAAGACCCTGATGCTGGGAAAGATTGAGGGCAGGAGGAAAAGGGGACGACAGAGGATGAGATGGCTGGATGGCATCACCAACTCAATGGACATGGGTTTGAGTAAACTCCAGGAGTTGGTGATGGACAGGAAGGCCTGGCATGCTGCGGTTCATGGGGTCACAGAAAGTCGGACACAACTGAGAGACTGAACTGAACTAAACCGTATATATATATGAGCTGTAATGTCCAATATGGTAGCCATGAACCACATGTGATTAATTTACATTTAAATGCAAGTTAAAGTTAAACTTAACATTTAAATTCCTCAGTGTCACCACATTTTAAGTGCTAGCAGCTACATGTGGCTAGTAGTTACCCTACTGGACAATGAGACAAAACATATTTCTATTATCACAGAAAGTCCTAATGGACAGTACTGGATAACCATTAACTTCCTGAGAAGTAGACAGGGAAGGACCTAGAGCAGTATATAGTATATTACAGTAATTAACAAATATTTGTTGAATAAGTATTTAATCAAACAATACAGAAGGCTCTTACTTCTGCTAGACACCCATCAGAATTATAAAACTCATACATGAGTCTTATGAATATCAGAAATACATAAATGAAAAGCTAATGAGTTTTTAAATGTAATTCTGCTTATGTAGAATGAGGTACAATTTTACCTTTCAATTCTTCTGGTTTGGGCTCTTTCACTAGTGTAGCAACACTCAGATCTTTTTTCAGGTCTTCTGTGAAACAAGTTCTGTTCCTTTATAATGGAAAAGAAGCAATCAATTAATAAGGAAGGACTGTACTTACAGTTAGTCAAACAAATTTTAGGTGATGTTTTTACACTGAATTTTAAATGTCTATAGTGACACTTACTATAAACGTTATTGGTACTATTTAAGAAATTAAAATAGCAAAATTCTAATTGGTAATGACATTTATACTTCATGGTAAATTAACAGTAATTTAAAATTTGTTAAAATGACTTGAAATTTTTTGAGAGATAGTAAAGCAGTATTTTTTTTAAATGATAGTCTCTTCTGAGAAAGTTGCTTTCAGGAAAAAAAAGACAACTTACTGAAAATAATTTGAGAGTTATTTCTCCAATTATAGTTTAGCAGTTTCTGGGAAGACAATACAAAATGTAAGGAGCAAAAAATATGATTTCATATTTGAAGTTAATAATGTTTTAGAAAAATATCCAAATTTTCTTTTCTGAAGAACTTTTCTAGTGAAAGTTCCATATATTGAATAATGAAACATTTCTCATCATCAGTATTATCTAGTCCAATTCTTGAATACTAGTCTAGTTTTAATTGTATTTATTTTATATTTATTCTATTGACTGTGCTACATCTTTATCACTGCACATGGGCTCAGTAGTTACATTTCCAAGCTCTAGAGCACAAGATCAGTAGTTGTGGCACATAGACTTTAGTTACTCCAGGGCAGGTGGGATCTTCCTGGATCAGGGATTGAGCCCATGTCTCCTGCATTGGCAGGCGCATCCTTCACCACTGAGTCACCCGCCTAGCCCTTTTCAATGTGTATAAAAAGAAGTACACTTCCTCTGATAAAAGTCACAAGAAAATAACTAACACCAAAGCAGAATATTTCATTTTACCCATGTTGTAGCATGCATCGGAACTTCATTACTTTTTATAATTGAATAATATTCCATTGTACAGATACACCATTACTTATTAATCTATGAGTTCACTGAAGGATTTGACATTGTTTCCACCTTTTGGCTATTGTGAATACTGATGATAACAAATATTTATACAAAAGGTTTTGTGTGAACGCTGGTTTTGAAATCTTTTGTGTACATATATGAGTGGAATTGCTGGGTCATATGGTAATTCTAGGTTTAGCTTTTTGAGGAAACAGCAAACTTTTTCACAGTGGTTGGCCCAATTCTTCATTCCCAGTAGCATTGTATGAGGGTTCCAATGTTCAATAAAAGTGGCAAGATGGCCATCCTTGTTTTGTTCTTGATCTTAGATTATACAGTTAGGTTACTGGATTAGGTGTCTTTCCTTTAGTATAATCATTTATGGCTATGAATTTTCCTCTGGGCACTGCTTTTACTTCATCTCTTCAGTTGTGATACATAGTGTTTTGATTCTCATTCATTTCAAAGTACTTTTAATTACCTCCAGAGATTACAAATTGACTAACTGGCTTTTTATTGCATGCTGTCTAATTTAATATATATATATTAAATATATTAATATATATGAATTTTCTAGGTTTCCTCCTCAGCTGATGAACATCTCTAGTTTTTCATCTCAGTTATTGTATCTTTTAGCTCCAAAATGTCTATATGGATCTTCCTTATAATTTCTTTTTCTTCATTGATATTCTATATTTGTTGAGACATTAATCTCCTGGTTCTGTTGTATTTTTGTCCACAGCTTATCTCTTTGAGGATATTTGAGACAGTTAATTTAAAGTCTTCGTCCCATAAGCACAATGTCATGCTTCCTCAGAGTATTTTCTTCGTTTGTTTTTCCCCTTAATAATGGAAGTAAATTTTCTTTTCTTCTTCCCCTGCCTCATAATTTTTGTAAAAACCTGGAAATTTTGAGTACTCTAATGTGATATGAAAATAAGATTACCATTCCTCTATTGTGTTTATTTTTGATGTTTGTTGTGGGTTGCTTTTGTTTGTTTAGTGATTCTCCCAAACACTTACTGTAATATTAATACCACTATATTAATATCATTCTTTTTCACTTGGGGTCACCAAAGTGTTTCTTAGCTTATTGGTGAACTTGAGTTTTGTCCAAGTTACCTTAAATACTTGAGGTCAGAAAAAAAAAGAAAAGAAAAAGGGAAATCTATATGCTTGCTCCCAACCTTAGCGGATTGGATCTTAGTTAGAGTACTTCTTTCATGCTTATTCAGGATGTTTATAACTTTGCCTCTACCTTCAATTCTTGCCTGTGTAGATCCTAAGGCTAGCCAGAGATAAACGATTAAGTCTTCTTATTCTTTCCTGAGCATGTGTCCAACACTGTTCATATTTGTGCACTTTTAAATTCTCCAATATATATGAAAACTTTAAAAAATCTTAATCTCCCATTTATAATATCTCTTTCCCCAAACTTTTCATTCCCAGGCATTCTGGTCTTTTCAGTGCCTGTCCCAAATTATCCACAATCTCAGACACTGGTGACAAGTATATGACCTTAAATACTTTCAGCAAACACTGCCCGGAGGTGACTCCAGCGCTATAATTTCTCTAAGTCAGGAAAAACAGTCAATCTTTGTGTTAGTCCCTTTAGGGAGTCATCAGACTTAGCAAAACGCTGAATTATAATTCTTTGAGAATAAGATCTATATTGTTCCCTCTGGCACTAGCAATCTGCACAAGTTCAGGCTATTTGCTTCATGACCACCACTGATCTGAGGGTTGGAGGATGGCAAGTGGGCCTTTTCAAATGCCACAGCCCTTCCTTCAGGCAAGTCAGTTACTCTTTCTGCATTAACTTTTCCCCTTATTGTTGCAAGTTTTGGACTAGATTTCAGATTTCTGCAGAAGCTGACTCTGACAAATTTTTGCCAAAATTTATAGATGCTTTTATGGTAGGACAGAGCCCTGGAGATTCCTATTCTGTTATTTCCAGTGACATCCTGATTCTTACATTTTTAAAAATAAATATTAATATCTAATATAAAATTCTGCTCTCAGTATCTTTTTTCTTTAGAAACAAACTTATCTACAGCAGATTAATCATCAAAATTTGAACATAAAAATGTAAAAGAAGCATGAAATGTTCTTACCATTCTTCCAAAGAAGTTTCAAACTGTCAAAATAAAAGATGAAAATCAAAATTTTAACATCTCAAACCAATAATAGATTTAACTAACACCTTAACTCACCAACAAAATTATAAACACTCTACATTTTCCCGTTTGTTTCTGTCAAATTATGCTCTGTTGTTTCCACAAGTATATCCTTATCTTAGTTAGCCTTATTCTTTTATTATCACTCTCACCTAATTGTTCTCACCCTTCACCTGTTTCTAAACTTTACCTTTACCCTAACAGTCAGCTTAAATGCCATTTACTCCTAAAAGACTTTCCATACAATCAGAAGTAGATACTATCCATTAAATTTCAATATATTACCATAAAGTGGAAAATACATAATTATATGTTAAGTTTACAAATATTTAGATAATTCATAGAATTATCCCACTTCTGGACTATAAAATCCTTGGTAGGAGTTATGTTGTACAGATGTATTCTAACACTATCTTGGGCTATAAAAGGCACAAATTAACAAAAACACAATATATAGACAGAATCTTATGGATTTCATGGATAATACCCAATTCAACATTTTAAATCAGACATACATGATCACTTCTCAATTCCTATATCACACCAAAATTTTGGAGAAAAATATATAGGTACATTAGTAAGATCACTGGACAATATATTTGAGAATTCCCAGAAACAGAGTAATCAGATGAGACTGATGGTAAAAATGGAGCAAAGAAAAGTATAACTCAGAAGAGACAAGTGGCATCCAGTCCCATCACTTCATGGCAAATAGATGGGGAAACAGTGGAAATGGTGCCAGACTTTATTTTGGGGGGCTCCAAAATCACTGCAGGTAGTAAATGCAGCCATAAAAGCAAAAGATGCTTACTCCTTAGAAGGAAAGTAATGACCAACCTAGACAGCATATGAAAAAGCAGAGACATTACTTTGCCAAGAAAGGTCTGTCTGGTCAAAGCTATGTTTTTTCCAGTAGTCATGTATGGATGTAAGAGTTGGACTATAAAGAAAGCTGAGTGCCGCAGAATTGATGCTTTTGAACTGTGGTGTTGAAGGAGACACTTGAGAATCCCTTGGACTGCAAGGAGATCCAACCAGTCCATCCTAAAGGAGATCAGTCCTGGGTATTCATTGGAAGGACTGATGCTGAAGCTGAAACTCTTAATACTCTGGCCACCTGATAAACAAAAAACTGACTCATTAGAAAAGATCCTGATGCTGGGAAAGATTGAAGGCAGGAGGAGAAGGGGACGACAGAGGATGAGATGGTTGGATGGCATCACCAACTCAATAGACATGAGTCTAGGTAAACTCTGGGAGTTGGTGATGGACAGGAAAGCCTGGCATGCTGCAGTCGATGGGCTCACAAAGAGTCAGATGAACATAGATGCAAAAATCCTTAACAAAATTCTAGCAAACAGAATCCAACAACATATTAAAAAAAATCATACACCATGCAAGGATTCTTTAATATCCACAAATTAATCAATGTAATACACCACATTAACAAATTGAAAGATAAAAACCATATGATTATCTCAATAGATGCAGAAAAAGCCTTTGACAAAATTCAACATCCATTTATGATTAAAATTCTCCAGAAAGCAGGAATAGAAGGAACATACCTCAACATAATAAAAGCTATATATGACAAATGCACAGCAAGCATCAATGGTGAAAAATTGAAAGCATTTCCCCTAAAATCAGGAACAAGACAAGGGTGCCCACTCTCACCACTACTATTCAACATAGTTTTGAAAGTGTTGGCCACAGCAATCAGGGCAGAAAAAGAAGTAAAAGGAATCCAGATAGGAAAAGAAGTGAAACTCTCTCTGTTTGCAGATGACATGATCCTCTACATAGGAAACCCTAAAGACTCTACCAGAAAATTACTACAGCTAATCAACGAATACAGTAAAGTTGAAGGATATAAAATTAACACACAGAAATCTCTTGCATTCTTATACACTAACAATGAAAAAACAGAAAGAGAAATTAAGGAAACAATACCATTCACCACTGCAACAAAAAGAATAAAATACTTAGGAGTATATCTACCTAAAGAAACAAAAGACTTATACATAGAAAACTATAAATCACTGATGAAAGAAATCAAAGAGGACACAAACAGATGGAGAAATATACTGTGTTCATGGATTGGAAGAATCAATATTATCAAAATGGCTATACTACCCAAAGCAATCTATAGATTCAATGCAATCCCTATCAAGCTACCAACAGTATTTTTCACAGAACTAGAACAAATAATTTCACAATTTGTATGGAAATACAAAAAACCTCGAATAGCCAAAGTAATCTTGAGAAAGAAGAATGGAACTGGAGGAATCAACCTGCCTGACTTCAGGCTCTACTACAAAGCCACAGTCATCAAGACAGTATGGTACTGGCACAAAGACAGAAATATAGATCAATGGAACAGAATAGAAAGCCCAGAGATAAATCCATGAACCTATGGTCACCTTATCTTCGACAAAGGAAGCAAGGATATACACTGGAAAAAAGACAACCTCTTTAACAAGTAGTGCTGGGAAAACTGGTCAACCACCTGTAAAAGAATGAAACTAGAACACTTTCTAACACCATACACAAAAGTAAACTCAAAATGGATTAAAGATATAAATGTAAGACCAGAAACTATAAAACTCCTAGAGGAGAACATAGGCAAAACACTCTCTGACATAAATCACAGCAGGATCCTCTATGACCCACATCCCAGAATATTGGAAATAAAAGCAAAACTAAACAAATGGGACCTAATGAAACTTAAAAGCGTTATAACAAAGGAAACTATAAGCAAGGTGAAAAGACAGCCCTCAGATTGGGAGGAAATAATAGCAAACGAAGCAACAGACAAAGGATTAATCTCAAAAATATACAAGCAACTCCTCCAGCTCAACTCCAGAAAAATAAATGACCCAATCAAAAATGGGCCAAAGAACTAAACAGACATTTCTCCAAGGAAGACATACAGATGGCAAAAAAAACACATGAAAAGATGCTCAACATCACTCATTATCAGAGAAATGCAAATCAAAACCACAATGAGGTACCATTACATGCCAGTCAGGATGGCTGCTATCCAAAAGTCTACAAGCAATAAATGCTGGAGAGGGTGTGGAGAAAAGGGAACCCTCTTACACTGTTGGTGGGAATGCAAACTAGTACAGCCACTATGGAAAACAGTGTGGAGATTTCTTAAAAAGCTGGAAATAGAACTGCCATATGACCCAGCAATCCCACTTCTGGGCATGCACACCGAGGAAACCAGATCTGAAAGAGACACATGCACCCCAATGTTCATCGCAGCACTGTTTATAATAGCCAGGATATGGAAGCAACCTAGATGCCCATCAGCAGACAAGTGGATAAGGAAGCTGTGGTACATATACACCATGGAATATTACTCAGCCATTAAAAAGAATTCATTTGAATCAGTTCTAATGAGATAGATGAAACTGGAGCCCATTATACAGAGTGAAGTAAGCCAGAAAGACAAAGACCATTACAGTATACTAACACATATATATGGAATTTAGAAAGATGGTAACGATAACCCTACATGCAAAACAGAAAAAGAGACACAGATGTATAGAATAGACTTTTGGACTCTGTGGGAGAAGATGAGGGTGGGATGTTTCAAGAGAATAGCATCAAAACATGTATATTATCTAGGGTGAAACAGATCACCAGCCCAGATTGGATGCATGAGACAAGTACTCGGACCTGGTGCACTGGGAAGACCCAGAGGGAGCGGGTAGAGACGGAGGTGGGAGGGGGGATCGGTATGGGGAATACATGTAAATCCATGGCTGATTCATGTCAATGTATGACAAAAACCACTACAATACTGTAAAGTAATTAGCCTCCAACTAATAAAAATAAATGAAAAAAAAAAGAGTCAGACACAACTGAGCAACTGAACTGAACTGAACTGAATCAAAGTAAATAATGGAGGGGCTGCCTGTGATGAGACAGATCACTCCAGTCTGCTGCTTTCCATCCAAAGAATCCAGAATACACAGCCAAAAAGTTACCTTCTAGACACTGCCATGAGAAAAATTCTCTGACCACATTGGAGATATGCCCAAGCTGGATAGAATAACAAAGAACGGAAGTTATTGCTCTAGAGAAAAGCAAAATAGCCTCCACAACCAGCAGAATCTTACATAGATGCAAACAAGTCCATGTAGAAAAACAAAAGCAGATGTACAAATGAGTGAAAAGATTATAAGGGGCTATAAACTCGAAAGTAAGCTTATTAAGGCAAAAGGAAAGGCCCACAACTTTCTTGCCTAAGCATATTACTTCCTATTTACAAAGAGCCTGAATAGAAATTTTTATATGCTGGACAAAAGCCTTTGATGTAAGCAGACTCTGACAGTTGCTAAAAAGCAAAGAAATAATAATAGCAACAAAAAACAACAAAAACTTATGCCAGCAACCAGTAATCAGTCTGGTTTATCTTTAGTAAATACAAGGACAAAAAAGAGTATCCAAATATTTGAAAAAAGCTTATAGCACAAAAAATAAGAATTTATTCAGATATAACAGAAATACTGGAAGGAACATAAGTGAATATAATAATAAATTGAAGGCATATTTATCTTTCCTCCACAATATTATAAAAGAGAAAAATTAAATTTGGTATGAGTTTCTTTGGACTTCCCAGTTGTGCTAGCAATAAAGAACTGACTGTCAATACAGGAGCCGCAGGAGATGCAGGTTCAATCCCTGGGTTGGGAAGATCCCCTGCAGGAGGAAATGACAACCCACCCCAGTATTCTTTCCTGGAGAATGCTATGGACAGAGGAGCCTGGCAGGCTATGGTCCATAGGGTCGCAAAGAGGTGTACACAACTGAAGCAATTTAGCACACATGCACACATGAGTGTCATTATTCAAATAAAAAACAGACTAAAATAAGTAATCATTACCCATGTATGTGAGAGTTTAGGGACTTTCCTGGCTGTCCAGTGGTTAGAAATCTGCCTTACAATACAGGGGACACAGGTTCAACTCCTGACTGGGTACTAAGATCCCACAGGCTGCCAAGCACCTAAGCCTGCATGCCACAAAAGTAAGCCTGCATGCCATGACTACAGAGTCTGCATGCCACAACTACCAGAGCCCACTTGCCACAACCAGAGAGTCCATGCACTTCAACAAACGATCCTGCATGATGCAACAAAGATCCCACGTGCTGCAACTAAGACCCAACGCAGCCAAATAAATTTTAAAACAGAACAGTCAAAGTAATTTAAAAATGAAAAAAAAAAGGACAGAACTACCTACCAAATATAAAAGTGTATTATGAACCATGTAAATTAGAAGGAGCAAGCTTCATTTTCAACACTACACAGAATAAAATTTTCCATTTTACTCACTTTAATTTGTGGCATATATGCAGATATGCCTGTATACTTCAGGGTCATATTCAACAATGCAGAGTTACTGGTGCATAATAACCACTCTTAAACTCAGTGGCTAAAAACAATCCCCATTTTATTTGCTCATAATTTTGTGAGTCACCCATGTACGATTGGCTCAGCTGTGTGATTTTTTGGTCACTAATATGACCTCAGACTAATGCAGTCATCTGGCACCTTGACGAGGATAGGTAGTTCAAGACAACCTCACTCACAGGTGATGGTCTGTGACTGCTGTAGGTAGGGCCTGTCCCTCGACTGGGTCATTCATCTTCAAGGAGGCTAGTTTATGCTTCTTTACCTGAACTTATGGCGGCAGGAGAGTGAAGACAGAAGCTTCAAGGCCTCTGAGACTTTTCTTAGAAGCTGTATGACACTTCTTCTGATACATTTGTTGTTTAAAACAAGTCACAAGTCCAAGTCTATGTTTTAAAGGTTGAGAGAATAGACTGTCTGTTAAGGTAAGGAGATGGAAAGGAGGAGGGTAGCCATTTTTAATCCACCATTATCTTATCTTTGGCTTCAAGTACATGCATGTCTCCTAGATGTAAAATGTCTCAAATATTTAAGTATAACTGCTAAAACCATAAATGTCTTATTCTAGCCACAAAGTTTTGGTATGTATGTCTGTGTACACACATGCATGAAGCAACAGATAACAGAAAAAACAAGTTACTTTTCTGAAGATATTTTCATTAGAATAATGAGGGCCAAAAACAGATTGCAATGAATGAATGAGCATTTGGGAGGTGAGGAATCAGAGATACTAAATTTAGGCAACTCTTTCCAGATGTTAAGTGTAATGAGAAGAGAAACTGAAAAGGGGATGAATATATTTAAGGGTATGTATGGAATGAAAAAAAATTTCCTGAAAACAAGAAAAATCGATATTTTAAATGTTGACAGAAGTGAGTTAAAGAAAAAAAGGGGATTTGGAGGATACGATGGTGAGAAAAATGCCTGATGGAACAAGATCCTTGCAAAGGCAGAAGATGGAATGCAGGTGAAGGGGGAGCCATTGTGGTGAAGAGGGAAACAGTCCACAGAAGGACAAAGAGAATTATGTTTGTGGAATTCAAGAATGTTCATAGGTGAGATAAAGGGGTTTGAGGCATTTCTGTTATTTTGTCTCCTATTTTCTTTGAGGAGTAAGAAAGGAAGGAATAGTGAGGAGGAGGATTTGGAAACCTAAACAAAAGAGAGGACTGGAGAAGCCACCAAAGAATACTAGAGAAAGTTCAGGTTGACAAATAGAATGATTTCAGAGCACTATTAAAGGTCCCATTGAGGCTGGAGACCATGAATGCATAATATCTCCAATACAGATTATTGTGTAATGTTCTCTATCACTATTCAGAAGCCTGGATACAGAAGTGAAGATGGTGAACCATTAACAAGAGCTCACTGAATCTGGCACTTTGTCAGACTAAAAGGAAAGCAGGATAAAGAAGTAATGGACTAAATGTATCAATTGGTGAGTGTTTTAAGAGATGAACTGATTAGGCAAGGAAGTAAAAATATTGGTATGATAGAATGGGAAACAGTGATCTGAGGTTTGAAGTTGCAAATGAACCAGAACTAACAGAATGAAAGAACTCAAGGTATTTGATCAAGAGGATGAGATGATCAAATACAAGGGTTTCAGAATTAAAAACAGTTACAAAATGGTATAAGTAAAGCAAAGTTTTCCAATGATAAGCCTTTTAACATTCATGTTATTGGTCTTCACAGTTGATATACTCTCAAGCAGAGAGATTATTTAGTATAGTAGTGAATAGGATGTTCCTAGGTCTGAGACACACCTGGTCTGGATACTGGCTCTGGGAGAAAGGAGAAATCAACTTTTTGAATCATATTCTTCCTCCATAATTGGGGATATTGGCAGTTTCTACCTCACAAGGTTTCCATAAGGATTCAATAAAATCATGTATATTAAGTGTTTAATACAGCCTATGATATGCAGTAAACACTTAATAAATATTAGCTATATTATTATTGCTATTAATGATATACTTATTACTTGTGTACAATGAATTTTTTTATATTTAAAGAATGATTTATAAATAGCTTCTCTCTGAGCCATTCTTTTAAGTCATGGTAACATCTTAATGACTTGTATTGATTAAATGAAAAAGAAACTTTTCAACTGAGTAGAGATCATTTCAAATTAAATAAAATCATCTCTAGTCTAGGCAGTGTGGGCGTATAAAGTAGAAGAAAAGCAAATCAAAACCTCTTATTTGCATGGGAAGATATCCAGGTTATTATTTCCATCATTTTTCAATGTTTTCTCACTCTTACAAAAAATAAAGGTAGGCAAAATGTTCACAGTAACTCTTCTCTGAGGAATTTTCTTTTCAAGATTCAGAATTACATTTAAACATCTATGAATGGATGGAGAAACTTATGGCAGCTGGCTTATTTACATAATATATCTACAGAAAAAGTCTGCTTTTTTCAATTTTCCTTAAGATAAGCTATAAAATACTCAGCTTATTTTGTGACTTACTTTACCTGAGGTCATTGTTTGGGCTTCCCTGGTGGCTCAGCAGTAAAGAATCTGTCTGCAGGAGACCTAGGTTTGATCCCTGGGTCAGGAAGATCCCCTGGAAGAGGGCATGACAGCTCACTCTAGCATTTTTGCCTGGAGAATCCCATGGACAGAGGAGCCTGGCGGGCTACAGTCCATAGGGTCACAAAGAGTCGGACACGACTGAAGCAACTGAGCATGCATGCGCGAGGTCATTGCTTTAGCTAGCCCATTCACCATTGTTTTTAACAGTTAGCTAACCACTCAGAATCCTAAGCAGGAATGGGTAATGAACATGGGTTTGGGAACAGGGGGAGTGTGATCGAATCCCAACTCTGTCTTATGACGGTAAATAAGACTCTAAACTATTTAAAATTATTATTTCTCCATCTATCAGTTAGAACAGTAACCATTCAACAATAGTTCTGAGTTATATTATAGCAGTGGCCCCAGCCTTTTTGGCACCAGGGACAGGTTCCACAGAAGACAATTTTTCCATGAACCAGGCTTGGGGGATGGTTTGGGAACGATTCAAGCACATTACATTTATTGTGCATAATACTTCTAATCAAATGCCACTGCTGATCGACAGGAGTTATCAGTGTGAGGCCAAAGGTTGGGGCCTTTGACTATTCATATATACCTATCAATCTATTTTCATCATTTTAGCAACATACATAATTGTTAATTAAAACACTTGTAAAGTATAGAGTTTATCATATTCTATCTGTCTGTGCTCAGCTGTTTCCAACTCTTTGGAACCCCATGGCCTGTAGTCCGTCAGACTCTTCTGTCCATGGATTTTCCAGGTAAGAGTACTGGAATGGGTTACCAGTCTCTCCTCCAGTGACCTTTCCGATCCAGGGATTGAACTCAAGTCTCTTGCATCTCCTGCAGTGGCAAGTGGATTCTTTTTACCACTGAACCACCTGGGAAGTCCCAGCATATCATATTAATTAATATTAATTCTCTTCTATCTACTTATACTCTTCCAAGGCCCAGGCCACCATCAGACAGATGACCTGCAAAGCATTTTCTGAAGGAGTGTTCTAATGTGGGAGAACAAAGCAGCCACAGGTATAAATACTAACATAGAATGATATATATAATGTTATAGAAATAACAACACACAGTCAATATATATTGAGTGCACATCATATGTTATCTAACACGGTATCATTATCACCATTCTCATCTAAGTTCGGAGAAGGCAATGGCACCCCACTCCAGTACTCTTGCCTGGAAAATCCCATGGACAGAGGAGCCTGGTAGGCTGCCGTCCCTGGGGTTGCACAGAGTCAGACACGACTGAGGCGACTTAGCAGCATCTAAGTTCACAGAAGTTGCGGCTCTTAGGGCCATGATCTTAAATTCTGCACTCTAACTCCTCTGAAAGGAAACAGCACCTTAGATCAAGCATGACAACAGCCCACTGGAACTCAGAGCCAGAAACAGTAACAGTGATCAAGGAAAAGAAATAGCACAGATTTCTGGCCACTTTTCTTCCTATCTGGGCAGTGTATTTGTATATTAATTACTTAGAAACGTAATATGAATAAAAGGTATGAGAAGGTTTTTAATCATTCCTAAATTATCCTTTGAAAATAATAGTTACAGTAACTTCAGGATTAAACTCCCTTCAGAATAATAAAGGCAAATTTTAACATTAAAAAGACAAAGAATCATTGTATTCTCTTTTAGCAGACCTGTTAAGTATTTCTTTAGAACCAAATAACTCATTTAAAAAGGGCATTCTGTCCTTTTATACACCAATTTACTCATCTAAACATCTAATCAGTTTAGTGTCCCTGAAAAGGATGTAAATACTATTTAATTTACTAGTCAAGTTGGCTTATGGAAATTACTACTTAGCATGATTGCTGCTGGATAAAGAACAAACATGCAAGAGAAAAAAAATCTGTTTAATAAGGTCATTTCACCCTTCTGAAGTGACACTATCAAAAACATGTCTAGATTAGTAAATTGTGCAACTGAGCAAAGATTCTATAAAGAAGTCCAAGAATCATTAAAAATAAATAAATAAATAACTCCCTGGGTCCTTTAAGTAACAGACCTTATAGGCCCTATATTGTTCTTTAGTCACTCAGTGATGTCTGACTCTCATGACCTCATGGACCGTAGCCTACCAGGCTCCTCTGCCCAGGGCATTTCCCAGGCAAATACTACAGGGGTGGGTAGCCATTTCCTTCTCCAGGGGATCTTCCTGACCCACGGATTGAATGGGCATTAACTGCTTGGTAGGTGGATTCTTTACCACTGAGCCACCAGGGACACCTATAGACCCTATACAAAAATTTCAGCATGTTAAATATGACTTACCCGTTTCAGATGCTCCTGTATTTTAGACTCCATATTTTCAATGTGTGCAATCATCTTGTTGACACATGGAGCCGGGATGTTTACTAAAGCACAGCTTTCACGTCGGCACGGGTAGCCAAAATAAAGGCCTTTATTCAGCTCTACAGGTAAAGCAGACAGAGGACATCAGTTCACAGTTATATACAGAATAGTAAACCTTCATCTTCAGAATGTACAAAAAGTTTCTGCTTTACTAGCAGTAACACTCCAACTCCAATCAACAGATTGATAAACATCAGAGAATTATAGAATGAACCTTCCAATAATCTGAAAACTAAAATAAAATGATCATTTATAACATAGAATGTAACAAATAAAAATAAACCTAAGAAGTGAGAAGAAAACTTCAGGAAAATTTAAAAGTTGAAGTGTTCCATGGCATCATGAAAAAAGACAGAAAAAAGGCGGAAAATCAGTTAATCCATTTGTTTCTACATAGACCTTGAATCACTTAAGCAATGACTTTGACATATATTTTAAATTCTCCTCTCAAAGAGACACCACATGTTCCAGTGTAAATAATATCCAACCACTCATGCATTGAAGTTCTTCCTTAAATTCAGCATGGTTTCCCCTGCTGAAAAAATAAATAAATAAAAGCAGGTCCCCATCATCCTCATAATAACCTCATTTTCTACCTTCCATTTCTGAAAATTGAAGTCTCATGCGAAGAGTGATTGATGTTCTCACTGTGGCATTCAAGTTGTACTCATCATAAAATCCACTCAGTCTGATGTGCCTCAGTGATTCTGATCCTGGCATGTCCCGAATCAACTGAAGGTTGCAGAAGCACAGCAAAGCTGTCCATGAAGCTCCACCAAAGTGTCCCGTGGCCTCTAAGGACTCTTTTGAGCTGCATTACAGCTGCAATCACTGATCTTAAATGCAAAACACGAAATAGGATTGGGGCCTCAGTGAGAACAGACCGATGTTCTCATTTCAGTTGACCTTGAGGAACACGGAAGCAATGCTGTTGTCTCCAGCCTGTGCCTTTTGTTTCAGTGTCAACACATAGAGGTGGTAAATATTTTAGATAGCTTCATACAAACTGAAGTCTTTTAACTATCTTTAAATGAAATCTCAAAATCTCCTCCTCCAAAAATAAATTATCTGTCAAAATGGCATAGGTTTCATTTATCAATGAGGCTATTCCACATATGTTCATATCCTACATGCAGAATAATAGTCCATATAGGAAAAAAAATACATATTTTTTACCTTTTTGAGCACTAAATATATGTACCAAACATGGGGCTACGCTAAGCACTTTTGATGCCACATTTTATTTAATCTTCACAACAATCAGTTGAAAGGAGTTCTTGTCTTGATTTCACATATGAGGAAATCAAAGCTTAGAGAAGTTGCTATCTTAAGTGCTGCACTGCAAAGAGCTGAGAAGTGGGAGAGCTGGAACTTAAACTATTTCTCTCTGGCTTGGAAGTATACACAATACCATGAAGGTTGTTTCTATATTCAAAAATGTGGTGAAATGAAGAGAAGTGTTTCTAAAAGGATATCTCACAGACATCTCAAAAGTTTCAAGTCACTTGTTTGTGAAGTTCGAATGCTCTTTCAAGATATCAACGCTGATATTCTAATGTATTTTACTTTGCTTTGACCATGGGGAACACACATACTTGGCGTGACTAATTTTTTGTTATATTCTATTTTGCCTCTTTATTTCATACACAGATATATATTTTCATCTCTGTAACACTCAGAGGACCAAAAAAGAAAAAAACCAAGCTGATAAAAATTACATATTGATCTCTTATTCAAATATCCTAATACAGGCATGTTTTCCAGCCTTCTAAAAATAGGGTTTTGATATACATTTAACAAGCAGGCAGTGTTCCTTATTAGTCAAAGCATTTATTTTGCTTCATTAAATGTGGAGGAAACAAGGATAACCATGACTCTTTTAACATTTTTCTTCATGTGCCATTCTCAACCTACCAGATGAGTTATTCATTAATTTCCAAAGCACTCCATGGTTTAGGATTAACATTTTACATATGGTAAAGTGGGCGAAAGGAAATATTGTAAAGTTAGAGTTTGCACTAAAAGTCTACAAAAGACATGGCACTATAAGCAGCACAAGAAAGAACAAGAATCTATGAGTTCTCATTACTGCTTTATCCTAATACTACAGGTATGAGTTACAACGTTCCTTTCCACTTCTTTTTCATGTTACACACACTATAGATACACTTAGGTCACTAAACTTGCTGTCTCTGGTCATTCATTTATCAGCTTGACTGAGTGATAACTGTGATTCTTAAGATAAAATTAATCAATCTCTAACCTTAGATTTCTCACTGAATACATGAATCAGATGGCAGGGTGTTATATAAGATCATTTTCACCTGCAACTCCATGATACAATGAATTAACAGTTTTAGTCAAACATTAAGTTGATAGAGCTCTACCTTGTAAAGCCTGTGCATAAAAAATTGGGTAAATATTTCAAGAATTAAACTCAGGCGGGGCACTCATTCTCTCTAAAATTCAGCCCAACTCCAACATCGTTGCTCAGAATCGATGCATAAGAGTAAGATCCTTCTGGACCTAACCAGAGTTGAGGTTTGTTGAGACTGCAACATGAAACTTCCATTTGAGAAAAAATATGGATGGTCTGATTAGTGTGGGCAAAGGGTTGTTTATGTTCATTAACTGCCAACTCTCTTCGCTCAATGAATTAGATCCTTACACAGTTTATTCACACAGGCCCTGTAATTTAAGATTTTATCACTACCATTCTTCCTTTTCTGCTTTTAATATGTAATTCCTTTACATCCATCACTGAAATTATTGTATCATGCCTTTATCTCAAGTCAGTTCTCTGAGGAAAAACTCTTACCCAAACACAATTTTTTTTTCTCACATTCCATTACCCCTTTTAATATCCTGGTTTTCTTCCAAAATGCAGAATAAGCTAGTGCTCATAAGTTTAGAAATAATTTCTTCTCCTTGTAAAGCCTCTGTGTGATGAACAGAAAGTACTGTTAACTTTTTTTTAATGAAAAACAAAGTTCCTTTTAGTTTTGTTATACACTGGCGGTGGGGGAATATAGGAAGAGACCTTTCCCTGAGTAAAGAATGAATGGGCAGATTGATAGAAATTATCCAATCCAAAGAAAAGAAATAAAAATGAAGAATAAAGAACAGATCCTCAAGGAATTCTAGGGAAAAAATCAAACATAATCAAAGTCCAGCATATGTGAAGTTGAGGGTCTGGAAGAAGAGAGGGAAATTTGGAGAGAAAGATATTTGAAAAATAACAGCCAAAAAATTTCAAAATCTCATGAAAAGCATCAACTCACACATCCAAGAAGCTCAACAAATCTCACACAATATGAAAATATAAAGAGAACTATGTCTGAAAACATCAACAGTTTGGTCAAACTGTTGAAAACCAATTAAAGAGGAAATCTTTAAAGCAGCCAGATACAAAAGGACATGTCCTCTATTATACATAGAGGACATGGTATGAATAACTGCTATATTTCTCATCAGAAACAAGATAGGCCAGGACATAATAGAAAAAATAGTTCTAAAAAACAAGCAGGCAATCGGGAGAGTATTTCAGTTCGGTTCAGTCGCTTAGTTGCATCCGACTCTTTGCGATGCCATGGACTTCAGCACACCAGTCTTCCCTGTCCATCACCAACTCGCAGAGCCTACTCAAATTCATGTCCATTGCGTCGGTGATTCCATCCAACCATCTCATCTTCGGTCATCCCCTTCTCTTCATGCCTCAATCTTTCCCAGCATCAGGATCTTTTCCAGTGAGTTGCTTCTGCACATCAGGTGGCCAAAGTACTGGAGTTTCAGCTTCAGCATCAGTCCTTCCAATGAATATTCAGGACTGATTTCCTTTAGGATGGACTAGTTTGATCTCCTTGCAGTCCAAGGGACTCTCAAGAGTCTTCTCCAACTCCACGGTTCAAAGGCAATTTCTTTGGCACTCAGCTCTCTTTATAGTCCGACTCTCACATCCATAACATGACTACTGGAAAAACCATAGTTTTGACTAGATGGAACTTTGTAGTAAAGTAATGTCTCTGCTTTTTAATATGCTGTCTAGGTTGGTCATAGCTTTTGTTCCAAGGAGTAAACATCTTTTAAGTAGTATTGAAACATAAATATTACCATATATAAAACAGATAGCTAGTGAAAATTTACTGTATGACACAGGGAGCTCAAATCTGGTGTTCTGTGACGACATAGAGGGGTGGGATGGGCTAGGATGTCGGAGGGAGGTTCAAGAGGAAGGAGACATATGTACACTTAGGGCTGATTCATGTTGATGTACAGCAGAAACCAACACAACACTGTAAAGCAATTATCCTCCAATTAAAAATAAATACTTTTAAAAAATTAAATAAAACAATCAAAAAAACAGGCAGGAAAGAAGGAAGGAAGAGAGAGAGAAACATTGAAAAAATAAATTTGACTTCACCAATATCAAAACATTGAGCTTGCCTCAAAAAGTTATTACAATAAATGAAAACACGAGCAAGAGTGGGAGGAAACATACACATCTGACAAATGACTTACATATGGAATGTGCGGAGAAAATTTACAATTGGAAAACAACCCAATAAAAAATGGGTATAAGACTGGACTTTTCCAATAGATAACACACAAATGACTAAGAAGCATGTAAAAAGATGCTCCACATCATTAATCATCAGAAAAGTGCATATTTAACTCACAGTGCAGTACAACTTCACAATCACTAGAATGCCAAAAATTTTAAAAACTGGCAAAGTCAGTATTAGTGAGAATACAGTACATCTGTAGGCTTCCCAGTTGGCTCAGTGGTGAAGAATCCACCTGCCAATGCCAGAGACACAGGAGACATGGGTTGGATTCTTGGGATGGGAAGATCCCCTAGAGGAGGAACTGGCAAATCCACTGCAGTATTCTTGCCTGAAAAATCCCACAGACAGAGGAGCGTAGCGGGCCATTCTATGGGGTTGCAGAGTCAGATATGACTAAGTGACTGAGGACACACATACAGAACAACTGTAACTCGTATGTTGCTGGTGGAACTGTCAATAATTTTTGGAAAACAGTTTGGCAGTTTCTTATAAAAGTTAAGTATACACTTATTATATGAGTCAGCACTCCACTTCTATGTATTTACCCAAGACAAATAAAAATATGTCCATAAGAGACTTATGTGTAATTATTCGTAACAGCTTTATGATAGCTCAAAATCAGAAAACCCAAAGTTTCTGTCAATGGCTATACAGTACTCATGCAAAGAAATACTACTGAGCAGTAAAACGAACAAACTGCTGATATATTCAACATTGAAACTACTAATATATTCAGCTACATGGATGAATCTCACAGACCTCTTTGTCAGACTTTGAAAGAAACTGGACACAAAAGGATACATAAGTGGAATGATTCCACTTATTTAAAATTTTAAGATGGTGAAACTGAAATCATATCTGTGGCTATGAAGGGTGGGGGTGAAGTGATAGTGAACACAAAAGACATGAATGGACTTTCTGAAAAGAGTATCTATACCCTGTTTAAGACGGTGGTTAAATGGGTGTCAAATCATTGACCCGTTTACTTAAAGGAGCGGATTTTATTGTATTTAAATTTTCTCTCAACAAATCTGTTTGATAAAAAGACCACCAAACATTCCCTAGTGACAGAATTAAATAACCTCGTACCATTCTCCTCTTGACCACTAGCGCCACCTGGGAAGCCCTTGTTTACTGTAGCTCTCCTGACTTCTTTTCCCTTACATAAAAGAGTATGCCTTGGCGGAACTTGGGGGAACTTGCACATAGCTCATAATGGCTGCAGACCTTGAATCTGCTGATCCAAATAAACTTCTCTTTTCTGGAGAACTATTTGATTGTTTGCTTAGGACAATAGTTTCCATATTCCTCCTGTACCCAAGTAATTCTGCAGAGCACACTCAGTCTCAAATTTTCAAGCAAAAGACTTGACAACATAATGTCACCAATCAAATTTATACAGGACCAGAGACTAAGCAATAATGAAGTTCACACTTTTGAGCCTGAAGTTCAAGATGATGCTTGACTGCACCTTGATCATTTCAAGCTTTATGTTAACCAATTATCTTTATATTTCTGGATCTTTCCTATGCTGAATTCAAAGCAATCTACTTTTCCCATATCTTGTGTTAAATTACCACACTATTTGATTCATTCTCTTCTTCCTTAAATTCCCTCCTCACATTTCATATACAAATACATCCTTCAATACTCAGTTCAAATCTGTCCTTATTCATTAACAGTTCTCTTAATTCTTAAAAACCATACAAACAAATTGATGTTACTCAAAATACTGACGGTACTTTTGTCCCACAGTATTCATTTGCCATACACTGCTCTGATATTGTGATTTACAATGAAAGTGAAACTGAAAGTTGCTCAATTGTGTCCGACTCTTTGTGACCCAGGCCAGAATACTGGAGTGGGTAGCCTTTGCCTTCTCCAGCGGATCTTCCCAACCCAGAAACTGAACCCAGGTCTCCCACATTGCAGGTAGATTCTTTACCAGCTGAGCCACAAGGGAAGCCCAAGAATACTGGAGTGGGTAGCCTTTCCCTTCTCCAGGGGATCTTCCCAACCCAGGTCTCCCACATTGCAGGTAGATTCTTTCCCAGCTAAGTCACAAGGGAAGCCCAAGAATACTGGAGTGGGTAGCCTATCCCTTCTCCAGCAGATCTTCCTGACCCATGATCGAACCAGGATCTCCTGCATTGCGGGCGGATTCTTTACCAACTGAGCCATCAGGGAAGCTCCCGTGATTTAGAATAAGCAGTATATATTTGGTCTTGATCTGTTTTTGGCACAGAGATGCTAAAACCCTTGCCATTTCCTAACCAATGACAGCAATTAAAATGTCATTTTTTATACTAATGAGGTGATTTCTGGACCCCAGATAAGGATGGGGACTCAGGAGAACCAATCCTTTGATTACAGAGTTGGAATTTTCAGTCCCAACACCAACTTCTGACCCTTGTGGAGGGGAGAGGGGCTGGAGGGTGAATCAACAATCTATGGTCAATGATTTAATCAATTCTGCCCATATGATGAAGACTCTACAAAAATTCAACAGGACAGGGATCTGAGAATTTCTCGGTTGGTGAATATATGGAGATTTGGGGGGACTGGCATGCTTGGAGACAACATCCCTTCCTCCATATCTTGTGGAAGCCCTGTGACCTTCCTCCATATCTTGCCTTATGCCCCTCTTCCATCTGACTGTTCCTGTGTTATATTCTTTTACAACAAACCAGTAACCTAGTAAGTAAAATGTTTCTCTGAGTCCTGTGAGCCACTCTGGCAAATTAATAAAAACCTAGGTAGGCAGGGGTATAAACTGAAACCACTAATAATATATAGTAATTGGTCAGAAGCACAGATGATGAACTGGGCTTAAATTAACCAAAATTAAGATTAAGTATTTTGACAAATATGGAGTTCTCCATGAGAATGATCTGAGAAAAAATGTGAAACACTATAGAATGGGGTTTCCCTGGTGGCTCAGATGGTAAAGAATCCACCTGCAATATGGGAGACCCGGGTTTGAACCCTGGGTTGGGAAGATCCCCTGGAGGAGGGCATGGCAGCCCACTCTAGTACTCTTGCCTGGAGAATTCCCAGGGACAGAGGAGCCTGGCGGGCTACAGTCCATTGAGTCGCAAAGAGTTGGACACGACTGAGCAACTAAGCCCATAGCATACATAAAATGCATACATTTAACCATCTCTTTCTACTTCTTTCCACATAGGACACAAGAAACACTTTCTGAGTTAACATTTCATGGAATCTCAATGAACAATTTTTAATTCTGGATTTCACAACCCAAAAACGTTAGTCCTTCTTATTTTCATTCTAAGAAACATATCCTTAATGAACTGGAAAGTTTCCAGCACATGTCAGTCCTAACATGAAGGATAAAGAAACTGTTTATTTTAAACATTCATAAATTTCTGAAATTATAAACAATTCTTATGAATCAAATTTTAATTAACAATACACTATTAATAAAATTTATTAAAATATTATATCCATATATCATATATCAGTACTTTGTTAACTATTAATGATATTTAGGTTTATTTCTTAATAAAAATATAACATTGGCATCACAAGCAAATGAGTGAATATAAAACAGTTTACATAGGTTACTATACAACTTAGATTCTGCCCTCACCTTCAGTGTTTGTCATCTTATCTTCATGAATAACCTCAACAGCTTCCTCAGGGTTAACAAATGGAACCAAAGCTTGTGATGTGGCATTATCTTTTTAAAAGAACACAAAAATTTCAGTGAGTAGTTAATATATACATTTAAAATAAGCAAAATAATGTACAAAACTATGTTGTAAAAGTATTGTCCTTGAAAAAGCAACTATAATATCGATATTAAAAACATAGTAGAGAATCTAATTAAAATTCTTGCACAGTAAAAAAATAAAAATAAAAACATAGTAGAATATCCTCAGATGTTTCGTTTTTTGATTGGCTTAAGTCTTACAAAAAGGTATTCAAAATAGCACACAGCTATTAAAAGCAGAAAGCTCATTCAGAGTAACATCACCAAAATGATGGGGTTGGAGACCCTAGCTTCCATCTACCAATAATCATTAACAATCAGACATACAAACAAAAATAGCCTTGGGAAGTCTCAAGAGCCCACTTAAGAAACTTCAGCCACATATATATATAAAACAGAATAACCGCACACAATGGGAAGGAAGACAGCTTCATTTTGTCTGACACTGGTCATGCCAAGAGAAAACTCTGGTCTGAAATAGTCCCTCTCCCTGGGAAAGGGTGAGCTACCAGCTTCCCTTTGGGGGCACTGAAATGATAAACAATTCTTATGAATCAAATTTTGAGAGAACTGCACAAAGGATAGTCTTTTATTTCATCCCACTTAGAGATCAGCAAAGCTGAGAGGCATAAAGATGGCCTGGCACAGGAAGAATGGCAAAGGCTATCAACATCAGGCATGAAGCAGCAATGGTCATGCCTCCCAGTGCCTGCTCTGCAGAGGACCTCAGCTTCTTTGCTGGCAAACTTGTCTTTCAGAATTGAAAAAGAATGAGTTTCCCGACAAAAAACTGAGAGAGTTCATCACTATTTGACCTGCTTTATAAGAAAAATGCTGAAAGGAGTTTTTCAAGTTAAAAAGACATGAATTAGTAACAGAAAAATAAAAACATAAAACAAATCAGTAAAGGTAAGGGTATATTCAAATACAGAATACTCCAATACTATAGTGAGGTATTAAATATTTAACTCTAGGAATACTAAAATAGCTATAACTGCAATAATTTATTAATAGATACAAAATATAAAAGATTTAAATTGTGATATCAAAGACACAAAATTTGGAGGTGGGGTATTTAAAAGGGTAGAGTTTTTGCATGTGATTGAAATTAAGTTGCTATCAGCTCAAGATAGACTGTTACATCTATAAAATAATTTATTTAAGCCTTAAAGAAACCACAAAGCAAAAACATATAGTAGACACACAAAGAAAAAAAAGAAGGGAATCAGAGTATACTGCTACGAAAAATCATCAGTTCAAAAAGGAAGACAGCAAGAGAAGAACATAAACAAAAGAACTACAAAACACGCATAAAATATCAACAAGATGCCATGAAGAAATCCTCATCTATCAATTATCACTTTAAATGAAAATGAGCTAAACTATCCAATAAAAAAGCAGAGGGATTGAGCAAATTAAAAAAAAAAAACAAGATGTATTTATATATATGCTACTACAAGAGACTCATTCCAGATTTAAGGGCATATATAAGCTCAAAGTGAAGGGATGAAAAAATACATTCCTTGTAAATGGAAACCAAAAAATATCAGAGGCAACTGATATATAAATGTATATTACCTTATACATTCCTATGTCAGACAAAGCAAATCCATTTACAATAGCATGAAAAGAATAAAGTGCACAGGAATAAACTTAACCAAGGAACTGAAACATCCATACACAAAAAAAAACTGTAAGATACTGGTGAAAGAAATTGAACAACAACAAGTAAGTGGAAAAATTTACTCTTCATAAATGAGAAGAGTAAATATTGTTAAAATGTCCACTCAATTCAATTCTTATCAAAATTTCAATAGCATGTCTCACAAAATTTTTTAAAAATCCTAAAATTCTCTTGAAATATCAACAGACTCCTAAAAAAAAAAAAGACTCCTAATAGCCAAAAGCATCACACTTCCTTATTTCAAACTGCATTACAAATTGCACTACAAAATGTACTGCATCTATAATAATCAGAACAGTATGGTACCTAGAGGGTAATGGGCAGGAAGGCCAGGGGTCTCCAAACAGAGGAAACAGGCTGCAAGTGTCTTTTAAAATTTTCTGTTGCTATGTCCACACCTGGTTCCACCTTAAGTTAACTTTTCTCAAACCCTGAGCTAACCAATCCGTTTTTCTTATGGAAATGTTTTTCTTAAGCTATGTTAATGAAACTATGTATTTGCTTTGGAATTTGCCTTTCTTCAAAACGTTCCACCTAAGACTAACTTTTTTTTCTTTTTCTCAAACCTTGGGCTGGTAATAGCTCAACAAACCAGTATTCATATCAATTGTTTCATGATTAGGGGATGACACACCTCATGCCATCCTAATTCAAAAATGCATACTGCGGGAGAGGGGCCTGGTGAAACCCTCAGCCTTGAGGTGTCTCTGTCATCTGATTAACAGCTTTCTAACCAGTCCATCCTAAAGGAGATGGACAGGGTGGGTGTTCATTGGAAGGACTGATGCTGAAGCTGAAACTCCAGTACTTTGGCCACCTCATGCGAAGAGTTGACTCATTGGAAAAGACCCTGATGCTGGGAGGGACTGGGGGCAGCAGGAGAAGGGGACGACAGAAGATGAGATGGCTGGATGGCATCATCGACTTGATGGACATGAGTTTGAGTAAACTCTGGGAGTTGGTGATGGACAGGGAGGCCTGGCGTGCTGCGATTCATGGGGTTGCAAAGAGTTGGACACAACTGAGTGACTGAACTGAACTGAACAGACATAAAGCAGCTTGCTAAAACTAGCAAAGGGGGCACTCTCCGTCCCCCTCCTGATGTCTGTGTCAGAAGCTTTCTCTGTCACTTTTCATACTTTAATAAAACTCTGCTACACAAAAGCTCTTGAATGATCAAGCCTGGTCCCTGGTCCTGAAGTTTAAGTCTTCTTCAGAGATCACGAATCCGACACCATTCACCATAAACTATCAGTACAGGCATGAAAACAAATGCACAGATGAATGGAACAAAATACAGAATCCAGAAATAAACGGTGGGGGAAATGAGGAGATGTTGGTCAAAGGGAACAGTTGTAAGAGGAAAATTGGTGACTATAGTTAACTGTATTGTATTGTATACTTGAAAATAGAAATAAGAATAGATTATAAACATGTTTCCCTAACAACAAAATGATAATTATGTAAAGTAAAGGATGTGTTCAATGGTCTTATTGTGGTAAGCATTTTACAATACTTACAAACATCAAATCACCATAGTGTACAACTAAATTTATACAAGATGGCTTCCCTGGTGACTCAGAGGTAAAGCATCTGTCTGCAATTCAGGAGACCTGGGTTCGATCCCTGGGTCAGGAAGATTCCTGGAGAAGGAAAAGGCAACCCACGCCAGTATTTTTGCCTGGGAAATCCCAAGGACAGAGGAGCCTGGAGGTCTACAGTCCATGTGGTCGCAAAGAATTGGACATGACTTAGTGACTGCATGAAGACAGGACAAACTTAAAATGTTACATGTCAATTACATCTCAATAAAGCTGAGAAAATAAAAATAAATAAATAAATTTATGCAAACAGCAAACAGGTAAATCATTATGTGCCAATACAGAAAGTAGTCCAATGTACATTGCTAAGTGAAAATTAGCAAGACACAAATCTGTAAGTTTTTACATCACTTTTTGTTTTTAAAAAGAGATACAGACATTGATAGATATTTGTAGATGCATATAAAATACACTGGTCAAAAAATTGTTAGGATTGGTTACTCATGGAAAGAAGGAACATACAGACAGGGGCAGGGAATTTATCTATTTCACTGTAAAATCTTTGAAATGTTTAAAAATTCTCAAATAGAAGAATATATTATTGTTTGTGTGATGGTATCCTATAAAGTTAAATACATTTCCTACAAATTTAAATAGATTTACTCTACAATGCAGCAATTCCACTCAACTACCCTTTTACCCAAGATAATTAAATATCCAAGGACATCTGTGATAGCTTTGATAGTAACAGAAACTGGGAACCTAAATGTCCTTCTCTAGAAAAATAAGCTTTTAAAAAATATTGAGTAGTTATATAATAGTATAATGCTCAGTAGTAAAAACAATGAGCTAGTAATACCTCGGGTAACACTGGTGAAACTCAAAAGTACATAGAACAAAAATAATCATAAAAAAGGGTACTATATAATTCCATTGTTATGAGGCCTAAAAAAAGAGAAAACTAAACTCTTATATATCAAGATAGTGGTTATCTCCAGAAGGTGAGAAATTTTCAGGGGTGATGAATATGTCTTCTATCTAAAATGGGGGGATGTACACATTTATAAAAATGCATTAAATTATTAATTTAACATTTGTGCATTTCACCATATGTAAATTATAAGATAAAAATAGATTCTTTGACTCTAATAGTAGTAAAATACTTTGATAGATTATACAGATATAAGGGCTTCCCTGGTAAAGTATCCGCCCACAATGTGGGAGACCTGGGTTCAATCCCTGGGTTGAGAAGATCCCCTGGAGAAGGGAATGACTACCCACTTCAGTATTCTGGCCTGGAGAATTCCATGGACTATATAAGTCCAAGGAGTCTCAGAGTCAGACCTGACTGAGGACTTTCACTTTCACTTTTACAGATATAACTAAAGATTTATGCTAATATTTAATAATAGAATATTTATGTACCAAATCCCACTAAAAAGAAAAACAAAGCAGAAGTATATTTACAGCAAGAATATGCAAAACATAAAAGAAATTTCAGCTGTTGAAATAGTATAAAAATGATAAAATGTAGTGCTATGAAAGTATTAATAACTACCTTGAGTGCTTTAAATTTTTCCAAAAGAACAGCCAAGCAAAAATTGTATTAATAACAGAAAAAAATTATAAATAAACGATACACATTTTCCCCTGAGAAAGAGAATTTGACATGACCAAATTTTGAAGGAATCCAGAACTTGAGCTAAATAATATTGAAAGTTACTATTTTACAATTCAAGCTAGAGTTAATAAAGAAATATTTATGTGTGTGCAATAATACAGCAACATCATATTTAAAAAATAGTGCAATTTTTAGCACAAACAAAATTTAGAGAAAAAATACAAGGTGAGATTTTCACTCTTCATCATTAATCTATGGCATATACAGTTTAGAATAATGAAATTATACATAGAATTAGTTGAATACAATATGACAAAATTGATATATGTACTATGAATTCCATACAGATGTGGAATAACTGATTTTAAAGGTAATATTTTCAACACACTAATTAAATCAGGATGCATCTTAAAATTCAAGGTAGGTCCTAGTTTAACTGACTGCTTTTTATTTCTTAGGTACTTATAAAATAATGGTGAATTGTACAATTAAAAGCATCTAATAGTCTATGAAATAGAGTTTCATGGCATCTTGAATGTACCATAACTCACTAAACCAATAAAGATGGAAAGATCTCAATAAGATGAGATTAACAAATATTTATTGAACATGTACTTGATAATCAACTGCAATATATTAGTTTATTTAATTATTAACTATAAGGCATATTCATTTCCATTTTACACATGAGTAAAATATGCCCAGGAATGTAGTGAACAAAACCAGGTTAACAAAGTTAATAACTGATGAAATGAAGATTAAAACTTAACTAGTCACAAAGTCTTTTCAATTATATAACATTTTTCAAATTCTGTTCAAAATATATAATTCATATATATGTATAACTGAATCACTTTGCTGTACATCTGAAACTAACACATTTTTAATCACCTATACTCTAATATAAAATAAAGAGTTAAATATATATGCATATATATAAAATCCAATGATACTCTATAATATAAAGTAAAATGCTAAATATATAGATGCATATATATATTCCAATGATACTCTAATAAGTATATAAAGAAAAGATTCTATGATCAAATAACATGGTTTAAGCAAGTATCTTCATTACAGAACATTTCAGGACTTTCAATGTTAGTGCTCATAAAAAAAATTTCCAAGTAAAAGGCAAATTATATATAATTTTCCAGCTTTGTTTTACCTCAGAATCATTTTTTTCCTTAAGCATAATGTATAATTTATATACAGCAAGACCCTCTTTGAGGAATATCCTAAAGCATATTATCTCTCAAATTTTGGAGGAAACAAATTTAAGAGGGGATTAAAATTGTTAAGCCAGAAAAATTTCTTTCATATAAAATAAGATTCAATATAAAATAATGGGGTACAGTACTCATATTTCTTGGAATGGTAGGATAGGTTTATTAAATCAATTTTTCCATATATCATGATGATATACGTCATGTCTTTTTAATTATGATCATTACATAAACACATAAGAGAAAAGCTGAACAAGAGAGAAAACACTAGGGAAAAATCAAAGGAGATAGGAACCTAGAATTTTCTCTGGAGCACCAGAACATAAAAATGACAATTACATAAAGGTCATTTGCAGTTCCTGAAAACCTTGGACTGGGTCCAAAGATGTTTGATGACATATAAGTGACAGAAACTAATAAAGTCTAGTCTCAAGAATTCTTAAAGTTTTATGTACAGAATATCCATGAGCTTGGATAAGAAAATTTTTTTTCTTTATTTTCAAATACTTTTGTACTTCTTATAAAGTACTTTTTGTATTTTTTACAATACACTAAAAATATATTCTCAAAACAGAGAGTGTAAGCTTCAACAGACTTCAAAGGGCCTACAGCACAAAAAACCGTTAAACTTCTTAACTGCCAACTAAACTGTAAAATTCACACTGACTTTGGACAGCAAAGGGCTACCAGTCTCAGAGTAAATGTAAACCAGAAATAAACAGAAACATAAACCACCTCAACAACCTTTAAAAGAACTCAAATAACTAGAGTGAAATGTTCTCTATGTTGAGTGTACACTAAAAAGAAAGCAAAAACAAAAAATCTCATCCCTGTGACTTTGGTGGTCCTCACTTGAAGACTAGATTTTCTTCATTGGAAAGTCCATGGAACTCTCAAGTCATGAATACTTTTTTAAGTTTGGACCATATCAGTAGAGCTCTAGGTTCCTGGCAGATGCAAAAGCAAATGTAACGCAGAAGAAATCATCTATTTCTTAGGTTTCATGAAATGCCCAGAAATAATTTTCCAAGAAAATACTTACTATAGAGTCAAAAGTAATCAACTACAAAAGAATAGTACACACCACAACTCAAATAACACAAAAAATCAATATGAGGTCAACTGAAACCTAAATGTGAAAGTCAAAACTCAAAAATGTTGAGACAGAATGTGGATGGATATCTGCATAATCTCAGGGTAGAGACTGTCTTAATAACATATAAAAAGAAGTAGACATATAAAGAAGAAAAAAGACATATAGATAAGAAAAAATATAGAAATAAATAACATATAAAAAGCTTGAAAAAATAAAACTTTTGTCCATCAAAAGGCGATACTAAATAATAAGTAAATTAAAAATACAAGGTACAAGTATAAGAGGATATTAGCTACATACAATTGATTTCAGGCTATTCTCATTAAATTAAGAACTCTTAAAAATCAAGAAAAAAAAAGATGTGACTCATTACAAAATCAGAAAAACAGACACAAATAGTCAATTTTGAAAAAATAAAAACAAAATGTCCAAAAGCACATAAAAAAATTCAACTTCATAGCAGACAGGATTAATTCAAATTAAAATCACAATTAGATACACTTAAGTAATATGAAAACGGCCAATGATTTAAAAGTGTAGTAATATCAAGTGGTAGAAAGAAAATGGAGCAACTGGAACATTCCTACACTGCCATGGCATTGGAAATTAGCAAGTGTATTATTCTATAAAGTCAACGACATACATACCATGTACCTATCAGTTCTATTAGTAAATATATCTTAGTCACACAGAATATGTGTACAAGGATGTTTCTAGAGCACCGTTTGAAATAAACAAAAATTTTTCAGGCAAGAATCCTGCAGTGGATTGCCATTTCCTCCTTGATGGGATCTTTGCAACCTAAGGATTGGACCCAGGGATCAGACCCACATCTCCTGCATCTTTTGCAATGGAGGCAGATTCTTTACTGCTGAGTCATTCATGTTTATAAAACTTACCAAATCACCATCAGAAGGTTCAAACAAGAGTAAATTAAAAACTTAAATAAGCATATAAAAATTATTTTTTTCTCTTAGATAATAAAAATGTAAATTAGAGAAACTTTAAATTTAAATTAGAGCAATTTTAAATTTATATTAGATAAATTGTGGCAAGAATACACAGAACTATGCAAAAAAAGATCTCTATGACCCAGATAACCACAATGGTGTGATCACTTACCTAGAGCCAGACATCCTGGAATGCTAAGTCAAGTGAGCGTTAGGAAGCATCACTACGAACAAAGTTAGTGGAGGTCTGGAATTCAAGTTCAGCTATTTCAAATCCTAAAAGATGATGCTGTGAAAGTGCTGCACTCAAAATGTCAGCAAATTTGGAAAACTCAGCAGTGGCCACAGGACGGAAAAGGTCAGTTTTCATTCCAATCCCCAAAAAAGACAATGCCAAAGCACGTTCAAACTACTGCACAATTGCACTCATTTCACACACTAGCAAAATAATGCTCAAAATTCTCCAAGCTAGGCTTCAACAGTACATGAATTGTGAAATTCCAGATGGTCAAGCTGAATTTAGAAAAGGCAGAGAAACCAGAGATCAAATTGCCAACATCCATTGGATCATAGAAAAAGCAAGAGAATTCCAGAAAAACATCTACTTTTGCTTTATTGACTATGCCAAAGCCTTTGACTACCTAGATCACAAAAAACTGTGGAAAATTCTTCAAGAGATGGGAATACCAGACCACCTGACCTGCCTCCTGAGAAATCTGCATGCAGGTCAAGAAGTAACAGTTAGAACTGGACATGGAACAACAGACTGGTTCCAAATAGGGAAAGGAGTATGTCAAGGCTGTATATTGTCACCCTGCTTTTTTAACTTATATGCAGAGTACCTCATGAGAAACGCTGGGCTGGATGAAGCACAAGCTGGAATCAAGATTGCTGGGAGAAATATCAATAATGTCAGATATACAGATGACACCACCCTTATGACAGAAAGTGAAGAAGTACTAAAGAGCCTCTTGATGAAAGTGAAAGAGGAGAGTGAAAAAGTTGGCTTAAAATTCAACATTCAGAAAACTTAAGATCATGGCATCCAGTCCCATCACTTCATGACAAATAGATGGGGATACAGTGGAAACAGTGAGAGACTATTATTCTGGGCTCCAAAATCACTACAGATGGTGACTGCAGCCATGAAATTAAAAGACGCTTACTCCTTGGAGGAAAAGTTTGACCAACCTAGACAGCATATTAAAAAGCAGTGACATTACTTTACCAACAAAGTTCCATCTAGTCAAAGCTATTGTTTTTCCATTAGTCATGTATGGATGTGAGTTTGGACTATAAAGAAAGCTGAGCATCGAAGAATTGATGCTTTTGTACTGTGGTGTTGGAGAAGACTCTTGGGAGTCTCTTGGACTGAAAGGAGATCCAACCAGTCCATCCTAAAGGAGATCAGTCCTGAATATTCATTGGAAGGACTGTTGCTGAAGTGGAAACTCCAATACTTTGGCCACCTGATGCGAAAAACTGACTCATTAGAGAAGACCCTGATGCTGGGAAAGATTGAAGGCGGGAGAAAGGGACGACAGAGGATGAGATGGTTGGATGGAATCACCGACGCAATGGACATTAGTTTGAATAGGCTCAGGAGTTGGTGATGGACCGGGAAGCCTGGCATGCTGAAGTCCATGGGGTTGCAAAAAGTCAGACACAACTAAGCAATTTACCTTAACTGAATTGAGCTATATAATAATGATTAGATATGATGTGGTATGTTGTGGCAATACTAATATACCCACACTGCTAATAATTTGATACATTTGTGGAAAACAGTATATGTGGTCCTTTGAAAAGATTAACAAAACTGACAAACTTTAGCCTAACTAACCAAGGGAACAAAAAAGTCAACACTCAAAGTACTAAAAGCTAGAATGAAAGAAGGATATTACTATCTTAGCAAGTAGTTTATAAGAGAACACTATAAACAAGACCCTGCCAATAAATTTGATAATCTAAATGAAATGAACAAATTCCTAGAAAGCCATAAACTACCAAAACTGAGTCAAGGAAAAATAAAAAGTCTGAATAGAACTATAACAAGTAAAGAAACTGAAACAATAACAAAAAAAATCCTCCCACAAAGGAAAAATCCTTGAACACGAGGCTTCATTGGTGAACATCATCTAATATTTAAAGACTGTTTCACTAAAACTTCATAAATTTTGCCAAAAAATGAAAGAGGAGCAAACACTTGCTAAATATATATATATGAGCCCCATATAACCCTGACAGCAAAACTAGACAAATACAAGAAAATAAGAATATACAAAAAATAATTCCTTAGGAATATAGATCCTCACAACAAACTACCAAACCTAGTATAGAGGCATGTTAAAAGAATTTATACATCATGTCCAAGTGAGAAGTAGTCCAGAAATATTTCAACATGTAAAAATCAAGCAGTGCAATATAGATACTAATATTAATAAAAGGAAGAAACCAACACATTTCAATAGATGCAGAAAAAATTTTGACAAAGTTTAAATTGACTCTTGATTAAAAAAAAAAACACTCAACAAAATAGTAAGAGAAGAAAACTTGCTCAACATGATTTTTTTTACCTTTTAAAAATCCATACCTAACGTAAGATATTACAGTAAAGAATGAAGTTTCTTTCCCCTAAGACCAGGAAAAAGACAATTGTATCTATACTCTTCCAGTTTTATTCAACACTGTTCTGCAGGTTTGAGTGAGTCATTAGCAAAAAAAGTGAAATAAAAAGCATACAAGATACAATAAAAGCATCAAAAAAAATATTTAGGAATAAAATTAACAAAATAAGTGCAAGGCTCATTTGGCTTAAGTTTCACTAGAATCTACAAAATGGTGAAAAAATAAATATCTAAATTAATAGAAAAATACCTTGCATCAGTGGATTCTAAGACATAATTTTTTGAAGACATCAAAACTCTTCAAAATGATCTACTGGTTCAATGCAACTTCTATCAAATTTCAATAGCCCTTTCTCCCCAGAAATTCTCAAACTGACCCTAATATTAACATGGAAATGCAAGGGACCAGTTTAGTTGAATTAATCTTGAAAAAGAAGAGCAAACTTGGAGGGATCATACTTCCTGATTTCAAAAATTACTACAAATCTCTAATAATCAGCCAGTGTGGTATTGTCATAACGACAAACATGTAGCTCAGTGGAATAGAATTGAGATTCCTGATATAAACCCATAGTTACAGTCAGTTGATTTTTACAAGCATGCCAAGACTATTCAGTGAGGAAAGAATAGTCATTTTTCAACAGTCAGTACTGGGTAAATGAACGCAAAAGAATGAATTTTGACTCCTACCTCAAACCATGTACAAATTAACTCAAAATGGATTATAAACTTAACTACAAGAGACAAAACTATAACTCTTATAAGAAAACATAGGCATGAATATATGTGAAAAGGAGGAGTAAATATATGTTACCTTGGATATGACATCAAAGGGACAATTTAAAAATTTATATATATCATGAAAATAAAAATTTCATGCTGCAAAGGGCACTATCAAGAAAGTGAAAACATTAACTGAATCACTTTGCTATACACCTGAAACACTGTAAATCAACTACATCTCAATTTTTAAAAATTCATATAAAAACTCCAAAAAAGGAAAGTGAAAACACAACCCTTACTACAAGCAAAAACATTTGTAAATCATGTATCTAATAAAAGTCTAGCTTCTAAAAAATATAAAGAATTAGTATGACTTAATAGTAGAAAAATACTAACAACCCAATTTAAAAATGGGCAAAAGATATAGAGGTTTTCTCCAAAGAAGATACACAAGTGGCAGCAGAGATATTTAAAGATCCTCATCATTAATTATTAGAGAAATGCAAATCAAAACCACAAAAAGATTCCATTTCACACCCACTAAGATTGCTCTAATAAAGCTTTAAAAAAACTAACAGAATAACAAGTGTAGACAAGGGGTAGAAAAACAGGAATCCTCATATATTGCTGTTTGGAACGTAAAATATTGCAGCTGCTTTGGGGGAAAAAAATTGGCAATTACTCAGAAGGCCAAACATCAAGTTACCAAATGACCCAATTCTATTCAGTGCAAACAGAAGTGAAAACAGATGTCCATATAAAAAACTTGCACTTCAGTATTCATAACAACATTATTCATAACAGCCCCAAAGTGGAAATAATTCAAATACCCATCTACTGATGAATTTATAAAACAATATGTGGAATATTCATACAATGGAATATTATTCAGACACAAAAAAGAATCTCGACATAATTCTAATTTAAAAGAAGAAAAACAAAGCCAACTATTTCACCCATTCATTTATATGAACTCTCCGAAACAGCCTCCCATCCCTCCTCACCACACCCCCACCCACCAAATAAGTCCCTGCTGTGAAAGCAATTCTGTTACCTCTGAAATCCTGATTAAACATCAGGAGAAAGGCCATCAAGCTTTAAGATTGACAGGTAGCACCCACTGTGCCCCTGAATCCCATAGGTTCTCGCGGTATCTTGAGAAATCCCGGCTGGACGCTGCGGACAATCATGGCCGAGCAGGTGCCGCGCCAGGAATTGTCCAGGAAGTTGTGCAGCGGCGATGCCTTCCTTCAGGACTCTGTGTTTGCACGTCTCCGCCGCACCCTGCCTAGGGTGCTGGTGTTGGCAAACACTCCTTTGGGCCGGACTGAAAGTGGTCACACAAACCCTCGGGAAGGACTGGCCGCCCACCCCTGTGGGTTCTCAGGTCGGCGGTGAGGCGAAAGGACACTGACAGGCCTTCACGACAAATATGGGGGGCACAGGCCACCTGGGGCTGCTAGAAGATGCGGCCCCGCTTCTGCGTCAGCGGACACCGTGGATGCCACCGAACAGTTGCTCCTGACACTGGGTCCATGAACCTGGGCTGGCAGTAGGCAGGCGGCGTACAGGCGGGCAGTGGGAGTGTTCTGTATGGCAGCCCTGGGCGGTGTTACAAGGACCTCCAAGCGCATGTCCCGCACGTTCTCCTGGCGCAGCGCCCCCTGGGACACCAGTCAACACGCCAGACTTGATCTCCTTGAGGGGACTGCACACTCTTGGTGATGTCCTTGAGGATGTCAGGCTGGTGCTGGCGGCCCCAAGCACCAGATTTTGCAATTCTCGGCCACGTCCCACTGGAACTTCTCTGTCAGGTAGTGGATAGCTGCTTGGGCTCCTGGTGGCCGACACCTCTCTTTTGATGTCCACTGTCAGGCCATCGGGAAGGACAACACTTTGATGTGCAGCCGGTTGTTCCAGTCGCAGTTCTTGAATAGGCAAAGCGCATTTGACTCTTTCGCCGACGACTTCACAGGACCAGTTGACCTGATTGGATTTCTTGATAGGGGTTGCAGGTGCGGTCCTCCCAGCAGATCACCCTGTGCGGATCAACTGCACCCGCAAAGGCGTGTTCCCCGACTCCTCCATGATGCCTCACCCTTCAAGATCCATCTTGGCCTGCGGCTTCGGCTGCTCCTCTTGCCCAGCTTGGAGGGGTCAACTGGGTTCTTGGATTACACAGCGAGCCTGACCATGGGCCGTACACTGAACTTCACCATGCACGTGTAGTGGGCACGCTCAAAGGAGGTTGTGCTACCTGGCTTCACCAGGAACTAGTCAACACCCACCAGGCCCACGATGTTCCCACAAGGCAAGTAAATGTGTGATTGCCAGGGACTGGGTGGAGGGGGAATAGAGAGTGGCAGCTCTATAATAGTATAGGGGTGCTTTCGGGGTTATGGAAGTATACTGGAATTATAATGGCAAAAAGAGGCTTCCCAGGTAGCGCTAGTGCTAAAGAACCTGCCTGCCAATGCAGGGGATTTATGAGATGCAGATTCGATCCCTGGGGGGGGAAGATCCCCTGGAGAAGGAAATGGCCACCCGTGCCAGTATGCTTGCCTGGAGAATTCCATGGACAGAGGAGCCTGAAGAGCTGCAGTCCATGGACTCACAAAGAGCGGACACGACTGAAGCAACATAGAATGCAGTGATTGCAAAACCTTGTGATTATACTGAAAACACCAAATTAAAAGAAAGGCATGAATTTTTATGGTAGTGTGTGAATTATAACTCCGTTTTAAAGTTAAATACAAAATTACTTTTAACAGCACCGAACAAAGCTACATGCTGAGAGAATCTGTGTATGCTGAGTCAATCTTCATATGAGTTTGATTTGACATCCAGTTCTTTTTATTTTGGTTCCCCGGTGGCTCAGACGGTAAAGCGTCTGTCTACAATGCTGGCGACAAGGGTTCAATCCCAGGGTCGGGAAGATCTCCTGGAGAAGGAAATGGCAACCCACTCCAGTATTCTTGCCTGGAAAATCCCATGGACGGAGGAGGCTGGTAGGCTACAGTCCATGGGGTCGCCAAGAGTCAGACACGACTGACCGACTTCACTTTCACTTTCTTTTTATTATGTCTGTGATGTGTGTGTTAGTCACTTAGTCGGTCTCTTTGGGACCCTATGGACTTTAGCCCACCAGGCTCCTCTGTCCATGGATTCTCCAGGCAAGAATACTGGAGTACATTGCTATTTCCTTCTCCAGGGGATCTTCCTGACCTAGGAATTAAACACAGGTCTCCTGCATTGCAGGCAAATTCTTTACAATCTGAGCTATAGGGAGGTCTATGATAGGTCAAGGGAAATTTGTAGCTTTAAGTAATTATAATATAAAAGAAAAAAAAAGGCTGAAAATTAGTGATTTAGGCATCCAAATTAAGAATATGTGGGAAAAACAAACCCAAAGAAAGTAGAAGTTAGATAATGGGGAGTAATATCTGAAATTAACAGAAAGTGGTCCAGCAGCAACAAGAAAAAAAAAAAACAGAGATAATTTAAAAGGTGAGAAATTACCACTTTGAAAAATTTAACAGCAATAAATACATCTGGCGAAATTGATCAAAACAAAAGTGAAAAAATAAATACAGTATTGTGAATGAAAAGGAGGAATATTGCATACAAAGGATATAAAGATAAAACATTATTAATAATATTGTATCAATACATGTAAAGTTTAACCAAATAAACAAACTTTTAAAGGAAAAGTAATTTTTCAGTAGTGAATTAAGCATAAATAGCCTAAATATAATAGACCTGTAACTAATAATTTATATCAATAATTTAATATCTCCACAAAAATTAAGACATAAGTTTAGCCAAACATCCAAGCAAAGTGACATTGAATATTTTCTTTCAGAGAATAAAAAATGAAATATTCTTCAATTGTGAGATTAATAAACACCTTTCTACTAAAATCAGATAAAAACAGCATAAGAAAACTTAGGAGCCAATGTTACTTAAGACCATATATGGAAAAATCCTAAACAAATGACTATCAGACCAAATCTATTAAGACAATAAATAAAATGAGTTAAATTTGTCCCAGGAATGAAAAGTTTAACAATTGAAAATTCACTTATGTAACTCACTAAATTTAGAGATTACAGAAAAAAAATAATTGTAAAAAACTGTAAATAGATGTAGAAAAAAGCATTCAGAAAGTTCAGTACCTGTTTACAGTTTATAGTGAACTATAAAAATTTCTTTCTAAAAATCATATTTAGTAATGAAACATTGAAAGTCTCATCTCAAAAGTCAGGAACAGGGAGATAAATAAGCACATTTTTATTGTATACATTTAACAGAGTAATAAAGGATCTAAACTAAGCAATTTTGTTGTTGTTTAGTCACTTAGTCATGTCCAACTCTTTTGCAGCCCCATGGACTGTAGCCCACCAGTCTCCTCTATCCATAGTATTTCCCAGGCAAGAATATTGGAGTGGGTTACCATTTCCTTCTCCAGGAATTTTAAGTAACACACAAGTAGTGCCATGTGGCTGGAAAGAACACAGACCAAGGATACCAAAGTAAAACCACAGAATCTTTTTCTATCAGAAAGGACTTCAAGGATTATCTGTATGTATCTGAGATATAACAACACTGATTAAAAAAACTAGACTAGCAATTCCAAGAATGCTTCCTGGATGATAAACAATAGAAGAAAGTAAAAATCTGAACTCATTATTTTCAGGTGATCTAACTAATATTAGTGAATTAATGATGGTTAAAATAATGATATCAAATATATAAAACTACATATGTATATTAGCATATTTACATATAATACATGAAACTAAATGTGATTGAAAGGGATTAGAGGACACAGGGTTCTGTTTCTTAATGTTCATTATGAATGCACAGATACTCGATTTTCAGTGTTCTTTGTCCTTTACATATATGTTACAGATATTCTTACAAGTATGAAATATTCCTTTCATACTTGAAAGGTACATTCAACATAGAAAGGTGCTGTTCTCTTAAAAAAAATACGGTCTCTACTTGTTATATGGAAAATATACATTATGAAAAACAATAGAAAAACATAGAAAAACTAAGGCAATATCAGCACCTTAACTCAAATAAGTAAGTGATGCTATCATGAAAAGCACTTTTGTTTCGTGAAAGTATTGCCTGAGAATCCCAATATTACAGACGGTAAGTTTGTAAAAATATGCTTTTAATTGTAATAGAAGTTATTTGCCCAGAGCTCACTCTTTGCAAAGATGAGTCATGTGAAAATTCTGTTGGTCAACATGTTTAAGATATGGCCATGACTGTACAGAACATTTGGAAAGTTTAATAATTTGTTTCATTTTTATTTCAACTGAGAGCACAAAATAATCCTGCAATTTGCTATGCTTATTTATAGTATAATAAGAATTTTGATATAACCACAGTAGTTTCAGGGTGATTGACACAACATAAGGAAAGGATTTATTTTTGATGTGAAGAAAAAAGTATTATTATGTTGAGTATCATCTGGTAGAAGTTAATAAATAACACCTGACATTGTGTTTTTGTGATGTTAATGACAAGCCATTTCAAAGGTTGGTACATAATTCGGTTCAATATATCATCCAGAAATATTAAGACTTTTAGGCTTAAAAGGTTAAAATTTGCTAAGACTAGTAAGTTTCTATAGTTTGAACATGATCATCTCAGTGCTTTGCTTGGTAAGCTGAACGTTCTCTGTAGTAGTAGTTGTCTTACAAAGAGGATGGGGAGAGCTTAACAATGGTATGACGCCAGAGATAGAAATTAATTTTAAGTGATAATCACTATTTGTGCCAGCATTCCAATATTGCATCAATGTCATTTAAATACAAATATCCTGAACTTGCTAAGGATATCTTACATTTCAAAAGACAACTTACTAATCATGTTATTGTCCACAGAGCCAACTAGATATATTTCCATTTCATATGCATTTTGAGGAATAACCTATATCAAAGAACACTTACACTCTACTATACAGTGCCGTGTGTGTGTGTGTGTGTGTGTTTCTGACTGCGTGTATTTCTCAATTGCATAGACAAAAAGTAGATGCCCAGTCATGTTTAACAAGATTAACTTTCTCCTAATGTACCACACACAAGAGCATTTGCTTGTAAACCAGTTTGGACTATTCACTTTCTATTCCATTACAAAATAATCTTTGTCAGGTTATTCAAAGGGAAGTCACTAACTCAGCTCTCTAAAGTCTTGGGACAAACTATAATTTTTTAATTAACATTATAATTAACCCCAAAACTTTCAATAGTTCTTTTCAAACATTTAAACATGAGATAGGCACAAGTATAATTTCATTTTCCTATCTCTTTCCAAATTGTATCATTGGGAAAATTGTTTTATGTGAGCAGCCTGGTCCATTTTGCTAATCTGAGGGTGAGGTCATTTTCCAGAAATGAACATTTTTTAGCTTCAACTTCACAAACTCTGTGAAAATGATATAACATCATTTTTTTCAAATGATATTGACAGAAAGAATAAAGAGCTAAAAACCAGTTACTGAAATATTCTGAATGTACATGTGGTGATGAACACTAAAATCCTACACCAGGTTCCTAATCCTACATTAAAATCCACTATGCAATACCTCAATGATGTTTGGAATTACTAAATGACTCTTTTCTTTTATAGACCAAATAAGCTGGTAGTGTTTTGATTCCAATAATAGCCCCACTAAATTTTCTCCTTTCAGTATTACCTTCCTTTTCAATGTGACTTTAAACACCTATCACTAAGAAGTGGAGTCTAATCTGTTGTCCCTTGACTCTAGGCTGGTCCTGTGACTTGCTTTGGCAGATAACATGTAGCAGAAATGAGCCAGTTCTGTGCCTTGGCCTTGTGAGCTTCTGTTCCCCCTCTTAAGCCATGAGGTCAGGCTCCTGTAGGAGTATGAGAGACAGAGAGTTGCAGGGCTAAGTCAGCCTGGTTTTCCCAGCAATGACCTAGGTTTGGAAAAGCCCGCCCAAATGAGCAAGATCTGTCTTGGTGTTTGGCTGGCCTGTAGCTTACTGCAGATGCATGAGTGAGCAGTCTGGCCCCACTTGAGGACCACCCAGTACATGTGAGCTAAAATGAATGTTTATGACGCTCTGTGTGCCTGAATTTTTGTGGTTGATTGTTACATGGCCTTAGGGCAACAATGGATAACTCATGACTATTATTCCTAGTTACAGTACTCAAGACAAAATTCTATACCAAGGATTCACTGACTTTTTTCTATAAAGATCCAGATAGTAAAAAAGTTTGGTTTAGTGGGTCACATGCTGTCTCTGTTGCATATCCCTCTTTGTTTTGGTTCTTTTGTTTCTTTTTACAACTCTTTACAAATGTAAACTATTTGTAGCTTTTGGGCTGTAGGGAAAGGGCTGTGGACCAGATCTGGCTTGTGGACTGTCATTTGCTGACCTCTATTCTGTATCTTGCAATGACAGTATACTGCTAACATCATGCAAAATAAAAGATGCAGAGGGATTCAGGATGCAAAGTAATGCAATAAAATCTAATACAACTTTTAAAATATAATTATACAAGTTTTTTTTTCATTTTTAATTTTGTGTGTTTCTCTTCAATGGTGTGCTGGTAAAATTTTAATAACCGGTAAATACTATCACCATAGCCAATTTCACCCAGTCAATAGAGCATAATTGAGAAGAGATGTGTATACAGTTGGCTCACATGAGCTAGTAAGAGCTGACTCCTGCAGACCATTATTGTATTACCTACCTATTGTACTGCCTATACCATACTTCAGTAGTAATTATAAAAGAAATTGATTATAACCTCTACAGTTGTTGTTTAGTCACTAAATAGTGTCCAACTCTTGTGCGACCCCATAGACTGTAGCCTGCCAGGCTCCTTTGTCCATGGGATTTTCTAGGCAAGAATAATGGAGAGGGTTGCCATTTACTTCTCTGGGGGATCTTCATGAACCAGGGATTGAACCCACATCTCCTGCATTGGCAGGCGAATTCTTTACCTCTAAGCCACCGGGGAAGCCCAGTCCATACAATAAATTTCCCTTAAACCGATTTACTCCTTCTGCTCACCTCATCTTTCTGACCCCAGTAAATTTTGGTTTTATGACCCCCTGGACTTGGAGAAGATTACTGTCCTTAAAACTGTCTTTCTTCTATGAGTGACCTGAGTTGCATTTATCTATGCAACTTCAGTTTCAAAGAAAATTACCTAAGGATAAACTTACCTTTCTTGGTTTGCTCTCCTCCAATGGGAGAACAGGAAATTATCTTCTTTTCAGGCATGGTTATTTACAGTCATTTGAAACCTAATTAGGAAGAAAAATATTTAAATATCATGAATCAAAATTAGTTTATGTTTAATTTCACTAAAAATTATCAACTCAAGAACTGGTAATATCAGGATATGCATTTAATATTATGTAATGCCTATATAGGGCTTCCCTGGTGGCTCAGAGGTTAAAGCGTCTGCCTGCAATGCGGGAGACCTGGGTTCGATCCCTGATTTGGGAAGATCTCCTGGAGAAGGGAAAGGCTACCCATTCCAGTATTCTGGCCTAGAGAATTCCATGGAGTGTGTAGTCCATGGGTCACAGAGTTGGACACGACTGAGCCACTTTCACTTTCTATGCCTATATATAAAAATAAAAACTAAATTATGTTAAAACACAAGGAAATTAACATTATACTTTTTCCTCTGAGGATTGCAATAAATCTATTTGGGAACACCAAATGTAAAAATTATCTTTGAAGAGGCAACTTTGATCCTCTGCTCTGCTAGCTTAAATAGACAGCTGGCCTGAGTACTAGATAACTTAGCATTCAGCATTGAAGCTGTGGGCTCACAGCCCTTTGGGAATTTTAGACCTTTCATTGTTTCATGATAAAGTTAAAGCTTGTTATCATCTTTTCCCTGCATTTCTTCGATTCCTTTTTAAAACATTTTGTATTATGGACAAAGTCAAATATATACAAGTGAAAGTGAAAGTCACTCAGTCATGTTTGACTCTTAATGACCCCATGGACTACTCCATGGAATCCTCCAGGCCAGAATACTGGAGTGGGTAGCCTTTCCCTTCTCCAGGGGATCTTCCCAACCCAGGGATGGAACCCAGGTCTCCCGCATTGCAGGCAGAGCTGTGCCACAAGGGAAGCCCCAAAAAGGATAAAGAGACTTACTCATGTAATTTGATCACAATCATAGCCTCAAAGTATCATGAGATGAAAATCAATTAAGATGATTCTTACTCAGCACAAACTCAAAGGGAACCCAGATAACAAAAGTCAACAGAAAGGAAAGATCAGAAACTGCTCCAGAGTTACTCCAGATAATGAACTACCAGTGTAAAACACCAGCAGCTATGCTTAACATGCTTATAAACAGAATATCATATTTTAAAATGTCAGAACTAAAATTATGTAGATTGATACTGCAGATTTGAAATTAAGCCAGTTAGAAATCCATGAACTGCAAGCTGCTGTGTAACTGCGGTTCCAAACTCACTGGTTCAATTTAAAAGCCAATATGACAGTACTGAAGAAAGAATTAGTGAAACAAGTTCAGATAAAAAGAAACTATTAGAAAACACAGAAGCAAACGTAAAATTCACTGTGCTCAACCTCCATTTTCAGGAAGATGGAGTGAACGTACTTACCCTTATTCCTTCCCCTACATACAACAATGGACATTATATATAAAATAAACATAAGACTTTAAAAGATGGAGAGAAGAAAGCAGCCTGGCTAGGTACCTTGAGATCAGAGGAACAATGAGGTGGTGAGTCTCCCAAGATTTTCTTTTTGCCTTATACATCCCAGACTTGAAACTAAAGAAACCAGAAACCCAGATAAGTATGCCAGAGGATACAGACCAGATAAATCGCTGACAAAAACCTGCTCTCTCTAGCTAAGGGACTACCAGGAAAGGGGCAGTATAGCAAACGGAATACCTTTACATAATAGCCTCTCTATTCCAGCCAAATACCACAGAAAAAACTGGCCCCACAAAGGCAGCATCAGGAGCCAAGGTGTTTCCATTCTTGCTAAGTGGTAAAGCGGCACCCCTAGTTTCTTGCTGGGGTGATGTCAGAAGACTCTGATGTCCTGTAGGCATCCAGGACTTCCATCCCTAGTGGTTGGAGGCAGCCTCGCCCATCTCAGTATCAACAGCACTCTGGGGAGACTGGACATCCACACCTCCTTATAGCACTAACCGGGCACCTCTTCTCTTCCCCAACGGGGTGGCCTCAGAGCAGGCTTAGTAATAAGTCACAACTTTCACTACAATCCAGTACTTAGGAGGACCACACCCTCTCTATGGTGTTAGTGGTGTCCATGTAGGAAGCAGTGACTGGGCATTCCTACCTCTCCCAGTGAGGGAGGTGTCAGAGAAGGTCTAGTTGGAAGCTAGGACCCACAACCACTTCTTGGCAATAAGAAGTGGAAACTAAAATCTCAATGAGATATCTATACAGCTTATCAGAATGACTGAAACAAACAAAAAAATAGTTGCAACACTAAATCCTGGCAGGAATGTGGAGAAATTGGGTCATTCTTACACTGCTGGTTAGAGTATGAGATGACATAGCTGCTATGGAAAATAGTTTAGCAGTTCCTTTTAAAACTAAAAATGACTGTCAATATGACCCAGTTAGTTGCACTCTTGAATATATATCCCAGAGATATAAAAAACATATTTTCACTCAGAAACTTATGCAAGAATATTTTTAGGAGCTTTGTTCATGCTAACCAAAAAGCACACTACCCAAATGTCCTTCAGTGGTACATAATGAAAAGTTGTGCACATCTGTAACATGAATACTACCCCACAATAAAAGGGAACAACTCTTCATACACACAACACCTTAGATGACCCAAGATGAATTATGCTGAGTGGAAAAAAAATCTCAGAAAGATGTGTATTGCATTTCATTTATGAAATAACATAGAGATGGAGACAGGATCATTGGTGGGAAGAGGGTGACATCAGGGAATATTGTGATGATGTGCAATTAAATATCTTGATGGTGGGTAGTAGTTGGTGCTTACACAGAGCTACACATGTAATACAATTTCATAGAGCTATATACACACACACAAATAAGTGTATATATTATGGGTGAAATCTGAATAAGTTGTATGGTTTGTGGTTTGATACTGTACTACAGTACCTTATGATGCTAACACTGAGGGGTGGTGGGTGAAGCAGACAGAAAAGCTCCCTGTATATTTCTTTGCAACTTCTTATGAATCTATAATTATCTTTAAATTAAAAACTTACAACAAAAAAAAAAGCTATAAGGAAAAGAAAAAAAGATACCTAGAAAATCCTCATGCTTGTGGAAATTAAGAAATAAAACTATAAGTAAACTATAATAGAACATATCACAATGGAACTTAGGAAAAATTTTGAACAATGATCATGAATATAAACATATCACAACATATGGGACGCACCAGAGCAGTGATTGGAGGAGACAGTGTGAAGGTGGGAGGAGGTCTATTTTAAATAGGGTCTTTGGAAGGAAGAAGTCCTCCTTAAGAAGGTAACTATAATGAATTGAGAGAATGTGCCATAAAATTTTAGGGAAGAGTCATCCAGGAAGAACTGAAAGAGATCCAAAGCAGGAATAAGCTAAGAATGGCCCAGAAACAGTAATTGTAAATAATTAACTCTAGAACCAGCATTAATGCGAAAGCAGAAGTTAACAACCAAAAGGTCTAGAGCATTCCAGCTGACATTCATCAAAAGCATCCTATCAGCCGGGGCCTGGCCCCTGCTTCCTGGAACCCTCAGGCTTTTTTCACCATGGCAGACTAGCTTGTTAACCTGCCCTTCATGGTTCTTGCCAGAAAGCTGATTGTTAAATTTTCATTAATTTTGCAAGTCAGTTGAGGCCATGTGGTAGTTTGAAAAGCCATGGTGAGTAGATTTACACCATGAAAATCAACAAATGCCACAAATCAGGTCTTGTTTCTGTTTTTGTTTTTGTCTTGAAATGTGGTTGTTAAATATTTATCAATGCACTACTACCAGAAAACACAGATTCCTAAGAAAACAGGACATAAGCTGCATTATTAGGTAAAATATAAGGCTACTGGAAGAGAGAATGAGACAATTATAGATAAGATTATTGGATTAAGTGGGGTTATCAAAGCTACAATCCACTCAGAAGGAAAGCAATGAATAATTTGTTTCTAGAAATTGAGTCATGAGGAGGAATAGGGTCATAAGAATGGAATGGTAGGTAAAGGAGAATGTTAATTTTAGGCTAAAAAAGTTTAGATATCAATTGTTTCAAATATTATATCTTCTTAAACTATTTCCAATTTGTCCCTTTTGAAAATACCACCCTCTGCTTCAGGGAGGAAATAGAAGGAATCAGATTTAAATTCTAATTTAATATTACCAAACCCGTAAACCAAGCACATGTGTACCTCGCAGGACCTCCTCCTGGTCTAACAATGCAGGGTATCCCTTGGCTGGCTTGTCCCTAGTTGTGCCAGAGCTCACAACACCTCCCTCCTAACTTACCGCTTCCAATTACAATTGTAAAATTCTTGTGCTCTTTTCTTAAAACAGTTGTTTTTGTTGACATTTGCAAGGCCACACATTTCTTTCTTTTCAGTTCCCTCCCAATCAGTTGAAGTACCTTTCTTTCTGTTGCTCTGATTCCTTATGAAAACCCCTGCATCAGAGCATCACTTTCAGTCTCTATTTACTCTACTACATTTTCTTCTAATAACTCATTGTTCAGTTCAGTTCAGTTCAGTCGCTCAGTCATGTCCGACTCTTTGCGGCCCCATGAATCGCAGCACACCAGGCCTCTCTGTCCATCACCAACTCCCGGAGTTTACTCAAACCCATGTCCATCGAGTCGGTGATGCCATCCAACCATCTCTTGTTACTTAATATTTATTATAATTTTATAAACGTTTCCTTTATTTTCTCTTTTTCCGTTAGAGTTCAGGATCTACGATGTTCACTGCTGTGGTCCTAGCATCTACAATAGCACTATTAAATTGAACTTTGTACAGTGATGAAAATGTTCCGCATCTATTGTCCAAAATGGTAAGCATTACCCTAAGCCACATGATCACTTAGAATCATTTGATCACTTGAAATGTAGCTAATGTAACTGTGGAATAAATTTTTAATTGTATTTCATTTTAATTATTTGAAATTTAAATCACCATATATGGCTAATGAATATGATACTATATTGGACAGCACCTGAAACATTGGAGGAGTTCAAAAGGTCCTACTGAAAATGAGGGACTTGCCTGGTGGTTCAGGGGTTAAAATCCACCTTGCAATGTAGGAGACATGGGTTCAGTCCCTGGTGGGGGAACTGAGATTCCACGTGCCACAGGCCCACTAAGCCTGCACGCCACAACTGAGCCCTCACACAACAACAAAGGATCCCGCCTGATGCACAAAGATCCTACAGGCTGGAACCAAGACCCAGTGCAGCCAAATAAATGTTTTCTTAAAAAGCATATGAAAGGATGCATGAATGAAAACAAAATGCATTTAAGAATGAAACACCTGCAGTCAGTTTATCATCCTACAGATTTGTTTGGGAATGTCACTTTCTCCTCTTTCTGTTTGTGCTTTCTGGCACTGACTTTCTTATTCAATTTTCAGTTAACATTTTTGCTTGTTTCCAAACTTGAATAGTGTATGACATGTAGAATTCCTCTTGTTTCACCACTCTTCATCTGGCATCTCAGCAAATCACTACATTCCTCAAATTTTGTTTGCTTCTTCACTGCTAAAACAATTTCTGAGCTATCTATCTTTCTAGAAAGAAAACCTTCTCATCTTACCCATTTCCTCTCATGATTCTGTGTTTAATTGTTTGTTTTAAATATTCTTATTGTGAAATATTACATAGAAATATTTTTAAAAATACCTTGTATCCAACAATGCAGCCTAAGAAATAAGTGGTTAACAGTAATACTCAAATTCCAGTGTATTCCTCAGTGGTTCCCTTCTTCCCTCACCAGAAATTGCAGCCATCAAATATATAAACCCCATGGTTTCAGTTTATTTCTATCACATATGTATCTCAAAACGATATGCTTTATAATACTGATTTAGTGTTTTACATCTTTATTTGAGCTTCCCTGGTGGCTCAGATGGTAAAGAATCTGCCTGCATTGCAGGAGACCTGGGTTTGATCCCTGGGTCAGGAAAAAGTTGGCTTAAAACTCAGCATTCAAAAACCTAAGATCATCGCATCTAGTCCCATCACTTCATTGCAAATAGATGGGGAAAAGATGAAACAGTGGCAGATTTCATTTTCTTGGGATCCAAAATCACTGTGGATGGAGACTGAAGCCATGAAATTAAAAGACGCTTCTTGGAAGCAAAGCTGTGACAAACTTTGCATGTTAAAAAGCAGAGATATCACTTTGCCAATAAAGGTCCGTGTAGTCAGAGTTATGGTTTTTCCAGTTGACATGTACAGATGTGAGAGTTGGACCATGAAGAAGGCTGAGCACAGAAGAATTGATGCTTTCTAATTATGGTGCTGGAGAAGACTCTTGAGCGTCCCTTGGACAGCAAGGAGATCAAACCAGTCAATCCTAAAGGAAATCAGTCCTGAATATTCACTGGAAGGACTGATGCTGAAGCTGAGGCTCCAATACTTTGGCCACCTGATGTGAAGAGTTGACTCATTAGAAAAGACCCTGATGCTGGGAAAGATTGAGGGCAGAAGAAGCGGGTGAAAGAGATGAAATGGTTGGATAGTGTCACTGACTCAGCGTACATGAGTTTGAGAAAACTCCAGGAGAAAGAGAAGGACAGGGAAGCCTGGCATGCTGCGTTCCATGGGGTTGCAAAGAGGTGGTCATAACCTAGTTACTGAACAACAGCAATCTTTATATGAATGATATTATACTCTACAAATCATTCTACATTTTTACTTGTTCATTACATTTTTGTGATCTGTCTGTTTGCTATTTACAGCTGTATTTCATTCTTTTTCACTGCTCTATAGAATTCTATTCAGTATAATATTCTCCTGTTAATGACCATTTCAATTTTTTTCAAGTATTTTCCCTATGTTACTAAGTCTTCTGTAAGATTCATGTACACTTTTCTTTGTGGATTATACTGGAATATTTCTAGGGTATAAACCTGGGGAAATATGTGCTCTGATGTGTTTGTTTTCTTTAGTCTTTACCAATTTGAGATATAGGCCTTTGTTATTAATATGCATTAAAAAGATATTCTCACAGTTTATTCCAGCATTTTTACTTTTTAAAATGTTTATTTTTAATGGGAATAAGAATAATAAATCAGTTACCCCTTGCCCAAATCCACAAACAATATCAAAAGTCACCTCTTAAGAGACCTTAGAGACTCATACCCAACATCCACAAAAATTAAAGTCTTAAATCAGTGACAATAAGTACCATACACTCTTCTAATACCTAACAAGTTGTCTGTATTTATAGATTTTATCTTTATAAGATGCTGTTTGTTTGTATCCATGTTATTTTAATGACTTTGATAAGGCTATGAAATTAATGTGCTATTTTCCTGCTCTTTCAAATTCTCATAAAAATATTAAGCAGTCTTACCTTAAATCATTTCAACATCCATGATTCATTCATACATTTTTTTCCAGTAAACAGTGCAAACATACTGATATTCTTCCAGTAATTATGAATACCATATTTATTTGTTTACTCTCCCTGGCTTTATCTATAATTCAGCTAGTTTATTTTATTCTAATATAAATGTGCCCCAAAATAATTAAAGTCTACATTCTTTTCATAAAGAAGGTTTTTAAAAAATGACCTGACAATGGAAAATACTTCATAAACTGTTTTAATATTCAAAAAGTGATTACTTTTTACCCCATCATATATAGCTGAAATTTTAAGCTCATTTAAAGTTATGATTCAAGCAAAAATTATGTCAAATATTCTATTTATATAACTTCTAAATCCAGTTTAAACATAGCCAGTAAAGAGCACAGAATAAAAATGCAAACCATCAAACAAGGAGCAAATGGGAATCAGAGTTAGGATCCTGGCCAAGGCCAGTAATCAGAGATTCAGAATTTGAGCAGAAGAATGTCCAGCCACCACTGAGACTAACAATCTAAAATGACTGAACCAGATTACCAATTATATTGGTTATTATTTAGTTGCAAATGAGAGACATTCAGCTTAAACAAAAAAGAAAACATAAAAACACACACACAAAAGGAAAAACCACAACATTAAAAGGACTATTTATGGAAAAGACTCTGGTTAATTAATGGGAAATATCAGCAGTCCATCTGTAAGAAAAGCAGGAATTCAGGGACTCAAATGCCATCAGCAGAGAGAACTGCCTCAGCATCAGATGTTCCTTTCCTACTTGTTCTGATTTTCTTTTTACAACTTGACTCTTTCTGTTTCAGACACCTTGGCTGTTGATACCTTCTGAGTTTTATATTGAAGAGCTTCACCCATCAAAGAAATGCTGTCTTTTTCTCAGATTTGATTCCAGTTATCTCTGGGAGAATTTTAATAAGCCTTACTTGGACCAAGTGCCTATATTTGACCCAATCAATTATTGCTAGGAAGTCAGAATATTATTACTGCACTAGTTTAAGTCTGCTCTCTATTCCTGGCCATAGGTATAGGGCCAGGGTAAAATTGCCATGTATTAGCATCACTGCCCTACTATAATCTGGGGGGTGATGGGTTTGGGAAGAAGATATACAAGACCAAGCAAACTCTCCTAGAGGCCCTATTCCAAAAACAGCAGGCAGATTCATAGGTGGTGGTTCCACACCAAGAAGAATATTTTGTCAATTATGCAGGGATGTTTTGGATAATTCCAGTTTTTCCAACAGTGAGCAAAGCTTTGTTGTGAGGTAGAAAGCAATATATCACCAAAAGTGATTAAGGACAAACTACAAAATCATTTATGTATTGTATAGGAAGAATTTGGAAAATGTCTTAAGAGATTGGACTGATTTACCTTCTAAGATCCACTTCAGTTTAATATTTGATAATGCTTAGTTTATTTCATTTCATCCATTCACTGATTCATTTCACAATTTTCAGTTCGGATCTTATTTATGTTACTGTGCTACTTGTTTAGGGTACAAAAGAATAAGATATATGCCCTCAAGGTATATATACATTTGATTATATATTTTATATTTTTAGTAATACCAAGAAATTTTAACCCAAGGCCTAGAAGTTACATGTCCATGAGAATAAAAATATTCCTTTCCTGTTTACCACATGTTCTATATTAAACCATACCAGTCATAAAAACAAGCCCCACTTACACTTCCATGCTGCCATTCCCCTGCATATTCTTTTTACTCTTTGTAAAGAGACCTAAAGGAAAGGTAGAGTAATAACATAAAATGCAATATAATGTCTCCTTTTACTTCTCATCCCCAAATTTACTTATTCCTTCTCCCTATGCTTTCTTATATAAATTCTGCCTTGAGTGCTGCTTTCACAAAGAACCTGGTTTGTCTAATCTTTTAGTTTGGTTTATACAATAGATTTTTTATGACACTGTTGAAGGTATTGCAAAATAGTAATGAAAAGTGCAGGAAGACAGGGCATTTTTCTACATCATTCCTATCTGTACCTATAATAGTTTCCTTTATAAATCTTTAAGCTCTATTCCTCTGATTTCTAATCTCTTCTCTTTCTTTAATGACTTTCTATTGACTTTATGTCTATATTACATTCAACAGATTAGAGTTAAGATGCATTAAATATTATATCTCATGGTTTTACTAAAGCTGAGCACATCTTCAGAAAGATTAAATATCATCTCTTCCTACAAATCAAATTAGTACTGAAAAAGCCAGTTTCTACACATTTATTCATAAAGATATCTCTACTGTATTCTGAATTTGTCTAAGAAATGAGCTTTCACCTTTTGATAATTACATGAGGCATAAAGAAAGGCAAGCAAATCAAATCAGCTTTTATGATGTTAAATTATTTCATAGGTCAATATCATGTATTAAATTATGATTTCACCTCTGGGTCACATCAAATGATTTTACAGTGAGTGTACTGAGAAACATTTACATTTGCTGTAAAATATGAACTACTTAAATCGTTCATATTCAGTAACTACTTTATGTCTCAAAAGTAAAATAACAAACTCTTATGAATTTGAGCTTTAAAATTCTTACAGAAGAAATACTTTATAAATTAGAAAATATTACATCATTTTAATATGGGGTAGTTTTTGCTCCTGAAGAAACGTGCCTTTTGATTTTACTTTTTTAGGACTTTCCTAACTATGGATCACTTCAAATCTATTTCTGATAGACATTTTGTGGAATACAACAAAAATTTGAGAATAACCCCTCCCCTCTCAAAGTTTCAGTTTATTTGGAGATACTACTGTTTGATGAAATAAAGGCATCCTGACCCAAGGAAAACAAAAATGATAGCTGTTACTAATACATACTGTCTCTCAAAGTCACTCAGTCATGTTGTACTCTTTGCAACCCTATGGACTGTAGCCCACCTGGCTCCTCTGTCCATGGACTTCTCCTGAAAGACTGCTGGAGTGGTAGCCATTCTATTCTCCAGGGGATCTTTCCAACCCAGGGATCGAACCCTGGTCTCCTGTATTGCAGGCAGATTCTTTACCATCTGAGCACCAGGGTGGCCCCACTAATACATATTACATATGCATTTACTCTTCACAACAACCTATGAAGTTTGTACAATACTGGCCCTATTTTGCAAGGGAGAAGACACTCAGCAGTGTCTTGTGGCTGCCAGTGCAGAACCAGATTTAGCCCTGAAGTCAACCACCACTCTATACTCCTGCTAAAGAGGGCCAGTGTTCCTAAGATGACACAAAAGAGCAAAAGAGTCTTCAGGACCCTCTAAGGTGCTATTGTTTTAAGGTTAAAAATAAATATGCAATTTTCGTCAATTATTTGTTAAATGTAAACCTGGTTTGACTTTGGAATCAGTGGGAAATTATTTCAAAGTCTCTGTTTGAGACTATAGAATTACTCTCAAAATTAAATAGATTTAAAGCTTAAATGTTAAAGAAAAGCAAGCAGCTAGAGATTGTTTATGTAAAATAAGATGAGAAGGGCCTCTGAGCACAGCACCAAAAACACATTAACATTCTAGAGATAAGGCTCCACAAAAATTTAGTCACCTAGCTATGAAAAGGGCTTCCCTAGTAGTTCAGCCAGTAAAGAATCTGCCTGCAAAGCAGGAGACCCCAGTTCTATTCCTTGGTGGGGAAGATCCCCTGGAGAAGGGATGGGCTACCCGCTCCAGTATTCTTGGGCCTCCCTGGTGATTCAGACGATAAAGGATCTGCCAGCAATGCAGGAAGCCTAGGTTTGATCCCTGGGTTGGGAAGATTGCCCTGGAGGAGGGCATGGTAACCTATTCTTGCCTGGAAAATCCCATGGATGGAGGAGCCTGGTAGGCTGCGGTCCAAGGGGTCACTAACAGTTGGACATGACTCAGCAAGTTCACTTTCACTTTTCATGTCCATGCATTGGAGAAGGAAATGGCCACCCACTGCAGTGTTCTTGCCTGGAGAATCCCAGGGGCAGGAGAGCCTGGTGGGCTGCTGTCTATGGGGTTGCACAGAGTCAGACACGACTGAAGCGACTTAGCAGCAGCAGCAGGAGCATAGGGGAGAGAAAATAGCATAATATGAATAACATACATTTCTCTTTTGGAAAGGAAATTATAAAATTTTTTAAAAAGACATCTTTTAATTCAGGGAACCATACTTAAAGAGATAGAAAATGAAAAATCACTTCTACCTAGAAATTCTTTTTATTCAGGTACCCATGCTGTAAATCACTTATCTTTATTAATCATTCAAACTAGAGGATGTAGAATATTTGTAACCCCTAGGATCAAAGAACTTATTAAGAAAAGTAAGCTTGAACTTGATTGCCTCACTGTGAGAGTTAAGTTCTAATGTGCTAGGTTTTAGACTAGTCATTCTATGTAAAAAGATAAGCATCTCCTCATAAAATGATTTTCTTTCCTACCTAAAATGTAACCTTTTTGTTTTTCAACACTTTCAGAACATGTAGAGATAATTATGAGATATGATAAGGAACAACGACTATAAGAAAAAGTTTTGGTTTATAAATTGAATTTATTTTAATCACTTCAGATATATCGGCACCTACAAAGAATTATCTCTCAAAAAGATTAGCCTTTGTTTTTCCAAAATTGAAATATGCCAGAACAGCCTTGCTTGAATAAAAAGCAGGCCTGTGATAGCTTCTAAACCTAAACATAATAACCCTATTGTGTGACTTTATTCATTCTTAAATGACATTTTTCTTCATTTTTTAATAACGGTTTTATCAGCAATAAACATATTAAGTTCACAACAGAGCACTTTTGATTAAATAGTCTTTATATCTTAACTATCCTGAATTATATTTGAGGGTGTGAGAGTCAACACTATGTGTTCATTGCATAATTTTCTCTTTCTGGGCACATAGGAAAACTAAATTACAGCAGTCCTTGACCTTATACACATTCCGTTTGCTCTTTCAGCCTTCTTTTCCTTTCCACAGCAACATTGGAACCCACATGTTCTACATCTTAGATCTACAGTGATAGAAGCTAGGTTCCTGGGCTATCTCTTACAAAAGACCCACTTAGGAAAACTGCCTGGTCTACATCACAGTGACATCATTACAAAAGAGATATTTGTTTCATTAAATCATTGTGGTTTTGGAATTTTTACATAATGTAGTCTCAACCATTCTAATAGAGGTTTGCATTATTAAAGCAATTAGCTGATTTAAAATATCGATTGGTAGGTAAAACCATCATTATTTGAAAATGAAAAAGAGCAATAATAATGAAAATGGCTGAAATGATGACTCACTGTTATCAAAACTAAAGAATCAAGTCGATGTAAGTGAACTATAAGTGATTATTCCTTTAACAGTGTTTTGGTAGAATATGGAAAATAGATCTCTTGTGTTTTATAAAGTTCTCTTTGTTGAAAGCTAAGAACATGTTCTGTATGGTAAAGCATGTTCACATTTTCCTTGGAATAGCTGAATTACAGAATTCTCAGTTATGAACATATTTTGATTTTGAATTTAGGAACATGATTTTTCATAGAAAACACAGTCATACTGTATTATTTCACATCTGGCCATTTGTATACCACCATCATTTTTTTGTTGTTATTAGGTTCATATATTCCCTATGCTTTCAGTTCAGTTCAGTTCAGTTCAGTCACTCAGTCGTGTCCGACTCTTTGTGACCCCATGAATCGCAGCACGCCAGGCCTCCCTGTCCATCACCAACTCCCGGAGTTTACTCAAACTCATGTCCCTCGAGTCGGTGATGCCATCCAGCCATCTCATCCTCTATTGTCCCCTTCTCCTCCTGCCCCCAATCCATCCCAGCATCAGGGTCTTTCCAATGAGTCAGCTCTTCGCATGAGGTGGCCAAAGTACTGGAGTTTCAGCTTCAGCATCAGTCCTTCCAATGAATACCCAGGACTGATCTCCTTTAGGATGGGCTGGTTGGATCTCCTTGCAGTCCAAGGGACTCTCAAGAGTCTTCTCCAACACCACAGTTCAAAAGCATCAATTCTTCAGCGTTCAGCTTTCTTCACAGTCCAACTCTCACATCCATACATGACCACTGGAAAAACCATAGCCTTGACCAGATGGACATTTGTTGGCAAAGTAATGTCTCTGCTTTTTAATATGCTATCTAGGTTGGTCATACCTTTCCTTACAAGGAGTAAGCCTCTTTTAATTTCATGGCTGCAATCACCATCTGCAGTGGTTTTGGAGCCCCCCAAAATTAAAGTCTGACACTGTTTCCACTGTCTCCCCATCTATTTCCCATGAAGTGATGGGACCAGATGCCATGATCTTGGTTTTCTGAATGTTTAAGCCAACTTTTTCACTCTCCTCTTTCACTTTCATTAGGAGGCTCTTTAGTTCACTTTCTGCCATAAGCGTGGTGTCATCTGCATATCTGAGGTTATTGATATTTCTCTCAGCAATCTTGATTCCAGCTTGTGCTTCCTCCAGCCCATCGTTTCTCATGATGTACTATGCATGTAAGTTAAATAAGCAGGGTGACACTATATAGCCTTGAAATACTCCTTTTCCTATTGGGAACCAGTCTGTTGTTCCATGTCCAGTTCTAACTGTTCTTCCTGACCTGCATACAGGTTTCTCAAGAGGCAGGTCAGGTGGTCTGGTATTCCCATCTCTTTGAGAATTTTCCACAGTTTATTGTGATCCACACACTCAAAGGCTTTGGCGTAGTCAATAAAGCAGAAATAGATGTTTTTCTGAAACTCTCTTGCTTTTTCGATGATCCAATGGATGTTGGCAATTTGATCTCTGGTTCCTATGCCTTTTCTAAAACCAGCTTGAACATCTGGAAGTTCATGGTTCACATATTGCTGAAGCCTGGCTTGGAGAATTTTGAGCATTACTTTACTAGTGTGTGAGATGAGTGCAATTGTGCAGTAGTTTGAGCATTCTTTGGCATTGACTTTCTTTGGGATTGAAATGAAAACTGACCTTTCCCAGTCCTGTGGCCACTGCTGAGTTTTCCAAATTTGTTGGCATATTGAGTGCAGCACTTTAACAGCATCATCTTTCAGGATTTGAAATAGCTCAACTGGAATTCCATCACATCCACTAGCTTTGTTTGTAGTGATACTTTGTAAGGCCCACTTGACTTCACATTCCAGGATGTCTGGCTCTAGGTGAGTGATCACACCATCATGATTATCTGGGTCGTGAAGATCTTTTTTGTACAGTTCTTCTGTGTATTCTTGCCACCTCTTCTTAATATCTTCTGCTTCTGTTAGGTCCATACCATTTCTGTCCTTTACCGATTCTATCTTTGCATGAAATGTTCCCTTGGTATCTCTAATTCTCTTGAAGAGATCTCTAGTCTTTCCCATTCTATTGTTTTCCTCTATTTCTTTGCATTGATCACTGAGGAAGGCTTTCTTATCTCTCCTGGCTATTCTTTGGAACTCTGCATTCAAATGGGAATATCTTTCCTTTTCTCCTTTGCTTTTCGCTTCTCTTCTTTTCAACAGCTCCTCCTCAGACAACCTCCTCAGACAACCATTTTGCCTTTTTGCATTTCTTTTCCATGGACATGGTCTTGATCCCTGTCTCCTGTACAATGTCACGAACTTCTGTGCATAATTCATCAGGCTCTCTGTCTATCAGATCTAGTCCCTTGAATCTATTTCTCACTTCCACTGTATATTCATAAGGGATTTGACTTAGGTCATACCTGAATGGTCTAGTGGTTTTCCCTACTTTCTTCAGCCCTATGCTTTAAGTAAAGCAATTATACCAATTCACATTTTAATATATATTTTCTACTAGATATTAAAATAAATACTTAGCTATTATTAATGCAAATGATCAAGGATGGTCACAAATTAGTCTTGTTGTCACCAGTGATATAAATACCCCTCTTAGAAACCACTCTTATAATAAAGGATGGTTAGGTTCCCAGGTAACCACATCACATCCACATTTCCCCCAAATAACACCAAGTTTGTTAAAATATTGCTATATCAGATAGGTCTGTTGAAATATTAATTTGTATCTATTCTCCCCATATGCTCCTCCCACACCCTTCTCCCATTTTTATCTCATAACAAGATTTCGTAGTTCTCTGCTGCAAGGGTTTTGGACTGGAGGAAAGCACAGGCAGCTTGAGATGACTTTGATCTTTAACTCAAGGTGTGTCCTGAAGATGAAGTTAGGATCAGTAAGAAGTATTTAGTTAGGATCAGTTTAGAAGTTTTCCCCAAGACTTGATGGTAGAGGTCTGTGAGTCCAGGAAGGCTCTGGCAGTAACCAAGGAGGTGACCAGACCTGCGGCAGGGGGATGACTGTTAGGAGCAGTCAGAAGGCTGCCTCACAGGCATGAGGACTTCCAGTTGCACCCAGTGTGTGCACTCCTGGGGGGCAGACCTGTGTAGTCAGCCAAGCCTCCGAAAAGCCTGGAACTCCCGTTGGACCACAGCACGCATGGGAGACAGTGTCTGGGTGGGACTCTTAAATTTCCATATGCTCTTGATGCAGCTACAGACCCCAGACACTTGGTACAAATGGTTTGATCTCATTTGCGGAGTGGGACAGAGATGACACCAGATGACACCAGAGTGAATAAAAGTAAATTTCCTGCTAAAATGGTGGAATGGGGCCACGAATGGAATCTAGTTGATTTAGGGGGAAATTTTAAGTGTGGTATTCTTTATACAGCTCAGTTTGTACACTAAGATCTATGCTTTTCTACACTAATAAGATCATTCTGCCAATAGAATCTAACCACATTTTAGCAGTTTTTCTAAGGGAACTGTGTTTTACTTTAAGATTGCAGTTCTATATTTCTCCAACCCAGATGTTAGTATTAGCCCCTCATGTCATCTCCCTATACACACACACACCTACCCACACACACACAGACGAACACACACCCCAATACAATACTCCTAGGCGTACAAGCCAGTGAGGGCTCCTCCTTCTAATTTTTCACACTGTAGGATCCTTAGCCAACAGAGATAGAAATCTCTTTTGAAAAACACATATAAAAACTTCTCTAAAGAAGGACTGAACAAACAATGGGGAAAGCCTTACCATTTATTATCATTGGTAAGAGAAACCATAGAAAATACTTTGGAAAGTGGTATGCCTTTGCTCGTTGATTTAATTACTGTTTTATAAGGTATCAACAAGTAGCTCCCTTGAAACTGTTCAGATCTATTATCTGTTAAGAAACTTAAGTGTTGACAACTCAGGTACATTGATTAACATGGTATTATGATACATAAAATATGACCTTTCCAGAGGTTTGTTTATTGCCTTTATAAAAGTGTCTGTGTGTTAGTCGCTTAGTGGTGTCTGACTCTGCAACTCTATCGACTGTACGTAGCCCACCAGGCTCCTCTGTCCATGGAACTGTCCAGGCAAGAATACTGGAGTGGGTAGCCATTCCCTTCTCCAGGGTATCTTCCCTGCCCAGGGATCAAACCCAGGTCTTCTGCATTGCAGGCGGATTCTTTACCATCTGAGCCACCGGGGATCCGGCTTTATAAAGAAAAGACTCTAACATTATCAACTTTTCTAAGGTTATATTTGAATAATGAAAGTGAAAGTGAAGTCGCTCAGTCGTGTCTGACTCTTTGAGAATCAATGGACTGTAGTCCACCAGGCTTCTCCGTTTTCCAGGCAAGAATATTGGAGTGGATTGTCATTTCCTTCTCCAGGGGATCTCCCCCACCCAGGGATCAAACCCAGGTCTCCCGCATCGCAGGCAGACGCTTTACCCTCTTGAGCCACCAGGGAAGCCAAAAGCTACTCAATGTTTGTTAACATTAGTGTAGATATTTTAATGACACTAATCAAAATTTGTTAATTCTTCTAATGCAACACTCTTCATTCTGCCTGTCATTTTTATAAATTTTGTAGGAATCCTGAGTTTTCCCACAAGGGATATTTAAGTTCTACTGAGAATTGTTAGCTAGTGCTGATTTTTCTGCTTTTGCTAAAGGATATCCATGCCTTGGCATGGCGCCTCCAGAGTATAGCTGATTTGTATTCATCCAGATTCCCTAAATGATCTTCCCCCAAATGCAAGCTACCGAATTAATACAAACCATATGTTACTAAATAAGAAAGAATTCTAGCTCATATGAGCTACCAAATTAAAATTTAATAAAAATGGTAAGACTAACTCTCTCTTGAATATGACCTCGGCAGAAGGTCATTATTTTTTCTCCTCGAAATTTCCTCAAACCCGAAATTGAAAACAGGTAATGTACTACCTCCACTGACCCCATCACCTTCTATTCAGTCAGTGTTCCTCTTCTTACCTTCTTTACCAGAGCCCAGTAAGTCATTCAAAGGGAAGGAAAATATGAGACTAAAACTAATAAGAAAATAAAGAAGAATAGGGTGAAGTTTGACAATGAAGCTTTATTTCCCTCTAACTATAGCTGTAAGCCATTAGTTGAAAAATTTAATAATATACTAAGGTTTCCTATTACACGTTTCATTCTAAACAGTAATGCACCTTAACAGCTTCCCACTCCATGATTGACCAGTAATTCAACAAGAGTGATTTCTTTGTATGGAAAGGTACTTTCTTATACATTAAAAAAAAAAAAAAATCAAAGTAGATGTCACTCTGAGGTTGTCATTATGCCATGGGGGGAAAGAAAGTAAGTAATGCTTTCATTAATGGTTCTGTTTTTGAAAGGTTTTAAAATATAAATATTTGGATTTTTTCAATTACTATGATTTATCAAAGATCTCAATACAAGCATTACTTAATATATTTTCAAGGATTTGTATAATTTTCACTACTACATGATTTTAAATAGTTAATATTTAGTGTAAAAATCAGAAATTCATCGAGTGGTATAGCTCTTGAGAAATACTAAGTCACATTGGAAAATTAAGCTCTTCACTTAATTTCCTATTTGTAAGTTATCGGTTAAGAGAAACAGTTTCTCTGTTTTAAGACAAACCAAAGATATAAATGAAAATAAATAAATAATAGCACCCAGTAAGAAATCTGTGCTTAGAAAAATAACTGAAAAATAGAGTGTAAATGTGTGGCCACCTGGAGAAGAAGAAAATCAAAAGCAATTGGCAGCATTCAGAATCTATTACAAAGGAGTTATGCAAGAGCTTCTTACTGCAGGTTTCTGTGGAAGTGTTCAAATTAGTGAGTAAAGAAACACATTACATACTACACATTTGGGCCTAGTGATATCATTTTATACATGATCTCATGGCATAATATTTGCTAACTAATATAAATTAACTTGGCTATAAATGTTATCATACTGATTGAAAATTTGCTAGCATACCACAAAAAACAGCCAGTTATAATGAATGACACAGTTTGATGAAATTGTCTAGAGCCAGAGGGATGATATTGGATCATCTGTGATACATCAGATTATAAAATGCAAAGAAATTAATAAATCTGAAAACAGTTGAGATATCAAACAGGTATAAAATAAAGAGTAGAAAAGAAAGGAGATGTAATGAAAATGACATAAGTCAAAGAAACCAGTAGAAGTTCATTATAGTGGGATCCAGAATGGTTCCCGTCATCATCACAAGTATAATTTTGACAAGTACATTCCCATTCGCTCCTTCCAAATCCGAATGGGGGAGGAGGGAGAGAAAAAATAATTTAAAATATTCTTTACCACTATTATCTAAATCAGTCCTTCAAAATTCCCCCCAAATGGCAATAGTTCCAAAATCAAATTCCATTACCAGTTGATGTTTTCCTGCTGTACTTTTGAATGAAGAAATATGTGTTTTATTTCTCTTTGAAGGTAGCCATAAAATTTTAAAATTAAACTTCTGTTCTTTAGCTACACTAGCCACTTTCCAGTACTCAGTAACCACACAGGTATCAGGTAGCCTCTGCATTTTAGAACAGTTCCATCATTGAAAAGTCTTTTAAACAACACTGTTCCAGAGCATGTCAGTAGAATATCATCATTTTCTATGCATATTTTCTAAACTGTATATTCATTTATTTATTCAAAAATACTCACTGAATATACCTTATATACTAGTCACCAAAAATACAAATATGAGTAAGACCCCCTTTTTAACCATTTAGAATCTTTCATAGGAGAATGTTAGTGACCAGATAGTCACAGTCTAGTGCCATGCCATGGACAGTTAATAGGAAGAAAGCAAAAAAAAAAAAAAAGTGATGCAGAAGAGTACTAAGGATTGATTACTGAGGTAATCAAGGTAAATATTTTTTTAATTAAGCCAGAAGAAGTAGAAACGGAGAGGAGAAGGAAGAACCAAAAGGTGTTTAAGAGGCATAAATAGTGTGATTTGGTGAGAAATTGAGTGTAATAGAAAAGCTTCTAGCTTGAGGGGATGAAAGAATCATACCATCATTATCCTGAATTGAGTCTATGTGAGGAAAAATTAGTAGGGTTTAGAAGAGAGATGACTTTCAATTTTTATATGTGGATGCTTTTTAATAGTTGTATGTATGTTTGTGCAAAATTCATGAGAAAGTTTGAGACTAGAGCTGAAGTTTTGGGTATTAATATTGTGGAGCTGGTAGTGGATGAAATCACACAACAACAAAAAGGAATGTTGTCAATGAAAGCCAAGAAAACAAACATTAAGAACTTGTTAGAGAAATTGCCGGAAAAACAGAAATGAATGAGATCATAGAAAACAAGAGAAAGGAATTTTAAGAAGGTGCCAACAACCTAAAGAGCTTCAAAAAAAAAGTTGCATAAGATAAAAACTAGGGGGAAAAAAATGTCCATTTAATGTGCCAATAGGTCAGGAGTGACCTTAACATGAACATTTACCTTAAGTGACATGAGCAGAAGATTGGTAGCAAGAAACCCATGAGTTAATATGTGGGGAAGAAGGAAAGATGTGAGTAGGACACTTTTTCTGGAAACTGAACAGATTTGAGATGGAAAGAGCTATACATGAAGTGATATGTAGATGCAGGAAGGGATTTTTACTCATTTGCTATTTCTATTATGGAAAAGGTTTGAGCATTTAGTTTAAAAGTTTCTGTGTCCATAGACCATGGGTCCACCTTAGCTGGTGTGGATTACTTATAGCTTACCTACAGAGCCACTGACCCTTGGCCAATGCTATGGAATGCATTAGCTAAAGATAAATGTTTTGAAACCATGGGCCTATAAATTGTTTCAGAACAAGATATATCAGCCTGCAAGTACTGTTTAGTAATAATAATTGGATTTATAATTGTACTTAATTTCAGAGTCTGGAGGAGGGGGCTTTCAAATTAAAGTCTGGCAGCATAGCTAGAATATACCTTTTATGAGGAGTTCATGATAAGAGATCTCCATCATGAGCAAATTTGAGTTTTCTGCTTAGGAGGTGCTTGAGATGTGTACACATATGGTTAGACCAAGAATACCTGTGTGACCCAGAGATGGGAGAATAAAGAAATCTATGCCTGAGATCTCTGGACCCTTCCCTGTGAATGTCTTTCTTCTATTGTTTCTGTGCTATATCCTTGCACACTTGTTCCAAGAGCATAAGCTAAGTAAACTAAGCTCTGTAAATCTGTGGAATACTGAGGGTGATTAACACATAATTAACACTGGCTAACATAATTTTAATAGCAAAAGTCCTCAGTTTTTCAGCCTCTTGAGTAATTTGTCACAAGTGTAATTTAGGGGCTCAATAATTACAATTACTGAGGCTAGGTTTTTTCTCAAGGAAAAAAAATAGAAATATAGTTACATTTTCACAAAACAAGTTTAAAAGAAAAAAAATTGTCCAGTTAACCATGAAATTTGTTACTAACAACAGCACAGGGATATTTGAATAACTGATTTTCCAGGCGAACTATTTGATTGGTTCATTAAGAGAATAATCTATTTTAGATATTCACACCTTCTTGGTTGTACTCTTTCACTGTATTTTCAGCTATTTATTCACCTCTCTATCTTCACTATGTAATTTCACATGCCCAAGCATCCCATCCATTTCTTTGGTTTATGATTAAAAAGCCAAAGTTTTTCCATCATCCTCAACAGTGGAGTGAATCCCTTCAGTTCACAGAGAAAACACTTTTAATTACCTCTGTTCACACAAAGATCCTATAAGTACTTAGGAAAGAAAGCCAGATGGCAATGTTCATAGATATAAACTAAGCGATACAAGTAGGAGACAGTTTAATAAAGTGCTAAAGGACATAGATTTAAAATCAGTTAGATGTGGAATAAAATTCCAGATGGGCTTCAAGGTATGACCCTGAGAAGGGTAATGAATTTGAGCATCAGTCTCCTCCACTGGAAAATGGTGAAAACAATAATGCTTCACAGTGTTACTATAAGGATTAATGTAACATATATATGCAAACTGTTTAGTCCATTGACGAGCATATAATAAGTGCTTAATAAATGGTAATGATTTAAATTCAGTGAATAAGGGTTCAATAGCAAAGTATATGTTTATGAATATAATCCTTAACCTTTCCAAATCTCTCCACATCTCAGTTTTTTCCAAATAGGAGAGTAAAATTAAATTTACTTAACTGAATTTTTATGAGCATGGAGGGACTGAATATATAAATGGTCAATGACCAGATCACATATAAAAATAGAATTCCAACCCACAATCTCTGCACCAAACCATCCAGAAGCCAAACCAAAGCCTCTGCAGCAAATCTTCCCCGAACAGTCAGTGCTTCGTCAGTTACTTCCAGCTCCCCTAATATCTGCCTGCACTTCTAATTTAGGACCAACCAGAGAAACCCAAATAAACTCCTCAAACCAACCTCAGAGGATGCTCCACTTGTAGTTAGCCCGCCTCTGGTTTCCCCATGTCAGCAGCTTCTGGTCAGAGCATACCTGAATCCTTTCTCTTTTCCACTATAAAACTTGACCACTCCTCTCTCTGTCTTTCAGTTTCTATCCTAAACAATGATGGTGGCTGACTCCCTTGCTATAGCAAGCTCTGGATAAAAAAACTGTTTTCATTTGGGTGGTCTTTTTTTCCACAACATTATAACTGAGTTTAACCTCAGTTCAATGCCAATTTTAAAAGGCCACATATATTTTATTAGTGTTATTATTGTGCAATAAACAGACATGATCATTAAGGCTCACCCATGCAACCACCTGCTTGTGGCTGTACTACTTTTCCATCAGGTATGTAATACAGATGCTCATGATCAATCCAGTTCTGTCCCTGCATTGTTAATCAAAACCCATTCTTTGCTGCTGTGAGAGTTCCAGGTGCTTAAACTCTCTTCTTTTCCTTTCTGATCATATGTCCTACCTTCTCTGTTTTGTCTGGACTCGTGTCTAGCATTCTAGCAATTCTCTAGTCAGCATTCTCATATACCTAGATAACTCTGAGTAGAAAAATACTCTTTTTTCCCCAGAAAGGGGACTCATTTCTTTTTGAGTGTTTCCCCACTCCATCCATGTGGTTTGATAGATGCTATGAATTCTAGTAGCCCATCCCAAACATGAATGCTGTAAAAACAGGCAGGTTGAACCAACTGGGGTCAAGAACAGTTGTCCTAGGGCATTTCTAGATTTTTCTTACTAGGTTTAAGACAGAATCTTTTAGTCTTAGAGCTCACAAATTCCCAATTTGTGAGATTTTCAGAGCTCTTGGAAGTCATGGTTCTAGCCTGGTGGAATAATACATTGTGAGAATGATGTCTGTATTCAAAAAGTAAAAGAAAGAAGAGTGTATGCAGATATCATTCACTGCTCTAGGAAACAGAGAAGAAAGAACAAAGTTTAGTTGAGTATGGGCTTACACTGAGTCTTAGACAAGAGCAGAGGAGAGAAAGCAGGGTTGTGGATAAGAGCCAATGCAGTTACCACCATGCCAAGACTTCACCCAGGGAGAAGGGGAGGATTAACTTCACACTCAGATTTTTAATAGTTTTGGAAACTAGCCAGATATGGTTAATAATAAAGCCTTCAGAATACAACAATAAAATGAGAACTGTTATATACCTGAGTATATATACATGAAAATGCAGCAGTCTCACATATAAATGTCTAGATAATTGTTCAGCATAAACTGAAAGTGAAAATCCTTCAGATTGTTGATGTGTCTTGACAATTAGCTATCCATTTTTCTCTGAGTTCTTGACTTTGGTAAGTTTGCTATTGGCATAGTAGGACCAAGAAAAATTATTGGGGTAGAGGGAGAATATCTCAAGAATGCTACACTTGGGTCAGGCTGCCCAGACATGTCATGCAGTAGTAAGTAGGCCTGGAAGCTACCAAATCAACTCACAAGTATTTGTTGAATAATCAATGAATGTCAAGAAAGAAATAATAGAAAATGCTTTGAATTGGGAGTCAGGAGACCCTTAGTCTTCCAGGTCTGAAATTTGCAAATTCTTGACTTTGATCAAGTCAATTAACAGGCTCTGAGCCTCGTTCTTCTCATCTGCTGAAGGGAGGGGTTACAGACCATCTCACTGGAGGCCTTATAGGAATCCAGCCACACAACAGGAGGTGAGCTGCATCCGGGAGCAAGCAAAGCTTCATCTGCTGCTCCCCATCGCTGGCATTACTGCCTGAACCATTCCCTTCCCCTCAAAAAAAAGTGTCCCAGAAACCAGTCCCTGATGCCAAAAAGATTGGGGACTGCTGAAAAGACAAAATCCCCAGCCTCTTTCCTAAGATGTGCAGTATTTGGGCAAGGCACTTGAAAGATGAAATATCAAAAGAGGAAATATAAATAATAATTCAAAGTAATAATACTCGAGCCCCACACTATTATAAGCAAAATAAAAGGTAGAAATAATTATTTTAAAAGAATAAGACCTTAGGGATTCAATTTTAGACAACGTGAAGTTCAACTGGGCGGCCAGTGGAGGGAGACTTCCCCTGCCTGCCTAAGGCCCTGAGGATTTTTCTCATATGCTCGCTGAGTGACAGTTTCGCCTCAGCCTCCAGAAGGAGACTGATAGCTAAGGGATGGACCGAATGGGATAGTAACCCAGGCGGAGGCGGCCCAGGGTACTCGGGTCTGTATGCTGCCGTGTGGGCGGCTGGAGAGCTGGGAGCTCCGGACTCACCAGCTCATCTGTCTCACCGCGCTTCGCCTGTCCACCCCGCCGGCTCCGCTGCGCCCGCGACCGAGGCCCCCGGGTCGGTTACCCGGTGTTCAGGCAACAGCGGCGGCAGCCGCTTGGGACCGCGGGCTCGCGCTCTGCGGTGCCTACTAGCCGGTCCTGTGCCAGCCCCGCGTTTCCTCTGCGGACCCGTGCTGCCGGGCTCTGCGCGCGCTCTAGGCTATTCGGCGCCGCCAGCTCCCCACTCTTATTTCTTTTCTAACCAGTTCAATCCCACCAGACTCCTTTTGGTCTGTAGTGAAGTGGGACGCGGAGGTGGGGGGTGGGGGGCGGGGGAGGGGACGACAAGCAAACTGTAGCAGTTATGATTAGAATCAGGATCAGATTTCTTTAGGGCTTTCCAGGTGGCGCGATAGTAAAGAAGCTGCCTGCCAATGCAGTAAGACGCGGGTTTGATGCCGGGGTAGGGAAGATCCCCTGGAGTAGGAAATGGCAACCCACAGTCCATGGGGTCACAGGGTCGGACACGACTGAGCACGTGCCCAGAGTTCTTTAAGGTGAAACAGCAGAATTCCACTTCTTTGCTCCTGAATGGGAAGTTTCTGATATCCTACCCTCATCGTCTCCTCTTAAGAGAAAATCTTGCAGCCTCTGCTGTCCCAGTGTGAGGACTACAGGTGATAAGATCCTTTTGGTTTGATTGTTAGTTCTAAGGTGACGTTAGTACTGAGAAACTTGAACAAACTACAAGGAAGGATAGGAAATATTTGCTTTGCGTCCGGAGGTTGAGGTGGGGAAAGTGATGAATTGAAGACATCTATGGGTTTATTTCTAATAAAACAAATTTTTGAAGTGTGATTCGTCTAAAAAAACCTTAAGTGTCACAAAACACATACCTAAACTTTGTTTCCAGCTCAGTGAAATATACTGTGACCTGAAGTTAAAGTGTTTTCAAAGAAAGAGTCTTGTGCATTACAGTATGCTCACCAAATGTCTTCTTGGATAAAATCAAACACTAAACGATGGAATTGAAGATGGTTAAAAACATAAGATCAGAATAAAGATTAGTATTCTTATGTAGTCAAATCATACTTTCAGGCAACACTGGATACAGGCAAAGGTCTGGCAAGGTTAAGGAAGCAAAATCTATTACCTTAAGAGACAATTCAATTAGTAATCCTTTTTAGGGGAGGGGAGTCTGCAAGGCCATACCTGGAATAAGATCATTCCAGCCAAAGATGTAAAAGAGGAAGCAATAACAAGCAACCTGGAGAGAGGTCTTAATCTTAAATTCATATATGCAGAAGCAGAGCTCTTTTTGTAATTAAAAAATAGATTCCAGAATGCACTCTCCAGTTTCCCATCTTCCTCCATTAATTATTTAAATTTGACATGTTAGCAATACAATGTTAAATTTAAACCAAATGAATCATTTGCATACCAGTAAATATATATTCATGAGGGTTCAAATCATCTAAGTGAATATATTAAAACAATAGCTAGCCTTTTTTCCACCAAAAAAACTTTACCTACTAGAAACTTCTTTCTTGAAATTTTTTCACTTAATTAATTAGAACTCACTGATTCATAATTCCTATACATGCAATTATGGTAGAATTCTAAAGTGAACCCCAAGGACCCTGACTCCCTGGTATACATACTTTGAATACTTCTGGGCTTTTAATAGGATGGATTGTATTCTGGTAATTAGCTTGCTATATGACACCATTGGCTTTAAGGGAGATTATCCAGGGTGAGTTGGATTTAACTGGGTGAACCATTGAAAGGGGCTGGCCTCCTCTTGGAGTCAGAGATTTGAAACTTCAGAGGAGCATTGGACACAAGGGATATTCTTTTTGTCAGCTTTGAGGATTGAGAGGGCCTTAGCAAGAAATGTAAGCAGCCTCTAGGAGTTGAGTATGGTTCCAGCTGACAACCAGCAAGGAAACTGAGGACCTCAGTCCTACAACCTTCAAGGAACTGAATTTTACCAACAATCTAAATGGGCTTAGAAGAGGACACTGTGTTCCAAATGAGAATATATCCTGCCAACACCTTGATTTTAGCCTTGTGAACCCTGAGCAGACCACCCAGTTAGCCTCTCCTGGATTTCTGACCTACAGAACTGTGAACTAATTGTGTTGTAGGCTGCTACATTTGTGCTATTTGTTACATAGCAATAGAAAATTTATACACCTATTAACTTACTTCAAATGAACAAAACTGGGAATTTTTTAATAAAGATACAGGGTTATCTCAGGAAACCCAGGGCAGGATTGTAGAAGAAACTCAAATGGACCAAACATCAGACACTGCAAAATGAAATCAGTACTAGACCTAGTGTCATAAAGAACACAGTGGATAAGGTTATCTTATTAGCAAATAGGAAAAACAGATTTTTTATGAAAATAAAACAGAAGTAGCTGATTTTTCTATAGCAAGAATAAAGGATAGATTGAAATATTAACCATACATACAGAAAATAATGATCAAATACACTCCCTGCAAAACTATCACTCAAGAATGAGAACAACAACAAAAACTCCATATTTTGAAAAAAAATGAAATTTACCATTGGCAGAGCTATACTGAACTATGTGCTTTAGGAAGAATGAAACTAATAAAGCTATTGAAAAGATGTGTGGTTAAATCTAAACAACCTGGCTATATGACAACAGTCAATCATCCACTTGTCTTCCAATTGTCCTTGGCTTTCTCTTCCTAATAATCTCCTATCCAATTAGTCCTTAAGACCTACACATGCAACTGTTTTAATATATCTCCTGACAGTACTAGACTATTTCAAGAATTAGATTTAACAACAAAGTGCTCTGGGCCTCTTCTTTATTACTTACACTGGAATTATTTAGAGCTGCTTTTAGATTAACTAAATGCATACCACACCTGCCATAGAAAATTGGCTGAATACTCCTATTTATTAATAATAATGTTTTATTAAGATGGACCAGACGGGTCCTCAGCAGACAATTGGAATTGGCATCTAATTATATCTAACAGAGTGGCATGATATAAATTTTTTTAAATTAAAAATTATTGTCTTTGGCAGACATTCTCCAAAATTCAATTTGCTTACATCAAATTACTTCTTACAGCAACTTAGCTCATTTTTATGTTGTAAGTAATTCATACTGATGTACAGTGAGAAAATAAGACATTCAAAAAGAGCACTACTGATGTTTTTCTATAATGATATATGATTCAAAATATTTCAAGATCAGAACCATTTTGCTCTATCATCAATGGTATAGAATTCAAAGGTAGTCTTATCTCTATTCATGTGCTAAAGATTACCATTTATGCTTTCTAAATTAAATTTTAAATGACCCTAAAGGCTTAACATGTTTAGAGATATCTCTGTTGCCACCCTCTGTAAATTGTGGTAATTTATCCAAGTGAGTGCATCTGAATTTTCATCATAAGATTACATCCATCTCATCTGCTTTTAATAAAGCATATGGATCTGCTTTCAATCCATATGCATTATAAAATACCTGCAATATAGTACTTCATCAGAGTACATAACCTCAAATTCTCTCTAGGCAGTTTTATTAAAAACTTGCCTGAAGGGATACTAGATGCAGAATATTTGTTGTTTTAAAGATGCAAAGTTATCTGCCTTTTCTAAATGTTTACAGCTCTTTTCCAGAATCAGATGCAGCCCACGTCAAATTACCTATTTGAACATTATTAGCTTCCCACATAATGGGATCATTTTTACTGTGACATTAATCTTTCAACTTTTATCAAAAAGCACTCTGATTAAAAAGACATATGAAATGTGCCAATGCACTAATAATGGATGATAATGTCCATCGTATCACTCAATGGACCCATACAAAATTCTGTGTAAGAAATTGGGTATCTGTGTGTGTATATGAGAGAGAGAGAGAGAGAGGGAGTGGGGGAGGAAGGGAGGGAAGGAAAGAGAGGTTGAGGAGACAGTATTAAAAGAGATTAAACAGGCAGTTGTTTAACTCAAGAAATCAGTATAAACTGTGTATAAATTATGAGATTTATATAGATATCTGAGTCTCTCCTTTTATCTTGTCTGCCAGACTCTAAGCTTAGTTTTAGCAACCATATTAGCCCTTTGGCCTTTATTTTCTACTGCAATAAACATTGCATTTGTTTTCATAGTATATTTTTATTGTTTGCATGTGTGCATGCTAAGTCACTTCAGCCATGTCCAACTCTTTGTGAACCAATGGACCATAGCCCAATAGGCTCTTTTGTCCATGGGATTCTCCAGGCAAGAATAGGAGTCAGTTGCCATGCCATCCTCCAGGGGATCTTCCTGACCCAGGGATTGAACCTATAGGACCTTACATTTGTTGTGAGAAACAATGACTTATATCAACATAAATCAAATGGTTTTATAAAGGATACTGCTCAATATAACCCGTGAAAGTCCTATCATTCAATAAGCTATAAACATTAATTTCTGCACAACTGGGGGAAAATAAGTTGCTATTTCTCATACAGTCATGATGCCGTCTGGTCCATAACACTGTCTTAGCACATTGAAATGTTGCCTATAAGATAGCGTTGACTAAAGCAGAATCTAGTGTGTTAGAATTAATCTCAGTAGTGAAAAGTAGCAGACTTGCAGTCTGCTGAAGGCACAGTACTCACATCTCCAACCTAAGCAGCATAGTGAAGAATTATTCTGGTGGTTTTGGTATATTAGCTATGCCAGAATCCCTATCTCAACTATGTGTGCAAAGCAGAACTTTTGGTACCAGGCACCATATTAGATTTGAATGTCTTTACCTCTTGATTTTTCCATCCCCTTTCAAGGGGTAGAGTCCTAATATTCTTATGGGAAACTGTCTCATCATCAAACAAGTCATGTAAGAGAGATGAATAGATAAATAAGTACATCCATACATATATCATGAGCAAGTCTCATGAAGTACCTTTCATTAAAAACATTAATGAAAGGGGAATAAAAGAATCTCCTATCTCTGCTCAAAGCTGTGTATCTGTGATCAATGAGAAGGATCATTTGTAATTTCTAAGTTTACTCATTGATATTTTGCTTTTCCTGAGAAAGTTTTGGATAACAAATTGTATTATTTATGCTATTATCTATTTGTGCACCGTTGGTGGTGTGGTGGTGAGTATAGCTGCCTTCCAAGCAGTTGATCCGGGGTTGATTCCTGGCCAATGCAGTGGGCCGACTTGGGCTGCCCTGGTGGCTCAACTGGTGAAGAATGTCGAATACTGCCACATGCCAGCCTCTGTCCATTTCTCTACTCAGATCTACCTCTTCGGTAGATATTATCCCCCCCTTTTTAAGTGAGATTGTCATTTAGAATAAGTTCAATGACTGGCCCAGAGGCACAATTAGTAATTAATGAAGTAATACTCACACAAAATTGTGACTAAAATCAGTGCTCTTCACAACACACCACTCACAGAGCCTGTTTTATAGGAAAATATAAAAGCTCATCCCCAAATAGGTGTTTAATTATTGTTTACTCCACTTAGGTCCTGTGAAACATGAACCAGACAAGATCGTCATAATAATCAAGAAGGACATGAGGTTCAGAGTCAGAAGGAAAAAAAAACCTCTTTTCTTTAGTTGGGATTCTGTCAGGAAGTAGATGAAACACTCAAGAAACAACTGTTTTAGTTTTGTTTATTAAACTTATTTACACAGAGCACCAGACAGTATAGAATTATAGAAGCAGTATAGAATTAGTTGAAAGCAGACTTAGATTAGTTGTAAATGTACTCTGAAAAATCTATGGGAATTCCTAAAAACGTCTCTAAGTGTATTTGATATCATTAAAGAAAAGAGAAAGTGGAATCATACAAAACGCCCAATGAAACCCCCCAAAAGGCAAAAACAAAGGGGAAGACTTTTTAAAAAGAAAAAAATTCAACAAACTGAAAACTGATATTATCTGACTTCAAAACTACTATAAACCTTCACTAATCAAGCAGTGTGATTTTAGTAGGAGAACACACAAACAGATCAATGGAACAAAATAGAAAGCCCAGACATAGACCCAAACAAATACAGTCAATTAATCTGTGACAAAAGAGCAAAGGCAATTTCAGTGGAAAAAATATAGTCTTTTCAACAGATGATTCTGGAACTACTAAATGTGCTCAGTCACTCAGTTGTGTCTGACTCTTTGTGACTCCATGGACTGTAGCCCACCAGGCCCCTCATTCAATGGGATCTTCTGGGCAAGAATATTGGAATGGGTTGTTGTTTCCTTCTCCAAACTACTAGATATCCACAAGGTTAAAAAAAAAATTAGACCCTTCCCCAAAATATTAGCTTAAAATTGATCATAAGCCTCAGTGTAGAATGCAAACCTATAAAACTTCTAGAAAATAACAAAGGAGAAAATCTAGGTGACCTTAAGTTTGGTGGTGACTTTTTAGATACAACATCGTAAAAGGACAATCCATGAGAAAAAAAATTGATAAGTTGGACTTCATTAAAATGAGAACTATCTGCTCTTTGAAAGATGCTATTAAGAGAATGAAAAGTCAAGCCATAGACTGGGAGAAAATATTTTCAAAACATATATCTTATATAGGACTGGCATCTAAAATATATTGTAAAACTCTCAAACCTCAACAACAAGAGAGCAAGCAACTCTTTTTATTATTATTAATGGCCCAAAGGTCTGAACAGACACTATAACTGAGTTCTGATATCTGTGAAAGGAGAGTGGTAAGATGAGGCTATAGTGCAGCCCTGAGAATGTCTCGGCCAAACCAGGGGCGGAATCCAGGGCCACAGCTGTCCCTGATAGGAGTCCCATTTGGAGCAGCAGTGGCTTGGTTCTAGCAGCTGCCTTGGTATCACTGTCATACTCAGTGTGAAAGCTATGAGGCATCCCAAAGTTGCATCACAGGCTGACAGCTAATTACACTAACTATATTATATCCTTTCTCCCAGGGTCATCTAAGCTGGGCATTTCCATGGCTTTCAAAGTAGTTCTGAGTAATTATTTGGTGTTCTAGTTCAGATGTACATTCCAAGAGAAATCCATTTAACAATCCAGGAGCAGTTATTCAAATAGACAATAATTTTCAGCAGAATAGATCATGAATTTTGACAAAATGCAATATGAGCTCTAGGGCAGCTTCCCAGTGGCTCTGTACAACACCTCAATTTGTGACAGACTCCCTTAATACTGTCACATTCACCATGACAGAAGGCAAGAAGCAGGATAGTTGACACCCTCAAGATGCGGCACAGCACTTTACAGCTCCTGGTACAGTTGGAAACTGGCAGCATTAGGGTCACCTGATAAATAGATCAAGGCAGCACAAACAGAGTTAGTATATGTTGCCTTCAATATCCAAAGAGGTCCACCAAGTGACTTGCTTCTTTGATTAGTGATGAGGTGCCACCATTTGTATTTCACTTCCTAGGTGGTCTAGTGGTAAAGAACCCACTTGCCAATGCAGGAGAGACAGGAGACCCGGGTTCAATACCTGGGTTGGGAAGATTCCCTGAAGGAGGGCATGGCAACCCACTCAGTATTCTCGTCTGGAGAATCCCAGGGACAGAGGAGCCTGGCAAGCTACAGTCCATAGGGTCACACACAGTTCAACACAACTGAAGTGACTTAGCACATAGAAAGTAACTTCACGTGCTCAAGACCACCAGACCCTTAGCAGCTTCATATATATAGTATTTACGTCATACTGGAGAATTCCAATTCTCTGGAATCAGTGTGGTTTACTAAGGCACCTAGGGAAATTTCATTTTCTTAATCATCCGTAAAAGTAGCATTATTTCATTAACACAAGGAAGTTGTATTGTATGCTCTGGAACTTGTCAAATGCTAAAGGGTCCTTCAGACTAAGAAAAGAGAAGTGAAGATTTGGCATATTGTTATGGCAGGAAGTGAAGGCATGTTGCTGTCTTCCAAGTTAATTTCAACTTGTTTCTGATTATCTTTGCTGATAGGAGTGGAAATAAGAGCATTTGTTAAATCTGTGCATGAATAACCTGGACTAGGGGATCTGTTGATCTGCCACCATAAAAATAACACATCTAGAACCACAGGTACAAATCAGCAGCTGAATTTTCAGCAATTCTGCAGTCATTCTTTAAAGACCCAAGTACTTTTGCACCAAACACGGAGGTAAAGAAAGAACACAGTAGGAGTAAGTACCTTGGTTTCTTCATCTTCAATCATAGCACTAATTTGTAAAAGTCCTCTGGAGATTTGGCATCATTACCTTTGGTTTATTTTCTTGGTCAGAGGTGGGATTAACTAGAGGGGCTTCCACTTGGCTTTTATACCATAATAACTCCCACTCCCTGGACCACAGTATCACTGTAGATATACTACTAGATGCAAAATATATCCATTTCCACTATATGTTTTTTGGATTAGGTAATAACCACATGATTGGTGTACAGTCACAGTGAAACCAGCAGAAGGAAAAAGGAGGCCAAGTTCCATATATAACTTGAGATTTCTGTAGTCTTCACTGTGCTGTACTTTAGACATTTTGGGTCTCCAGAGATAAGCATCATTTCAGAGGCAGGATCTAATAATGTACAAAAGTTCTGGGAAAATTCCTTAACCCAGTGCATATCAAAATGACCATTGATCCTTGTGGGCAAGGTTTTGAGAGAGTCACAGTCTATATGAGCAATTGCTCAGTTAAGGTATTTTATTTCTGGGAACTGGCTGAGGTCTGAAAGTAGGTAAGAGATTATGAATCCCTTAAGAAGATATGCTTCCCTAGTGGCTCAGAGGGTAAAGAATCTGCCTGCAGTGCAGGAGACCTAGGTTCGATCCCTGGGTTGGGAAGATCCCTTGAAGAAGGAAATGGCTACCCACTGCAGTATTCTTGCCTGGAGAATTCCATGGACAGAGGAACTTTGCGGACAATAGTCCATGGGGTTGCTAAGAGTTGACTGAGCGATTAACGCTTTCACTTCTTCACTTTTAAGAATATGTAATTTTGGTTTTTGTGCAATAGATCCAGATACTTTCTGCCTATATGTGTCTAAATGCCCAACTGTTTTATTCCTACGACTCCCAAAATAATTGGACTATAACACAATTTCCTATGGGACACTTCATCTGATTGTCATTCTACCTGTGCTATTTATTATGGTTATTGTTCTCACTTTGTATCTGACAGTAAAGTGTATACACTTGGCTTCTATAAGTGAAAGAATAACTGACTTGAAGGGAGGTTCATGGGAATTGAGGATTCAATTTCCATAGCCTTCACTGTGTCTGTCCAATGTTTTCCTTTTTACTTCTCAATTAATCTCTTCCTCATCAATGCCCTTGGCTTAGCATAAGAGACCTAGAAATTTTGAGTTTTTAATTGAGGCATGATCCCTGCCTTCATTAGAGGCAAGCCATGGACCTTATCCTTAGCCATATTTTCTCTGAGACTTCAGGAGATAAGGAGTTTGTTGAAAGCTAACATAGAAGCTTTCTGATTTTCCACTCACATTCTGTACTAGCATTCAAGGCCCTCAGTTTGTCATTTTCTCTGTATATACTATACAAGTTCATCTGAAAAGTCAAGTAATCACGTAGCCTTTATAATCATTATTGTTGCCACAGTGACTAGTTAACAAACCTAGTTTATCTCCCAGCACCTTACTTTCCACATAGACTTCATCTTATTTGGTAACAATTTGGGCAGTAATAATGTCATCACATGAGTCGTATTACTGTTATATTTCTCTCTAGTGAGCAGTGTTCACTAGTGCTCCTTAGGTATTTAAGAAAACAAGTTTCATAAGCTCAACTTGAAGTTCTGTTTTCAGGGACCACAATCACTTACACTGTCAAATCCGGTTGATCCTTGAAAACATGGAAGTTAGGGGTGTTGACCTTGGCAAAGTGAAAAAATCCACTCTAACTTCGCATTAGGTCCCCCTTATCCTTGGTTCCTCATGTGCAGATTGAACCAGCATTGAATAAAATTGTATGGTATTATACTGTGTTTACTGAATTTTAAAACTGCTATGTAAAAGTGGACCAAGGACGTTCAAACCCGTGATGTTCAAGAGTCAACTCTAACAGTCAAAGTAGAATCCGCTAAAAAAAAGGCATTCTAAAATAGTAATGCAGAGAAAAATCAAGAAATAATTCACAACATGTAAGTAGGTTTGGCAGCTTCCCTGGTGCTCAGATAGTAAAGAATCTGCCTGCAATGCAGGAAACCCGAGTTCAATCCTTGGGTCAGGAAGATCCCTGGAGAAGGGAATGGCTACCCACTCCAGTATTCTTGCCGAGAGAATTCAATGGATAGAGGAGCCTGGTGGGCCATAGTCCATGTGGTCACAGAGAGTCAGACTCAACAATGCAAGTAGGTTGAAAGAAAAATAAATTGTTAGTGAAAATTCCTGGGAATAACAAAAAGGGGAGCTGTAACCACCTGAGGATGTAACAGGAAACAGAAGTTAGCAGAACAGAGAAAAATGAAATATCATCCTAGAAGAGGATGTTTGACAAGATTTCTGACCCTCAACAACCTGGTAGGGCTGAAATGGGAGAACATATACCCTAATAGCACTCTTTTCTTCCCCTCTAGTTTCTTGATGATGTCCGCATTAAGAGATTGAACTAAGAGAGCAAGGGTTCCTTTGGACTTAATCCAAATAATTCAGCCTTCTAATGCACAGAGCAGAGTGGTGAATGGTGCAGAAATGAATGCAAAGGAGCAAATAAAATGTATCCAGCAGAGTTGTAAATGCTCTCATGATACCTAAGAAGGCACATTGAACCCACCTGACTCAGTGTGGACCTAACCTCGTGGTAAGGGATGATAGAGATAATAGGAAATAGCAGAAACTCTAGATATTTGGTGTAAGGATCTAAAAAAGCAGAAGGATCCATGAGCCTCACTTTCTGATTAAAGATGCCAAACATCAGAAAGAAGTCTCTCAAACCAGCATGGGTTGCTGATAGTAAATTTGAAATTGTGACTACATGGAATTCAAGCCGGCTTGAAATTAAACATTTAAAAAAAAATTAAGATTATGGCATCTGGTCCCATCACTTCATGGCAAGTATAAGGGGAAAAAGTGGAAGCAGTGACAAATTTTATTTTCTTGGGCTCCGAAATTACTGCAGATGGTGACTGCAGCCATGAAATTAAAAGGCACTTCCTCCTTGGAAGGAAAGCTATGACAAAACTAGACAGTGTGTTAAAAAGCAGAGACATCATTTTGCCCACAAACATCCACGTAGTCACAGCTATGGTTTTTCTGGTAGTCACATATGGATATGAGATTTGGAATATAAAGAAGGCTGAGCACCTAAGAACTAGGATACTTTCAAATTGTGGTGCTGAAGAAGACTCTTGAGAGTCCCTTGGACTGCAAGGAGACCAAACCAGTCAACCCTGAAGGAAACCAGTCCTCAATATTCATTGGAAGGAATATTCATTGTTACTGAAGCTGACGCTCCAATACTTTGGCCACCTAATGTGAAGAGCTGACTCATTGGAGAAGACCCTGATGCTGTGAAAAGATTGAAAAGATTGATTCCCTTTTGGAGAAGGGAGCAACAAAGTATGATATGCTTATATGGTATCACCGACTCAATAGACATGAATCTGAGCAAACTCTGGGAGATAACAGAGGATAGAGGAGCCTGGAGTGCTGCAGTCCATGAGGTCACAAAGCTTGGACAGGACTTAACTCCAACGTGTTCAGGTCTCTTACAACCATAAAAAAAAAAAAAAGGGAAAAAATGCAAATGAATTTTCCTACGCTTACCACATTCTTTGAGAGGGTTGTGTAAGGTCTCAGATAGCTGGAGGGATTTAAAAAGCCCTCCAAATAGTCATGAAAGTCCACAAGCCAACCAATAAAAGGCACAGTGAGCCCTTAAAGATGGCCCATGATGCTTGTGGGACAAAATGCTCACAGGCAGAGACCATAGGATGAGCTCTCTCTCAGTTTGGCTGCATCGGACAGAGAATATGCCACACTCATCATCAACAGTTGGGAGAACCATCATGGGAGGAAGTTTTGGATATCTCTGATTTGACTGATTACAATTGAAATGAAAAATTATGAAATGTCAGCATGTACCTGAAATTGATTGGAATAAATTATCAGCCATCCATCAGAATAGGCGTTCAAAATAGAGGTTGTTCAGTGAACAAGCAAAAGGTTACATTTGCCACTTGAATATCTGACTTAAGAAATCTTGCCCCCAAACCTGTAACACACACATATTGTATAACCACATAATGTGCTTCACTAAGGGTAATTTGAGCAAAGGTTTAGATTAGGGGGAACAGAAATAAAACTTCCAATATCCATAATTCTGTTCTGCTTACCCTCAGGCATTTCAATATATAATTTCAACAAAATATTTTACCCAGATGGCACATTGGGTTAATCAACACCATTAAGCTTAAACTATGCAAGTTTTCTCTTTAACACATATTTCTATAACTCAGCATCATCAGGAAGTTATGTTTTAAAGTAGCAATACATTTGCAGTTATTTTCTTTTACTTGAATGTGAGATTAATTCTAATTGAGTGTACTTAGAATTTATAAATTTTACAGAAGGAATAGCACAGTTATTAGCCCTAATGAAGCCCCTGTGGTGTGTCAGCCCAACCAGTGACTATTTACCACATGTCTTATTTGGCCTTCAAATTCTTCCTCTGCCACAACATGCTATTGCTAAGTTAATTATAATCTAGAACTCCCATTAAGTTTATGTGCATGTGTTGCCTTGCAGTCTTCAAAATTTAATCATGACTTCTGAAACAAAAATTTCCATTTTAAGAAAACTATGCTTTCCATTAGAGTTTAATAAATTAGCAATATAAAATGAATGTTTTTTCCTGCTTTTCAAAATAGAAGAGTGAAAATTTCTAGCTAATGGAAAGACATTTGTGCTTGAAATGAACACAACATATACCAAGTTTTAGCCCCAAGCCAGTTTTTATGACCAAGTCACCAGATCCTAAAAAAGAAATTTTTATGGTAGAAATGTCACTCTTTAATATACAGACAGTAATTTCAAGGCTTTTATCACTTTAATTATTTTTGTTAATAATCTAGAGGCTCAAAAAGGTTTCTTGATTTTAATGTCATGATATCTATTAAAATATTCTTTTATATCTTTATCTTATCAAATTTATCTGCTTTAAGATCTGTTTTTCGTTGAGAGATTTCTGCATCTAGCTAGAAACACACACTAATGAAAGTAGTGCTTCTAAGGATACATGGACTACTGGCTTCATTTAAGAAACAGTTACATCAAAAAGATTAAAATTCTCCTTAATTTATTGTTAAAAATAAAGGGTATCTCCACTTACTTATTTAGTAAGAAGCTTGTATTTGGCTGTAGCTCTTTTTGGCATACTTAACTGCTTTGCTCCTCATCCTGTTGATTTCCATCCTAATTTAGGAAGAATGAAATATGGCAAATACTTATTACACTTACTGAATATTTATTACATACCAGATATTGTCATAATGCTTTACATTCATTAATTTATTTAACCATCATAGTGAAACTCTTGGGTACTTATAGGTGAATAAACAAAGATAGACTTCCCCAAGATATCACAAACAAGTAGTTGATAGAGAAAGTAGTAAAATCTAGCTAAGTGGCAGATACACTCTTGACAACTTTGTTGCACCACCTCACATATGAGACTTAGTTGGTTGGGCCGATCTCCTGGAGAAGAGAATGGCTACCCACTCCTGTATTCTGGCCTGGAGAATCCCATGGACAGAGCCTACAGTCCATGGGGTTGCAAAGAGTGGCACAACCCACTCCAGTTGTGCCTGACTGATGCACAGTCAGAACTGTGATTAACACAGTTCTGCTTGGTAAGGGTCAAAGCTGAATTTTTAACAATGGGAAATGAGACCTCACTTTTCCACTTGACACATTAGAAATAGGGAAGGTTAATAGAGGATTATCAAAAATATGTTGATATTGCCCAGATTTTTTAACAATGGGAAATGAGACCTCACTTTTCCACTTGACACATTAGAAATAGGGAAGGTTAATAGAGGATTATCAAAAATATGTTGTAAAATCCAGACTTAAAGGGAACAAATAGCTTAAGAGGTTAAATGTTTGTATTGCCTAGTATTGATCCTTCAGATATCTCACTGGAAAATAAAAAACTTAACTAAACAAATGTATGGGTACTACTAAAGTCAGTTAGACTTAATTTTTCTGATTTAAAGATCTGGCATTCCTACCATGCCACAGAGCTTTAACTTACTCTCTTGAAATTATTAATGACAACATTAAGCATCCTCAGGCAATTCTTTTTAGTTAAAAGAATTTTAGCAATTACATTTAAGTTATTAGCATTGGTTTATGGCTAAATGTATTAGCTCATGAAATTACTTTAACTCTAAGGTTTAAAATAATTTATTTTATTTAATATGCAGTTGAAAATGAGAAATTATTTTCCCAAGGTAGTCTGTATCAAAAACTATTTATGGAAAAAACTGTTTATTATAAGAGGAAACTGTCCACACATTCAGTCACTTATTCATTAATTCAACAAATGCTTACTGAGTACTTAGCTACTTGCCAAATATTTTTATTGCAGTGAACAAAACACACAAAGGGCCTGCCTTGATGGAACTTAACGTTCTTATTGCAAGAGACATTCAGTTACTCTATACACAAGTGAATACATATAATGTCAGGAGCCAAAAGACAGTTAAGAAAAATTAAGGCACTAGAGTAATAAGGGTGGGTGTTACTGAGACATTTTATATGCAAAGGCCTCTTGGGGAAGATGTCATTTGAAGAGAGGCTGAATGAACTATGGAAATAAACCATGAGTAATATCTGGAAGAGTATCACTGACTCAGGGAACCGCATATGCCAAGTCTCAGAGACAGGAGAATGAGGAGTTTCTGCTATATTTTTTACTGTATTTATACTAATGGTAGAGGGCAGAACTGCTTTCTGCAAGAAATATGGGCTTAAAGGGAAATTGGAGCCTTTGTGGCTCAAACGGTAAAGAATCTGCCTGCAATGCAAGAGACCTGAGTTCGATCCCTGGGTCCAGGAATATCCCCTGGAGAAGGGAATGCAATCCACTCCAATATTCTTGCTTGGAAAATTCCATGGACAGAGGAGCCTGGTGGGCTGCAGTCCATGGGGTTGCAAAGAGTTAGACATGACTGAGTGACTAACACTTCACTTCATGGAAACTCTAGAAAAAAAATAAAATTGGGCTTCCCTGGTGGCTCAGATGGTAAAGAATCCACCAGCAATGTGGGAGACGTGGGTTTGATCCCTGGTTGGGAAGATCCCCCGGAAGAGGGCATGGCAGCCCACTCCAGTATTCTTGGTCTTCCCTGGTGGCTCAGATAGTAAAGAATCTACCTTTAATGTGGAAGACCTGGGTTCAACCCCTAGGTTGAGAAGATCCCCTGGAGGGGGGCATGGCAACCCACTCCAGTATTCTTGCCTGGAGAATCCCCATGGACAGAGGAGCCTGGCAGCCTACAGTCCCTGGGGTCACAAAGAGTCGGACTAATCACAGCACATCTTGGGCTTCCCTGGTGGTTCAGATGGTAAAGAATCACCTGCAGTGTGGGATACCTGGATTCCATCCCTAGGTTGGGAAGATCCCCTGGAGAAGGGAATGGCTGCCCACTCCAGTATTCTTGCCTGGAGAATTCCATGAACAGAGGAGCCTGGCAGGCTACAGTCCACAGGGTCACAGAGTTGGACACAACTGAGCGACTTTCACTTTCAAAGGGGGATTAAGATTAAGAGCAGATCCTGCAATATCTTTACAGCTGTGAAACCAGAGAATATGTAAGTCATTGGTACCACAAACTGGGTTACCCACACAGGTAGCTAAGTTTGAATGGAGACAACCATAGTGAATATTTAAAGTGCACAAAAGCTACAGGTTGGAAATCAGTTGGCAATGCTTAATATCATAACATGACTGTTAAGAGCTGAGAGACTGCAGAAAACAATAAGGTTCTAGGAGCATGAGCCAGCCATTCAATGGGCTTGAGAGACAGTTCAACCCACATAGCTGAGAGCTACATAAGGTTGGTAGTTGGTTGAAGAATGCTGGGAAAGGAGCCTTGTTCTTTCTTAGAGTAGGTTCTTACCCCCAGTGCAGCAACTGAGCAAAGCAAAGCTTTATCTCCTGCTGAAGTAATATTTTGACTCCCTTTGGCTAGGAAAAAATCACATATAGATCCAGTGCAATGTGGTGGCTTGTTATCCTGTTCACCAAATAGAAGCTAACACGCATTACTAATGCATGGAGAGAAAAGACAGAATTTGGTGTATTATTGGAGGAAAAATTAGATCAGTGTGTCCAGAAGTCAGTGAGTGAACAGGAATTCTAGGAAATAACAGCAAATAAGTAGGTAAGTTGCCAAGACCAAATCCTATAGAGCTTAGAAGGGCAGACAGGTCCTAATCATACAGACTTTAGGACTTTGGATTTTTGTGTAAGTGTGATAAGAAGCAATTGGAAGGTTATGAGCAAGGGAATAAAGTAATCTGTCTTCCATTTTAGAAGGAACATTCTGGCAGCTGTGTGGAGAATAGGATCTAGGGATCAAACAGGAAAAACTGAAAATGAGTTAAGTAGCTATCCAGATAGGAGATTATGGAGGATTAAACATCACTGAGCCATGGTGATTATAATAAATGGTCAGATTGTGAATGTTTTTAAAGATAAAGCCAACAGGATTTTCTGATGGACTAGATATGGTTTCTGAGGAAAAGAGAGAAGTCGATAGATTACAAGGTATTTTTGGCTTAATCCAACTGAATATATGTCCTATTTACTGGGATGATAGACACAGGGAAAGAAGTTAACTTAACAGTGGCTCAAAAAGGAATCACTCGCCTCATTTAGATATATTAAGGTTAAAATACCTAATAGAAATCAAATAAGGAATGTGAAGTTCCAAATGAAGAAGAAAGTTTGGCCTCAAACTATAAATAATTGCATTATGATTATATGGATAGCGTTTGAAGTCATGGAACTGCAGGAGGTCACCTAGGGAGTACGTTTAAATACAGAAGATGTCTGAGCGTGATCCCTGAGCCAAACAGATATTAACTAGAAAATAAATCAAGGTGCGGTGAGGACTGGGAGCCAGGGGCCCGGGGCTGCACGGGTCCTTGGGCTGGGTGCTTTCAGTGAGGAGGCGGAGTGCACTGAGGACAGAACAGGAGAAATGGCAGTGGAGGTGCCCAGTACAGACGACCATCGTGAGGTGTGTGGTGTAAAGCCGAATTAAAGTGTGAGCTATAGCTGGAGGGAGATGTGAGATAAAGGAGGGTTTTTGGTAAGAAGGAAAATTTTATAGCATGTATATGTGGAAATGGAGATAGTCCAGCATAGAGTACTTGGTATTCAAGAGAGGAAGGACATAAATTTGGCTAGAGAAAAAGCAAATGAAAAGTATAGGACAAGGGTAAAATTCATGATTTATTTACCTTCTAGGTAAAACTTCTAGGTTAAAATCAACAGACTATAAGAAGAGAAAATTTTTTATTTTAATATTTCTGGTCTCACAAACAACACGAGATATTCCTTAGGAAATGGAACAAGGCAGAAATACATAATAGTTCTAGGAGCAGAAGTGGGAAAGTTCTTGGGCTCCAGAAACCAACAGAAGCACATGGAAATTAAATTATATTAATAATTGGAATTAAAAGTGCTCTTTAAGAGTCAGGGACCAGGACTTCTCTGGCAGTTCAGTGGTTAGGACTCCACACTTCCACTGCAAGGAGTCCAGGTTCAATCCCTGGTCAGGGAGCTAAGACCCCTCATGCCAAGGGATACGAAGGAGTCAGTGACCATGCAACTAGCGATTGTCATCCTAAGTGAAGTAAGCCAGAAAAAAACAAATATCATATGATATCATTTATATGTGGAAACTAAAATACGACACAAATGAACCTATCTATGAAGCAGAAACCGACTCAGACATAGAGAACAGATCTGTGGTTGGTAAGGGGGAGGAAAGATGGAGCAGGGGCAGACTGGGAGTTTGGGACTAGTAGATGAAAATTATTCCATTTAGAATGGATGGACAACAAGCTCCTATGTATAGCACAAGGAACTATATTCAAAATCCTGGAATAAACCGTATGGAAAAGAATATGAAAAAGGATGTATATCTACATGTATAACTAAGTCACTCTGTTTCACAGCAGAAATTAATACAACATTGTAAATCACCTATACTTAAATTTTTAAATAACCATGTCTGAGCCAAACTTACTACTCAAACTTTGCCTATCACCTGTCCAACTTTTGAGCAGGTGCTGGGGGGGAAAAAAAAAAAAACCTGTTGACCACTAATTTGGCTTATATGAAACTATTCTTAGGGTGAGAGGACTTAATTGTGACCACTTGCCCAGAAATTGAACCGAGACACCTTTTGTCTTAGAAACTCTCTTGAAGATATTTCCAGTATCGTTAGATAGCATACAGCCAAAGTGGCAATAGAAGTTAGACAGTTCAAGCAACTGCCAAGAGAGACAGAGGAGTATGTGAGCATTTTGTTTAAGAAAAATCTGCAAATCAAAACTACAAAACACATAAGAAAAATAACAATAAGAAAAAAATTCAACAATTTGGAAGTGAATTTGTTTCAGGTGACATTAAAAAATCAGAATGGTCTGGGAAAAATATTTCAAATATTTTAGAATTCTAAATGATATCAACCAATATCTGAAATTCTGTTCAGAGGCAGACACTGTTCTAGGTGCTGGGAATAGAGCAGATAAAACAAGACACCCAAAATTGTTACCTTCATGCAGCTTACATTTCGTGTAAGTAAGAATAATTGAATAAATAATGCCCATGAAGGTAGGCAAGAAATTCTGAAATAGAACAAAAAGAAATGAGTCTGTATGAGATTCATTAAAGTACTGAAAATAAAAAGATAGTCACTAACATTGTAATACAAAAAATGAATAAACTCTAGATTGGAAACTTTAAAAGAATCAATATATTGGAAAACCAGGAACACATGCAGACATGCAACCATCATTTAAAATATGAAGAATCACTTAAGAGATTTAGCGTAAAGAGAGATTTAGAAGAAAAAAGAGGAATTAGTGAGGAATCAATATTTTGAGAGGTAAAGATAAATAATTTGCAGCAATAAAAATTCATTAGTATTCTATTCAGAAGGACTCTCAGAGCTAAGCAGAAGTAATAAAAAAATAAATCAGTGCATAGAAACATTAAAGCATGATTGCAAAATCTCAAAGATAAAGAGAAGAATCTTAAAAGCCACCTGAGGTAAAAAGCTGATGACTTACAAAGGAATAATAATTATACCTACAGCAGTTTCCTTATCAGCTCAGTCATGCCAAGAGAAAATGGAATAATGTGTGCAAATTGTCAACTTAAACCTAAAATGTAATACCCTAATATTACTCTAGAAGGAGAGAAAATTAAATGACTTTATGTTGAAAAAGGTTAAGATAACTTGCCAATATCAGACACACAATAAAATCTGTAAAGCCTCAGCTTCAACAAGAAGAAAATCCAACCCAGGATGAAAGAATGGGATAAAACTATATAGTTGACTCTCATTCACAAGTTGTGTTTTAGAAAGTCACTGGGGAACACTCAATTCATGAATACTGAACCAGTGCTCCTCAGGGAAACACACATATCTCTCACGGAGATTATAATCTTAAATCACTCATTCTGGTAGATTCTATTTTCTTTATTTTACAAAAAAGAAAACAAAGTTCAAAAGCTTTAAGTGACTTGCCTGAGGCCACTGCTACCAACAGATGCCAGAGTGGGGACTTCCAGCCGACTCAGAGCCAGATCTTCCTGCCCTCCACTGTACTGCCTATGACGCTTAATCCTCCTGTCATCCTTGCAGAGGAGCTTGAAGCAAGAAGGCAAGCAACGCCTTGTGACCTCAGCTACAAATATCTATCTTGGTGGATTCAAATGTCTCACCACTAAGTGCATAACTACAAATAATCATGAAAGCCAACAGTATGGATTTGGGGGTTACAAATAAACTTTAGTGAATAGGTTACATACTACTTACGCACATGCTAGTGAGTAGTATGAAAGCTGGAAACAATGAAGATGGACTATATATCTATCTATACGTATAGTCAGTTACATCAGTACAGTTTACTAATACTTAAAAAACAAATAAGTGGTTTATTTTGTTCTTAAAAAACATAAGCAGAAATAGCAGGCAGAAAAACAAGATAGAAGGACAGACAGATGATGTTAAGTTCTATATATCATTGGTGAATAAGAGATAGCAAATTGTGCAGAAAAGATTTATCATAGTAAGTCTGAGACTGCTATTCTTAGATAACTTGCAAAGTTTACCCTTGGCTGACATCTAGGAACTACTAACTTAGCAAGGTTCCCACCGTTCCCTAAATGATATGGTGGCTCACTAAACCCAAAGTGTTTGTGCAAACAACATGGTTTATACTGAACACCTGCTTTCTTTGTGGGAATCTGGAACTTTGATACAAGTTAGGCATAGGGGACTGAATCCAAAATACCCAAGCACTGAGTTTCTAATGAGCCTCCTCAGTAGACAGTATTTCACTCCTATTGTTACAGCTCATTGCTGAAGAAACTAAGTGATCCTTTGTGACACCACTGGGAGAGGACTCTCAGATGTTTGTGTCTCGCTTCCTGCAAACTTTGCCCTGCGTGCCTTTTCCCTGTGCTGATTCCGTTTTGTATTCTCTTGCTGGGATGTCAATAAACCATAACCATGAGATGGCTAGATCATGAGCCTCAGAGTGAATCGCTGAATCTGCAGGTGGTCTGGAGGATGACCACACACAAATGAATTGAGATATTTTAAGAAATGTTTATTTGTTGAAATTGTGTAGCCTTAGGGAGTGTTGTGTCCTGTGATGATGGCATTATCTAAACTAAAGGAATTTCCTTCCCACCCTATACAGCTATAAACTGGACAAAACATATAAAGCATCTCACTTTTTGAGCACTAGAAAAAAGCAAAGCAGGGTCATAATCCATGAGAAAGAAAAAATAGGAGGTGAGCTGCACATTTGCCGAATTCTCTGCCTTGGAGGTCTTTCCCTCTGCTGATACAGGGGGCAGAAGCTCACTCCAGTGTGGTGCAGTCTCATCCGGCTGAGAAGCAGGAACTTGTCCAAGGTTACCGAGCAATTAAATTGGGGATCAAGGTAGTGAAAGGTTGTTTCTGAATCACGCAAAGACGCCGGGGTTCTTGGCCTCCGGAGGAGAAGAATTCAATCCGGGGCCAGAGACGAGGCTGGATCGCTCAGAGCTTTTGTGTAATAAAGTTTTATTAAAGTATAAGGGAGATAGTGAAAGCTTCTGACATAGACATCAAAAGGGGGTAGAAAGAGTACCCTCTTGCTAGCCTTAGCACTGGAATTATATACTCTCAAATTAGTTATTACAGTGAATCAAAAGAATGTCTAGAGGTTTTAAAGACCTTACCAGACCTACTCCCATGATTTACATTTAGAGATAACAGAATTAGCCAAAAGGTTTTTTCCAGAGACTGTCCTCAAGCAGGATGCATTATTGTTATATAATCCTGAGGAATGTAGAGGGGAAAAAAGTTTGTCCTTTCTTCCTCCTTGAGAATTCCAGACCCCTCTTTCCATGGAGACCCCTAGACTTCTTATCAAGCTGCCTAGGAATTGACTCTCTCAGTAGTAGGAAGCAATGCTGCGTGGAGCGGGCAGAAGTCTGCACTTCCACCAAGGTGTTGATGGGTGTCGGGAAAGTCCGTCGAGAGAGATCATTGTAACAGGCCGTGAAGAGTCATTGTCAAACACAGAAGTCATTATTCAGAGTTCGTAAAGGGGAGACTCATCGTCCCTAAGCAGCAGGGCTTAGTCAGGGAAGAGCTCGGAAAACTACAGAAGCAAGAGAGTGAAGACTGAACCCTGACAGGAAGTTCCCGGCTATTAAAAATGCTTATTTTGAAAGTCAAATAGTACCTGTCCTCCAAAGGGAGAATAACCTGCTGTTGACTAGTGGGCATTGAAACATGCCATACTTTGATTTCATTTTCTCTAAGTCTTCATGGTCTGACACAAATGCTTCCATCTCATGTTTTATGGTTTTTCTTTTATTGTTTATTTCCTATATATGCATCCATGCAACATATTACATTAAAATCTGTTGAAAATATGTATCAATACCATGAAATAATGAAGTTCAATGAAGCAACTCCTGTGTATCCCCCCAGCCTTGCTCTTGACCTCAGATCCAAGCTATCTAATACTCTTATCTCCACAAACTCAAAAGTTGAATGTTTTCAAAACACATTGAGTGTCTTCTCTAAACCTGATATTCCTGTGCTTCCTTTTGTGCTCCGTACAAATTAATATTCATAGTACATACAACTCAAGGCCTTGGAGAGACATTTGAAGACACCCAAAAGGGTCAAAATCTAAAAAACTTGGAGCCCCATTAGAAGACTTCTTGCTTCACCACCTCCCACCCTACTCTGCTCGACAACCAATTGGTTGCCGAGTTACGTAGATGCCATTCTGTACTCTATAATCCTGACAGATTCATGTTCCCAAAGCACAACTCTAAACACATCATTTCCCTGCTCCCAAAGCACTCCTCACCTAGTGTACATTACTTTAATTGAAGAGGAGCTATGAAAAAATAAATAGCCTCATATACTAAATTTATAATCACTAAATATAGCAAGAGCCATAACGTTGCAAGGACCTTGAATCATCACAACACTTTAGGTTCAGGAAAGCATTGAGTACTATTCAGCCACTAATGAAGTACAGTAGACAAATTCAGTTACAGCACAGAATGGCCATAGTATAAATAATGGCAGCCTATTTAAAATGTAATAGCACATTTTGCTCCCAGCAGACTTTGGTTTCTGTCTATCTGTTCGAAAATCATCAAAGATTTTTGCAAATTGTGTGTGTGCACATGTGTGTGTGGAGAAAAAGAGAATTTCATTTATTTTTAGTAATCTATTCTTTTCACAGCAATGCCCACTAGCAGAAATACTTTGATTGAAAAGGAAAAAGCATATATCACCACGCATCCATTTGTGATAAGAGGGTTTTTCTGTGTATAATAAAAGCATGAATTCACCAGAAATATAATGTATATTTATAATATTCCAGTTGTAAAGTCACCCTGCATTAATGTTCCATGTTAAATAAAGAGAGAGGAAAATGAGACAGAAAAAAATAGCTACATTCCTATTTAACTTTTTGTAGCAATGTAAAGAAATAGAAGTCTCTTTAAAAGCAGTCATACTTAGATTAGGCTTCCCAGGTGGCACTAGTGGTAAACAACCTGCCTGCCAATTCAGGAGACATAAGAGACACGGGTTCAACCCCTGGGTCGGGAAGATCCCCTGGAGAGGGGCATGGCAACCCATCCAGCATTCTTATCTGGAGAATCCCATGGACAGAGGAGCCTGGCAGGCTATAATTCATAGGATTGCAAAGAGTCAGACATGACTGAAGTGAGTTAGCACGCACACATACTTAGATGGGTGGTAATTCACCTCATTGTGTTCATGTTGGCTAAGCACTCCACAGCACTCAATGGCCATTATCCATATTATCTATTTTTATCCATTTATCCATTCTTAGCACTCTTTCTCTAGTAGTGTACATCACCTCTACTCCCCTAAAGCTATGTATGTAACATATAATCCTTTAGCTTCCTTAGTAATTAATTGAAATAAAAAGTGAGATTTCCAGCACAAACATCCTCAATTTTCTGCCATTCTTCTTCCAGAAAATTGTCCACACCTACAGTTCTCCTCTCTTCCTTCCTATGTATGACTGTGAGTATTCTTCCTATTCTAGAGCAATTCTTCCAGTTGTTTTATTTTTATAAATAATTTATTTCTCATGAGAAAAGTAATACATACTTTGTTGTTCAGTCACTAAGTCATGTCCAACTCTGCGACCTCATGAACGGCAGCACACCAGGCTTCCCTGTCCTTCACCATCTCCCAGAGTTTGCTTAAACTAACATCCATTGTGTCAATAATGCTATCCAACCATCTCATCCTCTTCTCCTCCTGCCCTCAATCTTCCCCAGCATCAGGGAAAGATCTTAATATACATGTTAAAATAAAATGCTAAAACTACACTGTGAAAATAATATCAACATAAAACAATTTTCTTACACCATATCCTTGGTGCCCCTTCCCTAACAAGAAATTTAATAACTTTTTACACAAAATGAAGGCATGCCTTTGTATGTCTTTAGATGGAGTATGCTCAGTTCTTCTTATGTCTTCAGCGTTTCCATGCTTTTTTAGCTTCATAGCCTCCTCTACTTGACTCTTAAGTTTTTGTTTTACAGTTTTCTGTTCTGCCATTACCACTCCTTCCAAAGTGCAGACTCTTTACTGAAATATATACATTGTATATACTTTAATAGTCATCTATTTGACATTACAAGCTTCTGTCTCTAAGCAAATTAGAACTTGTGTAAAGTAGCAAACATAACTCTTATGGGACATGTACATTTACGATGTACATGAGTTTTCAACTTATCCTGTCCAAAACTCAAGTCATCTTTAAGAAATGCCTGAAGTTTAAAAAATCACAGCAGTTGCTAGCCTGGCATGGTGACTTTGGGTGATACAGTCTCTTCAACAAAGTATTAGCTTTTTAGTTTAATTGTGTCTTGTCATTTTAAAGTACCTGCAAACATGGATGTAGTCTAAACATAGTCAATAAACCTAAAGAATCTAATCTTTAATTGGCAGGCCATTATATCTATCATCTGCTTCATTTGCTTAGTGGCCATTAACTAGATACATTTTTAAAATGTAGTACTTGGTAGGAAGGCAATACTTTAATCTCGTTTTTTGCTACTTGGGACCCCAATCTAATATCCTGCTAAGGCTGAGACTTTGTTCCCTCTGATACTATCAATTTTAGAAGAAAATTTGGTTGTTATTATTGTTTTACGCCAACATTTAAGGTTTCAAGTTACATACTCAAAAAAGCTAACCAAAAAAAAAGCCTTTATTTTCTGACCTTTCAGTTTTCCCACAGGCTAGACAGGCTACCTGTATTCTTAGTTTATCCAACTTCTTATAGGACATTGCTAAAATCATTGAGATAACTACTACATGCCAGTCTTTTGCATTTTTCCATAATTAAACTAATGAGGCATAATAAGCTTCACCTAGCACCAACTTCACTTGACTTTGAAAGATAAAGGACAGGAAATAGTGAAGCATGCACAGCAAGAAAAGAGCAGAAGTCTCATGACACCCAGACATAACTTCCAGTTACCCAGGCATTCTTCCTCATCTCTACTGCACTAGTCCCGGTACTCGGGGCAGCTTCATCTCATCAGTGCTCAGTCATGTCTGATGCTGCGACCCCATGGACTGTAGCCCGCCAGGCTCCTCTGCCCTTGGAATTCTCCAGGCGAGGATACTGGAGCTGCCTGCCGTTTCTTACTCCCTGGGATCTTCCTGGCCCAGGGATCAGAACCAAGTCTCATGAGTCTCCACCACTGGCAGGTGGATTCTTTACCACTGAGCCACCTCAGAAGCCCCTTATCTCATCAGTACCAGTGGTCATTAATCTCAGTGAAGAAGTAAAAATGAAAAGCTTGTTCTAACATACAGAACTTGACCTGATTCTCTTTTATCTTCCATCAAGTGGAGGTAATGTACTGACAATTCCTTGAGTTAGTGTTGCAAGAGGGTTTGCCAAGAGTCATGAGATGAAACTTGAGGAAAGGCTGCAAAGCCCGTCATGAATGTTCCTCATCACCACTTCTCTTACTCCCTAGTCCAGATTAGCACGTATGTCTTTCATCCTATATAGTAAGATCAAAATACTTTAAAAAGATCACACATTTTTGAGCTTTGAATAAGTGTCTTTCTGCCCACCTTCTGCCCACCTGTGTCTTTCAGCATCACCTTCTGTCAGTCAAAACTATGTTTATTCTGTGTGTTTTTCTGTACTTTCCAAATTTTCTACCCTGACAAATATTACCACTAAAATATATCTTTTAAAAGAATTATGTAGAATTTTTTAGATAAATCTGTGGAAATGCCAAGAATTCATTGGATTTAGAGATAGAAATAGATATATATGGAAAGACAAGTTTAATGAGAAGCTGTGTTTCTCCTGTATATCTGTATGTGTTCTGTATGTCTCCTGTATTCTCTGTACGTATACAGTATATATATATATACATGTATGTGTGAGTGAATGATAGTCACTCAGTCCTGTCCAACTCTTTGCGACCCATGGACTGCAGTCCACCAGGCTCCTCTGTACATGGAATACTCTAGGCAAGAATACTGGAGTGGGTTGCCATTCCCTTCTCTAGGGGATCTTCCTGACCCAGGAATCCAACATGGGTCTCCTGCATTGAAGGCAGATTCTTTACCCTCTGAGCCATCAGGGAAGCCCATTTGCATGTATACATACATACAAAGAAACATACTTTCTCATAAAATGCATATTTAATATCTGTAAATACACATGTACAAATACATATTTCCCTCAATTTTTCAACATGTTTACAACTGTTGAAATAAATTCTCTAACTTGAGTTTCTGACCCTTATTAAAACCAAACTTAATCCCCAGATTTTATTTCTTTAATTGCCATAATTAAAATGATGTCTCTGCTTTTTAACATGCTGTCTAGATTTGTCATAGCTTTCCTTCCAAGGGAGAGGTATTAGTATATGCTTCTAGCTAGGACTGGATGGAGCGTGAATCTAGAAGGAAGAGGAGGTATGGTTAAGATAGACCTATGCACACAGCAGGGGAAGGAGAGGCTAGCGGAAACTGAGAAAGCAGCATTACATATACAGTATCATGTGTAAAATGGGCAACTAGCAGAAAGCTGCCATATAACACAGGGAGCCCAGCCTGTGCTCTGTGATGGGATGGGGGAGAGGGAGGCTCAGCAGGGAGGGGATATATTTATAATTATGAGTGATTTGTACTGATATACGGCCGAGAACACCATAACATTGTAAAGTAATTAGTCCTCCAATTAAAAAAAGACTGATCTCTGATGTGATGTTTAGAATTTCATTAGCAAAATTTATGTGCATCCTTTATAATAAAGATTACTACAGTACTGTTCTATATTGTAAAATTCTTAAATTCCATCTTAGATTGAGAGAGAAATACGACTTACACTTCTAACTTCTGTCAACAAAGGTATTAAAGTCTAGGTGCTTTGCTTTAGCTGGCTATGACCAATAAGCCCATGAATAAATCAGTTTTTGAAATTTATGAGTTTTCAATTTTGGTTACATCAAAACATTAAAATAATTCAGTCTTAGATTCTTAGTTTTTGGAATGATGACCAAATTTGCAACAAGCAATGATTAAATTATGCTCTTTAATTTTACTTTGAATGTTAATACTATAATTTGATTTCAATTAAGATCCCAGTTTACTCAGATAGTATTTAATTAGAAGGATGAGAAAGAACTGGAGGCTATATTCTCTGCATCAATAGAAAACAACTGCATTTTTTTTAACAGCCAAATCGCAAAGACACTACTACAGAGAAAAGCTCCCATGTTTAGCATAGAAAATATTGTTTTGTAAATAATTTAACTTTCAACTTTCTACCCATATATTGAAAAAGAAATCTAGAATCTAAAATATTATCTGAGATGGAGCATGTAGAGGATAATTTAATTGTTGAATGATTTCACTGTGGAAAATTAATGATTGGAATACAAGGAGGCATTTTTATTCTAGGTTGCAGCTTTTTTGCCTGTGTTCTGCAGTTAATTGCAGACATCTCAATCGGGCTTCAATTTGCACCAATAGAACCTTTTTATAGGAGAAAGGAAGAAAATTTCCTTGGCTGGATCAGAATGTCAGAGAACTCTGGCATTTAACCTCAAGACAAAGGCTTAACTAAACTCACATGGAGAAAGGAACCGCAGAAAAAAGCTCATCAGAAGTCATAAATTGTGTCAAGATAAATCTTTGAATGTTGGCACCTTTGCCCATCTGTTTAAATTACTTGAAAATGTTTTTGTAGGTGAGAGTGAATAGATCTTGAAAATAAGAAGTCTGTGAAGTTTTTTCCCACTTAAACATCAATTTTCATATTAACACAAGTGTGACCTATTTAAAGAGGAACAAATTAGTCAGGAAAAGAAGACTATAATTCAAATAAGTTACCTAAAATCTTTAGTTTAAAACAAACTTTATGAAATATCCTTAGCAACTTGAATATGAAATATTTCCTTTTTTCTTTTTGTCAATTGGGTTCCCAGCTTTAGAAATGAAAAACAGACTCTGAATATGACTTAAATATCAGATAAACAAGGGATAATTTTTTAACATAAGTATGTCCAGGGCAATATTTGGGAGATACTTAACTAAAATATTACTTGTTTATCTGAAACTAAAATTTAACTGGTGTCCTTTATTTTACTGACAGCTCTATTTTTAGGGAGCAAAAAAACAATCATAACCCCTTTTATTTTGGTTGTATATGTACTTAAAACTATAAATATTATGATCTTGTATACATTGTCCTCATTTATATTTTTATACCTCAATTTCATTTCTCTGTATTATCAAGACTTACTTAAAATTATATGACTATGAAAAGTAAGAAACTAAATGTTTAAAAATTCCCTTCCAACACGGTCTAATGTATTCTATGGGTAATTCAATCTGGGTATGCTGCTCACATTCACAACTATGATGAAGTCAATAGAGGTATCAGTCATTTTAATGCAAACTTGTATAGTCTTTATTAAGACACTGTATTTCTTTTTTAAGTTATAAGCAATAACTCTAAAATGGTAGCTTTTAGAGGATAACATGTTGAAAGGCTTGCCAGATAAAGTGATGCCCGTAGTAAATTTAACAATACTGGTCTAAAAATATCTGGTAGTAACATTAGCTCAAGCACAGGCTCAGATATACACTACTATATAGGGTGCCCTGTATTTGGAGACCTTCGTAAATATACTTTATGGTTCTATCTGGGCCACCCTAAGATTGGTTTGGATCTTCCATTTTGTTTAGTAACCTCATGGTGAATAAAAATAAATATTAATCAATATTCTAGCCTAGTCCCAGCATTAGAATCCCTGTGCTAACCTAGCCAGTTTTGTGCCTCTTCTAAACCTTGTGTCCAGTCTTGTTTACGTCATCACTCTCAGGCCCCTCGCTCCCAGGGATTTTCTTCTCTACATCAACAGAAATACGTATGTTTTCATAGCAAAATTCAAGTTAAAAAGCATAAAATATCAGCAATTTTAACATGGTTTGTAGAAAAATAGTAGATACATGTTTTAACCAAAGAATTTAACTAATTAGTCCTTCATTGCCCTACAAATAAGCCTACAAATAACCTAGATTAGCTCGCCTACCCAGTTCATATCACCAAAAATGCAAAAGGAATAAATGCTATTAATAACTTATAATAGCCTATGGCATATATAACATAATTTACTTCATGCATAGCGTAACTTTTTAACTAATTAGGCAAATTTTCTATGAGAGGAGCACATTATACTCACCAGGGAAATTTTTCAAAACATACATGCCAGGGGCTCACCACTTATTTTTTTTATTTTGCCGATAGGAACTGAATAGCAGACATGAGATTAAAACTCCCTAATTTGAGCTTGATACCCGTATCTGGTTGAGAACTATTATTTTTCCCCCCGGATATCTTCATGTGAGAGTAGAAATCCTATAAATTGTTTTACATAAACAGGTTGATAGTGGCTCTAGGAAAATAAATGGTAGATGGTGTTAGGAAGGAGTATTGTGATTTTTCTCTTGTTATTCTTTTGTTTATTCACAATGAATGATGAACTACAATGATAATTCTTAAAGATATGAATTCTGTAAGCTAAAATGAAGCTATGCTATATCTATCCCAAAAATAAGACTAGCAAACAATATGCTGTATATAAAAGGTACAGAGTTGCAGTTTTTACAGCTAAAGTCTAATTGAGAAGTAAAAGATCTAATAGAGAAGTGGGAAGAGATCAGACTTAGGAGTCAGAAAAGTTGTGTTTAAATCTCTATACCTCCCAGTTTTACCAGTTCATATTTATATGACTATAAGCTGGTCTCTGTTTTTCTAGAGGAGGAGAAGTCCCAATAAAGACAAATACCTGGATTAACAAAGCTGAAATTTGGTCATCCTAAGAGTTTAATGAAATTTATAAATCTTTAGCAAGTCTAATCAAATAAAAAAGAGAAAATGCAAGTTATTGGTATCAGAATTGAAAACTTCACATTGTTAGACATCCTATAGATGTTAGTAAGATAGTCATGGAATTTATAAAGAACTTTATGCTAATAAATCTGACAGCATGGTTCAAGTGGGGAAATTCTTGGGGAGAGGGTTAAGTCTTAGTAAAACTGACAAACAAGAACAGATAATTTGAATAACCTATATCTATTTTATTTATTTATTTTTATTTATTTGGCTGTGCCAGGTTTTAATTATAGCACCCAGGATCTTTAGTTGCCACATGTGAGAGCTAGTTCCTTGCTCAGGAATGGTACCTGGGCCCCCTGCATTAGTCTTAGCACAGAGTCTAAGCCACTGGACCACCGGGAAAATCCTATGAAACTTTAGAAAGCCCAGAAAAATAATAATTTGCACAAATACTTTTAGAAAATAGAAGAAACAAATACAGTCCAACTCATTTTATGAGGACAACTCTAACCTGATACCAAAAACAGACAAATATATCAAAATAGAATGATACTCCAATTAATCTCATGATAGGATATGAAATCTTTACCCAAATATAAACAAGGTAAATCTAGCAACAGATAAGTAAATCATAACCAGGTAGGATTTATCTCAGAAATACAAGATGATTGCGCCCCTCCTACTATCTTGCTGACATGGGATATCTTTTTTTGGTGGGTTCCAGTATCTTCCTGTTGATGGTTGTTCAACAGCTAGTGGCAATTTTGGTGCTCTCACAGGAGGAGATATGCTAACATCCTTCTACTGTGCCATCTTGAACTGGAAGCCTTGTCTATATGAAATTTAAAATCTGTCACCTATTCACAACCACATAAAATTGGTAGAGATTCTATTTTTTAGAAAATAAATTTAGATATTCATTTATTTAGGCTTTGTTTTATCCTCCTCAATTGTATTTTATGGAGAATTTTCTAATGTTATACTCAACATCTCAAATTTATCCTAGCTGTTTTGTAGCTTTTATGTGGACATTGCATGAATTATTTTTGTCATTTGCTTTCCTGGGATTGTATTGGTTGTATAGAGAAAACATATGGATCTTTATTTACTTATTTTATTAATTCTGGGAAGTTTTCTTAATCTCTATGTTAAGTATAGAATCACAAAATTAGCAACTGCCTGTAGTTTAGTCTCTTATGTGGATTTCCTTCTCTATTTGCATTAACTAAGACCACCAAACAATATTGAGTCATTAAAATAATAGTGAGTCTTCCACAATGTTCTGATATTCAGAATTTCATTAAAATTTATTATTGACATTTTGAATATGCTGTTTATAAATATAATAGATGCTTTTATTCATATTTTAAGATTTTGTCAAAAGTGACTGCTACACTTTATACCAAGTGTCTTTATACCAAGTGTCTACATTATACTAAGTGTCTTTTCAATAGCTGATGACACAATCAAGAGATATTAAAATCATGAAATTTGATGAAATATTTCTTGATACTTAATTTTCTTTCCATTCCTAGACTAAATTCCATTTTATTCTCAAATTGTTTTTAAATGCACCGCTCTTGTTTCAAATTGCAGGCATTTTGTATAGAACTTTTGCATCTGTATTCAGAGTTGAAACCAATGCTTTGTTTGGATTTGGCGAAATAGCATGTCAGCTTTTCTAAATGAACTGAAAAATATTTTCATCTTTGTGTATAATCTGATGTAACTTCTATTAAGAACATAGAAATTATAGCTATTTTAAATAGAGATGAATATATATGGGAATATACTATATGATATGGATGACATTACCCCACTCAGTACTCTTGCCTGGAAAATCCCATGGATGGAGGAGCCTGGCAGGCTGCAGTCCATGGGGGTTGCTAAGAGTTGGACACGACTGAGCAACTTCACTTTCATTTTTCACTTTCATGCATTGGAGAAGGAAATGGCAACCCACTCCAGTATTCTTGCCTGGAGAATCCCAGGGACGGGGGAGCCTGGTGGGCTGCTGTCTAAGGGGTCGCACAGAGTCGGACATGACTGAAGTGACTTAGCAGCAGCATGGATGACATTCTCATCAGGAAAATAAATATTAATAAATAATAATGGGTAGTAAATAATAAAATATAGAAAATAAATAAAAATAAAATAAAATAATAAATTTTTTAAGATAAATAAATGAGTAGTCATAAGAAATAATTCACTTCTTATGTATTTTCAGTGGATTGAAGATTTAAATGTACAATAAATAAAACTATAAACACACTAGAGATAGACAGGAAGGGAGGATAGCAATTGTTTTATATCCTATTTATCTGAAAGAAGGGAAAGTCTTTCAAACTACGACAACAGAAAAGAAAAGCAAAAAAATTAAAATTGAAAAATTTGACTTTATAACAATAAATATTTTTTTTGACAAAAAGGGTCTTCATGAGTCAGAGTCTCAGGAGAAAACAGAATTCAACTCAGGTGAGTTTTGAGGAAAAGTCTAATAAATGAACCACCTGTAGAGGAAGAGTAGCCTTGAGGGACACAACAAGGAGGGATTGAAGCAACCAGAAACTATCAATGATAAGAAAACATACCACCCCTTGCTTTGAAGACTACGGGAATGAAAAAAATGTTCTTGGAGCCCTGTAGGAGCTGGAGCCACGGAGCTGTGGCAGTTCATCAGTAGAGATGCAGCAACTGCCTGGAGTGTGTCTCAAAGCAGACAAGAAACAAACAAACAAAAATATTCACCTTTTCCGTTTGGCGTGGTTTGCGAGTGGAACGTCCACGGTGTCCGGGCCTTCACCGTGAGTGTTCCGGCGTTCATCGACATCAGCGAGGAAGATCAGGCTGCTGAGCTTCGTGCTTACTTGAAATCTAAAGGAGCTGAAATTTCAGAAGAGAACTCAGAAGGTGGACTGCATGTAGATTTAGCTCAGATTATTGAAGCCTGTGATGTATGTTTGAAGGAAGATGATAAAGATGTTGAAAGTGTGATGAACAGCATGGTATCCCTCCTGTTGATCCTGGAACCAGATAAGCAAGAAGCTCTGATTGAAAGCCTGTGTGAGAAACTGGTCAAATTCCAGGAAGGTGAACGTCCATCTCTGAGACTGCAGTTGCTAAGCAACCTTTTCCATGGGTTGGACAAGAATACTCCTGTAAGATATACAGTATATTGCAGCCTCATTAAAGTGGCAGCATCTTGTGGGGCCATTCAGTATATTCCAACTGAGCTGGATCAAGTTAGAAAATGGATTTCTGACTGGAACCTCACCACTGAAAAAAAACACACCCTTTTAAGACTACTTTATGAGGCACTTGTGGATTGTAAGAAAAGTGACGCTGCATCAAAAGTTATGGTGGAGTTGTTAGGCAGTTACACGGAGGACAATGCTTCCCAGGCTCGAGTTGATGCCCACAGGTGTATTGTGCGAGCATTGAAAGATCCGAATGCATTCCTTTTTGACCATCTTCTTACTTTAAAACCAGTCAAGTTTTTGGAAGGCGAGCTTATTCATGATCTTTGAACCATTTTTGTGAGTGCTAAATTGGCATCATATGTCAAGTTTTATCAGAATAATAAAGACTTCATTGATTCACTTGGCCTACTACATGAACAGAATATGGCAAAAATGAGACTGCTTACTTTTATGGGAATGGCAGTGGAAAATAAAGAAATTTCTTTTGACACAATGCAACAAGAACTTCAAATTGGAGCTGATGATGTTGAAGCATTTGTTATTGATGCGGTAAGAACTAAAATGGTCTACTGCAAAATTGATCAAACCCAGAGAAAAGTTGTTGTCAGTCACAGCACACATCGGACATTTGGAAAACAGCAATGGCAACAACTCTATGACACTCTTAATGCCTGGAAACAAAACTTGAACAAAGTGAAAAACAGCCTTTTGAGTCTTTCTGACACCTGAAGTTTTATGCTGTATAATTTTGTTCTTTTTGGAAAATCATAGTAAAACATAGGCTAAAATCTGAAAAAAAAAAAAAAATTCAAACCTTTCTGACTTCCTGACTCCTTGTAAAGGACAGACTTCTAAATGAGACTTCAGTGAGCCACAAATCCTGGATTCCACACCCTCGTGTAATCCTTTTCCTTTCACTGTGGGCTGAGCCCAGTAACTTGCTTCTAACCAACAGAATACCACAAAACTGGTCAGGGTTAGGTTACAAAAGATTTCAACTTCTTTATTGATCAGTTCAGTTCAGTTCAGTTGCTCAGTCATGTCCCACTCTTTGTGACCCCATGAATCGCAGCACACCAGGCCTCCCTGTCCATCACAAACTCCCGGAGTTTACTCAAACTCATGCCCGTCGAGTCGGTGATGCCATCCAGCCATCTCATCCTCTGTCGTCCCCTTCTCCTCCTGCCACCAATCCCTCCCAGCATCAGGGTCTTTTCCAATGAGTCAACTCTTTGCATCAGGTGGCCAAAGTACTGGAGTTTCAGCTTCAGTATCAGTCCCTCCAATGAACACCCAGGACTGATCTCCTTTAGGATGGACTGGTTGGATCTCCTTGCAGTCCAAGGGACTCTCAAGAGTCTTCTCCAACACCATAGTTCAAAGCATCAGTTCTTCGGCACTCAGTTTTCTTCACAGTCCAACTCTCACATCCATACATGACCACTGGAAAAACCATAGCCTTGACCAGACGGACCTTCGTTGGCAAAGTAGTGTCTCTGCTTTTCAACATGCTGTTGGTAGTTGACTCCATTCTTTCTGTGCTTGAATACTTTGATGAAACAGCTGCCATGTTAGAAAGGCTCCTGTGGAAAGGAACTGAGGGAGCCCTCCAAACAAGTTCCAGTGAGACTGAGCCCTCAATCCAGCAACCTCCAAAGGACAGTCCTGTCCATCACGACATGGATCCTTTCCAGCAGAGCTTCCGACCCTGGGCCAACACTGATTCCAATGTTGCTAGAGACCATGAAACAGAGGACCCAGTTAACACATGTTCAGTTCAGAATCCTGTGTAGTTTTTTCAACTCCCAAATTTTGAGGTTCGTTGCTAAATGAGTATAGATAACATAAAGATTTTGGTACCTGGAAATGAAGTGCTCCCATGACACATAAATGGAAGTATGGTAGCAGTTTAGGATTCTTAATTTGGTAAAGAGTGAGTGGATTTCAGTGATCATAATAAAGGCTAAATTGCCTTGAACTGATCATTTAGAAAAAAGCACAGTGCCCGTGAGTGCTCTAAAGGAAGTAAAGAAAGTGCCACAGATCACCAGCCAGGTTGGGTGCATGAGACAAGTGCTCGGGCCTGGTGCACCGAAGACCCAGAGGGATCGGGTGGAGAGGGAGGTGGGAGGGGGGAACGGGATGGGGAATACATTGTAAATCCATGGTCAATTCATTTCAATGTATGACAAAAACCACTGCAATGATGTAAAGTAATTAGCCTCCAACTAATAAAAATAAATGGGGAAAAAAAAAAGGAAATTGAAGGGTGGAGGATCCCAGCCAGAAAAGACAAATGCCTTTCAAGTCTTTGTTTGCCTTGTTTGCTAGTGTCCCATTGGCCAAAGCATGTCACATGACCTGCCCAGATTCACTCAGTGGAGAAGTAAATTCCACTTTCAATGGGAGAAAAAGAATGAGTGATAATTTTTTAATGTAATCACAATCATTCCTCAAGTTGTAAATTTCATATCATCCCACTTGTAAAACATCATCACCTCAATCCAGGATCACCAGTGTCTCATCCCTAATGACATCAACCTTGTAGCTCAGGATCTCATGGTCTGCATCAGATCTGGATGTGGCTCTTGAGCTAAAGACCTATGAAATAAAAAGACAAGTTATCTGTCTACACATACCCAAAATGCAATAGTAAGATACAGATAGAATAACCACTGTAAAGACCCCTTCCAGAATGAGAGGAATGTGAGGTTCCAAGGAGTCCCTTTGTTGCTCTGTGCTTAGTTGTGTCTGACTCTTTGTGACCCTATGGACTATAGCCCACCAGGCTCTCTGTCCATGGCCATTCTCCAGGCAAGAATATTCTCCATTCTCCAGGAGTGGGTCACCATGCCCTCCTCCAGGGGATCTTCCCAACCCAGGGATCAAACCCAGGTCTCCTGCATCACAGGCAGATTCTTTACCATCTTAGCCATCAGGGAAGTTCAAGAATACTGGAGTGGGTAGCCTATCCCTTCTCCAGGAGAACTTCCTGACCCAGGAATCGACCCAGGGTCTCCCACATTGCAGACAGATTCACTACCAGCTGAGCTACCAGGGAAGCAGTCCCTCAGTTCAGTTCAGTTCAGTCACTCAATTCTGTCCAACTCTTTGCAACCCCATGGACTGCATCACGCCAGGCTTCCCTGTCCATCACCAACTCCCAGAGCTTGCTCAAACTCATGTCCATCAAGTTGGTGATGCCGTCCAACCAATCTCATCCTCTGTCATCCCCTTCTCCTCCCGCCTTCAATCTTTCCCAATATCAGGGTCTTTTCCAATGAGTCGGCTCTTCCCATCAGGTGACCAAAGTATTAGAGTTTCAGCTTCAGCATCAGTCCTTCCAATGAATATTCAGGATTGATTTCCTTTAGGATGGACTGGTTGGATCTCCTTACAGTCCAAGGGACTCTCAAGAGTCTTCTCCAACACCACAGTTCTAAAACATCAATTCTTTGGTGCTCAGCTTTCTTTATAGTCCAACTCTCACATCCATACATGACTACTGGAAAAAGCATAACTTTGACTAGATGGACCTTTGTCAGCAAAGCAGTCCCTGGTCCATAACAATTCTGAAATCCACCTGGAAAAATATTACAAGGTTTCCTTCCTCTGGGGACATGGAATGCACCTTGTGTGAAAAAGTGAAAGTGTTAGCAGCTCAGTCATGTCCAACTCTTTTGCAACCTCATGGACTATAGTCCACCAGGCTCATCTATCCATGGAATTCTCCCTGCTGGCTAGAAAAGGCTCTCTAGTCTATTGTTCTATTTGTGTCACAGTTAACCACTTTTGATTCTTGACTCAGCCCTCTGAGATGGTCTTCCATCCTGTGGTCAATTGCATAAGAGTGATACCTTGTTTGCTTATGAAAAGCTTTAAGTTCATTTTAGTCCAAGTTGGTAGCCTACCTGCTAGTACAACTTCCTAAAAAGCTTCATAGGCTTTCTCTGTATTAGATTATTTTCAGATTAACTTCCTCTCAATTAGACAAAAGCTATATCCATATTTCTTCTAAATGCAAGCTTAAAAACATATCTTTAAAAGGTAGATATCAAATTATCTTTCTGATGTAATAAAAGCAATCGATCTAATCAGATTTGGGTTCTGACATTTTAAATCAGTTTTATGGAAGCATAATTTATATACAGTAAAACACACTTCCTATTTGTCTGTTAATGGATTGAGCATACTCTGCAACTGGAGGAAGCCCTCAGGCAGAGATAAGAAACTTCAGTTTGTGAGCAAAGGAAAGCAATTTTCCTGTTGGCTTCAATGCCACTGGTCCCTGAATCCAGGCCAGGCATAGGAAAAACAAAGTCCCACACCTGCTTCCCCATGCAGATCCAGCCACATCATGCAACCTAAAAGACTAAGCCAGTTCCTAAGCTGGTTGTGATGGTTCTCCAGAGAATGATGAAGAAAAACATAACTGGATGTGGCATAGACTTTTCCTCTCTACTCCTTTTAGCCAAGTACAACTATAAGCTCTGAAAATTATATAACAAACAACGAATGGGGTACTCTGAAAGTTGTAAAGAGGAAGGCAAACTTGTTAGGGACCTCTGGACGTGAGAAACATCACAGCAACAGAGCATTATATTGACTCCTCACCCATAGGGCAAACCAGTGACATTCATAACCCTCATGCAACCTTCCAACAAAAATTGGCCCAGAAAGACTGATTCCTCCCTAAATCAAAACACCATCAAAACCAGGCAAGGCTGACAGCCCTGGCAAGTGTGATGGATAATGAGAGCCCTGCTGATGATAGCAGACAGAGGAAGTGCACCTGTTCTCCTGAGGTTATTCCCCACCAAGAGATCTGAGGTGGCTGTACGATAGAGACCAGAGGGATACTTCCACAAAAGGCACCTGGCCAAGAGTTAGGGTAAGAGTTGGAGAAAATTAAAAAATCAACAGTTCCTCAGGGACCTGAGGAATGGGTTCTGTTCTCCATTCCTCTCAGGCAGACAAGTCCCACCACTGTAAGAGCCAGGCCCCAGAAGGGCTCTCCTTCCTGAGAGGGCTGAGAATCCTCCCCAGCTAGAGACACTGGGGCAGTGGGCTGGGCTAGGAGGTGCACCAAGCCTGGAAAGACCAGCCAATATAGTCTGTTGCAGTTCCTTCCACTTCCTCAAACACCACCAGCAGAGACTACTGCAGGATGCCCCTGCAATAAATCAAGCAGACCAAAACTGCACTGCAAAGCTCTGCAATTAGACTTAGCTTTGGGACCACAGCCCAAGAAATTAGGCTAGGATTTGCATGCTCAACATAAACAGGGTGACTGCTCTGCAAAATAAATGATTTTAAAGTGCCTCATTATCTCCTAACATAACAGCTAACATGTCCAGGATGCAATGAAAAATATCCCCCATCATACCAAGAACCAGGGAAATTGCAACTTGAATGAGGCAACAAAGTTAACTGATGCCAACGCTCAGATGAATTAGATATTAGCATTATCTGATGAGGATTTTCGAATGGCCATCATAAAAACGTTTCAATGAGCAATTACAAATTTTCATGAAACGAAAAATAGAAAACATTAATAAATAAATAGAAATTATAGTTTAGAAATGCACGGAAATTATAGAACTGAAAAATACAGCGGAATTAAAACCTAGCTGGTTGGGTCAATAGTAGAGTGAAAATGACAGGATAGAATCCATGAACTTGACAGATTAGAGAATTTCCTTTATCTGGGTAACAGAGAAAAATCAACAGAGCCTCAGGGACTGAGGAGCAATAACAAAAGATACAATGACTTGGATCAGCTGGAGTCCCAGAAATGAGTGAGGATGAAAGAAGATTTAGAAAATATTAATAGCTGAAAATTTACCAAATTTGCCAATAGACATAAACCTACAGATTCAAAAAGCTGAATAAAACCCACATAAGAGAACTAAAAAAAAATGCACATGAAGACAGCATAATAAACTTTATAAAACTAAATCAAAGGGAAAATATCAAAAATATTCACATAAAAATGACACATTATCTGTAGGAGAACCACCTCGGATCTGTTGGTGGGGGAGATAACCTATTTGAATGATAGTGGATTTCTTATCTGAAACTGTGAAGGTCAGAAGAAGTGACAAAACTGTTAACTGTAAACTTCATAGGCAGCAAAATTACTCTTCAAGAGTAAAAGGGAAATAAGTACATTCTCAGATAAAGAAAGAAGAAAGAATTTGTCACTCACAGACCTATCCTTAAAGTTTGGCCAAAGGAGTAGTAAGAATGTGCAAGACAGTGGAGTAGGAAGAACCTGATCTCATCTCCCTTAGGCACACAGAAATTGCAACTGTTTACAGAGAAACTATCAGTAAGAGTGACCAGAAGACTAACAGAAAAGATCTTGTACAGCTAAAGATATAGAGAAGGAACCACAATGAGGTGAATAGGAGGGACAGAGACACAGTAGTCAAAACTCATAACCCCAGGTAGGTGACCCACAAGTAGGAAGAGAATTACAATTATAGAGGTTTCCCCAAAAGGGTGAGTGGTCTGAGCCCCACATCAGACTCCCCAGTGGTTTGCTTATATTTGGTAAACTATAAGAATCTGATGAGAGAGTGGGGCTCAGACCACTTAACGCTTTCTGATGAAAGAAATTGAATACACACAAACAGATGGAAAAATATATAATATAGTGCTCATAGACTGGAAGGATTGATACCATTAAAATGACCACAGCACCCCCAAACAATCTACAGCTTCACTGCAATCCTTATCAAAACACCACCACCATTTTTTCACAGAACAAGAACAAATAGTTCAAAAATTAGTATGGAAACACCAAAGACCCTGAATAGTCAAAATAACCTTAAGAAATAAGAACAAAAGAGGAGTTATCATGCTTCCTGATTTTAAATTATGCCACAAAGCTACAGTAACCAAATCAGTATAGTGCTTGCACAAAAACAGGCTCATAGATCAATAGAACCTGCTAGAGAGACTGGAAATGAACCCACACCTATATGGACAAGTAATCTGTGACAAAGGAGGCAAGACTATACAATGGGGAAAAGACAGTCTCTACAATAAGTGGTGCTAGGAAAACTTGACAACTACATGCAAAAGAATCAAAATGCACTACTTTCTCACACCATATATAAGAAAAATCTCAAAATGGATTAAAGACTTAAATATAAGACCTGAAACCATAAAACTTCTGAAAGAAAACATAGGCAGTACACTCTTTGACATTTGTCTTAGCAATATTTTTGGATATGTCTCCACAGGCAAGGGAAACAAAACCAAATATAAACTGGGTATCATGAAACTGAAAAACTTTCCAATAGCAATGGAAACTATTAACAAAGCAAAAACCTACCTACTTGAATGGGAAAAGATATTTTCAAATGATATATCTGACAAGGAATTAATAGCCACGAATATAAATTCAACTTCAAAAAAACAAAAAAACCCAATTAAAAAAAATAGGCAGAGGACTTGAATAGACATTTTTCAGAAGAAGATGGAGATGGCTAAAAAGCATAGGAAAAGATGCTCAAAACCACTATTCATTGGGAAAATGCAAATCAAAACCACACACACCACACACACACACACACACACACACACACACACACACACACAAAATACTGCCTTATACCTGTCAGAATGGCTGTTTTCCAAAGAACAACACAAAACAAGTATTGGTAAGAATGTGGAAAGAAGGGAACCCTCTTTCACTATTTATTGGTGGGATTGTAACTTGGTGTCCCTGCTGTTGAAAATGGTATGGAGATTCCTCAAAAAATTTAAAAAAATAGAACTACCATGCAATCCAGCAATTCTACTCCTGAGTATTTATCTGAAGAAAAGAGACACTAATTTTAAAAGGTGTATGTACCCCTCTGTTCATTGCATCATTATTTACAGTAGTCAAGATGTAGAAACAATGTAAGTCCCCAAAGTAGATGAGTAGATAAAGAAGTTGTGGTGTACATATATACTCGACACATGCAGTGGAATATTATTCAGTCATAAAAAAGAATGAAATCTTTCCATTTGTGACAACATGGATGGACCTAGAGAGTATTATGTTAACTGAGAAAAAGAAATACTGTGTGATTTCACTTACTTGTGGAATCTGAAAAACAAAGCAAATGAACAAATATAACCAAACAGAGTCATGTATACAGAGAACAAACATATTACTTCCAGAGGGAAGGGATGTTATAGATGAGAGAAACAGATGAGGGAGATTAAGGGGTACTAACTTTCAATTACAAAATAAACAAGTCAGGTATGAAATGTATAGTGTTGGGAATATAGTCAACAATTACATAATATCTTCATATGGTGACAGGTAACAACTGGAATTATCATGGTGATCATTTTGGAATGTATAAAACTATTGATTCACCCTGTTGTGTACCCAAAACTAACACAGTGATGTAGATAAATTATACTTCAAACAAACATCTCATTGCAATGATATTAGATTTGTGGCTATCTGAGGCAGGAGAGAAGGAGGAATTGGATGAAGGTAGTCAAAAATTACAACCTTCCAGTTATAAGATAAATAAGTATTAGGGCTATAATGTACAACATGATAAAAATAATTAACACTGCTGTACATTATAAACAAAAATTAAGAGGGCAAACCCTAGTAGTTCTCATCACAAGGAGAAAATTGCTCTTCTATTTATTTAATGTTGTATCTATATGAGATAATGCATGTTCACTGAACATGTTCTAGAAATCATTTCATTATGTATGTAAGCCATTGTATTCTACATCTTAAACTTACACAGTGATGTATGCCAATTATACCTAATATAAAAATTACATCTACAAACAGCAGCAACAACAAAAGAACAGCTAAAGGAAAATTTTTCAAAAGGAAATGATGAAAGGAAGAATCTTGGAGCAACAGGGAGAACAAAACAAAGATAAAAAATGGAAAGAAAAGTAATATAAGTACAGACTATCCTTCTCCTTATCAGTTTTATAAATCATTTCTGACAAATGAAACAAAAATTACAACACCAGCTGATACTCAAGGCAATGATATTTAAATGTGGGGAAGGTGAGGGACCTACGGAGGTCAGGTTTCCATACTTCACTTGAAGTCGTGGTGAGGTGAGGTGGTAATAAGGAGGTGATATGTGTTTGGAAAAGGCAACAGGAAGAATCCTTGTGGTATTATAAATATTCTGTATCTTGACTATGATGATTGATCTATGAACCCGTGATTAAATTGCACATGAAAACACACAGATGAGTACAAGACAGATGCAGACATCTGAATAAGATTTGTGAATTGTATAAATATCACTATAGTGATTGTGATTTTATACTGTAGTTTTGCAAGATGTTACCACTTGGGTAAAGCATATGTGTAATCTCTGTGTTATCTCTTATAACTGTATGCTAGTCTATAATTATCTCAAAATGAAAACTTAAAAAATTATTCAGCCATGACCCTAAAAATCCTATAAATACCCTTCCATAGCATCCTCCTTCTTAGACATCACTAGAGCTGTCAAGACAGAGTTCTCCTTGCCGCATTAAGTTTAATAAACTCAGTTTTGTCCAATTAAAAAGAAAAGAGTGTCACTGACATGTACATATATTCCCAAGTTTCCAGAATGTGCTCAAATTCTTACTAAATGAATTCCATATTTTCTACTAGTCACCAACCACAGGAAGACTTTACATATTCAACTCAGTGAACATTCTTATGGAATAGTTGTGTCATAAGCATTCTGGAACCTTGACTCAATTTGGGGGCTTTTAAGTCTGAATCAGTTTTGACTGCTCTTTTTAAAAGTAAGTGCCTCTTGATCATCAAAGCAATGTTCCCTTAAACCGCCTCACATAACAAAGTCTTTGGTTCTGCATCTACACATAGAATCACAAGAATGCAAAGGATACAGAGGATAATCAAAGAATATATAGCTTTAACAATCAAGCCAACAGATAATCCTGAACATGTACAAAACATTCCTTTTATTCCATGTTGCTTTATTTTCCAAATCAAATGCAATCAGTAGGGTGGGAGAAGGATGGAGAAGATCTGAATTTTCTTTTTTATTCTTTTAAACTTATGGTCATTTTCTTAACAGGCGATGGTCCTTCAGCTTAGACTTATGTATACTGTGAGACCATCTCTCTCATTAGAATCACTGGAGAGCAGCCACTTCCCTTTTGGAACTTCGTTCTCTTCTGTTTTCATACTGAGGTCTATGTCTCTTTACCACCTTTGCACCTCTGTCTTTGGAAACACAGTTTTCATAGTAGGTTCCCATCATGGGTAGGCTCTGACTTCCACGAGTGATGTGTCTATTACATAGATACTTTATACTATGAAGGAGGATCCTCCTTGTCTTTATTATCTTGCTGAATACATCTAACTTTGTCTTGACAAGGGCATGGTAACTACCACTGCCATACAATGTGCCTTCCTTAAGAAAGCAGGAAGAAACAGAGAAACTTGTCACTCCCCAAGTTCGTAAGTTGGCTTATCCATTAAATAGTCTGAAAGTGAAAGTCAGTCAGTCGTGTCCAACTCTTTGCGACCCCATACACTCCATGGAATTCTCCAGGCCAGGATACTGGAATGGGTACTTTCCCTTTTCCAAGGAATCTTCCCAACCCAGGGACTGAACCCAGGTCTCCCTCATTACAGGCGGATTCTTTACCAGCTGAACTATAAGGGAGGCCCATTGTAGTTCTACATTTAGAACTACATTTATAGCAATCTACATTTCTCTGAAGAATGGGGCTTCCCAGGTGGCGCTAGTGCTAAAGAACTGCCTGCCAATGCAGGAAACACAAGAGTTTCAGGTTGATCCCTGGGTTGAGAAGATCCCCTCGAGGACGGCATGGTAATCCACTCCAGTATTCTTGCCTGGAGAATCCCACGGACAGATGAGCCTGGTGGGCTATGGTCCATGGGGTTGCAAAGAGTCAGACAATTTAGCATGCATGCATGTCTAAAGAATTTTTTGTGATATCTTTTGTGATATTTTGTGAATATTTTGTGATCAGATAAAACATCAGGTATATCTCACAGTCTTACTGGAAATTAAAATGATCACAATTATGATTTTTTAGGCAAATTCATAAACTTTGGATTTTAAACAGAAAAGAAATGTAAGTAATGATGAATTCTGCTATTTATAATCTTGAGTTTGGGCACTAAATATATGAATTTCATGCTATGAATATAATGGGAAAGAAGCAAAACCTAACATGTTTATATTATCTTGTATACTTATAACAAATTTATATAGATAAAGATAAGAATGAAACTGTGATACAAGAACTGGAATAGAGCGTTGTGCAGTCCATGGGGTCGCAAAGAGTCAGACACGACTGAGCGACTGAACTGAACTGAACTAATATATTAAATTAATTAAACAAAGAGGCCATGAATTTGAGGTGCCTTCAATGCCTTAGTAGCCTACTTCAGTAATCCAAAACCTAAGCCTGCAATAGGGCTTTCCTGGTGGCTTAGACAGTAAAAAATCTACCTGCAATGTGGAGACCTGGGTTGGGAAGATCCACTGGAGAAGGGAACAGCTACCCAGTCCAGTGTTCTGGCCTGGAGAATCCCCATGGAGAGAAGAGTCTGGAGGGCTACAGTCCACAGGGTCGCAAAGTATCAGACAGGACTGAGCAGTTAAGATAGGACACAGCAAGCCTACAGTACCTCAAGGATAACAAATAGAAACGGGACAACCCATCACGAAAGACCAAATAAACCTTCCCAAGTAAGGTGACCACTGAGCAACAGCCATTCAAGTCATTTCCTTGCTTTGCTTCCAACTCTTCCACCTAAGAGTCTTTTCCTAGCCCCTCTCAGTGGTGTGCTCCCAAATGCTTTCAGTTTGATGATGCCTGATTGCAACAGGTTTTTAAACTGCATTTATTTATTTTTAATTGATTGATGATTCCTTTTATAATATTGGTTTTATTTCTGTCATACATCAACATGAATTAGCCATAGATTTTTGGTTGTTGCATTTTTCTTTCTTTCTTTTTATTTTTTAAATTATTAAAGTATGATAACACATTTACGGGAGACTTAGAAAATACATGTGTTACATATGTTCCACTATATATGACAATTATTTTTTTAAGTAGATAAAAATTTTTAGTTGGAGTTTCAATATCAAACTCTCAAAAATTAATAGAATATATAGAAAAGTAAAAGAATATAGCAGAGCTGAAAAGCACTATGAATCAATTCAACATAATTAAGATTTACACAATTTTCACACAACAGCAAGATACAAATTCAAGTTTCCATAGACTATAAACCAGGAGACATTGGAACATATCCAGGGACATACAACAAGATGCACAAATTTAATGGTCCAAACGTATTGAAATCACAGTCTGTTCTCACCACTGTGGAATTATGTTCGAAATCAATATCAAAAGATATTTGAAAATAACCTGTATATTTTCAAGTGCAATGTGACAGTTACCAAGCAAGATCTTTGACTTAGCCATTGAAAGCCTCAAAGTTAGAAAGCTGAAAAACACAGAGGACAATGGCAGAGAAGAAATCATTTAAATGAGAAATTAATATCAAAGATACTTTAAAAACCCCATGTACTTGGAAATTAAATGCTCACTTTTAAATAATGGGTGTATCTAAAAAGGCATAACAAGGAAAATTAAAAATATATTTGTGACAGAATAAAAATGAAAACAATTTATCAGAATTTGTTGCATGCAGCTGAAACTGTTCAGTGCAACTAAATACAATGTGGAATGTTGAATAAGGTATGAAAACAAATAATGGACACTAGCATAAATTCTGTAAAATTTGAGCAAAATCTGTACTTTAGTTAATACTGTATCACGTGTTATTTTCCTGTTTGTTTGTTTTTTATTTTTACAACATAGTATTTCTTTACATTCTCAGAACTGGGTTAGAAGTTTCAAGCCTTATTCAGCTTACCTTTAAATCACTAAGATAATAAGCTTTCTGGACTTTTAGCAGTAATACTAGATGACAGGATAAGTGGAACTACATCAAAGTTTTGAGTGAATGTAAGTTAGAAACCTAGCATTCTGTTCATGCTTAGTCACTCAGTCATGTCTGACTCTTTGTGGCCCCATGAACAGTAGCCCACCATGGGATTCTCCAGGCAAGAATATTGCAGTGGGTTGCTAGTCAAAATATGCCTCAGTTTGTCTTTTAACAGAGAGAACTGTTCCCAATCTTTTGAACTGGAAATGTGACTAGCCTTTTTAGCGGCAGCAGTGGTAACTGCCACACAGTAAACAAATTATAAAATTAGAATGACTGATATTCAAATTCAAAGCAAGTTCTTTTCAACCACTCAGTGTTGGAGTCAGATAGACTTGAGTTTGAATCTAGCTTGACCAGAAGCTCTGTGACCTTGGACAAATTATATAACTTCTCCAAACCCTAAGTTCCTTATCTATAAAATGGGGGTGATTATAGTATTTCCCATAGAGAAATGTGGGCAATAAATGATTTAATACATGCAGAGTACTTAAAAATTCCTAGCACTTAGTATTTTAAGTATTAGCTCTTATACTGTTACACTTTTTATTACTTCCCCATTCCTGCTTTTCTGCTTTCTTTCTGACAGAGCTACTATCACTTTAAGTATGGTGCTCTTCCGTCCTGTTGTGACCATAACTGTCATCTTACACCTCTGTCACTGACACTAGTGCAGACCGAGTGAGACGCATCTTGGTTTGGGCACGTCACAAGGTGGGTGGAGGCTGTCAGATCCAGACAGCCGACACATTCCCAGCAGACCACCACCGACTAGCCCAGTGCTTACACAGCTGACAAACCCGGTCCTAGAGCCAAAACATATCACTCAGAGATGCCCCTTTCCTAATATGGGGCAGTGACAGTTCATTGCACCTTGCCTTTAAAACTCTACCCCCTTTCTCCTACTTTTGAATTTCCTGCCAAGATCCTACCTAGACTCTGTGCTGGATTAAATTCCCTGCTTGGGAGGAAAAAGTTTTAATCAGTGGTCAATGTTTAGTCTCTAATAGATTTTTTCCTCTTAAACAGTATGCGTAATAATAACAGATTCTTGACTTATTTATTTTTCTCCTTGAAAGCTGTGTAGATTGGTATTGCTACTATTACAAATTTCCACAAACTCAGTGGTTTAAAACTCACAAGCATATGCTTATAATTCTGAAGGTCAGAAGTCAGAAGGCAGTTTCACTGGTCAAGATGTTGACAGGCCTGGTTCCTTCATGAAGCTCTGAGGGGAGAGTTGGTTCCCTTGCCTTTTTTAGCTGTAGTGACTTCCTGTATTCCTTGTCTTATGGCCCCTTCCTCCACTTCAAAGTGCATCTCTCTACTTCCATTTTCACAATATCTTAACCTCTAACTCCTGTGTGCCTCTTATAAAGACTGTTATGATGACAGTGTGCTGGCTGAATAACCCAGGGTGATCGCTCCATCTTAAGAATCTTTATTAATTTTCTTAAACCATATCAGGTAATACAGGTTCAAACTGTGATGCTGGAGAAGACTCTTGAGAGTCTGTTGGACTGCAAGATCAAACCAGTCAGTCCTAAAGGAAATCAACCCTGAATATTCATTGGAAGGACTGATGCTGAAAGTGAAGCTCCAATAGTTTGGCCACCTGATGCGAAGAACTGACTCATTGAAAAAGACCTCAATGATGGGAAAGATTGAAAGCAACAGGAGAAGGGGGCAACAGAGGAAGAGTTGCTTTCACCAACTCAATGGGCATGAGTTTGAGCAAACTCTGGGAGATAGTGAAGGACAGGGAAGCCTGGCGCACTGCAGCCTACAGGGACGCAGAGTCAGACATGACTCAGTAACTGCACAACAACAATACAGGTTCCAGGGCTTATGAGATGGACGTATTTGGGTGGTCATTATTCAACTAACCCCACATGTATTTCACCTAAGAGAACAAAATAAAAAAGGAAAAAGGGGGGAGAAGGAGAGGAAGGAGGGAGGGAGGAGGAAGGGAGAAGGAGGGAAGGAGGGAGGGAAAAGTGAAAGAGAGAGATGGAACAATAAAGGAGATTTTGCATCACGGGACAAAATCAAATCATACACAGCTCTTCTTTAGTGAAGCATAGAAAGAAGCGACCTTCATCATGACCAGATGGATTTCATGTTTTCGTAATAAAAGAGATATGATTTTCTAACATAAAAGAAGAAAGAGGGCGGGTGGGGGAGTAAAGCAGGTAACACAAAAGCTATCCAGTTTGAGAAGTACCGTCATCAAGGACAGTATGAATTGCTTAGGGAAGAATTTTAAAAGAGCCCCACTGCAGAGATTCAGAATGAAGGAGAAAATAAAAAGCCTTGTTTTATTGTAACTCAAGTGAAACCCTAAATGGCAAGAGCCCTTCAAGTAATTCTTTTCCTATCCATGCTTGCTGCTCACAAACATCCATCTGGTTGATCCTGTTGAGAGTTTAGTGGAGGAGAGTGCCACCATCTGCTTGATTTCAGTAATAACAAGTCCAGCAGGATGCTACAGGGGAGGATCCTGTTGTGTGTGGTGTGGTGTGGTGTGTTGTATTCCAGGTAGTCAATGCTGGGTTGTTTGATAACAGCCAATTTTAAGAGATGTAAATGAGTATAAAAGTAATGGATAGATTCACATTCTAGGGATAATTTTCTTATAAAAATTCATTCTTTCCTATGTGGTCAGGCAGAGAAAAACCTCAACAAAGATAATTATAGCATATTAATTTACTCATTGTGAATCCTGGCTAGAAATTTTGGGGGGTTAAACTTGTGTGTTTAATAGAGAAACAGTGTTAATTATTCATAATAAATAGGTATCTGATTTAAGCTATCTTGTCATGTCATTAAATTAATCATGAATATGTATTTGTGAAACATTTTCATCATATCTCATGATTTACAGATGCTTCTGCAAATGCCTATAATGCAGTCTTTCATTAACATTGCTGAGCTAAATGCATTTTCAAGAAAGAAGTCTTTAAAATAACATGAGATGTAAGCAAAATAACTAAACTGAATTTTAACATGGAAATTTGTGTAATAAGGATTATGAGAAAAATATTCATGAAGCACAAAATGAGAAGACTATTATTCAAATAAAACAGAAAGAGCTTCTATTTTTATATGCAGGCAAATGCCAAAAAAGGAAAAATGAAACATTTGAAAGAGGAAATAAAACAGCTTCGGGTTTTTCCTCTCAATATAAGCAATAGTTTAACATCTAGAAAGTTAGAAGAGTTTTTCCCATTTCATTTAAGTCATATTTGTTAATAGAATGAAAGTAGGAATTGAATGGTTATAATTCACATGTATATTAATACATACACATAGTGCTGCCAATTTCAGTTAATACTATTAGTATTTGAAAAATGGACAAGAATAAATTAGACTATCTACTAAACTAATTCACTCTAAAGCATTTGATTTAGATAACTCCGTTCATGTAAATCAATTTATTTCTGAGAACCCAAAGAAAGGGAGAGAATGAAATAGAGATGACATTTTCTGAAATATCTTACTAATGAAAATTGAAAAATGAATGAGTTATACACCTTTATTTTCTTTATTGCCCAGTCAAATACTTATCAAGAAACCATTCTGTGAGTAATGAATAGGTGAGACATCTTGTTAGGTTCTGTTCAGCGTAATTGTGTGAAACATAGGGAAACCATCTCCTCTGGACCATCTTTAGGCAAAACTACAAAATACATTAAACTGAAATGCTATGAATACTATCACTACCCAAGTCCCCAGATTCTGGGGTCTCTTCAACCCTCCCACACTCAGGTCAGGCCGTAGTCTCAGGCGGTTTCCTGAAGTTCTTTCTCAAATCCAGCATTTGTAAATTTGTCCCATTTTCTCGGGGAGGGGGTGGCTTCCTATGTCACTGGCTAGTTAACTGAGAAGATTGATTCCAGCTGTGACAGATAATACCAGGCTTGTTAAATTTCATTCTAGGCTGGGAAGGCGGCCAAAGCCACAGGACAAATATGGAACATTAGCATTGATTTTAAGCACTTTCAAAATACTTTCATATATATAATCCCAATTTTTGCCCCAGAAAAATCTTGTTAAAGACTGATGTCTCTCCTTCTTGCAAACCTGACTTCAAATTGCATTACCTTAAATATAATGCACTGATGCGTGCTTGCATGTGTGTTAAGTCACTTCAGTCATGGCCAACTCTTTGAGACCCCATGGACTGTAGCCTGCTAGGCTTCTCTGTCTCTGTGATTCTCCAGGCAAAAACACTGGAGTCGGTTGCCATGCCCTCCTCTGGGGGCTCTTCCCAACCCAGGAATCGAACCTGCATCTCTTTTGTCTCCTGCATTGGCAGGAGGGCTCTTTACCACTCGCACCATCTGGGACATCCATAATGCATTGGTATTTGTCTTTAAAATACTCATGTATTACAAGCTAAGAACAAAAATTGTTTCAAGAAATTATAGAATTATTCTTTAGTGTAAATTTGCTGTTGTTTTTTTTTAAGTAAAAGGTTATTTGATAAGGTATCTATGAACTATAGGAAAAGTTTTGTTTCTTCTGAGAATATCTGCTTAGAAATAACTAAGAAATAACTCAGGAATAACTGCTCAGTTTTATCCTATATTAAGCCATCAGTTGAGTGGTAAATCAGAATCCCAGTTGGAACGACAATAAAAAATACTGGAGAAGAATGTTCAATGAACATTGATAAGTAATCATGAAATAGAATAATTTCCATTTCATAAACATATTTGGAAGAAGTACTGTACTCCAAGAGTATACACATTTTAAAGTTTTGCAGGGACAAATAAATAAATCTTCCCCACATTACAATGAGAAAAAACCAGATTCAAATTTGGACAGTTTGGAGCTATCTTAATAGTCCATTCAATCACAGCACAGTTCATTAAGTAGATTGTGCCACGTTAGAATGGACTTAGAAGTCAAATCAACCGAAAAACAGCTGATTTGTTGATATGACCAGGCACAGGCTTTGAATGTGTAGTAATTTCCCCAGACTTTTATAAGGACTATTTCACTTGATAGAACTTTGCTAATCCAGATATATGGAAATTATACTAAAGCTCATATTTTGCATTATCTGTGAAGAAAGGACAGGCTTAGCAAATTCACAGCTGAAGAAGATCCTAGAAATGTTTAATCTATTTGCAACTGTTTTCAAATATTGTGGTAGTAACCATTTGTACTACTGAGGCAATTAATGTGCTATTAAATAATTACAGATAGAAGTGTCTTTCTTCCTTGGAATAAGCAAGATCTCTGTAGGGTTTTTCACTTAGTTTGAAGGACTGAATGTACTTAGAAATAAGGTTGAGTTTTTTAAACAAACAAGGAAAACTTCAGTTTCATGTGGCTGATTATCCCCCAGATTTGGGTATCTCACTCATTAAATTCACCCTGTGGAACATAACAGCACCTAGCGTAAAGCTCTATTGCAAAATAATTAATTTATAAAACAGGTGTAACGCCTACTTCTTCTATTCCTCAGTCTCACTATTAAAAAAATAGGCTCATATGATCTATAATTAAAATACTACACCAGTTCCCTAAGTGATTAAATTTTACCAAGCTTTACTACAGGAGGGCAAAATTGGTTTATGTAACATTTAAAAGTGATAAATTATTTATCTTTAATGTTAAACACACTACACTCGCAAGCATCATTGAAGACAGAAGAATCCAGGTGGGAGAGGAGTTTTTTGTTAGTTTAAATACAGTCTGCTATTTCCCTGTTTGCTGTTTTTGGCAGTGTATGTAGTTTTTTTCTAGTTATATGGGATTTCATTCTAAAAATCATATTTGTAATGCCAACTTTCATAGAACTCAGGTGCTTAGTAATATTGGATTTAGATGAGCAATTAACATTACTGTGATTGTGGCATAACTTTGAAGTATTTTTCTTCTATCATAATAGTTCTCTACTTTAGCACCTATTTTCCTTTATATTGGCCCAAATTTATTAAGAGTAATGGAAGAAAATATTTAGTAAATGGTGGTAGCCAAAGATAAAGGAATGAAGCGAGGGAGAAGGAAAAAGAAGAGAAACAATGGGGCAAGTGGGAGGGAGGAGTGAAAAACAGAGGAAAATAGAATTGGGAATAAACAAATGAGAACTAATTAAAATTAAAAGCTTTTGCACAGCCAAGCAAACCATAAAGAAAGTGAAAGGACAGCCCACAGAATGGGAGAAAATATTTGTAAATGATCCAGCAAACAAGGGGTTAATTTCCAAAATATACAAGCAGCTCATGCAACTCAGTGTCAAAAAACAGACAACCCAATCAAAAAGTAGACAGAAGGTCTAAATCTACATTTCCCCCAAAGACATACAGATGGCCAACAGGCACATGAAAAGATACTCAACATCACTAATTATTAGAGAAATGAAAATCAAATCTATGAGGTATCACCCCACATCAGTCAGAATGACCATCATCAAAAAGTCTACAAATAATAAGTTATGGAGAGGATGTGGAGAAAAAGGAAGCCTCCTATGCTGTTGGTGGGAATGTAAATTGGTATAGCCCCTTTGGAGATTGGTATGGTGTTTCCCAAAAAAACTAAAAATAGAGCTACCATACGATTCTGCAATCCCACTCCTGGGCATATATTTGGAGAAAACTATAATTCAAAGATACTTGCACCCAAATTTTCAAAGCAACATTATTTACAATAACCAAGACATGTGGAATCTAAAACAAAAATACAAAGAACTTACTTCCAAAGCAGAAATAGACCCACAGACATAAAAAATAAACTTAAGGTTACCAAAGGGGATAGAGGTGGGGGAGTATAAATTAAGAAGATGAGATTAACCTATACACACTACTATGTATGAAATAGATAACTTACAGAGATCTACTGTATAGCACAGGGAACTAGACTCAATATTCTGTGATAACCTGTAAGGAAAAAGAATCTGAAAAAGAGTGTAGGTATATATACATACAAGTGAATCACTGGGCTATACACCCGAAACTAACACACGTTGTAAGTCAACTATACTTGTTTTTTTAAATATGCAACAAAATAGAATTGGGTATTGTTAGTATCATTATGGGCTTTTGAGAGGCACCTGCAGATTATCTAAATATGAAAACCGATTTTACACTATGGGGAGAGAAGAGATTCATGACTGGAAGGGACCTTAATAGGACTTCTGAGGTGCTGGTAATATACTGTTACTGCATCTGCTTACTGGTTATGTAGGTAGATTCAATTTGTAACAATTCATCAAGCCTACACATATGATATGTGTACTTTTGATATATTATATTTCACTAAAATACTTTAAAATAAAACATGTGCTACAGGGGAACATGTATTACTTTCCATCTGTTTTAAGTTTACCTGGACAAAGTGACTTTGAAAGTGACTTCAGGCCATCGATCAACTTCATAGTTAAATAAGATCTTTTCTTATTGAAGAAAACTGCTAAGCTTAGGTTTCAGTTAACTGGCTCTAGCTTTTTCATAACTTAGTTGTCTTAGACAAGTGACCTATGTCTGCAAAATCTCAGTTTTCTGTTTTGAAAAATGTTATAGGATCATTTAATGAGATATTAATTCTAATCTTGTTTTTCCTGAGGTAGGATGGACAGTCATATTCTAGCCTTCCTAACCACCTTCTTTAGATTCAAGATCCATTCTTAAGAAAATTTCTCAAACCAGTCCTTGTTTGAAAAAACCAAATTGTGTGTGTGTGTTTTTTTAAATAAAGGAACATGCAGTTACATCATTGTTGTGAGGATGGAGGGAAGCTAGAGCATTTTGAGGCAGAAAGAAGAAATAGTTGGAACTCTGTCTAAATCAAGTGGAATCCTAGCAGGTTCTGTGATCTGCTGAGTTCTGGTCATACTCCTTAGTTCTCAGCAAACAGCAAAATCCCCATGGTTCTGTCCACAGTATCATTGCTAACCCTCAGAGCAGTTTCTCAGCCTTGGCCTGTTGATATATTGGGCTGGATAATTCTTTGTTGTCAGGAGCTATCCTGGCATTGCCAGATGTTTAGCTGCATCTCTGACTTCTACTCACTAGATGCCATTAGCACCTCCCCTCCAAACTGTGACGACTAAAAATGTCTCCTATTATTGCCAAATGCCTCCTCAAGGGCCAAATCCCCTTCACCCTGTGGAGAACCACTGGGTTACAGTAAATGTCAGAAGCTGAATTCGGTATTGAAAGAATGGAGGGCATTCTTTAAGCTGCAAAGTCACCTGCCTTTAAATGGGTCTCTAAAATTGAATAATAAGCACATAAAATGATGTACATACAGACTAAGTCCAGCTTCTCTAGACTAAACCTCAAGTTTATATCAGTCCCAAGGGTTGTGGGTGGAGGACTAGTCAGATGATTCTTCAAACCCTGGCAGGTAGTAATTAAGCTAGAATTGACTTGATTTAGAAAACTAAAGAAATGTAACAATTATTATATGTAAGTGTTATGGTGCCAGTTTGTACCTGTTATGTGTTTAAAAAAAAAAAAAACCGCCTTAGCAATGTTCCTAGTATATTGCAAAAAGCCAACAAAGTAAATGTATTAGTATCATCCCTACTTTATAGATGAAAATGAATGACAAAGAGCATAAACAACCCTTCAAAGAAACAGAGCTAATAAGCAAAATGGATACTGAAATGAATTACTTCTTGTGGCCTTACTTTTTGTACACTGTTGCCCATGTTAAAGGCGAATTTTGTTGGAGAGCCTAGAAGATACCACTTTATCTCCTCTCAGTTCAACTCAGAAAATATAGTCATCCATTATGATCCTAACACCCGTTTTAGTGATTTCAAGATACATGGCAAATATATAACCCAATTTAATTTTTTTGGAATTGAAGACACTTAAGTAGTAAAATTATGTATATAGACTACAGGCACTGGAAACATTCTAAAAAACTCAAAATGGATTGAGGTAGGTGAGGAAAGAGACATGGGATTTTAGGTAGAAACTTAAGAATAAGTAAAACAAGTAGAGAAAATTTAGGGAGAGACTTAGAGATCAGAAAAACAACATATATATTTCTGTGCAGAAAGACCCCATAATCTGGCACCGACATTTAATCTCTAGCCTCTGCTCTCTTTACAGCCCCCACAACTTTCACTCTCCATACGCAGTCAAGCCTGCAAATACTATCCTTCAGACATGTCAAACCCTCTCTAGATTCACATCTTTGGTACAGGCTGCTCGCCTGACCTGCAATCATTCTGCTCACTCTGAGCTCTTAATTTAAAAATTTTTCCCTTTCAAATTCAAAATTCAAATTTACCTCCTCATATTTCCTAAGAAAATGCCAGCAACTTCCTCTTCTCTATTCCCAACACTGTCATAGCACTTACTATATTGTTTGGTTGATTTATATCTGCTATATGTGCCTATATGTGCTCCTAACCATGTGTCCAATGCAAATCTCTGATAAGTATACCTGTATTAATCCAGCATGACCCATAATTTTGTTCTACCTTTCAACTGAGCACCATCAAAGTCCACTTATACAAATATTTACCAGACCCTTTAAATTCATTTTTAATTGCACAACTAAGATATAATTACAATTTCCTTTTACATTTTCAAAAACATTATATCTAAATCTAAAGTCCACTTTGACCTCCTCAGTCACAGTATCATTTCCCTTTCCTCTAGGTAATCAATATTATGTCTTTGGTGCATATCTCCTTTTTAAAAAAAACCTCAGTGTATGTGTGTGCGGTTTTAAATTATTTTATCTATTTGTTTTTATTTAAAGGTTATCATATTCCATGAACTGTACAATATAAAACTTTTAGTGTAATCTATGTTGATAGTTATAGATTGTATATTTTAATTCATAGACAGTATTCCATAAAATGTACATTTTGTGTCTTAAACTTCTTTGGAAAGATGTGTAGTTTGTTTTTAATGTTTTGATAACTTAAATAATTCTGCAGCAGACATTCTTTTGCCCTCAGGCAGATATCTAGAAATAGAATTGCAAGGTCACAGGCTCGGAAAATTTACTTTTAATTATACTTCCAAATTTCTACCTAATGTGAGTAAATCAATGTTTTCATACTCTAAAAATAGCTTAGAATGAATCTGTTTTCTACATTTTTTCCTGATACTTATTACCATACTTTTTTAAACTTTTGCATAAAATAATCTCACTTTGTTTTTATATACATTTCTATGACTAGATTGATTTGGAGAGGACTGATATTTTTCCTCATGTGAAGAGTTGACTCATTGGAAAAGACCCTGATGCTGGGAGGGATTGGGGGCAGGAGGAGAAGGGGACGACAGAGAATGAGATGGCTGGATGGCATCACCGACTCGATGGGCATGAGTTTGAGTAAACTTCGGGAGTTGGTGATGGACAGGGAGGCCTGGCTTACTGCAATTCATGGGGTCGCAAAGAGTCGGACATGACTGAGCAACTGAACTGAACTGAACTGATATTTTTTCTAATACTGAATATTGCCATTTATGAAGATAGAATATTTCTCCTTTTAGTTATACCTATATGTATTACTGAATAAAGTTTTATTACTTTCTCCCAAAACATCTTGCATTTTTTTTTAAACCAGGGATCTTAACTTTCTGTTACTATTGTAACTGTTCTTATAATATATTTTGATTTTTAGTTTTTTACTGATGAAAACTAAATTGATTTTGCATGGGGAATTTTATCCAGCCAACTTGCTGAGTTCTTTTATCAATTCCATTGTTTATTAGTTGATTCTCTTAAATGTTCTAGGAAGAATGTTATCTTTGTAATCTTTGAGCCATTTTTTTCTTTTGCTATTTTAGTTTTATTCTTTAGTATAACAATCAATAATAGAAATGGTCAAAGAAATTCTGTTCTTTCTGCTGTTACTGAGCATGTGTTCAATATTTCATTATTAAATGTGATTTTTGCATCAGTTTTTACCAGGTGGTACTTAATGAATTAAGAAACTTTCTACTTCTCATTTTTTAAGTTGTTACCATGAATGTATGTAGATTTTATAAAATTCTTAATCAACATCCATGAAAACAATTATATAATTTTCTCCTCAAATCTGTTAACAAAGAAAGTTACCTTGATAGAGTTTCTCATTTTGACCCATCTTTTCAATGCATGGATAAGCTTTCTTGGTCAGTATATCATAAAGTATTGCATTCAGCTACTAGTATGAGAGACCTGGCTATGGTGAATTATACACATGAGGGCTCATATTCCCGACATAATCAGGTCTAGAGTAAAGCAGTTGCTGGCACTGGTTCAGCAATTTAAGGATATAAGAGGGGAAATCTCTGTCTTCTTGTTTTTCCTTGTAATCCCAAGATTACCACTAGAAATGTAAGCATCATGTCCTCATTAGAGGCAGGAAAAATGAGGTGGGGAGTTGCTTGGAAGGGATTTGAGTAATGGTAGTTTCCCAGAAGTCCTAACCCCAAGTTTCTCTTTGCATTTTGTTATCAATTCAACCTCCAAAAGATTGAGAGAAATATAATTTTTAGGCTCGTTATATTAGTCACTGGATTAAAATGAGGGGTTTGTTACTAGGGAAGAAGGAAGCTGAGTATTTAATAGATAGCTGATTATCCTCTCTATGTTTGTAATACATCGTCCTTTTAACACATTACTTGATTTGATTGGCTAATATTTTATTTGTAATTCGGCACTATCACTGGTACAACCCCTTAGAGCTTATTCAGATTTCGCCAGTTATACACACATTCATTTATGTGTGGGAGGAAGGGGGTATAGCTCTACGCAGTTCTAGCACATGAATAAGTAATCACTACAACAATCAAGATACTTAATTGAACCATTATGATAAGACTTCTCTCTTCAAGTTTTTTACAGCCACACTCACTCCTGCCTCTGCATCTTAACCTTCAACAATCACTAATTTGTTTTGCATCCATGTGTTTGCTACTTCATGAGTGTTATATGAATGGAACCATGCAGTATATATCCTTTTGATATTAGATGTTTTTCTCAACATAATGTCCTTTACGTTCATGCAAGTTATTGCAGCTTTCAATAGCAAGTTATTCCTGAGTAGTATTCTATGACATAGATGCATCTTACTTTATTAATCATATAATAATTAATTAGGTGTAGGACATTTGGATAGTTTCTGGTTTGGGACTGCTGTATTAAAGCTGCTAAGAATATTCATGTCCAAGTTTCTACAAGGAAAAGAGTTTTCATTACTTTGGCATATGTACACAATACATATGCCGTTTCTAGATCATATGGTAATCCATTTTTTAATTTTAAAGGGAACTAGGAGACTCTTTTCCAGAGTGCTTGCAATATTTTATATTCCTATTAGAAATGTAGGAGCAATTTGGTTTTCAACATTCTCACCAATATTTGGTATTATCACTATTTTTAACTTGGTTCTTCTGACAGTCAGTTGATTTTAATTTGCATTTATTTAACTGACTAATGATGTTGAACATATTTTTATGCACTTATTTTCCATTTTCATATTTTCTTTTGACAAAATGTCATTTCCAGTCTTTTGCCCTCTTTCTAATTTGATTGATGTTTTTTAAATATTGAAGTTTGAGAGTTCTTTATGTTCTAGATGCAAGTCCTTTATCAGGTATGTGCTTTACAGATATTTCTCTCACAGTGTGATGTGTTTTATTATCCTCTTAACAGAGTCTTCCACAGAGCAAAAAATTTAATTTTGACAAGGCTCAATTTATCCATTTTTAAAATTTTATGGATCATGCTTTTCGGTATCAACTCTAAGAACTCTTTGCTGGATGTCAGCAAGAATGGTGTAATAAGGAGCTCCAACAATCTTCTCCTTCTTAAAAGCAGTGATAACATACAAAATTGTCAAAATCAACATTTTCAGAAATGTGGAAACTAGCCAAAGACATTCAATAACCTGTATGTTGTTTATTCAAGAAAATTGGCTGAATCTTGATAATAACAGTGAACTTTGTGCTATTTTTACTTCTCATAGTCTCATGATTCTTCATCAACCCCACAGTAGATCTGAAAACCAATGCTCCACCAGCTTACTGATAGCAACAGCTTAACAGCCTAGAAGGTGAAATAACAGAGTGAGATCACATTTAAAACCCAATTCCCAGGTAAGTGTCATTATTCAACCTGTCTGGCAGTTTTCTGGGCAATCCTAACAGTAAGGCTTATCTTTCTTTGGCCTGACACAGAGCTGGCCCAATGTAGAGAGCCTTTTCCCTAGAGATATTTGTCAGAAACAATCAGCCATAATTGTTTAATGTCCCAGCTGCATAGGTAGCTATGGAAATTGACACAAACATCAAACAGATAAAAAATCTTAAAAGGGAAGGTTTTGAATGAGATATATGTAGATGACTTTGAAAAGCTCTGAAATATTCCTAGAAATCTGGAAGTCCATGTGCATGCAAAAGGCTCTGGGAACAGCTATGAAAGAGCTGAGAGGGCCCTAAGCTCTCCACCTCTGAATGTGAAGTTCTGCACAAATAGGAAATAAAAGTTAAGGTAGACTTGTAAACTTCATGTCTGAACATTAAATCAGTGCCTCCCCCAAACCACACAAAGACTTTGTTCATGATCTGAAAGACTTGTTGCTTCATGCATTAAAAGAAATCTTTGTCCAGTCAATAGCTAGCCATTAAGCTAACTGAGCACAGACTTCACTGGCCACACACTGAAAAGAATACAGACCAAAAAGAATTTATCCAGGAAAGCTGCTAAACAAGCAAACAACAAAAAGACAATGACAACAGCAAACAGCAACAATGACAAACTTTTTAATGTTTAAATGTCCAGTTTTCAAAAGAAATTAATAAAGCATGTAGAAAAATGAGAAAGCATGGTTCATACTTGGAGGAAAAAAATTCAATTGATAGAAATTTCCCCTGAGGGTACTAAGTCATTGGATTTACTGGACAAAAACTTTAAATGAGCTATTTTATATATGTTTAAAGAACAAAAGGAAACCATATCTAAAGAATTGAAGGAAAATGTGCATCTGTGCGTATCTCATAAATTTTTGTTCTACTCCAGACATTGTGTATACAAGGACAATGGAGACTGAGTGTAGGATTTTGCAGAGTTTTTTTTTTTTTTTCTTAGAGACTATGAAAGTCTTTCTTCTGTGGTAGCTAAGATTATTATTGATTATTTAAATTCTTCTTAAGAGTCAAGTTGATCTTATGCTATTCCTTAGTTTTGATTAGGTTAGTTTCTCCAGTTGAGTTCTCTGCATCTAACCTCTCTCACATATCTGCTTTTCAGTATAGTCACTTTTTGACCTGGGAGAGGGTAGCTGTACTTTTCAATCATTTAGTTTACCTTGGAATTCAACTTGGTTAGGATCTTAGAATCCAATTATCACATGAATGCATGAGACAGTGTCCCTCCACTTTGAACCCCCTTTCCACTTTTATTTTCTTTGTAGAATTTGGGAGGAGAGAGCATTTGTTGATAAGATTGCTGGACTAATCAATTCATTTGGGCAATTAGGGCTCCAGATCTTAATATGTTTCCCTAACCCGGTTGACTCCTCCTCATTCCTGATGCTGAGGAAGACTGAGGGCAGGAGGACAGAGGATGAAGTGGTTGGATGGCATCACCAACTCAATGGTTATGAGTTTGAGAAAACTCCGGGAGACAGTGAAGGACAGGAAAGCCTGGTGTGTTGCAGTCCATGGGACTGCAGAGTTGTACGCGGCTTAGCAACAGAACAACAGCAATTCATCTCAAGCAGACTGATTTTTGACCTGCCTCAACTCAGGCAAGATGTTCACCTCCAGCTGTAGAATTTTCCTCAGCTCCGTACACAGCTGTGCAGGTTTGTTCTTCACTAAGAAGTGGCTATTGCTGTTGGTGTCACCACAGAAGGAAAATTATATCACAAGCATCCTACATGCTAATCAAAAGAGAACTCTCAGTTTACTTATTGTTTATTTTTCTATTTTCTAATATATTTAAGTTCTACATTTTGTCTCAAGGCTAGAATATCCCACACTGTTTATACATAAGTAGTTAGCCATTATTTATTCTAAATCTAAATGTTAACGATTTCATTTTGATGTTCTCTTTGACCCACCACTTTTTTCTCAAGTTTATTTTATAACATTGCTATTGCACAAGATGTTTGGCTTTCATTTTGTTGTCTGAGTGACTGAGCACACACACATCAGACCTTTATATTTGTTGCATTTTGATCAATGCATACAACTCATTGGTTGTTTCTCAATTTTTGGAATAATTTTTCAAGCTCATTATGATTCTAGCACATGATTACGTTCGTCTTTTAAAATTCTTGAATGTTTAAAAAACTATGGCATCGATTTCATGTGCAAATAATCTGAGTAACTACCAATTAGGTCAAGCTCATTTATAATATCTAAAACATCTAGAGTTTTATTTACTTCATGGTTATTAATCTGAGAGAGATTTTAAAATCTCAATATAACTTTTTTCAGTCATTTATTTCATTGCATTTTATGAGTTTATTTTGTAAAGACCATGGCTATTGTATTATTTTAAGGCATTGGGTTCCTTTTATGGAAAAAAAGGATGCCTTACCTTGATCCTTTTAATGCTTTGTACCTTAGGTTATTTTCTCTATGTTAGTACTTGCTAGATTTTTTTTTTCCATCATCCTGTGTCACTTTGTTTCAGACATGTGTCTGGTAAATAAAATGTAGCTTTATTTCTGACACAAACAAGAAATATTCTTAAGCCAAACACTATTTATTGTTATTGTTAATTTATTTGAACTTATTCTTGCCATTTTGTTTCATGTTTCATGTTTACAGTACTCTCTTTTTCCTTCTCATTTTTAACATTTCTGTCTTTTATTGGCCTGATTACATTTTCTTTGTTCCATTTACTTCTCCGTACATTTTACAGGCCATTTCTATAATAGTGGTTTGCTTTAAAATGTTAATACACACGCAGGATCGGAATTTTTAATACATCAAGATTTAATCTGTTTTCAGTCTCCCTCGTATACTTGTATGCCATCTTGAAGCCAGATGTCTTTCCCAGATATGTGAGGTTATACTTCGCTGAAATTTGGGGGGAGATACATTTTATTCACATGTCAGTAATCATTTATGCCTTTAAAATTCTCTTCCTCAGATCTGCATTTCAGCTCCCAATGCTTTGCTGACTTTGTCCTTTGGTTCCTGACCTGGTAAAAATGGCAGTGAGATAAGAGGGAAATGTCTCACCCACTTAGTGAGATAGATATTCTGAGCCAAAATTGTGGCAATTAATAAAAAGGAAAGAAAATGAGTAAGTAGTTTGACAAACAAATTTTCGGGTTAAGATAATTACTTGCTACATGCTTAAAATTCAGCAGGAAAATGTTTCAAGGAAAATATATCTTTCCTGCAGGTTGTACAGAAGAATGACTGTGCAACAGCCCTAATATTCTAAGAAGTAACCCCAAACTGAGAGATTCAAGATACATTTACCAAATACCTATGACAGTCCAAGGACTGTACTATGGCTGGTTGTATGATGTAAACAAAACAGGCGTGGTTTAATAAGTACACAGATGCATTTGTAACAGGATGCCCCAGCAGAGACAGGATGTTTCAAATTTTCTACTCTTTTCCATAAAGAAAGATGCCAGAAAAACAAAGCAAAATCATGGAAGAAAGTGCTTCCTTTCCCTAAACAATAAAGTTGGGGATCTCAGAAGCAAGGAATTATTCTATTCAGTTTCCTGGGGGAAAATAATTAGACCTTTTGGTTCTAAGGCTTGAGAAAAAATGGTTGTCCTCTAAAGCATGAATTCCCCAGAGGCATGTTAAAATACATATAATCCCACATTCTCCGCTCCCCTCCCACGGCAAATGCACGTTCATCAGACTTACTAAAGGAACTCCTTTTCAGTAGTGGAGTTGATGTCTGTGCATACCAAGACAAAGCTTACTAGATGTTAGTTCTTCGGAAATGTTTAGACTGAATAAAAGGATGAAAAATGAAATGGATATAGCACTATTTAAAGAGTATCAAATTAGCACATGACTGCAACATGAAATGGTGACAGGTGGGCCATGCCTTGCATTGATAAAAGATGTGCTTTCCGGGTGGGCTTATGAAGAGCTGTGAAAACAGGAATCATATATTTGTCGACATGAACAATTAATTAAACTAGTGTCGTTAGCAAATAATTAAACCAGGAAAACTAAATCCAATTCATTAATCATTTTAAATTAATTATGACAATGATGTTAATAGCAATTTATCATTTGCATTTGCATGAACATTTTAGAAAAGACGTATGTATATATCCCCAGACTTTGAAGTTGTTGCTCACAAGAGGTAATATGAATCAGAATCTCCCTGGGAGAAGAGACTTAAATGTAAATTATTGAGTCCCACCCCCAGAAATTTAAATTCACTAGTTGTGAAAGAGGCCCATGAACCTGGATTTAACAGCCTCTCCCCTCCCTGTATACACACAGAGAGAAATGATCATTCTGAGGCAATTTATTGGGTAGATAACATTTGAAAACCATTTTGCAAAAACAAAACATTGATAAAAATAAGAACTGTTACATTATCATGAGTTAGCATTTGTTTGAATATTTATATTTTATTTTAAAATATTTCATTGTTAGACAATGAGCTTTAATTATTTATAGATAGTTGTTGTTTAGTCACAGAGTCATGTCCGACTCTTTGCAACCCCATGGACTGCAGCACACCAGGCTTCCCTGTCTTTCACAGTCTGCTGGAGTTTGCTCTGACTCATGTCTGTTGAGTTGGTGGTGCTATATAACCATCTTATCCTCTGCTGCTGCTGCTTCTTTTGCCTTCAGTCTTTTTTTTTTTTTTTTTTGCCTTCAGTCTTGCCCAGAATCAGGGTCTTTTCCAAGGAGTCACCTCTTCACATCAGGTGGCCAAAGTAATGAAGTATCAGTCATGTCCAACTCTTTGCAACCCCATCGTCTATAGCCCACCAGGCTCCTCTGTCCATGGAATTCTCCAGGCAAGAATACTGGAGTGGGTAGTCACTGCTTTCTCCAAGGGATCTTCCTAACCAAGGGATCAAACCCAGCTCTCTGGCATTGCAGGCAGATTCTTTATTGTCTGAGTCACAAGGAAAGCCCTCAAAGGAAAAGAAAGTAAGGAGTTAAAAAAAATAATAATAATCAGATTTCTTTGTAAAAAAAACAGTCAGATTTATTACTCCTGATTTTAAGGAGGTATTGTTGTCACCTGAGCTGTCCATCTATAATTGTGGCATTCTTCAATAATCTGAGGTAGGTGAGAGCTATATGGACTCCTTGAACAAATTTTAAACTAGGTTGTATATCATAATAAAAACTATTTTCAAACAAATTCTGCCATAATAGCAGGCAATCATAAATATACTAAACAATCTATTCTTTCCAAGTTAATTAAGTCCTATTTCTCGATCCTTAAGAAACTGTGATAAGTACTTTGTATGAAACTTTTATTGGAGGCAGATGCTTCAATAGTCTAACAACATGATCAGATATTTAGTCAGATGGGGAACAGAATTCTCATGCCTAAATATACTAGCAATAGCAACTATAATAAATATTTCAAGATAAAATTATAATGGAGATTTTTAAAATTAACCGATTTCTATGCTTATTATGTTGGTGACTAAAAGCAATCTGGTTGAAATGAAGGGTAAATAAAACATAATTGTAAACTATATAAAAGGCAAAGCAAAAGAGTATCCTTGGAGGCGAGATCTCCTTTCTGAAGAATCTTGAAATGCTGTTCAGGCAACAGGACAGATATTTGTACATTGCTTAGCAATCTGATTTAGGATTACAAATATGGATGTCAGAGGTAAGAGAAATTTTAAAGCTATCAGTTTCCTGACCACAGGCTTCCATATGTACCATTTCCTAAAGTCATGTTGATTCTTCCTTTTTCACCTGCCATTTACCCATCCATAATCTAACATGGTGCATTGCCCTGAGTACATCAAATCTGGATATTTAACAAAGAGGCTGTTATACAGAAGTGTTTCAGGGAAGTGTCCTTTAGATATAAATCAATGCAACTGACTGTAACATTCTTTCTTTTTTTTTTTTTTTTTGTAATCCAGTTTTCTGGTTTTGTTATCAGGGCAATGCTTTCTTATTAAATGAGTTGGCATGTGTCCCCCTTTCCTCTATTTTCTGAAAAATTTTGTATGAGAATGGTATTATTCCTTATGAAATGTTTCACAGAATTTACTGTTGAATCCATTTGGGACAGAATCTCCTTGTGAAAGACTTTTTACTTGTAAACTCAATTTTTTTAAGAAGACATAGGTATTGAGATTTTCTATTTTTTAATAGAAAGCTGTTTTAAAGACATTTTTGGTGCATTTATAGTGCTTTTTTCCTGGAATTTAGCCATCTACTAATACATGCCTCTTTCAAGGGTCTCTTTTGAATGCTTAGGATATTTTCCAGAGATTCTCTATTTTGACTGACTGGGATGCACATGTCCAGCTCTGTGTGAGCTTTGTGAAATATTCAGCTTACACCTTCTTGGTTACTCTTTGAGCAAACATGAAGATTTCTGGAGCCATTTCTCTACATAGATCCCTCTTCTTTGTGACAATGACGTACAGATTTCCAGCTACTTCTGCCTCCCAGAACTCTGATCACCTTCTTCTCTTGCTCATTCTTAACTACTTCCTACTGTTTTGGTTCCACTTCCCTGTGTCATATGTCAGAAACATTTCCACACAAAAAGCTGGGCAGATAGTAGGACGTGCTAAGATAGATTATAACTTGTTTTACACAATACTAGAAGATTTTAAGTACACTTTTCTGATAGTAGTTTACCTAAACCAGTTTCAATGACTATTTATCTGTTAAAATGCTTTCACTTATTAAAAAGTTTCGAGTCTTGTATGTCTTTATTCTTTAGCTCTTTCTCTTGTAAACAACATATATCTTATCCAATCTGAAAATGTGTCTTGAATGTGAGTTTAGAGAAACTACATTTAGATTAATTTTTCATATATTTGTATCTAATGCTAATATTTTGGTTTAATCTATATCTCTGTATCTATTTTAAAACTCATTTCTACTTATTGTCTTCAACTACTGTCTATATCTCTCATTTCAAATAGGATGGTATACACTTTCTCATCCTGCTGGCACACACCCCTTCCTTCCTTCTTAATTTGATGTGATCTAGATTTTAATTCTGGGATAATGTGCATCTATTTTCTTTTCTCTGACACTGTGATTTTAAAGAAAATAAACTTCACTGACATATTTTATTTCTTCATATTTCTTGTAGCAGCTCATAGAGTTACTGAAAAATAAAAATGTTATTATTTAAAATGCTATTTTTAAAAATATCCAAAAATATTTTCAATGCAAATCCTTTTTTGGAAAAACTAATGCTTTGAATTCATGTGAATTTTTTTTTAATCACATAATATTTGAATTAGTTTGGTTGGGTCTAAGCATCTATGTTCAAATTTTTTTCTTTCAGTGTCTTCAAAATACTGTTCCAACTTCATATGGCTTTCAGTGATGTCATTGAAAAACGTGTTGCTAATCTGATGACTTTCTTGATATGCTCCTTCTTTCTGAAGCTTTTAGAAGTTTCTTGTTGTCTTTGATAGATTCTTTAATTCCCAGGTGGTTTTCTTCTATTAATTTCTCACTTTTAACAATTCATATATGCTTGCAATATGAATTTTTTCATTTTTTTTAATTCCAAGAAATATTTTTCTATTACTTCTTTCAGTTTTGTATGGTTTTCTTGAGGCTCTATTATCAGTATTTTTTATTCTTTAATTCTATCTCCCAGATAGCTTAATATTTAATATTTTCTTATCTTTCTCTTTTAGTTCTTTCTCCTGGGTAATTACTCAAGTGGGTCTTCCAATTATTAACTTCTCCCTCAGTTGTATCGATTCAAATCTTATAGCCATTGTGTTCTTTACAATGACTATTCTATTTTTCAATTCATTTTTTTCCTGTTTGTTCTTTTAATGTTGTCTTACTCCACATTAAAAATACCTTATTTATATTTTACTATACTTTATTAATTTAAAATTTTGTCTGCTCTGATGGTTCTATTTCTGAAGGACTTTTATGCAGTGTGTTCTTTTTTCTTTACAAATCATTCTTTTCAAATAGCTTGTTATTTTATTCTGTGAGGACATTTCCTCTGGGGGTATCAGATATCCTGTCAGATAATAAGTATGGGAGGTCAGATCTCAGGTTATAAAGCCTAATAGGTTCCAAGGGAGGAGAGTGGATATGGTCTGTGATTACAGAGGTATAGACACCAGAAAGAACACAGATAATCATTCTTCATTTGGGAAAACTTTTCACTAGAGTTCCAAGCTTTGTCTTTTGGGTATAATATAAGTTGACTTAAGAGGGATGACTCCTTATATTGTCCTATTAGCTATTGAAAGAGGCACAATAAAATCTCCTGATATGATTGTAGATTTGTTTATGTCACTATTTACTTTCACTAGGTTTTGTCTGATATATTGTCAAATATGTAACTGTACACCCATATACTTATTAAGGTTTTTATTTCTAACCTCATTCCTTGAGGTTCAAACATTTTGTGCCATGGAATTTACTTCTAATTACTATGTTATATTTCAATTCTGAGTCTGAGAATTTGACTCTTGTACTGAAATATTTTTTCCATTTATTTTAATTATTGATTTACTTGGGTCAATGTCTGTCACCTTGCAATCGGCTTTATATGTGACTGATCTCTTTATGTTTACTTTTCTATCCCTTCTTGTTTTCTTTGAATTAGCAAAATATGTTAAATTATTTTATTTCCCCATCTTTAATTGGTTAAACATTCTTTTACTATTTTTTCCTGTGTGTGTGTGTGTGTGTGTGTGTGTGTGTGTGTGTGTATCACATTGATGTGACATATTTTAAAGCAAGTGTGGGATTCACCATTACCTTCCCACTGCTGAGGTGATTGCTAAAGCTGCTACCAAGAGGAATTATTTAATGGTCATTTTAGAGATCTTTACTTTAGAGGACAGATATGTGGCCTAATGCATCTAATAAAATGATTAATTTTGTCATTTTCCTGATAATGCTTAGATCCTAGAATGGTTGAATTCTACTTTTGTGCCTTTCATCTTTTGCCCTGCTGTTGTCATGCATGTCAGTTCTACATGTATTTTGAATTCTACAACATATTGTTATTATCATCTTGTGCAGTCAGTATACATTTGTGTTTACCATTTATTGCTTTTCACTGCTTCCTCTGTTTCCGCATAGTTTTTTGGAATCATTTTCCTTCTGCTGAAGGGTTTTTTTCTTGGTTAGTCCAGCTAGAGGTTTATACATTTTATTGATATTTTCTTTTTCATTTATTTTTATTAGTTGGAGGCTAATTACTTTACAATATTGTAGTGGTTTTTGTCATACATTGACATAAATCAGCCATGGATTTACATGTATTCCTCATCCCGGTCCCCCCTCCCACCTCCCTCTCTTCCCAATCCCTCTGGGTCTTCCCATTGCACCAGGCCCGAGCACTTTGTCTCATGCATCCAACCTGGGCTGGTGATCTGTTTCACTATAGATAATATACATGTTTCGATGCTGTTCTCTCGAAACATCCCACCCTCACCTTCTCCCACAGAGTCCAAAAGTCTGTTCTGTACATCTGTGTCTCTTTTTCTGTCTTGCATATAGGGTTATCATTACCATCTTTCTAAATTCCATATATGTGTGTTAGTATGCTGTAATGTTCTTTATCTGTCTGGCTTACTTCACTCTGTAAGTACCAACTTTTGGTTTCATTGATTCTGCCTATTGATTTCCTGTTTTCAATTTTATTGATTTCTGCTTTTTCTTTTCCTTTTCTTTCTTTTGACTTAAATTGCTTGCCTTGGCATAAGTTGCTTTCTTTCTCTAATATCCTAGGGAAGAAGTTTAGATTTTTAAATTTTAGATATGTTTCTTCTCCAATACATACATTTTATACTATAAGCTTTCCTGTAAACTTTGTTTTTGCTGCACACTGCACATTGATAAGTTTTATTTTCACTTTTAGTTAAAAATATTTTAAAATCTCACTTGAGACTTCTTTGACCCCATGTTATTTAGGAGAGTATTATTTACTGTCCATTATTTTTGTTTTTCAGCAGTTTTCTGTTATTTTTCTGATCTCTAGTTTAACTCCATTGTCTATGAACATACTTTGAGTGATTACTATTGCATTAAATTTGTCAAGCTGTGTGTTATAGCCCAGAATGTGGTCTATTCCATTTGAGATTGAGGAGAATGTGTATTCTGCTGTTGCTGGATGAAATGTTCTATAAATGTCAATTAGAACAAGGTGATTGAAGCTGCTCTTTCATTCAACTCTATCATTACCGATTTTTTTACTGTTGGAAGTCCTAATAAAGAGGTGTTGAAGTTTCCAACTATAATAGTGGATTTGTCTATCTTAATAGAGAATGCTCTGGGTACATTTAAAAATGGATGCTTTCCTTCATCTCCTGCCATAAACATGTGGAGATTTTCACCCCACTGCTTTACTATTAGAATTTAGCAGAGTTTTTAGAGGAAAAATCCAGGAAATGTGGGGCCCCAAAGAGTCTCTCACTCTGAAATTAATCTATCCTTAGCCTCCCACAATTCATCAAAATTGTCATTTAAGTATTCCCACCAGAATGTGGCTTTAGTAATTTTCACTCCAGACAAACCAGTCTCAGCTGTGAGTCCTTCCAGATTTCAGGGCGGCAGTTTGCCTTGTGACCCCATTTCTCTGATGAATCTAAGAAAAGTACTTGGTTTTCAATATGCTTAGCTTTTGTCTTATTTTAAGGACAGGAGTGATGACTTCCAAGCTTTTACATAACAGATCTCTAGAATTTTAACTGCTTTATATTTTTCGGGCAAGTCTGTAGGCAACATACTTTTGCAGTTTCTGCTTGTCTAAAAACCTCTTTATTTTACCTTCATGGAGGTATACTGAAGAATGTTTTTCCTGGGAAAGAATTCTAGGTTGGCAGTGTTTTTTTTCAGTTCCTTAACTGTGTGTTATTTCACTGTGTTCCAGCTTCCATCATTAGTATATTCTTCCTTAGAAGGTAATGTGTCTTTTCTCACCTCCTACTGCTTTTAGGACTTTCTCTTTGTCTTTGTTCCCAGAAGTTTTATGGTGACATGCTGTGGATAGGTTATCTTTCTATAGATCCTTCTAGGGATTCCTGGCTTCCCTGGTCGCTCAGCTGGTAAAGAATCCACCTGCAATGCAGGAGACCTGGATTTGATCCCTGGGTTGGGAAGATCCCCTGGAGAAGGGAATGGCTACCCACTCTAGTATTCTGGCATCTATGGAGACGCCAGAGAATTCTGTGGACTGTATAGTCCATGGGGTCGCAAAGAATCAGACACAACTAACTGACTTTCACTTTCACATAGGGATACCTAAAGATTTTTAAGATGTTGAGCTATGACTTTTTCAAGTGTTGCTTCTGGTCCATTCTTTTTCTTATTTTCTTCTGGGATTCTCATTACACGTTTGATAGGCTTTACTTTGTGCTTTATGTTTGGGTTTCTATTGTCCTTCAATTTACTAATCTTGGTGTATGCTACTTCTGGTTTGATGTTAAGTGTAGTAAATAAGGTTCTAGTTTCAGATAATGTATTTTAAATTCTAGAATCTCTGTTATATATGTTTTCCTTGTGTAATCCAAGTATCAATATTTTCTTGTGTTTTCTACAACTTTTTGTTTCTTCTCCTGAATGGGTTAGTTATAATTGTTTTAAGGTTTTGATAGCTTCACTGTCTAATCTGCATTTTATTCTTTTATTATTGTCTATGTATTCCTCCTTAGCCCTGTCAAATTGTCTTGTTTCTTGGCTAATATTATTTTATTGAGTCTTTATGACAATGTTATCATATCCTGAGAGTATTTTCCCTTTTTTATGCTAGGCAGATGGAGCTGGCTGCTTGGTTGACATTTTAATAAGGCTTGGTCGGCATCTGGTTTGTTGTATCGTTAGGGCTTGGCCTTCAGAAGCTTTTTAATGATAGTATGCTTATGTTTGGGCTTCTGTGCTGGCTCAGATGGTAAACAATCCACTTGCAGTGCAGGAGACTTAGGTTCGATCCCTGGGTTGGAAACATCCCCTGGAGAAGGGAATGGCAATCCACTGCATTCTTGACTGGAGAATCCCACAGACAGAGGAACATAGTGGGCTACAGTCCATAGGGTTGCAACTAACACTTTCACTTTTCATGCTTATATTCACTGGGGCTTCTCCTGTATTTGGTGTTTGTCCTCTCAGCAGTCCAGAATGACATGAGTACTATGATCCTTTCAGAGATTTTGGGCATAACTTTTCCATTTTCTTCACTGAAGTGTTTTAAAGTTGTGTAAATGTTTAAAAGAAAGAACGTCTTCTTTTGAGACTCAGTTTTCTATCTTTCACAGTTTTCTATCTTTCTCTCCATCCCATATGCTGGCTAAAAACCCAGCTTTCTCTGCAGAGGCCCTCTGTCCTGCGAAGCCAGAAATCTCAGTCCATAGCCTCAATTCCCCCAAATTAGCAAAATGCCCTCATGGTAAAATTGGCTTCATATCATCAGATCACTGGTTCTGGTGTATTTGCTGGAGTCATTCCCCCTGAAAGGTCTTTGTTTCCTGCAATTGCATTTGATTCATCTCTGGTTTCCATTACAGCTTGTTTGCTTCACATGCCACATGAATTAAAAATTCAGCAAATGTGCCATGTCTCCTCTTGTCTCCACTTTTGGCACATCAGCTAATCTGATGATCCAAATTTCTACTATTCCTCTAATGGGAACTACCTCCTGCAGACACCTGCACTAGAATTCTGTATCACTTCTGCTGTGGACAGACATTCTTTCTACCAAGGCAATAGTGGGGAGGAAGCAACAGCAGAAATCTAGCTCCAGCTCCAGCATTGCTACCTTCCCTCTCTCAATAACCCCAGGCTGCCAATCTTGACCTGCTTAAAGTCTAGAATTGACCTCCCTCAAACCCACTGTTTTGCAACAATTCCCCTATTACCCAGAAGAATTTTACGCTTTTCTTCTTTATTTGGTATTTTCCAGCCTAGCTTCTCAGTGGTTACTTTTGGAGAAGGGAGTCAACTATCATGCTGTTTTAGTATCTTGGGGCTTTTTTGATGGCTTGGACAATAAAGAAGCTGCCTGCAATGCAGGAGATCCAGGTTCCACCCCTGGTTTGGGAAGATACCATAGAGAAAGGAATGACTACCCACTCCAGTATTCCTCCCTGGAGAATTCCATGGACAGGGGAGCCTGGTGGGCTCCAGTTGATGGGGTAGCAAAGAATTGGACACGCTGAGCAAACAACACTTTTCCTATTCACTTTTCTTCTCCTTTGTATTCCTTCTCCTTTCCTCCTCTAAGACAGATATTCCAAAGTATGCATAGAGATATCCCAACGTTTTTAATCCCCACTAAATAAGCCCTTAACGACTTTTCTGGCTGTGAACAACCTCCTCAGAATTACAGCATTTTGATCATTCATAGCTGGGCCATGTCTGCAATGCTGCAGTAGTCTAAAAATATACCAATATTTGTATTAATTTAAAATTGTTAAGCATTAGTAAAATGAATTTTTAGATGTTGATTAATTGCATTGATTTTTCAGTCCCTCATGTGCAGTGATGCTGCTCCTTCAGGTAGAAATATTTCTTTACAAAAGGACACATGCCACATCTATTTCTTCTTTGAAACTACAACTTAGCTGCCAGCAGAAGTTCCTCAAGGGTTTTAGAAACATCAATCAGTTTCACAGCTGGAGAGAAAGTACCTTCTTAGAGAACAGTTTTAGGTACAAGAATAGGCTTTGTCATTTTTGAAGGCACATAATGAGTTAAATTGAAGAAATTTCAAGAAACAGCTTTTTACTCACACCTGACTTTATTTGAAAAGAAAAAAGCTAGGGTAGACATAGTGACTAAGCACTTTACATCCCAGGTACTCTCAGGAAGCACACAGTGAACTGTGGTGAGAGCTACTGGGCGGGCCGGGCCTGGGAACACTGCAACTCCCACCCTACAGAAAAGCCCGGATGGACCAGCGCTCAGACAAAAGCACTCTCTGACTCCTGCTTCTCCCTGAATCGAAAGGTATTTCAGTCTCAGGTATGAGTCTTAACAAAGGAAATCTGAAATCTCGAGTGAAGTATTGCCTTTGATTAATGTGCGTGCTCAATCTTTAAGTTGTGTCCAACTCTTTGCGACCCCATGGACTATATAGCCTGCCAGGCTCCTCTGTCCACGGGATTCTCCAGGCAGAAATACTGGAGTGGGTCGCCGTTTCCTTCTCCAGGGGGTCTTCCCCACCCAGGGATCAAACCTGCCTCTCTTGGGTCACCTGCATTGGTAGGTGGATTCTTCAAGGCTGAGCCACCGGGGAAGCCTCCTAGTTAGTTTAGTAGTTGTACCTTTAAGTGAAAGTAGGTTGTTTTTACTCACAGATGTGATGAACATGGAGATAATTTTATAAAGAGATCTTGATTGTAATTTTACCTTTCAAATATTTATTGTAGTTGTTATTACTGGTTTGTTTAGGCAGAACATGCAATGAATTAATTGTATCTTGGTGGCATTTTAAAGGAAAATATAGTTTTTAAAAATGGATAATTATTTGACATATCTAATAAAGCTTGGTTTCAGAGTAACTTTCTTTTTACCAGTATTTTAAATAGAATAATTTCCTTCCCTATGTCATTGTCACAATATTTTGATCCATATGCCAAAGAATCAAGGGGATACTTTTAGTCTGCTGAAATAAATGTAAGAATGTACTATTGAATAAACTTGTTCATTTTATACTGGTTCATACATATGAAAGACAACTACCAGTGCTGTATAACAATTGAGCTATTGCCTTTTAAAAAGTTTATAAATCTGTGTGCAAAAAATGCATTCATCTATGGCTAAACATGTAATAATTTGGTAATTAATATTTAATTTCACTCAAAGAATTGTTTTAAATAAACCCCAGAGATTTCCCTGAAAAAAATCTATCAAACGTGGAAGCAAAAGAGATGCTTTATTTCTTTTGTAGCTTTAAATACCTTCTAAATGTCTGAAAATGGGGAAAAAATAGCACCATTTGTGAAGATGGATTAATGCTAATAAATCTCCTGAAACCCTCATGTTTACATTGATTGTATAAATATAAAATTATGACTAATAAGAAACTCAAATGTACTCTGAAAGAACAACTTGAGACTTTCAGTTCTTTATTGCAAATGTTCGCTCATATTATTTGTCTTGTGTTATTTGCTCTGACTGGCTTTAGTCTTTGAAATTATCCATTTTATCCAGAACACTTTTTGCCAGAATTCTCTTTAAAATTCAGATGTGCTATAATTGTCATCCTTTATTTAAATAGTTTACTTTTTCCATTAACAAAGGAAATATGGACTGAACTGGAAATCAAGTTAGCTGATGATGAGTGATGAGGCAGTGGGGAAGGGCAGGAAGAATAGCAAGTGCTATAAAGAAGAAGAAAGCCTTCCTTGTCATTGAAATGAAATGATTCTGGCCACTTCATTTTTAATCCTCACAGATACATTCTCAGATAAGTATCATTTTCTAGTTTTAAAAATAAAGGGACTTGGGATGAAGATTAGGTAACTTGCTCCAGAGCTATGACATGTGAATCCAGGTCCAGCCAACTCCAAGGCCTATGAGATGACTAAACACAGAGGCTTTATTTTTCTGTAGGCCTGTGGAGATGAGCTAGGCCCCTCTCCAGTAAAATCTGTGAAGTGGACAGAACTTTGATTTAGTGTCTCAAGGCTTTTTAATGTTTCAATTCCTATACCATGCCATAAATGCAAGCATGTCCATCCTAATAGTGACTCCAAGAACCTGCAGTCCAATCCTATTTCTTTCTGCCTATCCTCCACTATTCATTCATCTAATGTTCATTCATTCATGTGTGCATTCATTCACCAAATACTGAGTATTTGCTATGTGCCAGGGCACTGAGGCTACAAATGGACTAAAGGAACCCCATCCTTGCCTTCATGGAATTACCTCCTAATAGGACTTGAGAACAACTTTATGGAGGTACTCTAATTACACAATAAATATTTAAATTATAGTCACCCTGTTTCCCCTGATCTCCATCATCAACCCAGTCAGTGTCATCCCTCAGTCAAACGAAAACTAAAAACTCAAGTCAAATATAAATCTCTAAATTTTATCCTGCCACATTTTCTTAAGAGTCTAGATACCAACCGAAAGTGCTAAGGGTAAGGGACCAGGAGAAGGGGAAGGAGATGTGGAGATGAGGAAGAGCCTCTAGAGAAGGACAAGAAAGAAAGTAATAACCAAAGAAGCAAGAAAGAGAGAGAAAATGCATGGATAATTGGTCAGGGATGAAAGAAAAAGGCAGAAATAGAGCTAGGCTAGAGAAGTGGAGCAGCAGCAGCCTGACTGGCAAAATGAGCGGTGTAACATTTGTCTCTCTGCAAGGCTCTGAGCCCTTTGAGAGAGGAACTGGGCCTCTTAACTATTTCACTGTGCTTCATGGCCATGTCACCCGGGATTCTGTCTCACACACAGTATGCATTCCATAATATTTGCTGACTGAAAAATGAAAGGAAGAAATCTATTATGTTGCCATAATCTGACTTACAATTTTTAAATACTACTTAGTGAGAGGGCTTCCCAAGAGGCACAGTGAAGAATCTGCCTGCCAATGCAGGAGACACAAAAGACTTGAGTTTGATCCCTGTGTCAGGAAGATCCTTTGGAGGAAAGCATTCCAGCTCACTCCAGTATTCTTGCCTGGGGTATCCCATAGACAGAGGAGCTTGGCAGGCTACAGTCCATGGGATCACAGAGTCAGACATGACTGAGCAACTAACTACACACACACACACACACACACACACACACACACACGTAGTGATAAGTGATGGGCAAGTTGTTAAGTGCATATAGCTTCATGCCTTCTGACTCCCACAAGCAGCAAAGGCTTAAGGAATCTGTTTGTGACTTTCAACTCTTTGGCCTGGTTTTATGATAATGACAAAGTCCCTGAATTAGCCAGTGCTAAGATTTTTAGCCACGGACTCAGCAGAGGAACATGAGTATCTATAATGTGTAAATTTCATAAAAACCATGATCAATACAGGAATCTCTTGACTCTCTACCCTGACTTCTCAGATCTCCATATGTCCAGCTGGATACAGTGCTTTTAAATCAGGCTGACCCACTCAAAGGGGCTTCCCAGCTTGCTCAGTGGTAAAGAATCTACCTGCCAATGCAGGAAACATGGGCTGGATACCTGGTCCAGGAAAATCCCCTGGATAAGGAAATGGCAACCCACTCCAGTATTCTTGCCTGTAAAATCCCGTGGACAGAAGAACCTGATGGGCTACAGTCCATGGGGTCACAACAAGTCAGACGCAACTGAGCACGCGTGCATGACCCACTCAAAGGCACCGTAACCTTGTTGGGAGAGATCCCTTTGCTACTCTGATCTTTCCAGCTGCCTCTGCTCCCTGTACCAATCCAGTGCACGCCGATCCATGATCTCTTGTCTCAAGCCCATGCTCGGGCATTGCACCAGACAGGATTCAGCAGTCATCCTTGGACTGTAGTACTTGTTGTAGGTCTGGACTTGAACTTGCCCTTCTGTTCTTCCTTCTCTTGATTGCTGTGGATAACTCAGTAACATAGAACCCAGTGTCTGCTCCTGAAATTTCAGTGTCTATTCCTGCATTTCAGCCATTGCGACCTCATATCCAACTCAGACCTACTCTAACTCCTCAGGAAGAGAAATTAAACCCTCACATGCATAGGCCTCTGTATAGTTCTGCCTATGTGGATGAACAGCTTGAATCTTGACTCTGGGTTTGGACTCCACTGTTGGATTCCCTTACCATGGAGTAAGCTCATATCTGCCTTTGTGCTCAAATGCCCACTTTTCCTCTTTATCCTTTTATCTCCTCAGGTTTGACTTAACTGTTCGGGTCAGCTTCACAAGTGGCCAGCTTTTCTCAGTCAGAATTTTTTACCACAGTGCAGTTCTTCTGTTTCTTAAACCTTCTGCCTCACATGCTGTGAAAATATCTGGAAAACCAATTGACTCTCAAGTTGAGTAGAGTCATCCAGTAGGATTTCTTGTACCTAAGAAATTCTAATCTATCTGGCAGAATTTAAGATAACTTCAGATCACTCAGAACAGCATCTTTAGAAAAACCTCTTAGATCTTGAGGATTGAACCCAATTCTCCTAGGAGAAATCTAGCAAAATTACAGAGTAGTTTCTACAAATTTAGAAGAATACAAATACGAGACTTTAGCCTTAGAAAAGTACTTGATAACTGTAGGAAATACAAGAAGCTCTGTGCTAACTCTTCTCTCAGATGGTATCTTGTGATCCTTGGATTAAAAAAAAAGGCATAAGAGAAATACCAGAAATTATCTCTTTCATGACTCTCAATATCAGTGAGTTGAATGTTGGTGTAAATATCTCTAACATCACTGTTATCCCATCTCTGTCTCTGGGGGTGCAGGAAATGGAAAAGAATGGACTCAATTCAACTGCTATTTATTTCAGTGATGTTGGTACAAATTTATTAAGGTGCAAAAATTTCTTCTAGTCCTAACTGGCATCAGAATTAAGATATCAAAATACTTACCTAAAGACTTTATCAACTAAGAAATATTTGCTTACAAAGAATTAATCTCAAAAATACACAAGCAGCTCCTGCAGCTCAATTCCAAAAAAATAAATGACCCAATTGAAAAATGGGCTGAAGAACTAAACAGACATTTCTCCAAAGAAGACATACAGATGGCTAACAACCACATGAAAAGATGCTCAGCCTCACTCATTATCAGAGAAATGCAAATCAAAACCACAATGAGGTACCATCTCATGCCAGTCAGAATGGCTGCTATCAAAAGGTCTACAAACAATAAATGATGGAGAGGGTGCGGAGAAAAGGGAACCCTCTTACACTGTTGGTGGGAATGCAAACTAGTACAGCCACTATGGAAAACAGTGTGGAGATTCCTTAAAAACTGGAAGTGGAACTGCCATACGACCCAGCAATCCCACTGCTGGGCATACACACCGAGGAAACCAGATCTGAAAGAGACACATGCACCCCAATGTTCATCGCAGCACTGTTTACAATAGCCAGGACATGGAAACAACCTAGATGCCCATCAACAGACAAATGGATAAGAAAGCCTCTGGTACATATATACAATGGAATATTACTCAGCCATTAAAAAGAATGCATTTGAATCAGTTCTAATGAGGTGGATGAAACTGGAGCCTATTATACAGACTGAAGTAAGTCAGAAAGAAAAAACACCAACACAGTATATTAATGCATATATATGGAAAGATGGTAACAATGACCCTATATGTGAGATAGCAAAAGAGACACAGATGTAAAGAACAGTCTTTTGGACTCTGTGGGAGAAGGCAAGGGTGGGGTGATTTGAGAGAATAGCATTGAAACATGTGTATTATCATATGTGAAACAGATTGCCAGCCCAGGTTCAATGCATGAAACAGGATGCTCTGGGCTGGTGTGCTGGGATGACCCTGAGGGATGGGATGGGGAGGGAGGTGGAAGAGGGGGTTCAGGATGAGGAACACATGTACACCCATGGCTGATTCATGTCAATGTATGGCCAAAACCACTACAATATTGTAAAGTAATTAGCCTCCAATTAAAATAAATTAATTTAAGAAAATAAAACAAAGGCAATGGAACTTACAAAAAAGTAGAGAAATATTTGCTTAAAAAAGAAAAAAAGATGCAAATTTATCCCAAAGAAACTATTGTTTTGAATTGTAGGGTATCATCATGCCTGTGGAAAAGTTTCTTCAATATATATATACATTTCTTTATTGCCTCAGGGGAATGTTACGTCTCCTTTTCCATTGAATACATACATATTTAGTTGTGTTTATATAAGAACAGAAGAACTTTTGAGCAGAAAAAAAGGAGGGACTCGAGGACAAGTGTGACTTTCTGACCTAAGATTTACAGTCTCCCCTTGATGTGGAGACAGTTATGCATGTAAATCTTTGAGCACTAAGAAGTGAATCTATTCCCTATGCTCTGTGCTATGTGGGGGGAAAAGAGAGCTCAGCAAGAACAGATGTGGCCATTCGCTCACTTACCCAATGAAAACAAGTAATTGCCATGGCAACTGGAGAATATTATGGGGGGCACAAACTGACCTCTAAGACTCAGCATGCTTTATGCCGTAGGAATCACATATGTATACTTGCTTGCGGTGTAGATTTCCTTCCTATGTACGCTACTACAGTATTAAAATACTAAATTTTTTTCCTGCCTCTAATACCCTCTAGTTTTATTTTGATCCCAAACTGAACAAACTGGAAAGAACATATAGTCCTTGATGTCAGAACTACAAAATGTGCTATTAAAAGATGTAAATAAATGGTGAACTATCACAAAAAGATGAAAGGATGCCTACTTACAAACAACTCAGGAAATAGAAAGCTCAGGTTATGTTTGAGAGCATTTCAGCTATCCTTTAAAATAGCTGCACACTGATCCAAAGGTGTATTCTTAGTTGTATTTGTTTAATCCCTTTGCCAACCACAGGTTCTTTCTGCTTGAAAAGCAACAACGAAACTGAAGGGTTTACCTGATTGCTGGAGCAAATGAAAATGATTGGTATTGATGCACTAAAGGTCAAAGTAAGTAGTTAGGCATCTGCAATGTTTACTGCTTTTCCTGTTATAGGAACTTGGAAACACACAACAAACATAATTACACTGTAATTACTCTGGTCAACAGTCTCTATATTGTGAACAATGTTTAAAACTTAACTTTGGCACATGGAAACCTGGGATTAGTTCAGCCTTACTAGAGAATTTCTCTAAATGTGAAAACAATTTTCTAGGAGCTGGAATTGGTAAAACTTCTGCAAGTTAGATTAATTTCCAGTCCCTGCCACCTGCTGAGTGGAGTCACCAGGAAGAGCAATGTATGTGGTGCGTGTGCCCCCTCACTTGTTTAAAAGAACCTAACTGAATCATGTTCTTACCTTCCCCTATTACAAAGAAAGTTGGTGTTATCTTGAAATATGAGAAATGACTGTCAAATGTTACTCATTTATGGAAGGAAAGGAAACATGCTAGTTAAGAATACCAATTACTTTAATTCTGAAACGTGAAATATATCTGTTTGCTCTTGGAGTTGCTTTGTGGTTCAGGGAAACTACCCCAAACTAGTAATAAATAGGCATTGATTTTGGCTGAATGTCCCCATAGATACTGGGTTTTTGGCCATTACATTTTCTTGATTTTAGTTCCAGCTTGTGTAAAGCAAGAAAAAGTTGATCTCTAAGACTGCTTTCAATGCCAAAATGTACAACTTTGGGAATCTAATCCTGAATCAGTACCATATAGTTCCATATATATTTTAAGAATTCAAAGCTCATTGATGTCATTGATCAAGGAAACATAATAATTATGATATATTCCCAAGGAGGTCAGTTTTCCAAATATGTTTTTCTTAAAAGTTAAATATTACTTCTCAGCTTGAATATTTAATTAGAGCTGTAAGTCAAGGAGAACTGGAACACAAATTATTGATATACTTCTTGGTCAATCAGAGGAGACATTATAATTAACATTTTTAATAATTAAGACATTTTATATATATAATCAAAATTAAAAGATAAACAAATAAAAGATATTTGCAACATAGTAAATATATTATTTAAATCTAAAATATATAAGGCTCTCATGCAGATAAATAAGAGAACAAAAGATGCTATAAAAATATGTATAGGAAAGTCACAAAAGAGAAAGTCTGAGTATCAGAAACAGTGCAATTAATGTTATAAGAAAATCTCTCACTCATTATGCTAATGTTTTACATCTACTATGATTATACATTCACTAATAAATGAGGAAACTGAAACTTCATTCATAGATTGTGGAAGTGTGCATTGGTGTAATCACTTTGTTCAACACTTTGAGGGAATCTAGTCATGTTGAAAATATCCATACCCTATAACCCAACAACTGTCATGATGTCTACCCTCTAACAAGGTCATAAACAGACAGATATGAAATTGTTCACTGAAAACCTTTTTATAACAGCAAAAAGATGCCGTCAGTATGGAAACAGGTTTTAAAATATAGAAGATTAGCAGAATGGAAGAGTGTACACTAATAAACTGAATAAAATAGGTCTATTTTTTGGCACAATAAATTTTTTAAAAGCCAGTAGCAGAGTGATTGAATAATATGCCATTTATATACAATTTTTGAAAGAGCTACAAATTGTATTATATTCATTGATGCACATATATATGCTAAAATATAAAATAAGAACTGATGGAATAAATATCAGATTCATAATAATTAAGAGTGAAATGGGAATGATGGACAATGGACATTTTTTCTGTTTTTTGGAAATGGAAATGTTAAATATACTTATAATTTTGCTTTTATTAATACTTATGAAGCAAATAATAAAATGCTAGTGTTTATTACTTTCAGCATGTAATTGTCTATAATACTTGTACTTTTCTGTTTTTAATTTTTTCAAAAATAATTTTGGAAATATGTGGTATTTAAGTACATCTAAATACTTGGTACTTCAAAGTAAGTAAGGATATTTAGGAACTGAAGAATATATTTAATTGGATCAGTCATGAAATCTGTACTAAATTCTCATGTATTTTTTGATCATATTATTTTTTGCTCTTGCAAGTGACAACAAAAACTAAAATGAACACACTGCCTCTTTACTTAACATAGGACAGAATGAATTTATTCAACAAAATTAATGCAAATTAAGCATTAGCTTAATATATAAAATCTAAAGAATGCTAACAAAGTGTCTGGAATTCCCAACTCCTCTGAGATGGGAGAGAGCTGCAGAATAATCTCCCACATATTTGCACATTAAAAGAGCACCTACAAACTGAAGGACCAAAGAATTCATGTTCTGATAAGTGAGTGTTTCATATTTTTATAGCATTTCAAACTTAAAGAACTGATAGATGTGTGACATTTACATTGCCTAAAATGTAGAGAGAAATATTGTGATTATATGTAGGGTATTCTGGTATTAAATCAGAAAATTTTAAAGTTTTAATTTGTACATTAAAACAGTAGAAATTACAGCATTTCTTGAATGTTATGTCCTTCAAAATAATCTGAATAATCTGTTTTTTAAAGAAACAAGTAAACAATTACCAGTACTTTGTAGAGAATGATAAACAAAATGACACGAGGTGGGTAGAAGCTCATTTGAGGATAGCTTTAAACTTTTCTGGCTTTAAAAACTTACCTTTAAAAAGTTATAAACCATCAAGTAAGCAAAGGGGAAAAATCCAGCAGATCTTTTTGTCAATAGGGCAAGATTTTTACTTTCTTGATTATCTGAAACCAGAACCAATAATCTTATTTCTAATGTCAGTAAGTGTTTCTTTGAATAGCAGTAGTCCATTTACAAAAAATGTACTTATCTGTGAAGGAGCTTGATTTCAAATATGAATCTTAAAAGAGTAAATATAAGGTTTCTGTAATTGGAGCCAGTCTGTGTTCCTGACAAAGGAACCAGGATAAAACTAGGAGAATGAAATGTAGTAGGGTCAGAACAAGAGAGAAGGTGGGAAATAAAAATTAACTTGGGATAAAATAGAGAAAAGTGGCTTGGGAAATAATTCAAGCAGGAAACAAAGAACATATCTGGGAAAAGAGAAAGGAGGAAAGGCCTAGGGAACCTGGACTTTGTTGACTCTGAGTTATTGTGGAGACTGGCTTGTCTTACATGGATGAAGCTAGTATTCAGGAAAAGTTCCCATCTTCAGCTAACCACACATGCAACAGAGTACTATTTTCGTCTAAATCAAGTTCCAAATGGGGCTTCCGCGGTCGCTCAGCTGTAAAAAATCCAGCTGCAATGCAGGAGACCCTAGTTTGATTCCTGGATTGGGAAGAGCCACTGGAGAAGGGATAGGCTACCCACTCCAGTATTCTGGCCTCGAGAATTCCATGAACTACAGTCCCTGGGGTTGCAAAGAGTCAGACGCGACTGAGCAACTTTCAGTTTCCAAATGTTTGGGAACTAGTGTGTTAAACTACAATACTCTGAAGAAAAGGAAAAAGAGGAGGTCATTGTTCATTATGGGACTTCAGTTCAGTTCAGTCTCTCAATCGTGTCCAACTATTTGCGACCCCATGGACTGCAGCATGGCAGGCTTCCCTGTCCATCACCAGCTCCCGAAGTATACTGAAGCTCATGTCCATTGAGTTGGTGATGCTATTCAACCATCTCATCCTCTGTCATCCCCTTCTCCTCCTGCCTTCAATCTTTCCCAGCATCAGGGTCTTCTAATGAGTCAGTACTTTGCATCAGGTGGCCAAAGTATTGGAGTTTCAGCTTCAGCATCAGTCCTTCCAATGAACACCCGGGACTTATCTCCTTCAGGATGGACTGGTTGGATCTCCTTGCAGTCCAAGGGATTCTCAAGAGTCTTCTCCAACACCACAGTTCAAAAGCATCAATTCTTCAGTACTCAGCTTTCTTTATAGTCCAAACTCACACCCATAACTGACTACTGGAAAAACCATAGCTTTGACTAGACATAGATTTGTTGGCAAAGTAATACCTCTGCTCTCTAATATGCTGTCTAGGTTGGTCATAACTTTCCCTCCAAGGAGCAAGCGTCTTTTAATTTCATGGCCTCAGTCACCATCTGCAGTATTTTGGAGCCCTCAAAAATAGTCTTTCACTATTTCCACAGTTTCGCTATCTATTTGCCATGAAGTGATGGGACCAGATGCCGTGATCTTAGTTTTCTGAATGATGAGTTTTAAGCCAACTTTTTCACTCTCCTCTTTCTCTTTCATCAAGAGGCTCTTTAGTTCCTCTTCACTTTCTGCCATAAGGGTGGTGTCATCTGCATATCTGAGGTTATTGATATTTCTCCCAGCAATCTTGATTCTAGCTTCTGCTGCCTCCAGCCCAGTGTTTCTCATGATGTACTCTGCATATAAGTTAAATAAGCAGGGTGACACCATACAGCGTTGACATACTCCTTCACGATTTGGAAACTGTGTTCCATGTCCTGTTCTAACTGTTGCTTCCTGACCTGCATACAGATTTCTCAAGAGGCAGGTCAGGTGGTCAGGTATTCCTATCCCTTTAAGAATTTTCCAGAGTTTGTTGTGGTCCACACAAAGGCTTTGGCGTAGTCAATAAAGAAGAAGTAGGTATTTTTCTGGAACTTTTTTGCTTTTTTGATGATCTAATGGATGTTGGTAATTTGATTTCTGCCTTTTCTAAATCCAGCTTGAACATCTGAAAGTTCACAGTTCACGTACTGTTGAAGTGTGGCTTGGAGAATTTTGAGCATTACTTTGCTAGTATGTGAGATGAGTGCAATTGTGCAGTAGGTTGAACATTCTTTGGCATTGCCTTTCTTTGGGATTGGAATGAAAACTGACCTTTTCCAATCCTGTGACCAGTGCTGAGTTTTCTAAATTTGCTGACATATTGAGTATCACTTTCACAGCATCATCTTTTAGGATTTGAAATAGTTCAACTGGAATTCCATCACCTCCACTAGCTTTCTTTGTGGTGATGTTTCCTAAGGCCCACTTGACTTCACATTCCAGGATGTCTGGCTCTAGGTGAATAATCACACCATCTTGATTATCTAGGTCGTGAAGATCTTTTTTGCATAGTTCTTCTGTGTATTCTTGCCACCTCTTAATATCTTCTGCTTCTGTTAGGTTCATACCATTTCTGTCCTTAATTGTGCTCATCTTTGCATGAAATTTTCCTTTGCTATCTCTAATTTTCTTGAAGAGATGTCTAGTCTTTCCCATTCTATTGTTTTCCTCTATTTCTTTGCATTGATCACTGAGGAAGACTTTCTTATCTCTCCCTGCTATTCTTTGGAACTCTGCATTTAATTAGGTATATCTTTCCTTTTCTCCATTGCCTTTCGCTTCTCTTCTTTTCTCAGCTATTTGTAAGGCCTCCTCAGAGAACCATTTTCCTTTTTTCATTTTTTTTCCCTTGAGGATAGTCTTGATCCCTGCCTCCTGTACCACGTCATGAACCTCTGCCCATAGTTCTTCAGGTACTCTGTCTAACAGATATAATCCCTTGAATTTATTTGTCACTTCCACTGTACAATTGTAAGGGATTTGATTTAGGTCATACCTGAATGGTCTAGTGGTTTTCCCTACTTTCTTCAATTTAAGTCTGAATTTGGCAATAAGGAGTTCATGGTGTGTGCCACAGTCAGCTCCCTGTGTTGTTTTTGCTGACTGTATAGAGCTTCTCCATCTTTGACTGCAAAGAATATAATCAATCTGATTTCAGTATTGACCATCTGTTGATGTCCATGTGTAGAGTCTTCTCTTGTGTTGTTGGAAGAGGGTGTTTGCTATGATCAGTGCGTTCTCTTGGCAAAACTCTGTTAGCCTTTGCCCTGCTTCATTCTGTACTCCAAGGCCAAACTTGCCTGTTACTCCAGGTATCTCTTGACTTCCTACTTTTGCATTCCAGTCCCCTATAATGAAAAGGACATCTTTTTTGGGTGTTAGTTCTAAAAGGTCTTATAGGTCTTCATAGAACCGTTCAACTTTAGCTTCTTCAGTGTTACTGATCGGGGAATAGACTTGGATTACTGTAATATTGAATGGTTTGCCGTGGAAAAAACAGAGATCATTCTTTCATTTTTGAGATTGCATCCAAGTACTGCAGTTTGGACTCTTTTGTTGACTATGATGGCTACTCCATTTCTTCTAAGGGATTCCTGCCCACAGTAGTAGATATGATGGTCATCTGAGTTAAATGCACCCATTCCAGTCCATTTTAGCTCACTGATTGCTAAAATGTCGATGTTCACTCTTGCCATTTCCTGCTTCACCACTTCCAATTTGCCTTAATTCGTGGACCTAACATTCCAGGTTCCTATGCAATATTGCTGTTTACAGCAACGGATTTTACTTCCAACACCACAACTGGGTGTTGTGTTTGCTTTGGCTCCGTCTCTTCATTCTGGAGTTATTTCTCCACTGATCTCCGGTAACATATTGGGCACCTATGAACCTGGGGAGTTCATCTTTCAGTGTCCTATCTTTTTGTCTTTTCATACTGTTCGTGGGATTCTCAAGGCAAGAATACTGAAGTGGTTTGCCATTCCCTTATCCAGTGGACCACATTTTGTCAAAACTCTCTGCCATGACCTGTCCATCTTGGGTGGCCCTACACAGCATGACTTATAGTTTCATTGAGTTAGACAGCTGTGGTCCATGTCATCAGACTGGTTAACTTCCTGTGATTGTGGTTTTCAGTCTCTCTGCCCTCTGATTGGGAAGGATAAGTAGTTTATGGAAGCTTCCTGATGGGAGAGACTGACTAAGGGGGAAATTGGGTCTTGTTATGATGGGAAAAGGAGTAAGTCAATGCTGTATATTGTCACCCTGATTATTTAAATTATATGCAGATTACATCATGAGAAACGCTGGGCTGGAGGAAGCACAAGATGGAATCAAGATTGCTGGCAGAAATAATAACCTCAGATTTGCAGATGACACCACCCTTATGGCAGAAAGTGAAGAGGAACTAAAAAGCCTCTTGATGAAAGTGAAAGAGGAGAGTGAAAAAGTTGGCTTAAAGCTTAACATTCAGAAAACTAAGATCATGGCATCTGGTCCCATCACCTCATGGGAAATAGATGGGGAGACAGTGGAAACAGTGTCAGACTTTATTTTTGGGGGCTCCAAAATCACTGCAGATGATGACTGCAGCCAAGAAATTAAAAGATGCTTATTCCTTGGAAGGAAAGTTATGACCAACCTAGATAGCATGTTAAAAAGCAGAGACATTACTTTGCCAACAAAGGTCCGTCTGGTCAAGGCTATGGTTTTTCCAGTGGTCATGTATGGATGTGAAAGTTGGACTGTGAAGAAAGCCGAGCACCGAAAAATTGATGCTTTTGAACTATGGTGTTGTAGAAGACTCTTTTTTTTTTTTTGGAGAAGACTCTTGAGAGTCCCTTGGACTGCAAGGAGATCCAACCAGTCCATCCTGAAGGAGATCAGTCCTGGGTGTTCATTGAAAGGATTGATGCTGAAGCTGAAACTCCAATACTTTGACCACCTCATGCGAAGAGTTGACTTGTTGGAAAAGACCCTGATGCTAGGAGGGATTGGGGGCAGGAAGAGAAGCGACCACAGAGGATGAGATGGCTGGATGGCATCACCGACTTGATGGACATGAGTTTGAGTAAACTCCGGGAGTTTGTGATGGACAGGGAGGCCTGGCGTGCTGCGATTCATGGGGTCACAAAGGTTGGACATGACTGAGTGACTGAACCGAACTGAACTGAACTGATGATGTGAGGGGCCATGTTCAGTAAATCTCTAATCCAATTTTCTGTTGATGGGTGGGGCTGATGGGTGGGGCTGTGTTCCCTCCCTGTTATTTACCTGAGGCCAAACTATGGTGGAGGTAATGAAGATAATGGCAACCTCCTTCAAAAGGTCCTATGAAAGAACTGCTAGACTCAGTGCCCCCAGCCCTGCAGCAGGCCACCACTGACCCACACCTCTGCCAGAGATTCCTGGACTCTTACAGGCAATTATTGGGCATTATGGGACTTAAATTTCGCCTAAAGGACCCCATCACATAAAAGTGTTCAACCAGAAATTTCTGGAAGGGTCCTCTCATCCTTTATTAACTACAAAATAAACACCTCTCTAAAAGCCCTAAAATTCAAATCAACTTGTGCTCTGTTTAAAGTAGAATTAATTGTAATTTAAGTGGTCCAGACGTCTTAGAAGAGTCAGTTAGCTTTTCCTCAATAGCATGAGTTTATTCCATCACAAAAGTTAATACCAAAGGGTAAACAGTATTTGGAGATTTTGGTTAAGAGAAAAAATTAGGAAAACATTACTGAAAAGGAAAGAATGTTAAGAAGAAAGTAATTGCCCATATATCTTTCTAGAATTTTATTCATTAAATCAATAGGGGGGAAAAGTCCTTGTGTGTTAAAGACACTTGTCCTAAGAGTGATTTTCAAACTTGAGCCTGAATCAGCATCATCTGGAGAGCTTATAAGTTCCTAGGTTCCACCCATAGAATTTCTCATTCAGTAGGTGCCAGATGTGGTGGAGAATCTATTTCCATGTGCTGCTACTTCTACACCAAGAACGTCACTGTGAAAACTCATACATTGATGTATGAGTTAAACATGGCCAAGTTTGTAACTGGAGTTTTGTAAGCTGGAATCAAGATGGCCAGGAGAATATCAACCACCTCAGATATGCAGTTAATACCACTCTAATGGCAGAAAGCAAAGAGGAACTAAAGAGCCTCTTGATGATGGTGAAAAAGAATGAGAAGGGTGGCTTGAAACTCAACATTCAAAAAATTAAGATCGTGCCATCTGGTCCCATCGCTTCATGGAAAAAAAGAAGGAGAATAAGTAGAAGTGACAGATTTTGTTTTCTAGGTATCCAAAATCACTGCAGATGATGACCACAGCCATGAAATTAAAAGATGCTTGCTCCTTGGAAGGAAAGCTTTGATAAACCTAGACAGTGTACTAAAAAGCAGAGACATTTCTTTGCCGACAAAGATCCATAGTATCAAAGCAATTGTTTTCCCAATAGTCATGTACCGATGAGAGAGTTGGACCATAAAGAACACTAAGCACTGAAGAATGGATGCTTTCAAAGTGTGGTGCTGGAAATGACTCTTGAGAGTCCCTTGGACTGTGAGGAGATCAAACCAGTCCATCCTAAAGAAAATCAACTCTAAATATTAATTGAAAGGACTGATGGTGCAGCTGTAGCTCCAATACTTTGGCCACCTAATGCAAAGAACAGACTCACTGGAAAAGATCGTGATGCTGGGAAAGATTGAGGGCAGGAGGAGAATGGAGCAGCAGATGAAGAGGTGGTTGGACGGCATCGCCAACTCAGTGGATGAGTTTGAGCAAACCCTGGGAGGTAGTGGAGGGCAGAGGAGCCTGGCATGTTACCGTCCATGGAGTTGCAAAGACTCAGACCTGATTTAGTGGCTGAACGACAATTTTGTAATGGAAATTCTAAGAATATAACCTAGATATTTCAACAGATTTTTGCTTGTTTCTAGCCTTCTCCTTTTTGGTGGTGTTAGTAGAGGGAACCAGATGGTCACCTAGACAGGATAACTGAAGAGTAAGATAAATTCTCCTCACTGAAGGTTATTTCTCAATAATTTGACACAAGACAGCCCTCCCAGGTGGAGAGTATAGTCACTTAGAACAGATTTATTCACCAGACCTTCCAGGAAAACTCTCACCAGAAAACCATTTGGAATTGCTGTGGATTGTCATCACATAGGATCATCCAGACAGAGAAGAGTCAATTTTTAATAACTTGTTGAGTTAAGGAGCATTGTTCCAATTCACATAAAGTTATCATTCAGAAACAACGTGCCAGCCTAATCCACTGTTAGTGTTCATAAAACATGTTGAACATATCATTTCTAGAGAAAAACCTAAATTAATTCCAATGATCACAAGTAACTCATTGGTCTGTGTGAAAAGAAAGACCAAGAAACATTAGGGACATCCCTGGTGGTCCCCTGGCTAAGACTCCCTGCTCCCAGAGCAGGGGCTACAGGTTCAATCCCTCTAGGGATGTAGGGAACTAGATCCCACTGCCCCGACTAAAGATCATGCATTTGGCAACAAAGATTGAAGATCTCACATACCACAACTAAGACCTGGTGCAGCTAAATAAATAAATAATTTTTTTTTAAAGAAAGAAACAGACTTCAAAAGTTGATGTCAAGTGAGTAGGCAGTTAGAGATTTACTACATCAAAGCTATATAGACTTAAAATGCTTGCTCTTAAAGACATGCATTATTGGTATTTCTATTTAAGTCCTTCTTCCAGGTAGATTGTAGACCCCTAGAAAACAGAGAGCATGCCTGACTTGTCTAATATTTTGCCATGACCACAACTAAGTTCTGACTTTTAAGAGGGAAATCCTATTTGTGAAACACAAAGAAGGTCTCTCTTATTCATTCAGACTGAGAAAATATACACTTCTTTGGAGCTCTGTGAGCTATCATATTTCCTGTGGTACAATTTTGACTAAATTCTTAGTTAACTCATTACATCAGAGCTCTACTGAAAGTTTTCTGGTAAAATGGGAGTAGGAAACATTCATCTCTGTGCTTTTATATTCCTCCGGTCTTAAGATGGCTGTGGATTAGGTGAAAATATCAAGTGATCCAGGTAAAATACAGAATTTAATCTAAATACAAAAGTATATTCTCCACTACCTCTTTTCCAAAAGCTACACTTCAGAAACTTGGAAATTAATGATGACTTTCAGCCAGTGATACGTTGGATGGGGCTGAATCACATCTGCCGATAAGAGTGGATGGTGCCTATCCCTTCCCAAATCTGTTCAGTGATGTTGGAAGTTTGAAATTAGCCTTGGTGAGAATATTTACAGAGATGGCAAACCCTGCAAATCAAGACTTCTGGTTTCCTAGAGAGCCAGTTGCTAGACATTTGCAAATATAGCTCAACACAATAGTACAGCATGTGTTTGTGGCAAGTCAACAAGTTTCTGGACTGATTGCCCAGAGGGTGTCCCTGTTTCTTATCTGTGTTCAGAGTCATAATGTTTGGTGAAAGTACATATGCACTCCAACTGATGCACTGCTGAACCCTGCCCAGCTGTGGTAGAAATATCAGGGAAACTCTTCTCTGAAGCATTTGTTGATTTGGTAAGGAGATGGTAGAATCTAAATTAAAGAGGCCAATGCCAACTGATTGTTTTCTGCATGTAGCAACAGCTTTTCCCCAGACCAGTTAATAAATCAACTTTATTTTACATAGCAGCACTTTAGAAAGTGTTTGTCGCTCAGGCGTGTCCAACTCATTGTGACCCCATGGACTATAGCCCGCCAGGCTCCTCTGACCCTGAAATTCTCCAGGCAAGAATACTGGAGTGGGTTGCCATTCCCTTCTCCAGGGGATCTTCCCAACTCAGGAATCGAACCTAGGTCTCTCACATGGCAGGCAGATTCTTTACCATCTGAGCCATCAGGGAAACCTTTAGTTTATAGGAAAAGTTCGGCAATATCAGCTGTATGATCTTATGTCCTTAACCTCTTTTAGATCCTTTGTTTTCCTGTCTCTAAAATGGAGAAAACCCTTCTTTGTTTACCTTGAAGGTTTGTTGTAGGAATCAAGAGATAATACATGTCAAATGCTATGTAAACTTCAAATCAGTATGCCCATATTTAGTGTGAGAGCTATTTCCTAAAAGTAGGAAAGATAACCATGCAATTCTTCTTATCTCTAATGACATTTTGAAAGCAACACAAGTATTTCTATGGTTAATACAAGTAAAGATTGCAGCTTTTTCTACTTTACTATTCAGATACATCTGTCAAAGTTACATAGTAATATCATGCACTTGTTTTATATAGTTTATATGAAATCATCTTGGAACAAAATCTGGGGTCCGCCAGGCACCCCTGTCCATAGGATTTCCCAGGCAAGAATACTGGAGTGGGTAGCCGTTTCCGTCTTCAGGGGATCTTCCCATCCCAGGGATCAAGCCCATGTCTCTTGCATCGCAGGCAGATTCTTTACCATATGAGCCTCCAAGGGAAGCCCCAAAAATAGTAATAGATAAAATAAATTTATCAATCCAATATTCAGGGAGATAAGACATAGAAGGAAGCGATTAATGACAACAGTGACCTTTTCATTTGAAGGATTTCAAAACACTTTGTAAACAATAAAATTATGATATTTTTTACTTTACAGTATTTATTGTGTTTATTCCCCTTCAACTTGCCTTATTCAATGAAATAATCCGCTTACTTAACTTCCTAGTGCACTTCATTAAATTAACTCTAAAATATCTTGTTAGAGGTAATTTAGCCAACAAAAAGCTCAATATTGTATTCATTAACATCCATTTAGTCAAAGAGACTGTGGTGGATTTACCCATGGATTCATCCAGAATGTGTAGTAAAACTTCAAAGACAGAGCAGTAAATTGATTAGGGGATGAAGGAAAGAAATTTGTTTTTAAAACCTGAATCACCTGGCCAATTAGCATAAAATCAGGCTGGGGATATGACTTCTGCAATCAAATGATTCTGAGTTCAATTTGCCAAAAGACAATTTTGCCTAAGGCACTGAATTTACGGCTACATTCTGTATTCTGAGTTTAGTACTACACTCATATGTAATTCAAATAGTGTATGCTTTCTTTTAAACTACCACATGAATGATTCTATATGAAAGGCATAATTATGACAAGGAAGTTTCAGAAAGAAAGTGAATAATTGCTCTAGTCCTTCTAGACAGTCACTATGAAGCTACTGGTCGTTCTTTATATATTAGGGATGTGTGTGTGTGTGTTAGTCATTCAGTTGTGTCCGATTCTTTGTGACCCCATGGATTATACCACATGAGGCTCCTCTATCCATGGAATTCTCCAGGCAAGAATACTGGAGTGGGTAGCCATTCCCTTCTCCAGGGGATTTTCCCAACCCAGGGATCGAACGTGGGTCTTCTGCGTTGCAGGCAGATTCTTTACCATCTGAGCCACGAGGGAAGCCCATATATTAGGGATACTAGCCTTTAACTATGCTGTAAACTTAAATTTTTCTCCAGTTTCCTTTGTTTTTAGATTGCTTTATTGTGTTTTCATCACCCAAAAGTTTGGATTTTTCTAATATAATAGAATTTGGCAACTTTTCAATATTATATCTGCATTGTGAGTCATATTTAGAAAGTCTTTTCTACACCCAAGTTTTTGAGGAACTTGCACAACTTGTCTTTTTCTATTTGTATGCATTTTTATATGGATGTCCCTGATACAATTGAATTTTTTTTACATATAGTGTCTGGTATGAATCATCATCTTCATCTTTTTTAAAATGGCTAGCCAATGATCTCAGCATCATTGAGAAAAAGCTTACCTTTGCCCAATGATTTGTGATGCCATGTCTGTTATGTACTTAATTTCCATATGTACCTTGGTCTGTTTCTGAAATTTCTGTTATACACTGGTTATATCTGTTTATGAGTTAATACTATACTGCCTTCATTGTGGGGGCGATTTCGTGTTTTAATATCTTGTGGGTCTATTACAGGGTTTCTTCTTTTTTTTTTCTTGTTATTCTTGCATTATTATTTTTCCCATGAAATTTAATATCAAATTTTCTAGCTGCATAAAACTAGTTTGTTGGTTTCAAATACTTCAATAATTTAAGAATACTTTAAAGAATTGTATAAAGTTTAAAAATTACTTTAGGGAGAACTGACATCTTTGTGATATTGACTTCTTCTGCTGAAGAAAAGGGATGCGTTTTCTTTGTACAAATCTACATGTGTGTCTTTTAGGACTATTTTGGTTTTGCTCATGTGTTAAATTAATTTCCAAGTATTTTAATTCTCTTTAGTGATTAAAAATGAGGTGCTTGCTAACATTTTTGCTAGGTGGTTATTTATATATATGAAAATCTGATTTTTTTAAATAGCATTTGTATACCTTGCTACCTTACTCATTTTTTGTGTTTGACAATATGATAATTGATTCTCTCGTGTTATCTAGGTATACTATTGTATCTTTGCTAGTGGGGAATTTTTACTTCTTTTTAATTCAGATGTCTCACTGCTTTCTTTTATCAAATTACATTAGGTAATACCTCCAATACGGTGTTGAATAACTAAATAACAGAGAGGCAAGAGAGGGGAGAGTAGGACTATTTCTCTTTACCTAATATATGTCTATGTCTGTATTTGTATCTAACCTACATAAATAATCAACCTTGCTTTCCTGAAATAAATACCACTTACTCACTCCAGTGCTCTTGCCTGGAAAATCCCACTGACAGAGGAGGCTGGTAGGCTACAGTCCATAGGGTTGCAAAGAGTCAGACACAACTGAGCAACTTTACTTACTTACTTACCTTTCATTATGCGTGTGTGTGTGTGCGCGCGCTTAGTCATTCAGTCATGTCCGACTTTTTACAACCCTTTCAACTGTAGACCACCAGGCCATACAGTGGGTAATGAATATTCTATTTACTGGTTTGTAAGTTTTTGTGCTATCTTTATTTGGTTTAATTATTGATTTTAAACTAGCTTCAAAAAAAGTCGGGGTGTATTTCTTCATTTACCCCTCTCAAAACATTTTATTTGGCATTGTGATTATCTGTTCTTCAGAAGTTTGTATGTTTCTTTTGGGAAACTGACTGGACTGGGTCCTTTATTATAGAGTTGTTGCTGTTTATTCACTAAGTCATGTCTGACTCTTTTGCAAGCCCATTAACTGTAGCCCGCCAGGTTCCTCTGTCCATGGGGGTTTCCAAGCAAGAATACTGGAGTGGTTTGCCATTTCCTTCTCCAGGGGATCTTCTTGACCCAGGGATCAAACTCACATCTCCTGCATTGGCAGGCAGATTCTTTACCACTGAGCCACCTGGGATGCCCTTTATTGTACAGTAGTTTCTTAGTAATGTTTAAAATACTTTCTACAGAAATTAATGTGCTAAGCTTCTTACCTCTAAAAGATCAGTTTTGTTAAAAGTTATTTTCCTATATGCATTAATTTAAGCAAGGCTTTCAAATTTATTTTCACAGAGGCTTTCAAAGAATCCTCTTTCAATATTTTATTAAATGCTTCTTCTATTTCAATGTTATTACCTTTATGCCATTTCTCACTTTGTATGTCTGTGTTTTCTCCATTTTCTTTATTAATTAAGTAGAAGTCTACCACCATTAGGTAGAAGTTCATTATATTATGTAAATATTCTGTTGTTTTCCAAAGAACCAATATATTTATTAGTCAAAGTTATCACTTTTTTGTGCTGTGTCACATTAAGTTCTTTTTTAAAAATATACTTTATTAAAGTATGACCATCACACAAAAGGCTATTCCTATTTAATACATACCAGTTAATGATTTGGAGACACATGTACACCATGATACCATCACGATGTTTGTCCTAAATATGCCCATCCCCTATATAAATTTCCCCTAGCCCTCTCTATTTGTTGTTATTATTATTTTTGTGATAGGAGTACTTAACATAAGGTATACACTTTAAGGCAATTTTTAATTTGCAAAAAATTAGCAGACACAAACCTCAGTTAAACAGAGTTGGGAGATCAGAAAGGGAAGCTCTCACATCCTGGAATGATATCAGAGCCGACGGGGAAGAAGAAAGACTCCTCCTTCCTTGCGAGGACTCAGCCGATGAAAAGCCGTGTACTCTTGTGCTGAAGTCACCCCACCTCTCTTTCCCTCTCTATATAAGTGCTTTTCTTTTGCTGTGCGGCGGCAGCTAACCTGTAGCTTGTCACCAGGGCTTCCCTGATGGCTGAGTCAGTAAAGAAACTGTCTGCATGCAGGAGACCTGGGTTTGATCCCTGGGTGGGGAAGATTCCTCTGGAGAAAGGAATGGAAACCCACTCCAGTATTCTTGCCTGGAGAATCCCATGCACAGAGGAGTCTGGTAGTGTCGCAAAGAGTCGGACATGACTGAGTTACTAACACTTTCACTTTCATTTGTCATGGTTGTAGACTCCAAACTGTAAATCTCTGCTGATCCCAAATAAACTCATCTTTTCTAGAGACATACCTAGCAGGCTGTTTGTTTTAGGTCTACCTTTGGTGGCCCCTGCAAGGGATGAGAGAACCCCCAACAGCTCTGAGCCCAGTGAGAAAACAGGCCTTGTACTCACAATTGAGCCCATTGCTGCGCACTGCTTGTCTCTCCAACCCTGGATTTTGAAGGTACCTCTTTTTTTTTGGATGCAAGCTCCACCCTCTGCTTCTGGAGCTCTCCAGGCTTTGTTTGGGATCTATTATAAGGTTTTATTTCTCTAGGTAAGGCTTTGTTCTGTAGGCAAGTATTCATTTGGCACTTTGGTCTGATTTTGAAATCAGACTGTTTTAACCAAAGCTAGCTGAAAATGCTTTTCACTCTTTCCCTCTGGAGCAGGGCTACTTCTCTGAATCTGTGTTGGTTTTTCAGCCTTGGCCTATAATTTTGGAAAGAGCTATTCTCTGAAAACTGGCTGGGACAAAAGCCTTTAGCCTGACTTCTCCAGGACCAAGCTGTCTCTTTAGAACTGGCTCAGATTAGCTGGTTTGCATTGAGCTGTTTGAGCTGTAAATTGTTTGAGCTATTTGAAAATTGTTCTTTAGAGAAAACTGTCTGAGAAAAGAGATCCAAGTTATATAAATATTTTAAGGATGCTCCCCTACAGGGACTGGCCGATTTTATTTTTAAAAGCTTCAGTCATTCCTGACGCATGCTTTCAACAAAATGGACAAAGGAGGCCAAACATAATTTAGAATATCAATAGCCATTATGAGAAATTTTTGAAATGCACAAACTTAATTTCCTTAAAACCCAATTGGACTCCAGAAGCTCAAACATTTCCAGGACTTAGTGGGATGCTTATTTCATTTGTTTTTTCGAGGCTTTCCAATGTTATCAGGAACCTACGATTGCCTCCCCACAAAAGACTTTGAGATTAACTGAGGCAAGCAAAGTATTAAAGGAAAATAAAATTGATCCCAAAGCTGCGAGTTCTTTTTCCTTGGCTCCTCTATCTCAGGCTGTGCCTCCGCCACCATCTTGAGTCTCTTCCTCAGCTCCTTGCCCTCAGACTCACCTCTGGCTCCTTCTTTCTCCTTCCCTTCTCCACTATCGGTGCCTTCTCTAAACCTCAGCTTCCCCAAGCTAATTATCTTGTCAAACTTCGCTTTCTCTCAGAAACTCTCTTCCACTCACTTTTCCTCTGGACTTGTCAGAACCTGCCCCTTTAAAAGTAAGCCTTATGGGGATCCAGAAGGGAAACCCTTAATTTCTTGTATTCCCTGGGCTCAAGCTGAACTGTGAGGCATAGTCAGATTTTCCCAAAGTAACCAAAGATCTTCCCAGATCTGATGAGGATTTTAATAGTCATTCAAACTTATCAGTCTGGTTTCCTTCACTTATATCGGCTGGTTCATATACTTAGTGAAAGTCAGGCCTAGCATTGGATGACAACTGCTAATTGGGAAAATCCTGAAGAGTTGCTCAAATTACAACCGGGAGACCAGCCCATGAATTATTATACGACTAGGCTCCATTATTGAGCACTTCTGAGGGCTTTTCAAGAGCCTGTTGATTGGAACAAAATTCAGGCTTGCATGCAAAAATCTCATGATCCTGTTCATGAATATTACAATCCACTTCAGAGAGTTTTTAAGGAAACAACTGGGTAGCTTTTAATTGTTATGATTATTAATGGACTGAACCATGACCTTTTCCTTCTAGTAAAAAAGACCAGGATGGACTAGGAAACTGTGTGTACTCCGGATTGAGTTAATCTGGCAAATGAGCCCACTCCCAGTCTAGATTTCAAAGGAAGACCACCAAAACTCTTGATCATCAACTGTAGTAAGTGAAGGCTCCTAAATGAAACCCACACCCTCCTAGTTTCTGCTGTTATTGCAAAGAGTCAGGACATTGAAAATGAGATTTTTACAAATTTAAGCAGTTTAGTAACTTTTTAGCCCCCTAACTATACTTTCCAGTGTCCTCCCAATTCTCGGTGATCGGGCTCTGAGAAACTGCAAGAGCTTTCCTAGTCTTCTCTTGAAATCAGTCAGAGAAACATTTCTCTAACTGGGGATGAATCTCTTTCAGTCCTAATGTATATCAGAGCCACACTCTCGATGTTCAATCCCAGTGCTATAAAGCAGCCCCTGCCTCAGAGTACTGAAGCAGTTCAAATAGCTAAAACGAACTTCACAAAGTTCCTGTCTCTGATCCTATTCCCATTTGTTTAGGCTCTTTGAGATAGACACATTCTTTTCTCCTTAGTTTCTCCACCCATGATCCATTTATTAGGCCAAGAATTCTTTGAGAAGTATCATACTGGAATTTATCCCAAAAGAGAACAGTGGGTCTAGAAACTGGTGATAGTTATCGAAGTAACCAACCAGGTGAATGAAATGAAACTTTGACATATTTGTTCCATCTCTGATGATACTGAGCAGATTCAGAAAATATTGGTCATTTGTCCCTGTTGAATTCACTATCACTTTTCTTATGAGCACAGTCTTTAACTGATATTGGCCAAAGTCACAGAGCACCTACCATCAAGATTCTGTCTGTCAAATAGGTCTGTCAAAACCTTCTTCCAAATTAATCAATACCCTATAAGTAAAGAAACCCATTATAGGAGATTAATAGTGTCAAGACCTCATTATCCATCGTACTGGCCTTTGTAACTGTTCTTTTTTACTGGTGAGAAAACTTATAGGCTGAGGGTGGAGATTTGTCCAGGACTTCTGAGCAATAACACTGTTATCCCTTAATACCCTATTGTTCCTAAACCTCATACATTACTAACATCCATGGGAATTACCAGAAGTAAATTCTTTACTGTAACTGATTATGCAGTGCATTTTTTAGTATTCCATTTGATAAAGCTCACCAATATCTTTTTGCCTTCACTTGGGAAGAAAAGCAATTCATCTGGGCAGTGATGCTTCAGGGTTTTCTGAGAGTCCTTTTTGTTTTTTTTGCAAATCCTGAAGGCTGATCTGAATGACATAAAGTTCCCCAGTGGTTTGATTTTGTTGCAATATGTGGATGATTTGCTTCTTTGCTCTCCTTCTCAAGCCTCCTCACAGAAATACAGCATCCACTTGCTGAAGCTTTTAGCCTTAAAGGGACATAAGGTCATCAAAGAAAATTGCAGTTTGACCAAACCTAGATTTGATATTTAGGGCATGTGCTATCAAAACAAGTCTATATCTAAATAGACTTCATGGTGTCCTAAGTTTTTCAAAGCTCAAAGCTAAGAAGCAGGTGCGAGGTTTTCTCAGACCAGTTGGTTACTGCTGAAACTGTATTTCAGTTTTCTCTCTTATAGCCAATCTCCATATGTTTTGTTAAAATAAAAATGACCCCAACCCAGTTTTATGGGAAGAACCAAATGACATAGTCTTCAGGGTTTTAAAGGACAGTTTGATGAAACTACCTGCCATTAGGCATACTGTTTATTGTATTCACTTTTCCTTTTTGTAGATGAAAACTACCTTTGGGGTATTCAAGCCAGCTTGCCTCCTATGAAGTCTTTTTGTTAATTGTTCCTCACACAACTCTTTTACATTGTAAAAACCTTAACACAAACACACACCCGCCTCATAGATCACAGCCTTGTTGTGGTGAAGGGGCTTATATAACTCAATGAAACTATAAGCCATGCCTGGCAGGTCCACCCAAGACAGAGTGATCATAAGTGGAGAATTCTGAAAAAAAAAATAGTCCACTGGAAGAGGGAATGGCAAACCACTTTAGTATTCTTGCCACAAGAACCCCATGAATGAAAAGGCCAAAAGTACAAAAACACAAAAAGAAATGACCCTGGAAGATAAGCCCCCAGGTCAGTAGGTGTCCAATATGTTACTGGGGAAGAGCGAAAGGCAATTACTAATAGCTACAGAAAGAATGAAGTGGCTGGGCCAGAGCAGAAACAACATTCAGTTGTGGATGGGTCTAGTGGTGAAAGTAAAGTCCAATGCTGTACAGATCAACATTGCATAGAAACCTGGAATATTAGGTCCATAAATCAAGGTAAATTGGATGTGGTCAAGCAGAAGATGCAAGACTGAACATCAAAATATTAGGAATCATTGAACTAAAATGGATGGGAAAGGGTGAATTTAATTCAGATGATGATTATGTCTATTACTGTAGGTAAGAATTCCTTAGAAGAAATGGAGTAGCCCTCATAGTCAACAAAAGAGTCCAAAATTCAGCACTGTGTGCAGTCTCAAAAATGACAAAATGATCTTGGTTCATTTCCAAGGCAAATCATTCAGCATCACAGTAATCAGTCTATGCCCCAGCCACTGATGCAGAAGAAGCTGAAGTTGACCTGTTCTGTGAAGACCTACATCACCTTTGAGAACTAATGTCAAAAAATGATGGCCTTTGCATCATAGGGGATAAACCCAAGGAAACATACCAAGACCCATACTAATCAAATTAACAAAGACTAAACATAAAGAAAGAATATTAAAAGCAGAAAGGAAGAAGCAACAAGTAACATACAAGGGAAACCCCATATGCTTACCAGCTGATCTTTCAGCAGAAACTCTGCAGGCCAGAAGGGAATGGCAGGATATATTTAAAGTCCTGAAAGGGAAAAATCTACAACCAAGATTACTGCACCTGGCAAGGATCTCAAACTTGATGGAGAAATAAAAAGCTTTTCAGACAAGCAAAAGGTAAGAGAATTCAGTACCATAAAACCAGCTTTACAACAAAATTTAAAGGGACTTATATAGTTAAGAAATACAACAGAAGAAAAAAGATCTACAAAATCAACCCCAGACAACTAATAAAATGGCAATAGGAACATATATATCAATAATTAGTTTAAATGTAAATAGACTAAATGCTCCAACCAAAAGACACAGACTGGCTGAATGGATACAAAAACAAAACCTATATATATATATACTGTCTACTAGAAACCCACTTCAGACCCAAAGACACATATAGACTGAAAGTGAGAGGATGGAAAAATACATTCCATACAAATGGGAAGCAAAAGAAAGCTGGAGTAGCAATCCTCATATCAGACAAAATAGACCTTAAAATAAAGAAGACTGCAAGAGATAAGTAAGGACACTACGTAATGATCAAGGGATCAATCCAAGAGGAAGACGTAACAATTGTAAATATCTATGCACCCAACATAGGAGTACCTCAATACATAAGACAAACATTAATGGACATAAAAGGAGAAATTGACAGTAACACAATAATAGTAGGAGACTTTAACGCCCCACTCACACCAATGGACAGATCATCAAAAAAGAAAATTAATAAGAAAACACAAGTTTTAAATGATACATTAGATGAAATGGATCTTGTTGAAATCTTCAGGACATTCCATCCAAATGCAGAAGAATAAACCTTCTTCTTCTCAAGTGTACACTTCTTCTCATGTACACTTCTTCTTCTCAAGTGTACATGAAACCTTCTCCAGGATAAACCACATCTTGGGTCACAAATCAAACCTCGGTAAATTGAAGAAAATTGAAATCATATCAAACATCTTCCCTGACCACAATGCTATGAGACTAGATATCAATTACAAGAAAAAAATTGTAAGAAATACAAACACATGGAGATTAAACAACACGTTTCTAAATAACCAACGAATTACTGGAGGTATCAAAAGGGAAATCAAAAAAAATTTCTAGAAACAAATGACAATGAAAACACAACTCAAAATCTGTGGGATGCAGTCAAAGCAGTTCTAAGAGGGAAATTTATAGCAATACAATCCTACCTTAAGAAACAAGAAAAACATTGAACAGACAACCTAACTTCACACCTGAAACAACTGGAAAAAGAAGATCATAGGGGATTGGAATACAAAAGTAGGAAGTCAAGAGATACCAGGAAAAACAAGCAAGTTTGGCCTTGGAGTACAAAATGAAGCAGGGCAAAGTCTAACAGAGTTTTGTCAAGAGAACATACCAGTCATAGCAAACACCCTTTTCTAACAACCCAAGAGATAACTCTACACATGATCAACAACAGATGGTCAATACTAAAATCAGATTGATTATGTCCTTGGGAGGTCATATAGAAACTCTGTACAATCAATAAAACAAGACCTGGAGTCAACTGTGGCTCAGATCATGAGTTCCTTATTGCAAAACTCAGGCTTAAATTGAAGAAAGTAGGGAAAACCACTAGGCCATTCAGAGATGACCTAAATCACATCCCTTATGATTCTACAGTGGAGGTGATGAATAGATTCAAGAGATTATATCTTGTAGACAGAGTTCCTAAGAAACTATGGACAGAGGTTAGTAATACTGTACAGGAGGCAATGATCAAAACCACCCCAAAGAAAAAGACTTACAAGAAGGCAAAGTGATTCTCTGAAGAGTCTTTACAAATAGCTGAGAAAATAAGAGAAGCAGAAGGCAAAGAAGAAAGCAAAAGTTATACCCATCTGAATGCACAGTTCCAGAGAATATCAAGGAGGGATAAGAAGGCCTTCTTAAATGAACAATGCAAAGAAATAGAGGAAAAGAAGAGAATGGGAAATATTAGAGGTCTCTCCAAGAAAACTGAACATACCAAGGGAACATTCCATGCAAGAATGGGCATGATAAAGGACAGAAAGAGTAAGGCCCTAATGGAAGCAAAAGAGATTACACAGATTACAAGCAAAAGAAGTGGCAGAATACATGGAAGAACTATACAAAAAAGGTCTTAATGATCCAGATAACCATGATGGTTTAATCCCTCACCTAGAGCCGGACATCCTGCATCCTGGAGTGTGAAGTCAAGTGGGCCTTAGGAAACATTACTTCAAGCAAAGCTAGAGGAGGTGATGAAATTCTAGCTGAACTACTTAAAATCCTAAAAGATGATGCTGTTAAAGTGCTGCATTCAATATGTCAGCAAATTTAGAAAACTCAGCAATGGCCACAGGACTGGAAAAGGTCAGCTCTAATTCTAGTCCCAAAGAAGGGCAATGTCAAAGAATGTTCAAAGTATAGTACTATTGTGTTCATTTCACATACTAGAAAAATTATACTCAAATCCTTCAAGGTATGTGAACTGAGAATTTCCAGATGCACAAGCTGGGTTTCAAAGAGGCAGAGGAAGCAGAGATCAAATAGCCAACATTCATTGGATCATAGAGAAAGCAAAGGAGTTTCAAAAAAACATCTACTTCTGCTTCATTGACTACACTAAAACCTTGGACTATCTGGATCTCAACAAACTGTGGAAAATTCTTAAAGAGATGAGAATACCAGACCACCTACTTGTCTCGTGAAAAATCTGTTTGCAAGTCAAGAAGCATTAGTAAGAACTCAACATGGAATGACTGACTAGTTCAAAATTGGGAAAGGAGTATGACAAGGCTGTATATCATCACCCTGCTTATTTAACTTCTGTGCAGAGTACATAATGCAAAATGCTGGGCTGGATGAATCACTGGATGGAATCAAGATTGCCTGGAGAAATATCAACAACCTCAGAAATGCAGATTGATACCACTCTAATGGCAGAAAGTGAAAAGGAACTGAAGAGCCTCTTGATGAGAATGAAAGAGGAGAGTGAAAAAAACTGGCTTGAAACTTAACATTAAAAAAACTTATATCATGGCCTCCAGTCCCAAAGGTTCATGGCAAATAGAAGGGGAAAAACTGGAAGCAGTGACAGGTTTTATTTTCTTGGAGTTCAAAATCATTGCAATGGTAACCACAACCATGAAATTAAAAGACTTCTGCTCCTTGGAAGGAAAGCTGTGACAAACCTAGATAGCGTATTAAGAAGCAGAAACATCACTATGGCTACAAAGGTCCATATAGACAAAGCTATGTTTTTTCCAGTAGTCATGTACAGATGTGAGAGTTGGGCCATAAAGAAGACTGAGAACCAAAGAATTGATGCTTTCTAATTATGGTACTGGAGAAGACTCTTGAGAGTCCCTTGGACTGTAAGGAGATCAAACCATTAATTCCTAAAGGAAATCTACTCTGAAAATTCTTCAGAAGGACAGATGCTGAAGCTGAAACTCCAATATTTTGATCAACTGTTGGGAAGGGCCAATTCATTGGAAAAGATACTGATGCTGGGAAAGACTGAAGGCAATAGGAGAAGCGGGCAGGAGAGGATGAATTGGTTAGATAGTATCACTAACTCAATGGACATGAATTTGAGCAAACTCTGGAAAATGGTGGAGGACCGAAGAGCCTGGTGTGCTACAGCCCATAGGATTGGAAAGAGTCGGACACGACTTAGTGACTGAACAACATCAAACCTTAACCTAGCTACTCTTCTCCCTTCTTCACTGACAAAGCCCTTCATGACAGTTTTAAGCTGAGGTATCATCTCCTAATTCCTCGTGTTGATCTGCAGGAAATTCCTCTGTGTAATGCTGACTTCTCATGGATCACTGATGGTTCTTGTTTAAAAGGTGACATGGCAAATATTGTGTTCAGTATGCTTACTATTCCTTTTGATACTGTTAATGCAACATCTTTACCTATGTCTACTTTGGCTCAACAGGCTGAATTAAGCACTCTTACATGGGTTTCACATTAGCCAAGAGCAAAGCTGCCAATATTTATACTGATATTGGATGTGCTTTCAATGTAGCTCATGATTTTGGAATGTTGTGGAAACAGCATGGCTTCCTCACTTGAAACAGATATAAAATTTTAAATGTCCTTAATGTATATGAATTATTGGACCCAGTACTTTTACCTGCTGCTTCAGCTATTATTAAGATTCTAGGGCATTCTAAACATGACCATCTGGGAACAGGGGAGATTACCTTGCTGGTATTTCCACAAGGAATTCTGCCCTTAAAGGAACAAGTGGCAGCCAAATCTCTGTCATGGCCCAAGGGAATAGTTCCCTCAATGATAATTTTTAAAAATTGTCTAGAGAAGCCCAGAAATTAACCTCAAAATATGGAAAACAAAGCCTGAAATTCAACAAATATTAGTTTGATTTAAAAAAAGAAAGCTTTGGTTATGACCAAATAACAACCCAGTCCTTCTGGAGACTAAAATCCCCTCTCCTTGCCAGTGTACATGCATTAAGCCATTTGTCTACTGACAAAATGATATCCTTCATGAATCAATACTGGTGGGGTAACATTAACAAGGCCATGAAAAGTGCCTACTTCATTTATTCCACTTGCTCAAAGTACAATCAAAGGATGCCTATTTGTACAGCCCCCAGGCATTTTTAACTGCCTAATGGACCAGTCAAGGTATGGCAAATGCATTTTATACAACTTCTTCCAGATGGATATAGATGTTTTAGTCGTGGTCTACATGGTTTTACCCTTGCACATAGGCTCCTGCCTCTTGGTTGACTAAAGTCCATTTGGAAAAGATTATCCTTACATATAGAACTCCTCTCAAACTTCATAGTGATCAAGGAACCCATTCTACTGATAAGGTACTTTGACAAGTCTGCAGAGTTTGGACAGTTCTACTCTTTTCCTGTTTACCAGCCTCAATCCTCTGATTTAGTTGAATTCATCAACACCATTATTAAGACTCATTTGGCGAAATGTGTATAGGCCCTTCAAATACCTTAGTCAAAAGCATTGTCATTGGTCCTTCTAAATCTCAAATCCACCCCCTATTTATAGAAAGATAGTTTATATAACTTTCTACATAACAAAGAAAGATGTAAGTTTCATACTTCATGCAAGTTGTAAATGGTGGCATTTGGTCCTAAACCCAGGTCAAAATCTGAAGTTCTTTTTATCCAGTAGCCCCTCTACCATGGCGTCCCAGGTGATGCAGTAGTAAAGAATCCTCCTGCAATGCAGGAGATGCAAATTCGATCCCTGGGTAGGAAAGATCTCTGGAGTAGGAAATGACAACCTGCTCCAGTATTCTTGCCTGGAAAACTCCATGGACAGAGGAGCCTGGTGGGCTACAGTCCATGGGGTCACAAAGAGTTGGACGTGTCTAAGCAACTGAGCACACGTACAGAGATAAAGATAACCATGACAACTTAATAGTTTTACTGAATACGAAGCTTGACTGAGTTGGTAGCTTTCACCAGACTACCTTCCAATGGCTCACAAACATTTATAATATCTTATGAAATGTTAGTGCATTTAGTGTCTATATTTTAATCAGCCTCCTCTTGTTCACTCTCTCACATGCTGTAGGCATAATAATCTCCTTCAAGTTTGGAGGAATCTCGACTGAGGAAAGAAGTGTACAGCACAGTTGCTACTGCAGCCTCCAGTGGGTCTTGGAATAGTCAAGCTCATCCTCGGGATATAAGGGCCTGTCATGGCTACTGTGTTCCTTCGTTCTCCCCCACTCCTCTCCATCAGGCTTCTCCAGAGTTAATTAAAGCCTGATCAGCTGTGCCAGGGCAAGCCCCACGTGCACACTTGGCTTCTGGTTTCCAGTGTACTCTGTCTGATGCCCTCGTCTTGATTTCCAGGCCTTGAGTTTCCTGGTGTAATACTCTGTCATAGCATAAACAACAATTTCCTTGAATGACTATCCTTGCTCTTTTTTGCCCTGCCCTCTTTCCAAAGGGCTGGATCTGCCCAGTTACTGCGAATCCTGACAGGTCTTGTGGAAAGATGCCTTCTTGAACCCTGACCCAGTGTAAGACTTCCTGAAATAGATGTTCTTCAGGACATACTGTACCTCCTGTTACTAAAGACTGAATCACACCCAAGTTTGAAATATCTTTCGAATTTGTGGTCTCTAAAAAAAGGATACACATGTCCCAGGGAACATGTAAAATCAAGTATTGAGGATATGGAAACAAAAATTAGGTTGTCTATATTTATAACTTTTTATGATAAAAGAAAGAGAAAAATAATGGATACATTCCTATTGCTAATACTTAGAGAGAGACTGGGATACATGTCATGAAGAGACTGTCAGGTATCCTGAGAGAAGAGAATGAAAAATTATATGACACGTAGGATCTCATAGTGGCCTTCTAAGTTATTGATTCAGTTTCAAATCATTCATTCATTCACAGTGTACTGTGAAGTAACTGATTGATCAAAGAGAGTCACCCTTGGTATACACAGGGAGTTGGTTTCAAGACCCTCACTGAAAACAAATTCTGCAGATGTGTAAGTCCCTTATTTAAAATGGCATAGTATCGTAGATGACTCTATCCACAAGGATGTGGAAGCCACAGAACAGAGGGCCAACTGTACATGATTTTAAATAGAATCTTTAAAAAAAAAAAAAAGAATCTTTAGAACACCTTGTAAAGAAATCAGGAGGGACCATGAAAACCTTTTGTACCATATAGGAGTTTGAGGTTTATCCAATACTGAGATACTTAAAACAGTCATTGAGCTTAAAGAGTTATGTATTTCTTTTGTTTAACAAAAATACATTTGTTCCAATTTTTCATATTTTTATATGATATACATGGCTGTCAACTGTTATAACTGTATATATAGTTACAGTTATTGCTTTAAGGGAGAAATGATATTTAGCAATACTTGAAAAAATAGCTGCTTTTCCAAAAGAATCTTAAGAATAAAAGAGAATGCTGAAAATAGATGTTTGAAAATGTTACTGTCATTATGTGAATTTTGTGGTTGATGTGATATTAAGTATTTCAACTCTGAATAAAAGATTTTCATGTTTGGTCATGTTAATAAAAACACTTGGAAATAGACTTTTCTAACCTGCTAATCTTACAAATGAAGAATTTCAGTAATTTATTTTTAACCAGTTTGGTAAAGTGATCAATCAAAATCCAACATCTTCCAATTAGTTTGCTAAAGCAAATCATTGGCATTGTATGGAAATACATTAACTGAACTAATACATTTTTGCATTCATTATTGGTGAATGTGGTTGAAAATGTACATTATCTTGCAATTGACATGTACACATTGCTATATTTAAAACAGATAATCAACAAGGACCTGCTGTATAGCACAGGGAACTCTGCTCAATATTCTGTAATAACCTAATGGAAAAAGAATTTGAAAAAAAAATAGATACAGGTATATATGTAACTGAGTCACTTTGCTCTACACCTGAAACTAACACATTGTTAATCAACTATACTCAAATATAAAATAAAAATTTAAACAAGAATAAATTAAAAAGAAAATGTGCTTTATCTTTTAATAAGTACAGTAATTGAAACTTTTCTTCCTTTAGTTTTATGTATATTTGCAAGTTCAATAGCCACTAGAAACAGGACTTGAAATAAAGCTAATTTAGAACTTAACTATCTTTGTTTCTAATTTAGTTAATTAATAAGTTTAATTCAAATTTAAACTACATTTTTAAAAATAAAATATTTTATTACATGCTGTCACTAAAAACCAATACTGATTATTTGACATTTCAATGAGAACAAAAATGTAGTATCCTTAATGAATTAACAAAATGAAAAATGACAAGTATCTTATTTAATCTTTAGAACCTTCTTCATATTTTGTGATTTGTGTATGTTTGATAAGATATAAATTGCTGCTATTCTAGAGAGTAAGTATAGCAGTGCATGTAGTTTTAAGATTTTTTAAAATTCTTTAGGATGTGCCCTTAGGAAACTATATTGTAAAACCACTCCATTTGACCTTGTAGGTATCTTCTGGGTGTTTCCTGAGGTTAATTGTACCCTAGGACTCTATACCAGTGTGAACAGAAGACCAAAAAAAAAGTTCAATTCCTCATCACAGACTCACAAATTTATGGCTAAAGTTATTTATACATAAAGACATAAGCACATACACACAGAAAATTCAAAAGTGACAATACAGTAACAACAATTACTGAATATAAGTGAACAATATATGTGTTCATTCTTCCCAGTTTTAGCTTTATGGTAACATTTTAAGGTAAAAGGTTTGAAGACTAAAGCTCTCTATGTATACTTCATGAAAAATTAATTTCCACTTTTAATTATCTCCTAAATATCACTTCTAGTGAGCAAATAATTATTTGACTCCTGTGATATGAAGACACATATTTGAAAGGAAATTTTTCTATTTGCCTTAATTTTTCACTTTAATCTGCATACATATTTATGTGTGTATTTATATATACAGTTCTAAGTTTCAACTACAGCTGGAGAGGAATCTTTACTGAATAGGAAATATCATAAAAAGCATTTTTTTCTCTGTAAAACAGTTCTAATACATTAGCAATTCTAAGACAGGATTTATTCTTGGCAAAATACATTCTACAGCTGCTATTTATATTCATTCCATTTTAATATTTTCTTTATCAATTTGTAAACAAGAGGCCAGATAAAAAAGATGAAAAATTCAAGAGGGTTGATGTTGCCTGAAAAAAAAGGTGCTGAATACCCTTCACCATGGGAACCATCCAGAAGACAAAAATGTACACAGATTTCTAAAACGGCCTTCCAAACCTTCAATGGCATTGAAGTTGAATTTTGTAGCTTTTCTTCCTTCTGCATATGTATAAACTGAGAATAGAAACCATCCCCTGTAAGGAGGTTTCTATACATATATCAAAGGATTTTGATGACATTATAATAACCAATAGAGTGAAGCTGGGGCAGTTTGTGATGATTTTGGATTCTCAAGACATTTACCTTCTGTTATAAAATATTAATGAAACAGCTGACAAGCCAACAAAATTCTAAAGGAGCTCATCTCACAGGAGAGAAATTTGTTGACATTGATTTGGACTGCAAAGTGGGCTTTATGAACTCCCAGATATGTACGTGCCTACTGTTACCTTTGTGTTAATTGTGTATTCAAGGGAGAGATGCAGAGCTTTCAGAGGTGGACATCATCATAACCTCTTTCATTATTCAATGCATTTCAAAGCTATGGGGCAAGACAGTGCTTGGGCTGTTGCTATTTTTATTTGCTTTTAAATAGAAGTGACTTATCTTGCAAAATGAAAGTGAATAGGTTATTGTTGTTTTAGTATTAAACATTTGTGGTTTAATTTTTTTATTGCTGCAAGAATTTCAGGGCATGGTGATTTTTATTAGGTAGAAAAATCTAGGCAATGATGATCAGAAACACTTTCCTCTAATAGTAGTAAAAGTTGCTATAACTGCAAAATTTAGGGCAGTTGAAAAGTGCTGGGAAAGAAAAGCAGCAGTGCATACATACAGAGAGATAGATAATAGTAGGGCTTTTGGTTCAAGATGGCAAAGTAGAAGGACATGCACTCATCTCCTCCTGAAAGAGCACCAAAATCACAACTAGCTGTTGAACAACCATCGACAGGAGGATGCTTGAACCTACCAAAAAAGATTCCCCATGTCCAAAGACAAAGAAGAACCTGCAGGGAGATGGTAGGAGGGGCGCAATCACAATAAAATCAAATCCCATACCTGCTGGGTTGGTGACCCATAAACTTATTGTTGTGCAGTTGTTCAGCGTGTCCAACTCTTTGTGACCCCGTGGACTGCAGCACGCTAGGCCTCCCTGTCCCTCACCATCTCCTGGAGTTAGCTCAAACTCATGTCCACTGAGTCAGTGATGCCATCCAACCATCTCATCGTCTGCCATCCCCTTCTCCTCCTGCCTTCAATCTTGCTGAGCATCAGAGTCTTTTCCAATGAGTCGGCCCATAACCAAAATATATGAGCTTGAGCTTCAGCATTGGTCCTTCCAATGAATATTCAGGGTTGATTTCCTTTCAGATTTACTGGTTTGAACTCCTTGCTATCCAAGGGACTTTTAAGAGTCTTCTTTAACATCAGAGTTCGAAAGCATGAGTTCTTCAGCACTCAGTCTTTTTTACTATCCAGCTCTCACATTTGTACATGACTACTGGAAAAATGATAGCTTTGACTATACTGACCTTTGTTGGCAAAGTAATGTCTCTGCTTTTTGACATGCTGTCTGAGTTTGTCATTGCATTTCTCCAAGGGGCAAGGTCTTTTGATTTTAAGGCTGCAGTCACCATCCACAGTGATTTTGGAGTACAAGAAATGTCACTGTCAAGTCTGTCATTGTTTCCATTGTTTCCCTATCTATTTGCCATCAAGGGATGGGACCAGAGAAGACTCTTGAGAGTCCCTTGGACTGCAAGGAGATCAAACCAGTCAATCCTAAAGGAAATCAGTCCTGAATATTCATTGGAAGGACTGATGCTGAAGCTGAAACTCCAATACTTTGGCCACCTGATACGAAGAACTGACTCATTGGAAAAGACCCTGATACTGGGAAAGATTAAAGGCAGGAGAAGAAGAGGACAACAGAGGATGAGATGGTAGGATGGCATCACTGACTCAATGGACAGGAGTTTGAGCAAGCTCTGAGAGTTGGTGATAGACAGGGAAGCCTGGCGTGCTGCAGTCCATGGAGTCACAAAGAGTCGGACAAGACTGAGTGAATGAACTGAACTGAACTGATGGGACCGGATGCCATGCTCTTTGTTTTTTGAATGTTGAGTTTTAAGCCAGCTTTTTCACTCTCCTCTTTCACCTTCATCAAGAGGCTCTTTAATTCCTCTTCACTTTCTGCCATTAGGGTGGTGTCATCTGCATATCTGAGGTTATTGATAGTTCTTCTGGCAATTTTGATTCTAGCTTGTGCTTTATCCAGTCCAGCCTACAAACTGGAGAGCGATAATACCAAAGAAGTTATCCCACTGTTGTGAAGCTTCAGAACTCCATGTCAGGCTTCCCAGCCTGGGGACCTGACAAAGGGACTGGGAATCCCCAGGGAATCTGACTTTGAAGGCCAGCAGGATTTTATTAAAGACTTCCACAGGACTGGGGGAAGCAGAGACTCCTGTCTTGGACAGTACAAACAAAACCTGTGCACACCAAGACTCAGAGGAAAGGAGCAATGATTCCACAGGAGACTGAACCAAAATACCTGCTAGTGTTGGCCGGTCTCCTGTGGAGGAGTGGGCTGGGGCTTACCACACGGACGGGGGGCTGGCAGCAGCAGTCTGGGAAGGTCCCCTTTGGTGTAAACCCTCTTGGAGGTCACCATGAATCTGAAGGCTGGGTCGCCTCAGGTCAGAAAACTACCAGAGAGGGAGCCCAACCCCACCCATCAACAGATAATTGGATTGCAACCTTACTGAGCACGGCCCTACCCACCAGAACAAGACCACCACTCGTCCCTCCCATCAGGAAGCTTACGCAAGCCTCTTAGCCTCCTCCAGCAGAGGGCAGACAGAAGAAGCAAGAAGAACCACAATTCCACAGCTGATAAAGCAGAACCACATTACAGAAAGTTAATATATAATATATAATATATATAGATGTGTGTGTGTGTGTGTGTGTGTGTGTGTGTGTGTGTGGCTTCCCTGGTGCCTCAGTGGTGAAGAATCCACCAGCAGTGCAGGAGACAGGCTCGATTCCTGGGTCAGGAAGATCCTCTGGAGAAGGGAATGGAACCCACTTCAGTATTTTTGTCTGGGAAATCCCATGGACAGAGGAGCCTGACAGGCTATAGTCTATGTGGTCACAAAGAGTCAGACATGACTGAAGCGACTTAGCACGCATGAATGCACATATATCTATAATTTCTTCCGTTCTTGGCATCCCTTCCTCTAGCCCTAGGACCTAGAATGCTGCTGCTGCTAAGTCACTTCAGTCGTGTCTGACTCTGTGCGACCCCATAGACGGCAGCCCACCAGGCTCCCCCGTCCCTGGGAGTCTCCAGGCAAGAATGCTGGAGTGGGCTGCCATTTCCTTCTCCAATGCGTGAAAGTGAAGTCGCTCAGTTGTGTCTGACTCTTAGCGACCCCATGGACTGCAGCCTACCAGGCTCCTCCATCCATGGGATTTTCCAGGCAAGAGTACTGGAATGGGGTGCCATTGCCTTCTCCGAGGACCTAGAATAGTGATCTGCAATATCAAAAGTAGCCAGCAGTTCTGCATACTGAGAGAGAACAAGACGTCCAGAGTATTTAATATATATTGGCTACTAATCCAGCATCTGGTTGCTTATCTCTGGATATTTTTTGTTATGTTTTGTTTTCTATCAACAGAGTGATAAAGACTCACCATTTTTTAATATTTTCTTTGTGGCATCAGGTTTCATCTGAGTAAGCTATCTAGAATACTTTATCATGTTATAATCAAGCATGTGCATCTGCAAGTCAGCAGGCAGAGTTAGAGTAAAAGGCTAGACAACTCTCAGCATACAGAGGCACATGTGTCCAGACATTTAGTGTGTATGCATCTGAAGTGTTTGTGTAAAATTTAACTTCAATATTGACCTCTTTAGCACCATCTTTTCAACAGTCAAATAAGCTACATACACATATTAAATAATTGGCTCTCAAATGATCTTTGACAGAGTTTCCAAGCTATTTCAATGGAAAAGGAATAATCTTTTCAACAACTGGGCATGCATAGGCAAAAAAAAAAAAAATGAACTTAGATATTAATCAAAAAATTTTGAATTATTCACAAAAGTTAATTCAAGATGTATTATAGATTGAAATGTAAAACTTCAGAAAAAAAAGAAAAAAATCTATCTGACCTTGAATTTGGTGGTGAATTTTTTAAATTAATTAATTTATTAATTGAAAGATAATTATTTAACAATATTGTGATGGTTTTTGTGGTGGTGAATTTTTAACAACACACACACAAGACCTATAATCCATAAAAGAAAAATCAGTTTGGATTTAATTAAAAATCTAAAGCTTCTGCCCTGAGAAATACTCTGTTTAAGAGAATGAAAAGACATGCCACAGACATGGAGATAATGTCTGCAGATCATATCTGATAAAGTACTTGCATCCAAACTATACACAGAACTCTTAAAACTCAGTAATAAAATAACCAATAAAAATTGGGCAAGAGATACACACAGAAAATTCACCAAAGAAAGTATACAGATGGCAAATAAGCATATAAAAGTATGCTCAGTCATTTGTCATTAGAGAAATGCAAATTTAAACAACAATGAGATAATCACTACATACTTATTAGAATGTCTAAAAGCTAGACAAAAACTGACAACTGGTGATGATGCAAAGCCACAAGGAACTCTCATTTATTCCTGGAGGGAATGAAAATCTTACAGCCATTTTGGAAGACAATTTGACAGTTTCTTACAAAGTGAGAACAATAGTCTTAGTGTTTGATACATCAGTCGCATTGTTAGGTATTTACCCAAATGTGTTGAAAACTTATGTCCACACAAAAACTAAGTGTTTATATCTGCATTCATAATTACTAAAAACTAGAAACAACCAAGATGCCTTTTGATAGTCAAAGTATGGTACATCTGTATAATGGAATATTATTCAGCAGTAAAAAGGAATGCATTATTTAACCAGTAAAAGAGACGAATGAAACTTAAATACATATAGCTAAGTGAAAAAAGCCAATCTAAATTGGGCGAATGCTGTGTGATTTCCATTAAATGGCATTCTAGAAAAGGCAAAACTATAGAGATAGAAAACTGATCAGTGTTTGCCAGTGGCCCAAGAGGCTTGGTGAAGACAGGTTTGAACACATGAGGCACAGGGTATTTTTTTAAGGCAGTGAAAATATTCAGTATGATTTTATAACGATGGATACATTATAGAATGACAAAGTGGAATGCAGAATGTGACAAAAGAATCATAACTTTATTACAAACGTGTGAAACAATATCATTGAGGGGGCTTAAAGTAGATACTGTTAGGATATATGTGGAATTTGTAAGATTAAAGGCAAACTGAATTACACATGAGTATTGCACTCCACCTGTTGAAGTGTCTTTTCACATGGGGGTGCTGGTTAACTATTCAAATATAATTATGTATATGTCAAGTTGAACAATTAAATAGATGGCAGATGGTTGGAGTTGTTTCTAACTTGTACTGGAAGTTTATAAATAAGCAAGAAGAGACTAGAATGATAGATGTGGTAACGAATTAGTTGAAGACCAATTATATGAACTGGTGTTTACCTTAAATAGACACAGATGTGTACATTTAGAAATATAGAGAGCTGGCATTTATAAATAGTATATACATTAGTATTCATACATGTATTTCCTTGCTCTTTCAGCTGAGAAGGGCTAGAAAAAAGACCTGAGGAGTAACAAGCACAGCTAATGCTCAGATCTTCATTTTGAATACCTTTCTCTGATAAAAGAACCAGGGCTTCTTGGGGAAATGGCTGATTCTAAGATTGGAACAGGAAATATACAAAGTGAGCCTCAAGCACCTTTAGTGTCAGAAGGTAAGGAGGTGTTTCTTAAAATAACACAAAGCAAAATATTTTTAAAAGCAAAAAAATAGGAGTATGTTAAAAACAAACAAACATAGAAGCCATCTGAAAGAGTTCTCAATGGCCAAAACTGGAACAATTTGAGCACCAATATAAACAAAGTTTTAGTGACTTGTAACCCAAAGCATAAAATATCCATGACTTTATAATGATACTAATAATGATTGAATAAGTAAAACATGGAGAATAAAGCAAATACCTCATGCAGAAGAATTCAGTAATATATGCCACCTCTCCTTAAGTGTGGGCTGTACACAGTAATGACTTCCCAAAATGTACAAGGATGGATGGGAGCAGGGAGAAAAGGGAATTTGCAGTGAAGAAATCTGACAAACACTACCTCAGCCAGGTAATCAATAATGTTGATCTTGTATCAACATGATCCCATGGACTGCAGCCCATCAGGGTCGTCTGTTCATGGGATTCTCCCAGCAAGAATACCAGAGTGGGTTGCCATTTATCCCCCAGAGGATCTTCCCCACCCAAGGATCAAACCCGAGTCTCCCGCGTTTCCTGCACTGGCAGGCGGATTCTTTACCACTAGCGCCACATAGGAAGCTCCATATTTTTTGGATACAGTGTGTTTAAAATGGCAATTGACCTCTGTGGTCTTAATCACACAATTCCGTAGCAGATTCCAATAGAGCGACATCCTACAAAATACCTAAAAATATTTCAGACCAGAAGTCCTCAAGACTGCCAAGCTCACCAAACCCAAGGGCAGTCTGAGGAATGGTCACAGTCAAGAGCAGTCAAAGGAAACACGATGATTAAATGTAAAGCGATATCCTTGTTGGGATTCCAGAACAGAAAAAGAACATTAGATAAAACAATGAAAATATTTTTTAAAAGTATTTAGTTAAAAACAATGTATCAAAGTTAATTTGCTGACTTTCACAAATGTACCATAATAATAAAACATACTAGTAACATAGGACATTAGAGATGGGCTATAGAACTCTGCAGATCTTTGTGATTTTTTTTCTATAAGTATAAAATGTTTGAAAATACAAGATTTACTTAAAAAGGAATTTCTCAAAGGTCTTCAGGAAGTTAAACACATGTTGGGTATGCTTTCTAAATAAACATGGATATTCACACACACAGAAGAAAATGGAGTCACATATGTGGATAAATTTTACAAACATATGTGGATAGACTGTGTTAATAACTTAACTGACTCAGTATCTTTATTTGTGAGATATATATATATCAGCAGAATCCTATATATAATAAAAACGTAACCTGAGTTTCACTTTTTAACAAAAGAAGAAATATTCTATACTAGAATATTTTGTACTTTAAAAAATCACCCATCATGGTGCTGAGGTGTGCTTTGTTGGAAGAGGTGAAAGTAAGAAATCTTGACTCACATTGCCTGAAATTTCATCTCGGCTCTGTCACTCGAAAGTTATGTGAACTTTTGCAACTTACTGGGTCGCTCTGCAATCAAGCTTCTCATCTGTAAAAGAGACATGATAATCATATGTATAACTCATACTCTTCTTGCAAATAGCAAGTTCTTATAACAAGGTCCTATGGCACATGTGCCCAGTCTATGTTGGTATTGCCACAGTTGGTATAATGCCAAGAACTATTGCCACATATATATTGTCCTTAACATGGACAAATATTTGACTCTATTGATACATAAAAATAAGTCAATAAAATTTCTCTAAATATAGCTTTGTAGATGTGACAGTCAGAAAATTCCATATTGATCATTAAGGAATTCAAAGGAAGAATTCAGATGGATCTCCTCTCTTCTCCCCATCTACCCCTTTCACTCTGGTTGTTTTTTCCTTTCTTTTTCATGCTCCTTTTGAAGGTGGGAGTGACAGTAATTACAAAAGAAATGTAAGGAAAAATGAAGATGTTGTATTAGAGTGTCCTGGCCTCAGATGGTTGGACTTAATTGCACAAGCTTGAGAAATATGTTAATCCAAATTTGTGGATATATAATCACTTAATTATTTGTAACTAGTGCAGTTGTATTTAGCGATACACTGTTTAATCAAAATAAGTGCTGTGTTTGTTGCTTGAAAGTTCATGCAATTAGTTCATTCATATATTAGTTAAAAGCTAATATGTACTGGACCCTGGGCTAATCATGGTGCTACAATGCTGGCAAAAAAAAAGCCATTGTTCCTTTCCTTATAATGAATACAGTTAGAGGGGAGAATGGCAAGGGTGAAATACTAAGCAGAAAAGCTACTTGAATACATGGTTGAATCACTGCCAACTTTGGTGACCACTGTACATTCAGATGGGCTTCCCAGGTGATGCTAGTGGTAAAGAAGCCGCCTGTCAATGCAGGAGACATAAGAGACATGGGTTCAATCCCTGGGTTGGGAGGATCACCTCGAAAAGGAAATGGCAACCCACTCCAGTATTCTTGCCTGGAGAATTCCATGAACAGAGGAGCCTGGTGAGCTCTAGTCAGGGGATGGAAAGAGTTGTACACGACTGAAGACATTTTGCACACATACATTCAAATGGAAGGCGTTCAATGGACGCCACACACAAGAACTATGAAGTAAACTACACCAATAAAATTTATAGTAAAGTTGTTCAAAATTCACTGACAAATTTAAAAAAATTTAAAACCTCCAAGGAATAAAAGACTCCTTATGAAGAAAGAAACAAAGATACAGACTACTTCAGAATCCTCAGCAAAAAATAATGCAGATGAAAAGACAATGGAAGAATTTCATAGAGATCGTGTACCAGTAACCTCCCAGTCCTTTCTTGGCAAAAATTGACAAACTGATTCTACCATTGAGGTGAAATCTGAGAAATCTTGAATAGATGAAACAGTTTTTATAAAGGGGAAGAAAACTGAAGATCTTATACTATCTGGTTTCATGATTTATAATATTATGGTAGTTAAAGCAGTCTGATATTGGTATAAAGTATATATCTATATATATCAGAACAACATAATAGATAGCCCAGAAAAATAACTACATAACTGTGGCTGATTGATGTTCAACAAATGTGTCAAGATACTGCAATAGGGGAAGGAACTTTTTTTCAATACAAGGTACTAGAAAAATTGGATATCCATATGTCACAAATAATAACTGATATCTTTACTTTATACCATATTCACACCATAACTCAAAATTGGCTGTGTACAAATATTTACAAGCTGAAACTAGAAAAACTCCTATAAGGAAACATAAGAAAAATGTGATCTTAGGTAAGACAGAGATTTCTCAGCTATGATGCCATTAAGGATACAACATTAAAAACTGGTATATCAAATTTCATCAAAGTTGAAATCTTTTGCTCTTCAAAATATACCATTAAGAAAATAAGAAGATAGATCATAGACTAAGGGAAAATATATATCTGATAAATAACTCAAATACATATTATATGAAGAACTCTTAAGACTCAATGATAAAATTTTAAGTGACATAATTTTTAAAATGGCTAAATATTTGAATACACATTTCATCAAATAGAGTGCCACTTTGGAAATCAGTTTGACAGTTTCTTTAAAATGTAGATGTATACTTAAAATAAGGTACAGTAATTGGAAAACTCAAACATGTTCTTAAGATATAATAATTCCACTCATAAAGAAAATGAAAACATGTCTACCCAAAGATTTGTATACAAATAGTCAAAACAGTATTATTTATAATAGTCAAAGGCTGGAAACATTCCAGATGTCCTTGAACTGGTGAATGGATAAACAAAATGTTTATGATGAGATGGCTGGACAGCATCCTTGATTCAATGGACATGAGTTTGAGCAGACTCCAGGAGATAGTGGAGGACAGCGGAGCCTGGCGTGCTGCAGTCCATGGGGTCGCAAAGAGTCAGACACAACTTGGGAACTGAAAAACAACAGCATCCATATAGTGTGGAATACCATCTAGAAATGAAAAGAAACACATTATTGATACATGCAACAAGACTGGCAAATGTAAAATAGATTATGTCTACATGAAAGAAGACAGATATAAAAGGCTACACACTGTGTAATTCCATGTCCCGGAAGTAGAACTGGGGTTTGACTTCAAGTGAGCATGAGGTTAATTCTGGGGATAATCAAAAGTTTCTAAAATTAGACTAGGTGATGGTTGCACAACTGTGTAAATTTTCAAAACTAAAAACATCAAACTGTACAATTACCTTGGATTCATGTGTGGTATGTAAATGATACCTCAATAAAACCGATAAAACTTTAATAAAATAGAATTCAAGAGAATCAGTGGAATGCTTTAATGAACTGCTTTTCATGTATTATTGTTGCTGTTCAGTCATTAAGTCATGTCCGACTCTTTGCGACCCCATGAACTGCAGCACGCCAGGCTTCCCTGTACTTCACCATCTCCTAGAGTTTGCTCAAATTTATATCCATTGAGTCACTGATGCTATCTAACCATCTCATTCTCAGCAGTACAGAAATTGAATTTGTTCTCAAAAACATTTACACACACAATTATAACTCCCGTTCCAGGTGGTTTTATCAATGAATTCTACCAAACATTTAAGGAAGAAATAACACTAATCCAAAAAATAATCCTCTTAGTATTCTGGCATACAAAGGATGAAGAAACTTTCCAATTTACTTTATGAGTTCATCAATACCATGATAGCAAGATAACTCAAAACATTTCAAGGGAATAAAATTAAAGATCAATATTCCTCATGAGCATGAAGACAAAATTAATTCACAAAATACTAGAAAAATAAATTCAGCAACATATAAAAATATAATAAAAAAGAACAGGTGAGATTTATTGTAGAAATGAAAGCTTGATTTACTTTTAGACAATCAAAGAGGCTCAGTAATGGCGCTGCCTGCCAGTATGCTAGACACTGGTTCGATCCCTGACCCAGGAAGATCCCACGTGTTGCAGAGCCATTGGGCATATGTGCCACAACTATTGAGCCTGTGCTGTACATCCTGGGAGCTGCAGCTGTGGAGCCCACATGCCACAGCTACTGAAGCCCACGCGCCCCAGAGCCCAGGCTCGGCAACAAGAGAAGCCACTGCAAGGAAAAGCCTGTGCACCGCAGCTAGAGAGCAGCCCCACTTGCTGCAGCTAGGAAAAACACCCACACAGCAGTGATGACCCAGCACAGCCGAAAATAAATAAAAATTAAAAAATCAGGAACTCAGTGTAACACAATAGAACAGAATGATAGAAAAAAATCTTTTGATTATTTCAACAGATGCAGAAAAGATTTTAATAAAATTTAAAACTCACTCATAATGGGAAAGGGAGGGCCTCTTGTCTTCAAGGAAAAGAAGAAAATTTTCTCATTCAGAAATAAGGGCATCTTTAAAAAAAAATCACACAGCTAACATGATACTTAAGGGAAACATGAATCTCTTTACTCCAAAGTTTGGGGATAGAGTAAGTGTGTTTACTCTCATAACTTATATACAGAATTGCTACAGAGGCCCTAGCCAGCACAATAAAGCAAGAAAATGAAATAAAATGTTAAATCATAAAAGACATAGAATGTCTATTATTTGTAAGCAACATAATTATAGACACAGAGACTCTACTTGACTCTGTAACATCATAAATGAATTTAGCAAAGTGACAGTATACAAGATCAATATTAAAAAACCAATTTTATTTTTATATGTCATCAGCAAATAATCAAAAAGTAAAATTAAAATACTATTTCCAAAAATGTAAAAAAATATCAAAACTGGAACTAAAAGATAGGAGAATACCTTCTTGAAGTTGGAATAAGCAACGATTTCTTGCACAATACTCAAAAGCCCTAATCATAAGAGAAAAAACTGATAAAACTGACCTCATTAAACAGGCCATTACAAAAAACAAATAGACAAACTACATCCAGGGGAAAATATTAACAGTCCATTAAAAGGGCAAACTCATCTTTGGTGATTGAATTCTGAAAGTGGTTATTTCTGTGAGGGACAGTCTGAGAATGATGGAAATGTTTTGTGCTTTGTTGTGGATTATAGATATGAGATGTATACAATTATCAAATGTCATCAAACAGGGCACTTGAGACCTGTGCATTTTATTTTATGATGATTATATTACACCTCAAGTTTTAAAAAAGCATACAATTTTTTAAAAATATTTAAATTTTATAAAGCAAACACTTCTTGCCCAGGAAGTGAAATTAGCAATAAACCCACAAACAGAAAGGGGGGAAGAATTAGATTTATGAAATGGAAATTAAATAAATGATTATGGGTTAGGCAGAAGAGTTGTGATCTAGACATTTTGGATCTACTACAGAGTTAATCACCTCTGGGTGATTAAGGGGGAGAGTCTCTAGAGAAAAGAATTTTCTACTAAAAAATGCGCATTGATCAAATTCCTACCAGCAACTCAATCCAGGTATTGTTAAAAATGCATGATTCATTATTTTGACATCTAAATGTCATAACTATCTTTGATCCTTTTCCTAGGGGATACCTTACTTAAATGTGATAGAGTAACAGAAAAATCAGGGGGAGTGGGTGAGTAAGAATCTCTTTTTCTGCATCTCTCTACTCTCACAAAAAGGTAAATATGCTTAGCTCCACCCTTCCCCCAAGCCTCAGGGGGGCTGTGAAAATCCTGGACAAATTTCAGACACTTCAGGATCATTGTTCCTCTTCTGAAATGCAGTACTGCTGCTTTCCCTCACTGCTAGGTGGGCCCCTGAGTGGAGGTGGAAATTCCCGTGTGTGCATACGCACGCACACATACACACACACACTTCTTTTCTGTCATCACGTAAACTGGTAAACAATTAGATGGTATTTCCCTGGCTAAATGGGCTCCTAAGAGATCTTCCAGTTATTCCTGCTATTTAGCTAATCAATCTTGTCACCCCATGGTTACTGGAAATGTATTGGCTAAGATGATCAGCCGTGTCCCCGGCAATAAAACTCAATGGGAAAGCAATAAGAATTCTTCAGTTACAAAAGGAGTCCTATCTCCCCATCACTTCAATCCATCCTTGTAAAAGTTTCGGAATGGCCTTATATCTTCTTTTGAGCTTTTGGTGCTATGAATGGAATAGAGAGGAAGTCCTACCACTAGATAATATCCACAGTGTATACTTTATATGCCTTACTGTACAACTTAAAATAGCAGCTAGGTGAAAAATTACTGGAATAAATTACTTGTTTGTGATTCCTCCAAAGTTCTTTTTCTAGGAGTCTCAATCACAAAAATTATTTTTCTGGTAAACATAGAAACTGAGGCAAGGGGAGTATCAGAAGCATGGCCAAGATTCCTTTCAATTAGAGTCTGAGATAGTAGTTGTAATCAGAATTCTAGTCTTCTCCCTTGTGAACTAAGAACATTCTTTCCACACAAAGATGAATTTAGCAGCATGTAATTTTCCTTCTTATCCACTAAATGTGGGATTGAATTAGAGTTTACCTAGAGAAATCTAATTTGTAGTTTGGAAAATAAGCAAAAAGCTGTTAGACTGCAATGTTGATATTCTGATCACATTACATATGCATAAGAAGATAGTATCAAGCCAAGCTTTATTTACATTTCCTAAGTGTCTTTTTTTTTTTTTCACTTTGTATAAACTAATGAGTGGTGCTGTTAGGGAATATATGTATCCCTCTTTGTGTAATGGATTAAGTGTGAGTCCTGTTAAACACTAGGCCATAAATCAGACTGTGTTCTCTATGCCTAATTAAGGGTTTAAAGGGGGAAAAGGTAAATTCTTGAATGAAGGGCTCTACTCAGAAGCAGAGTTTGTAATTTCACAAAGGAAGTAGAGAGATAAAGCAGAAAAAAAGAGAGCAATTTAAGAGAATGGAAGAGGAAAACTATGAAAGTGCTTTAGCCATTTTATTCTACTTTTCCTCAGATTTAAGAATGCTTTAGCTGCTAAAAGGACTAGATATAAGGTGAGCATTTTTTTTTTTATTTAGTGCACTTAAATGCACAATACTACAAACTGACGAGATAATTTAAACTGAGCATCAAACCATTCTAATCAACTAAAGAAGGAAAACTATATATATTGACAATGCAAATAAAATTAGTTACAGAGAGGTTTTGATGAAAATTTACAATCTTTTTTTCTTTTTAGCTACAATATTTCTATAATGAGGGCACATTGAAATCTTAGAATATTAAGCTTGTTAGATGTTGTAGATTTCCAAAACAAAAGCAACCACAGTTAACCCACTTATTTCCTAGTAGAAGAATTGTCAATAGTTTAGATAAAATTAGTCTCAAACAATATTTTTAAAACACTTCTGTGTGTTCTGGAGTGAAGCTAATGTTTATCAGCATTTTGACTATATGTAATTAATAATGCTGATACTTGGCTCCATTTCACTTTGCTTTGTATTACTCTGAACTGCTCAGTTGAAATATTTGGGGAGGGAGCATTTTGCTATCAAGAGGGAAAAAAAAAGCAAATATATCTTGATTGGCTGCACTTTTATCATATGTACAATGAAAGGAATTATTTTACTCAGTTTCCAATAATTTATTTTTTACTCAGTAAGTATTTATTGTGGCTTGTATTATGACAAGTAATTTGCTTTGTGCTGGAAATTCAGTGAATGGGGCAGGGGAGAAAGAAGATAAGACACCACTTTCATGGAATTTCCAGACTACTTAGAACTTAATTGATCATTAACAAAACATATGTAGGAAAAAAATAGGATTATTAAATATTATTATTTGTAGAATTCAGAGATTCTCAGCTTCTGCATTATATATATATATATATTTAAGAAATAAACATTGCATGGTCATCAAGACCACCTAAGACTTCTCTCATCTCCCCTACAACCCTTGACTCTATTCTCTTCAACTTTTATTACTCCTTCCCCACCCCACCTTCTGCTCTGTGCTGTGTCTGCTGGTGGGCATATGTGGGGGAGGGGTAGAAGAGATTTCCTTTCATTCCAGACTTCCACAGGCAATGGGATGTGGGATGGCTGGGGAAGCAATCTCAGTCCCTTATTCCTGCCTGAAACACCTAAATTTTCTCATCTATGGTCAACACTTTAATTAGCATCCATGGTGAAAATTTGTATTCCCTAACAGATCAGTTATGACACAACAACTTCTGTCCCCAGATTCTGAAGTCTCTGTCCCCAGATTCTGAAGTCTCTCTTGTGTTAGTGTTGGATTTTCATATGAACATGAAACCTTTTGCAGTACAACATTACTTCTGTTTTGTTTTTTTTTTCAAACTGATATTGATTACTGTTTGGATTTTATCATTACCGAATGCTAATCAATGGTTAAATATCTTGTAATATAAAATAAGGGCTTCCTTAGTGGCTCAGATGGTAAAGCGTCTGCCTACAATGCAGGAGACCTGGGTTTGATCCCTGGGTTGGGAAGATCCCCTGGAGAAGGAAATGGCAACCCACTCCAGTACCCTTGCCCAGAAAATCCCAATGTCCCAGGACATTAAAGGTTCTGCTGGGATTGATGATGGGTGACATGCACACATGAGGTTGAACTGTTGACTTCTGAACCTAGAAGCAGGAATGGGATTTTAAAAAGCAGGGAAACGTAGAGAAGGTGCTATTAGATGTCAAATGAATTTCCACGCTATCCCTATTGCTATGTAATTGGGATGGGAATCTTAGAAAAGGAACAATTTATAAGGCAGTTCTGACTGGAACCTGTACTCTTTGAGTTACTCTTCTCTCCTCATTTGAAGGAAGGGTTCATGTGATCTTATATGAAATTTAAATGAATGCTAGCAGTGCCTGGTGGATGTCATCTTTCTGTTTGAATATTTTCCTAGCTCTCAATTGTCCTGACTTTTTACTGTACTTATATTTGGAAAAGCTTCTCTTAATTCCTACAAATTTGAACGTTCAAATCCTACCCATCCTTCGAATCCCATTTCAAAGAACATCTTTCTTAAAGCCTTCTTTAATCTCCCCAGTAGAGTTCTCTTACTAATTTTCATAAAATTTCACTTGTACATTTCTTGTGACATTCATCACATCACATTCATCTGTTTAAAAAGATACTCATGGAATTTAGCAAGCTATAAAAGATCTATAATTGATCCATATATTCCCTCTTCACAGCACATTTATTGAGAGATTGAGTTAGTCATAAGGAAAAGTATGGTTGAATGTAGATAAGTATACACAGAAGAAAAGAATGTAACAACAGCATCAGCATCTCTGGAAAGGGGCCCACCTCTATTCTGGTGCTATGTGAAACATATGCTATTTGGGTAGAGAATTTTGATCAAATCTTTAATCAGACTTAGTTTCTATAGACTCATTGCTGTTTGGTTTCTAAGTGTTTGACTCATTGCGACCCCATGGCCTGTAGCTCACCAGGCTCCTCTGTCCGTGGGATTTTCCAGGCAAGAATACTGGAGTAGGTTGCCCTTTTCTTCTCCAGGGGATCTTCCTGACCAAGGGAACCCCTGTCTCCTAAGTGGCAGGCAGATTCTTTACTACTGAGCCACCTGGGATAGGTAGAATCTAAAGTGTCAGTTGATAATACTTTGCTCACTGTCAAAGAATGGATGTATAAACAACTTTTGTTTTAGTTTTTTAAAATACAATCATTTACATCTGCTTAAAGTGGATGATGGACTTCCCAGGTGGCTCAGTGATAAAGAATCCGCCCGCCAATGCAGGAGATGCAGGTTCAGTCTCTGGGTCTGAAACATCCTCTGGAGAAGAAGATCACAACCCAGTGTGATTTCCGCTCCAATATTCTTGCCTGGGGAATCCCATGGACAGAGCTTGTTGGGCTACAGTCCAGGGGGTCACAAAGAGTTGGACATGATTTACCAACTAAACAACAACAAAGTGCGTTGATATATTTTCTTTAATGATCAGAATTGGTTATTAAAGAATAATAATTTGCTGCAAAGGAACTGAATATGTATGTTTTCCAGAAGTTCTTAAGCACTATTTCACAAACAAATAACAAATTATATGTTTATATATATATGCTATGGTCTGATTGCTTTAAATAAGTATTTCTGAATGGAAGAGAAAACATTAGAATGAGCATACAGATGCAAATGTAATATGAGTTTAATGTATATGAAATGTAAAGTTAAAATGTAATACACAGGAATAGAGTTATACAAAGGGCTTCCCTGTTAGCTGAGATGGTAAAGAATCCGCCCGCAAAGCAGGAGACCTGGGTTCAATCCCTGGGTCAGGAAGATCCCCTGGAGAAGGAAATGGCAACCCACTCCAGTAATCTTGCCCGGAAATCCCACGGCCAGATGAACCTGGCGGGCTGCAGGCCATGAGGTCACAGGAATCTGACACGACTCAGAGACCAAACTACCACTACTTTCAGCCCAGGGATAACTTCAGTGTGTTCTCTAAATCCATTTTTAAAAAGAAAAGAAAAAAAATGGAGATAATCTTTTGATATTTAAAAACAATGAATAGATTTTTATTCTAATGAATTAATAAGGTAAATATTTTTAAAGAATTAGCATAATCAGTTCTTTATGATTAAGTACTGCCTCTGCTTAATTTCAAATATTTTTATTACTTCAGTCATTTGACACTGTTCTCAAAGGAATCACCTTACTATAATTGTTTCATTCTTAGACATACATCTTTTCATTAGTTCAAGTTAGGAGTATTTATTTTTAAGCATTGCAGTTTAGAGTAATAGAAACAATATGGGATTAGGGTCAAAAGACTTGAGTTTGATTCAGAACTGATTTAGCTAGAGACCTTGAGTGCAATGTAATGTTTTTAAGCTTCATTTCCTCTTTTGTGCAGTAGAGGGAAAAATATATGTTTAACTGCGTTGTTTTGAGGATGAAATGAGATAATGTATATGAAAAAACAAGACTACTATTTACATACTTTATTATTACAGTCAGGAAATAACCGTACATAAATCATCCAGAATGAGTGCTCCTTTTGTTTTTTTAGATACCCAAGATAAATACCCACATAATTAATGTGTGGGTCACAGAGCCATTTCTTTCTTGGCGTAACAATAACTTTACCGACCTAAACACTTCACCAGCGATCTAAGAAGTTGGAAAGGTTACAATAAACTTTCAAGGCTTAACACTTTTTTTTTTTTTTTGGTAGTTCGCTAGCAAGGTTAACAGTCCAACTCTTCACGCACCCCAAACCTGGCCATTACAAACAATTTTCAAATACACAAGCGTTAGCTGAGCAATTGTTTAAATTCTCATCATGTTTTACGCTGTAGAATGATGACTGGACACTATTTAAAATAACTACTGCTAAGACACCGCACGGCACTGATCCACGGCCACCGCGCTTTGGTCTCGCATTGATTTAGATGATGTAGGGGCCCAACATTGTGTCAAGTTGCACCTTCAGTATTAGTTCTATATCAGAAGAGGCTCCCCCCAACCCCCGTCCCACCCTTGCAGGCTCTAGGAATCTACCTAGCCCAGCAGAAAAGGGTTAAAGGAGTCCAGCAGAGGGGAGCAGTGCAGAGAGAGAGAGAATGCGTGTGCGAGCGAGTGTGAGCGCACAGGACAGAGGCGTCGAGTTGTGGAGCGGACTCGTACGCAAGTTCCGAAGGCCCGCGTGTTCGCGGTGGCTGGCCCAAAGGGGGCCGGAGAGGCTCGGCCTGCGAGGAGCGGGCAGCGCCCGGAGGGGCTCGGAGTCTGGGTGGGAGGGAGAGGGGTCTCGCGAGGGTTTCAGGGCGTGGCTGGAGTGGGGGGCGCGCGGCGAGTGTGCGCGCGCGAGAGAGGGCGAGTGTGAGCGCGGCGAGTGTGAGCGCGGCGAGTGTGCGGCCGCGTCGCCATTCCCCGTGACGTCAGAGTGTATTGTTGTGAGCGGGGCCGAGCGGAGCATCCCCGGAGCTGTCACCGCGGCGGCGGCGCAGTGCAAACCCCGCACGAGCGAGCCCGGCCGGCGCCGCCCCCGCCCCCGGCCCCGGCTCCGGCCCAGCCCCGGCCGCGCCGCCGCCGCCGCCCCCGCCCCCGGCCCGCCCGTCGCGCGCCGCCGCCGCCGCCCGCGCGCCCCCACCCAGCCCACCCCACCCCCTCGCTCCATCCCTCCCACCCGCCGCCCGCGCGCCTCCCCCCGCGGAGCGAGTGCGGGTCACCGGGTCACTGGGTCATTGTCTCGGCGCCCGAACCCCGAGCACCCCGTGGAATCCCCCACGTCATCAGCAGAACCATCAATGAGATGCAAACATGAAAGACAAGAGGAAGAAGAAGGACCGCACCTGGGCCGAGGCTGCCCGCCTGGTACGTACCGCCCCCCGCCCGCCGCCCCGCGCCGGCCCGCGCCGGCGGAGACGGCCGCTTCCAGCCCGAGCCGCCGCCAGCTCGCCGGGCTCCCGCTCTTTGTTATTCTGCGGGAGTAGGCTCGCTCGGGGGCCCCAGTGTGTGTGTGAGTGTGTGTGTGTGTGTGTGTGTGTGCGTGCGCGCGCGGAGGGGCACAGCGATTATCTCGGGGAGCCCGGCGCCCGCCGCGCCCGGGACCGCCCGGGACACTTCTCCGGGTACTTCGCTCTCGGGGCTCGGCCGTGCCTCCTCCGCCGGGGAATTTCCGAGCGCCCGGCCGCGCTCCGCTTCGCTCTGCCGCTCCGGAGACCTTTGTGTGGCAATTACCACTCCCTCCCGGCCCCTCCACCCCCCGGAATTCCATCGATAACTCTCCGTGCACGGTCTGTGTGGGTTTCGACGTTTGTGAGTGCATACATTTCACACGTGCATGCCCGGCGTGTGTCCGACCCGGACTTGTGGGGCGTGTTGCATGTGGGCTCCGTCGTGGCGCCCCTGTGTGCCGTGTCGTGTGCATTATGTATGCACACTGATACGTGCAGGTTTTGTGTGGCTCAAGTTCGCTGGTGTTTGTAGGTATTGTGCTCAGCCCGATGTTTGTGTGTACATTCCGTGCACGTGTGTGCCATTTGTGAGTGTGTGTGTCCGGGTGTGTGTGTCTGTTCCGTGAAGTTGAGTCAGTGTCATTTGTAGTGGGGGGTTATTAAGAGTGTACAGCTAGGTGTGTTTCGCTGCTGGCTTCCTGGGCGGTGTTACTTCGCAGCTTTTCCTTTTCTTTAACCTTTCGGAGCTTACGTTTTAATCAGCGAAAGAATGTCTCTATAGAAATGCTGGTTGGCAGAGGGGCGTCGGCGTCTTTGGTTTGATGTCTGTGTACGTGTGGGTTTCTCTTTTTTTTTTTCTTCATCTTCTTTTAACGGACAGCTGTAAACGGTTTTTTTTTTTTTTCTTTTTTTAAGGATATTTCTGTACAGCGTGTCTCACGGGAATGTAAGGCATTACATTTGAAGCTTAGCCTTTCAGGCTTTCGGTTGCATAAATTAAATATTTATTCACCAACTTACTATCTGTTATAAATTGACCAAAAGAAAGCAGACTGCATGCAGCGGGGTTGGGGGTGGGGGTGCGCGGAGCTGAAAACCCCAGGATATGTTACTGGGTTGACTTTGTAAAGATTGTTTTACTATAACTGTGTTTTGTTTTGTTTTGTTTTTTAAAGCTTTTGAGTAACTACATCATGTTCAAGGAGAACATTTGTCAAAAGTAATTATCTGAGTTTGGTTGAAGGGCCTTGCTGGTATGTTTCTGGATTCTGGCAAAGGGTTTTAGATAATTGGCCCTATTGCCCTGCGCAGAAGTGACAGAAGTCCTTCTTAATTGCAGTCTAGTTATTGGTAGCTGAAGTGGCCGGGCCCCTTTATTCATTTTTAGTTTGTAATAGTGTATGCTATGATTTCTCTCTTTATCTGCGGTCCTGTTAATCGCTAAATCACTGTCTCCGTGGATGAATGGGCAGGTAATAGTCATTCTCTAATGAACTGCATCTGGGAGAGTGAACTTATTTGTAAGGAATATGTGAAAAGTAAGCAGTGTTAAGTAAATGCCAGATTGATGTTATCACTGGATTTTTGCTAGAGGAGAGTAGATTATTTATTGTTTGCTCAGCCATTAATTCAGAATTGTGTGGGGAGTGTGCACCGCTTCTGAAAGTGCATTATTCCACTTCCTTGGAGTGGCAGTCAAGTATTATTATAGAGCTTCAGTGTATGTATTTTAAACAAGTGAACAATGAGTTGATTTATAAATATTTTAAAATAATGGTTCATGAATTAGCTATATCTGCCTGCAGAGAATTCTTAATAAATAACAGTATTCTGATGGAATTTAAAGCTAACCATTTGTATTCAATCAGTATATGTTGCTATTCTTGAAAGTACTACACAAGAAATGATTTAATTGTCTAGTAGTGATAAATCTCAAAATAGGTTTCAGAGTTACATGTTTTTTGTTAAAAGTTTCATTTTCCTCTTGCAAAGTTCATTGATGGGAAAAGACACACTAGGAGTCATCAGCACAAAAGAATTAATGATAGACCAGATGTCTCTGTTTTAACCAGACATATTGAACTAGTAGTTATGGTAATTTTTCAATTTGGTTCAAGTTATTTTTCCCCTGGTAGTTGTACAAATGTGTATGTATTCAAAATGTGACAGTTGAAATAAAATACTGAATAAAGTAGCAAATAATTGTTACTGTAAATATCTTTTTCAGAAGTTTGCCATTTATAATAGTGACTTATGATCATTCTTAACTTATTTGGTAAAAAAGAAGAAATGATTCCATTTGGGTAATAGTGACAATTTTTCATATTTTCTTTATAGTTATGTGAATGCATATAGACAAACTTTCTTCCAAACTTGGATGGAAAATATTTTTACTCTTTAAAAGTGATAGTATTATACCCAATGAAAAAGAAATGCCTTTTTTTGTGTGTGCATTTCTGTGATAGAAGTCCTATTTTATATTTTCATACTGCCCCTGCTGATTTTGCTGTGGTGGTGGTGAAGAATTTTTAGCCTTTTCTCCATCAAATGTTAAACCAGATGTCTGATTTTAAAACTAAAGACTAAAGATCGATAGAATATATGCAGCTCAGTATGTGGTTCTTGCAATATATGAACTAAAGAGAAAGTGTCCAAATTAACATTAAGAATAATCTTTGAAAATATGCCATGTATACTTTTATATATCTATATATGTATGTGTGTATATCTATATATATATGTGTGTGTACATATATATGTACATATATATATCCTACTGGTGTGTATGTATGTGTGTTTGCATGTGATTATCTTGAACGAAAGGATATCAGGGCAGAGGAAATGCAAAATAGATTTTTTGAACTGAGACCAAAAGCTTATATTGAAGTGTAACTTGGTATTCATTTTTAAGAAAAATGTATATGGAAGAGCAGTTCTTTCCAGAGTAACTGAGAACTTCCCTTCGACAACAGAATTTTGGTTTTTTTTCTTTGTAAGAAAAGTATCCGGCATCCAAATCTGTAAACTGAGTGGCAGCTCCAGGGATTTTGTTTTAGATGGAGATGTAGCTATCAAGCTCCACCAATTTTCTCATAGAAGTATGTCCTGTTTGGATGTGGTGGGCTTGTTTATCTTAGGAAAGAAGGACTGGTGGCATAATTCCCCTGTATTTTCAGGAATGTGGTGATTATTAACAGGCTGCCATTTTAAAATAGTAATATGACATCTTTGCCCCCCCCCCCCCCTTTTTTTCTTTCTGCCCTGCATCAATTGCAGAAATTCAGCCTTCAGCCTCTCCCCTTCCCCCTCGGCCTTCTGCAGTTGTGGTTGTTACTTAGCGCAGGGCCATTTAATATGGAGTCTGCTCCCAAACCAGATGCATTTTCATCTGTTTTATCTGCTCGTCTAAGGTTGTAGAGTCTCAGAGGATCCCACAATCACATGGAAGTGTCTTCTGTCTTAATATTTGTAGCCCACAATAAGAATAAAAATCAAAACCATAACTCATGTCGAGCTGGGGCTTTGACTTTAATCCTTTTGACTTTTATCTCAAGTCTTCACTCTGTTACTATAAATACAGTTTAAACCATTGTGAAAGGATCTTCATGCTTCTTTGTAAAAAATGGGGATTTGACAGGACTTTGTTTTACTGCACTAAGGGGTTTCTTTGTTACTGGCTTAACACAGAACATACTGTTATTTATATATTTAGTCTAGGTTAATTCTTTCTTTTTTTTGACATGCAAAAATGTTGTTGCTTTGAGAAGTGCTTTTTGATAGTTTCATCAGTTTGTTCTATAGGGAATGCTGCTGTTAAGATAATGGTTCAATGTATTAATTTGTTCCCTGAGTTTCCTTCTATTTGTTTTGTTCCTTACAATCTTTGTTTAGTCTCACTGGCACCTGAAAATAAATCTTAACAATCTTCAATAGCTTTGTGCTTGGTAACATGGCTGATTTATTTGCTTGTGGTTTAGATACATTCACACAGATAATGAATATCGGTGGGTTTTTGGGGGGGTGGGTGGGGTTCAAGGTGACCTTTAGAAAAAAATTTTAATGGCAGATTTGCCTCATTGTTGGGAAAAAAGCAGGCACATACTCCTTTATGCCCTAGCAGAGTTACTGAAGGTTTTAAGTAAATTGAACTTTTGTAAATCATACTGTATTAAAAATTAAGTAGGGGTTTATTAATTAAAGGAAATCTGTGTGACTCTTTTGCACAGTGAAGATTCTTTTGCATAATGCATTATATTCTAAATAAACTGTTAGGGTTTTTATCAAATAAAACTGAATGGTAACAGTCGCTGTTAAACTAGAAAACAATTCATAATTGTTCATTTACAGATTGCCTTGCCTTCTGTTTTTGTATTTTAGAAATAAGTGTAATTTTTCAGGGGTGATGAACATAGCGTAGAGCAGAGAGTGTTGGTCTTGCTTTTGGAATTTTCTCACTGTGTTAGTGGTGCTTAGATTTTAGGTTAGGACCAGGCCTTTGTAACAGCAGAGAACATTTTGACTTGTGATTTGGGGTAAGCCCCAAAGGTGTACGTGAGCATAACTGTGACAGTGCTTACTGATTTAAGAGACTGGCTGATGTGTTTGGCAAATGGAATTTTATTTTCAATAGCTTACATTTCAGTTGGCTTGCTTCAGCTGTTTTCTGTGATTCACACATAGCATCATTTCTTTATGTCTATATCATCATCTTTCTTTCAGATATGGAACTTAAATTTTCATTTTGCAATTTCAAAGATGGAAAAGAGTTAGCAAGCTCTGTGCCTCTCTTAAAAAAAAAAAGGAGTTTCAAGTTGGGGGGGGGATGTTTGAAATAATGAGGGATGTGAACTTGGGGCAGTGTATATGTTGTTAATTTTTTATTTCCTGCTGACATGAAAGAGAATTTTAAGAATTCTTTCTTAAGTTTTTTTCTCTTTGACAAATTCTTTGGTCTCAGATGAGCATATGGTAGCTTTTAGACTTGTAGAGTTATACCTGTAAAGGAATTTCACCACAGAACAACAAACTGATACAGTAATTAAATTTAATTTTTAATAATGTAATCATTTAACATGTCACTGAAATGCATTGGAAATGTGAAGTTTGGTCCCTAAATGTTCTGAGGACTCCTACATAGCATATGGGTCAAATGCCAGGGGCGATACAAACTTATATTCTGAAGGCGTTTAGAGTTCAGTGGGGGAGATGAGTGAACCTGGAGGGTGACTGATCAGACAGACACCATCCATGGGCATCACATGGATGATCAAGAGGTGCTAGTTTATAGATTTACAGAAGGGAGAAGTTGACTGAAGAAGGCTTACTGGATTAAGTGAAGCTTGATTTGTCCTTGGAATATGAGTAAGATTAAACAGGTGACGATAGAAACTTTCTAGGAACAGAGAACTATATGGACAAAGGTGTGGTGTCAGGTGAGAGGAAGTATTCAGGGGACAATGAACAGTCCAGTCTAGAAATCTCAGAAGACTTGAGGGGAACTTGCACTGCAATAAAGTTGAAAATTAGATTGTGACTCAATTGGGGAGGGGTTCAAAAAGTCATTTTAAAATAGTTGGACATTGTAAATTGTAGCATGGGGCTGATGGGGTAGTGGGGTAGTAGAAACACACAGTGTACATACATACTCCCAAATGACTATCCCTTATAGAGAGGGGACTCCGTCACTTGGAGAATCTAAAACCAAAATTGATGTTGGAAATATTTGATTAAAAAAAAACACAACTTTGTTCTGTGACATAGTCTTCCAAATGAGGAAAAGTAAACATTAGTAAGTACTATACATTGCATTTGTAGAAAACGTATGCAGAGCACTCATTTGCCGAATATACTCCCTTGAGATCCGTGGGTAGCAGGAGTTTGCTCAGTAATTCATTCTCCTAGTGTGTGGTTTAATGATGGGTCCAGTATCTTCACCTTGTTTGTAAGGAGCAGGGCTGGCATAAGTCCTTTGAAAAATTCTGTGCTGTCTGATATTTTAAAAGTAATACAAGCGTTTTAACTGATGTAAATTTAACTGATTTGTAGCGTGGAGGCATAGGGAGGATGCAAGCCTCCATCAGACTTACTGACCACCTTTCAGATTGCCTGTCTTTCATTTCTCTCTCTCCCCCCTTTTTTAAGCATCAAAACTTTGCATGGCGGCTGCTGCTGCTGTTGTTAATTCATATTTTAAAATACACTCTCCCCCACCCCTGAGGTCCTCTGGAGCAGATCCTGGCTCCTTCCTGGTGGGACTGGGAGGGGGGCATCTTACAGAAGGACTTTCTGCTGTTTGCCAGCCCTGAGAGCCTTGATTGTTCTGCCTTTGTCCCTGCACAGTTGGTAGCTGTGGAAATCTAGCCCTGACCAAAACTTTCCCTGAAGAGCCCTTGGGGAACGAATAGAAACATGATATGATTAGCCACATTGTTTTCATTATTAAACAAATCTACATAAAAGGGTAGCAATTAACAGCTTTATCTGCCTGAACTTAGACACCTATCTCTTCTCTTCCCTCCCTAGTCCCACTTGAAACGGGTAACAATTAACTGTTGCTGGTTTTAATGTCAGCAACTGACAACACCAAATTGGGAATAGGCACTTCTCCTGGTTGATTGACATGTAGCCCTCTGACACATTCTTACGTAGTTTTAGGGCAAATTCATGCCCTGAGGTTAGAGCCAAAGGGCTTGTCAGAACACTGACTTTAATAGCTGCAATATACAACTTAAATGACATCTAAGACCTTAGCTTTGGTGGAACTTTTAGAACCTGAGGAATTTTCCAAGGCAGTGGAATTTATACTTAATGGACAAGCTTAGAACTTGTAAGATTTTTGTCTAAGTATATAGATGTATAATTGACTTTATGATAACAGTTGTTTATTATCCGTTTGTCTGTAGCATACATTAGTCCATGAAAAACTTAATGATTTTAAAAATAATTCCAAAATTGATTTTTTTGGGGCAAATGTTCTAAGTTTTTTTTACTAATCCAACAGTTGATTTCTGAGTGTATGATTTATGACTTAACAAAGGGAATGGGAGGGACCCTCTTCATCTTATTCAGAGGACAGATGGCATTGTCAGGATTTTGTTAACTTTCATGTAGTGAAACCTGTTTTAATGAATTCAAGAAATTAGAAATTGAGATTGGGTCTTTGGGCTTGTTTTTCAGCTTAGTCATGAAGAAGACATGATATATAGGGAGGCTGTTGGTTTTTCTTAATTTTTTTTTTAAATTTCTGGAATAAATGACTACACATGTAATTTGTGCATGTATAGAAACCTTGTTGACATGACTGCAGAACTAAGTCCGTGCCTGGACCATCAGGACTCTGTATGCCCCACCAACACCCTCCCCTTCCTCCATCCTCCCCCTCCTTACCATGCACACACAACATATAATCATTATTTGAAAAATTGTTTATAAGAAAATCTTCCTTTACAATATGTGTTGTCATATCTTCAAAATCTCACAATCAGAAATTGTCATTCCTGAATTCCCTGTTTAGTCTACTTTGGTCCTCTTAATCTCTTTTGAGTCGGTTCTGGAAATTCAGTTAAACATTCTGAATTAAACTCTTTCGATATTTTACTTGTTTTCTTCACATCACTATTGCTCTTTCCTGCTTGCTGTAGGGTCTCGTCTCAGTTTCCCTCTTCATGTTGCTATATCTCAGAATGATGTCTCCCTCCTTTTTATTCTCAGTTTTCTCCTCTCTGAGCAGTCTCACCCACTTCAGTGGCAGGTATCCCACGACAGGAGCTCTAGCCTTGATTTTTTCTTTAAATTTGGATTTATACTAACAATTTTTATTGTTTATCTCCTTGCACTATGGATATTCCAAATGAAATTCATACAGTTCAGTTAAATATTCATTGGCGACCTCCCACAAATATGCTCAACAGGAAAGGATATCATTCCTGTCTGGAGGGCACTTACCTGTATGAGCATAAATAATATCTGTGAAGGGTGGAAATTCTAATTATAGCTCACATTTAGCTCCTCCTCTTTTCATTCTCTGTGTTTTACAGAGTGCTGACCTTCCAACTAATTCTGAACCTAATTTGTTAGGTTAGTTAGGTTCAACTAAATCTGAACCAAATTTTTACTTAGTGAAGCTGTATTAATCTTTCTAGAACAGATTTGATCTTAATCATTCCTCTACTTACAGTTTTGTGATTACCTTTAAGTTAAAGTTCAGCAGGTCATGGGAAATTCATTTTAACCTTAGAAATCCTTTTTTAAAAGTGATATATGAGTGTTTTCCCTAATAGTATCACGAATTTAACATGTTCTATCCATTATACATCACACCAACCTTCCCATCATGTAGTAATTTCTGCCTCCTTACATTTATTTTAAATTCTTTTAAAACACAGCAGTTATTTTTAATGACATAAATTAATAATATGTTTTATTAACTTCCATGCTCAACTTTATTTCTTATATTGCATTCACTCTAAATTGCCTCCTTTAACAGCTTTAAAAAAAATTAATTGAGGGTCTCTGGGTTCACGGGCTTTGCATTTCTGAAATGTTTTTGTTTTGTCCACCCCTTAAAAACTTGATTAATAAGCTTTTGTGTTTTAAGGTAGTTATGAAGACTCATATAAAGTTACAAGAATTAAGAAAAAGTGAACTAGTGACCACTCCTTCCTAATCATTCATACCCTCTCCCCCAACCCTCCCTGTTCTCATAATTTTAATCTTAATGTAGTCAAGATTGGGCGTCCAAAAAAAGATTAGGTGTACAAAAGTGATCAACATTGGCCTTTAGGAAGTATTATCCATCAAATGTATGGATTATAATTCATAAGATTTTTATTCTCACAAAGTTCAGCTCATCTTCCATTAGAAAATAAATGGAAAAACTTGATAGGAAAAAATTAAGATATTTTATGTTGCTCTCACCTTTGAGTGATAATTTAACTAGTTATAAAAGTCTTAGTTGACAGTTGCTTTATCCTTAGTACCTTGGAGATGTTTCTTCATATGTTCTTGCATTAGTGGTTGTAATGTTTTGTCTGTGGTGAGTTTCATTGTTACTTTTTAAAGAAGTAATATGCTTTTTGTATCTAGAGTTTTTTACATGTTCTCTTTATCCTTGAAGTTATGAAGTTTTAATGCTTTGTCTTAAATGTTTGTCTTTCTGTTGTTATCCTTGGTTTCTAGAGTTTACTTTTTAGCCTGTGTGTTTCGTTGCTCAGTTGTGTCTGACTCTTTGTGATCCTGTGGACTATTGCCAGCCAGGCTCCTCTGTCCATGGCATTTGCCAGGCAAGAATAGTGGAAATGGTTGCCATTTCCTTTCCATACTTTTCTTAAAGAGTAAACTTTTTATACTTTAAAATTTTAATCATGTTTTGGTATAGAACTTACATTGTCTTGTGTCCCCAGCAGGCCATGAATTCTTTGAAGTCTTCTAAGTGTTCCCACAGCATCTAGTAGTTTAGTTTATGGGTTAGCAGTGATTTAAATACAATGTGGAAAGGACTTCCCTAATATGGAACAGGATACAGCAGTGAATATGCTGGCTTGGCTGGTCAGAATTGTGGATTGCAAGCAGCAGAAACCACTTCTTGGCTAACTTAAGTATAGAAAATGAGATTTTTTTGGAGGCCATTAAGTAGTTTATATAGTCATAGGAAGGATCTTTTAAAAAAAGAAAGTTGGAAAAATCAGCAGAGATCAATAGAGGATGAGCAGCAGAAATACACACAGTCATGCTGCAAGAACAGTCCACTTGGATTGTGGCTGTGGGCACTGCTAACACAGTAATGGTCACCTCTGTGACTTAGTGCTGACATTGGACACTGCTGTTGCTCCCAGCATATCATATGAATGTATTATAGTCGACTCTGTCTTTGGATCCAAGGTTCAAGAGTCAAATTCATAGGCTGCTGCTGCTGCTGCTAAGTCACTTCAGTCGTGTCTGACTCTGTGTGATCCCACAGACGGCAGCCCACCAGGCTCCGCCGTCCTGGGATTCTCCAGGCAAATTCACAGGCAGATGCATCTAATTGTCAGACTCTAGTTCCCAAGTCTATACCTTAGTTGCTGAAAGATGATGAGAAGGTGTATCTGGCCTCTTCACCACTGTAGTGGAAGCATCTATGTTTATATATTCATAGTGGCAGTAAAGCCAACTGAAGATTAAAACTGAATGTCCCACCTCTTTCCACCTCCTGCTCTCAGCAATTCTGCTCCCCATTTTTCTTCTCTCAGTAAAAGCCATCACCCTCTCTGTAGTTCCTAAAACCAGAAACCTTCTTGTCATCATTAATGCCCTTATGTATTTTTTTCTTTTTATCCAATAATCACTGAGTTATGCCAGTTTTATTTCCTTTTCTTCAAGTTTTCAAATCCTTGTCTTTACATGTTACACATGTCCATTTCCACTGTAATTTATCTTGACTCAGGCAGTGTATGGGTTTGGGAAAGAATATAGATTAATGACAGGCCTAAAAGTCAGGCAGATTTATGTTTGAGGCTCATTTCTGCCACTTACTATGTGTTTGACCTTGGGCAAATTATTTAACATCTCTCAATTTTAGTTCAATTGTCTATTAAAGGGAATAATGGCATTACAGAGTGGTTGGAATATTTAAATAAGATAACGTGCATAAGGTACTTAAGTACAGTGTCTGACATTAGAAGGTGCCAGTTAATGTTAGTGCCTGGAAGTTCCCATCTTCTCATTAAGTTGATACAACAACCTTGTAAGTGGTTTTACTGACTCCAGACTTGCTTCCACTCAGACTCATTCTCCTTATTACATTCACAGCTGCTTCTTTAAAGGTAGAACTGGTTCATGTTATCCCCTTGAGCCTGACTAAGTTGCTATAGGAAACAGATGGCATGATCTTATAATGGGTGATTAAAGAAAGTTAGGGCATAATAAAAGAAAAGAACAAGAGATAGACAAATCAGGGATATTACCTATTACCAGCAGAAGGACGTTACTAGCCTTAGACTTGAAGGGCCAAGGAGACCAGAGAGTGGTTACTACAGAGATGTGGGCTCTGATTATAGAAGGATCAGAAATAAAACATAGCCAGTGCCATCCCTCACCCTTGCAAGGGGGAGAAGCATGCTCATAGTCATTCTGACTCCACTCTCCTTCCATCTTCTGATCTCCAGTTGGTGCCTCCTAAGGCTGAATCCATGTATAAGTCAGAAGACAGAGGACTTCCATTGAGAAAATTCATGATTGTCAGCCTACTGGGTCATGAAGCTGAGTCAGTTCAGTTCAGTTCAGTTGCTCATTCGTGTCCGACTCTTTGCAACCCCATGAATCGCAGCATGCCAGGCCTCCCTATCCATCACCAACTCCTGGAGTTTACTCAAACTCATGTCCATCGAGTTGGTGATGCCATCCAGCCATCTCATCCTGTTGTCCCTTTCTCCTCCTGCTGCCAATCCCTCCCAGCATCAATGTCTTTTCCAATGAGTCAACTCTTCACATGAGGTGGCCAAAGTATTGGACTTTCAGCTTCAGCATCAGTCCTTCCAGTGAGCACCCAGGACTGATTTCCTTTGGGATGGACTGGTTGGATCTCCTTGCAGTCCAAGGGACTCTCAAGAGTCTTATCTGACAACACAGTTCAAAAGCATCAATTTTTTGGCGCTCAGCTTTCTTCACAGTCCAGCTCTCACATCCATACATGGCCACTGGAAAAACCATAGCCTTGACTAGACAGACCTTTGTTGGCAAAGTAATGTCTCTGCTTTTTAATATGCTATCTAGGTTGGTCATAACTTTCCTTCCAAGGAGTAAGCATCTTTTAATTTCTTGGCTGCAGTCACCATCTGCAGTGATTTTGGAGCCCCCAAAAATAAAGTCTGACACTGTTTCCACTGTTTCCCCATCTATTTTCCATGAAGTGATGGGACCAGATGCCATGAGCCTAGTTTTCTGAATGTTGAGCTTTAAGCCAACTTTTTCACTCTCCTCTTTCACTGTCATCAAGAGGCTTTTTAGTTCCTCTTCACTTTCTGCCATAAGGGTGGTGTCATCTGCATGTCTGAGGTTATTGATATTTCTCCCGGCAATCTTGATTCCATCTTGTGCTTCCTTCAGCCCAGTGTTTCTCATGATGTACTCTGCATAGAAGTTAAATAAGCAGGGTGGCAATATACAGCCTTGACGTACTCCTTTTCCTATTTGGAACCAGTCTGTTGTTCCATGTCCAGTTCTAACTTTTGCTTCCTGGCGTGCATATAGGTTTCTCAAGAGGCAGATCAGGTGGTCTGGTATTCCCATCTCTTTCAGAATTTTCCACAGTTTGTGGTTATCCACACAGTCAAAGGCTTTGGCATAGTCAATAAAGCAGAAATAGATGTTTTTCTGGAACTTACTTGCTTTTTCGATGATCCAGCGGATGTTGGCAATTTGATCTCTCGTTCCTCTGCCTTTTCTAAAACCAGCTTGAACATCTGGAAGTTCACAGTCATGTATTGCTGAAGCCTGGCTTGGAGAATTTTGAGCATTACTTTACTAGCGTGTGAGATGAGTGCAATTGTGCGGTAGTTTGAGCATTCTTTGGCATTGCCCTTCTTTGGGATTGGAATGAAAACTGACCTTTCCCAGTCCTGTGGCCACTGCTGAGTTTTCCAAATTTGCTGGCATATTGAGTGCAGCACTTTCACAGCATCATCTTTCAGGATTTGAAATAGCTTAACTGGAATTCCATCACCTCCACTAGCTTTGTTCATCATGATTCTTTCTAAGGCCCACTTGACTTCACATTCCAGGATGTCTGGCTCTAGGTGAGTGATCACACCATCGTGATTATCTGGGTTGTGAAGATAGAGAAGGGTAAAAAGTGAATCTGAAGCTGCTAATGAGGAATGCAGAAAACATCTCTTTTTCAAATACCTTGCAGTAGCTTCCCATGATTGTAAGAGCATCATGCCCCTTGTTTTTGGGTCCTTCAGGTTTGTCCTTTGCATACATCTCCAGTTTCATTGTTTGATTCTCTTACCATTGGCATTTTAAATACCTTAATATAAAAGTACTGTTAGATCTTTGAACTTATCATACTGCCCCATATTTTATGTCAACTTTGTACATGTTCCTTCTCTTTGTAAGTCTTTCCTCCCTCCCCTTCTATTCCTTTTCATCTGGTAAATTCTTAACACTTCCTTCAGATTTCAGCCTCCTTTAAGAAGTTTTTGTATGTCCCCAAAGCACTTCATAGTTGGGAAGATTATTATAATTATTTGTTTACTTTCTTGTTTATAATTGTTTCCTGAGTACCTGATGTACTCTATCAGGTTAAGAGGGTGCTGATTATAGTTGAATAAAGTGAATAAGTCAAAGAAGATTTTTCAGAGGAGCTCTTACAGCTAACTTTTTTAAAAAGTTTTCAGAAGATCTGTAGAACTATAAAACTTATGTCTTCTTTATTTATTTCCATTTCATTGCTGAATTGTCATTGTACAGCCTAGAGAAGGGACCTGATTTTCTGAGACTCAGTTGGACAACTGATAGGTTTTGAAAAATCTTTGTGTACTGTCAATTCACTAGCCCCCTTTATTATTTTGGGATAATTTGTTGAAGCTAATGGCAATGAAAAACTATTCAATTCCTGCCATTAGTATGTTAGGTATCCTGTGAATACAATAAAATATGGAACCTGACCTTTGGGAAATTAACATAAAAAAAAAAAAAAAATCCCTTGGAGCCCAAGAGATACTTTTCTGTAAATTTTAAGTTGCAAAGTGTAGTAGAAATTCAGTAACATGAAAGTAATCTTTTATGTTTGATTTTACTAAGAAACAATGATGTATCTTACTTTATAAAAGCTTTCTGTGACTTACAAACCAAGAGAAGAATTATACAGTATATTTATTACAACACGGATTGGAAACGTTTACAAAGTAAATAATCTCCTTTACACATGTAAGTAAAACATTTATAAGGAATTCCCTGGTGGTTCATCGAGTAACCTGGTAGAAAATTCATCTGCCAATGCAGGACACATGGGTTTGTTCCCTGGGTCAGCAAGATCCCCTAGAGAAGGAAACAGAAACCCACGTCAGTATTTTTGCATGAGTAATCCCATGGACAGAGAAGCCTGGCGGGCGACAGTTCATGGGGTTGCGAAGAGTTGGATATGACTTAGTGACTGAGCATGCATGCAAAATATTTACAACATGATGTCACAGTTTCCTTTTGATTGTGTAGAAATCTGATACAATGATGGAACAGTCTTTGTGTATCAGATACCATAAAATATTACTATTACTAAAGTAACTAATAATTAAAATCACTATTGCTAAAGTAATGACTAAAAATGGCTAATAGTTTTTTTTCATGATGCTTATTGGGTACTTACATGCCTGATAGCACACTAACTGATTATATATGTTGTATTGTTTAATCCTAAGTGCAAACCTGCAGTGTAGTCCATCTTCTTTAAATGAAGAAACTGAGATTTAGAGTGCCAGTTTAATTTCTCTCAGTTGCAAGTGAAATACATTTAGAGAAAACAAGTTTAAGCAGCAAGTCCCACTTAACTGAGAAATCCAAGGGTGGAAGTCAGTCAGTTGTAAGTGGGTGTAGAGATATAGAGACTGCCATCAAAATATTTGCTTTCTCTCCATCTTTTATCTTTGTTTTTTTTCTTGGCTTAATACTGCAGCCAGTATCTGATAGAAGTCTTGGTCAAGATAAGATGCTCATTGGCACCCCAGACCTGCATCCTCCAAGCATAAAAAGAACCACTTTCCCTCATTCCTCCTCCTCTTTATTATTGTTGTTATTTTAAATGCCCTCTCAGGGTAGTCTTTATTTTGTCCTACTTGACTGTTGACTCATCTCTTACCAACAGTAGTGGCCAGGATCAGATAGCATGATGGATTACCATGCAACAGTGACTTGGAGCAGAAGAAAATTATGCAAAAGCACCAATAAAAGGGAGATAGAAAGTATGCCAGAAAAACAAATTATACAGCCATTCCCTGTGCTTTCAGAGAGGGCGAATGAGCTTGCTAAGCTCATCAGAAGGAGAAGAAAGTGAAAGTCTCTCAGTCATGTGTGACTGTTTGCGACCCTGTGGACAGTACAGTCCATGGAATTCTCCAGGCCAGAATACTGGAGTGGGTAGCCTTTCCCTTCTCCAGGGGATCTTCCCAACCCCGGGATTGAACCCAGGTCTCCCGCATTACAGGCGGATTCTTTACCAGCTGCGCATTCAGGGAAGCCCAGTCAGTAGCAGAGCAGTGATTAAAACCCATGTCTGCCCCTGCTCAGAGTTCTAGACGTTAGGCATATTAAAGTTAGATACTTTCTTATTCCTTCTTCCTGGTAGTAGTTTTATGATTATTTGTTTCACATTTTCAAGATGTTAAAGCCAAGACAGCCATTGCAAAAATTCTAAAGATTTCTTTGGAGCGTTTCCTCTGGAACTTACTTGCCTGATTTAGAGGCTAGATGTTACAATGGATAGTTTCTGTTCTGTTTTTCCTCACAGACCAGTTTCTTTAAATAGCACTCTATATGAATGGTCTTTATATAATATTTATAGTTCAGCACCATTCATGACCTGAATTCACAAAATATGTAATTCTGGATGAGGCTTCCAGGTTCTTTCTGGATGCAAGTAAATACTTTCATTCACTGACTAAATGCCAAGATTTTTTCACAGGAGCAATTGTGACCCTAAGAGAAGGTTAGTTTAATGAAAGAGAGTAAACTTTTCTTCTCCCTAGTGTAAACCCACACTCATTTCTCTGAATATTGAGAATAGATCAGCATAAGATGGTGACTCCCTGTTTTACGTACAGTTCTGTATCTTATGACTGTCACTTCTGATTTATTCATTTGATGGCATTTCTCTTCTAGAACTTAAGTGAAACAAAGTTGTGCGTAGAAAATTTCTTCTTCTCCTTCTCTCTTTTTCTTTCTCTTAGCCTCGTGGAAATTTAATGGTACCTTTTCAGTTTGGATGAAGGTGGATGGCACTGAGCTTTTTGATGTTTATTCATGGTCTGTTCTAGGAAGAGACGCTACTGTGTATAAAGAGATAAACACATTTAGCCCACCCGGATCTTTAACGAGGAAATGAGAAAAGTGAAAATAAAACACTATTAAGTATAAACAAAAATACTATCTGACTCCTGTTCTCATCCTTCCTCCAATTTTTAGATATCTGTTTTTATCACTTTTAGCTAATGCTGTCTTCACAAACCAAGTACTAGTAATTAAATGGGAATCGAAGGACTGTCAGTAGGGAAAAAAAAAAATCAATGAGCAAACACAGATATTGCATTACCTTTTAGTCTCCTAATGACGGTTTTATTTTTCCTTGTTCCAGAACTCACTGTTAAGTGAGCTCAGCTTATTGGTAGAGAATGCAAGTTTCATAAAGTTATTTTCATTCGTTAAAAGCTTCAGTGGAGAAGGAGGCCCATTAAAAATTAGTCTTCCCAGTCCATTCTTTTCATGAATTATGTCTTATTTTCCTGTTGTAGATGATAGCCACAGGCAGCTTTTCAGAAAGAAGCAACCTGAAGCACATTAAAGGTATCATCCAGAAAAATGAATGATGAAGGGACAATAGTAGGACTTTGATAAAACTTAGTGCTTTAATTTTGTTTCTGTGTGTTTTCAGTAAGCACTTGATCCTTGAACACCGCAGAGGTTGGGGGCACTGACCATCTGCACATTCAGAAATCTGTGTAACTTAGAGTTGGTGCTCCCTACCCTCAGTTCCCCTTCATCTGTGGTTCCATATCAATGGACTCCACCAGCTATGGGTGGTGTAGTACTTATTGTTGAAACATCTGCCTGTAAGTGGACCTGTGCAGTTCCAACCCATGTGGCCCAAGAGTCAGCTGTGTTTTCAGTTGTGTTGGAGAGACTCAAAGAGATGGAAAGATAGTTTTCTACTAAATTATATTTAAAATTTCTTCCTTCATTTTTAATGAATAGTTGACTGGCTCTTTCGTTATAGGCAGTAGGTTGGCACAGGGTGGCACCTCTTGCCCCTTGAAGTAGGTGTTACCAGGTGCATGGTCTTGTTCCTGCTAGCCAGGGTTTGATTCATCTTTTTTCTTTCTTGAATGTGTTAATCACAGAAGCTGGTAACAAGATGAAATTTCAGTCACCCTGCTTCTAGCTTGGACATACAGATGTGAGTGAGGAATCGGCATTTGCTTTAATCCACTAAGATTTGGGGGTTGGTTTTTACTGTTTTGTATCCCTGCCTCCTGACAGATACAGTTCTGATAGCAACACTGGATGCTTTTGTACCAGGCCACCCTTTCCCCTTGTTTATGAGACACTAAATGCTTAATTACATGCTTAAGAGGTAAGTAAAGCAAACGAGGTTAAATCCCTGTTTTCTTCTTCATTACATTAAATTGCTTTGTAAAATCACCCTGTCCTGTAAAAAATACCTTTTATATTTGTCAAACCAGAAACCAATAGAGGATTTCCATTGCAAGGAAAATTCATTTCTATTCTCTCTTAAGATAATGCTGTTTATGTTTTTTCTTGATTTAAAAAAAATGCTTTTCCTTCCATCTGTCTACTCAAGAGGACAGATTTCTAACCAGAAAGAGTGAAACAATTATTGTTAACAAGGAACTGAGTTCCAAGATAGTTGAAGAGATAGAGAAAGGGCACCTGGACATTTTCAACAAGTTCAGGTTCCCAAGTTCAGACAAAGTGTGTTTCACATTGCAAAGGTATGACCAGATTTCCACACCATTGAGAAGAGGAAAGCAGACACTGTAATAACACCTCCTTCTTTCTTTTTCTTTCTCTCTCTCTCTTTTGGCCTAGAGGAGAGCTGGTGGAAAGGAGTGCCGCCACTAAGGGATTATATTTCCCAGTCTGTCTCAGAGCGTCCTGTCTCCGTTTCCCGTCCATTGAGGGCCCGGTCACCCTCCGGCCGTTTCCCACCAGTTTTCACTCTTTTCTAGATACAGCACACAGAAACTCCTGACAGCTGACAGACTCCCCATTGAGCCCTACCTTTTCATGTAGGGGAAGGGGGAGAAAATGAAGAAAACTTGTCTTGAAAGCCTGCAGATTTTCATACCCAAGGAATGTGTTGACCACATGCATCTTAAACCAGACGAGCAGTGTTTGTTCAGCCCTTCGACTTGCCAGTGTGCAGTCCTGACTATTCCATGCTTGGAAGCAAAAACTCAAAACCAGATTTTCTAGATGTTTCTACCAGTCATCTGCGCAAGTAGCAGTGGAGTTGTTCGTGCACAGTCCCTTACATATTAAGTTATATTTTTCATTGTGGCATAATTTATCTGTAGGAAACATTGATTTTCACAATGAACTCCTTATCTTCAAAATTTCTTAGTCTACATGGAAGTGTAGCTACTTCATTATAATTTTATATGCAAGGCCATGATTGAATTGTTAGGGTTACAAAGTAGACTTTCATCTTCTCATATGATTTCCCAGTAATATGGAGATGATGCATTTTGTGTTTATCTTCCCTTTGTACTAGGTCACTAGGATATTCCAGAGTTTGTTCTTCTGTCAGTTCTCTATACCTGATAGCAGGTGCGGTTAGTGCTTAAGACCTGAATGTCAAGGTAGTTAGCAGAACTCTCAAAACTTTTCCTACAGAGCATTTCCTCAGGGAGAATTTGATTCCTTTTGAGCCTAATATCTACTGCCCATAGTTGAGTGAATCTAGCAGAAAAACATATGGCCTAATTTATATTCACAACTTATGGGAAAAATCTGAGACTTCATAAAAGCACTAATTTAGAGTTGGTTAATAGGTAACTCTTATTTGTACTTCTTTCAAAGGGATAGATATTTTGATCGTATTGGAACTAATAATTTTTCTTCATTCTGACATCTAAAGGTGGCATTATGGTATAATGAGCTTGCAGCCTGGTTGTGTGCAAAACTCAGCTGGTAAAATCAGGACTGAGGAAGGCTAAAAAGCAAATAGGGACTATCTGATTTCATAAAGAATCTTTTGTTGGCAAAGGTAAGTTTTAATGTTCCATTGCCTCCTTAAAGAGACTCAGCCTATACTTCATATCAACAAATATGAGCTGATTGAAACCAGTTCTGTTTGCTTTGTGTCCTGGTAAATATGGCCTTCATTTTTCTGGCACATGGTTTAAGAAACAGGACCAGAAAGGAGGGTTGGATGGAGAATTGGAAAACTTGGCTAATTTTAAGGCAGGTAGAATCAAGTAGAATATTAAAGTAATTGCCCCAGGAATGTATTTAGTGTAAATTGTGTTGCAGGTATTTTAATTATATCTTAATTACTTGAGTACAATAAATCTGGTGGGAGATCTTTGACTTGGCTCTTAGTATAAATAGTTACGGTAGATTTTTATGCATGATTTCATTTACAGACAGGAAAGCACATATCACATAAACCTTTGGTCTATAGAAGGCCTGTAGGTTATATCATTAAATATTGGTGTACCTGCTTCATATTTTTAAATGTTGGCCCTCTTTCTGAAGCCTGGGATTCAGAAATTCTTTTAACTATTATTCATCAGAGTTGCGTTCTGGATAAAGACTTCTTATTGCGAGAATTATTTATAGCTTTGCCTGGAGAGTTCCTAATGTTATACAATTGTTTAATCTTTTAACTATTGTCTCTGGATGATCAAAGTGCATGCCTGACAAAGGACTAACTCTGAATTTCTGAGTTTTATTTGGTTAAGAATTGAAAAAGAAGTAAGTTTTCATAATAGCTATTCTGCTATGGAGAGTCTTCCTGGGTGGCTCTGGTAAAGAATCCTCCTGTCAGTGCAATAGATGCAGGAGACATGGGTTTGATCCCTGGGTCAGGAAATCCTCTGGAGGAGGAGATGGCAACCCCACTCCAGTATTCTTGCCGGAGAAACCCATGGACAGAGGAGCCTGATGGGCTATAGTCCAGGAGGTCACAGAGAGTCAGATACAACATGGTGCTAAACAACAAAACTTCAGTATCTGCAGGAATAGAATGTTCCCCATTAAAATCAAGGTAGAGAAGGGTATTTTGCAAAAGAGAGTAGTATGTTCACAAAACAAGAAGTCTAATACATCACTTCTTCCTTACCATTTATTTATCTTGTTTTCATTCATTAGGTATAAGTTTTTCCCTGTGCCAGGTAATTGGATATAAAGCAATGACCAAAAAGAAACAAAATACCATGTTGACCATAACTACTTCCATAGACTCTGATTTATAATATCATCACTGAAATAGGATAGGGAAGGATCATTTCTGTGTAGACTAAACTAGCATTTTGAATGAAGATTTAAAAAAAGTCAAGGGTTAGTCTCCTTTGTAAGTCATTTCTAAATAAATTTGATGTTTCCCACCCTCCCCTCCTCAGCGATAGTAAACCAAAGGATAAGTGTCTCTAGAGATGATGATGGCATGTTTTATTGTATTTCATTTTGGTGTGTGTGTATGTTTGGTAAATATTTGTTAAATCAATGAATTATTGAGGAGGTGATGCTGTTGTCTAGCTCCAGTCAGGAGAAGAGTTACTGTTAACTGTGACAAAGCAAGCATTATTGTTTTTGTCATTCTTCAACATTTAAGAGGTCAGAATCAAATAATCCCATATAACAAAGTCATTTTCTACAATTATCTCAAGATATATTTTGCAACTAATTCCTTCTGGCAGCTGCATCTGGATGCTGTGTCATTTCAGGCTAGTCTGTAAGGATAACACTGAAGAATTCTGACTCAGATTGAATGATGAATAATGTTTGCTTTGGAAAAAATTCAATATACCTGCATTTTATTTTCTCTACTGTGCTTTACGGTATAGGGTATATAAATGTGTCTGCTGTTGTTTGAATATTAATTTTTATTTTGTTTTGAAATTGATTTTAAATTAAATATTATATAATTTGTATTATATATGTATCCATTATATGTTTTATGATATAAATATTATCTTAATATACAATTTAAAGATTATGGAAGTAATTTGTGCTTCTAAATACAAAAATACTTTAAGAATATGAAATTTCCTCCTTCAGCTTTTGCTTTTCTGCCACTCTCCAGGGTAACAATTGTTAGATGTTTGAATATTTTTATCTGGTGTGAATGTGTGTGTGGGGGGGTTGTGGGTGTATTTGTATGTATACCACATATACTTGTATAAATGCCTTTTCTATATGTATTATTTTTCAACTTATATTTTTTACTCATCACTTTCTAGTGGATATCCTTCCATATCAGTACATGTTTTCCTTCTAATGTCTGTGTATTATTTTGTGGGATATATGTGCCTTCATTTATTTAACTTTCTATCTCTTAGATTGTATCTTTAAAAAAAAACAATTTTAGAATGATGTTTTATGGAATATGCAGGATGAGCTGAGGATTTCTATATGATAAATACCTAACGATAGACTGAAAGTGAAAGTCTCTTAGTCATGTCCAACTCTTGGTTAGCCTTTCCCTTCTCCAGGGGATCTTCCCAAGCCAGGGATCAAACCCAGGTCTCCAGCATTGCAGGTAGACTCTTAGAGCTGAGCCACAAGGGAAGCCCAAGAATACTGGAGTAGGTAGTCTATCCCTTCTCCAGTGGATCTTCCCGACCCAGGAATCAAACCCGGGTCTCCTGGATTACAGATGGATTCTTAGTAATTGAGCTATCAAGGAAGTCCAGAATGATAGACTAGATTTGAAAAACGGGACCACTTACCTTTTTACCTTTTAAGAGTACTGTTCAATTACCCTCCAACTAAGTTTGGGCTTTTTGCTACAAGGTATCATATTGTGGTGGTGAAACACTTGGAGTTTAGGAGCAGGAGTTTAAATCTCCCCTCTGCTTGTTGCTTGGGACTAGCCTGGAATAAGTGAATTAATTTATCTGTATCTCAGTTTTCTCATGTACAGAAAAATAATACCTACCTTGACTGGTAACTGTGAAAACTCAATATTTTACTGTAAGTCAAGTTCTTATAAAAGTGTCTCATGTATTTTTATTAAAAATTCTTCCCAGTATTATGTAAGTACTACCTGCTATTGTTAACATGAGCACCTTGGAAGGATTCCCAAGATAAGGAAACTTTGGGTCTCAGCTGATTGCTTCTTCAAAATGTCATGCTGAAGAGAACACTGACCTTGACCAGAGACTTCCATATGGTTCTCCTACATGTGGACAAAAGTATAAATTAAACTTCTTAATTTTCGTATTATCTTACTCTGCTGCTGCAAGTCTGCTTTTCAGAGTTGTCATATCTATCTGTAGTGTGTGCATTCTAAGTCATTTCAGTCGTGTTGGACTCTTTACAGCCCCATAGACTGTAGCCTGCCAGGCTCCTCTGTCCATGGAGATTCTCCAGGCAAGAATACTGGAGTGGGTTGCCATGCCCTTCTCCAGGGGATCTTCCCAAGCCAGGGATTGAACCCACGTCACTTATGTCTCCTGCATTGGGAGGCAGGCTCCATACTGTTAGCGCCACCTGGAAAGTCCATCTACCTTTAGTAGTGAAGTATGAATAAACTTCAAGTTGTCATTAGGGTATATACTCTCTAACTTAACCATATTAGATCTTGGGAATGCTGTCTACCTAATAAGTCTCAAGTATTCTATTTCTGAGCTTCCTGAGTGGTTCAGACAGTAAAAAATCTGCCTACAGTGCAGGAGACTTGGGTTCAATCCCTTGGTCTGAAAGATCCCTTGGAGAAGGGCATGGCTACCACTCCAGTATTTTTACCAGGAGACTTCCATGGACAGAGGAGCCTAGTGGTCTACAGTCCATGGGGTCGCAAAAAGTCAGACACAACTAAGCGACTAAGCTCACACACACATTAAATTTTTATGTTATGCTTAGATTTTGTGAGATTCAGCAATATGAACTTATGTATGTTCTGTGTTTGCTTTTGTGAAACTCTCATTGAGGATCCGGCCTATTACCACCCTGTGCCTCTGTATGAATTTCACTTGACATGATCATCTTACTTTAGGGATAGGAAACTTTATCCTCTCTGACAAACCAGTGTTTCTTTCATGAAGCTAATAGGACTTAACTGGTTGTTTGTCTCTACATTTTAGCTGCCTTAGAATTAGTACCATATTCTAGGTCAGAATCACAGCAGCTTGACCACAGGGCATGATTTCCTAGTTTTGAAATATTCCCTATATTTTCTTCTTTAAATTAGTGCCTATTTCTAAAAAGAATGTATAATAAAGTAATAGAGAGGTTATATCCTATGTTTAGATGAGATAAGAAATGATAAAATAGGAGCTTGACAAACAAGACACTGAAAAAAATCTGCAGATATTATCAGGGGTGCTGCTCATAACCATGGGGAAGACCACAGAGAGCAGGGGCGTGATTTTCCAAGAGCTGAAGCACTGTGTGACCCTGTGACTTTGGGAGAGTCAAATGAGCATGCCTGCATTTTAGTTGCCTCACCTCTCATAAAATGAGGGTGTTACTACTTCCCATGATGATAAAGTGGGGGTTGTGAGGATCAAGTAAGCTTGTATTTATGTTAGAACAGAATTTGATGCAGGGTGGAGACTGTGTATTTTCTATTGTATTATTATAAAAAAAGAAAAAAAAACTTTTTGAAATTACAGACTGTAGAGCTTTATCTCAACTCTCAGTAAAATTCTACAGAGCATTATTAAACAGAAATGGAAGTAGTGATCCCTGGAAGGCATTATGGATTCTCTAAGTTAATTCATGTCAAACTAAATTAATTTATTTTTGATAGGATTATTAGACATACAGCAGGAGGATGCGCCTGGTGGAGCTAAATTTCAGCCAGTCATTTGACATATTCTCTTGTGGGACTCTTTTAAAACTGATGGGCAAATATGAACTGGGCGATAGTATAATTAAATGAATTTTTAGCAGATTGAGCTTCTATAGGCAAATTATACTGATTGGCTCATCAGTATCATTTTGAAAGGAGATCCCAGTGGCAGCCACATGGTTTGTGGCTTTGTTTTTCCTTGCATTATCCTCCTGTCAGGAATAACTTGGAGGAATCCATCAAATCATGTTTGTCACATGTGTGGATATCACAAAATAAAAAGGGAAACTGAACAGTTGGACAAGGGAATAATGATTCCAAAAGAAGTTTGGAAGCTTGGACAAACAACCTGCACCTAAACAGATGAAATTTAACTCAGATAAATATTTCTCCAGTTTGTGGATAAAGCAAAATGTACCTCTTACCTTAAATAATCAGATATTAGAGGGTAATAGGATTTCAGAGCCTGCAAAAATGGATTGAAACAAACGCTAGTGCATAAAGATACATTTCTGTCTGGCGAGTTTGGAAAATATACCACAGAATTACGCATGTGGTTTCAGAAGCAAATGTTGAACGATCTGGAAGTTTTAGTTGATTGACAGTGTGAGGACTGCTGAAAAAGAGCAAGTGTTCTGTTACATTGTATTAATGTAATTATATGAGCTAGAGAAATGGAAGTAATAGGTTTACTATACAGATTATGTTTCAATCAGACTACATTTGGAATATTTATCAATGATATTCAACTAATTTACTTTAATTAGGATAGTTCTTAAAGATGTGAATTACAGATGACATTAGCAAATTCAGGAATATTCAAGGAAGGATGATTTGGGAGGTAGTCTGCAAACTATTTTATGTGAGGATGAGTGGAAGAAACCAAGGATCCATTAGCCTGAAAATAAAAGGAGGCTGGGACTTTCCTGGTGACTCAGTGGTAAAGCATGCACCTGCCAATGCGGGAGACCTGGGTTCGATCCCTGGGTCAGGAAGATCCCCTGGAGAAGGAAATGGGAACCCACTCCAGTATTCTTGCCTGGGAAATTCCATGGACAGAGGAGCCTGGTGGGCTACAGTCCATGGGGTTGCAAAAGAATTGGACACAACTTAGCGGCTAAACAACCAAAGGGAGGCTGGGTCCCTAATAGTGTTTTCAAACAGGTGGCATTATATCATGTGAATAAATTATTGGATCCCATTTTAGAAATTCATATAGCATAATTACCTTACTTTAAGCTCCCGTGGTAGACAAGTGGTTGTAATTGAATATTAAATATTTGTCACATTCAAAGGCAAAAACCAGGACTACATAGCAGAAGTAATAGGAAACCAGAATTTTTGCTTGATACACAGGAGAAACATTTTAATAGTCAGTAGGTTCTGAATAGGCCATCTGCAAATTTCTATGGTATAAGACTATTTCTTCTTCATTAAAGAGATGTCTGACTTTTTAAGACAGGTTTCATATGTATCTTCATTCAAATAATGATTAATGTATTTCTTTTACATTTTTTGGAACATTGTGAAATTTCCAGGTCTCTCACTTGTGTTTTCTTTCTGTGTGTAAAAGGAATGTCAACTGTTTGTCAAGCTTAGAAAATTACTTAGGTAGAACAAGCTTGCCAAAATCCCACAGGAAATTAGAAGTCATCGCTCAGTTACATAGAATTTTATCTGCAGATTTAGGTAGTGATCACTGTCTGAACTGTTCCAGGCTTCAGAAAACCATCTCTGTACTCTGAGCCCTGCTCAGGTTTTATGAAGCTGAGCCACAAAAATAATTTTACTGTAAGACAGATTTTCCTTCTGATGGACATTCTGTACTACTATGTATCGTAATTGCTAGAAAGTTCATCTTTAAGTATATGTTGATGGAAGTAAGTTGCCGCTTCTGGTATTCTCTATTTTTGCTTGATTTGTAATACAAACACACTGGATGATTCGTCCCCACAGGGTGCTTTTCTTCCTAGATAGCAGAGCAGTGTCTGAAAGAGTGCCCTAGTGGGTAATCGCTCTTGTTAAACATCGGGAGGAAGACTTTGGGTTGGTGAAAGCAGATGCCTGGTGGTGCAGACTTACATCTGAATCCACAGGGAATAAATTTGACCACGATCCGGGATGGGGTTGGTGATATGTGTCTAACCTGATTTGTAGAAACCCTAGTGCAGTTTAGGCAGGAAATTGCAAAGAGAGACTCCACCTAATGTCCATTATTATTATTATTATTTTTCTGTAGCTCCCTTCTTTGTGTTGAAAAGATTCATGTTTCTAGGCTGTGCTCAAAGGAGGCATTTTTCCCAGCCAATAGTATTTAGCTAATGTTTACTAACACATGTTGCAGTAGGCAGTCATTTGGCATCCGGAAATAATCAGTGCTTTACACTCAAGCTCCCATTTAGTCCTCACAATATTTTTCTAAAAGAGAAAATTAAGAAACTGAGTTCAAGGAGGTTAAATATCTAAGATCAGACAGCTAGTGAGTAGCAGTTCGTGGTTTATCTGACTTCCTTGTTATGCTATCAAAATTCCTAATGTGCAGCAACTCAAAACTAACTTGGTCTCCATCGAAGCCTGCTTAATGGTGCTCTAATCTGATGCTACAGACGTGAATGAGGATCAGGGTCTTCGATCGCAAGAGCCTTGCAGTGTTGCTGGAAGAATATCATTAAACAGATAATGCTAATTAAGGACAGCTATGACAGGCGCTGCCATGGGAAAGTACAGGTTAAACCGTTATCTGAGAGTTCAAGGAAATATCTGATTTGTTCTGAAGTGGGAGATTGCTAAGAGGGGGATGATGAGCTGGATGTTGCGTATAATGTCTTGACTCCAGGCCCACAGTTTCTATAAGAGCCTTGTGCTCAAGATGAAAAGCAATTTAACTTAGTAGAAGGAGCAAACTTCTGTTGGCTAGACCCATTGACTTCCTACTGCCAGGTCTCAGAGACTCTATCTCCTTGGACACCTTTTCTTCTAGGTGAAGTTGGCCTGACTCACAAAGCTTTTATAAGAAAATTTTGCATGTTTTAAATCACACATTCACAGATACTAATACAGCTTGTGATTTCCCCATAAAATGCAGGCAAATAGAGTAGAAAAATTGTGGGTGTCATCTTTGGGGCTTCCCTGGTGACTCAATGGTAGAGAACCCATCTGCCAATGCAGGAGATGCAAGAGACGCAGTTTTGATCCCTGGTTCAGGAAGATCTCCTGGAGAAGGAAATAGCAACCCTCTCCAGTATTCTTGCCTGGGAAATCCCATGCACAGAGGAGCTGGTGGGCTACAGTCCATGGGATCGCAGAGTCAGACACGACTTAGCAGCTGAACAACAGAGTATCATTTTTATATCCTTAGCTAGTAACCACATATGTTAGAAGTGAGGACCACCTCATTGAGGTATAGATATTGGGCGCTGGGCAAGGTGCTGTCACTTTTTATGTGATTCATTTTCTTATCTGAATACTGCCAGCCATTCAAATTCATGTCTCATGAAAATGACATGGACCTTTGAGGTTTCTCAAGAAGAGTGGAAATAGGGAGTATTAAATATATGAAGGCAGGAGGAGAAGGGGAAGACAGAGGATGAGATGGTTGGGTGGCATTGCCGACTTGATGGACATGACCTTGAGTAAGTTCTGGGAGTTGGTGATGGACAGGGAAGCCTGGCATGTTGCAGTCCATGGGGTCTCAAATCATAGGACACGACTGAGTGACTGAATCGAAATATATGAATCCAGGAGTCTATTGTAATACAAGTAAAACCTCTGGAGACTTAGTAGGGATGTGGTGTCTAATATATATTAGCTGCTTTTATTGTATTTAAATATTGTCATCATCAATATTATCATGTGTGAAAGTCCTGTCCTTCTACAAAGTAGCTTTATGACCTTGGACCAGTTACCTCTGTTTAGTGCATTTCAGTTCAGTCACTCAGTCGTGTCCTACTCTTTGCGACCCCATGAATCGCAGCACGCCAGGCCTCCCTGTCCATCACCAACTCCTGGAGTTTACTCAAACTCATGCCAATTGAGTCGGTGATGCCATCCAACCATCTCATTCTCTGTTGTCACCTTCTCTTTCCTTCAGTCTTTGTTAGCATCAGGGTCTTTTCGAATGAGTCAGTTTGTCTTAGGGTACTGGAAATGACTTTTCTGGGTAAGCTTTAAAATGTTTGACACATGGTATTCCTGGACCAGAAAAGTGCTGAAAGAATGAACCTAAAACAGAAATCATTCTTAGCATGGCCTGTGTCCTGAGTGATTCAGCAAATATCCTTTTCCGTCTCTTTCCTATATTGCTACCTTTTTTTTGCAGATTTTTTTTTTCTCTTCATATGGGGTATGTAGATATCTGGGGAAGAGCAGTCTGAGATAGACTCTTGTCTGTTTTGTCTTAAAGTTGCATAAATGTACATGTCTTTGAGATAGGCTCTGATGTAGTTGGGCTTCCCAGGTGACACTAGTGGTAAAGAACCCATCTGCCAATGCAGGAGATATAAGAGACATGGGTTTGATTCCTGGGTCAGGAAGATTCCCTGGAGGAGGCTATGGCAACCCACTCCAGTAGGCAAGAATGCTAGAGTGGTGGGCTACAGTCCATGGGATCACAAGAGTCAACCACAAGTGAAGTGACTTAGCATGCATGCATATACGCTGATATAAGTTAGTCACATCAGTAAGGAAGGTGACACCCAGTGGGTTGTTTACCAGTTCTGCACGTCTGTTCATGCCTTCTGGAAAATACAAGGGAATCCATTGTTAAGGAGGCCATTGAGAGTATGCGTGCTTTGTGTCCTCAGCCATGGAAATTCCACTTTGGTTTGAGCAGTGCTGAGTCTGCAACCTGTTGGGAGTAGGAGTGCAGGAGACAGAAGATAGTTGAAAATTGAAAGGACTTTAGTACATGAGAAGGAAGTATGAGAGGCGTAAGATCCAACTCTTAGGGAGACAGAGTCAAGTGGAATCACAGATGTAGCTCCAACACAGGAGAGCAATTTGTTTTACGAAGAAAGAAAGGGCATTTTATGTAAAGATTGAACACTGTGACAAACTCTGATTTGTATAGAAGAGACAGTGATATCTGGCCAAAGGTTTCTAATTACAGCCTTCTCTTGGCAGCCTTCTCTCGGCTAATAATTCTAGCTACAGATTTTCTTCGGGAAATGGCAGTTTTAGGGGCCTGTTTTTGAGGAAATAAATTATAAAACAGCTCCATTTTCAGCAAAAAGTTTTTTGAAAGGGACTAGAAAAGATCAATTTTTAGCCAAAGTAAATAATGTAGGAAAAAGAAAACATAGAACTATTGGAAAGGAGACACAATTCATAGTTTTTGTAGAAAATGTGATTTTATTCTTCTATGCTATTAGAACTAAGAAGAATTCAATTAGCTGTTCATATAGATAATAATTATCACAGCTCAGTGACTTTTGTATGTAGCAATAAAATGTGAGAATATTTCATGAAAAAGTATATTCAGAGTTGCAACCCAAAATATAAAGCACTTAATAAAAAGCCTATTACAGTTTATAAAATAAAACTCAAACACGGAACAATGTGTGTACATTTCCTGAAAGTTTAATTAGAATGTCTCATTTAATTCCAATCTAAGTTTCATTTAGAAATATAAAGAAGTGAGCAATGAAAAATTTAAGAAGGAATAATGAGAGCTGTGTCCTATCCAGAGAGTGAAGTGTACTGTGATGTTATAGCAGTTTAAAGAGGGTGGTGTTGGCACAGGCATTGACTGAAAGTCATGGACCATAGGGGCTTCCCTGAGAGCTCAGCTGGTAAAGAATCTGCCTGCAATGCAACAGACCCAGATCGATTCCTGGGTCAGGAAGATCCCCTGAAGAAGGGATAGGCCACCCAATCCAGTCTTCTTGGGCTTCCCTTGTGGCTCAGCTGATAAAGAATCTGCCTGCAATTCGGGAGAACTGGGTTTGACCTGGATTCTCTTCGGTCTGGCCTGGAGAGCAACTCCATGGACTCTACAGTCCTTGGGGTCACAAAGAGTCAGACACGACTGAGCAACTTTCACTTCACTTCATGGGGGAACATAGCAGGGCCTCTGGGTGAGCCTCAGAGACAGTGGTTTGCAGTTCATTTCAGAGACTCTGAAAATTCCCAGAAGTGCCTTTGGCCATTAAAGGGAGTAAGTGCTGGGGTTCTGAGCACTCATCACTACCCAGGCAATAGCTCTGCTTTGCCTGCAAAGCCCCTCCAGGCTTGTCTGACTCCTGCGAACACGTGAACTGAGTTCACCAGGCTCCTTGTCCGCGGGATTCTTCAGGCAAGAATGGGTAGCCACTGGGATGGGTGGCCATTCCCTTCTCTAGGGGAATCCTCCCTACCTAGGGATCGAACCCAAGTCTCCTACATTGCAGGCAGATTCATGACCATCTGTGCCTTTTATATTGGGTTTCCACATTTTTATGTTGTTTTCACATCCAGAAGTGTTTCCATTGCTCTAATTGTAATATATGGCAGAAGATGCCTCACTAACCATAAACCATAAACTGGCTTATGAAACAAATTGTGTTGGGGAATCTTGACCTATATTAACAGTAGGTGGGGGCTTAAGTTAATTCTTCACAAGGCTGCAAACAGATGTATTCTAAAGTGATTGATAGGATTAAAAATGAAAGCATAAAATAGAAGAAATATTTGTAGATAATTAACCTACTCTCTGGGTAAAAGAAATGTCTAAACATAAAAGCAGGTAAAGCCACAATGGAAAAGTCACATAAGTAGTTATGTGAAAATAGAATACTTTATGTGTCTTCATAAATATCCAAAAATAAGTAACATAAAGAATACAAATCTGTTATTAACATGCCCAATAATGAATATTATTTTAATATATAAATAGCTTTTTACACATTAGTAAGAAAGACAGAGATATCCCATATGGTATTCATTTGAAAAAAAACTTTGTTCTCATTAGTATTTACAAAAGTATAATTAGAGTAACAATGAATTACAACTTATTTGACCTACCGAGTTGGCGAATATTGTGAAAAAGATAATGTTTAATCCTGGCAAAGTTGTGGAGAGGGGCAGGTTCAGTTCTGCTTGGTGAGAGTATAAATTGTTAAAATATTTTTAAAACAGTTGGCAGTGTATCAAGAGACATGACAGAGCTCATATCCTTTGACTTAATAATCTAAGAACATTACATTCAGTGTATTCTTTGGGAAATTATTTGTGGTCATAAACTTACTAGTGCCATTTTGTTTTCTATAATACAGGTATGAATTTGCATTTTTCCAGCTTTTTTTCAATCAGGAAACAAGACTTTTAAAATTATCATTATCCATGGTGAACTCTAAAATTGGAATCTCTATATTTTGTCATAATTGTATTGTTATTGCCCAAGACAGTTTGAACCTGTTTTGATTATCTGAAATATTTATTGGCCCTCTTACTAATCTTACTAGGATACATACTCTTAAAAATTGTATATAATCCCACTCTCTTCACTGCTCTATTGTATCCTTGACCCCTGTTTCTAAGAGGTAGGTACAAGGTGGAAAACAATTGGAAGAATATGTTAAACTCAGATTAAGTGTTACATATTACTTCATTTACAAATGCTAGTTGTATTTGAATATGTCAAGAAAGGTAATCCAGGAAGTGTGGTTTTTAAGGACTTAGGAAACACTGCATAGCCAAGACATTGATTCCTGGCGTGTGTGGGTGCTTCCTCAGTCTGACACTTGGGGCTGTAGTTTCCCTCTGACCGTGGCTCCTTTCCGCTGTCGTGTTTGAGTGTGGCTGCCTGCTGGTCTGATTCATGTCTCTGCCGCGTGTCGTTTTTTCAGTGCTATCCATGGTATTGTTCCGTGAAAGTAATTTTCTCTCTCTCATTCTCTGAATGTTCCCACAGCTAGTTCAGTGAAGCTTGTTCACACCCAGGACCCCCTCCTGCTCTGTCCCCTTTCTCTGTCTTGCAGGAACTGAGGGTGGCTTCTGGTGTTCTGTGTGGCTTCATCATTTCCTTCCTGCCTCTCATCCGCTTCGAGGTGTAATTCTTCGCACTTTTACTTCCTTTGTAGAGTAGGATGTGATGTCGTAGAGGAGGGGACAGGGCTATCCAAATCCTCTCCCTGGCTGGGAGGAGCTGCCAAGGTGTGCTGAGGGGCCTGTGCTCAGGAAGAGAAACAGGGAGTCCTCCACAGTGAGTAACCCCACCTTCGAGTGCACCCAGCTTTCCATGAAAACCTCACCCCGCACACTGGAGTTTCCTCTTCCGCCCTTTCTAGATTTAATCAGTTTGCCTTTTGGACATTCCCAGTTCAGCTCAATACACCTCCTTTCTCTCCCTTCTCCTCTGCCCACTCTCTTTTCTGCCATCCTGTGTCTCTCCCCTCTAGTTTCCCTCTTCCTTGCTTGCTTCCTCGTGTATGTGTGTGTCTGTTGACCTTCCGCCCATACCTTCTATGAGAGACCATTGGTGTCCCCAGCATTGCCTGTCCTTGGGGGTGATGCCCACCTTCTATTTAGTCCATGTGACCACAGCATCGCCTTTCATGAGTATGAAGTGTTCTGCAATACTGACGGTTCTTTTTATTTTAAAAATTCTGTCGGCTTTTTTCTTTTCGTGTCCGTACCTTTCCTGCCTTTCTTTGTGACCTAATCTTTCCCCCTTTTCAGCTCTTTCATGCAGTTTCCTTCTTGCCTTTTTTAAGCCAATGTTTTTACACTTTAGTCCTCTTCCCTGTACAGCTGTGCCTATGTTCCCCCCACCCACCCCTGATAGTTTTCAGTCCATCCCTCCTGATAGTCTCTCTGAGGACAGTTTTCCTTCTTTCCTGTTGACATACTTGTTGCTACGCTCTTTCCAGTGTAGCATGTTTTGATGTTCTTTAAAGAATTGTCATCTGCAACTAAGGGACTGACCAGACTGGGAAAAACGGGGACATTTTCTGGGAACTAGAGGTGAGAACAGAAAAGTGGCCTTAATGGTGAGGAAGGGCAGGCTGTGTATAATTCATTAGATAGCTACAGGGAGCAGAGCCCCAAGGAGCAGAAGCCTTGCCAGTGACCTTTTTGAAATTTAGCCATTGATAGTAGAAGAGATCACAGAGCTCTTTTAAATGTATTTGGAAGCCTTTTCAATTTAAAATTTGCCTTAAAAATTCTCAATTAGTTCTCAATTATTATGATAATTCTGGTCTGATAATCATACTAATCATAAATTAGGACTCTAGAATCATTAAGTTGCATGGGGCCATGACTTGTGCAGAAACTCCTGTACAGAAAATTTAAGTATTGGGCTGACCAAAAGGTTCATTTGGGTTTTTCCATAAGATGTCCTAGAAAAATGAATTTTTTGGCCAAAGCAATAGGTGTCATCTACCCTTGGAAGAAGTCATTGTGAAGATATGTGTAGACTTGTACCAGATGTGGTTTCTTGTACCAGATGTGGTCCTCGTAGCCCTTGTTCGTGAATAGCGTGGGGACCATTGTTACTGCTTTCGCTACATGTAGTTCAATCCTGGGGTAAATAAAAAGCCTTGATTTCCAGGGCTGATGGTCTGATGCCTGTGGAAATAATTAACTGTGTCCCATGTTATTTCCAGAGAAGGCAGTGGCAACCCACTCCAGTACCCTTGCCTGGAAAATCCCATGGATGGAGGAGCCTCGTAGGCTGCAGTCCATGGGGTCGCTAAGAGTTGGACACAACTGAGCAACTTCACTTTCACTTTTCACTTTCATGCATTGGAGAAGGAAATGGCAACCCACTCCAGTGTTCTTGCCTGGAGAATCCCAGGGACGGGGGAGCCTGGTGGGCTGCCGTCTATGGGGTCGCACAGAGTCAGTCACGACTGAAGCGACTTAGCAGCAGCATGTTATTTCCCATACTTTGTTTAAAACATCCCCTCCACTCAAAAATAAGTAGGACAGATGGGGAGAGAAAGAAAATAGGACTGAGTTCATAAAGCTGAGATGGGCTGAATCGTAAGAGGAAGGAATTTACTTGAAATGAATTGGAAAAGGCAAATGAAAGGAAACTGAGCTGAACTGGAAGACACGCTGTAATGGGATCCTTGGGTTTCTGTATGCTTTTTCTTCGTTTTGGCCACGAGGGGTTTTTGTTGTTTTTTAATACAGAAGAAGTTGATCAAACTATGAATCCAGTGAGGTTATTTCTGACCAGTGCTTTGTTCTCTGCTGTTGATGGTATTCGGGCTCATGTTTCCAAGGTTTTAGAAATTTAGGAAACATTTTAACAGCCTGAAAACATGACTTTAACCATAAAATGTTAGCAAGTTTAAATAAAGGAAATTATATACATTTACTAACTAGGTGTTTTTAGGTTTCACATTACTTTTTTTTGTGGTGTATGCCTTTGTGACATTTTTGCAGGATGGCCCCTATATGTTGCAGAAATTGCCATAAATGTCCAGGAAAAAATTAAATCCTATCCCTTGCACACCTGACATGTACCATGTAACCTAATTTGGCATAATAACCCCTTCCCCTTTAAAATTTGCATGATTCACACACATTTTCATCTTGTATGCTTCTATGCAGTAATCTAGAAGTCTTATGTCTGTCTTTATTTTTTAGGCACTAGAAAAACACCCCAACTCACCAATGACAGCAAAGCAGATATTGGAAGTCATTCAGAAAGAAGGGTTAAAAGAAACAAGGTCAGTATTCATATTTACATTTTCTGTTTTCTTTGATTAACAATTGCTACTGATTGCAAAGCAACAGGTGTATCTAGGTTTTGATGTTGTAGTTGATTGCGAATTAAGTAGCTACCTGCATTCTTTGGTGACTGCCAAATATTTGAGTGACCCAAGATTTCCTTGGAACTACTTGTTCACTTAATAAATTAGACAGACTGATAGAGAATGTATTTCATTAAAAGGAGCAGCACTGTGTGAATTTGCCTATAATTGGAGTTACTCATCTTTCTTGTAAGAGAAGGTTTTTGTTTCTGAAAGTGAGTACTGAAAGAGAAACATTTTACAGTCTTCACAGATAGATTCCAGAATGTAAGATGAGCTCATTCTGATAAAATTCAAATTGCCAGTGAACGTATTTGAAAATTTAGTCCTCTTATATTTAGAATTACTCTACTTGGATCATCATTAATCAATTATTGAGTCTTTAAAAGAAATAACAGTTTTATTGAGATAGTCATATATCATAACATTTGCCCTTTGAAAATGTATAATTCGTTGGTTTTCAGTACATTCCCCAAAACTGTGCACTAATTACCGCTATCTAATTTTAGAACATTTTCACCACCCTAAGTGAACCCCCATACCCATTAGCAGTCACTCCCAATTCCCTATTCTCCCCAGCCCCTGGCAATCACTCATGTACTACTGTCTGTGGATTTGCCTATCCTGGACATTTTGTATAATTGGAATCATACATTCTATAGCCTTTTGTGACTGGCTTCATTTAGCATCATGTTTTCAGGGTCCACCCATGTGGTACCCTGAATCAGTACTTCATTTCTTTTTGTTGCCAAATAATATTTTATTGAATGGATGTAAACTACATTTTCTTTATCTGTGATGGTCCTTTATTTTTGTTTAGTTATGAATTTTACAGTGTTGGCTTTATCCAGCAGTTTAGGACCATATAAATGATATTACTCGAAGAGAAGAAAGCAATTTGTTATAAGGTAAAATAACCATAGAGCTATATCATATGTGTATCTACTCATTCATGTTACATAGAGTAAATTTTTTTAATTGTATGATGTTGCCTGCCTGTAAGTCATTGACAAGACAGTGGTCTCAGCTTGGTAAAAATTTAATCCGCTGAGTTACCTTTTGAATCTGGTAACTGAGATAGCATCTGCAGAGAGCAATCAATGTCCTCCCAAGACTAACTTTTCCTACAAAATTGCTATTACCTGAAACTCATTACTATAACCTATGAGTCACATTGGCTTCTAGCTGTTTAAAATGTATCTCTTGCAAGTTTTACCCACCAACATCACAATTTAGTGGTATGCAGGACTCCTAGGTTCAGGTTTTCAACTCTGTTTTAGAGGCTTTATCTGTCCATCCTGAAGAAGGAGGCTGAGCTAACATAGCTACACTGTTTGCAATTACTGTTCCCCACAAAGAGAGGTAACATTGGGGAGGAAAGTTGCTGACAGAGCCTAACAACTCTCTTAGAGGGGTCCCTTGCTTCTAAGCCAGACATCAGTATAAGGAGCTCAGGAACAAAACGGGGACACCTGGAAATGAATATTCTCCTGACTGCCTTTCAGAAATGTTTGGGCTAGAGCAGGGGCACAGACCTAAAGATCTGAACTCCTGTTGACTGTGGGCCGAGCCAGCGCAGTCTGCCAATGCCAGCACACAAAACTTCTCCTATATCAGACACTTGAAATGTGTTCATCATGATCTTCTCCACAGGAGTGAGCAGGCCACTCTCAGCTGTTATGTATCTTGAGATATAAAACTCCTGTACCATGGCCATGAGCAGCATTTTAATTACTTACCATTGTAACAGCATTTTTCTTCCCTGTATTTTTTCAAGATGCTCATCTTCCCAGAATGGTACATTAAAGGGCTTTAAGTATATGTTAACAAACAAAACACAAACAACTTCTTTAAAGAGTAAGAAAATTGAAATGGCAAACATACCCTATTCCTCTGAATTCAATGCTCCTTCATCATCCCTGTCCTCCATTATTGTGTCCTGTGAAGAAAAAAAAAATGTTACAAGTACGGATGAACCTGTGTAGGACTGTTTAAAGTTACCTACAAGGAATTCACCAGTTAAATAGGAATGGGGATAGGCCAAGAAAGAGACCATGGTTCTGTTTTAAGTTCTACTTTATAAAATCAACTCTGTGCAGAGGGCTTCAAACTGTGCATTTTATGTCCCCGTTTCTTTCTGTCTCTTTGAATTCTTGCTCCTGTCAGTTGTGATGGTTCCTTACAAGTGCTGTATCTGTAACCACTCTTCCCTTCTTTTCTAGTCTGCTTATTAGAATCATCTCTAAAATAAAGGTAGTTCTCAGATTTTTGAGTTTCAACCTTCCTACTGTATATTGCTTTAGGGAACAGATTCTGACCTTTATTTTTATTTTGTTACCTTTCAAATTCTTAAATAGTTTCCAGGTATTTATGGGAGCTGAGTAAATGAACTGTAACTGTATCTGTTTTTCTTAAGTAAAGTTACATTTAAAAATTCCATCATCATAAGGTCAAGCATAGCTGTTCCATTGCTAGGTATTTATTAATGATGTGCTTTTCAAGATGTGCAGGCTTTCAGATATGCCTGATTAACTGCAGGGGAGTGACTGTGAAGGTTACTGATGCGCCCATAACCTCCCAGGGGTCTCTATGAATGAGAGGTCATGTTAGCGGCCCTCCCCCAGTCAACCGCTGCGCCTGGCATTTCTGGAAGAGAGAGGATTGGCCCTTTATCCATCATCATTCCAATGCCATTTGTTTTAAAATAACGCCATTTCTTTCATGAGCTGGGTTGGTGGCGAGGGGCGGGGGTATTTCTCAGTCCTGTGTGTAAGGCAGGTTTCCTGTAACACTGGACCTCACTGGACTCTAGATTCGTCCTTGTTTGTCTTCCCACTGGTCTGCGAGCTTCTTACGGGGAGGGTGCCCCACACTCCTGGCACTCTGAAGATACTCAGTAAATATTTGTTGAGTAAACATTCTTCCTCAGGATGTTAACTTGTTGGTCCTCTGTGATGCCTTTGGCTTGCATTTAAAGTTAGAAGCTTCTTTTTGGCATTACAGGTTGTATTTTTTAATCCTATTTTTAATTGTTTTAATCAAAGCCTCTGCCAGTTTTGAGGGAATTCCTTTAATAGACACGTGCTGATCGCCTCTGACAGATGAATGGAGAACATGTGAGCTTATTGTGCTGTTGCCTGTCCCCAAACACTGTAGGTGCTTCTGGTTGGAACTTAAAACTTAAAAAATAAACCAATAATTTTGGTAAAGCTGATATATTTGTGTTCAATAGATGCGATATTGTTCATTTATTTATTTTTGACATTTTATGGTACCTTTTCTTCTTTTCCAGGGACACTTCAAATTGCATAATTTTCATACAGACAGGATAAAAAGAGAACAGCTCTTTTATATCATGTTCTGTGTATCTTCTTCAAGTTATTGATGAAATGTGTAGCATTTGGTTGCTCTATTTGGGAAAGCTAGACTGAAATAAGAACTCCCCGTGTAGTTTTTTAAAAGGTATATAAATATAGTAAATTGTCAGAAGAACATACAGTTTTTGTTAGAGAAAATTAATAATATGACCATGGCAAGATTTCCTAGAATTGTTTTTTTTTTTAATGAAAATATATTTGATAAGTTTTAATTCCCTTCTATATAATAACATAGAAGATCTTTATCAATTTAATTTTATTCTGGTCCATCTATATTGTACTTGCTCTACTGATTGAGTTATTTCCAGGCTTCTGTTATTTTGTGCTAATGAGTTGTCGACAGTTGATATGACAAAGCTGTTTGGAATGCTTTTCAGATGATCAGAATCTTATAATCAATCAAAGAGCCATGTTGCTTGCACAGAGAGGATAGAAATGTGCATATTCCAGACTGCAGCTTTTATGGATGGATATTTGATATTCCTGTTTGAACTGCTTGGCTAAACATTCCCACTTCCTGAGGGCGAGAGGGTGCTACTGTGGACTCTAGTCTTGTCTGCAGTAATTAAACATATGTTCATAGAAAAAGAGAAAGCAACTGCGGTGATCATGTTGGTTTGGATGACTTTGGTTGCCCTAATTCTGATTTTCTGCTTTTGACTTGCTTATTCAGAAGTTATAGTTCCTTTACAAAGGGGACTGAGGGAGTTTTGATGCCCAAGGATATGTTTTTCTCTGCTCATGTAATGTTTAAAGCAATGCTTCCAGAGAAGCATATGTTGTTTTAGTGACACATCCAGGAGCGGTGGGTCAAGGAATGAGGTCTGTAGCATTTCCCTAACAAGAGCGGGGCCCCGCTTGTTAGTGGGGGTAACTGTTGTGTGCCGGGCATTATTGTTACAAGATACTGGTCATTAACGGGGCATAAACTGGGATGTAGTTGGCATATTATTTGATAGTAGGTAAATAGTTTTCTAATGGAGGTGAGGCAGTCTTAAAATAATGGGCAAAAAATCACAGCACGGCCAAAAAACCCTCTGTTGGGTTAGGGGCAGGGCAATATTTATAAGGGGCACTTATTTGTTTTAAAAGATTTATTTATTTATTTTTGGCCAGGCTGGGTCTTCATTGTTGCTCATGGGCTTCCTTTAGTTGCAGAGAGCAGGGGGCTCCTCTCTCGTTGCATTGTGTGGGCTTCTTACTGGGGTGGCTTTTCTTGTTGGAGAGCACAGGGGCTTCGGTAGTTGCGGTGCATGGGCTCAGTCGTTGCTTCTCTCAGGCTCTGGAGTGCAGGCTCCGTAGTTGTGACTCTATGGCATGTGGGATCTTCTCGGAGCAGGGATCAAACCCGTGTCCCCTGCATTGGCAGGCGAATTCTCAACCATTGGACCACCAGGGAAGCCCTGTAAGGTACAGTTTTACAATGCTATAGCTGCCTTACTTAGAAAAAAATATATATATATGTTCAGTTTCATCAACCATTTATAGGTCAGCAACCTATAATTACATATCACAATAGGGACATTTGAAAAGGTTTATAAACAATCTCTTTTGTGCTTGGTATTACTCAGGACATTGACATATTTTTGATTTTGTAATGTGGAGCATGCAGTTGAAAACCCAAGATTTTGTAATTATCCTGCTATCAATGAGAACTTTTTATTCCCCCTGGGAATTCTGAGAATAAATTTGTTGTTCGCTCCTGTCTTAAGGTCTTCCGTGTTTTCTGTTTTGCAGTCTTTGTCATGATATTCTGAAATAAGTGTCTTCACTTTGTACTGGGGTTTATTAAAGATGTTGCATTTTTCCAGGGGGATAAAATGTCAAAAAAATTCCATTACCATGTACAGTGACAAACAATAAAATTCCTTGGCATTTCTCTTGGTGAGATTTACGTTTCTAATTAGTGCTATAGGAGATGCTTCTTTGTCGCTGCTGAAATGTTTTGTCTAAAGATAAGAAAGAAACACAAATAATTTCAACTGCAAAATCAATTCTTATCTCCAGGCTCCATGTTGGCATCACCCCTTTCATACTGAAATGGTGCTCTAGTTAGTTAGTCAGGGCATTTTAGAATTACAGTGTTAACTCACAGTGTCACCCTGCCATCTGCTAATATCTAATTCTCTCATTGTGTAAATGGTGTGCACAGTCAGCTGCTTAGAAAGGAACGAAGGAGACAGTGATGTTACTAATTAGAATCATTAAAAAATCATATATAAATCATGTATTTATGTGGGTGTCTAGGTGTGTGTTCATGAGAGTATGTAAGCAAGCCTTTAGAATAGTTTCTCTCTTAGTTGATGTAAAATTTTACTTGTTATTACTTGGATTACAAATCTTGGTCGGGATTATTCCTAATTCTCTTCTCCCATTCCCCTCATGGCCAGTTGGTTCTTGGGTAATGTTAGTTCTGTGTTCTAACTACATCTTTCTTTCTCTGTATTCCTAGTCTTTGCCATTCATTCTTTGCACTTAAAAATTTTCAACTAGATTAATACAGTATCTTCTTAATTCATCTCTTTAAACCTGGTCTCCCCCTTTTTAAATCTATTTTTTCCTTAACAACCATCCCATTTATAGTAGCATTTCTTAGCAGATAATCCAAAATATTGTAGAGAATATATTGTACCTAATAAACTCTGAGTCAAAAGCTGTTGTTTGTTGTATGTTTGGATATAATTAGATAAGATCAGGCATGGTGCTTTTTTCTAGTCACATGGTATCTGAACAACACGTGCTATTCTGAAAATGTAGGGTTTATGATATGAATGATTCATACATTATACCTTACATTTAGATATAAGATTTGAAATTTCTAAGTTGGTCATTTTTACAAACATTTGGTTCTTCCCAAAACACATCATTTAAAATGTTGTTTGTTAGAACTGTGTGCTTTGTGCATAGTTAATTAGTTTTAAATTAAATGGTATAAAACTGATTAAGTATTCATAATTTATATGTGGGTATCATTCATTGTTTAAAAGCAACTAATCTCTCATAATTAAACTTTTCTTAAAGTTACTTCTTTTTATGATGACACAGTGATTGGAATAATTCTTCAAGGGGATAATACGATTATATATTACTGTGGAAGCATTTCCTGAATTAGGTAGATAATTGTGTGAAACATTACCCTACAGGGTCAGATTTCAACTCTTTCAGCCCAGCCCTAATCAGCCTGGACTCTGGCAGCTTTAAAGCCTTTGCAGCCAGGCTTTTGATGTTTCAGCCCCAGTTGACTACAGCTGACCCTTGCACAACTTGGGTTTTTGAAATTTGTGGATCGACTTATACACAAATATTTTTCCATAGTAAATCCTGCAATACTACACAATCTGTCATTGGTTGACTCTGCAGACAGGGCAAAACTGCAAATACAAAGGGCTGACAAATTATATGCAGGTTGATTTCCATGTTGCTTAAGGGTCAGCTGTACTTTCCTTGGCTGTGAAATTTCTCTCGGAATCTTTTGTAATTGGAAAGTAGAAGTAAAGCCAGTGAGACAGTAGTGAGCAGTGCTGTGTGTGCTTGCGTTGCACACTTCTGGTAGTTTTCACATTGTTCATAAGATTGGGTTGCAGAATGGAAAGGAAGCAATATTCAGGCGGAAAGCCTCAAACCAATGGAATAAATTTGCATCTGTACCCCTCCTGGTTCCCAAACTGAGGTCATCATCACAGTGATTGGTCACTGTGCCCTGGCTGCCATAACAAATCATCACACGCTGGGCGGCTTAAACAACAGAACTGTTTTTTTTTTTCTCTCTCTCTCTCTCTCATAGTTCTGGAGGCTAGAAGTCCTCGGTGCAGGTCCATCAGGATAGGTTTCTAGTGAGGACTCTCTTCATGGCTTGCAGACAGCCAGCTTCTCACTGTACCCTCACATGGCCTTTCCTGGGTATGTGTGTGCAGAGAGCGAGAGAAAGCTCTTCAGGGTCTCTTCTTCTGAGGACACTCCCATCAGATCAAGGCTCCGTCTGTATGACTGCTTTCAGCCTTAATCCCTTCCTGAGAGAGACCATCCCTCAGAGCCACGCTGGAGAGGAGAGCTCAACATAGGAACTGTGGGATGGGCTGCACGCACATGAAGTCTACAATAGTGTTTCAGAATGTGGGGCTTTGCATTTCTAGAATTCATGGCATACCATAGAATTTTTCTAGAATTTTGAGTATCTGATTAAACTTGGAAGTTATTCATAACAGTATGCTTAGCACTGTACTGTGCTTCTGTCATTGCATACTCCTAATATGTGTTTTCATATGTTATTGCTAACATATAAACTGATAGAATACTTGGCTTAAGTTGCATGTTCAAATATAATGTATATAGTCACATAACATAAATTGATTTGGATTTTATTTGAAGCCTTTGGTAAAAATAGCTGTGGTGACTGCACATAACCCTCAAGGCATCAGTATTCACTAAGGTATGCAATTACAGCTATGAAATGGCCATTTCTTAATACAACATTTTATTCTGTCAAGCTTCCTTTCTCCATTCTTCCAAATAATTGAACAAAAGAGGTAATTTAGGTGATTTCAGCTTTATCAAGATCTTGGTATAATTTATTCCAGAAATACTGAGCACTCTATAAACATTTCAGTGCAGGAATAGGAGCAGAAATGGATATAAAATTATATTGTATTTGAGTCTTTCTAAGTATCCTATGCAGGTGAAAATCTTTCGGGAGAAATACACGTTTAACTGGGGTATTGTTATTTAATTTTTTCTAGGTGGTGTTTTTCTCCTTATCTCCTTATTTCATTGCTTGTGCTCTTAATTGCCACGTGCCTAAATGATTTTAGTTTTGCTTCCATGTTTTGAACTTGACAACATAGTTCAAATGTAAAACAGTTGATATGCTGACATGGGGACTTCTTTTTATAGTTGATTTGTTTTCAGAGGAATAAAAATCATGACATTTTGTTAAGACAGGTTTTCTGAAAGCTACAGTGCATAATTCCTTAGACGAAGTCCTAGTTCTTTCAGGACAATTAAGGACTATTTATCCTACCTCCTGAATGTCTTATACAGAATCACATTGATAATTTTCTGAAATTCAGATGATTTCTATTAACATTTTTTAAAAGGTTAGTTAAGTCCTGCTTTAGGTGCTGTGCACGGCTAGTATTTGGGCTCTGTTCTCTCTTCAGTTTGTTGGTAACTGTCTTCTGGCCAGGTTCAGGGGATTCATGTGTGTGGGTAAACCTTTCCCAGGTGTTTATTAGTCAAATAAGAGAACATCAGAGAAAAGAAAACAAGTGTGGACATGGAGAAGTTAATCAAATACCTATAAAGTGTGTCCTTTTTTGCTATGGAAAATCTGGGGGGTTTGTGGAAGCTTTAAGACAGATCCTCATTCCAATAACATTTATTAAGCATATGCTATGTTCTTGAGATCATGGAAGCTGCTGAATTAATAGATGAGTAAAATGAAGTTCCTTCTTTTGAAGATTTAACAATGTGATTCCAAACATTCTTATCTGAATCATTCAATTATATCTTTTAACCTCTCCTCTGTGGAGGCTGTCTTCAGCCTAGAACATAATGGGTTTTTATTTTTTATTAAAAAAATTAAATTTAGGAATTTATAAATTCTTTATAAAATATATGATATCCCAGCCTATCAAGAAGTATTGTCTTTCCATCACAAATATAAGCTCATCAAAGATAGGAACATGTATTTACGTATCCATTAATTTATTTTACCTAGAGTTGAGATACCATGCTTAATGCAGCATGTCAAGCAGATTAATGAGTAGGGGCTTGATGAGTAAAAGAATACCTAATTGTTTTTTTAAATCATTTACTTTTATTAGGCCCAAGAGTAAGGACTTGACATGAATTATCTTTTTAAACATGTGATAGATATTGTATTTCCCATTTTACAGATAGGGAAACTAAGGCAGATGAGGTTAAGTAACTTGAGATAGTTCATTTAGCTAGCAGGTGACAAGTCTGGAGTTTGATGTCTGATTCAAGTTGCACTTAATCTTTTAATATATTTGTTGCCAGAAGCTAATAACACTTTGTTTTTGAAAGTATTGTTTGTATAAGTCTATCAAGTAAATACTCCCCCCTCCGCGACTCCTACTCCCTTAGCAGCTTCTCTGACTAACTCTTGATTGTCTATATATGTGTATAAAATTCACCGAGATTTAAGTCAGGCCTGCAGATAGGTGTGTTGAGACTCTCAATTTAGAGCCTATTTGTAAACAAGAGTTGAAAGATTTTTAAAAATTCTATTTCCAGAACCCAGATTTGAAAGGTTCAAAGCCTTTCCCAAACTACCTGTGATGCTTGCCCAGCATGATGGGGGGTGATCTTTAGTGAAGCCTGGGGCATATGGATAGCAGCTCTGATGTATCTGCATTATAACTCTTTACCGTTTTATCTAGAAGGTGATGTCATAAGGTGGGATACTTACTTTGTATAATGGACAAACCATGGCCTCCATAGGACTCTCACTGTTTTGCTGTTGAAGTTGGACTTATAGATTGTTTCTGGGGGAATTGTTTCGCTGTGGCCAAAGCATATTGCTAACAAAAGGCAGCTTTAGAAAGTGGCAGTCACTATTTTTATGAAATAACTGAATGAAAATAGGTGAGGCTGACTAAACCATGGGGATGGAGGAGGCTGTTATTAACATTGTTTTTTTTTAAGATATACATCTCGGGAAAGGAAAGGTCCAAATGAATAGATGAGTATGGTCAGGACCAGTGTCACTGCATTCTTTAGAACATTTTCTTAAGCACACCAGTCAGATAAACTTTACTGTTATTGGGAATCTATGTCATGACCTCTTATCCATCTTCCCTCATCACATCCATCCATTGTATTTCCACTGAGAGGTATAAAAACACCACTCATTCCTTTTTACTTTTATTGCTCATTTTTACAAAAGACGAATGTAAAATTTCTGGGTAGAGCACTTTCTCCATCAGACCACTGCAGATAGCCCAAATCCATAATTTCATTCCTCTCTAACCAGTCTGCATGAAATACAATTTGTGCAATGATTATTTTTCAATTTGTTGCTTAATTTGCATTGTTGAAGGTGACCTACTGATTGCTAGATATAGAAAAATATCATGCATGAAGATTTGTTGGAATACATTGTGGCTAGTGGGATAGTGTAAAGAGCTCAAGTCCTGAATTCTGAAGTTTTAGGATTATCAAAGGTCAGTTTGGAATCACCCTGCACCTTCATGCCAAGAAGGCAAGTGCTGAATCGGGTATACAGAAAACACTGTTTGATAGGTGAGAATTCTACCCCTGAACCACTAACGCTAGAAAGTACTATTTGAAATTACTTAGAATAGTTTTTATTGCCCATTTCTTTTACTTGTCCTTAATATTGAAAATATGAACTTGGTTTTTAAAATTAGGATTTATTTGATTGTTTTTAAGCACCATGCTTTTGAGTCAAGCCACTGAAAACTTTTAGTTTTCAAAGTTTTATAGATCAGTTTGTTAGGTACAGTGGCACATTCTTTTTTCTCTTTATTTTTTATTAATTATTTTTAATTGAAAAATAACTGCTTTACAAAATTGTGTTGGCTTCTGCCATGCATCACATGAATCAGCCATAGGTATACATATGTCCCCTCCCTCTTAAACCTCCCCCCACCTCCCTCCCCATCCCACCCATCTAGGTTGTCCCCTGCTCAGTCATGTCTGACTCTTTGCAACCCCATGGACTGTAACCTTCCGGGCTTTGCTGTCTATGGAATTTTCCAGGCAAGAATACTGGAGTGGGTAGCCATTAGACCCTTTGGTAAAATCAGGTCTAGTTTACACAAAGGGCCATTTGCTGTGGTCATTACTCTTCTAGCTTTTAGCCATGCTTTTGAGAATTTGTTTGAAAGCAAGCCTCCCTAAAAGAAGGGCATTCAGAGCAGCATTATGATGCAATCTAAGATGTGAATGAAGTTTAACTTAGAACAATAACATTTTGTTCCTGTTAAGGACTTTGTAGATCATATCATCTTAAGCTTTTATTTTACAAATCAATAAACTAAGGCTTAGAGAAGATGAATTGTCCACTGTAATAGAACTGGTAAACATGTGACTCATCTTTAAACTTAGAAGAGGATGATCATTTCAGAATTTGAGAAAAATGTGCAAAAAGCCCAGTAGAAGGACAGACCACAAAAAAAAAAAAAGAAGAATATAAATCTTCTATTCTAAGGTACTATTAGAAAGGACATGTCTTTCAATCGATTTTCTTGAAGTGATGTGTTTTCATTGATCCAGTCACCCTCTATTACCTGGTTTTATTTGCCTCCAATAGTACATATTTTGGCAGGAGATTGGGGTGCAAGAGAGAATGTTCTGTAATTTATACTTCAGGTGGTTATCCGGTATTGTTGACTCTGGACTCATTGGCTTTTAGGTACCATCAAGACCTTACCCAAAGGAGGAGTCTGGGAACAAGGGAAAGGGTTGTGACTGCCTTTCACTCCTGCCTTTTTGGGCTGACAGAGAGAGCCAGTGAGCTCAGTAAGACACAGTGCCATGGGTCATTTTATTGAACATGCTTATTCCTGTCATTCTTTAGAATGTCCATAATATAAGTAATTTGTGAAGCAAGGGTGAATAGATTTGCCTGCAGACAATTTGATGCACACAGGCCTTCAGCCCCTATTTTCTCTTTTCCTTTTAGACTCTTGCAGCCTGCTCTGTTTCTTCATTCACATCATGATAATATATTTAATTTATGTTTACTTATTAAATTTTCCTCTCTTCTCTATAAAAAATGAATATAAACATTTAAAGATAATCAAAATACAATTGAGTGGCCTGAGAAGTCCAATGGGTAAATGGAACATTGTCAACTAATGTGAACTTACAGTAAAAATCTAGTTTTCATTTATTGATTCTTTTTTGGGGCATTAATAACTCATTTGACTTTTCTTTATAAATGGATCTTTAGTATATCAATATAGTATGAAATATATTTAATGATTATTTTATAGATTAAATGAAGTTAAACCCAGTAAAATTTGAAGCTGTCAAAGATTTTTTTGTAATGAATGCCTGATCTATTGTTATATTTTTCACTTGTAACAGTATTGATCTCTGACCTTTCCACTGTTTAGGGGTTATCATATAGATTCAAATTTAAAAACAGATTTGAAAGCCTATTATGACAACTGCATATTGCTGATTATAATAAATCCTTTCTGAGTAAATATTTTCAGATTGTTTTTCTCAGGTTTTGAGAATACTTTTAATTTGTATTTATTTATGCTTCCGTGATAGCTCAGTTGATAAAGAGTCTGCCTGCAATGTCAGAGACCTGGGTTTGATCCCTGGGTTGGGAAGATCCCCTGGAGAAGGATATGGCTACCCACTCCAGTATTCTGGTCTGGATAATTCCAATGGATTGTATACTCCATGGGGTCTCAAAGAGTCGGACACGACTGAGTGACTCTCACTTTCATAGCATAGATGTTTATACAAGCTAGTATATAGATTTGCATGGTTGTCATGGAGTCCCAAAATAGGTGGTTAATCAAACAAAACTTCATTTCTCACATTACAGTCTGAAGGTGGGGTCCCAGGTATGATGGGATAGCTTTGTTACATCAGGATATGCAAGGAGCCAGGGTCCTTTTGTCTTATTGCTCTCTTGTCCCTAGGATTGAGTCCTTATTACCATGGTCTAACATGACTTGCCACCAAATCCCTGTTCCAAGCAGCAGGTGGAAGTAGAAGTAGATAAGTCCCTCTGTAGATACATTTTAAGCGTTGAGTGCATCCGTTTTCCTCATGTCCCATTGAACAGATATATATTTATAGTTAGTAGAATGGGAAACGGGAGAGTGTAGTCTGTTGCAGGAAGCATGTTCCCAGCTAAAATGTGGGAGTCTTAGCTGTAGGGAAAGGTATATTTTGGAGGAACAACTATCAGCCTTTGTTGTATCTATTTTAAATCAGATCTCCTGCTTAGACTTGGTTTAGTTAAGTATATGTTGTAACTTGTGACATTTGAAAAAATTACCTGTATATTTGACATTTGCAAACATTAACATATATTTTCTATTCTCTCTGACTCTGGACAGCCTGTTAATGAACTTCACTATTTCTTGTCCTCTGCCCCCTGTCTCCAGAGCCCAATTCACATGTCATATACCACCTCCTCAGTGAAGAGTTCTTTAGCTTTAATTCATCATTTTATCCTTGCTGTTTCTTTATAACATGAGTACATCTATGCCTTTGTCATAGTAGCTAATAAACTGTCTCAAATTTTCTCTTGTTATAACAGGACTGCAGTTTCCTTAATGGTAGAATTTATGTCCCATTGATTGTTCTCTTCCCCCATAGTGCCCTTCATATAATAGACTCATGATATTTTCCGAATGGAAATTTAAATTCTAGCTCTATTTCCATTTCCAACGCAATGTGTTATCCTGAATAAGTCAGTCAGTCTTGGTTTCTTTTTTTGTCTTTTGTCTCCAGTGAAATAGGGAAACTGATGGATCTTTATGTGTATTGTAGGGCTGAAATGAGGATAAAATAATTTTTTAAATGTACTGTCAATCATATATTTGATTTGTGAGATCTCATACCCTCGTGCATTAGTAGCACTTTGAAAAAACTAATCAAGATGGAATGGGTTATCAAGTAAATTTGTATTTGACCATATTTCACAGTAATATTTTGGCACACTGGTGCTAAAAGGTTCATATTTCACTAAGAAATATATAATATTATTGAATGGGCTTCCCAGGTGGCTCAAGTGCTACAGAATATGCTTGCATGCAGTATTATTTAATACATAATTTTCAATCTAAAATTTCGTGAGCAGTTAGCAAACGGATTCTAATCAGTTTGTGTTCTTAAATTCAGATTCAGTGATTAGATTTAAAACTACTGTTACCTGATGAAGCAGAGCCTGAATTGTTTTTAGTATGATGCCTTCCAGTGACTGATTTTGAGATTTCAGGATCAAGGATTTTCCCAGTTTACAACATACCAGCGGGTAGATTGTTTTTCATTAAATGAAATGCTTTGAGGACGATCTTGTTTGTAACTAAAGAGGTGTATTTCTCTATCTTGCTCTTGTACTTGGACCACTTGGGCCACTTTAGCCTTTTGAATGTACAATAAAGATGTAGTATTTCTTCTGCTTTTCCACTCTCCAAATTTATATGTTAACATGTCATATCCTGACAGTACCTCCTGCTAATTATCTAATTGGTATGTTTTGGGGGAAAAAAAAAGATGTGTCTCAGAGTCCTGTATATTTGTACTGTCATTCTAATTTTGTTTGAAATTTGAGAAGTTTCATATATGCAAAATGAAATTTTGGAGAAGAGACTTTAGTAAACATAACCACTTTGCTGTCTCTGAGGAGGTCTGCATTTAAGTATTTGGGGATTATTAATTTCTAGGAAAACTCTACATCATTATTTGTATGCTTCTGTCATTAAGGATCTCATAACTTTGGCTTGGTTAGTATTTACTGAATGTTCCTATTACACTAGGAGTTTTTTCACTATACTGAAATATTTCTACTGTCCACAAACTAAATACCGTAGGATAGAATATATTTTACTTTTGAGTAATGATCTTATTTCTAATATTCTTGTAAATTACATATATGCTAATACCTTAGCTTCTGTTTGTTATTACCATCACTGCCACCCTAATAGCTATTCATCATTTAAGATGTGGATCACCTCCTCTGGAAACGTTCCCCGCGATTTCCAGGCAGAAATATGATCCCTTCTTTTATATTGGAAGAGAGGTTTTTAAATGTAACTTTATCACAGTTCTTTTAGTTTATATGTCTTTCTCTCAACTAAGCTATGAATTCCAAGGCAGCTAGTGACATATCTTACTCATGTTTGCATGTCCTGTATAGACCTTAGGTTATGGCAGATATCTCAGTGGGTATTTATTTTCTTGAACATATATTACTTATAGACATTGTTATCTGACATCTGTAAATGGGATGGTTTGAGAAGACTTATACTTACTGTACTTGCAGTAAGATTATGCATAAGAGGGTCAATATATCATATACAAGGACTTAAAATTTTTGGAGGAAAAGCATTGTATTTTGCTAAGCACCAAGAGGATTGTATGTCTGAGCTAAGCAACCAAGGGATCTGTTGCTTTCAATGTAATATTTTCTGAGCCCTTTGTCTAGGTGATCCATTCCACATTTTCTTTATGAGAGACATGCCATATTTTATGAGATACAGTGAAGTTAGTGGAGAGTGTCCAGAAAAACATAATGAGTGTCATGTTTGGTATAAATCTCAGGTCCAAGCCTGTCTACAATGTTTCTAGATATTTTATGTCAATGGAATAATTGACTTGAGAACCAAAGTATATACTGAGTGGGTAGAGGAAATAGTACACCAGATGGACATCACTTCATTTTTTCATTTTAGTAACTGGCAAGGATTGGATGAGTCTGGCCAGTAGAATAAATGAAATGAGATTACAAAACAGAATTTTATTAATTTCAAATGGAATTAAATATGATGAGCATCTTATAGGTAGCCATTTGCTTGATTCAAATCATTTAGGCTAAGCACATAGAAAATAACACTGTGGTGATTTAACCCATTTTTAAATTTTATTTTAGACACACTCTGGAGATAGAGAAACTTAGTAAAATATTGTACTGGCATTGAAAGTTTTAGTTTTAAGTATTAGTTTAGGAGAAAGGGACAAGTGAATGGGAAATAGTCTTAAATCTTATAATAGAAGTCTAGAGGAGATAAAAATAGTAGATTATCTGTTTAAACTTTGAAAACTTTGTATAATGTCAGTTTCTACAAAAGACTATTTATTAAGAAGTGAGAAGGAAAACTGGTATTTTTAAAGTTAGTTTGTTATTGTTCTTTAATGTATAATACCTCTTGGGGCTCATTGATAATTTTTTTAAATTATTGCTACCATTAAAGTTGTTGTTCATCCAAAGGCTGCTGGCTGTGTCTACACAGTGAGCAAATGTAGTCGGTATAGACTTCCTGCATCAGTAGAGTCTGGCAATGCAGTCAAGGCAGTGGTAGGTAGGATTACAAAAGTAATGAGTGACCACACAGTGGGAATTCAGGAAGAAGAAGGTACCTTGATAATACCAAACAAAGCGTCAGTGGTTAATACGGCATTGCTTTCCCACCTCCTGAAAAAAATCAAGATTTGTTGTTGTTTTGCTTTGTAAATACTGGAAGAGCTTGATCCTATATACCAAGTTTAGAAGACTAGCCTTGGAAACCAATATTGTGTTTTCTCTTTCCCCTTCAGGACAAAGTATGTTCCGTTTGGGACCGCCTCAACCACCTTACCAGGCAGCACCAGGTCTTCATATACTCTCAGTTTCCCTTCTACTGTGGAAAAGATCTTTCCTTGAATGTTCATATTTTCACCTTGAGAAGGCAATATATGTGTCTAGGAGGGGTTAAGCAGCTGTTAATAAATGTGACGTAGGAGAAGAGTGGTTTGTGGGAGTTTTACTATATATACACATATATAATATTTTCCAGTCTGGTTTCAGACCCCGGCATGGCTTGGAGACAGCGTTGGTGTGTATGAAGGATCTTCCTCGAATGAAGGATTTGGGACAACTTTCCATGATGATTATATTAGAGCCTCAGCTGCTTTCGTGTTGGTCATGAGGTGATGCTGAACCGAATGCTTGAACTAGCAGGAGTGGCTGGGATTGCATTGGAGTGGTTCCGTTCATTCCTTCCGGGTAGGTACCAGATAGTGATGTTGGGTGAAAACGGACATCGAGGGTCCCCCGTATGGAGCCCCGTCGTTGTCGCTCATTCCCCGGTTCACGTTTAGTGGGTTTGAGGAGACAACTGGCCACTGGAGGCCAGGCAGTGATTTGAATGACTGTGAAGAAGGTTATGAGGGTGGTTCCCAGTTTGGTGTCGCTTACCTCCATTCTCTCTGTTTTGTCTCTGTGACAGTGAAGACTAGAATCGAAACTGAGAAAGCGTGACTTGTTGGAAAGAGAAAATTTGGGAGGCCCCGTTGTGCTTTCTGGTTTCTCTGTCTGAATTACAGTTTGTGTAAACTGTGGCCATATTTTGACTCCAAACTCATCTACACACAAAAATCCCATTGTAACATTAGCTAGAACTATTTTATTTTCCTTTCTGGTATATATCTGGAGCCTTCTTCCCTGTGAACACTGACTGCATCTCCATGACCCTTCTTGCTGAAGTTGTAGTCTACTTGTTCACTCTTTCGCTTGGGGCTCTTTCAAGCAGTCTGCCTACATTAATAAATATTGTTGCGGGTGATGGCTGACTTTTCCCAGTGAATGTTTTGCTTTACCTTCTCTGAGAGCACTTCGTTTTTCTAGCCCTGTTTTACTAAGAATCAAATTGGGTTGTACTTTTTAATAAATACTGCCTCTCCTCATTAAACCGCTCGGGCATTTTGTTTTTAGAGAGAATATACTAGAGTTTCTTCAATTTTGAATATGTTCTTTAGAAATGTGGTGTTCCCTCTCGGCTGCTATTTATTTATGTAATATTCCAGTTATTTTCCTTTATGGTCATGAAAAGCTTGCTGAGTGTTGAACATGCATGAAGTTTATTAGGTCTAAGAGTAGAATACAGGTAAAGAACAGAAAAGAAAAAACACGGATGCATGTGTCTGTTAATATCATTAGAACTGTCTGTTGATTGTCATTTTGGCTAAAGGGCAATAAACAAACTTTTATGCAGTAACCGGTCAGTGTTAGGTATGGAGCCAGGCAGTTTCTATCTTTTAGTTTATTTAATCCACACAGTAACTTTGAGAAGTTGAGTGTTATTTCTTCATTTTACAAATGAGGAAATTGATGCTGAGAGAAGTTAGATATCTTCCCTAACTTCACACAGTTCTAAGTGGAAGCTCTGGTATTTGAGCCTGGATTTGGCTGTCTTGAAATCTCAATCTTTTTATCACAGTCAAGTGTTAAGTCACAGGCAAATGTTAGACTCGAAGAAGGGGTCCTGAAGGAAAATGAAAAAGAAGAAAAAGAATGCCTATTACATCAAACCAAGGAGGAAATGGGAGACCTAGGAATGCACTAGCATAGCATTTATTTTGAATATTTCCCGAGTTTTCTTAAAGCTCACTTTAAAAAGTCATGTGACAAAAGGAGCAATTATACGATTATCAAATATTTACCATTTACAGGATGGAGAGGTTTAGAATTTCAAATTTTATCTCTTTGGACATTTTTTCATTCTCTGTTTAGAAATAGAAATAATGATACCCCACTTTGGACTCTAGGAAATAGACGAGTCCGTGCATGGAAGCCAATCAGGTAGTTAGTACTTATCTGGGGAGAGACAGCAGTTGAAAACTAGTACCAGGTGTTTACTGTTTATAAAAGTTTATTTTTTCCTTTTAATGTGTTTGTGAGTTTTTCTGTGTGGAACCTCAGCTTCCTGTTGCCTTTCATGTATATCATCGTGCTTATACATGACTGAAGATGTGGTGATTGTGTTTTGCTTAAATAGTAATATATGTGGATTTCACTAAATACTTACATCTTTGGATGAAGTTTAGATCAATATTATTAGTTTTCCTTTTTCTATTGGTAGATAGATGTCTCCCACCATCCCAACAGATTTATTTTAGGCATAGCCAGAGAGAATGTTGTTTCTGTGCTTATAAACTAACATTTGGCAATAGAAAGGCACTATATTATATATTAAGTTGTTACTGTTATCCTAGCATGATATGCTTTTATTAATTATGTTAATGGTACCTTAGAAAACACCCCACTTTCCCAAAGAGGTAAAGCTCTTTAACTGTAATGATTTTCAACTTCAATGCTGTGCTTTATCTACCAGCAGCTCATGAAGTAATGGTCATAATTGAATTCAACATCTTAAGATTTCCTGACTTAGCTTAAGTGAAATATTGATTTCATGAAATTAGGTGGCAGGTGCATCGAAGAACTATTTCCTGGAAGTTTTAAGTGGGTATTTAAAGCCTCAAGAATATTAATTCAGACTAAATGAGTGGTTTGGCGTTGTACTTACTTAAATAAGACATTTGCCAAATGGCCAGAAGCCATCATATCCAAAATTTTATTTTTTAAAAAACACTGAGGAATGAAGGCAGAAGACTATTTATTGTTACAAAAATATATATAGTTCTCTATAATTTTCATAACTATTTAGTTACCATTTAGTCATTTAAACAGGGCTTCAGGTTTAAAATAGTTTTTCTTGAATTGGCTCGTGAATTCTTTTCCTTTCCACCCCACCCAGTTGTATTTACATATTGTTCTCTCATTTTGTTGCTGGGGTTATTGTCTGGAGAGTCTCTGTGTGCCTAGATGGGACATTGATATTACTATAAAATAATGTACAGGAAATCTTGTTTTGTCTAAAGATGCATTTCTTCCCCTGGGTCATCAAAATGCGCATTTTTCCTAAGAAAGATGTTTATTTCCATAAAACAGAGGTAATACATATATAACATATTAGTAGCATTACTTTTGGAATTTATTAATATGTATGTGAGTATAATTTTATAGTTTTCAACAAACATTAGTCTGAAACAGTATTATTTATTCTCTTTTTACATTTGCATTAATCCTAGCCATTGCTACTTTTATTTTACTCTTTTTCTCTGTTCGGGAGAGATTTAATTTGGGTTGCTTTTCTGCAGTCCCTACTCCCAGCTATGTCTCTCATGAATCATATTTCCCAGAGGGTGAAATTAAAACAAGAACTAGGTGTATTAAATTTCTTTTAGGCCTACTGCCAGATTCTCAGATGTATTTTTAGGTGTTGAATATTAAGTTTGGGGAAGGGAAAGATGCTTATATTCACTGATCTTGCTATTTTTCCTTTCTCAAGTTTGTTTTTATTTTATAATTCTCTCTGAATTTTGTGGATGTATTTCATGCTATCTGAAGTCATTATGGTGTTTGAATTTGATAACACTTGTATTTTTATAGCAGAAAGCTAAATTTATTAAATATCTTTTTATGGGAATACTTTTAATCAAACCAGACAACTGCCACTGAACAAATTGCCTTGAGAATGCAACTGGTCAAATAAAGAAGAGGGGGAGGAAGGAAGGGAGAAGAAAATGAAATTAAATTGACATTTGTCCTGTGGTATGATTGCCAGTCTTAACAGTAGTGGTTGGTGTAGTTATTTTTAGACATTTCCTTTATCAAACATTTAAAGGTAAAATTTTTCCCATAGCCAGCAAAACTCTGAGTTGAGCTCTTTTGACATTCTGCTGATCAAGGATTTTCCCATGAGTAGTACCAGAGTCTTCTGCAGAGAAGGGGTAGGAGAATGAATCAGAAATGAAGTAATGGACAAGGAAATGTTTATACACTGTAAAAGTGTTTATGGAACATGTAACGTGTTAGTTATGTTTTATATTGAGGAAGAAACAGACATGATCAAAAATTTAAACGTGAAAAGTCATACCACTGGAAAAACAGAAAAATTCAGATTTAACATTTGAATTCACCTTTGAGACAGAAGAGGCTTCCCAGGTGATGCTAGTGGTAAAGAACCCACCTGACAATGCAGGAGATATAAGAGATGTGGGTTCGATCCCTGGATCAGGAACATCCCCTGGAGGAGGGCATGGCAACCCACTCCAGTATTCTTGCCTGGACAGTCTTGCAGACAGAGGAGCTTGGCAGGCTACGGTCCATGGGGTTGCAGAATCGGACATAACTGAAGTGACTTAGCACTTCACACATTGAAAGGGGAATGACTCTCTTCACAGAGGCTTTACAATAAACAGAGGAAAAGATGAATGTATGTGACTACATAAAATTTTATGTGGTTGTATATTAAAAAAACGTGACAATGGAGAAAATATATTTAGTTAATATTTCTAGTTAATATAAGCTAGAGGTATTAAAGAGATTATGAAAACAAAAGAGGTATTGACCTTAGAACTTTGTGGTCAGAGGTCATGAACAGAGGAACCAGGGAATAAACAAATATGTAGATAAGATTTGATCTTCCTAGTAATCATAGAAATGCAAGGTAAAGTAGCCACTGGAGATTGTCTTTTGGTTTACCTAATAAATTAATCAGTACAAGCATTTCGCCCTGACTCCAAATGATGCTTTCTGCTTTCTCACTCCTGGTGAGAGTATAGACTAAAACAACTCATTTGAAAAGCCAGTTGGCATTATTTGCAAAAGGTCATTAGATAACATATATCTCCTGAAATAATAATGCCACTTATGCAAGCCTACCTTAAAATATTCTTGAATGTAAGGGAAAAAAAGTGTCATATACACTAAAATATTCAGATCAGTTCTATTTCAATTACAAATGAAGAACATAATTTAAACACTCACCAGTAATATCAGTTATTCGCAAACTTGACTATGCAGTAAAATCATTTAGAAAAACATAAAAGAGGGTGCCAGTGCTTTGGCTCTACCCAGAGATGTTTATTTAAGATGTTTGGAATTGCCTCAAAATTTACTTTTAAAAGATTGCCCTAAAAATTTTAATGCACGACTAGATTGAAAACCACTGGCTTGACACACGATGATAGAATATTTCTAACCACTTGATATATTTATTATGGCTGTGTAGTAGTATGGACAGGGTATAATATAAAATAAAATGTGGTGATTGAACATTTAGGTAAATCATATCTTTAAAATATAAACCACTAGTAGAAAGTTTGTAAAATGCTCAGAATTGTTATAAGGAGTTGAGATATTTTTTAGTGATTTTTTTCATCTTTTTTTCAGTTGACAGATATTTTAGTAATGTTCTTATATTACTTTTTAAAAGAAAAAAGCATATTTAAAAGAAAAGTCCCTGCTGGTGAGATCCTCTAGATAATTTCCTACTTTGATTACAGAGATTTGTTCTGACTTCTAAAATAATCATATCCTTAAGTTAGAGTTACATTTCATATTATTATAATGAAATTCCTCATAGGATTCTTTTTTTCCTTTTTTTCATCTCAGAAATATCTTCTCATGTAGTTTTCTGACTTAGGAATGTAATAAGCTCAAGTCAGTCATTTTTCTCTTATCACTCCACATCTGTGCCTTTCAATTTTCACCTTTCCAAATACCATCTATAAGTGATGGTTCCCCAGTGTTTGTCTCTAACCCAGCATTAACTCTGTGATATGTGTGTGTATCTGAAATTTGTATGCATGCATACCTTTAAGTTAGTGAGTCCAGAACTAAATTTACCATATTTTGCCTCAAACCATCTCTTTTATGTTACCAATTTTAATTAATAACACCACTGTTTACCTCCAGCCCCTGAAGCAATTCAAACCCGCTTCTACTACCTCATCATAGACAGCTAGTCCGTTTCTGTGTTCTCCTGATTTTTGTCCCCCACATTTCTTCTCAGGTATCTCTTTTTAGTTTTTTACTTTTTATTTTGATGGGGTGTAGCCGATTAACAAACAATGTTGTGATAGTTTCAGGTAAACATTGAAGGGACTCAGCCATAAATATACATGTATCCATTCTCCCCCCAAACTCCCCACCCATCCAGGCTGGCACATAACATTTAGCGAGTTCCCTGTGCTATATAGTAGGTCCTTGTTGGTTATCCATTTTATATACAGCAGTGTGTAGATGTCCATCCCAAACTCCCTAACTATCCCTTCCTCCCATTCTTCTCAGCAACCGTAAGTTTGTTCTCTTCTCATGTATTTCTTGAGTCTTTCTCTACATCCCTTCCTTGTCATCATCGCTTTGATGAAGCTCAGGTTATTGTCCCTGCAGTCAAGGACGGCAGGCTCCTAACTGATGTGTCTTCTTGTAGAAGTGTCTCATTCTGTATCTGTCCTCATATGTATAGCAGGACAAGGGCATTTCCTTCCTGAAAGTCCCTTGGGGCGCTCCATCATGTCCTGCATGGAGTCTGAACTCCTCACCATAGTTCAAACTGAGGTATAAACATCATGCATGGGCTTCCCTGATAGCTCAGCTGATACAGAATCCATCTACAGTGCAGGAGATCCCGGTTCGATTCTTGGGTCAGGAAGATCCCCTGGAGAAGGGATAGGCTACCCCCTCTAATATTCTTGGGTTTCCCACGTGGCTCAGTCAGTAAAGAATCTGCCTGCAATGCAAGAGATCTGGGTTCAATCTCTGGTTTGGGAAGATCCCCTGGAGGAGGGCATGGCAACCTACTCCAGTATTCTTGCCTGGAGAATCCCCAAGGATAGGAGATCCTGGAAAGCTACAGTCCATGGGGTCACAAAGAGTCGGACATGACTGAGCACTTAAGCACACATAAGTGTCATGTAGCTGGTATGGTATATACCTTGCCTTTCAATCTGATCCCAGCCCTGTTCTCCCTCCCACTCGCTGGTTGGAAATACCAAATAATTCTGTTTCTGCAGACATGTTCAGTTCTTTCCCTATGTGCCTCCTGCTTGCTGCTCTCTACCTGGAATGACCGCTTTACCTCCATTTGATTAGATTAGCAAAAATGTAAAGATCCATATTGTCTACCCTTGACTCAGGTGGGGAAAGTAGTTACTCTCAGAGAAGATAATTTGGAGATAGCCATCAACATTTTTTAAAATGTTTTTTTGATATAGTAGTTCTACTGTTTGGAATCTATTCTAGAGGAATAGTTATATTATACCTACTGTCTTAGTCTGTTCAAGCTGGTATAATTCCCTGGTGGCTCAGATGGTGAAGAATCTGCCTGCCAGGCCAGAGACCCAGGTTTGATCCCTGGGATGGGACCATCCCCTAGAGAAGAGAATGGCTACCTACTGCAATGTTCTTGCCTGGGAAATCCCATGGATAGTCTCTTTCATAACAGCACTGATACCATGGGTGATGGCTCCATCTTCGTGATATGATCACTTCCCAAAGGCCCCAGCTTCAAGTAGCATCACATTGGGGATTAGGTTTCAACATTTGAATCTGGAGAGAACACAAGCGTTCAATCTATAGCACATATACAAGGAGACGTATATATTGGTTCTTCATTGCAGGACCAATGAGTTTTAATGAGTAAAATCAGATGCAAGCTACATGTTAAATAATAAAGAAGTTTAAAAATTACAGTACAGCTTATCTACTCTATAGGACAGTGGGAACATTGCATGATTATTAAGAGCATTTAATAGTCTGTGCAACATTAAGAACAAAAAATATATTCTATAGGAAACTTTATCATTAAGGTTATTAAGTAAAAAAGCGTGAATCTACTGGTATGCAATAACAGCTCTTACTTCTGTTGAAAATAAATTTAAAATACAAAAGCATAGAGTTGAATCTATACATATATCTGAATAAAAATAGGAAAAGCTCTGGGAGAAAAAAAACATGGTACATCATTAATAGTCATTATTTCAGAAGCAATGGTGTCATTGGGAGAAGTTGGTAATGACATTACTTTTTACTCTGTATAATTACCTTTACACTTCCATATAATTTCCGTGTATATATGGATTTACATGTGGAAAATGTTTAAACCTTAATATAAGCTGAAATAGAAAGATCTAATAGAATTGGACAGAAGATAAACTGTGGGTTAAAGAACAAAATTATCAATAGTCTTTATTTTTTCTGTTCTGAAAATTTTTGAAAATATAGCAAAATATTGTAGACCAACAAGCACCAGCTGGAATTAACAGTTGTAGACATATTGTCATATTTGCTTTGGATTTCTTTTAAATAAAGTCTGACAGAAAAAGCTGGAGTTCCTTTTATTTCCTTTTTTACTCAGAGTTAATCATTGTTATATGTTTGCTGTATACCATTGTGGCTCAGAATTTTATAATTTCACTGTGTATATATAGATTAAGTGTATCTATGTCTATAGTTATTATGTTCTGGTGAACATTTAATTTACTGACAGTTTTTTTTACCTCCTAAAAAATAAGGACTGTGAATGTGAGTTGAGTTTTTCTAGGGACTATACCAAAAAGTGGAATTGCTGATCTATAAAGCATGCACACCTGGTTTTTTTTTTTGTTTGTTTGTTTTTTCCCCCTGTAGATATTGCCAGATGTTTTTCAAACTGGCTGTGTCAGTTTATATTCTCACTAGAGTATTTCATAGTTCCTATTTCTGGACGTCCTCAGCCAATTTCTGGTACTGCCATGCTTGAAATTTTGTTCTGTAGATTATGAAATGTAAAGCTTATCACCAGTCCCTGAATGTTTTCTGAGCATCTGAGTCTGACAGGGCCCTTATGAGGGGGACACAAAGAGTCTTGATGAAGCCAGCGTCCTATGGCGCTTATTGCCTTTGAGCCATGAGGTATTAGATAGCCCAGAACTAAATGCTACAGTCACAGGATAGGCTGTGATGCCTACAGAAGTTCAGAAACCATTACTACAGACCAGAGAGTTGATTAGAAGTTTTTAGGAGGTGAAGGGGAGCCTTCTTTGACAAATAAGTAGGAAGAGAGGCGAAGAGACAGGTGGCATGGCTAGAATGAACAACATACTAATTGTCCAACCATTTGTAATTGCCCTTGAAGCCTTAACCAGTAGAACTTTCATTTTAAAGCTATTTAAAAATCATCACATACTTTTAAAAATACTTATTGAATTTTAATTGATTGATGATTGGTTAACAGTATTGGTTTGGTTTCTGTCATACATCAACATGAATTAACCATAGATGTATATACGTCCCCTCCCTTTTGAGTCTCCCTACTACCTCTCACCCGTTCCCAACCCTCTAGGTCACTACAGAGCCCAGTGTGTGTTCCCTGAGTCATCCAGCAAGCTGCCATTGGCCGTATATTTACATATGTTAGTGTCTGTGCATCCATGCAGGCTTCCCTTGTGGCTCAGCTGGTAAAGGATGCACGTGCCATGCAGGAGACCCCAGTTCAGTTCCTGGGTTGGGAAGATCTGCTAGAGAAGGGAGAGGCTACTCACTCTAGTATTCTTGGGCTTCCCTTGTGGCTCAGCTGGTTAAGAATCCACCTGCAATGCAGGAGACCTGGGTATGATCCCTGGCTTGGGAGGATCCCCTGGAGAAGGGAAAGGCTACCCACTCAAGTATTCTGGCCTGGAGAATTCCATGGACTGTATAGTTCATGGGGTTGCGAAGAGTTGGACACGACTATACGGCTTTCACTTTGCTGCATCCAGGCTGCTCTCCCCATTTATCTCACCCTCTACCTCTTCTCTCCCACCCTTGTCCATATGTCTGTTCTCTGTGTCCACGTCTCCATTGCTGCTCTGCAAACAGATTCGTCAGTACCATCCTTCTGGGTTCCATTATATATGTGTTAATATACTGTTGGTGTTTTTCTTTCTGACTTACTTCACTCTGTGTAATAGGCCCTAGGTTTATCCACCTCATTAGAACTGACTCAGATGCATCATCATCACCTATTTTAAACTCATCATTTTACAGAGGAACACATTGAGGCTTAGAAAAATGAGGTCAGCCTCTCAGTTAGCCAAGTGTCAACAATAAAATAAGCAGGGGATTTGTTGGGTTATTTAACGTGGACATCCAGTTGGTTGACCTTCAACATGACTAGAATAATGCAGGAATCCAAGTGATGCCATCGTTTCCCCCATGTTTTCTTCCTCTGTTTTGCTCTGCTTGACTGTGGTTAGTTTTGTTCTTGGTCGGCTCCCTCCTAGTCGAGGCGAAGGTAGTCACTAGTTAATATTTTTTTTGTCCCTTTATAGCTTATGTTTCTACTGAAAATAATGTATGCTCATTCCCTTTATTTCTATATGCTTCCCCAAAGATACTCAAACTTCTACCATCTGGCCAGATAGTTACCAAAGCTAGCCTTTCTGATGAAGTCAGGGCCATTTCAGGGATGGCTAAACTAAAGTAAGGAAACTTCCTAGGGGAAAGGAATGCAGAGTGTGCAAATGTAATATAATATGGCTACCACGTAGCCTGTGTGATATGTTGGCTGTTTGACACACGTGATTGTAGTCGGGAGTTTAAATAGACTATTATAGAGGCTATTCGGGATGTGGGTGTTATGTCCACAGATTCGTGATTGCAACAGTTTTTATAGCAGTGATTACGTTCATTTCAACGAACACCTTCTGAGTGCCTTGGGATTGCTTGTCAAATAATAAAGGATAGATAAATATGTGTCTGTCCCCCGTGGCATTCCCAAACTTGTTGGAAGTTGTAAGGGCAGGAGACTTAGACGTGTAAACGGTTGTCCTGACAGGAAACTGCAGGATATGCAGGGTGTTGAGCCTGCTGTACAGTGAGGTAGGCACCCTGGTATCACGGGAGATGTCACCGTACAGGTGGTAGCTAAGCGTTTTATTTTGAGTGATAAATGGAGCAAAGAGTGGGATGCGTTTCCAGGCAGGGGATGCTGGAGGAGCCAGAAAAGAGAGATGGGAAACTGCAGAGGCGCACGGTTTACTGAGTGGCATCAGATTAGAGGAGAGTAGTCTTGGGGTCGGGGAGTGATCTGAGAGCTGGGGAAGGTGGAGATGAAGGAGTCGCCCATCCTACCGTAGCGGATCCTCATGACTCTGAGCTTCCTTTGAAAGGGAGTGAGAAGTACTGATGGTAAAGAAGCAGTCAGTCAGTCTGGTGTATGTCAGAGCCTGAAGCCCGAGCAATGTTTTATTTGCTTTTGTTTTTTAAATAGGAACATGGCCCTGGCACCAGTGGGTAGATGGAATTGCAGCAGGCAGATACTGAAGGCAGGGGTAGGGCTAGGGTTTCTAAAACTGTCCTCTTGTGATGTAAAGATTGTTTGAATTAGGATGTGAGGAAGGAAAAAATGTAAATTGATAGATGAACTTTGTTGAGGCAGAATGATTCTAATAGTCTGAGAAATGCTTCATTTCTGGGTGATGAAGAGGAAGACCATACTCACTGAGTGAGAGTCAGGAGGAAGCTCTGTGCTGGGAGACATGAGTATGATGATTTTCATTTCGGATAATACAATATTGCAGATATATAGTATTTTCATTTATATATGGATACTGTTTGTAAATTTTTCAGTGCTGTTTAAAGTACCCGGATGCTTTTCAATTTTGTAAGTCTACACAGGGAAGAATAATCACACTCTGTTATTTTTTCACAGAGAAACAACTATTTTATATACCTTTCAAATAATTTTTAAGCGTCTTGCTAATAAAATTAAACGTTCCTGGGAATATGACCGCTAGGTACTGTTTCCTCATAACCCTAACCATAAATATAGTTCAGCATTTCCTCAAGTATTTTTCTTGGCATACTATAATCAGAGATGTTGCTACATACTATTGTGGAGAAGATTTTTAAATTATATATGCTTAGGAAACAGTGAGTTAAGCAGGTTTCTGGAGTTATGTAAGATTTTTCAGAGATTTTAGTATACATTGTTAATGTATTTGCTGAGTTTGCAAGAGGAGAATGCATTTTTTTCTGAAACTCCTTGACAGTTTTTTTGAGCATCACTTGGAACTAACATCCCATAGCACACATTCAGAAATGCTATGGTATTGGCCACTACTAACACAATGAGAGAGTATGAATATAAGTAGCTACAAGTAGAATACAGAAATTAACATTTCGATATGAACGTGTTTTATTATACCAATTGTACTTGCAATGCTGTTCTTTAATATATGAAATCCATTGTTTTATTTTGGAAGATATGTGGTTTTTCTGGCTTAAGTGAAAATACTCTGTTTGAGACTACAGTTGTAGGGAAATAGTATAAAGTCCTGAAGAGCCATCAAAGACAATGGGTTGGCTGCCTCTGCAATGGAGTTGGTGATAGAATAAATCCACAAACAATTGCATCTCAAGTGCCTCCTTAGAATAAGTTAGGGATAACATCTAAATTCCAAATGATTTTCTTCATTTTGTGGCACATGCCTCAAGGCTCCTTTCTCCTGAATCCCTTGTCATTTCATATGTATTCAGAGAATTCAGTTCAGCCCAGCCTACATTTCTGTTCTGTGCAAAGCACTGTCAAGAGTGCAAATTTATTTCAAGATTAGCTTCACATATATAATGTGCTCAATAAATATTTATTCAACTAATGGATTGTGTTATTCTTTAATGATCTAGTTCTGCAAAGAGGCATCTCAATTATGGGTCTGAATTCTTAACCATATTCTCTCAAAGGTCTTTCTTCATTCGTTTTCATAGGGTAGCATTACCTGAACAACACAACCAACAATGTCATCTTCTGTAACCTGGTTCTTTCTTTATATTATTTGGAATTTACCCTAGGGGAGTCATTGTTATAGACAATATTAAGTGAAGATGAAGCCAACATCTTATTCTTTCCTGGCATCTGACTTTCCTTTGTGTGTTTCCCTCAAGTGTTACATATTCGCTTGTGGTATCCAAGGTTAGTTCAGTGGAAGAAACAACTCTATAGACGAAGAATTGGGGGTTGTCCAAAGAGCATGGGTGTTGGAATCAGAGTAGAATTTGGATTTAAAATGTATCACTTAGTTGTTATTTGATTATACTCTGAGTCTTAACCTCTCAGCCTTGGTTACATCTGTAAAACTAGGGATCCTGCTTATATTTTATGGGGACTGTAAGGAATATAAATAATAGTATGAAAGCCCAGTCACATTAGAGATGCTCAATAAATGGCATCTATAATAATAGATATTTTTAGCATCTTTTCTCTCTACTCAATAAGTTATTTTCAGCATTAATCACATGTGAAATGCTATGGGAAAGGAATGTATATACACTTGTATATCTTCAGTTATTTTTGCTAATGAAACAAAAATGAAATTAAACAAAATTTTACCTGAATCAATTCTTTAAACTACAGAATATATAATTTCTTTCCATTTGCTATCCTTTGTCTCTCTAGATGTTGGCTACTTTGAGGCATAGTAGTTATCATAATTGTTGTTGTTCAGTTGCTAAGTTGTGTCTGTTTCTTTGCGACATCATGGACTGCAGCATGCCAGGCTTCCCAGTCCTTGACTATCTCCTGAAGTTTGCTCAAACTCATGTCCATTGAGTTGATGATGCCATCCCACCATCTCATCCTGTCTCACCCCCTTCTCTTCTTGCCCTCAATGTTTCCCAGCATCAGGGTCTTTCCAGTGAGTCAGCTCTTCGCATCAGGTGGCCAAAGTATTGGAGCTTCAGCTTCAGCATCGTCATTCCAGTGAATATTCAGAGTTGATTTCCTTTCATAATAATTCATTATTATTATACATAGTAATAATTATAATTTTTAAACACATACAATATGCCAGACACAATTCTAGGTGTTTTATGTATTTCAACTCATTAAATCTTCAGAATAATGCCCTATGAAATAGTGACTTTTGTTATCCACATTTTGTAGTTGTGAAGCCTGAGACCCATAGAAATGAAGTCTAAAGTCATAGAGCTAGTAAATGGTCTAGCCTCAGCTGAACTCAGGCTAGCTGGCTCCAGAAGCCAGAGTCTTGTTCATTGTACTGCATTGCCTTTCCTAGTGTAGCAGTGTAATGTGGCTTGTCACGACATGCATGCAATTGCTGGTATCCAGCTATACATGGGCATAACCTTCCCTTAATGTCTATAGTCAAAGATAACTAGTTCACCTCGTATTTTACTTTGAGGTCTTTAAAAATTATAATTTAGATTATATGCTTTAGCTTACATTTTTATAGGACTATTTCTTAATTTTCCTTATAGATACTATTCTAAAATAATACTGAGCAAACTTTTGTCCTTGTATTGATGTTTTGAAATTCTTGTCTCCTAAAACAAAAGGTCTGTTTAGTGAATATGACCATAGGAATCACTGTAGTCTATCTAGTGGTAGCTTCGTTGTGTCCATAAAGTGGATAAAAGGTCTAAGTTCACATGCCTGTTTATATTCCCCAAAGAATATAATTTTACATTGTTCAAGCCAATCAGAGATGCGTGTTTAGGTTTGGAGTCTGAAACTTTTTCTCTAAATTTAAGAATCGTACAACATATGTCACTTGATAATTATTTTTTGCTTCAATATCCATACCTAGTAAAAGAGTACTTGGGACTATGTTTCCAATTTTACCCTACAGACACATTGAATAATGAAAAGCATGTAGGTATTCTTTATAAAGAAATATGCAAAATATCTTCCTTTTAAATGACTCTTCTCTTGAATTAATTGGTTGTTCCTGTTTATTTTTGTATGTTTATGTGAGGTTTGAAATCAGAGTAGAATTTAGATTTCAGCTGTATCTCTTAGCTAGTTGACTACAGTGAGATTCTTAACCGCAGTCTCAGTTACACCTGCAAAACTTGGAATCAAACTTATATTTTATAACTTTAATCTTTGTTATTTATCATGTCAGTGCCCATTAAAAAACTTTCACTAGTGATCAAAGAGGTACTATGAAATTTGAGATACTGTCCTCGTCATCCAAATCAAATTTCAGACTTTCTGTAGGTCCTTTTTTGGTCTAATATTCTGTATGCTGAGCTTCTTCAGATAATGTATATGTATATAGGACTCTAACTTTCAAGTTTTTTTTCCCATTATTTTCAAGGGTTCCAGACTAACAGTATTGTTTCTCAGAGTAAGAAGTTAGTTTGCATGTATACCCATGGCTGATTCATGTCAATGTATGGCAAAAACCACTACAATATTATAAAGTAATTAGCCTCCAATTAAAATAAATAAATTGAGTAAAAAAATAATGATGTACTCAATAAATGCTTAATATATTTGCCTTTCAAAAAAATAAAAAGAAGTTCGTTTGGCCTTGACTTTCTAGGATAGTTTTTAATCATCTAGGTTACTGATTTATCAACTGGTATAAACTGCGTGTATGTGTGGTTAGGACTTTTCCACATTCCATGGTAGAAATAACCTTTTCTTCTTTACTAGTAGTGACTTGCCCATTGAATATGTAAACACATGCATAAAGCCAAGGGTGCATTACTTGTTTTTCAATATTTTAAAAAACATTTTTGGGAAGTATAACATATATAAAATGAAATGACCAAATCCTAAGTAAACAATTTTCACATAATGAACACTAATATTCTGTATAAAGAACTGAAACATTACTTCCGTCTAAGAGGTCCACATAACTTCCTCTTAAAAATATATTCTTTAAAATTAAGATATTTTCTCTTGGCTCTCAACACTGAAAATACTGGAAGCATTATTAATTTATTTTAAAGAATGAATATAAAATTGGTTCAGTTAATTTGTATCAGCAGGACTTAGCACAATAACTGATGAATAATGCTGCTTAATAATCACTCCTTAAATCTGTTGAATTTTTAGACTTAACATTGTTTAGGATTACTTTTTTTGATGTTCCCCAAGTTACAAAGCAAGATTTAAAAATGTTTTCAGGAAATAGCTTCATCTGAAATTTTTATGAAGAGATGCTTAGCAAATAAAGTAGCTTAAGATTTGGATTACTTAATTATTGCCTTGTAAAGCATTATTAATTTTCTATGGAAAGGAATGATGTTTTTTTTTGTCGTATCTAAATATCCTTCCAATTGCATTCCCTAGGTATTTTCTCTGATTTTTAAAATTATTAAAATCGACAGGCCATCCATTCTCTTCACCAAGTGTGCACTATTAGTAAAATTTTATATGTTCTGTCAACAATTTGATGTGATAAAGCAACGGTTTTTCTGTAGTTCACACAGCACTGGGGCTCTGCAAAGCATCTCTGGGGGTTCTTTGATGTCTAGACAGTTTAAATTATGCCTGCTCCCCTGCCTCCAAATTTCACCCCGTTCTGCTTCAGGGGTTGTGGGAAATGAAAACAAGCCAGAAGGGTTCCACAGCCCTACAGCCTAGGGAGGAAGACAAACAAATAGAAGAAGCTGTATATCTACCCTGGCAGGTGTATAGGGAAGGCCCGGTTACAGGGCACGGCAGAAAGAAAGGAAGTGGGGGCAAATAGTGTCCTGATGGTTTATTTCTGATTATATTCCCAATGTGGAGCTGTCAATATATGAGCATTGTGGAGAAAATGAAAACATTGTGGAAGTGTAGGGAAGAAAGTGGAATTTACCTTTTACTCCAGTCCTCCAGAGTTTACAGCCAAATCTAAGAGTTTGGTGTGTTTCTTGTATGCTGTCTTATTTATTGAAATAGTGAGACGTAGAATTGCATTTTAAGCTGGAAAACTAACTTTTTTTCCCTTTTTTCTTTGTTTTCTCTTTTTATAAATTGGGATATCGCAATTCTTCCAATTCATCCTTTTAGAAAGTAAGTAACTTTTGAAATTTTAGAGATTTTTGAATTAAAATGTTGATGTGTTATTATTTCATATACAATATACACAGACACATAGTCTATTCCAGGATTTTTGCTTTTAGATTGTGACTTAGGCAATTAACTCACATTGTGAGCAAGTATTTTTAATTTAAAACTAAGGAATATTACATAGAAGATGTCTATGCTCTCTAAGAATACAGACTTTTAACACATATTTGCCTCATCTTTTTTCATACCCACAATAAGACATTGTGTTTTTTTAATATATACAGATATATAAATATATATTTATATATTTCTTAAAGCTGGCCTAGGTATACTTGCTGAATCTTTTTTTTTCTGAATATTAAAATAATAGAAATACATCAATGAGACTTTTATTTGTTCTTGTTCAGTGGCAGTTACTTAGGACATTCCCTTTTTCAGGGAAAGCAGTCCATAATTTCTAGACTCTGTGGAAATGTTGAAGATGATAGCAATAAGTAAAGGGTATGAAAGATTTTTAAAATTCACTTTCCTATGTATATGCAGTGGGTGAAAGTTACTTCCCAGTAAGTACTTCATCTTTCAGTGCTAAAGTTTTGAAGTTTTTAAATGAATGGGCCATTTAATTTGATTTTTTTCTATGAAGAAATGCAATTGATATGTTTAAAACTAAGTGACTAATCAGCCTGAGTAGTAAAGTTTACATTTGATTGCAAAATATTTTTAATTCTTCTGAAGTGCAAATGTATAGCTTTAAAATAAAGCAGATTTCCTGTTTGTTTTGGGGAAAATTACAGTAGTCTTTGAGACTTTTCGATATCTGTGTCATGTGATTGTAAATTATATGTTGTTAACATATTTCCCCAGTAAATCTTGAATTTATTGAGTTATTAAACAATATAATTTAATAATATATTCATATTCAACAGAACTTATTATTTATATGAAACTGGGTATTATCACTTATATTTGAAGCAGGCATAGCATTAAACCGCTATTTATTAGTCATTTTGTCTTCCACAATTATCTTTGGTTTACTGTACCTTAGAAAGAATATGTAAATTATAGTGATATTAAATTATGTCTGTTCAGTATCTTTTAGTTGTCTTTAAATCTGTATTCTCTAAAATGCTAAATCTGAGTTCTTGAAATTGTGTGTATTAGGACCTTAGCAAAGAAGAACAGGAAGAATGTGGGTGAGGTTTGAAAGGTGCACAATTAGTATTATTAAGTTTTATATTTTAAAACCAGCTACATTGTTTCATTTATATGTATAGGGTTCTATTTTACTTGTAGTGCTAGCATTTTCTTGCCAGGTCCCTACAGAAAAATCTGTGTTTCTGACAGTTTCGCCAAATTAAAGCTCCACAAATCTGGTATAATAATTCCCAGCTTCAAATTGTCTGTGCTTTTTCTGATGAGAATAATGATAAAAATATATATTTTACAGTGTTCAGTGTAACATGTATAGCCTTGTTTATCTGAAATTTATTCATGGACAGCTATTTCTGGGAGATGAATGTATTTTACTTTATAAGGAAGGCTTGGCCCACTTTACATATGCGCAGAACATCTTTTGTGAGGAAAAATAATGAAATGAGGTCCGTAGGCTTGTAGAAGCTTCGAGAGGAAAGCTTGTTGCAAAAACTCCCAGCGTTGTTTCCATGTGTACCTCGCTGTTCTGTGCTGTTCTATGACCAGGTTTATACTAGGGCTCTTGCTTCCTGTCAGACCAGATGGAATCATATTGATGTGTTGGCATAGAGAAACTGTTTCCTAAAATAATAAAGTGTTCTTATTAGAATACTTATAAACCTTTATGACCATGATGTGTATATATGCTGACTGGCTATTAAGTGTGTTGTGGCAACTCAGCAAATTTGGCTTTTTTCATTTTATTAATGAGTATTCGTAGTAAGTAAGAGATGGGACAGTCTTGGTTTTTAGAACACTTTTAGTTTAGTCACGTAAAAATATGTTTCTATCACAGAAATTCAAACTTTGAAACCTTGATATCCTAAAGGTTCTCTTGTCCAAGGATATCTTGGATTATATATCCAGAACCCTAACTAGGTGAATGAGATGGGGAGTAGGGTTTCTAATCTGTATTGATTCAACCAAATATTGATCTTATAGCATATTAGGAAGTAAAGTATATATGGAAACATAAGTAAATGCAAGTAACCGTTCTACCTCTAAATTCGGATATACAGAAATAACAGTTTACAAACAAAACACAAAAGAAGTTCTAAAGTTACCCCAGAAAATATATATGTATTGTACATTTCATAAACATCTTTTTAATTATATGAATACATTTCAATGATGTTTGTGCATATGTGTTTTTATATTTTAATCAATATTTAATAGTTTGATTCCTTTAAAAAAAATCTGTTTTCATAGTTCAGTCACTTCTTTACTGCAGAACATCATCATTAGCTGGGTAGGATTCCCAAACACATATTTTATTTGACAAATAAAGAGCTAAGGAAAGAATGTCACTGAAGAAGCACAGATATAGATTTTTATCTGGCCTTGTGAGAAGTGCAATCCCATGAGTAACTTAAATACTTGTAATTTTAAATCAGTTCTTCCCTGGTTTCTTATTATTCTTTTGTTGCTTTTCAACCTATAGGATGGAGCTGTCCTTGAACTTGGTTTATTTGATCATTCAAGTGCAACCATCAAGTTGTCTGTAATATTTAAAACCTGAGGCTTCATGGTATTATTTGCAAAATAACACCACATAAATGTTTGGGCTTTGGTTTCTTTGAAATACAGTGTTGGTTGCTTTATGAATAAAAGCATAATTTCAATTCAGGAGACTTTTTGCCTGAAGCCTATAAGACAGATGCATCTGATTAACTTTGGCAAAACTGGACTGGCCTGTTATTGTAATGTAGATGTTTTCGGGGTTGGGAGGATATTTTAAAAAGGCATGCAAGAGGGTCTTTTTTTTTTTTTCCCTAAGAGACTGAGAACGGTTTTGCCCCAGAAACTGCATCTCAGACTGCTTCATTTTTTGCACACTTTTATTTTCTAGTGGAACTTCTCCATTAGCCTGTCTGAATGCAATGCTTCACACTAACACGCGAATCGGGGATGGAACATTCTTCAAAATCCCTGGGAAGTCAGGCCTCTATGCTCTCAAAGTAAGTTGGACTGTTCTGCATATTATGTCTGTTATTACTATGTATCATGCCTTTATTCAGACATGTGAAGGTAAACAAAATTAGATTTGGGTGAGGGGTAGAATGACCCCTTTGCCTTTTAAATGTTTTCAGATGTCTTAAAAATGATTTTGTATTAAGAATAAACAATGACATTTTTCTTTAAAGAAAGCATATCTGTGGTTTCACTCTAACATATAGTAATGGAAAATGGTTGTGGCTTCCTTGAAATTCTTGGTTCTTAAAAATTTACATGGAGGAGTGCCATGGTTCATCAGCCAAAAGTTTTAAGATGATCACAGTGGCCAAAAAAAACTATTTGATTTGATGATTACACATTGATATACCGGCTTCACACCTGTATGTCTGTCTTTTGTAAAAATAAGAAATGTATCCATTCCTCTTGAAAATTTGCTGTTTTAAATGTTATTCAAATTTGAAAGAAACAGTGATCTCAAGGAAGTTTTTACTAATAAAAGCTTTTACTTGTATGAGAACAGAGAAATTAAAAGCTTCAGATAACCAAGTCTTAATGGTTTTAGTGTAATTTCCATTTACATCTGGAATGGAAATGCCACGTAAGATGCCAAATTCCAGAGGACAAAAGCTGATACAAATGGCTGCATAACTTAGAACATGCAAAATCAGTGTATTTTCTTGCAAATTAAAAAAAGTATCAGCTTTAGTAAATGATGAGTTACGTTTAAAATTCATTAATTTCCTTTGAGAAGTTTCTTCTGTTTTATTTTTAATGTTAAAAGTTATACCTGGCAAAATTGGGGATTCTTTCTCAGCTCTTAAGCATCAGGCTCTTGTTCTGTGTGTGTGTTTCAGAAAATAATACAAGTTAATCAAAAGACTTGTATTATTTATTATTTTTTGTAGCTACTTGGGGGTTAATTTATGATTACATCCAAGTTGTAAAGCCATTTTCCAAAATGAAGACGGTAGAATTGAGAAGAACAGAAACAACATATGGCAAAAAGAAACTTAGTCTTTTGTGTAGATTTTAAAGGTTATCTCCCCCCAAAATTAACTATGGCAGTGTGCTTTTCCCAGTAACCCACCCCCCTCCAAGGAGTGGTTTTAAATTAAAAAATAAATCAGTATTGCAATTTAAAATCACAAGTAACTTTGATAATTCCTTAGGGCTCTGGAAGTATTTTGAGTGTTTTCCGTTGCTGATACATCTCCATAAATCATTATTTTTAAAATAATATAGAAAGAGGAGTCATCATGCTCAGCCGATGGAACTTTGGATTTAGGCTGTGAGTCTGAATTGGATGGCTCAGAGATGGCGGAGGCCAATGCCAGTGGGGAAGGAAATGGAGGTAAGTGTGGCAGATTTCAAGATAGAAATCCTGTTCTCTGAAAGGTTATGTAGAGTTCCAATAACTTGCTAATTGAATTCCCTACCATTATTGATACAATTTTAAGTTTTTGCCACCGTTTATCATTAAACAATTCTGATTCTAAAGGTTAGCACCTAAGAAAAGTATCCAGTTGTTTGCTTTTTGTTTTATTTTGCTCTTTAACAGTATGGATTGCCCTGCATAGTACTCTTGAGTGTTATCATTGTATTTCTTGTGCAAGGTGAGAGGCTTACTGAGGTTTGCTGTGGTTTAATCCTTATGTGAGGCTTGAGACGGCTGATGTTTGGTTTCTGATTGTGCTGATTTTTTCTGTGAACCCAAGTAATTTTATAGGAACTTTGTTCCTAGGTTTGTCTTTAATAAATTAAGCTTAATGTTAACATTCCTCACAGTGAAACAGGGACCAAATGAGTTATATTCTTATGAAATGCTTTTGAAAAGTGAACAACCCTTCTGGAATTCTAAGGGGGCATTTTCCACTTGAATTCTGTCCATGTGGATTCATTTTTAACTTTCTCAAGACATTTGCATTATGATCTGTTGGTGTATGTAATTTCTGTACTGCAGTTTTGGCAAACCTTTGCTCCACAAAAACTGCTGTTCTTTTCTATTTTTTTAACCTAACTCACTGGTCCCCCAAGTGGACCCAGATCGTGATTTGAGAGGAAGACTGTGTCATTAATGTCTGTGTTGGTGGACTCATAGAAATCAGTAAATTACCATTAAATAAACAAACCTTAAAGGATCCTTGCAGAAACAACTTATTTCAGTAATAGCCCAAAGCCATTCATTTTATTAATGGTCGTAGGAGTCCCTTTGTATTCTGACTAGCCACTCCTGCCCTTTAAACTGGTGTCTTTCTGATAGTCCCCTAGAGGCTGATTTTGCTCCAGAGCCATCTGACCTGTAGCCAAGGTGCTGAGTTATTATAGGAAACACAGATTCTTGTCTTAGTAAAATGGCTGAAATCAGCTTTGTAGACTTTTTTTTTAAACCAACTTTCATTTAATTTGGTGTCCTTATTCCTCCTGTACCTTTTGAAAACCCCCCACCACTATTATGGTAGTGCTGTGAACTTTGGCAGGTCCTTGTGTATACAAAGAGAACAGAGCAGAGATGCATGACAATTTCTGGATTTCTGGAAGGGCTAGTGAATGGGGCACATCCTTCTCCTTCAGTGGCTGAATGGGAATCTTATTGGGTTCTCTTGCTGTACTGCATGCTTGCATGAACACTTGCATCCTTCCTCTCTCTCCACCTCCTTTCAGTTAATGTACATCAACATATATATTGAGTGTCTGCTATGTGCCGAGTACTGTTCTCAACATTATAGTTGTTGCAGTTAAAAAGAAGAACAGAAAAAGACCTCTCTTGGATTTTATATTGGTAGAGAGAGAGACAATAAGCAAGATAAATATGTGAAATTTACAGCTTATTTAGTGCTGTCAAGTGTTATGGGGCAAAATCAATTAAATAAGGAGATAAGAACAAGAGAGAGGTACATCTGAGAAAAGACCCATGGGAGTGAGGGAGCAGGCATTTGATGAGAGTTCTAGACAGAAGAAGCAGCAATTATAAAGGCCTTAAAACAGGAGAGTGCCTGGAATGTTCCAGAAACATTAGGTCAGTGTGGTTGGAGTCCAGAGTGAGCAAGGGAGAAGATAGTAAGATACAGTTTCAAGGAAGTTATGGAGTACCATGACACCGAACTTTGTTTTGAGTGAGATGTTAAGCCACTGCAGGGTTTTGAGCTAGAAGGACAATGATCTCAGGCCTTAGTAGGATCACTAAGTACAAAAAAACCATATATAAGAGAACAAGGACAAAAAGGGGGAGATGAGTTAGAAAGCTATTGGTGTAATCTAGATAAGAGATGATGGAGTTCAAATAACAGGAGTAGCAATGAAAGTGATGGAAAGTAATTGAATTCTAGGGTAGACCCAATAGGAACTGCTGAAATTAGGGTAGTTATGAGATAAAGAAAGGAGTTGGAGATGACTTCAGAGTTTTGAGTGTCAGCAAGTAGAACTATTTAACTTAGATGGAATACCTGCAAGAGCGTTTGGGGTGGGGGATGGTGACAGAGGAGCTCAATGTAGGGCATATTAAACATGATATTAATTTTCTGCATCCAAGTGAATATGTGAAATAACTGGACTTATCTGTCTTAGATTAATGGGAAAGACTTTGCTGGAAATACACACTTGAAAGTGGTCAGTTTATAGATGAGCTTTAAAGATAAGAAACTGGATGAAATCACCAAGAAATTGAAGGCACATAGAAAAGAGGAGAGGCTCAAAGACTGAGCTTAGAGTACTTGAAATTTAAGAGGTTGGAGAGATTATAGGAACCAGCAAATGAGACAGAGGATAAGTGGACAGACAACTTATGTTGTCTGTTCTGAAAACAAAATGAAGAAAGTGGGTCTGGGGAGGATGTAACTCAAACATGTCAATTGCTCTCTCTGTGTCAACTTACAATGAAGGCCGAGGGAAAAACATTGGATTTAGTTTTGTGAGGTTATTGACGATGACTGTTTTTATCATACAGTGAGACCACAAGCATGAATGGAGTGTGTTCAAGAGAATGGGAGAACAGAAATTGGGAGACCCCAAGTGCAGTCAGTTCTTTCAAGGTTTTTTGAGATAAAGGGAAGGAGTGAAATGGGGACATGGCTGTAAAAGAAAGTGGAAGAAAGGAAAATTTTCTGAATATGAGAGATAAATGTGAGAACAATCATGTACTGTTGGGAAGAAATGCAGTTGAAGAGGTTTCGATGAGGAACGTGTCCTGTTGCCATGTACTTGATTGGATGAGAGGGAAGGAGATCTGTGAAGCAGATGAAGAGATTGGCACTCTTCAGGAGTATTGACTAGTGCTGTAAGGAAGCAATAGGAAAAATGAGGCTGCTGGATAGAAATGAAGGTAGGTGAGTATATGGGGAGGGGCTGCACAAGTTCACTTCTTAATGCTCCATTTTTCTCCGTGAAATAGGAAATCAGTTCTTCAGCCCCAGGTGAAGATGGAGAGGTAGCTCCGTAAATCTAAGGAGAAGATAGAAAATGTTTGTCTTGGGTCTGACGTCATTAAGGACAGTTCTGAGACTGCTGATCCTGAATTTAATGTGAGAACAGCCAGCATGCTTGTGTATTTTTCTCTGGTCATATTGATGACCACTCTGTGGGTGCAGAGTAGACACAATGTTGAAATGGACCAGAGCTGGGGTTTTGCCAGGAGTGAATGATGAGGCCAGGGAGGGACGCAGGAGTTGAGGGTGCATGGCATGGAGCATCAAGATCCATCTCTGTGGAATTTAAGCTGGTTGTGGGGGTTGAGCAAAGGCACATTTGTGTGAGGAATGGCGTGAAGGCGGAGGTGCAGGTCTCCTTAGGGAGGAAGAATTGTTTGGTTTGGTGTTCAAGAGGAAATGAGTTGGAAGGGTAGGTGATGTAAGAGTGGAATATGTGAAATTGAGGTTGTAGTTGTTGTTAAGTTGCTAAATCATGTCTAACTCTTTGCTACCCCATGGTAGCCTGCCAAGCTCCTCTGTCCATGGGATTTCCGAGGCAAGAATGCTGGAGTGGGTTGCCATTTCCTTCTCCAAGGGATCTTCCCAACTCAGGGATCTAATCCCCATCTCCTGCATTGGCAGGCAGACTCTTTACCACTGAGCCACCAGGGAAGCCCCTAAACTTGAGGTTAGGGTGGATTATGGGAGGTGTGTCTGAGCTGAGAAGAAAGAGGGAGGGGAGGTTGAAGGCTGTTAGGAATGGCTAGGTAGTGTGGGCCCTCTTCAGAGTGTCCTGGACGAGGTGATCATCAGTGACTGAAATTGAGCAGCCCTTCCTTTGCCCAACTTCCTGTCATGGAGCAGGGTCAACATGGAGGAAATATGGCCTTTTCTTATCCGCACAAGGATGTTGTAAAGGCTGGTGGTAGCCCTGCCTTGAAATAGTAGAGAATCATCTGTGTGGATATTGAAACAGACAGTTATGATAGAACTAGCATTGAAAGGGTGTGATATTTAGGAGCTAAAATCTTCCAGAGATGAAAGGGAGTAACCCAGGAGTTGGTAGATAATTACAGTAAGGAGGAACGGTCTGTTGACGGGAGATACAATGCTGGAGGCGTTTAAGGAGCAGGAAGGAGCATGGAGGTCACATGTCCCGTTTTCAGGCCCAGCAATACAAGATGTGTGGGAAAGACACAGGCTGCTACCTGAGAAGGTTCCAGGGGAAGTAGTGTCCATGGGCGAGGGCCAGGTCAATCAGATTTTGCTGGTGACTAATCCCAACTTTCAGAAGAAAGAGTGGGAGGGTTTTAGTGGTTCTGAAGGGGTCCAGGGCAGGGTGAAAGCACTTAGGCAATAATTAAACCACAACAGGGATAAGCAAACTCCCCTAATTTGAAATGTGAATGAGTACTTCACCAGAGAGGGCATACCCACACATCTCCAGCTAATGGGACCAAAACTGGATTTCCTGGCCTCTCCTTTGAAGTTGTACTAATGAAATTGCTTTGAGAAATCACTGAAAGAATGGTAAATAGCTTATTTCCTTGAGTGTTCCTTGACTTGCCCACTTTTACATCTTATTGCAAACCACAATTGCTTCTTGTAGAACGAGTGTGTTCCCTATCTATATGAATACCATATACTTCTGTGTACAGTCCATTAACCCCAGGATAGATTTTCAAACCTCGATACTGAAAATATGTTGAGTGCTCACAACGCCTATCCTTTGTGAACTGTTTACATGTAGACTGATTAATGCTGACAGCACTCCTGTGAGAGTCAGACTTCCTAGGCTCCGTTGCTGTATTTTATTGAATTTTTCTATTTTTGATTTTTATTTTGTTTATTTATATTTTTAATTTTAATTTTTTTTTTTTACCAGCAAGGAAACAGACTTAGAGGTTCAGTGTTTCATTCAGGTGGCATGCTCAGGTTGATGTGAGTGACCCCAAAAGCCAGGCTCTGACCACTCTACGACCCTGCCTGGAACGTTGGGGAACACTCATAGCCCGGGAGTAACTGGTGCAGTTTAGCTTTGCAAAAGTTGTCCAACTCTGTTCTGCTGCTAAACTTGAGAATTTGACAAAGAGGAACCACCGGCTTATCCAAATGAAGGAGTGGGCTACCACATGATTTCTTACAAATCAGTAATAAATGCCATGAACCTGAACTGGTTTAGATGATTTCCTTACTTACTCTATTTCTAATAGGTGTTTGAACCAGCAGTTAGATTGGGTATAATTTCCACACTTCTTACAGCTGTACAAATACGCTTTGAAAATATAATTGGAGAGGGAAGGTGGGGAAGTGTGGGGTTGTAGGGGCCATGGGAGAGAGGGCAGGGGGAGAGGAGGGTCCCACCATCTGTTTTTTAAATCTTTATTCTCTTCTGCTTTCCCCATTCCTCCTTTGGGATATGAAAGAGTGAATAGTATTGAAGTGAATAATAACTATCAATTGGTAAGATACCCTTGTGACAGTCCTAAGACTAAGCCTCTGCTACCATAGAGTTATTTCAGATGAACAGAGATTAGCTGACATGTGTTACAGCACTAAAGGGAAACTCAGAAAAGTATTTGAAAAGAAAGTGCTTTACAAAAGCTGGTAACCGGAAAGAAGTCTTGCAGCTTGATTCCAGTGACATGTGGATCTGTAGGTAAAGATAATAACAGCAATGCTTTTGCTTTCTTCTTGCAGTCCATTGGCCAGCAAAACAGATTTGTTTTTAAACAATAGACATTTCCCCAAGTTATTTTGTTTTAAAGTCTGGTTGCATTTTTTTCTTTTTTTTTTACAGTATGGGAAAGGTAATATATTCTCAATTCTAGAATTGACAAGACACAGAACTAGAGCTGTGCATTAGGTTTCTTTGATTCCTAAACAGTTTTTCAAGTTACTAAGAATTAGAGACTCAAGAAAGTAAACTCTTCACATTTTACAGGCTTAGCTCGAGAGGTGAAAGAGTGATTTAGGAGAATCACTTGATATATATATCTTTGTTGACAACCCATGACCATTTATGTCTGTAGAAGTATAGATCTATGTCACCCAAAGAAAATATTTAGAATTTTGTGGACTATTTTAGTCTTAGATTTATGCTTATGTTTGTGTCTGAGTTGCTTTCTGAACATAATACATTGGTATATTATGAGTTTGCTTACACATATTAAGTTGACTTGCAGTATGTGGCTGGCTGTGGAAACCATACATATTTTATAGAAACGATATCATCAGTAGATCGTCTTCACCTCCTTCCCCTTCTGTTCATAAATTGTTATTAACAAGAAAAAAAAAAGCTGCTCTTTTTGTGGCCCTAATATATTTCATGTTTAAAATCCAAAGCAGCCATCCTACTTAATCTTTTAAAATGAGGAAACTGGAGAATGTACAATTTTCATCCATAGAGATCAAAAAAGGTTTCGCTTGTTATTAACCCTAATGGCTTTCAGGGAGGAAGCAGCACTCTAGCTGGAGAATTAGTATTTTCAAAGTCTCTATTTAAGGAATAAGATTATAGAGAACACACATCCTATGTTTTAGTCCTCAGATCCCAGGGTGAATAATGATTCCAGCGTTCACAGAATTTTATGTGGTCCCTTTTCATTATTCCTTATGGCCAGTTTTATAAGCGGGTTTCTGATTGTATGATTCTTGGCAGAGTCATGTTAACTTAATGAAACATTATTCAGCTCACTCTTTGTTTGCGTTGGCTCAGAGGCCACAGTTTGAGGGGCCTTTTTTTCAAAAGTGAAAAGTGCTTTAAGATGGCCTGAAGTGTGTGGATAGGATCTCAGTTGAGACATCAATTACACACAGATGAGCAGCTTCCTGGAGGAAGTGAGAAGGGTACTAATGAAGGTTTCGGCGCCCTCTGGGAGTAGTCACACTGACAGTTTATCCCTGGCAGTTTTATACAAGGGGTGGGAAAGGAGGATGTGTGCACCCTGGAGCCGTGAAGGATGTGTTCAAGTAACTTTTGAAGAGGTCGCCCAACAATTGGGTGTCTCTGCTCGAGGTGGTATTGGTCTGGTGTTGCTGGGCTTTTTCAGGAGCTTGTCTGTGACTGCTCACATGTGATTTTACATCAGATGACACATGAGCCTTCTTTGTGTTCATCATCCATCTCTGCCTGACAGCCATTCCTGAGAATCTTGTAGGAGGGAAGGAATTCTTTCAGCGACTGTGTCAGGTCCCCTTATTTTTCTCAGGTTGAGTGAATTTGTCTTTTATCCAACGTCTGCATTATCGTTAACAGCTTCGTTGGCTCCCAGAGACACCTGTTCCACATTGGTGGCCCAGGGAAACTTAAGTATGTGAAAATGATGTTGTTTTAGTAACACATGGAAGAAAAAACAGAGGAAAAAGAATACTCTTCACAGTCAGAAATGACCATTGGCAGGATATAAAACTTCCTCTGCCCACTCTTTCTCATTCTCCTTTCTTTCATCCCAGCCCACAGCCTTCACAGTTCAGGGGAAGTATGAGGGACTTGAGAGGTTCACGCAGGCCTGGATCCTCTCTCATGTCAGCATTTTGCTTAAACCAGTTGATTCAAGTAGACATTGTTCTAATAGTAAATGCCCAGAGGGATGGGAATCCCACAGTCTTCTTTATATTTGTGTCTCTGTGTTTTTGATAACCTTTATAGTCAAGAATTTTTTCCTTATGCTGAAATCTCTGGAGCTTTTAATTAAACCAATTTTCTCCTTTTTTTCCCCTCTGATGATGAAGAACAGCTGGGCATCATCTTAGCTCCCACCCCCTTCAGCTTAACTTCTCCAAATAACTTATCCCAGCTCTTTCAAACATGACTTATAGATACTATTTTCCATTTCTTTTACCCATTAGGGACCTCTTTTTCTTACATATTTCCCCTTGAACCGTGAACTTTGTTCTTGTGTAAATGGATTTTGGTCAGTTTTAACAGTCCAAGAGTCATGGAGTTAAAAAAAAAAGTTTTTAAGGGCAGATAAAGTGACCCATTTAAGTGTACTTTCCCCTCTCTTCTTGTTCAAGGAGAGAAATATTTCATAATATAGAGATAAAAATTGGAAATAGAGTACAATCTCATGATAAAAGTGAAGTCCCTCTCAAATAAAACCAAAATTAAATGTATTCTCACAATTACTCATCCCGAAGAGTCAGATTTCTTCTTGATTGATATAGTTTGTGATTGATAGAGAGGAAAGAAGAATCCATGCTTTTAAAATGAAGTACTTTTTTCAGTCATGTCAGATAATTAATTCTTTCTTTTTTCTCTAAAGTGACAGTGTGTAACCATTTCTCAAACAGTTAACCATCTGTTTGTCTAACTCTGTTTCTTATACACTGGAGTTACCCTTTATATGTTGAAGTATGAAGTCATTAGTAGTGCCCGTGAATGAAGCACTTACCCTTGACCTGTACCAACCTTTTAATGATATTCTTTCTGGCTGCTTTTTTCTATTTCTCATTTTCTAGATGGCTTGCTGTATTTCTGAGCAGATGTTGCAGGAACTTGCTGCCATGTAGATTACATGTGTTGTGGGTTATAAGAGAAATAGCTTCTAATATCCCCCCCCCACACACACAGCAGCTTATCGTGTTATTTTCCATAATTCTAAGTGGATTCTGTATCGGTTCTATGATAGGAGGGATTAGGTGGTTAAAGGCTGGTACCTATAGGATATGTATGCTTTTTCTAATAAATATCATTATTTCTTATTTTGTTTCTCTTTTCTTATCTGAGTTTCTTGTCTAGATATACAGAGGTACTAATCCAACTAAAATGTCCTGGTGATAAATTGAGTGCTGGTTAGGAGGGATTCCTATACCTTCATTGAGTAAACTGTTCTTCCTAGTTACTTGTAGAAATTCATTGTTTGGTCTGATACAAACCGATGCGTTTGTGAACTATTTGAGGACATTGCAATGAAATTGCAATACATCCAGGTCTGAAATATCAGAAGACCGTCATTTGTAGTGTGTGATACATGCCACCCAAATCATTAATGTGTCTGGCATGATTACATCTTGTAGAGCACGTTCTTACTGATACACATGACTAGTATAATCATGAATCCATCTGATTCGTTCTTCCGCATAGTTTATTTTGCTCTCCTTTCTGCAGACCTCTTCTGACCAAGAAAAGAACTTCATTGACCTAATGTAGCAGACTATATAGTAAAATTTTTAGTTTGTTATTGTTGTTGTTCAGTTGCTTAGTTGTGTCTGACTCTTTGGGACCCCATGGACATACCAGCCTCCTCTTTCCTCCACTGTCTCCTGGAGTTTGCTCAAACTGATGTCCATTGAGTCGGTGATGCTATCTAATCATCTTTGCCACTCCTTTCTCCTTTTGTCGTCAATCTTCCCTAGCCTCAGAGTCTTTTCCAATGAATCAGCTCTTCACATCAGGTGGCCAAAAATTTGGAGCTTCAACATCAGCCCTTCCAATGAATATTCAGGGTTAATTTCCTTTAGGATTGACTGGTTTGATCTTCTTGCAGTGCAAGGAACTCTTAAGAGTCTTCTTCAGCAGTAAATCCATGGCTGATTCATGTCAATGTATGACAAAAACCACTACAATATTGTAAAGTAATTAGCCTCCAACTAATAAAAAAAAGATACAAAAGAAAGAAAGAAAGAAAGCAAGCAAGCAAGCATCAGTTCTGCAGTGCTCAGCCTTACTTATGGTGCATCTCTCACATCTGTACATTACTACTGGAAAAACCATAGCTTTGACTATGGACATTGGTCAGCAAAGTGATGTCTCTGCTTTTTAATATGCTGTATAAGTTTGTCATAGCTTTCCTTCCAAGGAGCAAACGTCTTTTAATTTCATGACTGAAGTCACCATCCAAGTTATACTAGTTGTATTTTATTCATAGAGAATGTTGTTCAAATACTATCTAATACCAATACTTAACAATGTTTAGATACTGTCTCCCTTGAAAGTCTTAGGGGAAAATTGCTGTTTCCATTATTTTATTGCTATTATTTCTGTTTAATTGCTCACCTCTTATACCCTTTGGATGGTTTCTTGTAATGCAACAAGGGAAATTGTTTAAATTGAGATACCTAAATGTATCTTGGAATAAGGACTGCTCTGAGAGAGTGGTTCTCCTCAGTCTGGATCCAAAAAGGATTAAGGAGTTGCCTTTTTCCTGAAAGAAATGAAGTCCTGGAAATATTTAGTTGGGGTCAGTTGAGTTTGTCTGGTTGTCATTAAGTCATCTTCAACAGTTTTTGGCATGTATTTTGCTGCTGTGTATATCCAGAATATCTGATATGCACAATTTTAAATGTAAGTGTGATACATAAAACATAGCACAATCCAAATGTAAACTTTTGGGGTTATTTGCCAAACTGGGGATAATTTTGAATTACCCACTTATTGATCCTTTAAAACAAATTTTAGTTATCACTGCTAGGTCTTCGTAGGGTTGATTTTTCTCAGGCAGAATGAGTAGTTCTCAACCTTCTCTTTTTTAAATCATTCATTTGTTTGTGGCTGTGCTGGGTCTTCATTGCTTGTGAGGGCGTTTGTCCAGTTGCAGTGAGTGGGGGCCGGGCTCTGGTTGCCACGTGCAGGCTTCTCTTTAGGGTGACTCCTCTTGTTGTGGTTCCCAGGCTCCCGAGCACAGGCTCAGTATTTGTGCTAGGGGCCCCTTTGCTCCATGGATGCGGGATCTTCCCAGATCAGGGACAGAACCCACGCCTCCTGCCTTGGCAGACAGATTTTTTACCACTGAGCCACCAGGGAAGCCCGATACCATTGTTTTATGAAAAAAGTTACTTTTAAGAAAACTTAAGGGCTCAAAGTCAGGTCTTAGGTCATCGTCACTGCGTTACCCCTGCATTTTATACGGTCCTTGGCATGAAGGTGTTCAGGAAAAGTGTTGCAATTGAATAAATGATTAATAAATAAACAATTAAGCTCCCTCTAAGATCCATCCCTCTTTTGAAATTGAATTCTAACAGTGTGCCACATTATTAATCCTCACATACCATGTGCTATTTGATTTAAGTTTTTGTAGTTTAGAAGAACTCTGCTAAGCCTATAGTGTATACAGGATCATTTTGATGGAAAACTGTTTTGATTTGAGAGTGTCTGTTTGTTAAGAAAATTGAAAGGAAGTATTTGGAGGAAGAACTGAAAGAAATGAAATCCATCAAGGGATGCTCCTTTCCCTGCCTTCATTAGACCTTTGAACCCTGGTTACCTCAGGTAGCCAGTCACTTCGTGTGTAGATGAATGAGACATATGCCAATTAATATCTTTGTTGCGTTGACTCTCTTGTGCCCACATCCTGGGCTGTTTTGTGATTCTGCCCTGCATGGCTCCTGCCATTTCAAGTCAGCATTGTCATTTCTAATTTTGACTTTTCAGTGATACTTATTTTTATTTCACCACACAAAACCTCCAGACTCTGAGGTTAAAATTAAGACTTAAAATTAAGTCAGCGAGTAAGGATGGCAGAAGGAAATATATCTACATTTAATGACAGGTCGTGGGGCTTCCCAGGTGTCTTAGATGGTAAAGAATCCGCCCACAATGCAGGAGACCTGGGTTTGATCCCTGGGTCGCGAAGATCCCCTGGAGAAGGGAAAGGCTACCCGCTCCAGTATTGTTGTCTGGAGAATTCCACGGACAGAGGAGCCTGACGGGCTTCAGTCCATGGAGTCGCAAAGAGTCAGACACGACTAAACGACTAACACTTTTAGCTTTCACACTTCACAGACATCTCCCACGGACTTGCATAAAATGTTTTTTTTTTTTTTCAGTTTGGTTTTCATATTTTCCCTAATTGATCTTAGGATAATTTTCAATTTTTTAATAAAGATTCATTTTCAAATTTTAAAAATTCATTTTTGTACGTATGCTTTTCCACAATTAAAAAAAAACAAAAAAAAAACTGTGCTTTGCTGACTTCCCCTTCCATGAATTCTTGTTAAAAACAGTAATTGAAAGTTAACTTTAGAAAGAAATACTTGAGAACGTCCCTGGTGGTCTTGTGGTTGAGAATACACCTGCCAGTGCAGGGGACAGCAATTCGATCGCTGGTCCAGGAAGAGTCCACATGCAACAGGGCAGATAAGCCCGTGGACCGCAGCTGCTGAGCCTGTGCTCTAGAGCCACAACTACTGAAGCCCGGTTGCCTGGAGACCATGCTTGCAACAAGAGGAGCCACTTCAGTGAGAAGCCCAAGCACTTTCAACAAAGAATAACCCCCTACTCACCACAACTAGAGAAAAACCTGGACAGCAGTGAAGACCCAGTATAGCCAAAAATTTTTTTTGAAAATGGAAAAGAGATACTTGAGACAAATTTCATGAAAATCAAGTCAGACAATTTAGTTTAATTAATATTCATGGATCAACTACTCTGTGACTGTATTTGCACAAAAGTAAGTATTCAAGTTGCTGGGCCTGTGAGTGATAAGGCAGATGCAAGCAACAGTATCTCAGGGACTGACATGAATTCATAACACTATGTTCCAAGAAAGCTTGGGTAGGGGAAGAGTAAGCCTTCCTCAGAGAAGGGGATAGTCAGGAAAGCTTTGAGGAAGCTGTTTGAGTTCAGTCTGTCAAGATGAGTTTGCTAGGCAAAAAGATGAAAGAGGGACGGTCAGAGCAAGTGAGACAAATACAGTGAGTATTATGTGTGTTCAGGAAACTCCACAAGATCTTGACTGGTTGAATCAGGGAGGTGGGAGCTGGGAAGATGACCAGATGTTAGACTGGAAATAAAGATGAAGTCAAGATTGCGTTCTGCTCAAACATACGGTTATTGGGGGAAGGGAGTTTGGGATGGACAAGTACACACTGCTATATTTAAAGTGAATAACCAACAAGGTCCTACTGTATGGCACAGGGAACTCTGCTCAATGTTAGTTGGCAGCTTGGATGGTGGGGGGGTGGGGGCGTTTAGAGGAGAATGGATGCATATATATGTGTGACTGAGTCATTCTGTTGTGCACCTGAAATTATCACAACATTGTTAATCAGCTATACACTAATGTAAAATTTAAAAAAATTAATAAAGGAGTACATTCTCCTTTCTCCCGTTTTTGTGTCTTATGTAAAGTTCAGAGCCATCTTGTATACCTGTCAGGGGCTTAGTACTTAGACGGGGGGAATGTCACCCATGCCTTCATCTCTGTGCTATGCTTAGTCGCTCAGTCATTTCCTACTCTCAGCAGCCCCACTTACAAAGTATGAGCTTTAGTCCATATTTTCCAGTTCTATCACATTGTTGGGTCTAATGGTGAATGAAAAAGAAGAGAGAGGGGAAGGGACAGCTTGGGACTTGGAGAAAAGAGGCTGTCATCCAGTCTTGTTGAGGCATACTCAACAGTTCCTCTAGCCTTGAGGGCTATCTGGTGATCACCTGTAATCCCTTTGGTCCCAAGCCTTCTAAGTAAAATATTTTGGAGGAGGGGTTTGGGAATCTGAGTGTGAATGACAGTAGGGGTGGATGAGTGACAGCAATGGAAAAATCCCATTAACTGAATTGAAAGCTGGCAGATTAGCTTTTAACTATGTTTTTAGCTTGCCTAGTTTTAGCAGGCAAGCAAAACGTAGAAATAATATTCCTGTACCTTTTAAAACATTTTTTTTTTTCTAGTCTTCAGTTTGTCCAGCTACAAGTAGGGCAGGCAGTCTTGTGGGGTTTCCAGGTATAAAATCCTAGCATGCATTTTGTGATGGTGCCAGTGCACAGTTATGAAAGAAAAAAAGAAAAACAGTTTCTATTCTGTCCTGAATGCCAAGAAGATATCACTTCTAAGCTGCATGTCAGAGTTAGATATTTATTGGCTAAAACATCTGTCCTAATTCTTCAGTTTCCTGGCTCCTGTTGTAATTTCAACATACAGGGGATTTCCCCTGGCCCTTTCTTGAACATTAATTTTTTTTTGGCTTGTATTTCAGAGGCCAAACTCAGCCCCTTAGATAAATATTCAGGCAACTGTTTAAAATAAGTCCTGTATTATTTATTTATCACATCTGTTAAGAAAGCTGCAAGGATAAAGTAAGAGTGAAAACTGTGTGTTTTGTCAGAATATGAATCTTGCAAGAGTATGTTCAACTGCTGCTCCATCTACACAATGAGTGTTTTTAGATTCAGCTACCCTCATGGCAAAGAATGAATAAATCACTTAGATGCCCATGTTTAGGGTCTGTATGGTCAGTACACACACACACACACACACACACACACACACACACACAAAGAGGCGCACACTCTTTGAAGGCTGTGCATGCATTATATTGTGTCCTATTCATTTTTATTCTTGAACTTTTCTTAGAAACAAGTTTTAAGTCCACAGAAATACTCATTTATATATTTTATTTTCTATTACATTTACTTTCTTTAAGATTCTGCACTTATTTTATTAGAAGTAAATAATTACAGGGAAACCAGTTTGGCCCAGAGAAATAGGATCAGGTTCAGAAAGAGGAACTGGGGAGGAAAATGACTCTGTAGTAAAGGAATTCTCATGATGCTTCACTTGGGTCTGGGCTGGAACGTAAGATGAAGTAAAACAGAATTGAGTTAAAGGGAATTGAATCATGTTGAGGAAAAACTTCACAGTATTTCTTGAGGCTGTTTCAGTTTTATTGTCATTCCCTCAACTGAAATTCCAGGCTATGTGTCGACGACTCTTTCTTTTGGAAACACTGTGTGTAAATACATGTGACTCACTGTTACCACAATGCGGTAGTGAATTTAAACAACCATACAGCATGTTCACTGACACCGACATAGGTATCACAATACCCTGTGGTTTCCCAGGTCAGAAACAAATAGAGCAGGTTGTGATTTAGATACCTGTTATCCCCAGGAAGTGACAGCTGATTGTATACTGCTTATTGTAGCAGTCAGAACATAAAAGACATAAGGTTTTGATTACACCCACACTGATTCAGTAATTGTTGTTTTTTTGATCCTGCTCTGCATTGAAGTTTACCTTTGAAACACTTATGAATAAAATCATTTCCTGAGAAAATTGGTAAATGTGTTTTGATGTCCAGTAGGCCAGGAGCATTCTGATGCTTTTTACAAATTCCCTGAAACCCATGTGCTACATTTTGGTTGTCTTTTTAAACTACCTTTAGGTTTGTATTTTTTAGGTGGTGATACTAATTTAAGAATGTGAAAGTAGTAAAACGTATTTGTTAATGTGCACTTTTCTTTTGGCTGGGCTCACATTCCATCCATTTGGCTCTGTTCAGTTGGGATTATATATCGTATCCACCACCTTCCTCTCATCTCTCCAGTTTGTCATACTTCCTATTGACTCCAGAATATTGGAAAAAAAAAAGCCATCCATGTAATCAGTATAAAAATTAATTTATCTTTAGAATATAAGCTGATGGTTATTTCTCATATTCCTTGATAAGTAAGCTTTGGCAAAGAGGTACAAATAAGTGATGATTTTAAGAAGAGAAGCCAGGAAGCCATAGTTTATGTAAGCAGTATTATAAAATGTTTCTTTACTGGAACATTTAGATTGTTTTAAACAAAAAATGTCATAGTGTATCAAAGAGAAAAAAATCACCTGATCTTTAACTCAGGCATTGCTCTCCCTGGATATCTGGGCACATCCTTTTGTTACTTTGACCTTAATGTTTTCTGGGCCAGTTGACCTCAGTTTTTTCTTATCAGAGCTCAACATCTTGTTCCTTGTGGCCTTATTAACTTCCTGTTTCAAGTCTTCCAACATGATGCAACATGTTCTTTAGACATCAAATTTTCTGTATCAGTTCTTGGCTTTGAAGCCAGATATTCTAAATGGAAGATTATGGACCTGGCCTTGGACCCCAGCTCTGCTGGTCTACTGGCTGTGACCATGGGCACATGAATGACCATTTCTGAGCTGTATTTTTCTCTCTCCATGTGGAGATGACACTTTTTCTGTCTCACAAGGAAGCTGTGAGGATGAAATGAAGTCACGTATGTCAGATGCCTGGCATTAATAACTAAGTTATTTTCTAGAATGTGTTCATTTTGTCGTCCTAATTGCTTTCTGTCATTAAAACAAAACTCAATTCACTCTTTTGCTTGGGCATCCGTTTTCATGGGTGCATTTTCCATTTCTAGTCAGTGTGAGCTTTAGCCTTTCCGAAGCAGTGCTGTCAACACTGCCACATGCATATGTCTCCACTTTTTTGTTTGTTTGTTTTAAATTTTATTGGAGTAAAATTACTCTACAATGTGACTAGAATCACATATAACTCATCCACCCACCTTTCACACTCAGGTCAGAATTGTCCCGAGCTCCTGTTCCTTGGAAATTTTTCTTAGATTAGTGTTAACCCTGGTGCCCTTAAGAAGGCTTATTTTAAGCATTTACAATATGTTCTCAAGTTATTTTCTTCCATATGACTTCCTCTTGCCTCCTGCCTTTGACATATGCCTCCATTTGCCACTAATCACAGTGCTTCCTCATGTGGGTTTTCCACATAAGTTCACCCTCCCCTGGAGTACAGAGAAAAGGCCTTCTGTCTCTGCTGCTGCCACAGTCACATCGGTGTGAAACCCAGTCTCTCAGGCAGAGTGTCTGAGGAGGACGAAAAGAAGCATTGGGACTCTAGCAGAGGTGTTCCAGAGCAGAGATGACAGTGAACGTGACTTCCAGAGATGCGGCACCTGGAAGGCTTGACTGTAGTAAAAATGGGTAGATTATGTTGTAATCTGCAGAGTCCATGATTTTCTTAAAAATAATTACCTTCAGTTGACACTCAGCATCTCACATTTCATTTTCCCTTCTCCATGCTATGTACTTTGGCCCATAGAAGAGGATATACACACACCCCAGTGTATAGACTCTATAGACAGAGGGCTTTTAAGGGAAGATTCATGGTACCTCTGAGGTTGAAAAGTGAAAGTGTTAGTCGGTTAGTTGTATCTGACTCTTTGCAACCCCATGGACTGTAGCCCACCAGGCTCCTCTGTACATGGATTCTCCAGACAAGAACACTGGAGGGGGTAGCCATTCCCTTCTCCAGGGGATTCTGAGGTTGGTAGATTGAAAACAATTTCATTAATATAGATTCTTTCTTCAAAATGTTATGAATTGCCTGATCTGCCTACTCACCTCCAGAAAGTACCTACTGACTCCCGCCTCTTGGGACAGATACCGTTCTCTTTTTTATGTCTGTACAGTAGCCCAGAGCATTGAAATTATCATCAATTAGTGGGTAAGGAAACTGAGGCTTAGAGAGGTTCAGTGTAACTGTGGCCACAGAGTTATTAAATGATCCATTCTTTCAAATTGAGATGCTCATCTTTATACTGTGCTATTTTGCCTTATTTTAGGTATCCATTTTCAATTGGAGAAAAAGCTCCAAGTGAGTTAATTACAGTGGATATAAAAAAAGGAATTCAAATTAGTAATATCATTATCTCTCTGTTCCTAGTGTGTGCGAAGCAGGTAACCGATGAGGCGTCTTCCACCCGAGATTCAAGCCTTCCTAACACAGCAGTGCAGAGCAAGTTAGTGTCTTCCTTTCAGCAACACACCAAAAAGGCTCTCAAACAGGTAAGGTCGCTGGCATTTCTTCTTTGTCTCTCAGTTCTGCCTAGTTAAGATAGAAGGTTATGCATAAAAAAGCAAAATAAATAAGAATGTAGTAATCCGAAAGCAGCAGAGATGCCTTAGATTCAGCCACCCCCTGCTATCTAGTACGCTGACTTTATGCTGCAGACTACGAGAGGCTTGGCTGAGAACTTTGATGTAAAATAGAAGAGGGAAAGTGTGTTTGGAAACATACAAAACTTAAGAGTGTGTGTGTGTGTGTGTGTGTGTGTGTGTGTGTGTGTGTGTGATTTAGAGCAAATATATTGCTTGTTCATATACATATTTTGAAAATACTGTCTCTACTTATGGTCTCATGTTTATCTGATAGTTGACGTCAAAAAGAATCTTTCTTGTTACCGAAATGCATTGTTATAAATAAGAAAAATAGCAGTTGTGGCTTCCCTGTATCTTGACTATCCATCAGTGTGTTTGGTGGTGAATAGTATCATCCCCACATTATATAAGCAGTCTTGACCTGTGTGTCCTTGTCCAGAGATGGTGGTGAAAAGTGTGGTTATAACAGTGGACTCGAGAAAGAAAGAAAGTGCTCAGTCGTATCCAACTCTTTGCAACCCCATGGACTGTAGCCTGCCAGGCTCCTCTGGCCATGGAATTCTCCTGGCAAGAATACTGGAGTGGGTAGCCATTCCCTTCTCTAGGGAATCTTCCTGACCCAGGGATTGACCCTGGGTCTCCTCCATTGCAATTGGATTCTTTACCCCTCAGACATAACCTGGTTTCAACCCTTGCTACTCACTATGTGACGCTGGGTGAGCCATGTTTCTTCTCTGAATCTTAAACTCCTCCTCTAGAAGATGTAGAAAATAAAGTTACCCTTCACCTGGGAATGATCCAAGAATTAAGTGAGGTGATAAGCTGAAAGGAGGTGGTAAAGGGAATGTGTAGCTCATAATACTCACTCAGTGAATGTCAGCTACAGCCGCCACCCCAGAAATGCTGCATGTGTCCAAAAGAAAAGAAAGAGATGCTGTGGGCAGAGGGGAACAATGCATGATTATATTACTGCTAATGTCAGTAAATGCAGAGCTCACTTAAATGCAGAGCTCAGTATTTAGCCCTGAATTCATGGTTTTCCTTTAATTACTTTCCTGATTTTTTATTTTCATCATTTTGTGACAGCCACCTCCACCTCACCCCTTGCTGACCCTTACCAAGTCTAGTAATAGAGGTGTCATTCTAAAGGATAGATTTATAAGAAGGAAAAAGAGGCCATGTTTTTAAATAAAGTTAGAAACATTTTTAAAGTCTCACAAGCATATAAACCTACTTAATATTCACATCCAATCTCTTGAAGTTAGAATGTCTCCACCTACTCCTCTATTTCAAACTAGGAAACTTTAAGAAAGAAACAACATTTTTATACTGCATTCTGTTACTTTTTAATTCTGTATTAGCTACTGAAATCACAGTATCTCCCTTCACTGGTATTATATTTAAGGTAGTAACAGTGTTTCATCCTACAGAGGTCAAATCCTGAGCTCGCCATTTGTGTCCTTGCTCTTGTGAAATGTTTTAGATGCCAGAGAACAAAATTAAATTCAGTGTGGAGATCCCTTTTTCCCTGATGAAATAAAGTAGGGATGATGGTAGGGAAGCCTGGGGAAAAGACTGATTCAAGTGGGAAACTGGATGCAGGTACTAAGATACCAACCAGGATGGAACAAAAGATGCAAAACTGGGTACTGCTAACTTGAGCGTTTAAGAAGCATAGATGCAAACGTAAATGAAACTCATACTTCTGAAGAACAATGATTTAGAAACTATGTACACTGTGAATTCATCCTCTGTGTGAATGGAAAGCTATTCATTCACATGTCTTTATTGTCATGTCACATTATTTTTAACTTTCTTCATGTTTGTTTCATATCCTTTGAACTTTTTTTAACAATTGCTAAAACATGACACAGTTTTGAGTTCCTGGGTATTTTTTGTTTCTTTGTTTCATTTTTTTGTAGATCATGTGTCCATGGGAAGTACCACTTGCTTGATTAACATCTAAACCTTACTTTAAGAAGCCAGCCCTGTAAGCTGCTTAATGTCCTGAGAGAGCTATTTGTTAATGCCTTAAAACTTCCTGTTTTATAAAGTTAAATTAAAGTGAAAGTTAAGTCGCTCAGTCGTGTCCGACTCTTTGCGACCCTGTGGACTGTAGCCCACCAGGCTCCTCTGTCCATGGGGTTCTCCAGGCAAGAATACTGGAGTGGGTTGCCATTTCCTTCTCCAGGGGATCTTCCAGACCCAGGGATCAAACCCGGGTCTCCCGCATTGCAGCCAGATGCTTTAACCTTTGAGCCTATAACCAGGTAACAAATTAGTCACCCGGACAGTGTGGCACAATATATTGCAGATATGCTAATGTTTGATTAATATTCAAATCTGTATTGAAAATACATTTAGAAGAAAAGCTGTTCTTGTAGAATTTTGTCAGATTCCTTGTAATTGCTGAGTTTCTTAAGGCAGCATTTCAAAAATTGACTGAACATGCAGCATTTTGAATTGCAGCAGCCTCAGCAGATCTGCAGCTTTCTTTTTGATAGTTGAATGGCCATGACCATGTAGAATTATTTGTAAGTGTATATACTGTTATATATATATGTATGTGTTCTGTGATTGTGAATATGTTTTGTGTATACACATAAAACATAATCTTACAGCATGAATCATAATCTTAAGAACCTAGGGCCAGCCGAATAACCCTAATAATAATTATATTAGCTTGTCATTTATTTTTATGCTCTGCATTTAACAGGCACTATGCCATTTAATCCTCACACAAATCTTTTAAAGTAATCCTTTAAAATATGTTTCAAATGAGGAAGCTACAGCCCAGAGGAACTAGAAAACTTACCCAAGACTGTCCAGTGAGTACATCTTGAAGATGACATTTGAACCCAGAATCATAGTTTCAGATTCTGCCCTCTCAACTATTAGTTCCTTTTAGAATATGCTTCCTAGGTGCATCAGTGGTAAAGAATCCCTCTGCAGTACAGGAGATGTGGGTTCAATCCCTGGGTCAGAAAGATTCCCCTGGAGAAGAACATGGCAACCCACTCCAGTATCATTGCCTGGAGAATCCCATGGGCAGAGGAGCCTGGTAGACTGCAGTCCCGGGGGTCGCAAAAGTCAGACACAACTTAGCAACTAAAAGCAACAACAACGGGAGTGTAATAGGGTACATGGATTTTTTACATTATCCAAGGAAACCTGCATTCCCAAATATTTGTACAATGTAAGGAAAGCATAGTCATTAAGAATATTATTTCTGGGCTTCTCTGACAGTCCATTGGTTAAGACTCCATCTCCCAATGCAGGAGGCATGCATTCAGTTCCTGGTCTAGGAACTAAGATCCCTCATGCCGCACAGCACAGCCAAAATAAGACATTTTTTTTCAAAAAAGAATATTATTTCCTAACAAAGACTGCTTGTGTTCAGTATCAGCACGTATTAAAGGTAGATACTTAAATATAGTAGCTTTTATCATTTTACCAGGAGTATATTTTGAGTCAGTAGGGCTTTTGTATTTCAGCTCTATATTGCTCAGTGTAGGTTCTTAGAAAAAGAAGGTGAAAAAAAATCCAGTAGCTTTTTACACGTAAGTATAGTGAAGAAATGGCTTCCCTGGTAGCTCAGCTGGTGAAGAATCCGCCTGATAGATAGGAGACCCTGGTTCAGTTCCTGGGTTGGGAACTCTGAGCCTGTGCTCTAGAGTCCATGTGCCACAACCTCTGAAGCCCGAGAGCTGTAAACTCGTCCTCGGCAACAAGGGAAGCCACTGCATCTAGAGAAAAGCCCATGCAGCAATGAAGATGCCCAGCACAGTCAATAATAAATAAAAAAAATTTTTAAATTGCTTCTTCTAAAACAAACCTCATGCCAAACAAGCCAGATAAAATTCGCCATCTCTGAAACCCCCACCCCCACCCAAAGCATGTTGCCACCGTGAGTGGGTACTTAACTGTGCACTGCTCTTGACTGCAGTGTAATTATAGGCTGGACATTGTGAAAGCTAGAATGCCCCTTGTCTGTTGATGTAGGGTATTTTCATTGCTCCTAATGTTTGGGTCCCTTTAACTTTCTAATCATCGGAACATTAGTTCATATCATATGTGGAGTTTAACTGCGTGAATAATATGTTGTTATTTCAGTAGTTATTTTTCTGAATAGCATCTTCAAAATAATAATCAGAAGTCTCTGGAGAATAGCAGATTGCTGATGATTACCTTGTTCCCTGTCTTCTTTCTGCCTTGATATTTTAGCTGTAATGATCCTAAAAGGTGTGAAATGATTATATTTTGAATTTCAAGGAAGCATAATTAAGGAAGATTAAATTTTGGAAGTTGCTAAACAGCAGAATCAAAGGCAAGATTAAAAAAAGATGAGCTGTGTTACAAGGGGAGGTAACATGACGGACAACAGAACCTTTCCGTCTTGTTCCTGTTGGTTTCTTTGACCTTCTTCATTATTTATTTAGGATGGTAGAATTTATTCATAAAGTTGCAGATCCTTTTCCCTCTTTGTATCACAAAGTAGACATATTCCTGGTATTTTGCTTTCACTTTATATGTTTGACCAATACTGTGAAATTCCAAAGGTTGTGTTGCCCGATAGCAGTTTCTGAACGTGGGTGTTGACATTTAGCGTACCAGCAACAATGCCCGTTGGTGGTGCCTAACACAGCCAGCTGTTTCATATGTGTGTATTTCTCATTATTTCAGCATTCGCAGCATGTGCTGTTTTCAGATTTTTCAGTGAAGGGCTTACCACATCCAGTGCATTCTTAAATTCCACTGTTGCTCTTCTTTCTCTGTGAAAACAAAAAAAGGTATTACTTCTTTATGTAAATCCCAAGTTAACATAAAAGTCTCTGACTTTAGATTTTACTTTATTTTTCATTGAGGTGGAAATGAGAATTGTTCCATACTTTTAGAGTCTTCCCAAGCTTTTTTCTTTTAAAATAAAATGTTTATCTAAAGATTTTCTGTCTCTTTTTATAAGAGAATATTGTAATACATCTCAAGAGGAAAGAATACTCACTCAGCATCTTTTGATTTCTCTCTTTTCACTTAAAGCCAGAACTGTAATTGATGTGTGATATGATCTTTACTTTCCTAGACTGGTTTTGCTCTGTTATGTTGGTTTCCTTTAATAAGTAAGTCTATTTCCAAGTGTAAGCCTCTAAGTTTCTTTCATACTGAATGATACCTGGAAGTATTAAACTTGGCAAGTTCAATGTACCCTGTGTAGTTTGGACATGAGGATATTAACATGTATGGGCAGCTTTTATAGTAGACTGTATTTACACGTGCCATCTGCTTTTTTGTTTAGTTTCAGTATTGCTTCTTTCTAGACTTTAAATTAGGATTTAAAGTTGTTCATGAGATAATTCCATTAGCATTCCAACATATACCTAAGAGTTGAGTAGTTAGAGGCACCTCATTGACATCTTCCTCTTAAAATGAATCTAGACTGAGACAGTAAGACTTAATTGTATAATATCAATGACAAATTAAAACCATGTTATAGATTGGTCAACAGGGCCACTACTAGCTAAGTAAAACTTATGGTGTGGAATAGAAATAGCCGTCTGATCCTCATGTTTTCACAACAACAAATAATCTCCCTTCTCAGGGTATCCTTGTGCAGAGCAGATCTTCCATGACCATTGAAAGTGGCCTTCCTAATCATATTTTCTTGATCTATTACGTGGATGTATATTTCCAGGTTGAGATACCCAAGCTTAGACAATTACGAAGTAAATTTCATTTCTCTTCTATTGTATGTCTAGTGTAAAATAGGCAGTTTTCTTGTTCTCTTGGAATTTTAGCTGAAGCTAAAAGGATAATGGATGGTGTTAAGGATAAATGAATAAAGTTAAGGATAATGGGGTAAGGGGGTGCTAGACATAGCCTCAGAGGATTCACTGAGAGGAAGCCAGGTGGCCATCGCCCATCCCCCAAAGCCTGCTACCCATAGCTCTGCGGTGTTCCTATTTAAGATACCTTGCCAGCACTGTCGTCTCTTCTGCAGGGGCACTTACCCCGGTAGTTTGCCCGGCACCACTCGGCTCACGGGTTGAGCCCCTCTGGCGCTGCAGCCTCATGCCGCACAGGCATTGAGACAGCTCTGCAGCCCGTGTTCTGCTGTAAGTCAGCCCGGGAGGCCAGGGGCATTCGAATAATGCAGGCGGTGGGCCAGACTCATTTATTCAGGGAGGTAGAGAAACCCTGGGAACGATGTCTAGTAAGTACCAGAAAGTGGTGCCCCTCAGCTGAATTTGGCTCAGAATCCTCTTTGTCAGGCACATTGTTTAAAACAGGAAACCTCACCAAAAAGTCCAGTTGCGTTTCTTCTCGTGAGTCATTACTCCCCTCCCAGTGGGTGTGAGCTTTTGCAGTCCGCAGTCTACCCCTTGTCAATCTTACCTTAGCCAGCATGGTCCAGAAAGCATTGCATGTTTTTCAGGGGAATGTCAGGAGACATGCAGCATATGTGACGAGTGGCCGATGCGCACGTAGTTGCAGAAATATAGTTATATAACCAAACCAAACAAACCCTGAGCAGCTAGCTTCTTTATTTGCAGAATGTATGCCCTGCCGTGGGGGACTCCAAATCACTTTACTGCCCACCTCATGCACATAACAAACACTGGAGTTTTACCGTTGAAAGTCACCCCAAACTATCCCAGACATCTCAATTAAGTCAGCATTGTTTTTTTCTCCTCTATCCATATTTTGATCTGCTTGGAGGGTATTCCCAGTGTCCACAGCCGAATAAGTCCTGCTTTCTAGAAAATGAATTGGAATCTGCAGGGTATCCTAAAATGACTCAGCCTAAAATGGCTATGGATCTAGTAAACGTAATCAAGATGCCCTCTCTGATAGCTGAATCCCGATACTCCTGAGTTCAGCTGCTAGATACTAGCATCATAGTAAACAAAGGCGTCCCAGTTTTTGCTTATTTGACCCTGGAAGTGTTAGTCGGAATAGAAAATAATGCCTGTTTTTCAGAGCTAAGGCAAACAAAGTATATTTTTAATACACTTAGAACAGTGTTTTTTTTTTTAATTGATTTTTACTGGAGTATGGTTGCTTTATGGTGTTGTGTTTCTGCTATACAACAAAGAAAATCAGTTACATGTATACATATATCTCCTGTTTTTAAAATTTCCTCTCCATTTAGGTACCACGGAACAATGAGTAGAGTTCCTTGTGCTATGCAGTAGGTCCTCATTAAATATTTTAATACATAGTATCAATAGTGTACATATGTCAATCCCAAACTCCCAATTCATCCCACCTGTCTTTCTCCCCTTGGTATCCATAAGTTTGTTCTCTACATCTGTGTCTCTATTTCTGCTTTGCAAATAAGTTCATCTGTGTCATTTTCCTAGATTCCACAGATAAACTGTATTATACAATGTTTGTTTTTTTCTCTTTCTTACAGTGCTGCAGTAGACATTGGGGTGCATGTATCTTTTTATGGTTTTCGTCAGGGATATCCAGGAGTGGGATCGTTGGATCATACAGTAGTTCTGTTTTTAGTTTTTTGAGGAACCTCCATACTGTTCTCCACAGTGACTGTACAACCTTACATTCCAAACAATAGTGTGAAAGGATTCTCTTTTCTTCACATCCTCTCCAGCATTTACTGTTTGTAGATTTTTTTGATGATGGCTATTCTAACTGATGTGAGGCAATACCTCACTGTAGTTTTGATTTGCATTTCTCTAATAATTAGTGATGTGGAACAACTTTTCATACACCTATTGGCCATCTGGATGTCTTCTCTGGAAAAATGTCTGTTTAGGACTTCCACCCATTTTTTTCATTGGGTTGCTTGGTTTTTTTATATTGAACTACATGAGCTGTTTCTATATTTTAGAGATTAATCTTTTGTCAGTTACTTCGTTTGCAAGTATTTTCCCCCAGTCTGAGGGTTGTCTTTTCATTTTTTTATGGTTTCCTTTGCTGTACAAAAGCTTTTAAGTTTAATTAGGTCCCATTTGTTTATTTTTGTTTTTATTTTCATTAATCTAGGATGTGGGTCAAAAAAGATCTTGCTGCAATTTATGTAAGAGAGTTCTGCCTATATTTTCCTCTAAGAGTTTTATAGTATCTGACCTTAGGTTTAGGTCTTTAATCCACTTGAGTTTATTTTTGTGTACGGTATTAGAGAGTGTTCTAATTTCATATTTTACATGCAGCTGTCCCGTTTTCCCATCATCACTTACTAAAGAGACTTTAGCAAACGCATAGAAGAACTAAAGAGCAAAAGTCATTTCAGTGGTAGGCATATTGGGACTTCCCTGGCATCCATTGGTTAGGACTCCCTGCTTCCACTGCATGGGGTGCGGGTTGTACCCCTGGTAGGCAGGGAATAAGAAGATTCTGCATTGCCACATAGTACAGGCAAAAAAAAAGAAAGATCAACAAAGTTTCCATCACCTACAAGCATGTGGTGTTGCATTTCAGTATTTTAGAAATAATGTTCAAATTTCTGAGTAGGAAATATATATTCAGAAAAAATCATTGAGACCATTGAAATGGGCTCAATATTGACTAACATTCCTTATCCCTGTCTTGGCTCCAGCTTGACTATTTAAAATTCAAAATAGCCATGGGTTTTTCTTTTCATATTATTGATACCTTGGTTTATTTCTGTCCAACCGCTAATTTTTCTATAGTACAGTCTTAGCTTTAAGACTTGAGGGCAAAATTTTTGTTATTTTAATAATTATTTACCACAAACACTATAAAAAGACATGTTACCTTTGACTTTGTGGTTCTGGCCTCTAAGCCTCTGATTGTATCATCTCTTTTTTCTTTAAGCGACATTTTCCAAAATACATCGCCCCACCGTACCATTAAATGAATATTTTTAAAATACCTGTTAGGATTGCCAAGGGAAAAATTTGAAATCTATGTAGACGCCTAAAAAAATGATCACTCTTTATATAGGTTTTAATTGCTTTGGGAAGTCTTACCTTACATAGTGGGCAAAGGTGGGCTTAATTATAATTTAAGGTACTGCCTTGCCTTATATTGTTTTATGTTGGATTGTAGGTTAATGTCTATAAAGTACTTGGAGTTCTTACACAGGGCTAGAGAAATGTATGCAATTATGTACACACCTTAATGAAAGAGTAAATGTTGTAAATATTTTATATAGCACGTGAACTCTCATGAGGAGGATGGCATCTTTATTATCTCTGTGTCTTCTGTCCCCCATGCCCCACTCCCCACCCCTCCCCAAGTGGCTGGTACTTTTTAAACTCATTAAATGTAAGAATTGAAGGGAAAATGTCTCCTATTATTGTTAGCAACAGTATCACTTATAAGAGATTTCCTAAGCTATTCACTTCCCCATCTGGTTTTAACTCTCATCTGAGTATGCTGTCTCTCATTTAAGTGATATTTAGTTTTACACACCTGTAATTATTTGATTGCTAAATTTTATGGTCAACAAGTTGGACATTCAGGTAAAACATCTTGCACATAAAATAGTGTTGTTTCTGTCAGCCGGGGGATATAGAGTCAATATAGCATTTCAGGAGACAGTGACAGTTATTGGTCAAAGAACATTAATCAAGTAACTGAAATGTTATAAAATTGGTAGAAATTACACAGAAACCAGGAATAAAAAGGTTGGAGACTGTCTGTGGTCAGCCTTGTACCTTTTGAGGAGTTTTAGCATTCCTGGAACCATGAATTTAATGTCTCTTCAATTGTGTATGCTTAAGCCCCTTTTTATTACGGGTAATTTTCTGCGTAAAACGATCAGCTAGATAAGCTGTATTTCAAAACTTTTCAATGTCTTTTTATTACATTATCATCACCACGGCCGATTCATTTATGAAACACAAAGCACTCCCATTTGGAGCAATTTATTCTCGTATCAATCTCCCCCCTACCCCCTCCCCGCCAGGATTTGCCAGAACGCCGTCATGTTCGTGTTCTGAAGGTTAATGCCCAAAGTCAAGCAGACAGGAGCCAAGTGCTGCAAGGTTTCCAAGATTAGGACTGATTCCCTTCACAGAAATAAATGATTCCTGCCATGTTCAGTGATTTTGTGCAGCGCTCCCCACGGCTGAGCGAGTGCATCAATACTGTAGTCCTTACCTGCTGCACATACTGATGACACTCGGTGTTAACTTGATTGACTGAGCAGCCCGCTGGAGAGGACGCACCTGCGAGAGAAGTGCAGACACATATATTTTTATCCTGGTTGCGAAACATTTATCTTACATTTCTTTTCTTTGGGAGTCATGGTTTCCAATTCCATGGGCTCTCAAGCCACTGCTCCGGTACCACAAACCTCCACATGCTGTTTGGTTTTCAGAATTCTCCCCAAAACGGTCTCAGGGTCTCTGCCCTCTGCCAAAGCCCGATTTTATGCTTTTGAGGGAAAAATGACAGGAAGGTGATGCTGAAGAGTCTTGACAAATGAGTGACTCTGTGGAATTTTAAGTCTGAAAGGTTCTATCTAGTGATAGACAAGTGGATCATTTAATTCAGTTATGAGAAATCATTTTGACTATATGTTTCTGTTCTATTTTATTATCATGTTTTTGTAGGCTTTGAGGCAGCAGCAGAAGAGAAGAAATGGAGTCTCAATGATGGTAAACAAGACTGTCCCTCGTGTGGTTCTGACACCATTAAAGGTGTCTGATGAGCAGTCGGATTCGCCTTCAGGTAAAGAGCTAAAATATTCTGTGCTTGGCCAGTTACTTCCCGGAGGAGAGTTCCTCACTGAGAGAGAGAGATGTCATGAATTTTCTCTGAAACTGAATACTATTTCCACTTGAGGTTTCATTTAATTTTTTTTTGTTTTTGTTTTTATGCCTTCAACTCTTTCCGTGATTCAAACCTAACAGGGCATTTTGCTCTTAAAAAAAAGCAAAAGCACGTCTTGCTCATCATCACAGGACTCCCATTTGCGAATGTCAGTAGATGTAAGGAAATGTGTGGTACTGCTAGCTGGGTTTCTTTTGCTTTGGCTATTGTGTGAATGCTGAACTTGAATGCTGGACCACATGCTGATGTGTAATGCCATCAAAAGCCGTTCTTCTGTGAGTGTGAATTTGTTTTGCCATCCTCTGCTGCAAAATCTAAGAATCGTTTATTAGTTTTTGTGTTCTGGCAGCATTCTTCTCACCTCAGCGCAGCCCTGACCTTTTCTTCTAATTTACCTTCTGTCACTTTTTCAGCTATGTACCATTCTATTTATTATAGATTGATGTTTGCGTTTTCTCTTCCTGCTTCAACGTAGTTATTCATAGAGGCATGATCTCTCCCTCTCTTCATCCTTCATCTTTCTGTCTTGGCCTTGCATCGTCTCCAAGTGGCATAGTATTGTTGAAGTGTATTCATATATTTTCACAAAAGATCTGAGTGTTTCTTTTAAAAGCTATCAGATCAGTGAATGTGTTTTTGACTCCACTATTAGGCCATCTGTTCTTGCTTTTTGTTCTGTTTGATTGATTTATTGGACTTTTCTCTTTATATCCAGTAGAGGAATCAGATTGTGGCCAAAGGCAGTGTATTAACTCTTAGAAAAGGAGATTATATCTATGGTTGGTAAAACAATTTGAGATTTTTCTTTTCAAGGACAGCAAGAGGAAGATAATGACATAATAACTATTTCCTCTTTTAGGATCTGAATCTAAAAATGGTGAAGCAGACAGTTCAGATAAAGAAATGAAACATGGGCAAAAATCTCCCACTGGAAAACAAACAAGTCAGCACTTAAAGCGATTAAAAAAGTCTGGTTTAGGTGAGTGTTCAATTGACTATAACATTTCTCATTTTAGAGATTTAAATCTTGTTGAATGAAATAATAGGAACTTTCTTTTAATAGTTAAACAGGAAAATTTTAAATCTTCCCAGTTTATCTAAACCAAAAAAAGCTGCTAAATAAGGCAACATACTACAATGGAATGATTTTAAGCATGTTGCTAAATTTGTGAATGATATTGTTGGACGGAGCAGAGGCTAAAGATAAGGGATTTAAAACGATATATGCATTCAAGTAATTATCTGCCAAGTCATGATTCAGTCTAGTATGCACTGTTTTGTTCCTGCTACTGGGTTTCACTTTATTGGAATACACTGTACTGGGGGGAGGGGGGAAATGCAACTTTTATAAAGTGTTCATGGAACTAAAGAGTACACTGTCGGGATACGCTGCAGTAAAACTACTCTGTCTTGCTTTTCATCTTATGCTGCTTGAAATATTCAGTAGTGCTTGTCTGAAAAACAGTGTACAATTGCTGAGAAGTGTGGGAGACATACATATTGGGTCCTGCAAGTCAGCCCCAGTTTTCTTCTGAAGACTTCCTTCCTGATAACTTTTCATCAGGAAATCAACAGCAGCATTAGAGGGAAAAGAAATATGAAAATTGAAAAAGAGGAAAATATACATATCCTAGGCTGAACATTAAAATTCTAGACCAAACCTTCCCTGTTGGATGTCTGGGCCTAATGGCTTCATTTCTCTCAGTTATTTTATCTCTGAGTAAGGGTAATGATCATTGTAACATTTTGTAAAATGGTTGGTAGAAAGTACAAATTTATTGACCTGAACATTATTACTGGTTCTGCCACTTACTTTCTTGGCAACTTAGGGTAATTCTTATTTGCAGAGTTTATTTGTTTATAAAATTCGAGCAAAATTTTAACCCATGTGTTTATCAATTGAGTAAAGGTTTATTGATTGCCAACTCTATACCAAGATTTTGTTAAATTCTGGGAACATGTTTTCAGTAAAGGCTTTATAATAGGGTTTAGATAGCCTTATATCAGAGATCTTTGGAAAAACAGAATTTATTTTTGCTTCAAATTCTTTAAATATAGCATAATTATCTTTTTCTTTGTTTTCAAGGCCAAATCATTTTATAGTTATTGTCTGGGCCCATGTGTAAGTTAGTGTATAACCATACCTACATATATATTGACATTTTCCCCCTAATCTTTGAGTTTTCTAAAGTATTTTAAGTAGCTTATGAAGTTGAAAAGTGTAATGGGAGAGTGATATGTAAAGAATATCCTAAAAAAGAAACAAGCCCCAAAAACATCGTGTTATGATACCTTAAGTAATTAAAAAGTTAGTAAGCGTCTGTTAAATCTGTGTGCTACCAACCTCAGGAAAGTCAACACCATATCATGAGTTTAAGAAAATTCAAGGCACAAGGACCTCTTCATTTCTTTACTTAGCTGCCTTCAGGGGTGGGAGGTCAGCAAGGCTTGTCCTACTCATATCAGGATCCTGTCAGATGCTGAAGTCTTCAGTCAGGATCTCTTGTTTTAATTGTCATAACCTAGGAATCCTGCATGCCACTAAACATCTTATACGTAAGCAAAATACAGTAAAGGTATTTTGGCTCCTTTGCTAGCAAATTTAAAAGGCGATAAAGGAAACCACCATGTTCTTTTTAACCTGCTTTTTGTTGGACTACAAAGTACTAGAAATAATGAAGCTACTTTAAGGAAGGAATGGAAAAGTAAAATCTTACCCACTCCCTGTATTTAATGCAGTGGTTTAGGTACTGAGGGGCTTCCCTGGTGGCTCAGTGGTAGAGAATTTGCCTGCCAATGCAGGAGACCTGGGTTCGATCCCTGGGTGGGGAAGATCCTCTGGAGAAGGAAATGGCAACCCACTCCAGTATCCTCACCTGGAAAATCCCATGAACAGAGGAACCTGGCAGGCTACATTCCATGGGGCCGCAGAAGACTTGGACATGATTTAGTGACTGAACAACAACTAGATACTTTGCCATGTTATCTCATTTACTTCAATTATGTACAGCAGGATGATTTTTATTTTGCACCTGAATAAACTGAGGGCCAGAGGGTGAAGGAGGTTGTCCATAAATGACATGGCTAAAGATACAAGCCAGGGGCCGGCTAGCTCCCAACATCTAAACTGTTGTATGGGGATATGTTCTGAATGTCTAGTCTACCTAGACCTGTGGGCACCAGTGAAAAGCAGCATGGCATCCACGGTGTGGTGAGCCTGCCATGGGCGTTAAAATGTAGGGACACTAGTTACACATATAGGGAGAGCCAGCAACTGACGGGTTTGCTGGCTGATCCTGTAAAATCAGACAGAGGAAGAAGGTGGGATTTAAAACAAGTCATTTAATGTAAAAATCTATCCAAAGTTACCTGAAGTTGATTACTGGGAAGGAACTCTGACTGACTGACTAACTCAGCAACCAGCTGAGTACAGTGGCTTCTTTTGTGCAAATGAAGTTGGTAGTACTGATTAAGCCTCCAGTGTATGCCCAGCACTATAAAATGATAAGTGAAAACATGTCAAAGGAAAGTAAAATGGCCTTAACTGTAACCATCTCCAGATAGTATCCCATGCCTCTTTTAGGAAGTGATGTTTCTGATGTTCCGTGACCTTAGGGATCTTTTAGAGTAAAAGATTCTGTGTGCTGTGCAACATTTTAGAATCAGGATGGTGTTTTTTTTTTTTTTTTAGGATGGTTTTATTACTTCGTATATATATATGTGCATTTTGCTCCCCAGTCTTTGCCGTGAAGTTTTTACTTCCTTAGAAACAGTGACTTCCCATCTATCTTTGTAGTACTTTTTGCACCCACTATATCTCTCTCATTTAGTAGGTGTTGAATACGTTTTCAACGAGTTATTTATAAGTAACAGGATGGCAAGTGTATGTCTTGATGAGTGAGGCATCCTGTAGTTTTCTGCAAGGTAGGGTAGTTACTTTTATGTAGTTGAATAAGAATGACCCTGTGCTTCTTGGGGAATGTCTTTCTTTGTTGAACCGACACAGGGTGAATGCAAAACCAGATGAGCCCTCCCATCTCCTTAGCCAGCCAGCCTGAGAGTCATCTGCTTCTCCTACCAGTTAGACATCTATTTCACACAGTTTTAGAAATGTAACTTTAACCTTTTGTCTTCTCTATGGAGAGATAGCTATATAAGTCCTAGCCTGTTGAAATCATTCTGAATGAAAATAAATGCTCTAAGTCTATTCTACCACCTTCAGCTGGTAATTCTGAAATTAAATCCAGTCCAAATTAGACTTCAGACTGTTAAGTGTAGAGTTTGATCCTCATTATTAGATTATCCTAACAGGACATAAGATACTCCTAGTCATCCCTGAATGCTTCCTTTTGGTCTTTGGCAATTACTTCGTTTGTCCAATAGCGGAATATTCACCCTGTCCAAGGTAATAGGTTTCAACAGGATCTTGGAATCTAAATGTATGTAGCCCAGGACACAATGAATCCCAGTGTCTCCCGAGGACCCTGCAGTAAAGGACAGGCCGCAGTACAACCGTCCTCGGGTTCCTTCCCAGGGCAGCTTTCTGGGGAGGGTTAGGAGCACACATTAGTTGTGTGGTGGTGGTATAGTAGTAGTAGTGATGGTATTATAGTAGTAATAATAATAAAGCTTCAGTGTCCCTCAGCTGTTCCAGTTCTGATAGTGATCTTAAAATTCTTATGAGAAGTATTGATACATCACTCAGCTTGGGAACCCACTACTTTTGGCATAGATTTCTTTTTCTTTTTTCTGTTTTATCTTATTTGTTCTTGGCCAGGGTTCTGTATAAAAATTATAAGGCTATTTTCTCTGAGTAACTCTCTGGCTGAGTAGACATAGTAACGTGGGTTACTCTGAGTGAATGCAGTTGAGAAAGAAAATGGATCTAAAGAGTATTTCTCTGATGACGTTACATTAAAAAACAAAACCTTGTTGGTCCCTCTCCCGTTTCTGAATCATGCATGGTAAAAAATACTAATCTGACATGCATGAAAACAAACTTAACAATATCTACAAGGGCTCTTTTATTATCTCAGGGCTTGAAAATTAGTATAGTATTAGACCACCAAATAACTAGGTGGAAAAACCACATCAGTGAGATGTAAGGTAGGCTCTGACTGAAAATGGAGTTTAAAGTATGTGGGGTTTTTTGCCTAATCAGTTGTTTTAATGTCCTTTATCATTATCTTATTGGTGGTTTAGTCGCTAAGTCATGTTCAACTCTTGTGACTCCATGGGCTATAGCCCTCCAGGCTCCTCTGTCCATGGGATTTCCCAGGTAATAATACTGGAGAATGTTTCCATTTCCTTCTCCAGCGGATCTTGCAGACCCACAGATCAAATCCAGGTCTTCTGCGTTACAGGCGGATTTTTTTACTGATTAAGCCACCAGGGAAGCCCATATCCTTATCTTAGCAAAGGATAAAACTCATATGAAACCTCACCAATGGAGTTTTCTGAGAGATGGATTATGAAATTTACAAAAAATTATTAATGATAATCTTTCTTACCACTTTTTTTTGGTATTAATTTTTTGTATATTTCCATAGCTGAAATGAAAGTTCCTTGAATTAGAGGTTGTTGACCTATACCATTTATAATTATGCTTCATCCTAGTCACACAGTAGGAGTTTAAAAAGTGCTTGCTAAACAAAATCAAGTTTCTAATGGATGTCTCTGAGGGGATTTTAATAAATGTCCTCGCTGAGCCCAACTTCTGGGATTCATTCCAGTATATTTTATTTGGTTTAATCTTTTAGTAGTGAAGAATTACAACTTTGCTGGTTTCATAAAATGTTACATATTTTTAAAATAAATTAATGCAGGAAAGTAAAAAAATTGAATAGTAACCCGAAATCATGTCATCAGCAATAACTTTCCCTGTTTTATAAATACTATTTGACATCTCCTAATGGGTAGCCATAGTCAGAGGTCATTTTAGAAAAACTGAATTATACCATTTTAATTAAAAATACTAAATTTAATTAAGTTTGGGCCTGAATAATAGAAAAGAATGGAAGTAAAACCAAAAACAAAATCACTAAACATTGCCACAAGATGTATTCATATCTGAAAGTTCTCTCCAAAGCTGTTAAAATGTGACAGACTGAAATAGAAGTGATACTTTTTTTAACTAGTCAAACTTTGGATAATATATTTTGAAGAAAGTGGGGAGATAATTGCATTTATAGTCCCTCTTAACCTCCATGTTTTTGTTATGTTATTTTTTAAATGGGCTTCCCTGGTGGCTCAGCTGGTAAAGAATCTGCCTGCAGTGTGGGAGACCTGGTTTCAATCCCTGGGTTGGGAAGATCCCCTGGACAAGGCAGCGACTACCCACTCCAGTATTCTGACCTGGAGAATTCCATGGACTGTATAGTCCATAGGGTTGCAAAGAGTTCATCAAGGTTATTAACATTTTTAAATCTGTTTTTTTTTTTATCATTATCCCTGTTTGTCACTCACCTCATGGTACTATATTGTAATTGAGTCAATGCTCCCTGATAGAATTTTTACAGTCTCTTCATTTTGTGAAGGGTCCTCGGATTTAGGTTGCAGATGGCTAGATTTTGCCCTCTGATAATTATTTTTTCTTTAGACTTCACTCTTCAAAAGCCTACTTTTCTTCACTGAGCTCTTTCAGAATCTATTCCTCTGTAATTTTTTTGAGACAACGAAGAACTCTTTGATTTTGAACTCTTTCTGTATTTCTTTGGGCAGTTCTTGTAACATAAGGCTTTGGTCTGCCTCTTTGATGGGCTCCTTCCCTCTGCTTGAGTGTATCTCCTGTGGACCTTTTATGCACTAATCCTGTGGGGTTTCCCTTCTGGAAAATAGAAAATTTTATCCAACAAGAGCTCCAGAGTCTGTCGCCTTTACTCAGATTGACGCTCTTCAAGCTCCCTTTGGTTACGGTAATTTCCCTCAACCGGATCAGATGCTTTCCCATGATTTTATCGACTCCTAATATTGTCTGCTGTAGTATAGACACTTAGTGTGGCAATTTGGCAATTGTCCCTTCTCTTCTCTGCTTGTCTGGACTTCAACTACTTTATACTCTCTGTAAGTTTAAGTTTAGTCACTCAGTCATGTCCGACTCTTTGCAGCTCCATGGATTGTAGACTACCTGGCTCCTCCGTCCATGGGATTTTCCAGGCAAGAGTACTGGAGTGGGTTGCCATTTCCTTCTCCAGAGGATCTTCCCCACCCAGGGATCGAACCCAGGTCTCCCACATTGTGGGCAGACACTTTACCATCTGAGCCACCAGGGAAGTCTTATACTCTCTAGTGTCCAGGAATTAAACACTAAGATAACTGCATCTTTTCTTCCTCTGATTAGTGTAGGGAGGTGAGGTACCAGCTTTGATAAGATAAGACAGGTATAAGATAAGATCAGATATAATGAGCTTGTTCTTAAACCAATTAAGAGTAAGTATGTTAGGATAATTAAAATGGGATTAAACATCCTGTGTGGCAACAAATTTAGCAATAAGTTCATCTGCACTTAGTTCGAGATTATAATGAATGTTTTAGCTTAGATGGACATCTTTGAAATAGATCTTGTTTTTTGATTCTGTCATAAAAGCCTATGTACCTCTCTGAATCTTTCTTTTTTCCCCTTTGATGCTCTTAAATATTTTGAACCATGCCAGATAGTAACCAACAGCATAAGTTTGACTTCTTACATTGTCCATAACATGTTTCTAAAGTTTTACAATTTTCCCATTTCCCCAATACTCCCTCTCAAAGTCACCCTTGGTAAATGACCCCAACTTCCTCTCATGGAGAGTAGTTCAACCATTGATTAGAATCAAGCAGATTCCTTTTCTATATTTTCAACATTTCTGTGTCTAAGTTTTACCTTTGCCTCCCCTGCTGAGAAAAAATAACTTCTTCCTAATTCCTTTCTCCTGGTAGTCTATTTTATTTTCCTGTGAAACACTTTAAATATGTAGAAGAATAAAGATGCTAATCAAACATACATCTGTATCACTTTGACTTCACTCCTAACAAATGTCAGGAGTTTTTTGGGAATCCTTTAGATTTTTTCTTTTTTAATTGTACATTTTTGTGTTTATAAGTGAGATTGGCCACAAATTCTCTTTCTCATATTATCCTTATATGTCCTTATTTTGAAATAGAAGTTATATTAACTTCATAAAGTAAACTTAAGAGTATCTTTCTTTACCTATTCTCTGAAATATATATATAAGATAAGTGGTGGGAGAATTGCTTGATGTATTGGTAAAATTAGTCTTCAGAGCTGTTTGTAATATGTGATGTGTGTACACTTTGAGTAGGAGGGTTTTCTATTTATTTTACAAGAATTTACACAAATTTATGGAGGTTTGCTATTTTTAATATAATTTGAAAATTTGTGAACTTGAAATATTTTAGTTTATCTGTCTTCAAAGGTGTTGGCTAAAATCATAGTAGTATGCTTTTTACACCTGTCTCAGGTGGCACAGTGGTAAATAATCTGCTTGCCATGCAGGAGACGCAAGAGATGCAGGTTCAATCCCTGGGTCAGGAAAATTCCCTTAGGAAGGAAATGGCAACCCACTCCAGCATTCTTGCCTGGAAAATTCCATGGGTAGAGGAGCCTGGTAGCAGTCTAACATGACTGAGCATATGCACGCACATACTTTTTTAAATCTAATTTTCATTGTAATTATATTTGCCTTTGAATCTATACTATACCTCAAATTATGTGCCTACCCTTTATTCCTATTAATGTTTATTTAAGCCATCTCTCATTAGAGGCATACCTATTTTATTAATGCTAATGAGAAAAATCCTTTTTCTGTTCTTGATGGTTATAATTCTTTTCTATTTATGAATATCCATTCTGCTTCTTGACAGTCTTTCTTCTTCAGTTTTTATTCTATAGTTCATTCATTAACTTCTCGATTTGCACACTCAACTCTTGAATTTTCAGTATTTTTTCTACTCTTAAATATGCACAATTTATCTTTAAAACCAATTTATCTCCTTTTTACAACTTTTGGCATGTCACTTAGAATCTAAATATTTTGTAATTTCCATTACTTAGAATTACTTAGAAGTTTGCTTCCAAGTTTCCAAACATATAGTGGGTGTGGGAAGACCAGAGAGTTGCTACATTTCTGTTATTGATATCTAAGTTTACTTCTTTGTGGATAAAAAGATAAGATTTTCTATTATTCTTCAGTATTTGTTGAGACTCACTGGTCTGTTATGGATTTTTTTTTTTAACTGTTCCTTGAGTGCTGACTAAAAAAAATGCCTTAGTTCAGTGCTGTATGTTAAATTCATTGGCTTAAGATTGATTATAGAGTTTTTAAAGTCCTCTGTATTCTTAAGACAAGTTTTTTACCTGTCATCTCAGTCACTCAGTCATGTCCAACTCTTTGTGACCCCATGGACTGTAGCCCAGCAGGCTCCTCTGTCCATGGAATTTCCCAGGAAAGAAGACTGGAGTGGGTAGCCATTCCCTTCTCCAGGAGATTTTCCTGACCCAGGGATTGAACCCAGGTCTCCTGTATTGCAGGCAGGTTCTTCATCATCTAATGTCTGATAAGATATGTTCAGATATCCCACTAGCATTATAGAGTACCAATTTCTCTTTTTAATTCTCTCAATTTTAAAGTTTGACTGTTATGCAGTTTAAATGGATGCAGGCTTAAGGTCATTGTATTTTCCCAGTGAATTATTCATTTTATACCTAAGGAGTTACTTTCTTACCCCCCAAAAGTGGTTTTTTTTTTTTAAGCTTTGTTTATCTTTATCTGATGTTAATATTGTAGTATTGCTTTTCTTGTTGTGTTGAATGTCTGCCTGCTGTTTTGAGTTTTTTCCCTCATTTTCTTCTATTCATGTGCTCTTTAAGTATCTCTCTTGTAAGGCAGCATATAATTGGATTGTGTTACTTTTAAAAAATAATATGAAAATCCACTTGTATATTTTTTTATTATGTTGGGGGACTTAATTACATTTTTTTTTCTCCTTTTATGACTTCGTGTGATTGAGTTTTCTTTCCAGGAATTTATTTGGAAGTTCTAAGTCTTTCATTTTTCCCAATGGCACCTATAGACTCTACCTATAGAGTTTTAACAAAGTTAAAAACTAGATGGTATCTTTTTGTTCCCAAACAGTGCCAGAGTTATTCAGAGTCTCAATTCAGTCACACTGTATCATCTCTCATGCAAGTGTGTACTGTTTTCTTTTTCTTTTTTCCATTTTAACTCCTGTTAGTTTTATTTTCCACTGTTAGTATTTATTTGGAGTTATATCTATTCATCTTCTAGTTTTTTATTACTTCTGCAACCCACCCATTCATTCTTTGAGTTAATTTCTTTGCTTGTTAAAAGCATGCACTAGTGATTTTTCAGCATGATTCTCTAAGGGATTATTGTTCAGTTGCTAAGTTGTGTCTGACTCTTTGTAACCCCATGGATTGCAGTACTCCAGGCTTCCCTGTCCTTCACTATCTCCCAAATTTGCACAAACTCATGTCCATTGTGGAGAAGGCAATGGCAACCCACTCCAGTACTCTTGCCTGGAAACTCCCATGGACAGAGGAACCTGGTAGACTGCAGTCCATGGGGTCCCAAAGAGTCGGACACGACTCAGCGACTTCACTTTCACTTTTCACTTTCATGCATTGAAGGAAATGGCACCCCACTCCAATGTTCTTGCCTGGAGAATCCCAGGGAGAGCAGAGCCTGGTGGGCTGCCGTCTATGGGGTCGCACAGAGTCGGACACAACTGAAGCGACTTAGCAGCAGCAGCAGCAACAGCATGTCCGTTGAGAGAGCGATGCCATCCAGCCTTCTCTTCCTGTTGCCCCTTTATCCGCTTGTGCTCAACCTTTCCCAGCATCACTGTCTTTTTCCAATGAGTTGGCTCTTTGCATCAGGTGGCCAAAGTATTGGAGCTTCAGCTTCAGCATCAATCCTTGCAGTGGATATTCAGGGTTGATTTCCTTTAGGATTGACTGGTTTGATCTTCTTGCAGTCCAAAGGACTCTTCAAGAATCTTCTCCAGCACCACAATTTAAAAGCGTCAATTCTTCAGCACTCAGCCTTCTTTATGGTCCAGCTCTCACATCTGTACATGACTACAGAAAAGCTATAACTTTGACATACGGACCTTTGTCAGCAAAGTCATGTCTCTGCTTTTTAATACACTGCCTAGGTTTGTCATAGCTTTTCTTCCAAGAAGAAAGAATCCTTTAATTTTGTGGCTGCAGTCACCATTCTCAGTGATTTTGGAGCCCAAGAAAATAAAATCTGTTACTGTTTCCACTTTTTCTTCATCTATTTCCATGAAGTGATGGGACCAGATGTCACCATTTTAGGCTTTTTTAAATGCTGAGTTTTAAGCCAGCTTTTTACTCTATTCTTTCACCTTCATCAAGAGGCTCTTTAGTTCCTCTTCTCTTTCTGTCATTAGTGTGGTATCATCTGCATATCTGAGAGAATTTCCATTTTGGATAGTACTGAAAATATTCTTATATCATTTCTGTCATTGCCATTTAGAAGGACTTTTTTGTTAATGAAATTCTAGATCAAAACTTATTTTCTTTTGGCCCTTTGAAGATATTTCATTGTCATCTGTTATTTATTGGTAATACGATTCCTGGGTCTTACATTGCTCTCTTTGCAGGTAATCTGTTTTTGCTCAAAATAATTTCAAGATATTCTTTTTATTTTTGATATTTTGCTGTTTCAACACATCAGATGGAGGAATGAGTATTTATCCTTTTTGTGATTTGGTGTGTTGCTTTTTCTGAGGACTCTTGTCATTTTTTAGTTCTTAAACTTGGAGAAACGTTTGCTCTTCAAATATTGCCCCTCTGCGATCTGCTGTGTTTTTTCATTCTCAAATTCCTATAAATGTGCATCCTGACTACTTAATCTATTCCCTGTATTTTTGCTCTATCCTGCATTTTTGACTCATTTTTAATGCTGCGTTCCAGATATTTTTATCAACTTTATCTAGACCTGGTGCTATTTTGGGTTAAATAAACAGATGGTATTGAGTGAAGTAGACGTTACGAAGATTAAAGACAACTAAGGCAAGATAGAAACGCAAAGAAACATTGGAGATTTTCTTCTGAAATATCACTACTCTGAAAAGAGACACAATTAAATACATTATCAAATATATTTATACCTTCAGTATACATTTTATGTGTGTGTACAGGTGTATGTTTTCCCAATCTATAGTGAATTCATACCTCTTGCTTATTTATCACAGGACACTTGAAATGGACCAAAGCTGAGGACATTGACATAGAAACCCCGGGATCTATTCTTGTCAACACTAACTTGAGGGCATTAATAAATAAACATACATTTGCTTCCTTACCTCAGCATTTTCAACAGTACCTCCTGCTTTTGCTCCCAGAAGTGGATAGGCAGGTAAGTAGAAGTTTCAGACATTTGATATCAATTACCAGTTATATCATTATGAAGTGGCAGGTCTGCTATCGAAGATGACTGATACCTGAGTGGATGGTTTTGTAATAATCTAGTATATTTATGTAATTTATATACTTATTGCTGGCATTAGTATGTTTGCTTAATCTGCCAAAACAGACTCATTTTTTGTTATCACTAGTGAGCCAATTCAAATTTTAAAATATAGCACACTGCCATAGAGTGGAAACAACAGACCTACCCACATTGGAAAGGAAAAACAAAGAAATCAAATGTTCCATTATCAAATAAATCTTTGAAGTAACTGCTACTTTGCCCTGAGGGAATATTGAAGTGCAGCAATAAAAAGCCAGGGTTTCTAAGAAATTATGTAAATGTTTTCATTCTCAACTCTTTCCAAAAAGCATTTAAAATTTATATTTGGAGTTGGCTTCTGAGAGTCTATCATCATGAATATGATTGCCTATAAATAATCACCTTTTTATCTTTATTTTTAGTTGAACTGGAAATGCTTTAAGTGTATTTTTATATTTTTGAAAAGTTTCTAAAATAAGGAAGTACAAATATAGACTCATAATAGCAGGCATCAATCATCTTCTAAAGCTGTTTCCTTTGAAAAGAAAAAAAAATACTTCATCACATAAACTTTTATTAAATTTCACAAAAATTATTAAATGGTAACTAAGGAAACATTTCCTTGCAATTCTCATTTCAATAAGGGTTGACACTGTATGTAATTTCCAGTTGATGGACATATTATGCATGTGTTTATAAATTTGCATCTCTAAACTATAGACACATCCATAAATTGATATGCGCAAGGTTGATTCAATATTTCCATATTATTTTGAACAAATATTCTTAGCTTTTTATTTGATTCTATTTTCTCCTAACTTACCAACCCTTTCATACATACTTAAAATTTGATGAGCTGCTGTTTTTACCATTCTTTTGTATCTCTTTGGTGGATATTATTGTTCATTTTAGAAAAATACTATTTTGATTTTTGTGCATTTTTGTTTGAAAATTTATTCAATATTTACTTCTGAATATAATACATATTTGGTGCTTTGGAATAACAGAAATACAGTAAGTGCCTATTACTTATTTATTGAATCAGTGATTAAATACACTAGTTGGATACAGAAGCTATATTCCTAAATAATGAAAATATGAGTTAGAAACAGGTGAACTTAGAGAGAAAAGCACAAAGTAAATTGAACTTTTATATGTAGAAGGGAAAAAAAATCACAAATTCAAGATCCTTGAATTGGGCCTAAAAGTATAGGCAGAATTTGAATAAAACAGATGGAGATGTGTTTTATGTGAAATATTCAAATATACAAAATCAAAAGCAAATTGTGAGCAGAGTTTGGATTATAGGAACAACTGTACCAATGCGTTTGGAATGACAAATTAGCAGTCAGTTTTAGAAGATGCCTTGAGTATAAGGCTAAAAAGTCTGAACAGTGTTCTGCTGTGTTTGCAGTGCAAAGCCATTGAGGGCTTTTGAGCAGAGCTGTGTAATAAGATCACTACTTCTTAAGGAAATTATTCTGGCAATACTGAAAAGGGAATGTTAGAGATGGGAAGTACGAAAGTGGAAAGGGTTGTTAGAAAATCCTTTTAGTTGTTCCAGAAGGCAAAATGAGGGCTTGAATTTGAGGAATAGCATTGAACTTGAAAAGGAATGTGGTTTAGCTGCTAAGTTGTGTCCAGCTCTTACAACCCCATGGACTGTAGCCTGCCTGGCTTCTCTGTCCTTGGGATTCTCCAGGTAAGAGTACTGGAGTGGGTTGCCATTTCCTTCTCCAGGGAATCTTCCCGACCCAGGGATCAAACCCAGGTTTCCTGCATTGCAGGCAGAATCTTTACCAACTGAGCTACAAGAGAAAAGGAGTAGGATAATGCAGTCACCACTGCCACCATCATCCAGTGACAGCAATTTTACATTTTGCCAAATACCACTTGAAGCAGGATGTCGGGAGAAGTCACTGATAATTCTTGGGTTTCAAGTTGGTATGACTGAGCATTGCGTTCAGGTATTTAGAAAAACTTTGTTTATTTGGGGGACAGTGAACTTATTAGCTATACAACTATTCCCTCTACTTCAAGTTATGTGTGGTTTATCTTGTTTACAGTTCTACCTCCTGTTGCTGGAATGAGATTCAGCATATATAAAATACTCACAACTTTTTACAATGAAGAAATGACAGATTGTTTTAGTATTAACCAAATATTTCACTAACCCAGAAGGCCACTCTGAATAAGTCTAATATTTAAACCAACCTGTAGCAATTTCTGTTACTCAGTATTTTCCAGTCACTGTGAGGCATATAAATGAATAAGGCACAATATCTGTCCTCAAAGAACACATAGTTCATTGGGAAATTATGTATTCAAGAAATATTTACTGAGCATGTATTATTACTTTGCTAAATACAGAGGCTTCAAAAATGAATCTTGCAGAGGAATACCAGGTGGAGGAGAAAGACAAAGCTTATCCTGAAATATAGCTTCCTGCTTACTAGGAAAGAAGTCTGATAACTGGATAGATCTGTGGGAAATTTAGCATAAGACCAGGCAGAGTCCCATAAATAGAAGTATAAAGAAAGTCCTCAGAAGGCAGAGAGAGTGAAGAACTTTAATCTGAAAGCATTACTGAAGAAGATTTTGTGATGAAACAGATGCTTAACTTGCACCTTGAAGGTGTTTTGTGAGTAGTGACAAGAGAAAGTGCACATTACAGAGGGAGAGCTTGTCGTTTACAAAGACTTGCTGTGTGTATGGTAGGATGCTGTGCTAAAGGACAGTGTGGTCTACAACCTGGAAGACTTGGTTGCAGAGTCAACTCTTTATAACTTTTTCTGAAAACCAGGGGGTACTCAAGAGATTTCTCAAATGAGAAGCAGCAGACATAAAATAATTTAAATAAATATTTTAGTGCCTGGACCTAGGGCAGGAAAAGAAGATCCAAAGGATAAATAAAGTCAGTCCTTATTTTCTCGTAGAAGCCAGTAGCCCTGTAAATAATGTATTGGTCAGGCAGAAAGATAAGACCAAGGGAGACTGGGTAAGAGATAAAGACAGTAGTTGAGATAAGAGATTAAGAGTCTGCTTTGATTTATGTCATCTAGTGTTCTGCCTATGTTTTCCTCTAAGAGTTGTATAGTTTCTGGTCTTACATTTAGGTCTTTAATCCATTTTGAATTTATCTTTGTGTATGGTGTTCAGAAGTGTTCTAATTTCATTCTTTTACATGTAGCTATCCAGTTTTCCCAGCACCATTTATTGAAGAGGCTAGTCATTGCCCCATTGTATATTCTTGCCTCTTTTGTCAAAAATAAGGCAATCATAGGTGCATGGGTTTATTTCTGGGCTTCCTGTCTTGTTCCATTAGTCTATATTTATGTTTTTGTGCAAGTACCATACTGTCTTGATGACTGTAGCTTTGTAGTATAATCTGAAGTCAGGAAGGTTGATTCCTCCAGCTCCATTCCTCTTTTTCAAAACTGGTTTGGCTGTTCGGGGTCTTTTGTGTTTCCATATTTTTTTGTTCTAATTTTTTTGTTCTAATTCTGTGAAAAATACCACTAGTAATTTGATAGGGATCACATTGAATCTATAGATTGCATTTGGTAGTATATTCATTTTCACAATATTGATTCTTCCCATCCAGGAACATGGAATATTTCTCTGTTTATGTTGTCTTTGATTTCTTTCATTAGTGTCTTGTAATTTTCTGTGTACAGTTCTTTTGTCTCCTTAGGGATGACATAAATCAAAGCAAGATCCACTATGACCCACCTCCTAGAGCAACAGAAATAAAAACAAAAGTAAACACATGGGACCTGATTAAATTTAAAAACTTTTGCACAGCAAAGGAAACTATAAACAAGGTGAAAAGACAGCCCTCAGAATGGGAGAAAATAGTAACAGATGAAACAACTGACAAAGGATTAATTTCCAAAATATACAAGCAGCTCATACAACTCAATATCAGAAAAAGAAACAACCCAATCAAAAAATGGGGAAAAGACCTAAACAAACATTTCTCCAAAGAAGACATACACATGGCTAGCAAACGCATGAAAAGATTCTCAACATAGCTCATTATTAGAGAAATTCAAATCAAAACTACAATGAGATATCACCTCACATGGGTCAGAATGGCTGTCATCAAAAAGTCTATAAACAATAAATGCTGGAGAGGGTGTAAAGAAAAGGGAACGCTCTTGCACTGTTGGTAGAAATGTACATTGATACAGCCACAATGGAAGACGGTATGGAGATGCCTTAAAAAACTAGGAGTAAAATCACCATAGGACCCAACAATCCCACTCATAAGCATATACCCTGAGGAAACCAAAATTGAAAAAGACACATATATCCCGTTGTTCATTGCAGCACTATTTATAGTACCTAGAACATGGAAACAACGTAGATATCCATCAACAGATGAATGGATAAAGAAGCTGTGGTACATACACACAATGGGATAAAAAAGGAGCGCATTTGAGTCAGTTCTGATGAGGTGGATGAACCTAAAACCTTTTATATAGAATGAAGTAAGTCAAAAAGAGAAAGATTAAATATTGTATTCTACTGCATATATATGGAATCTAGAAAAATAGTACTGAAGAATTTACTTACAGGGCAGCAATGGAGAAACAGACATAGAGAATAGATTTATGGACATGGGGAGAGGGGAGGAGAGGGTGAGATGTATTGAAAGAGTAACATGGAAGCTTACATTACTATGTGTAAAATAGACAACGGGAGTTTGCTGTGTGGCTTAGGAAACTCAAACAGGGGCACTGTATCAACCCAGAGGGGTGGGGTGGGAAGGGAAATGGGAGGGAGGTTCGGAAGGGAGGGGATATATGTATATCTATGGCTAATTCATGTTGAGGTTTTACAAAAACCAAAATTCTATAAAGCAGTTATCCTTCAGTAAAAATAATTAATTAATTTAAAAAAAGAGATTAAGAGTTTGACCTGAGACATCAGGCCTTGGAGAAGAAAAGAAGGGACTGAATTCCCTGCATATTTTCAACCCTGAAGAGTGGGAGTAAATGACACGGCCTGTGGGGTGGGTTTGTAGAAAGTCTGGAGGCAACCGGAGATGCTATCTAGGGTTATTTAGGAGGACAGGAAGACTCTGTGGCCCCATCCACATTCAACATTGAGAAATTGAGAACTGTGTCTCTGCCCTGCTGGAGCTGAGTTCAGCCCTTGCTCCCAGCAGCAAGGAACAAGCGACTGGATGCAGCAAGCTTCCAAAACTGCTCTATTTTTGTTCAGTTTATAAAAATCCAAAAGGAGGTGAACATCACCATTTTCTGGGCCAGAAGGAATAGGAAAGGCATGGAAATGTGAATCTGATTATACAGATTTACTTGAGTCATTGGAAGGTAGTGCAGTTATGTGAAATTTCATTTGTATGAAAGCCTGATTTCACATATTTTTACAAAATTTGGAATTCTCAGCTTTCTTGTCTTCTTCCTTTGACTGCCCAGGTTACCGCCTGAGTTCTCCCCTGAAGCAGCCCTGCAGGCTGTCCTATTCTGGGCCATGTGAAGCCAAAGTGTAATTCATTATGACACCTTTAAAATAAGGGAAGCTGGGTTCCCCATTTATCATTAAGATAGCCTTTCTGCTATTTTTTTTTCCATGTTTGTACTTTTCCTTTCTTTTTCTAGAGGACTGTTTATCTTAGATTACGTATTTTACATATTCCTAGTTGTTTTATGACCTCGTCACATCTGGTTTATTTTAATTTTACCTTGCACACATTATGCTGCAATTAACAGAAAACTGAACTCAAACTTACTTAAATGTAAAGGGGGTTTATTGGCTCAGGTAATTGTAAGATGGAGGTCAGAGTAGGCTTCTAGTGTTAGTCCAAGGATTCAGTTATTATCACAGGCCAGTTTAACTGTGTTTAAAGAATTCATTTAAAAAATCCTTTCCCTTGTAGTTGGCACTATTCTAAACCTGAATCCCTTTGTGGTGAGAGGGCTACCTGAATTTTTAAAAACTGGGTATTTTTCTATTAGTTCACATTCTTAGGAAATATATTTGAAGCCGTTTACCTCAGATTGGGACTTGAACCCATATGCTGGGACTCCAGCCCAGCCAAAACCCAGGGTGGGACCCAAACCCATGTGTCCAGGACTTGAACCCAGCCCAAACCCACGGTGCTGGTTTCAGGACCTGATGGAGCTCAGGTTCTTGATGTCTCATCACAGAAGGAATTTAGTGAGAGACAAAGTGATAGGTAAGACATGGATTTTTTCAGATTCAGGGAGAAGCACACTCCACAGAGAGGAAGGGCCATTTCAGAGGGTCAGTCTGGAGAGGGTGTGAGCCATCACAGGGTGCAGAGTCTGGTAGCCTTGAAATGTGGTGAGGTTAGTTTTTATGGGCTGGGTAATTTAATATGCTAATGAGTGGGAGGATTATTCCCACTCATTAATTTGGGGAAGGGCTGGAGATTTCCAGCAACTGGGCCCACTCCTTGGTCTTTAGACAGTGCCTTGGAACTGTCATGAAGCGTCTGGGTGTCATTTAGCTTGCTGATTGAGAATCAAAGTCTAGTCAAAGTCTACTTCTCTGCCATCTTGGGCACATTTGATTTTAATTGGTTTATGTTGTGTTCTTGGACTATGTCATTCCTTCATAAGTTGTGCCCTGCCCCTTTCCTTCGTATTACATATTGATACTTCTGTCCTAGTATTTCAAAAACAAGTCACATGAATGGTACTATATGGATCACCTGTCCACTTAAACAGTGACTCCAACTGGGGGGAAATGGAATATTCAAATTGGTTTAAAGCAACCAGGCCTATTCTTGAACTTTAGAGTGTGCATCATCTCCAAAAGTAAAATAGTGCACTGTGAGGAATTCAGGAATACTTTAGAAATTTGGTTTTTAGGAAGCTCTGTTAGAGGCTGTGCAGTGGGGGTTTGGGGGGAACGTCAACTATCATTGTTCACCATAATGGGGTAGGTATGGAGTTTTATTTTTAACGTGTTGGGTTGAGATGCTTCTATTATAGGAAACATCCAGAAATGATTATGTGTTCAAGTTTTGTAATTGGAGAAAATGGAATTAATGATTACAGTCTACATAGATTATAGTGTCAGCTATGGGATTTGGTGATGCTGTGAAATGTCATAATCATTCCAGAAAAAGACATGTATTTGTGAGGAAGTGCATATTACAAAGGGTATGGGAGGAGCCAGGGAATAGATCGAAAAACAGCAAATCTGTGAGATCATCAATGAGGAGATTATGTGCAGGCAGTAGTGTCAAATGGACTTTAGGAGGTCACAGGGAGTAAGTGGGACATCTTTCCTTCATTCCTTTAGATCCATCTTCTGCCTCCTTTGCTCTGCTTTGCTCCAGGAGGCTGTCTATAGAGACGAATGTATATATGGACTACCGCATCAGCAAGAACGATGCCTCTGTCTTCCTTTGTTTTTAATTTTGCTATTGTTATTCAGTTGCTAAGTCATGTTCAATTCTCTGTCACCCTGTGGGCTGCAGGATGCCGGGCTTCCCTGTCCTTCACCATCTCCCAAGAGTTTGCTCAAACTCATGTCCATTGAGTCAGTGATGCTATCTAACCATCTCATCCTGTGTCTGCTTTTAATCTTCCCCAGCATCAGGGTCTTTTTCTATGAGTTAGTTATTCGTATCAGGTGGCCAGAGTATTGGAGCTTCCGCTTCAGCATCGATCTTTCCAATGAACATTCAGGATTGATTTCCTTTAGGATTGACTGATTTGATCTCCTTGCAGTTCATGGGAGTCATCAGAGTCTTCTCCAGCACCACAATTTAAAAGCATCAATTCTTTTGTACTCAGCCTTCTTTATGGGCCTCAGCTCTCACATCCATACATGATTACTGGAAAAACCATAGCTTTGAAATAATAACAAGCTATTAGAAGACTTAAAAATATAGTAGAGAAGTTTCAAGCCTCATTATCCATCACATCCCCTGTCCCCAATATATTATGACTTTAAGCCTGTTGTTTGTTTTCTCCCTGCAAACAAGGGCCTCCTCTTACATAAGCACATTGTAGCCAATCAAGATCAGAAAACTGGCATTTATGATTCTTACTATGTAATTCTTAGACTCTGTTCATATTTAGCCACCTGTCCCAGTAATGTCACTTTTAGCAACAAGATCCTTTTAGTATCAAATCTGTCATTTTATTTAGTTGTCATATCTTTTTAGTCTCCTTCATTCTGGAATAGTTCTTAAGTCTTCCCTTGACTTTGTGATTTTGACACTTTTGAAGATTATAAGCCAGTGTTAGTTTGTGTGATGTTTCCTAGTGATCAGATTCAGATTTTACCATGAGGAGGAATATGACAAATGATGATGTGTTCTCCTTGTACCTATGAGGTGGCACAAGTTTGATTTCTCCTGATACTGATGTTGATCACTTGAACATTCTATTAAAATGTATCCCCCCAGGTTTCTTCAGGGTAACATTACTTACTATTTCTTTGTAATTAAATAGTATTTGTAAGGACTTTCTTTAAACTGTGCAGATATCCTGTTCCTCTTCAACCTGTCAGTTTTTCCACTTCTTCCTATCTCTGTGGTTTCTTCATTGTTTCCTAGTTTTTTAGTAGGTTATTAGGCTCAGTTGTCCACATTCGGTCACTGGGAGCCTGTTCAAGCTGGTTCCTCTGTCTTCTGAAGTGTTTCCATCACTCTTTGAGTATCTCATTACTTTGAAACACATGGAATTGTTCCAATATCATCTTATACTTTCCCTGCCCCAGCCCTGGAATGCACCCCTTCTCCAAGGAACCTTAGTTCCCTTCACTGGAAGGTAGTATTTAGAAATCAAGATCTCACTATACATCTATTCTTTGCTGTTGGGGTATGGCTGCTCCCAGATCTAGGACAGACTTATGAAATATTATACATATCTGTATAGGCAGGAATGCATGCATCCATACATGTGTGTGCATGTTTGTGTGTGTGACCACCTTCTTCTGTGTCTTGGAGATAAGGAACATCTTACAGGAGAAAGAGTATGAGCCTATTCACAGTCCATAACTGGAAAACAGTTTCCATCTACATTTATTTCTAGATGCACCTCTATAGCCTGTAAACTCTGAATTCACACTAGAGCTTCAAAACTAACCTAATGCCTCCTGGTTCATTCTAGCTTTCTCCCTTTCTATAGCTGTCCAACACTGACAGTGAGGAATCACTTTCTGTTACTCTTAATATGTCTAAATAGTCCATGAACCCCCGCTTGGAGTCAGTCAGTCTTCCATCTTGGCCACCATACCTCCCCATGTGGATGGTCTCCTTACCAGCCTGAGGCTCTGACTCTCCATGACTGTCCACCTCCCCACCTCCCCGCACCTTCCCCCTCCTGCTTGGCCCTCCGTCACACGGCTCACAGGCCCCTCCTGTGCAGGCACCCCCCCACCTGCTCTGTCTCCCCTTTCCAGGTCTCCCCTCCATACAGTCACTCACCTCACCCCACTGGGCTCTGTAATCCCACTCGGCACCATCGTGAGTCCCTCCGCAGCTTCTCTGGCTCAGAGGCTGTGTTAATGTAAGCTTCCGGCCTGAATCGCTCAGGAGGAGGATGAGAAGGCCCCGGACTCTTAATTGGTTTCACCTGTTGGGGAGCCCCAGCCGGGGAGGAGGCAGAGTGAGACTGAGCCCCTCACCTGCCCTTCGTGGACAACAGAGGCCACTCCCATTGACCAGCTCCTCTCAGAAAGTGCTCGCCACACACCCCTCTCTGCCCAAGCTCCAACCACTCCCTTCCTCCCTCACACCTCAGGTCAAATACTTGCTCCCATCGTTGGCCCTGGCTTACTGCACTGTCCTCCGCGGTTTGGCTGCATCCTGCCCGCATCTTTATAAATAGTCCCTTTAATCTACTTTCTTTGAATAATGCTGACTTTAATGATCCACCTGTACCTGCTGGGTTCCTGACTGACAGACCCTTTGAGGAAGTAGAATGATATGGATGGGAAGCCAATTCTAGTGGTTTGGGGAAGGATATACAGTTCATTCATTCAACTAATGTTTATGTTACCTGTGCGTGCATGCTAAATCGCTTCAGTTGTGTCCAACTCTTTGTGACCCTGTGGACTGTAGCCCACCAGGCTCCTCTGTCCCTGGGATTCTCCAGGCAAGAATACCGGAGTGAGTCGCCAAGCTGTCCTCCAGGGAGTCTTTCTGACCCCGGCATCAAACCCGCATCTCTATGTCTCCTGCATTGGCAGGTAGTTCTTTACTACTAGTGCTGCCTGGGAAAGCATTGACGATACAGATGTTAATACTTACAGTTCATATCCTGAGGGAAGTAATGGTTAGAGAAGAGACAGAAAAGCCTGTAGGTCATAACAATGCTATGGTGGTAGCATATGCATTGTGCTAAGGGGACATGTGCTGCGCTTAGTCACTCAGTCATGTCTGACTCTTTGCGGCCCCATGGGGGAAAGAATATTGGAGTGGGTTGACATGCCCTCCTCAATGGGCTTTTCCCAACCCAGGAATTGAACCCAGGTCTCTGATTGCAGGTGGATTCTTTACCTCTGAGCCACCAGGGAAGCCCAAGAATACTGAGAGTGGGTAGCCTATCCCTTCTCCAGGGTATCTTCCCAACACAGAAATCAAACTGGGGTCTCCTGCATTGCAGGCAGATTCTTTACCAGCTGAGCTACCAGTGAAGTCCCAAGGGAACATAGAGGAGGTGATTATATTCTGTCTGTGGGAGTTAGAGAAGATTTCAAGAGAAGGTATTATTGAATGAGGCCCAAAATGATGGAGGAAGTTTCCCAGGTTAAGAAGTAAGGTGGAAACAGTGTGTACCAGTAATAATGCTGATTGCCTACAGTGCTAGGTCTCCTACAGAGATGATCACTAGTCCTTACAGGAGCTCTCGGAAGAGTCTGTATTCCCATCTCATATACCTGGAAACTGAGGATAAGGAAAGAAAAGTCTTATTCAACCTCTTCCAAGTAAAAACATGCGAGCCAGAATTTGAACACAGATTTGTCCACCCCCAAGGTGATGCTCTTTTCCTCCATCATGCTCCCTTGCGGCCAGGACCAGCAGAGAAGTGTATGGTGTCTGTCCACACGTAATTTGAGATGGCTGGGGTGAGAAAGTTGATGCTAGAAAGGTAGGCTGGAGTGAACTTTTTAAAAAAGGCCTCATAGGTCAGTAAGCAATGAGAACATACCAAGATTTTACATTTGGAGTGTGATGCTGTTAGATTTGTGTTACAGAGATAGAGCTCTGTTGGAGGAGCGAAGCATGGTAGAGGAGAGATCCCGCCCTCTCCATCTGGGTACCATGTAGCCACACTGCCTTCCTTCCTGAGCCTGACACCTCAGCCTTTTCTTCTCCCACAGCTCTGCCAGAAATGCTTTCCCAGCATCATTTGGCAAGGCCACCTCATTGTCCACCAAGTCTCAACATCAGCTCCTCACAAAGGCTTTTCTTCTCTCTCCTCCTATCTAATGTACTGTCTCTGGTTGTTTTCTAAGTTTTCTATGTTTCCTGTACTTATTAAAGTCTGTGATTACCTTTGTTTATGTATTTATTCTTTTGTCTTTCCCCATGGAAATAAACAGCCCCAGGGCAAAGTGGCTCTAGTTCTCCTCCTCACTGTGCCTGGCCTGGAGTGAGTACTCAGTAAATGTTTTACGAACGAATGGACGACTGTAGCCTGGGAAACCACTTATAAGGCTAGTTTAACGTGTCTGATAAATAAGAATTTTAGTCAAAGCCACTATATTGTAGAATGGAAAGGAAGGGCCTCATTCAGAAGACATTGTATTAGTTTGCTAGGGCTGTTGTAACAAAATACCACAGACCAGTTGACTTAAAAATAGCAATTTGTTTTCTCCCAGTTCTGGAGGCTGCAAGTCCAAGATCAAGGTGCTGGCATTCTTGGAGTCTCCCTGGGCCTCTCCCCTCTTTGGGCTTGTAGATAGCTTCCTTTCATATGTGTCTTGACTTGTGCTTTTCTTTGCATGCCCCAATCTCTGATGTTACTTTCTCTTCTTATAAAGACACCCCTCATACTGCGTTAGGGCCCCACTAGTATGACCTGACTTAACCCTAATTACCTCTTTGAAGGGGGCTTCCGAGGTGGCACTAGTGGTAAAGAACCTACCTGCCAGTGCAGGAGACATAAGAGACATGGGTTCGATCCCTGGATTGGGAAGATCCCCTGGAGGAGGGTATGGCAACCCACTCCAGTATTCTTGCCTGGAGAATCCCATGGACAGAGGAGCCAGGAGATCTACAATCCATAGAGTTGCAAAGAGTCAGACACGGCTGAAGCAACTTAGCACACATGCGTTTACCTTTCTGAAGGCTCTGTCTCTAAGTATACGGTTGAGGCTTCAATTAGGGCTTCAACCTATGAATTCAGGAGAGGGGGCCCCCTTCTGCCCAATACAGGCATTTTAGAAATAAAATCATCATGACTTTGTAATTAGATTTGAGGGAGAAGGAGAAATGGAACACTCCTTTTAGGTGGTATTTATTGTGCATTTGAGAATAGCAATAAATACTACCTAAAAGGAGGGTTATTGTGCTCTTGAGAATAGCAAAGGGCTTCCCTGGTCGCTCAGAGGTTAAAGCATCTGCCTGCAATGTGGGAGACCTGGGTTTGATCCCTGGGTCAGGAAGATCCCCTGGAGAAGGAAATGGCAACCCACTCCAGTATTCTTGCCTGGAGAATCCCATGGATGGAGGAGCCTGGTGGGCTACAGTCCACAGGGTCGCAAAGAGTTGGACACGACTGAGCGACTTCACTTTCGCTTTCTTTCACTCTGAGAATAGCAAAGTATTGCTCTAGTTTTTAAAGCTAGGTTGAACTTAAACATGATTTTGTCCTAAAAATTGAGGCAGTTCAGAGAAGAGATTGAAGATAGAAGAGCGAGGATTTGATTTATGGCCCCAAGTCTTAGAATAGAGGGAAAGGGATAGACTTCTTGGTGAAGAAGCTGGTTTAAGAAAAAAAAAAAAAAGGGAAGAGAGTTCTAATTTCTGAGCTCAGAGAGATGATCATGAAGGATTAGTGAAGAAATAACTAACAGTAAAGGGTACAGTGCTTCTCTGGTAGCTCAGAATCTGCCTGCAATGCAGGAGACCCGCCTGCAATGCAGGAGATTCCGGGAGAAAGGAATGAATGGCTACCCACTCCAGTACTTTTGCCTGGAGAATTCTGTGGACAGAGGAGCCTGGTGGCCTGCAGTCCATAGGGTCGCCAGAGAGTTGAACATGACTGTGCAACTAATGCTTTCTTTCAAAGAGCATGGTGTAGAGTAAAGGGTTTTCAGCTGGGTGGTTGTTTGCTCAGAAACTAGAGGATTAGGGATTTCTTGAGAGTTAAAGAGCTTTGGAAAGCAGCTAGATGGATCTTCCTATGAATTCATCCTGGAGAAAAGTGCTTGCTGACCAACATGGAGGCGCCATTTGAGTGTAGATGGTGGCAGACATCCTTGGTCATCTTCTGTGTTTTCCACTCAACACTGCTAGATATTGGTACATTAAGCTTGGAGCCAGGAGTTGAGTTTTGCCAGAGTTATTGAAGATTTAAAAAGGAGCTGAAAGATTTTAGGGGACTTGAGAGATGCTTGTTGGGGCAACTGATTATGGGGTCCATAGGGAGGAAAGTTAGGTCAGAGGGGCTGGTGTGAGTGAAGGTCTCAGGGAAAGGATAATGTAGGTTAAAAGTTAAGAAAGATACGTTGTTGAAAGAAGAGTCTCAGAATAACACACTGTCAGTATAATCTGGTTGGGGAAAACACATGAGTCAAATGTCATCTCCTTGGCCACAGCATCTTGGTCCAAGATCAAACACAAAGAAAGAAACGGGGCTTCCCCGGTGGCTCAGTGGTGGGGAATCCACTTGCTGATGCAGGAGCTGCGGTTTAGGTCCCTGGTCCGGGAGGATCCCACATCCCGCAGAGCAGCTCAGCCTGTGTGCCACAACTGTGGCGCTTGTGCTCTAGAACCTGCAACTACTGAAGCCCCGACGCCCTGGAACCTGTGCTCCACAAGAGAAGGCACTGCAATGAGAGGCCCGCACACCACAACTGGAGAGTAACCCTTGCTTGCTGCAATTACAGAAAAAGCCCGCACAGCAACGAAGATCCAGCACAGCCAAAAATAAGTAAATAAAATTGCCAGAAAAAAGGGAAAGAAGGGGCAGGCCAGGGCAGCACTGGTTAGTGCCAGTGAGCAGGCAGAACTGTAGCTAGTTAATTCTTGTTCAGTCCCCATGATAAGCGGGATTGCTGGCTTATTAAATTCAGTGCTTGGGTTTATTTCAGACATGGCTTTTTTGCTTAGCTCTCTGCAAGATGTGCTTGGAGAATTTTTAGAACCTTCTTGATTGTACATAACAGATCCCTTCTTTCTTTAAGAATTTGTACTTTATAAATGATATCTACATAGGACACTTCTATGACCTTTTTAAAATATATGGCAGCTGGTAGAATAAATGTCAGCTAAAGTGGAGTCGTATTTAGGTTTTTATTACACTTTCAGATTGTACATCACTGATGAATAGATAGATGGTTGTCATTTCTGGCATTGTATCATTTTTAAGTGATGTTCATCTTGCCTCTATTCGGTGGCATCAGGCTATCAGACTGTCTCTCCAAATACTTACAGGACCATCCCCCAGCTGCTTCTAAATAAATTATGCCTATTATTTTTTTTTGTCCAAATGGTAATTGCAGTATTTCAATCCATTCTTACTTATCTCCCCATTCGGTTCTGTGTGCCTATGGTCTGTTAAATGATGGGCCACTGATGGATATGGACTATGGGGCTCTTTAAAATCCGATCTAGCTTTGTGCTCTTCAGGTTTTTGAACTCACTGGCAATAATGCACATAATTTTAACTGTGGAGAATGTCATTAAACCAAAATGGAACATTTACACAGTCCCTTTTGCAGAGAATTTCGGACCGGGAAAATGAATGCGTGTGTCAGACATTTTACAGCATGGGAGAATGTGATTTATTGATTTCTGATGGCTCTGTTGGCATCAGTGTATATATTTAAAGAAGTCACACAGCCTTTATAAATGCAAATGGGAAAGGCCTTTCCATCTTTTTCCTTCATGGGAATAGCTCATACATTTGCAATAACTCAGGCTCCTCTTAGAGATTACTCTATGTACTGTATATATTGATTTTAAAATTATACCGTTATTTTATTCTACAGATAGCATATATAATGAAATGTCAATTTACCTAACAGATTATAAAAATTTGAACGTATTAAAGATATTAAAGAAATGCTCATATCTTAAGCCTTGAGGTAAAAGTAAGTGCGTACTTGAGATGTAATTATTTTAATGGAACTGACACTTTGGCTTTTTCCCTGCTCTGAAAGCATATCTTAAAGTACTTAGGAAATCCAATATTCCTTCTATCCTGACTCACTTACTGGTGATTGTAAATCATACACGGTCAGAGAGATCCATGCAGACCACGCCTGCGTATTTCCATTCTGGCCATTTGAGCTTTATGCTCATGGAGGGAAGTGATTTCCTCTGCATATTATTCATTTCTTAGCTAACTGGATAGTTAACATCAACTTCTGTTTATCAGGATCTGCTTCAGTGTGTATCAAATAATGTTTAAAGTGGATTGAGTTACAGATGTGCAAGTAATTGCACGTAATAGGCAATCCCACAAATGGAGCCTCCTTCCATCCTGTGTGTGAGATAATTAATTGAAGAGCACAAACTCATTTAACCTGGACAACGTCCCATCCTGTGCTTTAAACCACTTCTTTTCTCCTTTATATTGGATACTAAGTGGCTGCCCTCAAGGCCTGAGGGGGTATCCTTGGCCCTGTATGATCAACGGCCACTGGCATATCAGATTGATAAATATTTAATATTGTCATCTGATATTTTCATAATTACCTTTTTAAACACAAATTATTTAATAATGCATGTATGCTCAGTTCCTAACTACCAGCTTATACAGGAATGGGGAACAAGGAACTTGAACAACTTGTCTTATCATACAAATAACTAGATTTGAAAAAGAGAGTCATGCACATGGCAGGTTACATATTAGTGCCTCTTCTTTTATTTTTTTTTTAATTTTTTTTAATTAAAAAAAATAGTCAAACATGAAAAGAGAACTAGGAAAAACACAGTAACACAGTCTAACATATTAAGATACACTAACATCAAAGAAATGCACATTAAAAAAAAACAAGAATATATCACTTTTCACTTATCAAAATGGTAAAAAATATATAAAATACCCATGATGCTTGGAAGTATTTTCATACATTGCAAACTGGCAATACTTAGCAATACTCTTTAAAATAATTATATTCTTTAACACAGAAATTCTGTCAGATGTCAGTCTTCCAAAGAAATAACCAGCGATGTGAACAAGATTTTTAAGAATCTTCACCAACAGCACTTTTAAGAAAAAATGAGTTCCTCTTCTTTTAATAAGGGGTATTGTAATGCCAAGGTCACTGTGGACGAGTAGAAGCAGGTGTCATACAGTGACTTACTCATATAAATTAGGCTCAAGAAAAGAAGAGAACAGATTTTACCTTTAGAACTCATAGCAGTTATTAAGCCCTAATCAAAAAATAAAATTGCCTGAGAAAATATTTTCATTCTATTTGTCAAATTTATTAAAGATCACTGTGAAAGAGTAAAGAATCAATTATAAGCAGGATGGGAACAGTCTAATTATGTTTGAGCTTCTGGATTAAGCTGGCAGTATAAGTCTGCATATATAATGTACTTCCCTGCTTCTAAAGTTCCCATTAAAAGGGGACTGGCTTTTACCCATCATTATATTTCTTTACCAGTCCTGGAACCTTGATGAAGAATGCCACCCAGATTCCAGAAACTGTGAGAAGTTTCTGCTGGAGATAAAGAAGATGAGACTAGATGGAGTTATGTGTGTATGTGCTGTCATGTCCTACTGTTTGTGACCCCATGAACTGTGACTTGCCAGACTCTTCTGTCCATGGGATTTCACAGGCAAGAATACTGGAGTGAAGTGCCATCTCCTATTCCAGGGGACCTTCCCAACCTAAGGATCTAACCTGCTTCTCTTGCCCCTCCTGCATTGGCAGTTAGATTCTTTACCACTGCATCACCTGGGAAACGCACATGGAGTTAAGAGGTGACCAGACTGAAAATGACTGCCTGCAGCAGAGAACTGGTATGGGATTTGACTGAAAGAGACTGTAGATTTATCTTAGATGGAACCAGGCTGTGTTGTCAGGGCCAGAAGCAAGGGTGGAGCCTTTGGGAGGAGGAGCAAATCTCTATCTGGCTCCTGTTCTCTGCAAATTCTTTTAGGATTTAATCTTTCAACTGTGGACGTTCCCACTGAAGAACATGTTTCCAGCCCATGCTTGCCTAAGGGGTTAGCTGGCTTTCTGTGTCCAAAGACTGGCTGTTTTGCCAGCTGAAGGGAGGCCTAGACTCAGTGATGTATCCTTAAACATGTAGTACATTCTTCTTAAAGCATCAACTGTTACTCCCCACAAGTACAAACCTTTACTTGAGGAAGCATCAGTAGGGTGAGCATGCACTTTTTCCTGATCCCTTGTCTGGATCTGAAAGACCTGAACGAGGTGCAGCTGAGTTTCTGAAAAGACTGTCTCAATAGCCAGTAATGATCCAACACCTACAGACCGCTCTGTCTTAGGATGAAGAGAGAGCTCAATAAGGCGACGTAGGATAGACCTGGCAGTCCAGAAACTGGACCCAGTGTGACAATTCAGAGAACAAGGCCTTCTGTGTCATACAGAAACAGGGTAAAAATGATATCAGCAGTATCAGCTAGCAAGCTAAAGATGAATCAGAAGAAATTAGTTATATTTACAAATATTAATTGAAGTTTAGTGGTGAGCTGTGTGTAGTGTGCTAGTCATGCTAGTTACATGAGATTGCCCTGTATCTGCCTTCACTGAGCTTTTAGTCTGGTAGGAGAAACAACAATTGGAGGGAATGTACAGGAAACCACTGGGAATATATTTTTGAAGAAGAGAGAGGAAGCTTATGAGCAGGCAAAGCAGTGAGCTTGATGTAGTTATGGCATCTGTTCTGGACCAGCACTATATAGTAAGTGCTATATTAAGTTTGACATCTTACATGGGTATAGTTGATGGTCCCCTGACACAATTACAATAGTGCCATCAAAGATCACTAAACACAGATCACCTTAGCAAATGTAACAATAATAATAAAAAGTTTGAAGTATTATGAGAATTCCCCAAATATAATACAGAGAAGCAAAGTGAGCAAATACTGTCAGACAAATGGCTCCAATAGACTGCTACTGCATGGTTGCTACAAACCTTCAATTTGCAGAAACACAGTATCTGATAAGTGGAGTAACACAACAAAATGAGATATGCGTGTATCTGTAAACAGCTTGGTATTAGAGCCCTAACATATTTTAAGCCAAATCAGAATTGTTCAGTCTATGGCAGATTCTTCCCCATGACTGAGGTCTGTGTTTTTCCAATCTCTTGGTGAGAACAGACTTTGTGAGTAGTTCTTGCCGAGCCCCTGATTATTTTGTCCAAGGAGAACTCTAGATTTTCTATCTTAGGTGCTCTGGTTCTCTTCTTTGGTTCTCCAATTCTCTCCATGTGAACTGTAACTGCCTTAGTTTCCTCTGACAGCCCAGCTTCAGTGTCTTGTTAGCCCATCTTCAGTGGATGGATGGTTGGTACCATTCACTGGGGTAGGTAAAACTGGAAGAAAATCATGTTTTTGGTTTGGACATGTTGCATCTGAGGGGCCTTTGAGAAGTCTGTAGGGAAATGTTGAATTTAAAAATTGGCTCTGTTGGCTTGAAGGTTAGCGTTCTAAGCAGAAGGTATTTAAAAAAAAAATTGGGAACCACCAACCTATAGCTGTTAAGGCCATGGATATGAATGACATGTACTAAAGGATGGAATGAGAAGAGGGCTAAGGCTTAGGCTTGAGATTTCCATGTCTTAATGGCTGAGTAAGAGATTAAGCTTGCAAATAAAACTGAAAAGTAACAGCCAATGAAGTGACATAGAGGAAAACCAAGTGTTTGTATCACTGAAATCGAGAGTAAATATTTAAGGAGTGAGTGAGTTATATTAACACTCAAATATCAAAGAGATGATGATGGATAGGTACCCATCGGACTTCACATATGTATTTTACTGGTGATTCTCACAAGAACAATTTTGAAGGTATAGTAGGAAGGAAAAACCACTGGGGAGTGGCTTTGAAAGAGAATGAAAGGAGAGAATTTGGAGAGACTGCTTCGTTTTTCCATTCATATAAGTCTTAGAATTTCTTGTGTGCATGTCTGTGCTAAGTCACTTCAGTCAAGTCCGACTCTTTGCAACCCTTTGGACTGTAGCCTGCCAGGCTCCTCTGTCCATGTGATTCTCACAGACAAGAATACTGGAGTGGGTTGCCAGTCCCCCCTCCAGGGGATCTTCCCAACCCAGGGATCGAACCCACATTTCTTACATCCCCTGCATTGGCAGGTGGGTTCTTTACCACCAGCACCACCTGGGAAGCCCTAGAATTTCTTAGATCTTAGAATTTCTTGTTGAAAGACTTCTAAGATCTTAGAATTTCTTATTGAGTACCTTGAGGCCATTGTTCTCTTAAAAATTGCTATTGTAAATGGAGTCTTTCCTTCTGTAACAGAATTGTTGTCTTGTGTATGTGAAAGCTATTTTTTTTCCTTAGCCATCTTACTCAATTTTTGATACATTTTAATTGTTTTTCATTTTGCACTCTTGAATTTTTCAGATAATTATATCATGAACAATGATAATTGTAATTCCTTTTTTCTCATTAGTGTACTTTTTAGACCCAGTTCCTTTATTTGATAGTGAAGAAAACCAGATTGGAAGAGGGTAAGGATTAAATTGAAAAAAAGGGAAAAAATAGAGACAGGCATATATCATTTAAGAAATTTGTTTTGATGTATAAATAGTCATAAGGTTAACTGGAACAGCATAACTTAAGGAGAGAGGTGGAATTTTGTCTGAAATTTTTTCATGTATGGGAGGATTGAATGGAAGTTGAAATAGTCACTGAAGAGTGAGAAAGTGAGTTCATTGAAAGCAGCAGAATAGACAAGCTGGAGAGACAGATGTGTCCCAGAGTTGAAGACTGCCTTATCAAACCTATCTACTTTATAGAACAGATTTTTCCAAAATATACCAGCTGTACTGGCTGTAGAATAGCAAGGGCTTTCTACCATAGATTGGGCCTTTGTCATATGGGTGTATCCAGAAGATGAGAAGGGCAAAGTCACCTGAACATGATGAGCCAGAAGATCTAAAGTTGACAACAAGGGGGATGATGAAAGGAGAGGAACAGTGGACTCAGTTCAGTTCAGTTTAGTTGCTCAGTCATGTCCGACTCTTTGTGACTCCATGAACCGCAGCACGCCAGGCCTCCCTGTCTATCACCAACTCCTGGAGTTTACCCAAACTCATGTCCATTGAGTCAGTGATGCCATCCAACCATTCATCCTCTGTCGTCCCCTTCTCCTCCTGCCTTCAATCTTTTCCAATATCAGGGTCTTTTCAAATGAGTCAGCTCTTCGCATCAAGTGGACAAAATATCGGAGTTTCAGCTTCCACATCAGTCCTTCCAGTTAACACCCAGGACTTATCTCCTTTAGGACGGACTGGTTGGATCTCCTTGCAGTCCAAGGGACTCCCAGGAGTCTTGTCCAATACCACAGTTCAAAAGCATCAATTCTTTAGCGCTCAGCTTTCTTTATAGTCCAACTCTCACATCTGTTCATGACTACTGGAAAGACCATAGCCTTGACTATGAAGATCTTTGTTGACAAAGTAATGTCTCTGCTTTTTAATATGCTGTCTAGGTTGGTCATAATTTTCCTTCCAAGGGGTAAGCGTCTTTTAATTTCATGGCTGCAGTCACCATCTGCAGTGTTTTTGGAGCCCCCAAAAATAAAGTCAGCCACTGTTCCCACTGTTTCCCCATCTATTTGCCATGATGTGATGGGACCGGATGCCATGATCCTCGTTTTCTGAATGTTGAGCTTTAAGCCAACTTTTTCACTCTCCTCTTTCACTTTCATCAAGAGGCTCTTTAGTTCTTCTTCAATTTCTGCCATAAGGGTGGTGTCATCTGCATATCTGAGGTTATTAATATTTCTCCCAGCAATCTTGATTCCAGCTTGTGCTTCCTCCAGCCCAGCGTTTCTCATGATGTACTCTGCATATGAGTTAAATAAGCAGGGTGACAATATACAGCCTTGACGTACTCCTTTTCCTATTTGGAACCAGTCTGTTGTTCCATGTCCAGTTCTAACTGATGCTTCCTGACCTGCATACAGGTTTACAAGAGGCAGATCAGATGGTCTGGTATTCCCATCTCTTTCAGAATTTTCCACAGTTTATTGTGATCCACATAGTCAAAGGCTTTGGCATAGTCAGTAAAGCAGAAATAGATGTTTTTCTAGAACTCTCTTGTTTTTTTGATGATGGGGCAACAGTGGACTGGGAGCGAGTAAAGAGGTGTGAGTCCAGGGATGGTCCTTGTAGGAGTATGTGAACAAGTTGGCAAGAGGAAGCTGGGTTAACATAATAGATGTTTAAATGCTATTGTGATGGAGCAATATTGTGCTATTGCTATTGTTCTATCGTGATAGACTTTGGGGGGATTTTTCCTGGTTTTCTCCAAATGCCTATAGTGTTTTTTAAGCTACGCTTAGCTCTATAGAAAATTTGATTTTTCCTGTATGATGTGGGGTTTCGTGTCTAGCTTAAGAATATATTGCCTATGTCAATATTATACTGATATACCCCAAACTAGTCTAGTCTTTTAATATTAAATTTTTTTTTCCTTTACATTTTTAAAAGTGTAAGTCCTGCAATGTTTGTTTTTCAAGGTTGTTTTTTCTGTTCTGGGACCCTGAATTTCCAAATGAATTTAGAATCAGCCTGTCAAATTCTGTAAAGAAGCCAGTTGTCATTTTGATAGGAATTGTCTTAAATCTGTAGATCACGTTTGAGACTATTGCCATCTTAACAGTATTAAGTCCTTTGATCTATAACTTAGAATGTCTTTTCATTTATTTAGATCTTCTGTGATTTCTTTCAATTTAAAATTTTTGTTTGTTTTCAGAGTATAAGTTTTGCATTTCTTTTGTTAAATGTACCCCTTACTACTGTATTGTATTATTTTATTTTATTTTGACCACTGCCATATGTATGTGGGAGTCTTAGCTCCCCAACCAGGGATCAACCTGGGCCCTCTACAGTGGAAGCATGGAGTCTTAACCAGTGGACTGCCCGGGAGGTCCCCTATTTTATTATTTTTAATGAATGTTATTATGCTCTCTTTGTACATAATCAGTCTTTTCTCTCTTGTTTATTTCAGAATTTTCTCTTTGGTTTCCAGCATTTTTACTATGATGTGTCTGAGTGTGTATCGCTTTACATTGATCTTATTTAAAGTACGTTGAGCTTCTTCAATTTATAGAGCACTCTCCATTCAGTTTGGGATGGTTGGCCATTGTTCCTTTGAATGTTTTCTGCTCCCTTCTCTCTCTCTCTTCTCTTTGTGTTACTCCTGTTACCTATTCGTTTGTTCACTTAATTGTGCCCCTCATTTCTCTGAGGCTCTGTTCACTCATTTCATCCATTTTTTCTCTGTGTTCTTCAGAATGCGTAATTTCTATTGCTCTATCTTCAAGTTTGCTGATTTTTTTCTTCTGCCAGTTCAGATTAACTGTTGAGCCCCTCTAGTGTAATTTTCATTTTATTTTACTTTTAAATCCAGAATATCCACTTGGTTCTTTTTCATAGTTGTTATCTCCTTATTGGTATTTTCTGTTTGATGAAACATTGTCAGCATACCTTCCTCAACTTATTTAAGCATAATTTTGTTTGATTATTTAAAGGTGGTTATAATGGCTGCTTTGAAGCATTTTTGTGTTAAATCTAACATCAGTGCTTCTCACAAGCACTTTTCTTGCCTGATTGGTGTCCAGCCTATGAGTCCCACTTTCCTGTTTCTTTATGTCTCTCTCACTAGCCCCCCTCCCTCTCTTTGTCTCCCTCTCTAGACATTGTAGGTTATCTCTTGCAGTATCTGTATACTGATTCCACTTCCAGCCCTTCTCTAGGGATTGTTTGTGTTGTTGTTTTCTTGTTAATTTGATTAGAGACTTGGCTGGATGATTTTAGGGAAGTTGATTTTTCCTGCAGTGTGAAGCCTCTGCTGTTTCTTCTTAAAGAGCACAGCCTTGGCCATGAACACAGTCATGCTAGAGTTCTTTGTCCCTTTCCCTGACCTCTTTGCTAAACCATTATAATTATCTGCACTGAATCTAATAAGTGCTTAAAATATTTTTTTCTCATTAAAGAAGGAGGATAGTTCTTTTGATTGTAACTTTATCATTATGTATTATAATCTTGAGAGGTTTGTTTATATTTGCTTTGGGGAATGGGAATCAATTTTTATTAGGTTTTCAGTCATCATAGTAAAATTATATTTGCCATTCATACACATTGTTAGCCTCTTTCTAAGTGTTCTGTTTCCTTGGTGAGTAAGGGGGATAAGATTATTGGGTAGATATAATGTCTGTGCTAAAGGATTTTACAGTTTCATTTGGTATTACACTCAGCCCTTAGGCTCTATTAATTGCTACCTAATTGCTTTATGTTTTTAACAGTGCCCTGGGGCATACATTTCTCCACAGTCTGATCCAGTTAAATTAGAGCCCTTTTAGGGATGGTTTTGAGGCTGCTTTTTGAGGTTTGTTTAAACTCTAAGAGGGCAGCTCTTACCTGTCTCTTTCCCTGATTCGCTGATAAATTTAGCTTGTTGGTCTCAGAAAGCTACCAGTCTCCTCTTAATTGCCCACCAGCAAAATCTCCATTTGTCTCAAGAGCACCCTTTAGCTTGAACATCACTGTGCTCTGCTTTAAGTAAAATCAGCCTTGGTGGGGGGAGACTTTAGAAGGTCTCTGTTCTTATCAAGTCCCTCTTGACCTTGGAAAATATCCAGGGTCACTGTTCCAGAGTTGGGGACAGGAGTGACACTCCTGCTTTAGAAGCAAAGATTGGTGGGAGTGGTAGTCTCGCGTTTTCTCATATTGTCTCTGCTGGAATGGAACCTCCACCCTACAGGTGGGCTTAAGTAAGAACGTTCAAGGTCCAGTATTCCTGGCCTTCCTCACCTGGAGTGGAGCTACTATCTGGAGTGTGATAGAGGAAGGAACCCTTGACCTCTTGGTTGTACTTGCCAGGAGTCTGGCCCCTGCACTTTGGGGCTAGAAGGGAGTGAGATATGCTGTTGGCCTGTCCCTCCCATTGAGTTGTTGGACTCCTTCACTGGGCACTGAGCAGAGAAGGGATCCCCTCTTCTTGGCCACAGCTACCTAGGGGGGACCTTCCATCACAGGAACCTGCTGGGTGGAGGCAGTGGTTTGGGTGTTAAGTGACACAGACTGTTGCTGTGGTTACCAAGATTTAGTAGATTTTTTGGATAACTCTTTCTTCACTTGCTATATTCCCTTAAGACAACTTTTACTATTATAGTTGTTTCACTGGGGACAGGTTCACAGATTTCCTTTCACAAGCATTCTGAAAATGGAACTCCACTGCATTTGGATTTAAGTGTAACTTTTATAGATGGTAATAGATATCAGTTCAAATTGTTTTCTTCTGCTGGATTACCAAGTATCCTGGAACCATTTATTGAGTAAGCCATCCTTTTTCTAAAATTGACATGTTGATAATGCATGGCTATTTTGATATGTGCTATAATGTGGTAGGTACTCAATAAGTATTTTTAAATGAAATTTAAATTAATATTTCTGTGGGTAAAAACACCTCAGAAAAACTGCTTTATAGTTTTCCTGTCATCTTAGATTATATTTCACATAAAGACTTCAAAGAGAAAAGTTGCAGTTTTGCTAAGCTCTTTTATTTTACAGAAGCTTGTAAAGAGAGGATTGTACTAAAGTATAAGATTACCTAAAAAAACACCACACAGCTTGTCAGTTTCCATTATTAATATCTATAGTAATTAACTATAGTAATTGTTTCAAGTACTTTTCCCTCAAAAAAAGGAGAATGTTTCTTTTGATTGTATCTTTGTCATTGTTTTCCATAATTTTGAGGTGTTTGTGTTTGTTTGCTTTGGAGAATGAGATAATTTATACCAGATCTTTTTTTAATTTTTTTAAAATTTATTTTTAATTGGAAAATAGTTGCTTTATAGTATTGTGTTGGTTTCTGCAGTTCAACACTGTGAATCAGCTGTAAGTACACATAGATCCCCTGTAAGTATACATATAAGTATACATATATACTCTCTCAATTTGTCCCACCTTCTCCTTCCCCTGCTGTGTCCACAAGTCCGTTCTCTATATCTGATTTTCAGTGGTCACATTACTCGTAAATATTGAGCCTGATTCTAAGCATCCTGTTTGGTAAGCAGTGGGGTGCAGTTAATGAGTAGATGCCTAAACTCTCGGACTTTACAAGGTGGAGGAATCTTCGTAAATGGTAAGGTCCAAAACAGAAGAGTGCCATAGAAATATGGCAGTTCAGAGGTGAGAATGACTCATGGAATGCATGTTTCATTTCTTTTTCTTGCCTATAGTAATTTTGCATCAAGCCTTTTCAGATTTGTTCTTATTAACTGATGTTTCAGTGCCAGAGTTTTGGTTATTTAAATCTGGTGTTTGGTACATAACAATATCGTTAAATAAATGGTGAGTGAAAGAAAGAATGAAGGCATTCATGGAGGGCTGAGGAAATGCTTCAGGTGGTTCAGTTTCCCCATTTTCTTAAATTGTGTCTTGGGATTCTTTCCAGAATGCTACTTTTTGTGCTCTGTGTTCTTATTTAAATTATTCATCTGATACTTGTTTTATCTGTTCAGAGAGTCTATTGAAAGGAAAAGAAAGAAGCCAGAAAAAACTATTAAGCAGAATTGACTAAGCTCTTATTGATGCACAGGTTTATTTGATATGTTTAATAGCTTAGAGATATTTATTATATTGATATATTTCCATATATTGATACATGTTTGATTCTTAAGAAATAAGGAAAATTTTTGCCTTCTGGTTATCTTAAAATGCACACACCTACACTTAATGTTACAAAAGACAAAATAACTTTATAGCAATAATGAAGCTAACATTTATTGTATTTTGAATATCAGAGTTATTTCATTGGGGGAGAAAAAGTATTGGAAAATACCAGCCCACCAACTTTACACAGATCCAGTTTCAAAACTTGAGATATGCTGCAGTTTTTGAAATTTAACCGAAAATGCTTTCATTATACCAACTGTGTTTGATAGTTTTATTTAAATTTAATAATGTAGTCAGCAAAGTACTGTAAGCTTTTACTTTATGTAAAAGAAAACATATTTAGCAGCAAAATCAAGTTTTTTTCTCCAGCTTTTTTAAAACATATGCCAAACTATAAATAACTGCAGACAATGTTAAACTTACGTTATTTTATGAAAGCCCCCAAATTTACCGTGGCAGTTTCTGATTTGTCAACGCTAGGTCTGTCTCATCTACCGCATTTCTCTCACTGCTGTCCTCCTGGTCAGCTGTCTCTTAAAATGAGGGAGGAAAACATACTTGCTTCATGTTTACATGTAAACAAACATTTTATTGAAGCACAACATGCAGACGAATGTCCATCTGATATTTGTATATTTTATGAACTTTTGAGAAGCACATCCTTAAAACTGGTGTGTAGTCTTTCTTACAAAGATGAAGTATATCCTACCATTTCAGAACCCTGTTTGGCCTTCTTAACCCTCCTGCAGAGGAACCACTATCCTGATTTGTGTCACCATCAACCACGTAAATGTAGTCATTCCATGTATACTTTTTTTTTTTTAAGGTAAATATGATGTGAGAGAAATTCATACATTTCGTTGTGTGTGACAGTAATTAGTTTATTCTTGTGCTGTGTAGCATTTCTTCGTGTGATTACATCATTGTTTTCTTTATTGAATCTTTTGATGAACATTTGGGTTGTTTTCAGTTTGGGCTCTTTTGAGTAGTACTGCTCTGAACACTTTGGTATCTGTGATTTTTGGTTTACCTAAGTACAAAAGTCTTTGGAGTATATTCCTATGGGTCTAATTGATGAATCATAAAATTTGTATATATTCAGTTTTTTAAAATAGTATTAAACAACTTCCCAAAGTGGTTACCCCAGTTCTATCAGGAGTATGTGAATATTCAGTCTATTCCACATCCTTACCAAGACTGGAAATTGTCAGTGTTTATAATTTTATATTGTGGTTTTAACTTGTATTACTGTGATGACTAGTGAGGCTGAACAGTATTTTATTTTTTTTAGTTATTTGGATAGCCCGTTTGGTCACTTACAAGTTCAGAGTCTTTAATCCACTTTAGTCATCTCTTCCTTGTTGATTTGTGGGGATACTTGCTGATTTCTTCTCTCACATTGTGGCTTGTCTTTTGATTCTCTAAATGGTGTTCTTTGATGAAGAGAAGTTCTTTAATGTACCCCAAATTGTTGATTTTTATTACTGTGTTAAACCTTTTTGTGTGGGGATGAGAAATGTCCTAAAATGATACCTTTAGATCTACAGCCACAAATCACTGGGGTTAAATAAGAGTGTCATATGAGATACAGATTTTTTGTTTAAATGATATCCAGTTTGCTAAACATAGTTTACTGAAAAGGCATTCTTTCCCCCATTGAACTGTAATGTCACCTTTGTCAAAAGCTTGGCCAGAAATCTTTGCTTCTTTCAGAGATGCTGTTCTTTTACATTGGTTCTTTTGTCTACTTTTGCATCCAGACCATCTTATTTTGATGATTGGTAGCTTGAGGTCTGCTAGAGGCAATCCACCAACTTTTTTTCCCTTGTCTTTCAGAGGCCCTTTGATTTCCATAGAGATTTTGGAATAGTATCAGTTTTCATAAAAATACTTGGATTTTGGTTACGGAATGCATATATAGACTAATTTAGGGAAGAATTAAAACTTTGCACATTGAATTTTCTAATCAGTGAATAATAGTTTGACCTTCCATTGATTAACTTCTCTCAATAATTTGGCAGTTTCCTTAGGAGAGCAGTAGATTAATTCCTCCATAGCTGCTGACTATTCATTGTAAATTTCATGTGTTGATTTTCCTGGTGAATCTACTAAATCACTTATTAATTCTAAAAAGTATATATAGTTTTGTTGATTCTCTGAATATACACTTATATTTTCTATACTAATTGCAGTTTTACTTTTGAAAAATTCTTTATTACATTATGGCACTGTATTCATACCTTCAGTGCAGTTTCAATAGAAGTAGTGTTAGCTGCCATCTGTATTTTGTTTTCAGTCTCAGGGATAAAGATTTTATGGCTTCATCTTTATTGTTGTTCAGTTGCGAAGTCATATCTGTTTGTTATTCCCTCCTCCAGTGGACCATGTTTTGTCTGAACTCTTCACTGTGACCCACCCATCTTGGATGGCCCTGCACAGCTCACAGTTTCATTGAGTTCCACAAGCCCTTTTACAACCACGAGACTGTGATCTGTGAAGGGGTTCACCTTTATGCAGGAAGCTTATTGCAGGTTCTTTTTAAGGAGAAGGTTTTTTTTAATCATGTTAAGGAAGTTTCATTCCTAGTTTCATGAGTTTTAATCATAAATGATAGTTTATACATCTATTAAGATGATTTTTCCTTTTATTATATTAATGTGATAAATAACAAACTGCTTTTCAGACATTAAAAAAAATTGTATTCCTAGAATAAACAAAACACACACACATACATACATAAAATTGTAATTTGTTTGTAGTTTGCTTAGGATTTTTATATTTATGATCAATGGAGAAATTGACTTGTAGTAATTCCTTTCTGGTAATGTCTTTGTCAGGTTTTCCCAGTAAAAGTGATGCTTGCCTCTTAAAATTATTTAGTAAATACCTTATTTGATGAGAAAGTTTGAATAGGCTATTTTTTTTCCAAACTATTTGTAAAAATTCACTTACAGAGTTAGCTGGACATGGAAAACTCCTTGTGGAAAACTTTTAATTACAGATTCAGTTTTTTTTTTATAGATGTAGAATGTCTCTTAAATTCAGTTTTTTTAAAAATTATGTTAGTTTGGAGAATTACAAATAATTTAACAGCTCCATTGAAGTATGGTTGGCTTGAAATAAACTGCACACCTTGAATGTGTACAAGTTGATATCATATTCATCCCTGAAACCAGTACTGCAGTTCAGATAATGAACATACTCATCAGCCCAAAGAATTTCTTCATGCCTTTCTGACATCTATACTTTGTTAAAGTCTTCTAATCCATTAAACAATATATATCCCACTCCCTGTTTACTTATCCTTTAACTTTTCCAGTGTTTTATAGTTTTCAGTATACAGCAGGGTTTGCCAACCTTGGCACTAATGATACATTGTATAAGATAGTCTTCTGTTGGGGGTGGGCAGTGGGGGACGGGCTTGGGGGAGGGCTGTCCTGTGCACTGTAAGACATTTACCAGCACAGTAGATCTCTACCCACTAGAGGTCAGTAGGATGCCACACCTTTTGTCCTAACAATGAAAAATATTCTCTTGATGTTGCAGAATGTCCCCAGGGGGAAGAATATCTTAAGGATAAGAGGTTGAGTAAAAGGCTCAAAGTCTAAGAGGTGTAGTCAAAGCTTTGATTTTTCTAGTAGTCATGTGAGGAGGTGAGAGTTGGAACACAAAGAAGGCTGGGTGCCGAAGAACTGATGCTTTTGAATTGTGGTGCTGGAGGCACCAATACTTTGGTCAGCTGATAGGAAGAGCTGACTCGTTGGAAAAGACCATGATGTTGGGAAAAATTGAGGGCAGGAGGAGAAGGGGGTGAAAGAGGATGAGATGGTGTCACTGACTCAGTGGACATTATTTTGAACAAACTGCAGGAGATACTGAAGGGCAGGGAAGCCTGGTGTGCTGTAGTCCACGGGGTTGCAAAGAGTCAGACATGACACAGCAACTGAACAAGAAGAGGTTGGGAACCTGTGTTATAGAGGATCTCACATTTTTCATTTGGATTTATTTATTCCAAAGCAGTATTCATGCTATTGTTTGTTATTGTTCAGTCGCTCCATCATGTCCAACTCTTCGTGACCCCGTGGATTGCAGCACACCAGGCTTCCCTGTCCATCACCATCTCCTGGAGCTTACTCAAATTCATGTTCATTGAGTCAGTGATGCCATCCAACCATCTCACCCTCTGTCGTCCCCTTCCCCTCCTGCCTTCAATCTTTCCTAGCATCAGGGTCTTTTCTAATGAGTCAACTTTTTGCATAAGGAGGCCAAATTATTGTAGCTTCAGCTTCAGCATCAGTCCTTCCAATGAATATTCAGGACTGATTCCCTTTAGGATTGACAGGTTTGATCTCCTTGCAGTCAAAGGGACCCTCAAGAGTCTTCTCCAACACCACTGTTCCAGAGCATCAGTTCTTTGGTGCTCAGCCTTCCTTATGGTCCAGCTCTCACATCCATACATGACTACTGAAAAACCATAGCTTTGACTAGATGAACCTTTGTTGGCAAAGTAATAGCTCTGGTTTTTAATATACTGTCCAGGTTTTTCATAGCTTTTCTTCTAAGGAGCAAGCATCTTTTAATTTCATGGCTGAAGTTACCATCTGCAGTGATTTTGGAGCCCCAGAAAATAAAGCCTATCACTGTTTCCATTGTTTCCCCATCTATTTGCCAGGAAGTGATGGGACTGGATGCGATGATCTTCGTTTTTTGAATGTTGAGCTTTAAGCCAGTTTTTTCACCCTCCTCCTTCACCTTCATCAAGAGGCTCTTTAGTTCCTGTTTGCTTTCTGCTGTGAGGGTAGTGTCATTTTCTATTTGGTGCTGGCATTTCATAATAACATTGATCTCTATGGATTACGACAGAGGATGAGATGGCTGGATGGCATCACCGACTCGATGGGCATGAGTTTGAGTACACTCCGGGAGTTTGTGATGGACAGGGAGGCCTGGCATGCTGCGATTCATGGGGTCGCAAAGAGTCGGACACGACTGAGTGACTGAACTTAACTGTGGATTATTATCCAACAATTTTGTTAAATTTCCTTGATAATGCTAATAATTTTTATAAATTTAAGAAAAAAAAAACTGAGCTGGCACTTCAAAAGTATGGTATAAAAACAGCCAGTAAACATAGAAAAGGTTCTCAGCATCCTTATTCATGAGGTAAACACAAATGAAACCATGATGAAATACAGCTACACATCCAGGAAGATGGTTATTATAAGCAAATAAACATAAATTTTTTTTCAGAATCGTTTATAGGTAGTAACAATACTGGTGAGGAAGTGAAGTACATAGAACTCTTGCTTTGGTAGTTTTCAGTGACTTTTGAGAAATGGTCTTACAATGCTTATTAAAATTGGTCAAGCCTTTAAATTCCTCTGTTTATACCCAGTGGGATCATATACATGTTTACCAAAAGACATGAGCAGAAATGATTATAGTCACACTGTTTCAACACCTAGAAAGATCCAAAACCTGGAAACTACTGAGATAACCTGTGAACAAGAGAATGGATAAATCAATTGCTGGGTGGTATTCCAGTGTTTGAATTCACCACTGTGAGAATGGATGAACTACCTCTGCTCACAACAATGTGGATGAATCTCACAAGCATACTGAGCATCTGTGCTGAATACAAAAGTATATGGTACTATGTCATCAATTGCCATAAAGGTCAAGCCAGATGCAACTAATCTGTCATGTTCTATTATCCTTGGGGATTAGTACCAGGGAGGTGGAACTTCTGTTAGCGTTAACTGTTATCTTTCTTAAAGTGGATGCTGATAACACAGAAGTGTCTAGTTTGTGAAAATGGATCAGGCTATATACTTTTGATTCGTTCATTTTCTATATATGCTACCTTTCAATGAAAGGTTGTAAAAATTTTTTTAAAAACACATTTTTTCTTTCTATAATTTGGCTTTGCAATAGCCAATCTGTCCTGTCATACATGCAAGGAGAATTCTTTTGCTGTTCCTTCTCACCACCACTTTTCTGGTCACTCCACTCCCACCAGTGCCCCCAGCTACAGTATCATGAGTTTGGTAGATCTTAAAAAGCTGAGTCGTAGCTTTTGATATGGATTAAACGTGTTATTTTCCTCTTCTTCTTGTACCTTGTTTCATTGGTAACTCATTAAGATCAGCTAGGAAGCTGTAATTAGCATTACTGTCAGAATAAAAGAATAAAAAAATTGGGTCCACCCAGTTTCACAGTTAGAATGTCTTGGCTAGAGAAAGTTGGTCATAATTAACTTTTTTTTTTTTTATAGTTTGAGTTTCCTCTTTCACTTGATCATAGTTCCCTTGGAAAAGGATGCCTATGAACTTCTGAATATATATATTCAAAGAAACAAAAAGTAGACTCTCCCTATTTATCTTGTTGAAGACATATCTCTACAGTTACCTTTCCTAAATGGTATCGATTCCAACCAATATAAGTTTTCCTTGAGTTTCTGTCCTTGATTTGAATATCTAATTTATAATTCCCTACTTGTTTAGATATGGATCTATTGGTGAAAAATTTAACAATCTTTTTCATTCAAACATAAGATAATTTCTACATTAAATTATTGTCTTTATTCATCATTTAATGAAATATATAGATTTTTCAGTTTACCTAACCATATGGCACTTCCTTTTTTTTTCCATATGGCACTTTCAGTTTTATTTTTTTATTGAATGTTTGGGAAGTTTTGTTTGATTGATTGTTTCTGGGAAAAATATTTTACTAAGACTTTATTTTATAAAATGTTTATAACAGTTTATGATGGAATAAATTTATATATAAAACACTCTTATACATAGCTTTGTATTCTTTTTCTAATGTTGTTTAAAGTTGCTCTTGACTTTTTTCATTTTACCAGATTTATTATGTCATTTAGATTTTCTATTTTGTTTCCTGTATTTTAGCCCGAGAGAGCAATTTTGTCATTTTAGAATCAATGTAGATATCATGGTTTTTCTTGATTTCTACATTAACTAAATTACATCTTATTTTGTAAGCAGATGTTTGAATTTACTTTATTGCCATAATTTCTCTATCCATTTGGGGGAAATAATTTTTTTTTTAAATTTCTGGGTGGGAGGGGGGACCGGGATGGGGAATACGTGTAAATCCATGGCTAATTCATTTCAATGTATGACAAAAACCACTGCAATGTTGTAAAGTAATTAGCCTCCAACTAATAAAAATAAATGGAAAAAAAAATTTCTGATGTTGATGGCATTCACATTTGCTCCCCTTTTTGCCTTTATATGCAAATTTGGTGAACATGCTTCCCATTTAATATTTGAATTGATTTTATGCCATATGCCTCAAACTGCTTTTCAAAATAGACATAGTTTTCTTTCAAAATTTAGTTCAGCTCCCTTGACCTAATTGTGTACAATATTTATATAACTGCATTTGAGTCCTGTTTATGAGGTCAAAACCATATATTGTGGGCTATCTGAATTCCCAAATGACTGACTGCTTACTTGTCAGTATATGGTTATTATTTAATTAGATGGAAACATTTTTCAGTTATTACGATAATGAATTGTGTCACTGGTAACTGATTTTTAAACAACTTGGAATTTTAAAAGCATTCCTGCTTTTTTATCATGAGTACAATTTGGTGGTTCAGTTGACTGTTTGCATGTAGGTCATGTGTGTCCCATGGGTTGAGAGCATATGGTGTGATTAGATCACTCTGCTTTTGGCGTGGGGGTGGGGGTCTGTGGGTATCTCTTGCAGATATCTCTTGAATTTAAATTTCCTCTCTGGTTTCCCATGTTTTCACGGTTTTGATATCATCACTTGTGTGTTGTTAAGCAATACAAAACTTCTGTCAAAAAGATTAAAATTCTATCCATTCCTGTAGTTACTGGAAAAACAGTGATGCAGTCATAAAATATGAAATCCTTATTGTCCTATATTTTCATACTATATGAAATTAATTAGTTTTACATATTCCTGCACTTTTTAGTTTATGGACAAAAGATTATTCTTCAGGCAATACCATTTGCTTTCTAAAAGAGATATAGAATTAAAGGGAAAATAGATAATGTTGTTTTGGAAAACACTGAGAACAATTGTTGATCATTTAGTGGCTAATTTTGCTAAATTCTTGTTTTTTTTTTAAAGTGTATTTGTTCATAGGAGTTAATTATAAAGTATGATTTTGGTTCTTTGCTTTCCACTTTACATACTTACTGCAAGATATTCACTTTAGTAATTTACCCTGTATTAATGACAGAAAGAGAATATGAACTATGATATGTTAGTGATTTCTCTCATTTAAAGAAGAGCTGTATTATAGTCTTAAAGTCTAAATGATTATTGCTTCTGATACTTAACATTAGCACACCCAAGTGATCTTGACATTCAGTACTGGCTTGCAGTCCTGAACATATAGAGAAGAGATATGAAAGAATTTCAGTTATTGGGGGGAAAGCCAATCATTTACCATGCTTTCCTATTTCAGAATGCTTTCCTGTTTCACCTGTCAATTGCAATACTAGGTGACAAAATGAGTTTTCTTGTGACTACGCCACAACAGATGCTCATCCGATGTTTTCAAAGCTGATTTTCCTACGAGACATTTTAATTACCTAAGAGAGATTAAACTACCTAAAATTTAGCTACCTAAGAGACATTTCCTAAGAGCCATTAAAACTACTACAAAATATTTGGTTCAGAGCGCCAAGGAATGCTTCAGGGTTCTGTGGGATTCCTGAAATTATGTGTGTTATGTTGCATGTGTGTGCTTTTGTTTCTTTATTTCCAGGGTGTGTTAGTCAAGGTAGAGGCTCTGCTGTGTTAGAGAGTTCCAGAATAGGGCAGCTTAAATATGGTAGCGGTTTTTTTTTTCTTCCTCTCACATCATAGTGAGAGTTGGTCTGTGGAGATTGGACAGTTCTATCCTTTAGAGCTGTTCATTCCCGGAGGTTGAAGTTACCACATCTGTGTTCTAGTTCAAGGATTGTGGACGGCAATCTTATAGAAATAACGTACAAGATACACAGATTATGTCTGCTCACCTTCCTTGTGGAGAACTTAGTCTCATGGCCACATCTAACTACAGGGAGCCTGGAAAATATCGTCTCTACTGCTGCTCAGACTCAGAGGAAACGTTTGTAATGATGAAAGAATGAAGGACAGGATGAATGCTTGGAGATTAGCAGCTTGCCACACAGTTTGCGCTCAGATTCGTTCATGCTGTGTGCTGTGCTTGGTCACTCAGTTGTGTCCAACTCTTCTGCGACCCCGTGGGCCATAGTCCATCAGGCTCCTCTGTCCATGGGATTCTCCAGGAAGGAATACTGGAGTATTCTGCATAATGGAGGTGCAGGCAGATTCTTTTCCATCTGAGCCACCAGGGAAGCCCAGGAATCCTGGAGTGGGTAGCCTATCCCTTCTCCAGAGGATCTTCCCAAACCAGGAATCCAACTGGAGTCTCCTGCATTGCAGGTGGATTATTTACCAGCTGAGCTACTGGGGAAGCCCAGTTTCTTCCATAGTTATTATGTAATGTAGAAAAGGCATTGTGAACCCAAAACTTTTAAAACCAATGATGTAAAGTCTTCAGAAGCAGTGACCCTATTTTAAAATGCATATTTTGTAAAGCCCTTTTACTGCCTTAAAACAAAAATCACAGAAAAGACAATTTTCCTATACACATAGTTTTAAACACTATATGAATTATATAATTATACAAGAGAAATTAGCAGAGATATTATTAGTCAAATGTTACATGTTCTGGTATGTAAATGGTTGGGCATCAACATCTGGGTAGGCTTGCTAGGGAGTAGAATGATGCACATATATGTGGAATGACTGGGAATGCCGTGGCTGCAGTTGGAGACTGATAAACACCGTAGCAGACTGTTGATAAAGGTTTGGAGTTAACTTCAATGATGCAGTTTTCTGTGAGTGACCTTCATAAAAGTTCTGAATGCAGCAAGTTGTAGTTTTCTTTCAAAATATATGTTAGGTGTATGCCAAGAAAGAAAACTCAGTAGATACCAAAACCCATTCAGAAAGGTGGTTTTATATTCCAGCCTTGGACCAGCATAGCAGGTGTTTTCCTTGCATGCACATTCATTGAGTCATTTGTAAGGCATATGGTGTGTGTGTGTGTGTGTGTGTGTGTGTGTGTGTGTGTGTGTGTATGCGCGCGTGCGCGCTCAGTCATATCTGATTCTTTGCAGCCCCATGGACTGTAGCCTGCCAGACTCCTCTGTCCATGGGATTTTCCAGGCAAGAATACTGGAGTGGGTGCCATTTGCTACTCTGCAGGGTCTTCCCGACTCAGGAATTGAACCCATGTCGCTTGCAGCTCCTGCATTGGCAGGCAGATCCTGCACCACTGTGCTACCTGGGAAGCCCTAAGGCATATGAACTGCAGGGCATTTCTGCATTATGTGACTGCGGGCACATTGCTGGACCTCTGTATCTTTCCACTCTGCCCCCTCTAGGCCAAGAATGTTCCCATAAATGTGAAAGTATCTCCCTATCCCCCCACCCCAACATAGACACTTCAAATGGCATTTCTTATTCTTAGAAAGAATTTCTAAGAATTTCTCCTGGACGTCATCCTTGTCTCTTGGTCTTGCAGTTCTTCAGAGGTGACCCTGCCCATACATACACACACATACACCCCCCCCTCTAGTTCTTACATCTCAGGGGGATCTATTCACTGCTTTTAGGGCAGCGACATTGAGGGACTCAGATGACCTGAAGTGCAGGTGGCCACAGCCCATGGAACCAGGCCACTCCTTGAGCTTGTCTGCACCTACTTTCTTCCATACTTCATTTTACCCTAGTTTCATCAACAGGCATGCCTTTGGGTTAGATCTCAGGGATCACTGTCATTCTTTGTTCCTTCCCTCTTCTGATGTCAGAGAACATTGGGTCTGGAAGAAACATTCAAGGCCTTCTATTTTAATCACTTCATTTTACAGACCTTGTAAATGAGTTTCATATGGTTCCAGTAACTTGCCTAAGGACATATGGTTAGTTCTAACTCTAAAACAGGCCAATTATTGCTCCCATATTTCCCTTGAGAAGCAAGCATCCTTTTTATTCTGTCCAAGTTTCCTTTCACTCGGCTTTAGACCACAAGTCATTTCCTGAGTTGGTGGTATTCTCTGGACCCACAGTGTATGCATCTCCCCACATCTCCCTCCAGTCTCCCCCATTCCCCACCCTCCTTATCCTGGTCCTTCTTTCTTTGTGAGTGAGTGAGTGAGTGAAAGTCATTCAGTTGCATCCAACTCTTTGCGACCCCATGGACTATAGAGTCCATGGAATTCTCCAGGCCAGAATACTATAGTGAGTAGCCTTTCCCTCCTCCAGGGGATCTTCCCAACCCAGGGATCAAACCCAGGCCTCCCACATTGCAGGAGGATTCTTCACCAGCTGAGCCGCAAGGGAAGCCCTCTTTCCATGCGACCCATGGTGAATTTATACTGCAAGCACTCCTGGCAGCTCTGCTCTTGTTTAGTTTTGCTTAAACTTGCTTACTAATGTTGAATTCATTTCTTGGAAGGAACCTCTCCAAGCCTCTTGTTCGTTTGTGGTGGCAAGTTTAGTTAAAATTTACAATTGGTAATGTTCCTTACCTGGAAACAAGTTGAGTGCGTGGCTTGAAGTACAGTGAGCTCAAATGAAGGTATAGGGTCATTCCAGTTGGCGGGGGGTTCCTCTTCCCCTCCCCTCGGCACACCCCACAACAGCGAGTGACTCAAGTCGACAGACATGAGGTCCAAGTGAGGTCTCAGTGGTTTACTTATTTTTATTCCCGCTTTCCAATGCCAGTGAGTCTGTTCGTGGGGGCCATACTCTGGAGCTGACTACAAGCGCAGAAAGTCACACAGACTTCATCTTTAAAAAAACAGAATAATTGGTTTACATGTAGGGAAGACCTGATAGCATGTGAATTATGTTTCAATGGCAATTTTATAAGAATGAGCAGGACATGGTTCACAAAGGCCTCTTTTATTCTGGCCTTTGACAACAGGCTGAAAGTTCACTGAATTGGAATTTCAAAGACCAGTCAATTGAGGGATAGAGTAATAGAGCCTCAGTCTATAATTCTTTTTTTTTTTTTTCGGTGTGTGTGTGGGGTTTATTTATTTTTCACAAAACGAACAGTGGTTTTTTGTTTTTGAAGTATAATTGCTTTACAATGTTGTGTTAGTTTCTGCCGCAGAGTGAAGTGAATCAGCTCTATGTGTACATATATCCCCTCCCTCTTGGACCTGCCTCACCTCCCCCATCCAGTCCCACCCCTCTGGGTCATCACAGAGCACTGAGCTAGGCTCTCTGTGCTTCCCACTAGTTATCTGTTTTATCCATGGTAGTGATACATGTCAATCCCAATCTCTCAATCCATCCCACCTCCCCTCCCCTCCACCCCCATCCTTGCCCCATGTCCACATGTCCATTCTCTACATCTGGGTTTCATTCCTGCCTTGGAAATAGGTTCATCTGTACCATTTTTCTAGATTCCAAATATATGCATTAATATCAGATGTTTCTCACCTTTGGACTTGCTTCGCTCTGTACGCCAGACTCTGACTCTGTCAATGCTCTGACTTGCTGTACTTTAGATACCACAAGGCAACCATTCCTGTCGTGAACACAATCTTCTCATTCCCCCAGAATATTCCATGGGGAGCCACGTTCTGAGCTTTCAGGAGTTTGAGAAAGGCCATATTTATTGGCATAGATAAAGTCTCCAAAGCTCTGCAGAGAGTGAACTTGAACTTTGTGTAGATAAAGTTAATTAACCATAAAATTATTTATTTCCCTGGGAATAATATCTCAAGGATTCCTATCAGAGAATGTACTGGGGAAACGAAGAAGTGAAGGAATGGAGGTTAGGTGTGCCGTTATCTGACAGAAGTAATTTAACTATCTGGGATGGACAGGCATCCTCCGTTACTGACTAAGGGAGACTTGTATGTCTTAGGATTTTCACTTAGGTGCTCAGTGTTGGTTTGATTTAAGTGGCATGTTTGGCATTTTGTTATAAAAATTTACAAGTTGATTCAGAGTCTTATCTTAACGAAACTCTCCCCTTATAACATGCTATGTAAGTTGAACTGCTGGCTCGTTATTCATTTGCATTGCCGTTCAGCTTTTTTCGTGGTCATTGGCTCTCTTTGCAGATGGAATTTCTTTCTCCAATGAACTGCGCCCTCTCTTCAAAGTAGAAAATGTTTAATAGATTACTCAGCATAATACTTTCTAGTTGTATTCATCTGGCCTGACTCGGGTTGCAAGAAATAGAGATCTGGTGGGGAGGATTTTAAGTAATTACAGGGGAGGAGGAAAGAGTTAGATGTATAGACCTCTCCATTCTCTTGTTAGATGATCTGGTATGTCTTGGTTCTTCTCAAGACATCTCTTATGGTGTTTCAGACCTTATTTCTTTCTGTGAAATAGGGAGGCCATAATTAATTGGTTATCTCAATTCATGGAATGTCTCTCTGTGACAGCTTTGTCTTTGACACTGATCTCTGGGCCAGCCAGCTTTGGCCTGGGTAGCAGGACTAATATTGCTCAAGGTTAAGGGACTGATTGCTCAGAAGGGAACAGCAGAGTTCAGGTGACAAGCCAACAGTAAGACAACAGTTATCTACCTTGTACGCCTCTCTCCAGTTATGATACCTAGTTTTCAAAAGCAGGTAACTGCTTCCACATGTTGCTTCTTCGGTATCAGTGGTGTATGGGTTCAAGTGATGTCAACTGAAAAAGAACATACTTAAGAATTCCCAGGTTTAAAAGATCATAGCCTAACTACTCAGTAAATGATGGTTAGTATTATTAGATAGTGATCTTTTAAAACGTTGCTTTACATAAGTAGTATCTTTTAAAATCTCACTCACTAGAAAGTGATTGAGTTCTTTCCATTTGTTATTTCTAATTCATGTAACAGCTTTGCAAGTTTGTTTACTTTTCCACTGAGTAATGAGACAGAGACTGGAAGCTGTTAAGAATCTGGAGCATCTTCAGACCGATAGGAAATGCAAAACTGGGATGAGCAGCCTGATTTTCTGACTTTAAATTCAGCCCTCTTTCCACCTTGATATGCTGGGTAACTTACTTAAGGAGAATGCCACGGAGCATCTTTCAAATATCAGAAGTTTGTTGTAATGTTTTTTTGTTCTAATTTATTACAGTAACCTCTACATTCTACTCTGGAAGGCTTTAAAGTCTACCAGAGTATTCCTTCCATTTTCTGTTTTGCTGCACAACTAATTGATTTAATTTGAAAATATACATTGGTCTCACTTTGGGAGGTTGTGTTACAGTAACATAACCCTGGTGTTGATAACCCCTTGGGTGAAAGCTAAAGTCCGTTGTCTGCTTTGTTTTCTTCTTTGTGACTTGACATCAGAAACAGTACCTGAAATTAGCTCCTGCTCTCTGTATGTTCCTTATAAAATCAGTTGTTGTTTTTTTTTTTCACCCCTAACGAAAGCATCTTTTTGGCACCGCCATCGAAAGACTGGATAAGGTTACATAGATGCATCAAATAGTGAGACAGCTAAACCACAACAAAATAAAAAAGTATTTATTAAGTACCTACTCTTATCATGGAATGTGAATGCATATCGCCATGGAGATTAGTCAGTTCTTTCTTTTAAATCCATCTTCCTTGGTAATGCTGCTTAGAGTCTTGTATTCTCTCTTTTAATCCCCTGAACACAGATACGCAAGGGCTTTCCTGGTGGCTCAGTGGTAAAGAATCTGCCTGCAGTGCAGGGGATGCGGGTTTGATCCCTGGGTTGAGAAGATCCCCTGGAGAGGGGAATGGCAACCCACTCCAGTATTCTGGCCTGGAGCATCCCATGGACAGAGGAGCCTGGCATGCTATAGTCCATGGGGTCACAAAGAGTTAGACATGACTTAGTGAGTGAACAGTGACACCAGCACACAGATACACAGCACACAGACACACACACATGCGCGCACACACACACAAACACACATACACGCACATGCACACACAGACACACACACACGTGTGCACAGACACACAGAGGCACATCAGGGGTACTCTGAGGTGTGTCTGTCACATCTACTAGTAGTTATGATTACAGCCAAACTTCTTGAGATGTTTCCCTAAATGAGCCCTAGTCAAAGCATTTTATACATATTTAGGGATTTAATCCTCACAAAAACTCTGTGAAGTAAATAGTTTGTTATCCTTCGTTTACAAGTAAAGAAATTAAACCCTGTAGAGGTGGATCTTTCTCAGCTAAGAATATCCATTTTAATAAAAGTAAATATGCACAAACAACAGCAGCAAATCTTATGCTCCATAACCCTCCAGCTGCCACACTCTCAACCCCGTTTCTCTTCCAACCTCATCCTTTACCTGCCTTTTCAGAGTTTTGATGAAAGTGAAAGTGCAAGTCGCTCAGTCTTGTCTGACTCTTTGTGACCCCATGGACCATACAGTCCATGGAATTCTCCAGGCCAGAATACTGGAGTGGATAGCCTTTCCCTTCTCCAGGGGATCTTCCCAACCCAGGGATCGAACCCAGGTCTCCCGTCTTGCAGGCAGATGATTTACCAACTGAGCTATCCTTCACCTTTTACAGGGCTTACTCATCCCTGCCTTCACATACATCACTGCCTAGAAATTAGTATCTCAGAGAATCCTTCCTACCCACATGGACCTGGAACATTCTCTCATTGTACATGTTGCACAGTTTTTCATTATGATGTTACAGGACAGGACCTATCTTTTTGTTTATTGTTGTTTTTGTCGCAACACCTAGCACATAAAGGTTTTGAGTAGAAGAATAAATGCCCACATGCTAATTAAAGGAAGCCTCATGGTAGAATAGAAATATATTCATTTGAGTGATCAAATCCTGTTTTACCACTTACCTAGGTACTAAATTAATTATACTTATTATTATAAATATAGCTATAACTGAACAGTAGTGGGCTGGGCCATTGTTTAACTGGGGAGAGGAGTAGACTTCAGGCATAGATATTAACAGACTATGAAAGGGGAACCTAAAGGCATACTAGTTAACCAGGCCTGGAAGTTGTTACAGCATCTTTTTCCTCCTCTGGGTACTTATTGTGCCATTATAATGAACATTATTTTTTTTTTCTGTCCTATCCTAGATATTAATAAGCTCTTACGGCAGCAGAAGCTATCTGTCCATTTCCCAGTCCCTGGCAAGTAGTAGCTTCTTATGAAATGTTTGTTAAAGAAATGAGTGACTAATAGATAGTCAATTAAACACAGCTGTTCTGAGTTTATTACAAGCAGAAGCAGTGATTCATTGATTCCCACTACATTATAACAGAACCTTGTTTTATCTGTACAAGAACATGAACTTTTTTCACTACATAGAACTTCAGTATTATATGGTTGCATTGGAAGTTTGCTTTTTCATTTCCCTCCCACAGAGGGAACATTGATGAAAATACAATTATAAGGGAGAATGTCTTTTAAGATATACACACATTCTCATATTTGCTAAAACATGTTCAAATTTTGTTTATCTGCATGTGGATCAAAAAAGTCACTTCTCAAGGCCTGTCAGATTGTCCCAGTATGTGGCCAGGGGTTGTTCACAAAGTTTAATGATAAAGATGAACTGTAATGATCAAAACATACTTCTCTATTTTGAAAGGGTGATTAAAGCTTGATCTGTCCATGACTTGACTTCTGCCTTTAGATGTCTGTATTTCACTATCTTTACCTATTTCACCACAGGCTGTGTATCTTCTGGGCAGGATGCTAAAGCATTAGAGACATTATAGCACTTTGAACAGAGAGATTCCTCCCTTTGCAATTTAAAATAGGGTGATTCTTAGAAAAAGTGGCAAAATGTAAATGTATAAAACAATGTCTTTAGAAAATGATATTTGCTTTTAATACTGTATATAAGATTAAGGTAAATCTCATGTAAGTAAAGTAATTGAAACTCAATAATTGAAGTCTTTTAAGAATCAATACCACAATGCTGTTTTCATATGTTTTTAATATCATACACATCCCTCAAGTGTAGATCTTCTGATTATAAATGCTGAAATTCATAGCAGCAATTATGAGAAAATCTTTTTCTCTTATTTCTAGGGAATTCCTTTTGCTCCTTAATTGGGACCTGAGAAATTGATTGCCAGCAGGTCTTACCCTGGGGCATGGCCTTCCTAACCTCTTAATTGAAGACCTCCTCTGTCGACTTGGAGGCTTGGGGAGGTGTCTGGTGAACAATTCTCTTGAGAGGTGCAAGAAATTCCATTCTAAAGGCAATGCTTATCTGAGCCACGTCATCGGATTGTTAAGGAGTGTTTCCAGATAAAGAAAATGAAGAAAACTTTATTACACACACATAGTTACACATGATTATACAGGTATATGAAAAAAAGTGAAAGTGTTAGTTGCTCAGGCATATCCAACTCTTTGTGACTCCGTGGACTGTGCCCTGCCAGGCTCCTCTGTCCATGAAATTCTCCAGGCAAGAACACTGGAGTGGGTAGCTATTCCCTTCCCCAGGGAATCTTCCCGACCCACATATATGTTTACATGTAGTTTTTAATGAGAAGGTGAGAATCTACTCCCACAAGACTAGCTGTTATTTTGTCATCTTATAATCTTCTTTTGTTTTCAAACCCCTTGGCAGTTTACATACTCGCACATCTCATTTAATAATTAAATGTTACCCACACCTCTGCCTCGGGAGCTTTGTTCTAGTTAACAGTTACACCTGCCATCACCCTCAGTAGAGTGGATCTTCCACCTCCCAACTTCTTCCCTGCTCAACTACTTACCTTGTGGTTTCCATCATGGCATTAAGCAGGGATTTCCTGAGGAGTGAGTAGTAGGAAGAAAAGGAATCAGCTTGACTCAGAAGAGAGGCTTTTATTATAAAGCCAATTTTAATGGCCCATTATGACAGTGATGACAGAAAAGCCTTCTGCTTTTCCATCTAAATGTTGATTTCTTTGGTAATATTTTCTGAGATTTCTTTTTGTTCACATTAGCTTAATTCCATGCACATTTTTTAAAAATTAGGTGGAGGAAAGATGAAAATGTTGCATTTTTTTTCTTTGACATCCATATAGTTCCAGATAGTCTTTATTACAATTTTATAATGATAATTTCTGTATATTTAAAGAAAAGTTGTTATATGCACTTATACTTTGATATGGGCTTCCCTGGTGGCTCAGTGATAAAGAATCCACCTGCAAACAGGGGACGCAGAAGATGTGGGTTTGATACCTGGGTCAGGAAAATCCCCCGGAGATGGGCATGGCAACCCACTCCAGTATTCTTGCCTGGAGAATCCCATGGACAGCAGAGCCTGGTGGGCTATAGTTCCCAGGGTCATGAAGAGTCCAATATGACTGAAGCAACTGAGCATGCACACACATACTTTGATATAATTTTTAAAAATAATGTGAACTAATTGTTTCTTGCTGTGGGCTTTGAAATTGAGGTTTTTAGACTTATAGCATCATCCTTTACTGTTTTTGCTTTTTTATTTATTATAAATATTTGACTTTTGCAACGGACAGACAGAAAATTATCCCATGTCCAGATCTTAGAAATTTTCATTCATTTTGCTTAACAAGGATTTAGTACCTAGTGTGTGCAAATTCACTGTGGTAGATTTATCTCTTTTGACTGCTTCTGACAACGACTCTTTCACAACTTTTAATATTGAGTTGGCCAAAAGTTCATTCCGTGTTTTCCTTAAGATGGTATTTTTTTTTCCCCATAAGATAATATTATAGAAAAACCTGAATGAACTTTTTGGCCAACCCAATACATCATCTCCCAAACTGTATTTTGGAGAACACTTGTTTTTGTTCCATGAGATGTTGATAATTTTCTAGAAGAGGATTGCAAGGTTTAAAAGTTTGGGAAATACTGCATGATGCTTTAAAATAAATCCTAACATATTCAAGAATATATGCAGTAAAGAAAATCATTCTATCATATTTAGTAAGTATAGGCTATATTTATTGGATAGTAGAATCAATTTCCTTTTAGATAGATTATCCATTAAAATTGTAATTCCTCATTTGAAAAATCCCTGTTTTGCAAAGCACAGTTTAGAAAATGTTGTCTTAATGCCGTTTTAGAAATAGCATTCAAAAATTATTGGCCAAATTGTCTTTAATATACCGTTGATTCTCTCTCCCTTACTAATCCATCTCTCTCAGCAGCCCTCTTTCATTTTTTATGTCTAACTTTATGCTTAAAAAATTACATTTTCTCTTATGGATAAAACTTGAGCCATACTTACAGAGAGTCTCCTGAGCCATCTGAATCATGCTTAATGGTAAGGTAAAAAATGAAAAATTACCGTTTAGAGAGGATGAATTCCCCAACTTTAATTCTTCCTGGAGTATAGAATACAAGGGCACTGGATGCTTATTCCAAGGCATAAGAGGGTTAGTAATAATTGCTTATAGTCTGTCTGCTCATTCCTCTTTTGCTGTTGCATTAGATTCCTGGTTGGGGTCTCACTGACGAGGTTGTCCTTGCTCTAAAGACCCTATTGATTGTTTTATTGGACATAACAGCTAGTATAGTGTACTATACACAGTGTTGACCTGAGGAATCACATATGGCTCGGTAGATATTAGTACATACACAGTACAGCTGATCTTCTGCAAACTCTTTTCTTTCAGCTGTGATGCCATCTGCTTTGATTTTCTTCCCACCTGTGACTGATTTTGCTCAGTCTTCCTAGCAGGATTTACTTCTGCCCATTCCTTCTGTGTTGGCAATCCTCGGGGCTCTGCTTTACACCATCTTCTCTTTTGGTTAGCTCTTCCTGGGCGTTCTCATTCATGCCCATGTTTTCAGTTACACTTTCTTTGCTGCTGCTGCTGCTACTGCTAAGTCACTTCAGTCGTGTCTGGCTCTGTGTGACAGCAGCCCACCAGGCTCCTCTGTCCCTGGGATTCTCCAGGCAAGAATACTGGAGTGGGTTGCCATTTCCTTCTCCCCTTTCTTTGCTACTAATGACAAATTTTCTATGCTTAATTCCTTCCTCACCAGTGAGCTTCTTCCCTGAGTTTCCAGCATTGATTAGATCACCTTTACTTGATTGCCTTCTCCATACCCTTATATTAGCATATCCAAAGGAAATTCCATCATTTCTTTGTCTAAGACACCACTCCCCCTTGTGCTTTTACCTGTCCTAATGTCTCTTTCCAGCATCCACCAAATGAGCCAAGCCTTCTTCTTGGGAATCATCTTTCAAGCCTTTAGCTCATTCACCACTGAACACATGCTCACCCAGCCCCATCATTTCTGATTCCCATACTTCTGCATGTCATCCATCTTTACTCCTGCTGCTGAGTAGTCTCAATACTTTTCATCATTTGTTCCTTGGTCTTCCCTTGTTACTTCTTGACAGAAGTCCCTGTTTTTAGTCCTGCCTTTGTCCAGGGTATTCTTTACACTATATGCAGAATGATAGGTAAAAGACCTCAATTGGAATTATAATCAGCATCTCAACCTTAATTGGTTCCAAACTAAACCTCCTCCTCCCATTTTTTCCATTGTAATAAATACCAATTCATAATTTTAACTGCCAAGGCCAGAAGTCTTTGGCATCATCCTTGCCTGCTCACTTTCTCTCATACCACACATCCAGTCCATCATCAAGTGCTATTGGCTCAACCTTCCAAATATAATTGGAACCCAACCTTTCTCACCCAACCTTTCTCACCACCTCTGTAGCTGTCAGCCTAGTGCAGCTACCATCTAGATTATCTCAATAACTACATCCTCAGGTCCCTGGTGAGTCTCTTGTCTTCTAAAACTGTGCTCTCCACAACAGTAGCTGCTAGCCAGCAGTGACTGTGGAGCTTTAGAAATATGGGTTATCTAAACTGAGATATGTTCTAAAAATACATAGTGGACATCAAAGAATTAGTATACAGAGAGGATGAGAAATAGTTCATTAACAATATCTCATATTGATTATATATTGAAACAACATCTTGGATAGGTTGGATTAAAACTGTGTTATTAGAACGAGTTTCATGTTTCTTTTTACTTCTTTCAGTGTGATTATTAGAAAAATTAAAATCACAGATGTGACCCAGTATTTATATTGCTCTTGGGCAGCTCTGAAGTCTTTTTTAAACACAGCAGCCAGAGCTCTCCATTTGAAATGTCAGAGCTTTTCATTGTTGGGCCCGAACCCCCCAGAGGCTCTCCAGTGCACTCAGGAGGGACAAGCCAGTCTTCAGTGGGCTGCTAGGCCCAGTATGGTTCTGGTCTTTGAGCCCCTGTTCCTCCCACCATTAAGGTCTCTCCAGCTCTGAGGGCCTCTGCAAGTATATCCATCACTGAGCACACCCTCCCCCGCTGGCTGGTGGCTTCCCCTTCACTCCTTCAAGTGTCGGCTCTGGTGTCCTTGATCAGCAATGAGCAGAGAGGCCCATCCTGGACGCACCATCTACATCGGCAGACTGACAGTCTGCTTCCCCGCACACACTCAGCATGAACGTTTTCATCTTGTTTTGACTTCATTTCAAGTGACTCCCTCCCCACTACCAGTAGAACAAATTCCAAACTGCTTGGTCTGTCTAGATGTCCCACTAGGATTTAGCCACTTTCTGACTCTCCAGCACGTTTCTCACTGTTCATCTAAGCAGCCCACGTGCCATCCATTCCAAGTCACTTGCGTGCTAAGTCGCTTCAGTCGTGTCCAACTCTTTGCCACCCTGTGGACTGTAGCCCACCAGGCTCCTCCGTCCAGGGGGATTCTCCAGGCAAGAATACTGGAGTGGGTTGCCGTGCCCTCCTCCAGGGGATCTTCCCAACCCAGGGATCAAACCTGAGTCTCTCATGTCTCCTGCATTGGCAGGCAGGTTCTTTACCACCAGCACCATCTGGGAAATCCAAATCACTTGCAGGAAATTCCAAATTAGAAAAAGGGATAAATAATCTATCAGATGTGCAAAGGATTATTATTAACCTAAGATATACTCTCATATAGAACAATATTAATTGAACATCAAACATTGGATAGCTTCTAAGTAGCAACAACTTTTTAATCCTTTGCATTCCACTGACAGACATCCCATAAAATGTATGTTAATGTAATCAACCCCAAAGGCAAATGATATACTCACCAATCAAGACTTAAATCTTCGTGAAAGGATTTCTCCACAAATAAGATTTCCTTCCTCACGCTTAGTTTCTTCCATAGCAGTGAGCACACACACAGTCTTTCTCCTTCTAATTAAAAACAAAACATAACTTATCAATAACTTCTTTAGATTCTTCATTGTAAGAAAGTTACATAGAATGAATGTTTCTATTGTGGATAATCAGAAAAAGCAAGAATTTATAGTTCGGTGATAAATAAGTAAACCTTTCAGAAATGTTTATTGTTCCAGCTCATTAAAATGCCATGTCTTTTGGACAGTATTTCTTAAAGGCCATAAAATTAATTGTGTATTTCAAAAGTTTTATTGGCACATATTTCCTAAGTTGAATTCAGCCCTCGTGTTTAATTGTGCTGTCTCATACAGGCTGGAAGCCTGGCCATTAATATTATTTTTCTGTTTTAAAAGAAAAACAGTTTCCTCCAGGGCTAGCTTCCATATTCTTGAATGTGGTCATTTCACACTGTCGTGCATTTTCATGTGCTGAAATCTTGAGACTCTGTCAGAGCTAATCTGGATCTGGTATTTCTTTGTGTCTTAAAATTATGCTGAAATGTCAATTAATAACTCATCATGTCCCCTGGCCTGGCAAAATATACCAAACTAAAATCCTGCATGTCAGCTACTGAAGTTCAGTTTTAAATCTTTCACTCACACAAAGCAAGGAGGGTGCAATAAACATTTATTGAGTACCTGCAATATAACAGGCATAGTGCATGGACTCCAGGTTGTTCAGCACATGCGTATGCTCAAATGTAGAAAATCCAACTTTGTTTATCATGCCTTCCATAAATGCACCTCATAGTAAACTACTTCATTTTTCTCTTCAAAGCACTTGCCTTCTACCCACTTGTTCTAAGTGTTGGGGACACAGCACCAAATGACATCCTTTGGTTCAGTTCATAACAGCATCCCAAAAGGTGGTGTCCTAGAATTGTCCAGTCAGAAGGCAGAAAGGCATGGACATTTATCTACTCTCATTCTGGGGCTGTGGCGAGACCCTGAGGTGGGGACTGGCATGGCAGAGTCACCAGACATCACAGCTGTGCTGAGCCCAGGTGGGTGGGAGAGAGATACAGGGACCAGAATCATCTGCTGTATGTGGCGTATATTCGAACATGAGGTTAGAGGCTTTTCCTTTTACTGCCACTGTATTGCCTGCATCCAGACAAGTGCCAGGTACACGGGTTCATATAAGTGACTTAATAAGTGTCTGGGCTTCCCAGGTGGCACTAGTGGTAAAGAACCCACCTGCCAATGCAAGAGACACAGAAGATGCTGGTTTGATCCCTGGGTCGGGAAGATCCCCTAGAGGAGGAAATGGCAACCCACTCCAGTATCCTTGCCTGGAGAATTCCATGAACAAAGGAGCCAGGGGGCTATAGTCCATGGGCTTGCAAGAGTCAGACACGACTGAAGCAACTGAGCATACACATGTGCAATAAGTATCTATTGGATGAAGATGAAATCATTGGGAGGAAATGGTGAATCCATGAATGAACAGTCTAGTGTGAAATTTTCCAAGTGGACTAAGTATTTTAGTGTGGCTATCGGTATCTTAGGAAATTCAAGATCTCTAATCTGTGGCTGTTGCGATGGCAGCATTCAGCTTATGTCCCATCTGTTCATGCCTCTCTTCTCTGGATTTTTTGACCATCAGTCCATTTAGGTCAGGAGGAAAAGGGGGTACCAGAGGATGAGATATTTGGATGGCATCACTGACTCCATGGACATGAGTTTGCGCAAACTCCAAGATAGTGAAGGACAGAGGAGCCTGATGCTGCAGTCCATAGGGTCGCACAGAGTCCTACACGACTGAGCGACTGAACAAGAGATTCCATTTAGAGTGGCTAGCATAAGGTTTAGTTTTAGACTCAGTTTTCTCCTTTGTTCCTGAATGATGGTTTAGCTGACACATTCATGAAGTCATGATTTGAGTTAAATTTTAAAAGAGGGACAGCATTTCTGTGAGTGAAAATGGAGTGTAAAGAAGACCAAAAAAAACAAATACATGGGGATAAGAAATCTGAGTGTGTTTTCAGATGGCAGAGACTTCTTAGAGCTTAGGCTATGAGTGTGTTTGTGAGAATAAAAAGAAATCTTTGAAAATATAATTGGAGCTACAGTTTGCCAAGCCTTTGAGTAGCAGGCTAAAACATCTTCACCTCTTCATGAACCATCCAGTTACTGATTGTGACATCCTGCGTCCACAACACAGTCTACACTCTGTACTGTATGCTGTATATAAAATCGTCCTGTCCCAATCCTGTTGGTCTCCCAAGACCCTAACCCATTTCACCTCTGGCATCATGTTCTTCTCAAATACTCAGGTCCACCTAGATATCTTCCCTAACTTTTTTTTTTTGCCCTTCTTAATTCCTACTCACCTAATTTTTGGCATTGTTTAACTTTTTATATGTTCTTTCTTCACTCCACAGCTACTTACAAAGTCAGTCAAGGACACGCTAGTTCTTTTTATCCCATCTCAGCAGGCAGAATATATACCCAGAAGAGATGTTGTAAATAGTTGGAAAGTTAAAAAAAGCATCCAGTTTGATGATGCTTCTCTGAATCTCTTGTATACATGAATTTTAAAAATATTTGAGGGAAAACATTCGTGGCATATACCATATACTGATTTTAAACTTTGTATACCTGTTTTCTGTGTGCATCCAGAGAGGTGAGAGGAATAGAGGGAGAGGTCTGTATGAGAGTGCGGGTATATTTTAATATGCTCCAGAACTTTCTGTCGTCTAAACCTCAGACAGTGGAAGAATCCAAGTGATCAGACTAGATTTCCTTAGCTTTCACAAAAAATTTAGAAAATTTAATTTAAAAAAATTCGATCTAAAGGTGTGCACATATCTTGATTTTTAATTTGGTTCCACTTAAAGCACATTAAAATGATAAAGTTATAAAACTTCTTTGATTAAACCACATGTATTTGTTATACTCGCCACTGATAATCGAAATGCCTAATACAGATTTCCTTTCAATTGTTGTATTTAGTCATTATAATAGTCACTGTAAACAGTGCAGTTTTCCTACTAGGAGATTCATCTTTTGTTAAATTCCTTCCTTTCCTCCCTGCCTCCTGCCCTGCTGTTTCTCTTTCTCATTTTCTCTCTCTCTCTCTCACACATACCCTCAGTTTTTGCTTCTTTCCTGCATAGTTTTGCTTTGAATTATTCTTGATGGAATCTTGTTTTTGTCGGCTTATTTCCTAGATGGGAAGTGATGGAATTTTACGCCTCAGTACTTCAGCTCTAAATAATGAATTCTTTGCATATGCAGCACAAGGCTGGAAACAGCGACTGGCAGAAGGTAAATTTCTATTTTCCATTATTATTTGACAGATTTGAGTACACATACTGTTCTGAGATTTGCACTCTTCTCTGATTCCCAAGTCATTTCCCCCACTGAAGTATACTTGAATTAAAACTCACATCCTATTTCAAATGACTTCATTAATTCTGTTATTATACTTGACAATTTTGATGTCCAGGATTTTTGAAGAAAGCATGGCCTTATCTGGAACATAATAACATTTTGATATAGCAAGATATTCTTTGGAATAATCATTTTAATTATATGTTTGATATATATTTTCTTAATGCCTAAGACTCTGAAGAATCTTCTTTTAATATTGTCTTCCCCTGAAGCCACACTTTGCCTTATCCTTCCTTTAGTCATCAGTCTTCTTGAAAAACTAGAAAATATCCAGTGTTACTACAATTTTACTCCCTTCCCCATGCACATTGTTATGGCTGAGTGTGGCCCATACACAGTGGAAACAGTTCTTTCTAGAGAATACGAATTGCTTTCTGATTTTAAAGTCCAGTTTCCTTTCCTCTGTCCTACCTTTCATGTTTCTTCTCCAATATCTCACTTGTTTTCTACCCCATCCAATACTATTCGTATCTCTGGGCTTTGTGAACTAATTACTTTATGAAAGCTTGGTCACTTTTCAAAAGCTAACTCAAGAATCAGGCTCTATGCATGGTCTTCCCTAATTGATTTAGGCAGAATTAAGTGCTTTTCCTTTCTGTGCTTTCACTACATTTATTCTTGTGACTTTTTACCGGGTTTTCTACATTATAATAGTCAACTGTGTGCTTTTTCTTTCGCCAGACCGGTTGAAGCCGTCTCCGTTAGACATTCATAATATATCTTAAGTTGCGTCCCAGGCACCTTTCTGACAGCCATTTCTCAGCTTCCTTCAGGAGTTCCTGTTCTTCCACCTGCCAGTAATGGTGATGCCTCCACCATTCTCTTCCCTGTTCTTTGCTTTTATAACTCTTCATGTACTCTGAGCAGCCTTATTCAGCACCAGGATTCCAGCTATGCCCCAGATGCCAAAAACGTCCAACATTGTCTTCAGCTACTCTTTCCCAGTCCTCAGTGCTGCGTTCCACAAGTCTGCAGGGTCTTCCTAGCATCAAGCCCCTTAAAACCAAAATGCCAGCATTAAATTCTCTTCCCTTTAAATGTCTACCATTTCTTCTGCCTTCTGTCTGCTAAGGTCCTCCCTTTTCACACACTCCTAACTCTGAAACCGTAATGATATCTTTGTTCCTCTCCCTTCTCCCCAAGCCCATCTGGTTAGGAACTTGAGTTTTTGAATCTGCATCTTCTTCAACGTTCTCAAGATGTTGGCCTGACTGTAATCTCCATCCCTCATCTGTGCTACTTAGTAGCCTCCCTGCAGATTTCTAAGTTGCTTATTTGGACATTTTTCTCCCTCCCTGAACACCTCCAGGACCTCCCTCAGTCTCTTATGGAAAAAAATCCAGGGCTCTCTTTAAAACGTGTATTGGTTAATTGACCACAGCCTATCTTTCCTATTCCATTTCATCCTGTATTTTACTCACTATTGGCCTCTTAAAAGAACATAAATATATATATTCATATCTCTGTGCCTTGTGAGCTAATGACCTTATGAAAGCTTGGTCATCTTTCAAAGGCTAACTCAAGAATTAGATTCAGTAGATGGTCTTTCTTAATCAATTTAGGCAGAATTAAGTACTTTCCCTACATTTATGAATATTCTTACTTATGGCCTATATAGGGCTTTCCACCTTGTATGATTATACTCAACTGTGTGCTTTTGCTTTCACAAGACTGGTTTCATCAAGGACACTGAATATACACAATTACATTTACCTCCTCTAGTACACAGTACATTTACTAAATGCTTTCGAGTCTGTTTGTGACTAAATGACTGAGTGATGTTCATAAAAAAGAGAAGCCATAGAACTATCATTAGCATTCAACCTTTTACTTTTCAGTATTCATAAACATTTACTCATATTAGTTACATATTTTCTTTATTAATTGGCAAAAGATATGACAGCTTTTCCTCAATATCTAAGCATTTTCTTTCTAGGAGAGTTTACTCCAGAAATGCAATTGCGGATAAGGCAAGAAATTGAGAAGGAAAAGAAAACAGAACCCTGGAAAGAAAAATTCTTTGAAAGGTTTTATGGAGAAAAGTAAGTACTAGAGCATTTTTTTTCTCATTTCTCTTAGAAGGAAATGAAAATGTAATTCTCTTGCTTCACATAGCACACTCATGTGCTGTAAAACTTAATAAACCTATGATAAAAGGCAATAGTCCCTCGGTGTAAGAAATTGCAGGTAAAATTATAGTGGCATATCAGCACTTAAATTTTTTTTTAAATGCATTTTCAAGGGTTTATAACTTGTCCATGAAAATTCATTTTGGACTGAAAATAGCACATGAAATTCCAGAGAAGTCAATTTTGTCTTTCTTAACTGGATTTTAGTAAAAATCTCCTATTTTTTTAGTCTAAGTATTTTCATTAATAAATCATTAGAGATAAGCAGCCTTAAACACATATTTGTTTCTCACATTTTTCCAAAAATGTCAACTCTGAGTATACATTTGTTTAGTCCTTATTTTAAGGAAAACCTGAAGTACTATCTATTGCTCTATCCATTTTCCTCTTTCTGTATAACCAGTTTTTTTTTTTTAAAAGAAAAAAAACCTTTATTTTACTCAAGGGTAGTTGATTTAGAGTTGTAATAATTTCTTCTGTACAGTGGTGATTCAGTGTATGTATGTATAATAAATATATACTATACATTCTTTTTATATTCTTTTCCATTATGGATTATCACAGGGTATTGAATATAGCTCCATCCATGTGATATATGGGCTTCCCTGGTGACTCAAGTCAGTAAAGAATCCACCTGCAAGGCAGGAGACTACTTGCATGTAGGAAACCGAAGTTCTATCCCTAGGTCGGGAAGATCCCCTGGAGAAGGAAATGGCAACCCACTCCAGTATTCTTGCCTGGAGAATCCCAGGGACGGAGGAGCCTGGCGGGCTACAGTCCATGGGATCGCAGGAGTTGTACACACTTAGCAACTAAACCCCCACCGTGTGATACAGTAAAACCTTGTTGTTTATCCATCCTGTATATAACACTTTGCATCTGCTAATGTCAAACTCCCAATCCATCTCTCTCCTACCCTCTGGCAACCACAAGTCTGTTATCTATGTCTGTGAGTCTCTTTTGTAGATAAGTTCATCTGTGTCGTATTTTAGATTCCACATACAAGTGGTAACATATTGTAAATGTCTGACTTAACATTTAGGGTGATAATCTCTAGGTCCATCCATGTTGCTGCAAATGATATTATTCCATTGGGTTTTATGACTGAGTAGTATTCCATTGTGTTTATGTACCACATCTTCTTTATCTGTTCATCTGTCAGTGGACACTTAGGTTGTTTTCACATCTTGGCTATTTTCCACAGTTCTGCTCTGAACATTGGGGTGCATGTATCTTTCTGAATTATAGTTTTGTTCAGATCTTTACCCAGGAGTGGGATTATTGCCTTATATGACAATGGTATTTTTATTTTTTTGAGGAATCTTCATGCTGTTTTCCATAGTAGCTGTACCAATTTACATTCTCATCAATACTGGAGGAGGGTATAACCACTTTTTAGTTTATTATTTTTATGTGTGTGTGTTTTAAAAGATAATACCAGACATATATAAGCATGGTAGTGACTGAACTAAATTGAAAGCATTCTCTCCTTTGCCTCCAAGTTAACAGGGACACATTCTCCTTGAGCAGAATTTGAGTCTCACAGACCATCAGATTTGTAAGAAAAAAAGAGGGATTTAAGAGCTGACAGTTGACAGTAACTTTAGATAATCTTGGGCTCCCCTAGTGACTCAGCTGGTAAAGAATCCACCTGCAACGCGGGATTGCAACGCGGGACCTGGGTTGGGAAGATCCTCTGGAGAAGAGAATGGCAACCCACTCCAGTACTCTGGCCTGGAGAATTCCATGGGGTCACAAAGAGTCGGATATGACTGAGCGACTTTCACTCACTTTAGATCATCTTAGGTAGAAGAATTTGTGCTTTAATTCTCACAAACACAACTGATGCTTGAAAGTGGTGTTTTGTGTAGAAGACACTAAGGTGATTGTAGGCAATACAACTTGCGCCATTTGATCTAATTTCACAAAACTTGCCTGTAAATGAGGACAAATGTCAGAGGGAATCTCACATGAGTGCTCCTCATCCCTGGTGAATTGTCCTGAGTAGCCATCCTCAAGAGGAGGAAGGCTCCTTTTCAGTTGCTGCCCTGAGACCTTGGATGTATAGACATATTTAAGCAAAACTAAAAGGCTCCTTTCTCAAAAATTAAAATTGTGGCAGGCTAGTTACCAGCCTACTTGTATCATTACTAGCACTATTACTCAAGCCTGCCAGCATCACAGTCCTCATTGCAGCTTTTAAAACTAGATACAAGACTTTTCTGGTGGTCCAGTGGTTAAGAATCTGCCTGCCAACTCAGGGGACACTGGTTATCCCTAGGCTGGGAAGATTCCACCTGCCACAGGGCAGGTAAGCCCTTGTGCTGGAACTATTGAGTCCACGTGCTACAACTGAGGCAGCCCGTGCACCTGGAGCCTGTGCTCCACAACAAGAGAAGCCACCACAATGAAAAGCCTGGGCCCCATAACAAGGAGTAGCCCCTGCTTGCCAAAACTGGAGAGAGCCCGCACACAAAACAAGGACCCAGTGCAACCATAAATAAATTAATTACATTAAAAAACAGATCAGATGCAGATTTAGGACACCCACCCCAGACATACTGATTGGGGATCTCCAGGAGTTGAACCCTGGAATCTGTATTTTTAGATGCTTCTCCATCATGCTGATGTCCAGCAAGATTAAGAACCCTACCTTCCTTGTCTTTTCTGACAAAGGGAGTGTTGTTGGGAGCACGCTTGTCAGTAATGGAAGAAGCATAAGCAAGTTAGTCACCTCCAAAGAACCTGTCCTTAGTTTTTGTTGTGTGTTGGGCCTGTTCTTTTATCAACTCAGTCTTCATCAAGCCTTGCCTTTGTGCCACACACACACTGTGTCAGACAGCCCATGTTGTAAGACCATACAGAGACTTTTCCTCAGTCAGCACATAATCACCAAGCATACTCAGGCTCTAATAGGTTTCTAAGAGCTTTGCAAATATTGTTTCACTTAATCTTCTCAACTGTCCTATAAGGTGGATACCATTATTACTCTTAGTTTAAAAAAAAAAAGGTTTAGGAAACTGAGAGGCAGTGAAACTAATTTCCCCAGGTGTACACAGTATGGTTAAGTAATTTGCTCAGTGTCTTAATCCTGCAAATCCTTCTCAGAAAACTTCACACATCTACAATTTTTGGCATGAGATGTGGGGGCTCCGTGGGCTCTCATGAATATCAGGTTAAAGACCCCTGCCCTGGAAGGGGATAGCTACAATGCTGTGAGTAAACACGACTCCCCAGCAGCATCACTGAGTTCTGAATACAAGTTCTTTTATTTAATTGACACTTTGCTTGCTGTAGTTTATCCATAGAGTTTCTGTTCCATTACCTCCCTGGACTTTTTGCTTATCTTTTCTGATCTTTGATTACATACTGGATGACTGATGCATTTTGGGCATTTCATTGACTGCCCTTCTAATTTCCTTACTCTGAGATTGCCTATATTCCCTCAGTACAGGAGGGACACTTCCCTCGCATCAGATAATTTTCAGTTGACTGACACCATGTGCCTTCTCGTTGCTCTGAGTTCTCCCAAGAATGTTACCATTGACACTCACCTTTAGTTAAGATCTGTCTGATTTAGTTTTCTGCTCTTTGTGATCTTTATTTTGGTTCTTACTGGTTTACTCTGCCTTTAATCCAGGGTTGTTGTTCAGTCGCTAACTCCCTGCGACCTCATGGGCTGCAGCATGCCAGGCTTCCCGGTCCTTCAGCATCTCCTGGAGTTTGCTCAAACTTGTGTCCATTGAGTCATGATGCCATCCAACCATCTCATCCTCTGCCACCCCTTTCTTCTTTTGCCCTCAGTTTTTCCTAGCATCAGGTTCTTTTCTGATGGAATGAGTTAGCTCTTCACATCAGGATCAGGTGGCCAAAGTATTGGAACTTCAGCTTCGCCTCAGTCCTTTCAGTGAATATTCAGGGTTGATTTCCTTGAGGATTTTTAATACAGTACTGTCTTAAATTTGTTTTAATTACTTATGGAGATGCTATGAATATGCTAACTCAAAATTATAGTATATATTTAATAATATTCTTGTGAATCATCTAGCTGAAACTTGGATGCCGGTGGGTAGGTTCTGTATGTTCTCTATCTAATCTAGTATCAGTGATATCTCTGCTTGATCTGGCCCCAGGAGACCTTATATCTAGCTAATTTTTCTGTTCTAAATTCATCTGTTGTGTAGTTACATTATTCTTTCCTTCTTAGTATAATATAAATTGTGGTTTAATTTGAACCCATCTTAGGGAAAGCTGAAAGAAGAGAGACTAATTATGAAGGAAATATCCTGTATCTTTCTCAGCTTTCTGAATTTTAGTGAAGAAGGCAATGATCAAATACCCAAAAAGCACATTCTTTCTTACTTCCTTTTTATTTTGAGGATTTAATTTAAGTAAAAGGTTGAAGAAGATTTTACTGAGGTATTTTCTTGTTACAGCTCTATTTCCTCACTCAAATATGTTTCTTCCTCTGGGAATATTTTCTCTCCTGCTCATCCTTGTAATTGCCTGCACTCTAATTTAACTTCATTTAGAACAGCATATTTCCCTACCATCTGATGCTAACATTGTAACTTAGTATGATAGGAAATAGTGATTTACAATATTATCAGTTGTAATTCTGATGAACTTTGTCTTATGACCTGAACATAAGGCTTGGCTCTTTCTTGATATTCTATACTATCTTTTTATGGAATATTTTTACTGTAAGAGATCTACATGAAAGAACTGAAATGTCTTGCCTCACAGAGATGTAATGGAGCAGAATCAACTTTGATGACCCCAGCCATATTTGTTATTCTTTAATGAAATTTCCATCATATCTTAGGGACATTTAGATACTAAAATAAGGTGATAGACATCTTTTACATAAGAGAACTTAATCTTTGGAAGTCATTTCAGTTACAGAATTTTACAACATACCCATCTTCCATTTAATTATTTGGTTATGTTGCATCTTTTGAGGACTATGAGATTTTCTACTGTAAAGATATATTTATACTTTCTGAGTATAAAAGTTTAGGTTTTTTAATATTCTTTTGCCTTTCAGCCCATATTTTTTTAATCTTTTGTACTATGTAATTTTCTTATTACTAATACTTGGTAAAGTTGATATTTCCTTGCTTATAGAATAACAATCAATACTTTTTTTAAAACCAAAAGTTTATTTTTGGGATTCCCAGGTGACTCAGTGGTAAAGAATATGCCTGCCAAAGCAGGAGCCATAGGAGACACTAATTCAATCCCTGGGTCAGAAAGATCCCCTGGAGGAGGAAATGGCAACCCACTCCAGTATTCTTACCTGGAGAATCCCATAGACAGAGGAGCCTGGCAGGCTGAAGTCCATGGAGTTTCAAAGAATCAGACATGACTGAGTGAGCATGCATGCAGAGTTTATTTTAGTTATGATGATAAAAGCAGTCTTCCCACGTGGCTTAATGGTAAAGAATTGCCTGCCAGTGCAGGAGATGCAGGTTCAATCCCTGGGTCAGGAAGATCCCGTGGAGAGGGAAATGACAACCCACTCCAGTATTCTTGCCTGAAGAATACCATGGACTGAGGAGCCTGGCAGGCTGCAGTCCATGGGGTCACAAAGAGTTGGACACAGCTGAGCAATTGAGCACATGAAAGGAGTAGAAAACCTAAGCCATCATAAACTAGTTTACATAGGCTAAGCATGCTGCTTAGTAATAATAAAATTAATTTGATGCATTTACTTCTATGAATGCTATATTTGGTGAGAGATCCAAGTTGTTCCTTTCATGTTTTGTGGTTGAACAATAATTTAGTATTTCTAATTTCTGTTCAGGTTGGGCATGTCAAGAGAGGACTCTGTAAAGCTCACATCTGGACCAAACATTGATGGAGCTGAAAGTAGTTCTTCATGTGGGACCCCTGGCCTTCCCAGTCTTTCTGCACAGACTCCTTTGAAAGAACAACAGCCAAAAAGCATGAAAAGCCCAACTTCTCCAGAGCCTGAATTCTGTGCTACGCTTTGTCCTATGGTAGATGTAGGCAAAGATGTAATGACAGAGTCGGAATCAGAGGACATCTTGATCCCTGAAGAATCCGTGATTCAGGAGGAAATTGCAGAAGAGGTTGAGACCAGCATCTGTGAGTGCCAGGATGAGAATCACAAGACAGTACCTGAATTTTCTGAGGAGTTGGAAAGTCCAGTCACCTCTCATGAAGAGCCACAGATGGCACCTCCTGAAGATCACGTGGAGTCTTGTGTTATGATGAATGATGTTTTGGAAACTTTGCCTCCTATCGAAGTTAACGTGGAAGAGAAATCAGAGTCTCCCCAGGAAGAGATGTCTGTTGTCATTGATCAGCTGGAAGTCTGTGACTCCCTCATTCCTTCCACTTTATCTGTGAGTCATGTTAGTGACACAGAACATAAAGAGCCAGAAACTGCACTAGAGACCAACACTCCAAAAATTAAAACAGGGTCAGCATCCCTAGAAGGCCGATTTCCAAGTGAGGGCATTGCCGTGGATATGGAGTTGCAGAGCGAGCCTGATGAGCAGCTTTCTGAAAACGCCTGCATCTCTGAAACATCCTTCTCTTCTGAGAGCCCAGAGGGAGCCTGTACCAGTCTGACATCCCCAGGAGGGGAAAACCAGTCCACTTCAGAGGAGTCGTGTACCCCAACCTCCCTTGAGACAACGTTTTGTTCTGAGGTGTCCAGCACTGAAAATGTGGACAGATATAATCAGAGAAATTCCACTGATGAAAATCTTCATGCATCTTTGCTGTCAGAAATCTCTCCAATATCCACCTCACCTGAGACATCAGAAGCATCTTTGATGTCCAATTTGCCTTTGACATCAGAAGCATCCCCAGTGTCAAATTTACCTTTAACATCAGAAACTTCGCCCATGTCTGATTTACCTTTGACATCAGAAACTTCTTCAGTGTCTTCCATGCTTCTCACACCCGAGACCACTTTTATATCCAGTTTGCCACTTCCTTCAGAAACATCTCCAGTTTCCAGTTCTTCCATGAATGAAAGAATGGTGCAGCAACAAAGAAAGTCCACTTCTGTATCTGAAGAACCACCCTCCCCACAGAAAGATGAAGGCTCTGCCCCTGCCAAGCCCTTGGGAGAAGGTGTTACCTCTCAACAGAAGATTCTGTCAAATGCTCCTGAACCCATCAAAATGGCTTCTTCTTCAGTTGCTCCTGAAGCGTATTCATCAGAAGAATTGCACAGTAACACCTTGAATCAGCAGCCGGGTAAATCACACGTTGAAACTGAGAAATCCTATCCCACTTCGATTCCAGAACTTCCTTCTACAGAAATGATAAAAGTGAAAAATCATAATGTCCTGCAAAGAGCAGAAAAGAAAGGGATGTCTTCACCATTGGACTTACCCGTCTTTTCTGAAGAGACAGAGAGTAAGGGAAATGAGGTCCCATCAGCTAAACTGCAGGACAAACAGTACATCTCCTCGGTAGATAAGGCTTCATTTTCAGAAGGCTCTAGAAATAAAATGCATAAGCCGGGGAACTCACAGAATCGGCTAGAGAACTCACATTCTTCCAAGTTGTCAGAACCTTCCAAGTCCCCAGATGGGGTAAGAAATGAGAGCAGAGAATCTGAAATATCAAAGAGGAAAACTGCAGAGCATCACGGCTTCGGGATTTGTAAGGAGAAGAGGGCTAGGATAGACGATGACCAGTCATCTGCTGGACGGAACATCTCGTCCAGCAGCCCACCTGAGAAAGAGCCGCCCCCAAGAGAGGAGCCAAGGGTCCCACCTCTCAAGGTATAGTACTCTTTTTTTTTTTTTAAAAGGAAAAATTCCATAGATAGGCTTTTCCTATTCAGATACTTCATTTTTCAAAAATAAATGTCACAGTTTATAATCCAATACTCCCAGCACCAGTCTGATACTAAGTGATTCTTTTTCAGGCTGCATTGAGTTCATACAGTAAGTTTAGATACATGTATATAATTAGACCTGGGTATTTAAGGGCAAAAAAAAATGAAGAGGGAGAACTGGCCCTGGAGGAGCCCACAGGCCACTCAGATACACGGCCTTTGGGGGACTCCAAGATGGAGGACAGAGATCTGCATAAATTTGAAGGTTAATTCAGCATTCTATAAAAGTTAGCAGAACTAGAGACAGTAGTGATCAAGTCAGAGGCATGCACTCAAGAAATGAAGGTATGTATTATCCCTTCATTTATTTGCCAACAAACACTGAACACCCTACAGTGTTTGTAGGGTGCCCAGCACAGAGGGCCTGGCTTCTGAAAGACACTCATTAAATATTTCTTGAATAAATAAATGAAATTGCTTTGCAAACCCAAAGGAAAATGCCATAAATATACATGTATACAAATGCTATTATTTTATTTCCAAGATAGTTAAGAAGTATTTGACTTCACAAAATAATAAAGCCTATAGACGAACATTCCTAATTGCACTTTTTATTTTGATTCTCAGGTAGATTTCAGCTCTCAGAAGCAAACCTTTTATATAATTGAATCTGCTTAAGTGAACTGAAAATTAAGATTGATTCAAAGAATTATAAACAAACTCAGCCTTTGTTTTTCTTCATGTCTTTTTATTTTATTCTGCTCTGACATCTACTTGTAATAGGGACTCTTAATCTCCCTAAGGTTAACTTTTAAGGGTGTGATTGTAGTTATTCTGTGTAACGAATCATTCCCTATTAAATAAGATTCTAGAGATACAAAAGATGAACATTAAGCTCCCATTAAAACCCTACTATGCATTTTAATTTATGAAGCAATGGAAAGACAAATATAATACTTGGAAAATACTTGTAAGTATAATATATTTAAGTATATACATATATACAAGTATATACATATATACAAGTATATAATACATTGAAGTATCCTGTTTTTTGTCAAAAGCTGTTTTTCAAAGTGATATATATACCTTTATGTAAACATATGTGGATTAGTTAGATAAAATAAATTTGTTGTTTGTTAGGCTTGATGTTTCTAATTTTTTAAATGAAGGGAAGTACTTAAAAGGAAAAGCTGAAATCCTTTTCTAAATTTATCTTTCTTTGGAGCCTTTGGATTAGAAGAGAACCAACACATGTTTGAAAATGTGAAATGAGAGCTCAGGAAGATAATTCCACCTTCCAGAGTTCTAAAGGCTAATTCCAAGTTGAAGTGATCTTGTAGTATGTGTCACGTGTTTATAATGTCAACATATGTAAGTGCACAAATGTTAAGAGAGATGTAAGTTTTCTAGGAAAAATCTTTTTCTAGAGGACAGACTAAAAGCATAGTACACAACAGGAGAGAACAGGGAGCTGAAAGTCTCCATCACGCTCTGGTTCAGTGAACCCAGGGCAGCCTATCTCCAGAGGCTCAGTGTGTGCATCCGTACGTTAAGGGCTTTAACTCGATCACTTCCAGCTCCACCAATCTGTGACTCTGAATATTCTCAGTGGCTAGCACCTCACAGGCCATTGCTTTGGGATACTGGTTGTTAGGTCTTAGGCTGCATGAATTCGGTGATAACTGTGCATCTCTTGGCTTCCTTGGTGGCTCAGTGGTAAAGAATAGGCATGCCAAGCAGGAAACACAAGTTTGATCCCTGGATTGGGAAGATCCCTTGGAGGAGGAAATGGCAGCCCACTCCAGTATTCTTGCCTAGAAAATCCCATGGACAGAGAGAATCCTGGCAGGCTACATTCCATGGGGTTGCAGAGTCCAACGTGACTTAGTGATTGAGCACACACATATATGTGTCTCAGTTAGCGTGAGTAAGTGAACAGTGTGTGTTGGGACATGTATGACATTCAGCACACTGTGGATTTCCAAAACAAACTGCCCAACCCATGTTATTTTGGAGGCAGAAAACTAGAGTTGCCCTTGCTTTCAATGAAACATACTGCTAATGACAAAATCCCTTTGGAGGGCATAGCACTCACAAAAACAGCCTCACCCCCTCTTTGTAAGAGCTCTGTGAAGGAAATAGACCGGAAACAGCCAGACCCGTTTTACGGCTGAATTTACAAACTCCTATTGTGTGCTTATTGCACGTATAAGGCAGCGTGCTAGCCGGTAAGGGACCACATAAAACCTACAGTCTTTGACTTGGGAGGTTGTTGGAAAAACTGAAGTACACAGCCTGGGATCACAGCTGAGAATTCTAGTCTTGAGCCGTCCTTGGGGCTTTCTCCTTTATGTCAAATTAAGACCAGTAAATTCAGAGTCACGGTCCCACTTTTTCATGCCAGCCAGGAAGATAAGTGGAAAGCTTAACTATTTTTTAGTTCACCTCATTTGAAGATGCCTGGGCTTCCTTTCCATTCATATGATGCTTTAATATGTTTGATTTCCATGTCAAATGAAGTCACTGTTTGATGTTTTGTAGATTAAAACAGAGGTTAAAATTTTTAATTTTCACATTCATGCTGCGTTTATTGCTTTTTTTTTTTTTTTTTTAACCCCCAAAAGCGCATTCCTGGATTTAGGTGTTGGCCCCTTAAAAGATGCGGTTATTCCCTGCCCTTGCGTTCCCATGGTCCTCTGGGATCATGTGCACATGCGCCTCTTTGGTGCTCCTTACGCTTACTTTATCTTTTTATTTCCGTCTCCTACCCCTTCCTGTAGATCCAGCTATCCAAAATCGGGCCACCCTTTATCATCAAGAGCCAACCCGTCTCCAAACCAGAGGCTCGTGCGTCTTCCAGCACCTCGGTCAGTAGCGGGAGGAACACGGGAGCCCGGACCCTGGCAGACATCAAGGCCCGAGCCCAGCAAGCCAGGGCCCAGCGCGAGGCGGCGGCGGCGGCGGCTGTGGCAGCCGCAGCCAGCATCGTCTCAGGAGCCATGGGGAGCCCCGGAGAGGGCGGGAAGGCCAGGACCCTGGCGCACATCAAAGAGCAGACGAAGGCCAAGCTCTTTGCTAAGCATCAAGCGCGAGCCCACCTCTTCCAGAATCCAAAAGAACCCCGGGGGCCTCCCCCGCTCGGCCCAAAGGAAGGGCCTCCAAGCTTAGACGTCATTTCTCCTGCCCCTGAAACAAAAATTGAAGGCTCACCTGGCGTCATCATTGTTAACCCGAACTGCCGATCTCCCAGCAACAAGGCCGCACACCTCCGGGACACCGCCACGGTTCTCCAGCAGCCTCTCACCCCGGCGAAACTTCCAGAAACCGCCACGGACTTATCTGTGCATAGTTCTGACGAAAACACACCCGTGTCACACTTATCTGAGAAAATAGTTTCATCTACCTCTTCTGAAAATAGCAGTGTGCCCATGCTTTTTAATAAAAATCCCGTCCCCGCGTCTGTCTGCAGCACCGCTCTGTCGGGAGCAATTAAAGAGCATCCCTTTGTGAGTCCTGTTGATAAATCCTCTGTCCTAATGTCTGTTGACAGTGCAAACGCTACAATTTCTGCTTGTAACATAAGCATGTTAAAAACCATCCAGGGAACGGACACCCCATGCATAGCCATTATACCAAAATGTATGGAGAGCACATCTCTCCCTGCCCCCTCGGAAGGCACAGGCTCAGCCAGCCCCCACAATGACCAGCTGGCACTGGTACCCAGCAGCAGTGCTGGCAGCCTCGTCTCTGCTCAGTACACCTCCGTGCCAGCTCCCTCGATTGGAAGCAACTTGCCCAACCATCTCTCCACTAGCTCTGTCTTGATGCCCCCAACGGGAATGAACAACAGATACCCTTCTGAGAAGATAGCCATGCCTGGGAGCGAAGAACCGGCCACCGTGCCCATGGGCACCACTGTGAGAGCCGCCCTCGGCTGTAGGGACCCCATTGCGGTCACCGACGCCCTGGTGGCACGCCCACCCGTGGCAGTGTTTTCTGGAAGCATGCTGACCATTAGCTCTTATGATAGCCCTCCCAAGTTAAGCACCGAAAGCCTTGACAAAACTTTAGGGACTCGGAACAGGGGAGACCCTTCTGGAAAACCTCAGCCAACCCCAGGCGGCTTCACACCTGCAGCCATAAATCGATCCATCCCGTGTAAGGTCATCGTGGACCACAGCACCACGCTGACCTCCACACTGTCTCTGACCGTTTCCCTGGAGAGTGCGGAAGCCGGCTTGGAGCTCCAGACCCGGTCCGGGAGGACGGAGGCAGCTGGGCCACCCGTGGCCTGCCCGCAGGTGTCTGTCATCAGCAGGCCTGAGCCGGTGGCCCCTGAAGGCGGAGATCACGGTTCCAGTTTCATCGCGGCTTCCGCGGCCGAGCAAGACAGTCAGACAATGAAGGCCACTTGTCCGGGTCTTCGCGAAGGACTCCTGGTCGTTCCCGATAAATTAAAAGAGGGGGCTCCCCCGAGTCACAGCTTTGCCGAGCAGGCGCGTGGTTCAGCCGCGTTCAAGAGTGAAGCTGATACCACCTGTAGCCATCCGTACAACTCTGGCAGCCGGATCTGCTGGAGCGAGGACGGGATGCGGAGCACGGGCCAGCCTCAGCCCAACCACCCGGCTTCCAGCAAACAGAAGGACTATCTGGAGCAGAACTGTCCCAAGTCCATCAAGACCGAGCACGCCAGCTACTCGCACGTGGCGGAACTTCAGCCTCGGAATCTCATCACAAGCGTCACACTCCCCGTGAAGTCCGAACCTCATGATGTGGACAAGGGCTTCAGGATGGACACCGAAGACTTCCCCGGCGCCGAGCTGCCTGCTCCCACCGCCGAGGCAGCCCCGAGTGCGCAGCCGCCTCAGGCCGTGAAGGCCCCCGCCTCCGGGGCCTTGGAGGAGGCCGTCTCTTTGGCCACAGACAACCTGAAGCGGGTGCCCAGCGCTGGGAGCTCCAGCTGCCGTCTGTCCTCGGTGGAGGCCAATAACCCCCTCGTCACCCAGTTACTCCAGGGCAACCTGCCTCTGGAGAAAGTGTTGCCGCAACCCAGACTGGGAGCCAAGCTGGAGATCAACAGGCTCCCCCTGCCTCTTCCGACTACCTCAGCGGGTAAAGCAGCCCCAGAGAGGAACGTGGTTGAAATGCCCCTCAGCTCGCCCAACCCAGATGGGAAGGGCTACCTGGCCGGAGCCCTGGCACCGCTCCAAATGAGGAAGCGAGAGAACCACCCCAAGAAGAGGGTGGCCAGGACCGTAGGGGAGCACACGCAAGTCAAGTGCGAGCCGGGGAAACTGCTGGCGGACCCCGACGTGAAAGGGGTGCCCTGTGTCCTCGGCTCCGGCCTGAGTCCGCTGGCACACAGCCAGCCTCTGAAGCAGGAGTGGCTGAACAAGCACCCCGCGCAGAGCAGGATTGCTCACAGCCCTGAGGTCAAACAGCAGAAGCGACTGCTCCCCTCGTGTAGCTTCCAGCAGACCCTGTTTCACGTCGACAAGAATGGGGGCTTCCATCCCGACCCCGGGACCTCGCACAGACAGCAGTTTTACCAAATGCCTCTGACACCCAGGGGCCCCCTTCCTCCTGCAGCCCTGTTACCGGCCTCTGCCAAGACCCCAGCAGGCTGTAACGCGTTCGCCTTCAACAGGCACCTTGAACAGAAGGGACTAGGGGAGGTTGGCCTTTCCCCGGCGCCTCACCAGCTGAGGTTAGCCAACATGGCACCCCCCAACGTGCCCATTAAAGAAGGTGATGACGTCGGGGGGACCCCACACGGAATGCCGCACAAGGCCCTGGTGCATCTCCCACCGCCCCCGCCTCCCCCTCCTCCCCCTCCCCCCTTGGCTCTGCCCCCGCCGCCCCCCCCACCGCCGCCTCCGCTACCTCCACCTCATCCTAACCCGGAAGTCCCATCCGAGCAAAAACAACCGCCGGTTACCATGGAAACCACTAAGCGACTCAGTTGGCCACAGTCCACGGGCATATGTAGCAATATAAAATCGGAACCTCTTTCTTTTGAGGAAGGTTTGAGCAGCAGCTGTGAACTGGGCATGAAACAAGTTTCCTACGACCAGAGTGAGATGAAAGAACAGTTGAAGGCCTTTGCGTTGAAAAATGCTGATTTCTCTTCCTATTTGCTTTCCGAGCCGCAAAAGCCTTTCACCCAATTAGCTGCTCAGAAAATGCAGGCGCAGCAACAGCAGCAGCTCTGTGGAAACTATCCAACCATCCACTTCGGGAGCACAAGCTTCAGAAGGGCCACGTCTGCCATTGAAAAGTCTATTGGGGTTTTGGGAAGTGGCTCCAGTCCCACCACGGGCCTGCCTGCTCAGAACGCCCAAATGCCTGTTCAGAACTTTGCCGACAGCAGCAACGCAGACGAATTGGAACTGAAATGCTCTTGCCGGCTGAAAGCCATGATTGTGTGCAAAGGCTGCGGGGCCTTTTGCCATGACGACTGCATAGGGCCTTCTAAACTCTGTGTCGCTTGCCTGGTTGTGCGATAAAAGCCGAGTGAAAGGTGCAGTATCCCTTTTCCACTACGGAAAAGCCAAACGGCATCATCAACAACACATTGAGTCACTCCGGGGTCTATCCCGTGCTAATTTATTTTAGTTTGGAACAGAGGCTGTTTTCTCTATCTCATATTGTTTTCTGGCGTTGCTGGGAGAGGCGAGATGGCATCTCAGTCAAGGGGCTCAGCGGCATGTCTTTTGCATATTCCGTTGCCATTTGCAACTCCTGGAAAATTTCTACATGTATGTGTGTGTATACAGGTCACTCCCTCCCAATTTGTTGCTTTAAAAAAAAAAAATCCAGGTGTAGCAAGGAAAAGGACAATGTAATTACTTCATGGTAACCAGAAATGAAGATGTAGAAAGAGATGGGTAATCGCAATTTTGAGGTGGTGATGCATTCTTCTACAGGTAAACCATTCCAGTGAGGGTCCCACAGTTGGCTCCTTTGGATCTGCCTTCACCATAAGTGATGACATTCTGTTTGGCAAAGGGAATCTGATTTAAGTGTATGATTCCTTGTATTTACCCATATCACAAGAGATATTAAAGGAGGTAAACCATTAATGAACTCCACTGTCCTTATTCTCTTTCTTCCCTTTTGACTCTTTTCGGAGATGGGCAGATTACCTGGATCTGCCTTGGACATGGTACACACATTGTAGTGAAATGTCTTTTCTACCTGAAATTGCAGTGTGGGCCTCTTGCCCAGCAGTCTGGTTCAAGCCTCTTGACACCTGAGACTAAGATCAGTTGGACTACAAAGAGCCATAGGCCCAGAGGATTTCAGAGGTTTGTGCATGGCTTCTAAGAGCAAGTATGAAAAAAGATACCCTAAAATTAAGAGCAAACAAGTAAAATGCTGTGTATGCAAACACACCTAAATGGGTTGATGATGTAAGTATTGGTCCATTCTATTCACTCTAATACAGTTACTGGATATTGAGATTGGGGAGAAATAATCATACCCTTTATTGATGACACCATTGCATTCTGACTTCTGACTCTGCAGAGGTTGGCCATTTCTTTTTTAAAGTGTCATTGATGACCAAAGGGACTCTAGAACGCTGAAGTGTTGACATTTTTCCAAATAAGTTTTTTCCTCATAAGTCACGATCTCTGTAATTGCATTTGACTCTGAACTAGTCCTTTAGAATTGTTCTGGATGTTCCATGATTTGGTTTCCCCCCACCCTCAGGTGAATTCAGTGCATTCTTCACATTTGGGGGAGTGGAACTACTTTTGAAAAAGGGATACTGCATCTTACAACTGTTCTCAGTGTTTAGCTGAGAGCCTGAGTGTTGAGTATTTGAGTTGCATTCCATGTACTTCGGCCACCCTCATGCCAGAGGACAGCTGTAGTTTCAGCAGGCTCTGTTCCCTAAAGCAAGTTCGAAAGCACATGCACATTATGGGAAGATGAAAGAACAAAAACCATGTCCATTTTAACTTCATATTACAGAGCACAAAATGGGGAGTACCTTTAACCCACTGGTTGATTGTGACTGTAGAAAATCTGGGTGTGGGTGGAATCTTCTGTATTCAGGGTAAGAATGACAAGTTGTTTTCACAAGGGATCATCCTTATCAATATTAACTTTTGACATTCCCTTAAATTACGTCTTAAAAATCAACTGAAATGAGTGGAAATTACATTCCTGGGGATAAAAAAAAAACTTGCAATTTTTTTTATAGTAGTCAACCATGGCATATTTTTCCCTCCGTATTTATTACTGTGATATTGCCAAATTTTATTAAGTGATAGAGATGTCATTTTTACTAACAAATTGCTGATAGTGAAAGATACTTAGGAAGAAATCAAAGCAAATAAGGCCTACTTTTGTGGCCGAGATTCAGTGCTTCAGTTGCTGTCACTTTTGTTTTTCACATTAAAATTAGCAGAATTAATGGCTGAGAATATTAGCAATGCACTTAACTAGCCCTTCCCAAGAAAGGCAGCATTAGTTCCAGTGGATCCTTTGTTCACTGTGCACCAGGTGGTTTGAGTGGTATCCTCATCAGTGGGTCTCTATGGTCTGCTTGGCTCTGATGTTGGTTCGGAAGGGCATGCTCACAGAGGGGCACCCCGAAAACATAGACACTTGCATGCCACCTCCTCCTTCCAAACTTAGTTCCTCCTCTACCAGTGTCAGATACTGTCCACACCAGCAGATTCAACATTACCCTAGTAACTGACACCTTGTTGAAACTCCGGTCTACAAAACCTTTGCACTCTGCATATGAGATACAATTGAGGCTGATATGATACTGAGCTCATTATCAGTTCCATCATTGTGGAACATTGCCCGCAAGTTACTCATTGGGAATAAAGAAAAGTGTCCTTCTCTCTTTTCTGATTTCTCACATGGTAAGTTTGGAGAATCAGTTGCTAATCACATGTGGATTCTATCACCCTGTTCCAAAGAGCATAATATTTCTCTGCCCTTGCTCTTTTTTTGCCCTTGCTTAAATTCCCAGTGTTCACATATGGATTATATTACTGAAGAATTAAAGCTTTGTGCTCGAAAGATGGAAAGAAAAATTCACAGGTAAAAACATAGGTCAGATATGTTATGAGTGGCCATTTAATATATATACAAAAGCCAGTATATTTGGATTAGGTGAGCAAGTTCTTAGTGTCCTGATTTCCACTGATATCTGTCTATGTGCAAATGGAGTATATTATTTACTACATGTTTACCATGGTATAATGTGCAAATTTTAGTGTGTGTTCTCCTGGTGATTGGACACTGTGATACTCATATCAGGAACGGAGCTTGCACTTCTATCATGGATTTTTTTTTTATTATTTTCACAAAGGTTGTGTTTCCCTAAGTAGCACTTTTGAAACCAGGGACGGAAGAAAACTGCTATTCCCTGATCCCTCTCCTATATGATATACATCTGCCTGAAGTTGTATAAAGACATTTAGGTAGTTAATGGGCATGCTAATATGAACGTTCTCATGCAAAAGTCATTTTCAGAATGAAAATATTTTTCCTTCCCCAAAGTGAGAATAGCAGAAATGTTGGCGACCTAAGCACCATAGTTACATAGACTATTTCCCTGCTAAGGTCTAGTTTGAAGGAAAAAACTTGAAAACAAACCTATGAGGTTGAGCCTGGTTGCTATAAAGACTTTGTGTTTATAGCTGTGTGTTTCTGGGATGAGCTGTGGAAGGTTTAGTTGACTTCTACAGATTGGAGAGTCTCACTCGTTCAAAATAAACAGACACAAGCTGGTGCGTATGGTGCTTCACAAGGCAGCCGAGAGTAAGAATCCAAGAGGCTCCAGCCCCATGGCCTTTACAAACACTCGCACAACTTCTAAAGGGGAAATTACTGTGGCCTTGGCTTCCCAGTTCTCCTGGGTCTGGTCAAATCCCAGGTAACAGAAGCTGAAGCCAAGCTAAGGGTCGCATCCGCTCTGTAGTGTGGAGGCCAGCGCTGGGGCGGCCTGGAGGGAGAGAGCCCACCAAATGCGCAGGGCCCAGTCACTGTCCGCGTTTCTAGAGAGCAATGTGAAGAGTCCTAGAAAAGGAACTCACCAGGCTGTCAGGGCCCGATGTAGCCAAAATGTCACTGAATAGAAAAGAAATCTTGTCTTCAGTCCTCATGCTTTGTCACTGTAAAGCGAACAAAAAGCATTTTTACTATAATTTAAAGGAGCTGCTTTTTTTATAGCACATACTATTTCGCTTTGTACTCTCTTTGATAGTTGCAGAATAATTTAGACTGTAGAAAAAACTTTGTTGTATTTGTACTGTTCATGAATGTTTCAAAGAAAGTGCTTTACTTGGTTGCCATAATTTTTCTTGTACTGCTGTATTTTTCCCCCTGGCTTCATGGAAACCTAATCTGACTCATATTTTCAGTACACTTTTTTAACGTGTGTTTGTGTGTATTTTTTTTCCCTTTGGTCAGTATTCTGAATGTTTACATCTGTTTGACATTAGCCATTTAATGCCTTTTTTAAAAGGCGGTATTACTCTTACAGTGTAACAGCAAAATGTGAATCAACCCAAACATAACACGCATGACAAGTAGATTGGGGGGCAAAGGCCCGGAACGTACACAGACATTTTATATCAGCATACAGCAAAGTCCAACCCTCCTTCAGCCCTCTACCAAAGAATATGTTATTCCCACAGGAAAAACTCAGAAAAGGTGTGTAAAATCCTCGGAAGGGGGAGCAGTTGAATCAGTAAGACTGCTACAGTTTAATACTGTTACGCTTGCTTTGATACCTGACTAAATGTGACGGAGTGCAACAAGCATTGAAACAATTTTTAGGCAGTGTTTTGTTTAGAATTCAGGGATCATGCATTCTTTAATGGTGCTGTTTGTTTTTTATTTCTTTTCTACAAAGGAAAAAAAAAGTGTTGCCTAAAAGTGACTGCTCACGATACCATAAGTTAAATGAAATGTTTGTCTTTTCATGTTTCTGTTTTTCCCTTTCTCTAAAGTAATGATTTGGGTTTCAATATTAAAATATTCTGGGAGAAAATAAAGAAATTCAACCTTAAATTATTGTCATTTCTAATTTTTAATATGAATTTTAAATTTTTAATGAAATGAGATGGTTAATATACATACACATAAATGTACTAATAAATACATTGAAAATTTTACTTAACAAAAATTTTATAAGGAGAACAAACCATATACTCTTAAATTTTTTACCCTTATTGGTATGGTGAATTTTCAACATACAGTTGTAACTATTACTAAAAAGGTTTCCTCTTTGAAATTAATCATATCTATTATTTTTATTTAAAAATATATTTGAATCTTCTTGTTTTCATACAAATAGTGTTAATTCTTTATACCAAAAGACAGGTAAGTCAAATTGTTACTACCATATTTAACTTTCAAAATGAATTACCTCTCAAAATTCTTTTTTAAAATAATTGCTGGTTAGTTTTCCTTCTCTTGAATTAAATATTACAGATAGATTGATATGAATAAAATGCTCTGAACTATTAAAACAAAATTGCCTCAGTAGTATTTACATTGGTTAAGGAAATATGCATATCTTTACAGTAAGATGAAGCTGAAAGCATTAAACATAATTAGCTGTTAAATCTCAGTTCAGCTATTTTCATCTACACAGAAAATGCGGTCTTTAGCCACCAGATGGCGAAAAAGGTTGTTTACTTTTGGAGGAAAATAAAAACATGCTTCTTCCTTCTCATAGATTAAATGATTATAGTAATGAAAATACAACTCATTCAAGTAAGGCAATGGAAGATAAATACTTGTAATTGACACTAAATTATTTTCACTATAATACTGGCACCCTTTTTCATCCTGTTTTTTCTATTACAATGTTACAGAATGTTTTCTTTATTTAGCATTGTGGAATTTTTCTTTTATTGTTTTCATTGCATTACTACCCAGGCATCGTCTATTCAAAAATTCATCACAGAAAATTGAACCACCAAGCATTCTCTAAGGTGACATTTCTTGAAACTTATCTGATTATGTTTAAATTCATTGATTCTCATAATAAGTATATTAAATAATTTTCATATAAGTATTTTTTATTAATATATTAATGTGACCTAATTTGAGTAACAGTTGCTCTTAGGACCTAAAGTACCTATTTGTATCTATCATGACCTTATCTGAGAACAAACGATTTACCCAGTGATTCAACAAGCTCTTACATATTATTTAGAAAGAACCTCACCAGGAGAGTAGTTGTTAAAACAGTTTTGGACTTCTTCCTGCAGGATAGAGTTGATCAGTCCTAGAAAGTGTGTTGCCGTGAATTTCTTTGAAGACAGTGGGTGCAGTTGGCCTGAACTTATTACTTCAAGTTCAGAACACACGTAATTATCCACAGTGAAACAGAAATCAGAAGTTGGAGTCCTCCAGTGTCACAGCTAATCCGGAAATCTAGGTTGGCCAATGAACCCAGTCTTTTTATCTGCAGAAACTTTTCTCCAGTTGCTAGTCAATAAATTACATACATTCTCACTAACTGAAGGAAGGTCCCCGGATTTACAAAGCAAAGGTTGATTTTTTTTCCTGCTATTTTATTTAAAAGTTTTATTATGTTTTTCAGCTATATTAAATAATATTCCATTTTTATACTGATCAGTAACACTGATAGTGAATATATTTAGCAATCCTGCAAAGCATAGGCAATCCAAACTGATGCCAGACAAATAAAAAGAGATGGCCCCATTATAACAAATTGATGAAGATTGGCTGAAGGTAAGTTCTGTGAACAAAGGGACTCCCTGAATCTGCTTCTATCAGTAGTTAGGATTTATACTTCATATATCCATTGCATTTATGGGGAAGTTTGTTTTTTAGTTATCGAAGCTAAAATTTCTACCTACAATATGTGTTTTGTTGTTGTTTTGGTTTTTTTTTAAGGAAATTGTTTAGAGATGGTTCAAAGGTGAGCTTTGACCCAAACACAACTAAAAGTCCAGGCATTTCCCCCTTTTGCTGTTTACAAGTGCCTTGTTTGGTGGACGCCCCCCATAAACAGCAACTTGGCTAAAGGAGGGAACACCTGCTGCTTCAACAGAAGGTCCTGGACACTTGAGATAAGTAAGATCATTTCTTTTTCTGGGTACTCACCACAGTGTCGTGATTTATCATAAGGTGGTTAAATGGTACATGGAAAGTAGGTTTCACCTTTGATGCAAATGTATCTGTAGTTTCATATTATGGTTTTATTTCAGAAAACTGCTTATTTCCAAATCCTCATTCTTAATTTTTTAATTTTATTTATTTATTTATTTTTCCATTTATTTTTATTAGTTGGAGGCTAATTACTTTACAGCTGGTGCAGAACTTTGGTTTTATTTTCCTTGATTCATTCGGCTTTCAGTGAAAAAGTTTGGCCTCAGTGACTGTAGGAACCATAGGAGTTTCTCCTGGATGTTCTTTTTCTGTGAAGAAGCAGTAGCATTTAATGCATGTCCATTTATATAGAAATTTTAAAAACATTTCTTCCTGTTATATAAAATTCATTTGCCAATTGATGAATTTAAATCTCATAATGAGAAATTGAAAGGCTTAAGTGGGGAAGTCCTCCTTGATGCTTCTAAATAGAAGTCACTGATAGCTTTTATACCTCTTCCTGCTTTAACATGTGAACTCAATGTAGACCTTTTTTTGTATCACATAGGTTTTTGGCTTTATTTTTATTTTTGGTAAAATGGTCTTTATTGCAGGGAAAACAGAGCTATGGGAAATGAGTTGGCATCTTAAAAAATTCAATAATTCAAAAACATTATCCAAACTACATTTAGAGTAGGACTTTATGGATAGCTCATTATCTCTCATCTTCATGTCTGTAATTTCCTCATTGTTAGAGGGCCCGTTGGAGCCTACCAGATAACTTTTTGACCAAGAGAAAAACAGTGTGAGATTGGTAACAGCTTCTTTTTTTTCATCTTCTGACATTGAAATGATTCTCTTTTTTTTGTTTTGAGGTGCAGTTGGTATATAACACACCAGTTCCAGGTGTACAACTTAATGATTTGACATTTGAATATATTTTAAATTGATCATCACAGTTAGTGGAGTCAATACCCATCATAATACATAGTTACAATTTTTTTCTTGTGATAAGGACTTTGAAGATCTACTCTCTAATCATCTTTCAGTTCAGTTCAGTCGCTCAGTCGTGTCCAACTCTTTGCGACCCCATGAATCGCAGCATGCCAGGCCACCCTGTCCATCACCAACTCCTGGACCTTACTCAACCCCTGGCCATCGAGTTGGTGATGCCATCCAGCCACTAATCATCTTTAAACCATGCTCTTCAGTGCTATTAAGTATGGTCACATGTTGTGCATAGTATTCTAGGCTCCTCCATCCATGGAATTTTCCAGGCAAGAAGTCTGGAATGGGTACTTATTTTCTAACTGGAATTTTGTGCCTTTTGTCTCCCTTCACCCATTTCACCCGCCTCCCTCTACCAACCTCTGACCACCACCTGACAGTCTGTTCTCTGTACCCAGGAGCTTGGAAACCCATGGGATCTTTCTTGTCCAAAAAGCTTTCCTTGGCAAAAACTTGGAGCAATCGAAGACACCACACTCTGCAGTTTTAGTTTTCTACTTGCAATTCTCTTAGTAATAAATAAATCTTTTTCAAATCTTTAGCCTTCATGGTCTGAATATGAATATTTTATAAATTCTCTTCATGGAAGTAAACTTTTAGAGATTTAGCTATATACTATGCCAAATATGGTAATTTCTCAGAGTTGTTCTTAAAAGGCACATTGCCTTTATTAAAAATAATAAGAAATGTGAAATACTATGTACCAAGTACTGCAAAGCATTCCATATGTGTTAATTACCACAATTACCACATTGTAGAAAAATCCTATAAGGGAAGCCCTGCTATTATGTCCATGGAACAAACAAGGAACCTGAGGCTTAGAGAATTTAAAGAAAAGAATACACAGGTCAGATCTGGAGTCTGAAAGAAGGTTTTTCGGAGACCAAAGCACATCCTCTTATTTCTATATGAAACACAGTGGCTGCTACCCATCCTGCTGAGTATTGGGGCTACTAAGAAAACAGAGGATCCAAAAATCTTAAAGAATTATGGGCTAGTGGGAAAGATGGTCAGTAATTTTATTATGGCAAGAGTATAGCCCCAAGACATGTGCAAGGTGCAGTGGGGAAAGTGAACTGAGTGGATGAGGCCATTTAAGATTTCAACTGGACAAGACAGAAACCTCCACAGGGGCATCCACTGCTCACAACTGGCAAAGCCTCAGGGCCATCCTCCTGGGAAAGAGGGCATGCTCTTCCATGTCAGCATCCCAATGGTTTCTCTTGAACAGGACTCAGCAGTATCAGTCCTCCTGGTAATGATCTCTGCACAGTGTACAGTTCTTTACACATTTCACAGCCGTGTCCCCAAGACCTTCTTACATGACTCCAGGAACTCATTTGGATATGGGTAATGGTATCTGGTCCCATCACCTCATGGGAAATAGACGGGGAAACAGTAGAAACTGTCAGACTTCATTTTTTGGGGGGCTCCAAAATCACTGCAGATGGTGACTGTTGCCATGAAATTAAAAGACGCTTACTCCTTGGAAGGAAAGTTATGACCAACCTAGATAGCATATTACAAAGCAGAGACATTACTTTGCCAACAAAGGTCTGTCTGGTCAAGGCTATGGTTTTTCCAGTGGTCATGTATGCATGTGAGAGTTGGACTATAAAGAAAGCTGAATGCCAAAGAATGGATGCTTTTCAACTGTGGTATTGGAGAAGACTCTTGAGAGTCCCTTGGACTGCAAGGAGATCCAACCAGTCCATCCTGAAGGAGATCAGTCCTGGGTGTTCATTGGAAGGACTGATGGTGAAGCTGAAACTCCAGTACTTTGGCCACCTCATGCGAAGAGTTGACTCATTGGAAAAGATCCTGATGCTGGAAGGGATTGGGGGCAGGAGGAGAAGGGGACGACAGAGGATGAGATGGCTGGATGGCATCACTGACTCGATGGGCATGAGTTTGAGTAAACTTCGGGAGCTGGTGATGGACAGGGAGGCCTGGCGTGCTGCAATTCATGGGGTCGCAAAGATTTGGATACGACTGAGCCACTGAACTGAACTGAATTGAATATTGACAATGGACTTTGTAAACGTTAGCAACATATTAAAACAATGTGGTAGCCAATGTTGGTGATACTCGTTAATTTTTTTTTTAAATGAATGTAACACATTCCTATATTAAAAAGTCAAATAGTATTACAGAGACTAGTTAAAAAACATAGCAGTGCACTGATATACATTGCAATGTAGGCTATTTTTTTAAGGACATGACTTTACTTCTGACTATTCATGCGATTCAGTAGGGTTCTGATAAGAAAACAAAAAGCAAGTCCTGCACATGCAAGATGCAGGTTTGGATTGAAGTCAGGGAACCCCCAGTGCCTTGCCCAGTGCTTCTGAGGAATAAAAGCATCCTGATTTGCTGGTGATCACAAGAGAGAATTATTTTGACCACTGGGGAAAATGAAAGAGCACAGAAGGGGCGGTCAGCAGATAACCACAGGACATAGTGCCAGAGATAAACATCACCAGTATTTTTCCAAGCAAGTCTTGGTTGGTTGAGTCCTAGTGCTTCACTCATTCCAGCCCAGGTAACATCAGTGATTAATTGTCACCATATAGAGAAAAAGATTCAGGAGCCCCAGTGGCCTCTGTCCCCCTGTCTGTCATGCCACTGCTGTAAGAACATGAATGAATTATTCACAGTCTGTTCAGTGTCTGACTTACAATCTTCCCCCTATGGCCAAGCTGTCTTTTAAGACGTCTAATTCATAAATATGTTTCTTAAAGCCCCCTGGCAAGCTAATATTTTAAGTATTTAATAAGCAATTATTTGAAGACATATCAAAGTAACAGTTTATTTGTGAGGCTAGATTGTGTGAACACATGCATTTTGCTGTTTCCAAAATGAAATGCTTTAACTTCCCTTTCTACCTATGAGTGTGTCGTCTCACTGATGGTAAGCAGAGCTTCCTCCTTGACCCACAATATTTGTAAGGGGATTCCAACAACTGGGCATTTCCAGTTTCAAGCCACATCCAGCACTCAATGAATGAACGTTTGATTGGTCCACACTGCTATACCGGCTGTTGAGTTATAGGAGACAAAAGTTCTTACTTATGACTTGATTCTTCAAGAAATATAAAGTTACCAGATTTTTTTTTTTAGTGTTTTGTGCCTCAGCATTGTCATAAGATTGAAGGAACTTCCTTAGAAAACGTCATTCAAATGTTACTTTCCAGGAAGCATCTTATTTCCCAGAACAGCATGGATGTGGATGGGAGGAATAATGAGAGAATTGAAGTTTCAAAGAGCAAAATCTTTGAAGTCATAATTTAATTTATTGGCTAATTTATCTAGGTTCAGAGTCAAAATATTAGGCAATGTAGTATGAGAAGCAAACTACGTTTCTGCATCTTGTATTGAAGGAATTACCCTTTCTCACTTAAAAGAGAAAGATGAAAAGAAAGAGACCCCTTTTGTTGGAGAATGCTTTGTCACCAGATTCGACTCATCTGGAGAAAACAGCACAGATGGTCTGGTTTGCTTCAGGTTTGTGGTTCCGTCCCCTGCATGATTCACCAGTGAAGGTAAATCAGCATCTCATTGCATTCTGGGTTCACTGTCATAATAGTAGATAGTCATGTCAATAACGTTCTTCAGACTTCAGGAGTAAGATGAAGTTAGAGATTATTTTTCTTACAGTTCTACATTCACGTGAATGTGGTGATGCTTAAAAAATACCTTTGCTTCCCACTAGCTAGCTATTTTATACACGTTGATGTGAATGTGCCAGGGGGAATTCAGCTCTGTACTCCTGATGACCTGGATGGGTGGAGGGTTGGGGAGAAGTTCAGGAGGGAGGGCATATATGTACCCATCTGGCTGATTGACTTTGAGGTACAGCAGGAACTAACACAGCATTGTAAAGCAATCATTCTCCAATAAAACACACACACACACACACATAGCTAGGCAAGCTTAATACAATTCAGGATGACTTAGGAAGCTCTCTGGCTCAGATCAAGTAAATCATTCTTTTATTTTAAGAAATGAATATCAAACTAATTTATCAGAAAGGAAAATCTGCACCGGGCATTTGGCTATTCTTATACATGGTCATTTCCTTAACTGTTGTTGCGGGGCTATTAATGTGTATAATTCACCTGCAAGGATGGATATTTAAAAATGTACTTTAGCACAGAGGTTTGATATAAATATAATGTAAATTTACTAAGAATGAATGATAACTTTAATAATGGGAAATCTGATTTCCTAACCCCTAGTTCAGCAAATAGATTTATGCAAATCCAAAGAGGTTAGATCCCCTGTGAGAAGCAGATGGCTCCCTTTAGACTGTGCACAGCACAGATTTCTCCTTTCCTTCTTGGTCATGTCCTGCATTAAAGCTTACAGTTAGCTTCATTCATTTCCGGTGAGCCCCACGTTTGTCACTGGACTGACCCCTACTGAAAAGCAGGTTGTAGCATGTCATCTGCTGTGGTATCTCTAACAGGTTCCATTGTGCATCCGAGAGAATAGTCCATCCATGGGCACAGCGGTGTCTGTATTGTTGGCTTTCTCAGTGCCAGGCTCTGTCGTGGCTGCTACAAGTATCTAAATGAACACACAGCCCCAAATCCCTGAATGTTTATTTTGGTGTGGAGAGACCACACCAGAGAGTTGAACATATAAAATATACAGTATGTTTGAAAGTAGAAAGTGCCATGAAGGAAAATAAAGCCTAGTAAGGGCATAAGGAGTATTATGGCGTAGAGGTCATAAATGTAGATAGGTTCCCAGGGAAGGCCTCGGGCTTCCTGTGTGGCTCAGCTGGTAAAGAATCCGCCTGCAATGCAGAAGGCCTGGGTTCGATCCCTGGGTTGGGAAGATGCCCTGGAGAAGGGAAGGGCTACCCACTCCAGTATCTGACCTAGAGAATTCCATGGTCTGTATAGTCCATGGGGTCGCAAAAACTCAGACATGACTGAGCGACTTTCACTTTCACTTCCCAGGGAAGGCCTCACTGAGAAAATGCCATGGACTGAATTGCATCCCCTCAAATTTATATGTTGAAACCCCCATCCTAATTATGACTATATTTGGAGATAGGTCATATAAAAAGATAATTAGTGTTTAAGGAGGTCATAAAAGTGGGGCCTGATACTGTAGGATTAGTATTCATGTAAGAAAAGGTTAGAGTTGTCTGTCTCTCTCTATCTGCCATGTAAGGACGCAGCAGGAAGGAAGCATCTGCAGGACAGGAATTGAAGTCTCACCCAGAAACTGAATCCACCAACACCTTGACCTTGGACTTCCCCGCCTTCAGAACTGTAAGAAACAAATTGTTGTTGTTTAAGCCACCAGTCCCTGGTCTATCATTGTGGTTTCCTAAGCTAATATAAAGGCCATAGTGGAGTGGAGAACTGAAGTAAGTATGAGGGTGCAGGAGGGTGCCATGTGGGCGTTCATCTGATGGAGAGCCTTCAAAGTGTAGGCAAAAGCCAATGTAACACCCTGGGTCTCTGTGCTGTGGGAGATAATTTACATATAGATATCCTAATTCTCTGAGTAGCTCTCAAAGAAGGGGAAGCTCTTATAAATGGCAAAATAATGAACTTCTAGGCCTTCCATTTATCAGGACTCTTGCATCCTGATGGGATCAGATATTTCCAAAGGTCCAACTTGAGAAGAAAGTATAACTTTCTCAGTAAATTATTAAAATATTTTCCCTTTGCCCATGTTACTAGACTTCTTTAAAAAGTTGTCTTGTTTATTTTCCAAGCAAGATATTAAAATTGCATCTTATATCATATCATCTAGTGCCTTGCTAGGTCTAATGCTACCAGTAAGAGCTAAGAAAGAGCTGGCTTAAAACTAAATATTAAAGAAACTAAGTTTATGGCATCTGGTCCCATTACTTCATGTCACACAGAGGGGTAAAAGATGGAAGTAGCGACAGAGTTCCTCTTCTTGGGCTCTAAAATCACTGCAGATGGTGACTGCGGCCATGAAGTCAGAAAACATCTGCTTCTTGGCAGGAAAGCTATGACCAACCTAGGCAGTGTGTTGAAAAGTAGAGAAACTACTCTGCCAACAAAGATCCATATAGTCAAGGCTATGGTCTTCCCAGTGGTCACCTATTGTTGTGAGAGCTGGACTTTAGAGAAGGTGGAAAGTGAAGTTGCTTAGTCATGCCTGACTCTGCGAACCCATGGACTGCAGGCTGCCAAGCTCCTCTGTCCTTGAGGATTCTACAGGCAAGAATACTGGAGTGGATAATCATTCCCTTCTCCAGGGCATCTTCCCAACCCAGGGATTGAACCCACGTCCCCCTCAGTGCAAGGAGATTCTTTACCATCTGAGCCACCAGGAAAGGTAAGAGTTATACATATTAGGTCACCTGGAAAGGACCCTCTGTGTCCAAAGGCCAGACCCATTGTAAAAGTGAAGTTCTGAGTATGTGTCAATGCACATGAACTACTCCAGAATTAGCTCCTCTGTCTCAACCCCCTTCCAGTTATGAGTAGATGTAAATTTTAAAGAAACCCCATTAGCAGGGATATGTTTTTGTCTGCTGGAACACTTTATTACACTTTTCTTCAAAATCTCTGAACAATATGCACACTCCTTTCTGACCTGTAATTGATGATAGCACTATCTAAAATGCAAAAGCTCACAAAAAGTCAAAAGAATAATTTTTGCCTCTTATTCATCAGCTCTGAAGTATTCCTTTGCCATTTGAAAACAACATGGGGAGGAGACAGAGCAATAACCATGCAATACCTTTTAATTTTTTTTTTTTTTTTTTTTTTTTGCATGCGGTAACCATGCAAGACCTTCCCTGATAGCTCAGTTGGTAAAGAATTCACCTGCAATGCGGGAGACTTGGGTTTGAACCCTGGGTTGGGAAGATCCCCTGGAGAAGGGAAAGGCTACCCACTCCAGTATTCTGGCCTGGAGAATCCCATGGACTGTAGGGTCACAAAGAGTTGAACACTACTGAGCGACTTTCACTTTCAACCTTTTATTGAACCAGAAAAAAACTTCATCTGCCTACCTGTACATGCACCTTTCTGTGTACATAGACTAACAGGGTCCTAGAGAGGAATGAACACAGGTCATGGAAACCAGAATGATTTCTCTGAATTCAGATTTTTGATATTGATAAACAGTGTAACCTGAGTTAATGTACGTAATCCATCTGAACCTTTGAGCTTATCCATGTAACCTGGAAAATTTGTTATCAGAGATAACAATACTTATAAACTGCTTAGCATAATGTTTGTTGCATATTGCACTCAAGATACATGACCTCTGGTATTCAAAGAGGCATATTCTTCCCCACAGTCTCCAAACCCTGCATATTAATTGGAAATTGGCTCTTGATGAATACCAGAATTCAACTGACTTCACTCTAACCTTAGAATCATTTCCATTTAATATAGGCAGAACTGGAAACAAGTGAAATGTAAATGCTTCTAAGCTTGTGCATTTCCTGTTAGCAGTATTACTGAGGCCCTCTGACTATATAGTTTTATTTAGAGTATGAATGATGCTAGTATGCATTTCAATAGCTCCAGTAGCTTGTTAAAAACTGCAGAAGTCTGGGTCTCAGCCCTGGAGTTCTGATTTAGAACCCATCCAAATAATTCTGATCAGACTTTCTGATCACCTTGCACCAGGATCTCTCACTGTATGAATTACTAATTTACTATCACACATTGGAAGGCTGAGAACCATTGGGTATCTAGCTTTCAAAATTAGTAACAGTTAGGGGTTTCCCTGATAGCTCAGTTGGTGAAGAATCCGCCTGCAATGAAAGAGACCCCAGTTCCATTTCTGGGTTGGGAAGACCTCCTGGAGAAGGGATGGGCTACCCAAGCCAGGTATTTTGGACCTTCCCTTGTGGCTCAGCTGATAAAGAATCTGCCTGCAATGTGGGAGACCTGGGTTCAATCCCTGGGGTGGGAAGATCCTCTGGAGAAGGAAATGGCTACCCACTCCAATATTCTGGCCTGGAGAATTCCATGGACTGTATAGACCACGGGATCACAAAGAGTTGGACATGACTGAGCAACTTTCACTTCATTTCACTATCAATATGAGTAAATATTAGAAAAATTGGTAAATAGTTGACAGAAGGAATTGGTTATAAATTGTTCTAGCATATGAGGGAATATGTTCAGTAACTAAATATAACATTGCAAAAGTTGGAAATGATTCATACTATATTAAATGAAGAAAAAGAGAGCAGTTTAAAGTGTTAGGTAATAATAGACATTATTGTTACTGAAAAAACCAACTACCATATATTGAAAAGGATCAAATCAATAATAGTAAGTGACTATCAATGGCTGATTTAGGTTTGGAGATTCTGAGTAATTTTATTCTTTCTCTTTTCTGAATTTTTCAACTTTTTTTTCTTTCAATATGTAAAGCTTCTATTAGCAGATTTTTAAAGCTATTGAAAGTAATGGCAATGTTTAATTATTAGGAAAACAACATATATCCATCTACAAAAGAACACAACATATATCCATCCATATATCCTGAGCAATGTTAAAATTTTATATTCACAGAATAATGGGTCATAAGGTTTAATGTTTTAAAGTTTTCTTTTCTCATAATTGAATATGTTTATTTGCATTAGAGAGTCAAGTTAGATGAATTTTATCAAAATTTATTTTGGTGAAAATTTTCTTGTAATATGCTAAACAGTAAGAGATACAATAAAACAATAAGAAAGTATATTTATCAAATTTCTGCTGCCACCCAGTGGCTGCCCAGTCTGTTTTATTTTGTTCATCTGTCTAATTGACCAGTAAAGTTAATCTACATTTGTAGGTAAAAATTAGCCTGTCTCAAAAAAAGCAGTGATTTTCTAGCTCTGAAAATGACCAACTAAACCATAATATCAAGTAATAAAATTTTTTCCCAATAGATCAGCACTAAGATGTTTTGAATCCATATTAAGCAACATGCTAATAACTTTGTTTCACAAATTCTAGAATCTTTTTCTGGCTGTAACAGAGTCCTTTTTAAGCTAACATTCTGTGAGTCCCATGCAAGGGACAGTTGCCACCCTGTAACAATTATCACCTGCTCACTGAATTAGATCCAGTCACTTTTAACTCTCAGAGAAGAGAAAAGTTGAGGGTGAGACTGAATTACACTTAGACATCTCCAGAGGATGGCCACCTGAGGTTCAGTAAGGATTCAGCTAAATAAAACAGGACTGGCATGTCTGCTGAGAGCTGAAGCAAGGTCCCCAGAATATGATATAAATGAAAACGTGTGAAAAAGAATGAAAGGAAGACAGTACTGAATAAGTTCCAGTTCCAGTACAAAGAAATTACAGAAAACAAGCCACATCTAAAATATCAAATGAGAAATATAAAGGTCAGATATGTAAATCAGTGTTACATAGGTTTGTAAAAGCCTTGGGAGAAAAATGGAGAACGAAACACCAAAATAATATCATTGGTTATGTGATGCAGGTGGAATAAAAGGAGAAAACTACCTTTCTTCCTCTCTCCATTTTTAATTATTACAGTGAATGTATGTAACAGTAAATGTAATTTTTTTAAAAATCTATGGAATATTTATTGTGAAATGGAGGAAAATATAGTAAGTACTGGTCTAGTAACTCCTTATTGTATGTCTTTGAGAAGAGAGAAAAGCAACCTGAAATTGACTTCAGAGCTGTAAAAGGGTTATTTCCCCCCAAAAAAGACATGAATGTAAGAAAAGGGGAAACATTGAGCGGCCTCCCACAAAGCTAGGCAATTAGTGGCCCAATTAGAACTAGGTCAACAAACGTAAAACAGACATCTTTTGACTGAAAGGTAATTCCCAAAGTTGAAGCCAATACTAAATCAAGCTTATGAAAGGGCAATGTCAAAAAGTAACTTAGTTCACCCTATATGACAGTCTAGGTCCATCCATGTCTCTCCAAATGTCCCAATTTTATTCCTCTTTAAGACTGACTCTTTAAGACTGAGTCATATTCCACTGTATATATGTATTTATTTTGCTGTACAATAGAAACTAACATGTTATAAAGCAACTAGATTCACATAAAAACTAATTTTTAAAAAGTAATTTAGGAGCTAAAGGACAATGACTAGAAAAGCACTTGTATGGAATAATAGTGTATTTCAAACTCTAATTTAACCACAGTGTTTGCTCTGAACAAGGCAGACTGGAAAACCCTATAGTGATTGTGAAAATCATACTCATGACTGTTACCTATGGGTCGTTAATTCTAAATCAGGGGAGTGGCTTTGGAGGTTTTCAAGGGTAGAGTATGGATTGGTCAGTTGTAAAGAATTTACATCTTGAAGCTTTCATTCATGCATAGGTTGTTTTTTTTTTTTTGGCCCAAGTAGCCATTCTAAGTGGAGAAGGAAACGGCAACCCACTCCAGTGTTCTTGCCTGGAGAATCCCAGGGACGGGGGAGCTTGGTGGGCTGCCGTCTATGGGGTTGCACAGAGTCGGACACGACTGAAGTGACTTAGCAGCGCCATTGTAAGTTTAGAGGGATAGGCATGATTTTCACTTGATTTTCTGTTGTATATGTGTGTCCCAGGATTCTTGTCTTTAAGGTGCTCTTTTGGTTTGAATTGTTCCTGACAGACTTATGACTTTGGACCACTGTGACCTCAAAGACATATATGGAGATCTTTTTTTTTTTTTTCCTTCTGTTTTCTTGGAAAGTTAATTCCCTACAAACCTAAAAGAGGTAAGCTTTTGATTGCCATTTTTTGACCAGTTTATACTCATAAGTGACATATATTGTTAAGAATATATAAGGTACTTCCCTGGTAGTCCCGTGGCTAAGACTATGTGCTCCCAATGTAGGAGGTTTGGTTTGATCTCTAGTCAGGGAACTAGATCCCACATGCACAGCTAAAGATCCCACATGTCACAGCTAAAAAAAAGATCCACATGTATAATTATCATTACCAAAGACAAAGCTTGAAGAATGGCTTAGGATAAGAATAAAAGTGTAGCACTCAGTTATACAACATAGATATTGTGCTTTTGTATTTTTCTGAAAGTTAGCTCAAATGTGAGGTTGGTTCATTTTTTCTTTAGAAAGAAAGGGAAAAAAGGACTATTTTTTAACCCCAATTTAACTTAACTTCAATCAGTACTGAGTACTGATATCTATCTGGGGTTTGATCTATATTACTATTACTTAATTTATATTGTGATATTCCAAGATATATTCTCATTTAACTTTGTAAACAGACAAATCCAGGTGTTAGTGCATTAAACTTCCATATCTTATTTCCACTTCTAGTTCCTAGTTTGGTAGTTATATATCTTATGCCATAATCAATTATATTATCTTGAAGCAAAGTTCTTAAGTATTAGTGTGGCAACAGTCAACTTAGATGTTCACTGGAAAGGTAGATTTTGGGTCTCAGCCATCAGAACTAGTATATCAGCAATAGAATTCAAGAATTTGGATATACAATAGGCAAATCAGGTGATTCTGATACGCATGGTATAGAGATTTAGAGTATGTGATTGTCATATGCTTTTATTATATCCTGATATGTAGTGTAACTCTATTAATCCCTTTAGAAATTAGTAATTCTTGGAGAAAAGTGGACAATGAAAGCCATCATATCAAATACCTCTGACAGGTAAGCTTACATTGAGGAGGATGGTTTGTTGGATTTGGGGGAAAAATAGATGGACTGAGACTTTCCAAATATATGAAATTCATGGTTTCCCACATTGGCAAATGATTTTTCCCCTTTCCTTTGGTTTTTCAATTTAGTTTCAGCTTCAGGGTTCTGTCTCTTCCATTTTACCTTTTTAATTTATTTGACTATTTGCCCCATAGGCTACTTGAGTATGGGAATAAAAGTAAATTTTTGACAAATTAAAATCCACTCTATGAGCTTTCCTGTACTAATTATTTTCTTAGCCTTTTCATGCAAGAATATTTTACTTGAAAAGCAAATATTTCCTGCTGATTAAAAGTGAAGTCTTTTAGCTTTATTTTCCAACTTGTAATCAGCCCTTATGTTGATTCAACTAGAATTATGTCATTTATCTCTTCTTGTAGAAACCAGAATTATGTATTTCTTGCAGTGAAATTTCCATCATTGAACAAGTATGTGCTATTCTAAATACCTTGTATAATCTTTGTTTAAATATACCTAGGCTCATATATTACATATTTAATATGAAGTTAACTTTACTGTACTTCACTCACAGAATTGATATTATTATATTCATAATATCCTCCAGCTAACTTTTGAATTTGCTCAGAAAATCATGAAACACAATTTTGGCTAATTGTGTAACACTTGCCTTCATAAATACTAATACACAATTTAAAGTTTTGTCTTCTCTACTTTTCCGAATCTTGCTGTGAAAATAAGTAGTACCGATGGTCAGAATTTGACGAGTTTTTCAGATACTGGATAATTAACTGCTGCAATGTTAAAAAAAAAATTGAATGTTGTAAAGTGAACTGATTGATTACATTTTCTCATCCTCTAGATTATAAAATAGTAACAAACCTTAACAAATTAGATTATAGGTGAGGCCTTTAAGCTTTGATCCACAGAAACCAGACGACTCCAGACAAAGCTCATAAAAAACACAGCGAGAAAGATTCTTTGATGTGAATGATTGAATTCACTTTGTTCTCATTTTATTCCTGAGTTTGGTTCTTTGAACCATACAGACATGAATTTGACTTATTGTCTTCAATATCCATCTTACATGTTCTGTGTCGACACCATGACTCTCTCTGTACCATCTTCCTGAAGTATATTGCCTGGCTTTCTCAGACTGAATTTTACTATTTCTCACATTCAGGTGTGCTTTTCATAAGCAAGATGTAGCTTCTTTGAAAGGAAACAGTGTGTTTTATTTTGGGGTAACTTCCCAGACTGCTTTTCTATATGTAAAGTGGGAAGAACTTGGATTCTAAGTCTGAAATCTGGAGTTTGAGTCACAGCTCTGTCAGTAGCTGTGTGATTTTTAATTCTATAATTCTTAATTTCTTTGTCTAATTTACACTCATTATATTCAGGAGTGCAAAGAAAATGTGTCATCTTACATTCTAGCTGAAGATTGCATTAGGGAGATTTGGAAGTTAAATTTAGTAAAATCTGGTAACCTCATTCTGATCCAATTATTTAAAGTTATTTAAGTAATGCCTTCATTTAAAAAAATTACTGTTTTTTAGAATAGTTTTACACTTACATAAAAATTGAGACAGTAGAGAGTTTGCATATACCCTGTGTTGTTTTGCCTATTATTAATAATACCTTATGGTGTATTTATTACAATTAGTAACAATATTGATACATGATTATTAACTGAAGTCCCTAGTTTATTCACATTTCTTTAGTTTTACCTAATGTCTTTTTCTGCTCCAGGATCCCACTTAGGATATGACATTACATTTAGTTACTGTATCTTCTTAGGCTCCTGTTGCCTCTGACAGTTTCCTAGACTTTTCTAGTTTGAGGAATATTGGTAAGGATTTTTATAGAATCCCCTTCTGTATGAATTTCTCTTATATATCTGTTCAGGTCATTTGTCCACTTTTTAGTTGAGTTGCTTGTTTATTGTTGAAGTTTGAGTTGTTTGTATGTTTTTAATACATGGGCAGTATCAACTTTGTTATGAAAATATTTTCTCCCAAACCACAGCTGGCTTAATTCTCTTACCATGCTGTGGAGTAGAAATTTTTTTTATTTTAATAAATCAAACTTTTTTTCTTTCATTAATCATGCTTTAGTGTTGTGTATGAAAATTCACCTGCAAACCAAAGGTCATATAAATATTCTTCTATGTTTCTTCTAGATCTTTCATCATTTTGCTTTTTTGCACTTAGGTATGTGATTGATCTTGAATTATTTTTTGTGAAAGGTATAAGGTCTATGACTAGTTTTACTTTTTGCACATGAACATACAATTCCAGCGTAATTTTTTTGAGAAGACTGTCCTTTCTCTATTTACTTTTCCTTGTTTCTTTGCCAAAGATCAGTTGACTATATTTGTGTGGGTCTGTTTCTAGACTCTTTATTCTGTTCCACTGATTAGTGTATCTATTCTTTCATGAACCCCATGCTGACTTGGTTACTGTAGTTTTCTTTTTTTTGTGTGTGTTACTGTAGTTTTTGTATGGGTTCTATGGCTTTGTTCTTCCTTAGTGATGTGTTGGCTCTTCTGGATCTTTTTCCTTTCCATATAAACTTTAGAATTAGTTTATAAATATCTACAAAATAGTATTCTGGGATCATGATTGAACTTGTATTGAATCTATAAATCAAAGTGAGTAGGATTGGCAATAATGTTAAATATTCTGGTCCATGCACATGGAATATCTCTCCATTTGTTACATATTGTTTGATTTTTAAAATCAGAGTTTCATGTCCTGCATATAGATCCTAGTCATGTTTTGTTAAATTTATACTTAATGTTTTGTTGATTTTAATTCTATCGTGAATGGTACTGTGTTTTAAATTCTAAATTCCAATTATTTTTTGAATGTACATAGAAAAGCTTCCTGGTGGCTCAGTCTGTAAAGAATCCGCCTATAATGTGGGAGACCTGGGTTTGATCCCTGGGTTGGGAAGATCCCCTGGAGGAAAGCACGGCAACCCACTCCAGTATTCTTGCCTGGAGAATCCCCATGGACCGTGGAGCCTAGTGGGCTGCAGTCCACTGGCTCCCAAAGACTCAGACATGACTAAGCGACTAAGCACAGCACAGCATATAGAAAAGCAAATATCTTTATGTAGTAACCTCATATCCTAAGGACGGGAGCCTGGTGGGCTGCTGTCTATGGGGTCGCACAGAGTTGGACACGACTGACGTGACTTAGCGGCAGCAGCAACATATCCTAAGTATGATGTTCGTTGTAGGTTTTTTGTAGAAGTTCTTCATCAATTTGGATAAGTTCCCCCATTTCTAGTTTGCTGACAGTTTTTTCATGAATCGGTGCTGAATTTTGACAAATGCTTTTTATCAAATGCTTTTTCTGCATCCATTAATATGAGTGTATACTTTTGTGGATTACATTAATTGATTTTTTGATGTTAAATCAGACATATATGCCTGGAATAAATCTCATTTGACTGTTATATATAGTTTTTTACATTGTTACGTTAAACTTGCTAACATTTTGTTAAGGAATTTTTCATCTGTGCTGAAGAGAGATGTTGGTCTGTAGTTTTCCATTCTTACGTTGTATTTAAATGATTTTTGGTGCTAGGATGATGCTGGACTCTTGAAATGAGTTGGGAAGTGTCCCCTCTGCTTCTGCTTCCTGAAAGATATTATAGAGAATTAGAATCATTTCTCTCTTAAATTACTGGTAAAATTACCAGTGAAACTTGTGGGCTTGCTATTTTCATTTTTAGAAGGTTCCGAATCAGCTGATTCAATTTCAGGCAATAGGAACTATGATTTAAAAAGAGGAAGGTATTTGGTGTGAGACTTGGTGTTAATCTGGCTAGGAGTTAGATTGTGTTTAATGTTTTCTGTATCTGTAGGTACTGCAACCATAAGATTCTTCTAGTATCTTTGTTTTCTTCTTGCCTGTTGTCTTTGGGTTTCTCTCAAACTCCTTCTTAAATAAATTTTATTCCTTACAGTACTTCAACACTAATACACTGTTATTAAACTAGAGCCCCATTGACCTAGTGGTAAGGAGTAAGGGTGAAGAAACCTAAAATCTTATAATTAAATCCCCATCTTTTAGTGGACCTGAGTCCCTGGAACATAATTTTCACTGTTTCATAGCTTCCCCTCCCCTTAGGTAAGACAGAAAGCCTAGAGGTGGCTAGAATTGTGCAATTGTGATTGTGTAATTGTCCTACATAAGGACAGTTTACCTGGGAGAGGTAACTCTCTGGTAAGATCTTTTTACCTGGAACGTAGATCTTTATTATGATGAACACATTGGGATTATTTCAAAATGAATACTTTTATTTCCCTCTTTAAGATATAGGAGGTGATTTTTCTTGGCTGTGCACCATTAGCATATGGTTTGTCAGTATAAAACCCACAAAAGTGTGGGTTCCACCCACGACCATGGTGCCAGAAGTTTATCGCTTTCCAACTAGCCTACAATCAGCATCCATCAAGTTATTTAAATTACCATTTAAGTATTTCTACAATTATGGCTCTAGCAGCTTCCTTTTCAAAGAAGCAGATCTTGACTGTGTTTCTCTGTATTCACTTTCAAGATTTCATGGTCTAGTGATTTGCTCTATGACGTCAGTTCTCTTGTAGATCTAAGAAAAAAAATTAATGAGTTTTAGTTTGCTCAGCATCTCGTTGTTGTTGTGTGGGTGAGAGTTAGATCTTCCTAGTTCTTTACATGTGAGAACTGAACATGTAAGTCTAATGATATCCTCTTTGCAGTAACTGTCTCTATCTCAGATTTCCCTTCTCCTTCCCGCGTTCTCCTCTAAGACAGTTTCTGGGCATCTGAGAGAAAGGATAGATGTGGTCCTGTAGTGGAGGGTGGGAGGGAGCCCTTCCATGTGTTCTTGATTCTTGTTCTGCTTGGCGATTTCTTGGATCTGCCCAGAAGTGTTGCTTTCATACCTGGTCACTGCATGCTCAGGAGGAATCAGCAGTTGAGGTCTGTGGTTAGTAGGTCAATGGCCTTTTCTCTCCTGGCTCTTAGTCATCTCTGCTGAGCCAGCCCCACCATAATCTTGCTGAAACTGAAGATCTCCACAGGTATGGCAATGCAGTCTATTTAACCCCTGCATCTGAGCATCCTTCATTGTCAATCTGAGAGACAAGTCTCTCTCAGAGTCCCAAGAAGTCAATGTTGAAAGCCTTTCTGCTTCTGACTTTGCTTTCAATGTATCCAACTGTGCATCTCCTAGAACTTTAGCTCAAAGGAAAGAAGGTTGTGACAACCTCGCCTCTCCACCAACCTCTGCAATATTAGCTCCTCATCCCAGGATCCACTCAGGGCCAGAAAGAAGAGCCTCATTCTCCCCTTGTTCTTTTTGCCTGACTCCATTCTATGACATAGCCTCTTTCTTCCCAGTATGTAATTTATTCCATTTCTCTTTCAGAAATTATAATGGCAGAAATACCACACTGAAACATGACTAGGTAGAGAGAATAAAATACTTTTGCTTAATATTCTCAATGGATTCATATCTTTATAGCTATAAAATAGGTATATTGATACCTATTTAAGAGCTTTCTTAAAGACTAGGATAATGTTTTAGTAAACTATTTGGGAAATTATAGTCATTATACAAATATGAGTTTTTATTATTTGATACTCTAAATATAATCACTAATCACTGTCATATAAAATAATATTTTAATATTAATATTCAGGGGTATATTTTATGTGTGTTTGGGGAATTGAATGGGAAACATTCAGCAAAAAAAATAGTCACCATATGAATTTTTAGAGATTCCTAAACTGGCCACTGTAATTATGAAGGAAAAGAAGAATAATAGTAAATTGAGAGAGTTGTTTAATGTTTTAGCCTATTATCCACCATAAAGTTCTTTATTTTCCTTCAAAGCATTGATAATAGATAAGTTCTGTGGTTGATCTTTTTCTTTTGGAGAAGTATGCCTTTGGCATCTTTGTGGGCATATCAAAATAATCCTAAGGCAGGGAGAGAACAGAGATTCCAAATAGGAAACACACAACAGACTGCCCATGATGTTTCTGATGATTCTAAAAGTGATCAAATGAATGGTCAGCTGTCTTGGGAATGTCGTGACTCTTCCATCTGGCTCAGCTAGACTGCAGAATTAGACTGCAAACACAGAGAAGAACAAATTCCTCAGCCATGTCTTGGGGTAGGCAGTGGAGATAAATACTTAGATGAGAATGGTCAGTGTACTAAAGGTCTAGACAGGAAGATGGCATCTAAACAGAATTTTCAAAATGATGTGACAGATACTATGATATAGGTAGCTATGGACTTACAAGGAATCATCATGCAAGTCAGATTTGGGATTGGAGAGTGATTTTTGGAAGAAACAATGCTAAATCTGAATCTTGATTCTTGAGTAGCGCTTATCCAGGCAAAGAAAACGGAGATAAATATTTCAAGAAAGGAAGAACAGGAAGAGAAATGAGAGTTTGGCATAGACAGGCAATTTCAATCAATGCATTGTTCCTGGAGCACAAAATCTAAGCAGGGGATAGAGGCTGGAGAGGGACACAGGACTCAGGTCATGGAGCGCCCCTACTCCACACGAAGGAGTCTGGACTTCATCCCATGGGTGAGAGTCAGTTGGTGAGGGATTTTGTGCAAAAATGATTCATGGTTGGTTTTATGTTTTTGATGAACAATTCAGATGTCACTATGGAGAAAAACAGTGGGACAACAAACAGGCACTCATGAACTCCTACAGTCACTCGGGAGTGGAGCGTGAGAATCTGGTCTCTACCAGCAGAGATAACTGGGTATAGATTTGGAAAATGGGTAGGAGCTGATACAAACAGGATTTGGGAACCCCTTAATATGTGTGAATGGATGAGAGAAGGGATGGGAGTGGGATAATCTTTAATTTTCAGTGTTGAGCGCAAAACACACTGATGTCTATGTTGCTGCTGCCGCAGCCAAGTCACTTCAGTCGTGTCCGATTCTGTGTGATCCCATAGACGGCAGCCCACCAGGCTCCCCCGTCCCTGAGATTCTCCAGGCAAGACCACTGGAGTGGGTTGCCATTTCCTTCTCCAGATATCTATGTTACCCAACACAAAAGGAGAATCCATTTAGGGAAATGGTGTAATGTTCAATTCAATACGTATTGAATTGGATGTGCTGGTGAGGCATCAAAATTGTAATTGCAATAGGCAATTGACTAAATAATTCTGAAGCTTTGGGAAAAGATCTGAGCCAAAGTTAAATATTAGCACGTCATCAGCTTATACATAATTGCTCAATATCATTAGAATTAAGGAGTATTTTCCAGGATAGTGTGTAGAAAGAAGAAACCATTGACTTGAGGTACATAACTCTGGGGAACCCCTATATATATGGGGGTGCTGGAAACACAAGTACCCCAAAAGGTGACTGAGAAGTGGTGGTTTGAGTAAAAAGGGGGCAAGAAAAAAATTTCATAGAAGGGAAGGATTGGAAGTATTACATGCAGCTGAAAGTATCAGCAAAAGTCAGGATCTGAAGATATTCTGTGTATTTAAAATTTTAATGGATTTAAAAATTTCTGAAGCATTTTGTGATATATATAACTATAAAATGACTGAGTGAGTACCAGATAAAGTCCTACAATAATTCAAAGTATTTTTTGAAGAGCCAGAGGTGACAACATAGCAGTTGAGGAATGAATTAAAAATAAGAAATTTGATGCAACAAATACAGACAAAACTTTCCAGAAAGCTGAAGAAAAATGGGAAGATGGGATCAGTAGAAAAAGTGATGTAATGTTAAGAGGATTTTGTTTTGTTTCTGTATGCTCTATTTCTTATTTTTAAATAGAAGAGCCTTTACCATGTTTATGGTAAAATTGCCTTCAATCAGGGCAAAGAGACGTTGAACCTACAGGGACATTAGGAAGTATCAGAGGGACAAAGAACCACAGAAAGTGGTGTGGAAACCAGTTGAAGATATCGGACTTTGAAGGGTCAAGATTAGAGAGAAAGAGGTTAGGATGGCTACAAATATAGATAAGAGTGCTGGGCTAGGGAGAAGTATGGTTCATTTACTCTTGGCGAAAACATGGTGTGCTGAATGTAATGGGGTCTGGGCATGGAATGCATATGTAAATCCTTCATGATTCTAACTAGGTAAGGACTGCCTATTAAACCATTTAATTAGAAGTGCTTATTGACTCAATGCTTCAGAGCTCCAAGGCTTTGTGTTCTCAAAGATACTCAGAATTAAAGCCTTTTAGCTGGACTTTGAGGCAGAAATATAAAAACAGGCAGTCATAATATTGACTTTTCTTCTGATTAACCTGCCCATACCACTTTAGAGAGAGGAAGAGAAAAATCACATGATGCTGGAGAGCTCTCCTTGCCCATCACCCTCTGGGTGACATTGTGCTGTGCTTGCCTTCCTGTCTTTCCCACTAGAGGCAATGTGGTGGAGCGGGAAGAAATTGAGCTTTAGAGCCACAGGGACTGGGTTTTATCTTACCCTATCCATTTAGAAACTGAATTTGTTGTTCAGTCACTAAGTCATGTCTAACACTTTGCAATCCCATGACTTCCGTGAACCCCCAAGGAGCACACCAGGCTTCCTTGTCCTTCACCATCTCCTGGAGTTTGCTCAAACTCACATCCATTGAGTCAGTGATGCTATCCAACCATCTCATCCTCTGTCACCTCCTCCTCTCGCTCTCAATCTTTCCCAACATCAGGGTCTTTTCTAATGAGTCAGCTCTTTGCATCAGGTGGCCAAAATATTGGAACTTCAGTGTCAGTCCTTCCAATGAATTTTCAAGGTTGACTTCCTTTAGGATTGACTGGTTTGATCTCCTTGCTGTCCAAAGGATTCTCAAGAGTCTTCTCCAGCACTGCAGTTTGAAAGCATCGATTCTTCAGCCTAATTTTTTCCTGTGGTTTAGTTCTCATATCTGTACATGGCTACTGGAAAAAGCTGAATGCTCTTAGGAAACTACTTCACATCTCTGAGCCTGTGTGTTTGCATGTGTCAAGTACATACAGCTCACAAACCTACTGTATGGGTTTAGTGTGAGACTCAAAATCTGAATATTGCTCAGCAACTGATGCTTGGAACTCACTAGGGCTGCCAGTTTCAGTTTCTTTCCTAGGCTGTGAACCCCTAAAGGGCAGGGCCCTGGATTCCCAGTTCTTAGCACAGTACTGGACACACACACGCACACACACACACACACACACATACACACACATTCACTCTTAGAAAATGTAGGTTAATTTGTTGAATGAACAAATAAGCCAGCTAAAAAAGTTCTATAGCTGTTAATATTTTATAATTAAAAAGAAAAAATGAGAACAATATACACTGATTCATTTGAAAGTCTTTAAGCAGAGGGTTTTTGGGCTCCTGACCTTCCCTCATGCTTAGCACAATGATTCATAATATATTTTTCTTTTTTTAAAATACAGTAATTTTTGCTAGGATTGCCTTTGACACATAATGAAAAATAACTCTTTCCCTTTCATTCTTTTTATAACTTTGATATAGACAAGTTACTGAGTTAACAAGTTGCCTTTACTGGCTGTGCATGTGTCTCTGTTTTTCTGTGTAATTGTCCTCATTATAGGCTTTCCTCCCTCACCTACTTAGTAGACATAAAACTTAACATATGTAAAGGTAATGTGCAGTTCTCTGCTTTGTTTTAAAAGTTTCCCAGGTTCTATAAGACAGGGCTCCCAAGGGAATCTCATTAAAGTCTAGCTTGATTAAAAGCTCCTGTTCCTGGGTTATCAAAAACCTAGTGGGGGGTAGGGTACAAAATAAAGAGTGGCTATATATACCTGTGGTTGTTTCATGTTGATGTATGGCAAAAACCATCACAATATGGTAAAGTAATTATCCTCCAATTAAAATAAATTTAAAAAGAGGGAATACGTGGACTAACGCTTGCAGAAAGCAGATTTTTAAAAAATGTGTTAGCCCATATTTCTATGGGTATAGATGATTTAGTTATTCCTTATGTACAGAGAAGTTTGATAACCATGTGATAGGTCACTGAGCATGGTTACTGAGTCTTCCAGTCGTAGAACAAGGCTGAGTGGGAGGAATCATGACATCTGCTCACAGTGGCCGTGACCGCACTGCTAGCTCATTAGGCTAGTGAATCTTTTCATCCCCTGTTCTCTGTTTATATCTGGACGTGCAAGGGGAAATCTGAGACTAAACTCTGGATTTGATACCCTTCTTCTGCTCCCACTAAAGCAGCTGAAACTGTCACCCATGTCTTTTTTTTCCACCACAGTTCAGTTTGTTGGCTCACTGTGCAGTTGATTAGCCTGTTCTTGAAATGGGAATCAGAGCTGACACTCTCTGCAATGCAGAGGGCAGTAGAAAGGAACTGTCAGTCTTTGCTCAGGACTCAATCTTGATGGGGACGTTTAAGGAGCACAAGCTTCAAGGGGCAGGAGTGGAGAGCTGAAAGTCTTAGATGTTTCACCTGCAATGGGTTATTCAGGCTTTCTCCTGTCTCTCCTTGTTGTATGGTATCCAGAGGAGTGGTACCACATGGCCTTATTTTAGAAAATTGTATGACTCTGGCTTCCCCGGTGGCTCAGCAGTGAAGAATCTCATGTGATGCAGGAGACACAACAGGAGCCATGGGTTTGATCCCTGGGTCAGGAGGATCCCCTGGAGAAGGAAGTAGCAACCCACTCCAGAATTCTTGCCTGGGAAATCCCATAGACAGAGGAGCCTGGTGGGTTACAGTCTAAGGGATCACGAAGAGTCGGACACGACAGCAACACACCGGCAGCAGTGTGTCTGTAGTCATTATAATTCTGCTCTGCACAGGAAAATAGTTACAGTGCCATCACCAAGCAGTAGTGATTTTGGCAGAAAATGTCTTTGAATGAATTTAAAGATGGATTTATGCTATGTCATATAAAGAGGAAAATGCTATTTGTTTGCTTGGTTTTGTTTGTCTTAATTGACCAGTAAAACGGAGATATTCCACCCCCCCTTGTTTTTTGGCATTTAGGGAACAAAATTACCCCTGTTCATAAGGATATCATCATTTATTTTAAAATGGTCTACTATTTTGCTGGTTATCAGCTTTTTCTACCTATGAAACAAAAAGGTTTACCCTCCTCTTTTGAACATTCTCCCTCCCACACCCCTACAAAATTTTTCTCCTTATCTAAGAGTTTTTCTTAATGGTTTTCCCCATCAAGAAGGGAACTGATTACATATTATTTCAATTCAATTTCCTTGGTATTGATTTTAAACTCCTCAGAAATGTAAAAGTAGAACTGGCTCTTCATTACCCAAAGATGTATTCCTTTTTATGTATTATTACACTGATTTTTATCTCCAGTCCTATATTAGCTGTTAATCATTGCTTTTTTTAATTTAATTTTTTTCTGGCCCTCATCCGCTTTCCATTGCGATCAACATTTCCAGAATGACAGTGATAGTTGCTGCAAATTACTGAGTGTATTACCTATAAAGTGTCTAAATGCCCAGCGAAGATTCCCATTTAGTCCCCCAATAAACATAAAGCACAGAATTATCATTGTGCTCACTTTATGCCCTCAGAGGATTACATACCACCTCTGAGGTTCACGGCCACATATGGTTAATCAAGCTCCCGTTCTTTCTACTGCACTTCATTGAAACATTTTAGGTATTTACGATTATGGATTAAGTATTTCAGAAACCAAAAATCTTGGCCAAAAAGAAAGCTTCATTTCAGGCATATAAACACAGGTTACTGCATTCATATGAATAACTGCTAGGTAGAAAGCATGAAAGTAAACCATTAAGTCAAATGCAATAGCTTCATCTTTTTTCTTAACTTATGAAACATCCTTTTTAATTTATTAAAATCTATATTTTATGTTCTAGAAGTCCTTTTTAAGGAATGTTTAAATGATGTAATTATAAAAATGGTAAGTGCAGTGAAAATGGAAAGGACATGAATGACGATCAATAGAGAGCTGTTAACATAAATTATGGTTTGTGCAATGGTGTTCTCTGTAGCAGTTAAAAAACCAAAAAACCCTATATATTTTGATCTGCAAAGGTGACAGAAGTGAGTTATAGGGTAATGCATGTTGTATTGATCAATTTTTATAAAAATATAGATGTGATTATATGTACATACGGCAATGTCTGTATGAAGGTAGCAAAAAAACAAATTCCAGTGGGAAAATATCTTTCACCAAAATATTAATAATGATTGCCTTTGAGGTCTGAAATCAGTGAAAATATTACTTCATAATATAAATGCTTAAAAAGAAGTGAGTGATTTTAAGGGAGGCATTTGTAGCTTTTGGTTTTTAAAAATCAATGTTTGTTAATGTTAGTATCTGACTCTTACCTTATAAAGGTATTTTTCTGTGCTAGGGCATGAACACTCTATGTATCTATACACCATATGTAATCTTCATACGGAATCTTTACTCCCAGTGCAACTAAAACATATTACCAGACAGCAACAACAACAGGAAAACATGCACAGTGAACTCTAAGTCAAAGCAGTTGAAACCAGAGATGAACTGAGTCTAACTAAACCTCTCACTCGGCTCACCTTCTGATGAGATCCTGTGTATCAGTGCTGCAGCCATATGAGAACTGGGGTTGAAGAGCAAAGAGAATTAATAAACTTCTGATTCTAACATCCTGTTAGAGGAATTAAAGACACAGCCTCACTCCAGACCAGCTCAGCCTTTGACTGAATCAAGCTGAACTCAGGTCTAGACACTGAACTCAACAGAACAGTAAACCAAGTCTGATTTCTGGCTACCTTACCTAGAGCATCTTTGTGAAGACAATTCTCTATTAATCGAGATTCAATCAGAAGAGAGAAACCACAGAGAAATTTGAACAGGGAAAATGTAGAGAATTGTTACTTTTAACAGGGGGTTGGGGATCAAGGGATGGACCAGAGAGAAGTTAAAAAGAATGCCTTTGACTTATTCCACTGGAGTAGACACCTTGGAAGGCTAAACCCTAGTTCATCCACAAAAAAGCAAGCACACAAACCAACCAAAGTATATAGCTAATGAGCTGAAAGAGAGAGAAATATCATAATAGTATTTAATTAAAACAAAGAAGGAAAACAAAATAGGGAATGTTATGAATGATATAAATAACTTTATACTAATAAATTTAGCACTTTAAATGAAAATGCAGTCCACAGATATCTGTATTTAAATATTTATTGTAATAAATAATTAGAATATTCATTTATTCTATTCATTGTAGTCAAAAAAATTGAGAGCAATCCAAATATGTTAACAGCTGAGTAAATAAACAACTGATGGCATATGAATACAATGGAACGGGATATAGGTAGCAATAATGGTGAATGAGCTAGTGATCTACCCAATAACAGAGATAAATATCACAACTGTATTGGATGGAGCAGCCTGATAAAAGAATATATACTGTATGCTTCCATTTATGTGAACTTCTGTAATAGCTGAAACTAAGTGTAGTTGGGCTTCCCTTGTGGTTCAGCCAGTAAAGCATCTGCCTGAAATGTGTGAAACCTGGGCTTGATTTCTGAGTTAAGAAGATCCCCTAGAGAAGGGAAAGGCCACCCACTCCAGTATACTGGCCTGGAGAATTCCATGGAATGTATAGTCCATGGAGTCACAAAGAGTAGGACACAACTGAGAGACTTTCACTTTCAAATGTAGTTGCAGAATTTAGGTGGTGTTGTCTGTTGGCAATGGGAAGGGAGACAGGAATTGTTGAAATGAGATAATTTTTTTGGGTGATGGAAGTATTCTGTATCTTGATTGAGGAAGCAGTTAGAGAAGTGTATGTATTTGTTAAAATGCATGTAACTGTATATTTAAATCTTATGCATTTGGAAGTAATTTATAATGCATCAAAACCAATGAAATAGTTAATTGAATAATTAGATTCTACTGTGTGTAAGGCACACTTCTGGGTGTGAAGTCTTAATGTATCATTCTAGTTACTTACAAGAGATGGTCTTTCTCTTCTATGTAGATATCAGTCACCTCTAAAACAATGTTTTTTTGATCCCTACTTCCCTCTACCTTTCTCACACACGTGCAGTATCATTATCTTGTTTTTTTGGTTTTCATTTTTTTATTCTTGAGGCTGGTTTGATTTAAGTAAGCATCATGATCTTAAGAAATTTTACTTGTTGCTTTTATTAGTTTTGAGAAGATGTAGCCACACCTATGTTTTTAAAAATTGGCCCACTATAGAGATGAACAAATAAGCATACAGCACTCATTGTCATCTCTATCAGTTATTTCATACCATAAATCCTTTAATATCAGTTTGTTATTATTTCCTTTTACAAATGAAGACTCTGAAGCTCAGGCCAAATAGTATTGTCAGATTAACATATCAAGACCCCAAAACTCTGGGTTTCCGGAGTGCTCAAGCCCCCTTTCATATTCATGAAAGATTTGTTTTCGCGGTTCCATTGCATGTATATATCTCCAATACTCCTCCATAATTTGGGGGAATAAACACTGCTACCCCTGTCCTACTATAATCCAGTTCATGGAAAGTGCCGCTTTGCATCTTGTGTATGTTTTCCTTTTGATGTTGCTATAGATGTAAAAGAAAGGATAGGAGAAGAGAAGAAGAGTAATTTTTTTTCACTATGTCGTCGTTGTTTAATCACTAAGTCGTGTCTAACTCTTTGCGGCCCACGGTCTGTAGCCCTTTGGACTTCTCTGTCCGTGGAATTTCCCAGGAAAGAACACTGGAGTAGATTGCCATTTCCTTCTCCAGGGGATCTTCCCAACCCAGGGATCGAACTCACGTCTCCTGAGTTGGCAAGTTCTTTACCACTGAACTACCAGGAAAGCCCACTGTTTTCTTTATATTTCATTTATATAGCATACAGATCTTGGCTGTAATTCTTTAATTGTTCTTTGAAACTTTAACAGATTGGATTAAGAGTACCCCAGAGATTTCTTCATGGATTTCAGATTGTATCTCTCTCCATTTGTACACTCCTAGTGGGGGCTTCCCAGCTGCCTGTCAATGCAGGAGATATAAGAGATGTGGGTTTGATCCCTGGGTGGGGAAGATCCCTTGTAGGAAGGCATGGCAACCCACTCCAGTATCCTTCCCTGAAGAATCCCTTGGATAGAGGAGCCTGGCGGCTATAGTCCATAGGGTCGCACAGAGTCAGACACAACTGAAGCGACTTAGGACACACACCACAGTCTTTTAGTGATTTGTGTGAACCAGGAGAAAGTTAAAATGTGAAAATTTGCATTCTTATACTCTTCATTTGGGCTTCCCAGGTGGCACTAGTGGTAAAGAACCCGCCTGCCAATGCAGGAGACATAAGAGATGCAGGTTTGATCCATGGATGGGGAAGATCCCCTGGAGGAGGGCATGACAACCGACTCCAGTATTCTTGCCTAGAGAATCCCATGAATAGGGGAGCCTGGTGGGCAGAGTTGGAAACAGCTGAAATGACAGCACGCATGCATGCTTCATTTACTGCGAATGAGGTGTGTAACTTATATGTTATTTAAAATATATGTGTTTGATATACCACACTGGCCAGCTGCTTCATGTTATAAAAGTTATTTGCTTTAATAACAACTTTGGGGGATTATAGAATTCTTAGAAATGTGAAAGGAGAAAAAGAAGTATACTTGGATTTTGCAGAAATGTTTTCCCAAGTCAATAGTAATAAATAATTAACTTACCTCATTGGAAATATTCTTTAACCTTGGACTAGTTCATAATTACATTATTCTTTTTGATCAAAATGGTATGAACAAGTCATAGGCAAAATACTCTGTTGGTTTTCAGATCTGAAACAGACTTTTGATCATTTGCCTTCAGGCCTATCCAGTCTTTGTTTTACTTGGTTGAATTTTCTGTCTTTGTGATGAAAATGAAAGAACCTAAAACATTGCATGGTCTAATATATTTCTACCTATGATTTACAATACTCATTTTTTCTCTCTCCCCTTATCAAGGCTCAGCTGATATTACTGTGTGTTTTCCTTGCTGAAGATGTATTAACTCAGATAAACCAAAGTCCTTTCTTTTACCATTTTTAGGAATAGTCAAATCTCAAGGAGACTTGTTCTGAGGATTAAACTATGTACAAATAAATACATACCAAAGCCCAATTCATGGGCATGCGCTAGCTTTGAGAGTATCAGATTATTTTCTCTTTGAACTAGCCTTGCATAGTTTGTCTTTTCCCACCTAGATGTAGTGATGGACATGTGTGTTTCAGCTAGATGTCTATAGCTCGTAGAAGATGTGAACAAGGAGGGGAACATTCTCTTGGACATCTTGGGGTTTTTATCCATTGCCCCTTTGTGTGCTATTTCTCTGGTCTGTGTGCCTGAAGCCTAAACTGTGTTTCTTATTGAGCCTTTGAATGATCTTGCTACAAATACCAGAATCATGTATGTGTAGATATGCAGGGGGGAAGTGAAAGTGTTAGCTGCTCAGTCACGTCTGACTCTTTGTGATCCCATGGACTGTAGCCCGCCAGGCTTGTCTGTCCATGGAATTCTCCAGGCAAGAATCCTAGAGTAGGTTGCCGTTCCCTTCTCCAGGGGATCTTCCTGACCCAGGGATCGAACCCAGGTCTTCCACATTGCAGGGAAGTTCTTTACCATCTGAGACATCAGGGAAGCAGAGTGGAGAGGGCTCTCAAGTGGGAAGAAAAGTTAAATGTGACTTTGCTCTTGCTCAGATAAAAGCTGAACTGCCTACTCTCACTTCATTAATAAAAGGACATCTATACAAAGCCATCAAATACTGAAAAGCATCTTTTTTGAAAAAGCCAGCTGGATTACTTTTATATACAAATATATGTTGTTTTAGCCTTAGGTTTCTGGTCCTGGGTGCTGAAAGCATGGATCATTGAGTCGCCAGTGGGTAGCATGGTTATTTGCCCACTCCTATACAGTCCTTGGGTTACAGAGAGTCAGACACAACTGAGTGGTTAAGCACATGCATGTATCTTCCATTCTGGATCTCCAATAGGTATTGTTGATCACGCAGAAAATGGAAAATCAGAGCTAAGTCATCTTTTTTGTTGTTGTTATCATCCTCAAAATGAGGAAGAGGAGAGGGGGAAGAGCAAAAAGGAACTGCTCGTAAGGTAAATTTAATTATTTAGATTTTTGTATAAAAGGGAGGGTTGGGAGAGGGGGGTGGTGAATTAAATACCCTCCAAAGGCAACCAGGGAGCAAATAGTACACCTCTGAGGGAAAGAATCCATCCTGACTGACAGTTACTAATCTCCTGGGCCACAGCATTAGGACAGACTGCCCGAGTTACCTGTTGTCCCCTGATTGGCCAATAGTAAGGTCAGAATTTTGCTCCAGCAGGTGCAAAGCCTGTTGTTTACTTAACAATGTTGGCGGCGGCAGCTGCCGCTTGTGTTGTTTCAAAGCAATTAAAGAGGGGGCTGTTTATAAGGTTGCCAGGTGCTGCCTTCCCTGTGTGCTGTGACAGGTGGGGCAAAATTTCATGGAAACACCTGCCAGCCTCCAAGACAGATTGGTACTAACTGGCTGTTATGTATTTAATCTTTTGTGGGTTTCGCTGACAAAGCAGGAAACAGCTACAGTGCCCTCCACCAAGGGCTGAAGAGATATGATATGTAAGCACTTTCTTGCTCGCCACTTTAGAAACAAGCATATTTTGGATATGAAGATTTTATGACTTTACATTTATCAGTTGTGTTTGGAGAGCATAGAAAGCACCCCAAATGGAAAAAAGGTGTTATCTAGAGACATCATATGTTAATCATTAATTATCTTTACCAAAGTGATTTGTGAAACAATAAATACTATCAAACTATTCTCTCTCAGTGCTGAAAAACTTTTCACTTTCATTTTAGTTAGTTCTCTTCTTCTTGGAATAGTTCACATAGAAAACGTACCTGATACTCATCCTAGAAATAAATAAATGAAAAGAATTGCAACAGTTTTTGGATTTTTTTTTTTTTTTTTTTGGACCACATATGTGACTTGGGTCTCCAGTTTTCTTTTCCATAATGGAAAACTTCTTGTGGAAGAAATAGAAATCTAGAGATTTTCCAAAGATCAGATTACAACTGCTTTCTCTTTGGTAAATAAAACCTCCTCAGATGAACTCAAGAGGCACTTATAGAAGTCTTAGCCATCTACCAGGAGAAAATTCTTCCATCAATTTTAGAGCTGTGGAAACTCAATAAACTCATAAGGAAGTCTAATGATGTTATCTTAGAGAGATGTTTTTTGTTGTGATTCTAATTTTCCATTGAAAGAGTGCCTAATATTCTGCCCTCTGACAAGCTAGCTATACAGAGCTAACAGTTTGTGGTATTTGAATTGTGTCTTCAACCTGCCTTTCATACACACCTTTCTTCCATTAAAAGTTGCCTTTCCTTTATATGTTATTACAAAACATTGAATATAGTTTCCTGTACTATACAGTAGGTCTTTATCTATTTTATGAATATACACAGTAGTATGTATCTATTAAACCTAAACTTCTGATTTATCCCTCCACCTTCCCTCTTTGTTAACCATATGCTGTTTCCCATGTTTGTGAGTCGATTTCTGTTTGTGAATAAATTCACTTGCATTGTTTTTTTTTTTTTAGTTTCCACTTGTTAGAGATATCTATATGATACTTGTCTTTCTCTTTCTGACTTAGTGTGATAAACTCTAGATGTAATTGAGTCCCTTTGCTGTATAACTGAAACTAATACAACATTGTAAATCAACTATATTTCAATAAAAAGTTGTTTGCTTTAAAAAATTTTTTAATAAATTAAGCCAAAAATGTTACCTTTCCAGAAAGAAACTTAAGAATTTATTCATATTAAAGCATCAATGATTGATATAGAATATTCTGTTGCCTGTCCCTAAAACGTTTGCCTTTTAGGAGCAAATAATAAATATTAGCTCAAGGGAAACAAAGCCCTGACACTGAAATGTGAAGGATCAGTAAAGAGAGAGTGGTTATTTGGGAAGCAAAGGAATTTCTGGTTTACATGCACACGATTCATGACTGGCTCTTTCATGTCAGTCCTTAATGAAGCTCACATGTGTTTCCTTAAGAGAGGCTGAAATTTGGCTAGAGCAGTGAGTCGAACCCCAATTTGGCTATTTGCCAACTAAGTCCAGCATTTTAAGACTCTGTTCCCTCATCTGTGAAAATGGAGTTAATGTCAACACCTTCTGCTAAAAACTATTGAGGGAATTTCAATTAAATGGCAATATATGAAAATACCTAGGATAATCAAGTATAAAGCACTAGAGAAATTGTGATTTCTCTTTCTTTCCTTTAAATCTAGTTGAAATTTCTTTTCAGTAGATAAAGTTCATTCTGAGAGCACCCTTGCTGGTTCATATTCACCAAGGTGAAAACTGACCACGTCTTGGCATTTATTGGTGTAGAGAACCACTCAATAATGATTTATTACTTTTGGTGAAAAAGGTTTTTGGATAAAATGTGAATCTTTGATACTCTCCTCCCCATCTTTCAAGGAGATATCTTATAACCATATGATTTAATTGTGAAACGCAAAGTTAGTTTTATTAAATATATCGAATTTCATATGACCTTCAACTTCCCTTTTTATCTGGCATGAACCTTCATTAATGCTCACCATTGTGATTAAGGTAACATTTTAAAACTGTCACAGAATAATCTAGAGGTTATTATACTTGACAAAAAATATGGCTCCACTTCCAAGTTTCTAAGAATCTATGTTGCCTCCATCAAAAATTCTTTTAAATCATGCAGAGAAGCTGATTTTTTAAATCAGTAAAAGCCCCAGGTGGCAAATAGACATTTTCTGTAACATAGACCTGACCTTTTGCCATCATTAAACATAGGAAGAGAAGAGTAAAAATATGTGAAGGAGAAGCAGATTTTCATACAGGAAAGAAAATTCCGTCTTGTGATAATCCAAAGATATGTCCCATCATGGATTCTATAAGAATTTAACATAATCAGATAGAGATGTGGGGCAGGGTGTCTTCTGGGAAAGCAGGATCATGTTTTTATAGGAGACAACATAAAAGATCGAAAGTCATTTTCTTGGTAGGGAGACAGGAAGAAAAATAATGATGAATGATGTGGGAAACAAAAAGACTGTAAAGAAAATATAGAAAATATGTAAAAATCTATTTTTATAAAATGCTTAAGCTTCTATTTTGGAGACGGAAATGGCAACCCACACCAGTATTCTTACTTGGAGAATCCCATGATTGGAGGAGCCTGGTAGGCTACAGTCCACGGGGTTGCAAAGAGTCGGACACAACTGAGCGACTTCACTTTCACTTTAAGGTTCTATTTACACATACTAGAAATAAAGGGGAAATTGTTCTTCCTGCACTTTAGGTTTTAGAAGGACTTCCTACTGTAGGTTTGGCATGTGTTTGTTCTTGATGTGCATGCCTGCATGCTAAGTTGCTTCAGCAATTTCTGACTCTGTGACCCAATGGAATGTAGCCTGCCAGGCTCCTCTCTCCATGGGATTCTCCAGGCAACAATGCAGGAGTGGGTTGCCATGCCCTAGTCCAGGGGATCTTCCTAATCTAGTGATCCAACCCATGTCTCTTATGTCTCCTGCGTTGGCAGGCAGGTTCTTTACCACTCGTACCACCTGGGAAGCCCCATTCTTGATGGACATATTTACAGTTTTAGGCTGTTTTATTGTAGTTTTACTGGCCACAGCTACAGATAAATAGCAATCCTGGATGTGGACTGGATACTACACTGTGCTGCCCTTGATGTGAGTAGGACATTGAAAGCAATGATGGTAAGATTATAAGTGCTACCTCGAGCCAAACAATTTCAGCTGTGTGTTGTGGGTGACCTGTGTTCCTTGTTTATAGGTTTCACCTTTAGTAAAATGAGATAAAATATTATATCTCATATGTCCACTGAAAGGACTCAATAGACAATGTAAGTAAAGTTTTTAAAATAGAGCCTGGCTCTTAGTAAATAATTGTTCTCTCTCATGATTAACAATTAAAATTAGATTTAATCCCATTTTCTTTTAGCAGATAATGTTTTTGAAGAAATGAGCTCCACAAACCCCACAATACACAGTCCTTTTCTTTCTTGTTTACCTTCTGACCTCCATAAAGTAAATTTTATCTCCTTAGGTTAAAATGTGAAAACTCCATATTGCAAATGTAAAATCTTATAATTAGGTTTTCCTAATGCAATAATCAAAGAAGATGAAATCTGAATTTATATTAAGATGTTAATCTCTTAATATTTATGGACTTTCCGTGTCAGATAGTAACTAAAGGAAGTCTATGCTAAGAAAAGTGATTATCATATAAAAGCATGATGTTAATGATTGAAGACCTGTGGGCATGGTGGAAAAGAATAGCCAATTAGGAGACATTTCCTTATCATAAAGAAATTACCACCCAGGTTACCAAAATAGTTTTGATTTACAAAAGAAAGAAATAATTAAAATTATGCCAATACACAAAGCGGGTGATTTTGTTTGTGATTATCAGACAACTCTTTATTGAAATGTAATTATGATCTGCTAGAAGCACTCTTGTATATTATTTGTAATCTATAGGTGAAAACTAGACCCAGCATTCTGAGTATTTTTCCAACAGAATATCCCAAATAATTTATTTCTCGAGACAAAAGACTGGTCAATTCATTTTCAGTTTTGATGAAAATACTCTACTTTCTGTAACAAATATATTCTACAGACTAAAAATACCAATACAATGTTTTGTATCCCTCATGAATGTTGAATGTTTTGGGGGAGATGAAACAAAAATGGTTTAGTTCCCTAGCAGAAACACACACCAAACTGATTTGCAATTCCCACTGGATATCTCTTGAAGATGATGTTGTTTTTTCAGTATTATAACTAAGACACGGCCGGAGACAAAGCTTTCAGAAATGGAAATAGAACTTTTTCCCTGCCTCTAACTTGTTTCTTGCCCTGCACTTAGTTTTGTTTGAGTCTGTGATCACCAGATGAGATGGTTGGATGGCATCACCGATTCAGTGGGCATGAACTTGGGCAAACCCTGGGAGATAGTGAGGGACAGGGAGGCCTGGTTGTACTGCAGTCCATGGGATCACAAAGAGTTGGACATGACTTGAACAACAACAATGATCACCAAATACAAATATTCTAACCTAACCATTTTAATTTTGAAATATTGAAGTTTTGATCAATAATATTCTTCCATTGAGTCTGTACATATTTTTGTGACCTTTCAATTTTAACAATACCAGGTCAAAATTTTACAGCTAAAATTTCTATCTCCAAAATGTGAATATTAAACTCTTGTAAAACTTTAAATATTAAGCAACCATTCAAGAGCATAGTCAGCTAGCCTAGGCAATCTCTGTCCTTTTCCTAGACAAATCCAAGATATGGAATAAATTCTTCTTTGAGATTTATTGCTGTTTTCAGTCACTAAGTCATGTCCAACTGTTTATAGCCCCATGGACTGCAACACACCAGGCTTTCCTGTGATTCACTATCTCCCCGAGTTTGCTTAAACTCATGTCCATTGAATTGGTGATGCCATCCAATCATCTTATTCTGTCACCCCCTTCTCCTCCTGCCCTCTGTCTTTCCCAGAATCAGGGTCTTTTCCAATGAATCAGTTCTTCACATCAGGTGGCCAAAGTATTGGAACTTCAGCATCAGTACTTCCAATAAATATTCAGGGTCAATTTCCTTTAGGATTAACTGGCTTGATCTCCTTGCTGTTCAAGGGACTATCAAGAGTTTTCACCAGCCCCACAATTCAAATGCATCAGTTCTTTGGCACTCAGCCTTCTTTATGGTCCAACTCTCACATGCGTACGTGATTACTGGAAAAAGCATAGCTTTGACTATATGGACCTTTGTCGGCAAAGTGATGTCTCTGCTTTTTGATTGGCTGAGATTTATTAACCAGCGAAAAAGGAAGCAAGCATTTTTCAGATGGAAGATCCCCTCTTTTGGGATTCTCTTTGAATGAAGTGTTCATCGGGTCATGTCCATGATTCTAACTTATAAACATACATAGAAAATAAAACCATGAGGCTTTTCATAAAGGTATTATGTTATTCTAGGAATTTCTTTTTTGAAGAATTCAGGTCCCTGGTTTGCTGAACCATCTCATCCTTTACTCTATTTACTGCCCACAGATTCTTGAATCCTTTCTACCTTGACTAGTCTACTATAATGAACTTTAAAGGAGAGGGGATTCCAAATTTCAGTGCTTCAGCTTTGTACTTTGAGTCTTTTCATTATCCTGTTTGCTTTCACATTCTTTATCATTCCTCCTCATTAGCTTCTTCCTCTTACTTATTAACATACATAGAATTTAAGCATTTTAGGAGAGAGAAACAATGCTATTTTGTTCTATTACATAAGTAGTAAATACATTTTTTAGTAAAGTGCTCAAACAATATGTAAATAGGCAAAGTCTAACATGAATTTTTTTTTCTTTGTTCCTTTTCCTCCAACTTGAAGTTTTCCCCTCTGAGGTGGCTTAGATGGTAAAGAATCTGCTTACAATGCTGGAGACCCGGGTTCAACTCCTGGATTGGGAACATCCCCTGGAGCAGGAAATGGCAACCCAGTCCAGTATTCTTGTTGGAAGAATTCCATGGACAGAGGAGTCTGGCAGGCTGCAGTCCACGAGGTCGAGGTCACAAAGAGTCAACGCAAGACTGAACAACTAACACTTAACACCTCCAAGGTAGCCATCACTCAAAGTTTGCTATGTAAACCTTCATATGTGTTATATTCACATATACTCATTTTCAAACATACACATTTCATTCACAGTGTTTTATGATTTTTTTTAGGGATTTATTTATATATTTTTGGTGGCACTGGGTCTTTGCAGTGGCAGGCTTCCACTGAGGTGTCTTCTCTGTTGCAGAGCTCTAGGTGTGCTGATTTCAACAGTTGCCACCTGCGGGCTCTAGAGCACAGGTTCCATAATTGTGGCGCTCAGGCTAAGTTGCTCTGTGGCGTGTGGAATCTTCAAGGATCAGGGATCAAACTTGTGTCTCCTGCATTGCCAAGTAGATTCTTAACCACTGGACCACCAGGAAACCCTGGACTTACTTTTTAAAAAAGATGTTTTGGAGATCTTTCCAAGTCGGTATACATAATTCCACTTCATTCACCTTAAATTATATAGTATCACCAAGTCTAGGTATTCATTTATTTTGTAATATTTAAGATAAAAGGTATAAGGATTACTGCTTAAAAATCACTGTCCAGTTTAATAAATGACATGTTGCTAATATTGTGGAAGTTCTCTATATAACTCTCCATGAACATACTCTATTCCCTCCCTGCCCCCTCTCCTCCTTCAATAATTCCAAACTTGAATTTGGAGTTTACCATTCTTTGTATTTCTTTGTACTTTATTTCTACTTTTAATTATTTATGTGTGCTTAAACACCACATTGTATTTTTCTGCATGCCTCTAAACTTCATATAAATAAAGTCAAAATCAATTTGATGTTTTCCCTCAGCAAAATGTTTATATACATCAATGTGGGGATGGAAATTTCTATTTCATTAGTTTTTAATTTTTATTGCTATAATATCATTTATTATATAAATATAATACAATGTATTTATTCACTCTCCAGGTAATGGAAATTTATGTGTTTTCATTTTTTCAGAACTAGAAATAACATGTTGAGAACTTCTCCGTCTAGCATGTAGGAAGCTTGGAATCATCACTGCCTTCCTCAACAGAAGCTGAACACATTAAAAATCAATAATTCTTCTTGGATTTATCAGAGATTTGAAGTCACAAGACAAACTGCTGAATCTGAAACTGAATATACAGACAGGTGGATACAGAGTATCACAGATATTCAAGCAGAAGCCCAGGAGAAGAAACAGCCTCAGAGTTAAGAGTCAGAGGAGAAGAACCTAAACTGCAGTTAACAAATTGCTAGAGGTCGGGATAGGCAAAGATGAGAGAAAAACTCCAGGGGGCCCAGACTCAGGGGGGCTAATATATTCATGAGTCTTGCCTCCAGAAACCCTACCAGGTTCTCACAGTAAAGATGAGAAAAAAAATTCCCCCTGTTTATGGTAAGGAAAGGGGGAAAGTAGCCATATTAAAATATGTCCAGACCATTCTGTTCTCAATTTTACCTGAGCCTAACTGGTGTTTTACCAGACTAGTGAACCTGAGACAAGGGAACATCTAATTTGAGAGCCCCTAAGGTTAGAGACCAGGGTTACGGCTCCTTAGGAGACTGAGGCCTCAATCTAAGACTATGCTATCCTTTCCCCACATCTTGCATTACATCAACAGGACTCCTGTTCAATAACAGGAAAATACAGTGGAAAGAACTGCATGACTCAGTCTTTATTTAAGAGGAAGTCTCTAGGAAAAACCAAAGACAGCCGCAGAGACAAGGACACGAGAGGAAACTTTAGCCTCTGACACTCACAGTTATAACAAAGAGTAAATGCAGACTAACTCCTAATCATATAAATATAACAGCCTGCACTAGAAACTGTTTCACTCAGATCCTTTAACATAGCATATCAGATCTGTCTTTCAAAGAAAGACATACTAAAAGGCAAAAACACACTGTTTGAAGAGAGAGCAAGCACCAGAATCAGACTCAGATATGGCATAGATACTGGAATTATTAGACCAGAAATTTAAAACAACTATCATAAACACTATAAGGACTCTAGTGGAGGAATGGGCAAGCTGCAAAAACATATGGGTGATGGAAGCAAAGAAATGGAAACACTGAGAAAGAATCAAAGAGAAATGCTAGAAATAAAAACAGCACTGTGAAAGAAATAAAGAATGCCTTTGATGGACTCATTCATAGACTTACTAAAAAAAGTTCTCTGATCATGAAGAAATGTCAATGGAAATCTGCAAAAGAGAAACATAGAGAAAAAAAGAGTTTTGAAAAAACAACAGAAGAGACTATTCAAGAATATGGGACAATTACAAAGATATACTACACACAATGGGACTATCAGGAGAAGAAAGAGAAAAAAGAAGATAAATATTTGAGACAATAATGTCTGAACATTTTTGAACCACATTACATTCAAACTAGATTGGTAAAAGGTAGATGAAAGTGAAAGTTAATTACTCAGTCGTAGCCGACTCTTTGTGACCCCATGGACTATAGCCCACAGGTTCCTCTGTCCATGGAATTCTCCAGGCAAGAATACTGGAGTGGGTTTCCATTTCCTTCTCCAGGGGATCTTCCTGACCCAGGGATCAAACCCAGGTCTCCCACATTGTGGGCAGACTCTTTACTGACTGAGCCACCAGTGAGTGAAAGATAAGAAAACCTCAGACATTTGGAGAGGATACTTCTGAATACCATGAGTCAAGAAGTCTCAAGAGAAATTTTAAAATATTTTGAACTAAATAAAAAGAAAATACATATCAAAATGTGTGAGATGTAGCAAAAGCATAGTACATGGAGGGAAATTTATGACTTTAAATACATATTTTAGAAAAGAGCAAATATCTAAAATCAAATATCTAAGCTTCCATCATAGGAAACCAAAGACCAAATTAAATCTAAAGCAAGCATAAGAAAATAAGTAATAAACATAAAAGCAGAAATCAATGATTTAAAAATAGACAATCAATAGAGAAAAATCAATGAATTCAAGAGCTGGTTATTTGAAAAGATTCATAAAATTTATTAACTTCTATCCAAGTTTACTGGGGGAGAAGACATAAATTCCTAATATCAAAAATGAAAGAGGGGCCATCATTACTGACTCCATGGACGTTAAGATACTATGAACAACTCTGTCCACAAATTTGATAACTTTCATGAGGTCTGTACCAGCTAAAACTTTTTAATCTGTAATGCATAACCCATTATAACAGAAAGCACCAGACCCATATGGATGCCCTCATGGATATTACCACATTTAAGGAAGAAATTAAGTCAGAAGCAAGTGGGATATTTCCTAACTCATTCTATGAGGCCAGAATAACCACAATACTCTAAACAGACAAAGACATTGCTAGAAAGGAAAATCACAGACCAATATCTCTCATGAAATTAGATGCAAAATTCCTCAGCAGAATATTAGCATATAAACTAGCAGTGTATAAAAAATGTTTATACACCACTCACTATCAGGTGTGATTGCAATGGCAACCCACTCCAGTACTCTCACCTGGAAAATCCCATGGACGGAGGAGCCTGGTGGGCTGCAGTCCATGGGGTCGCTAAGAGTTGGACACGACTGAGCGACTTCACTTTCACTTTTCACTTTCATGCATTGGAGAAGGAAATGGCAACCCACTCCAGTGTTCTTGCCTGGAGAATCCCAGGGACGGGAGAGCCTGGTGGGTTTCTGTCTATGGGGTTGCACAGAGTCAGACACGACTGAAGCGACTTAGCAGCAGCAGCAGCATCAGGTGTGGTTTACCCCAGTATACAAGGTTGGTTCAACATTTTAAAATCAGTTAAGGTAATCCATCACACCTGGCTTCCCAGATGTCGCTAGTGGTAAAGAACCCACCTGCCAATGCAGGAGACCTAAGAGATGCTGGCTCCATCCCTGCGTCGGGAAGATCCACTGGAGGAGGAAATGGCAACCCGCTCCATTGTTCTTGCCTGGAGAATCCCATGGACAGGAGCTTGACAGGCTACAGTCCATGGGGTCACAGAGTCGGACATGATTGTAGCACTATATCAACAGTCTAAAAAGAAAAGTCAAATGATTATATCAACAGTTAAAGGGAAAAGGTGACAAAATTCAGCACCCATTATATTGAAACTTCTGAGCAAATTAGGACTAGGAAGGAATTTTCTCAACCTGAAAAAGAACATCTCCAGAACTTGCCCTCCTAAACACTAGCTGCTTCTGGATGATGGGGTCCATGGTAAGACAAGTAAAATTCAAGGCAATTATACTGTTAAACTTCTTTTGCTATAAAATATCCCAAGGTCCAAGATGATATTGTGTGGGTTACTATAGCAATAAATAATGCATTCAGCCTTTCCAAGTATGATAGTTTGGCAGTAGCACGTGGGAAAGTGAAGGCAAATTCACATCTAGAACACAGAATGCAATCACTGTCATAAGTGTCATAAGACAGGTAGAAAGACAACAGAAAATACCATGACCTCTCTTCCCACCTTTAGATCTCTTCCCGTGACCCACATTACCCAAACCCACGTGAAAGCCAGAAATTACAGATCCCCACAAGTCTGCACAGAATAAGGCAGAAAAGGGGAAAATGGTTCCAGAATGGTGGAAAACAGAATAACAAACACATTCACATTCTTATATTCTTCTACTTGCTCCAAATGTATAATGTGCTCCAAATCTCTGATTCAGTCTCTAGTACTGCGCTGAAACCAGAAGACACATTTTTTCAAATAGGAAAAGGAATGAGGCTACCTGGGATAAACTGCACCCCAGGCAAACCAAGGAATGAAACATCTTGATTGATTGTTCCAATAAACTGTCAATAAGCATGTTTCCAACTTGAACTGGCAGTTAAAAAAAAAAAAGATAGATCCTTAATGTAAAAAAAACAGCTATCATGGACCAAATATGGTCAATGGCCATTGTTGCCTCTCTAAGAATAAAAGGCAAGGGATTATTGAGAAAAGAAATATATTCTATTCACAATCAAATGAAATGAGGTGGGTCCAAAGTCAGAGAATATTCTTGATTTAAATTGTATTGCCCTAAATTTAGCTAGGTGAATTTTGTTAAGTATCATCCTATTCAAGTTTTGAAATGGAGGCTTTGGCACTTGTAAAATCTCATTTTTATTGCAGAGATATCATAAGGCTCTATACTTACCCACACAGAAAACAGTCTTTTTTGGACACAATATACACAGCATATAGTGAAGTCTCACATTATTGTTAACAGGTTGCCCTGGAGAAATCCACACATGAAGATTTGGAAACTTGATGAGAAGACATGGAAAACAAACTGTCATTTACAAGTTGCCAGCGGTTCATCTCTTTTCTAGAAATAGCACTTTTAACATACATTTGGGGCAGATTTTTCTTTCGTGTTAAGGAAACTCCAGGAATTAGCAGTCAGTTACACAAATATAAAACATACGTCTTCATGCTGTGAGGCAGGATGTCATTTCCTATACAACTTCAATACAGTTGTAATATGTTTATTTTGGTAATACATTGTATGTCTTTGAGATTGAGCTGGGGCATAGCATATTTTGGGGGTTTGTTAACTGGGCCCATATTTTCCATGAATACTCATATTTTTAAAAAGATTTTTTTAAAACTTTATATTTTGAAATACTTCTAGACTTAAAGTTACAAAATAATGAAGAGTTCCAGTTTACTCTTCAACCAGTTTTCCCTGATGTTATCTTACATAACTATAGTACAGCCATCAAAACTAAGAAGTGAACATTGGTATAATACTGTTAACTAAAGTCTTCTTCAGTAACATACTTTTTCTTTCCCAGCATCCAATCTCATATTGCATTTAGTTGATATATCTACTTAGTTGTCTCCAATCAGAGACTATCTCTCAATTTTTCCTGCATATCTTTGAAGAATATTGGTCAGTCTTTAATAGAATGTATCTCAATTTGAGGTTGATGATTTCTGATGATTATATTCAAGGTATCCATTTTTGGCAGGAATACCACACACGTGATGTCACTTTCTCAGTGCTTCATCACACCACAGGGCATGTGAGTTTGACATGGCTTATCAGTAGTGATGTTAGCCTTGATCCCTAGATCAAGGTTGTGTCGCACCTCATGCTTCCCAGTTTGGCAGTGATTTAGTTGCTAAGTCACGTCCGACTCTTGCAGCCCCATGGATGGTAGCCTGCCTGGCTCCTCTGTCCATGGGATTTCCCAGGCAAGATTATTGGAGTGGGTTGCCATTCCTTCACCAGGGGATCTTCCCGACCCAGGGATGGAATCCAGGTCTACATTTCCGGCAGGTTCTTTACCAACTGAGCCATCAGGGAAGCCACAATACAAATATTCTTTCTTTTCAAATTTTGCCTCCCTGGTGGATCTTGTCTGGAACAAAATTATCACTGGGGCATTCTAGTGGTGATTTTCTCTTATTCTTTCAACACTAATTAATGAAAGTTCTGGAAAGAATTCTTCTCTATGCATTCATAATTTATCCACTGATTTATATTCATCAGTAGAGACTTTTGGGTACTTCTTTTATTTTATGTGTTATAATCCATTATTATAGTTATTTAGTGTTTGCTTAAATCACTCCAACTCTGGCTGCTGGGAGATCTTTTGGGTTGGTTCCTGTGCTGTTCCTCATGTTCACATCCTGTCTGAGAAGGTAGTTACTTTCAGGTACTACATGATGCCCCCGTCTCATCTGATTTTCCTTGCTTCATCTCTGGAATCAACCACTTTTCCAAAGAGCCCTAGTTGTTGTTGGTGGTTTTTGTTTGTTTGTTTGTTTTTGAAAACAATATTTATAAACCAAGGTCTTGGCTCCTAGACATGTTCATTGCTAGTAGACTGTCATTACTTCTAAATCTGTCATCGAACAGAGGTTGGAATGTATGTATACTAGTCTATGTGTGCAAACACATCTATATTCCTTTCTGTATCTATACGGTTGTCAAAAATGATACCTTTGATTCCAGTCTTAGTAGAACAAGATTCCTTCTAGTCTTTCCCTTTTTCTTTTTCCCTCCTTTTTCTTATTTTTAACTTCCTTCTACAATAGGGAGAAGCCTGGCTCTCATTATCTAGCAATATATTTACCTGTTTGAACAACCCTAGTATACACATAGAATATCTTCAGAATTTTTAACTCATATCCCTGTAAGAAACAACATGCTAAATAACTAAAGTACAATATCCTCATACAAATCTTTCTGTCTTTAGCCTATCTGCATCTGATAAAACTATTGTTTTCCTACATTAGTAGGTTAGTTCTTTTCTTCACCATTCCCTTAGTGCAATCATGTTATTATTAAGTATTACATAGATTTCTTTAATAGATAGAGCTATTCAGATTATTTCTTCTTGTGTGAGTTTTGGCAGCTGTGTCTTTCAAGGAATTGATCCATTTTATCTGGATTATCAGATTTTCAGTTGCAGAGTGGATCATAGTATTCCTTCATTATCCTTTGAATTTCTGTGGGATCAGAAGTGATATATTCTCTTTCTGGTATTAGTATTATTGGTACTTCCTAAAGGCTTATTCATTTTACTTACCTGTACAAAGAACCAGCTTTTGATATTGCTGGATTTCTCTATTCATATCAATTTCATCACTTTTGTATTAATTCTTTTTTTTCCAACCATGCCACCTGGCTTGTGGGATGTTAATTCCCTGACCAGGGATCAAAACCTGGCCTTGGTAGTGAAAGTGCGAAGTCCTATCCCCTGGATTGGCAGGGAATTCCCTGCATTAATTCTTATTATTTCTTTTCTTTTGCTTCCTTTGGATTTAATTTGCTGTTCTTGATCTACTTTCTTAAGGTAGAAACTTAGATGATTGACTTCGGATCTTTCTTCTTTTTGAATGTATACATTCAATCCTGTAAATTCCCTCTAAGCGTTGCTTTTATTGCATCTTATAAATTTGATGAATTGTGGCTTCATTTTCAAAAATGTTTTTCTTGAAATATCATCTTTGATCCATGTGTTATTTAGAAGTTCGTTGTTTAAGCAGCCCATATTTTAAGATTACCTAATTATCTATGATTGATTTTTATTTAATTTTAATAATCACTAATTATCCTGGTGGGACTGTAGCCCACCAGGCTCCTCTGTCCATTGGATTCTTTAGATAAGAATACTGGAGTGGGTTGCCTTCTCTTCTCCACGGGATCTTCCCAACCCAAGGATCGGACCCAGGTCTTCTGCATTGCAGGAGGATTCTTTACTGTCTGAGCTACCAGGGAAGCCCATATAACTCATTAGCAATTCTTTTTGCTTTCATTTTTTCTTTAGGATTGCTATTGCTCTGCTTACATTGTGCATCTGTTTTTGCATGCTGTCTATATTTTATCCTTTACAGCCCTTAGAATACTAATCATAATTATAAAAAGATTCTCAGTCTGATAATCCCAACATCCCAGCCATGTCTAATCCTGATGCTACTCTTGTCTCCCCAAATTGTGATTTTAGCCTTTTGGTACAACATAATTTTTTCTTAGTAGCCGGACTCGATGTATAATGTATATGGAACTGTTGTAAATAAGCCTTTAATGATGTGGTTTTGAGGTGAGGCGGGGAAGGTAAGTATTCCAAGTCCCATGATTCTGTCTCAGTCTTTTAGGGCAGGGATGCCCAGCTTCCAGGATCTAATGCCTACTGATCTGAGGTGAGGCTGATACAATAGTAGAAATAAAGTGCACAATAAATGTAATGTACTTAAACCGTCCCAAAACCTACCCCTCTGCCCTGTCCGTGGAAAAACCGACTTCCATGAAACTGGTCCCTGCTGCCAAAAAGGCTGGGAACCGTTGTTTTAGTGAGCTTGTGCCTATGGATTGGGAGCTTCACAAGTGTTTCTCAGTTTATCCCTCCCCCTTTGCTGGGACAGGGAAGCAGGTGGTCTTGAGTGGGCTGGAATTGGGTATTTTCCTTTGTTAGGCTGTGGTTAATTAGTTTCTCCTGATGGGAGGTTATTTAAGAAGAACAGCCTGCTCTGGCTTATTTCAAAATGGCTCCCTTCTCGGATGCCCAAGGAGATTTTTCTCAGCTACGTACTGTGGGAATGTGGTTGAGCGCCTGGAGTGAACGTCACATGTTGCAAGGGGCCCCTCTGACTTGGTCCCCCTGGATTTTGTGACTCTCAGACTCGTCCACCCGAGCCTCCTGCCATTCTCAGTCCTGGTTCTCCTTCTCCAGCGCTTGTTCCTACCGTGGATTCTACTCCCTGGTCTCTGCCCAGGTAAGTGGTTTTTCTCTGTAGCCCCATCAGTCTCTCTTGCAAACCATGCTTAGGAATCCAAGAATTGTTGGTTTTTCAGCCTGTTCAGATTTTTACTCATCATTGAGTCAGAGTGGCAATTTCCAAGTTGCTCTCATGAAGCTTGATTTCTATTAAAAAAAAAAGTATATGTGGTTAAAGTCACTTTCTGTGGAGTACAGTTCTATGGGTTTGATGAATATGTGATATAGAAGAGTGCCATTACCCTACTAAAATTCTATAAGCTGCCTCTTTGTGCAGTCAACTTGAAACTTGAACCCCTGATCCCTGACAACCTTGTTGTAAAACTATTGTTTTCATCCTTAAAGTTCTCCCTGTCACATGAAGGGAATCATACAATATGCAGCCTTTTGGATCTGGCTTCTTTTACTTAGCAGAATGCATTTAAGAGTCAGCCATGTTGTCGTGGGAACCAATAATATGGTGCTTTTTAATTCTGAGTAGTATTCTGTTCATTTACTGCTGAGAGTTTATTCATTCTTGAATTTATGCATATGGGTTTCCAGATTTTGGCGATTATGAATAAAGCTTCAATGTATATTCACACATGGGTTTGGGAGTGAATGTAAATTTTTATTCTCTTTGATCAAATACCTGGGAATGGGGTTGCTGCTTCCTATGGTAATGTGTGCTTAACGTCATCCAAAACCACCAAGCTATCTCCGGAGTAGCTGTGTACCATTCTGCTTTCCCACCAGCAGTGTATGAGAATTCTAGTTGTTTCACGTCCTCACCAGAACGTGGTATTTTAGCTTTTCTCCCCCTACAATTTTAGTTATTTTGAAATTAGAATTGGCATGTCATGGTATCCCATGTGGTTTTAATTTGCATTACCCTAATGTTACTGAGTTGTGTGAATTTTTCTTAAATCATTTTTAGCTGGTTGGTAGGTGGAAGGAAAGTGTGAGTGTTCTTGGCAAGAGCTGGGGCATGGTGGGGAGAGATGAGGGTTTTTTTTTGCTTGTGTGTGGTAGAAGGGCATGAAATATTAGATGTAAGCTATGATGGTTTGCAGCCCAGATTACTGTGTAGATTTTTTTCCCCTGAAACCTCAGGCAGAATCTGACATAATTCTGATGCAATAGGTGAAAATAATGAGATCATTGGAAAGTTGCATATAAGACACAGGAAATAACTCTGTTGTGAGGGGCTCATTATAAGAGGCTATAGTATAAGTCCTCCAGTGGTTGTGGAGCTCTAGGAGAATAACCCTGGGTGACTGTCACTCTGTTTTTTTCTGATAGTGAAATCAGAAAAGGTAAATTTATTTTTTTCTAGTTTCATTGAGATATAATTGACATACAGCTCTGTGTAGGTTTATGGTGTACAGTATGATGAGTTGACTTCCATCATGGAATGATTATCACTATAAGGTTATTGAGCATTCATGGTCTCATGTAGATACAAAATTTAAAAAGTAGAAAAAGTATTTTTCTTGTGATGAGGACTTTTAGGATTTACTCTCTTCACAGCATCCGTATGTGACATACAGCAGGGTTAATATTGTATTGGACATTATATCCCTAGTATTTATTTATCTTATAACTGAAAGTAAGTATTTTATAACTGCTTTCATCTGATTCCCTTCCCCCACCACACTGCTGGCTCTGGTACCCACTAACCTGATCTCTCTTTCAGGGGGTTTGTTTGTTTTAAAAGTATAATTCACCTACAACACCATGTTAGTTCCTGTTACACAACATAGGACAAGTCACCATACAAAGGATATTACACAGTTGTTGACTGTGTATTCACACTGTATTTCACATGTGACATTTATTTTGCAACTGACATTTGTTTTGTACTTCATCTCCCTCACCTCTTTCTTCCCTATATTCCCTCCCCTCTTAAACCCACTTCTTTGTTTTCTGTATCTATTAACTGCTCCTGCTTTATTACGTTTAATCATTTTTTTAAGATTCCACATATAAATGAAATCATACAGTATTTGTCTCTTATGTCACTTAGCATAATCCGTAGGTCCATCAATATTATCACAAGTGGCAAGATTTCATTTTTTATGGCTGAGCAATATTTCATTATATATATGTATATATAGGTATGTAAATATATATAGAGAGACGACATCTTCATTCATCTATTGATGGGCACTTAGGTTGCTTCCCAGTTTTAACAAGGACATTTTGGTATACATTGTGTTGCTTCAGATTCACAATTGCACAAAAGCAGTGCAGTGGGAGTTGTGGAGAAGCCCAGACTCCTAATTCTATGTGGTATGTAGCATGGATCTGTAGCATGGAGAGTGAAGGCAAAGAAGTGCCTACCCTTTGCACTGGAATATTCTGCGTATTCCAGCTGGCAGAACTTGCCACAGAGCATGGAAATGCTGCTGTCTCAGAGAATGAGTGCCAGCCAGCATGTGAAATTGGGATGTATAATGGAAACTGTCCATTCCATGAGCACATGGGAGACATACAAGGGTCCCCAGAAACAAGTGAGGAGCCTGAGGGTGGTCAGTGAGGTCCTAGGGTGAGGCAGCTATTGGCTTAGCATGATCTTAATATGACCTCTCATACCCACAGGCTGATGCAGCCTGGTGAAAGCTGGGTTACACCTGGATCCTTTCCTGGTAGAGAATTACCGTCTCATCAGGGAGCTTGATAAGAAATGTGTGTGTTTAAATTTTTAAAAGCCGGGCTCAGGATTTTATTGAAGAACAGAGAAAATTTCCACTGTATATAAAAAATAAAATGAAATAGTCCAACATCCTCATGGATGGACCTCGCTTACATGATGCACATCTCAATGGCCTTCTATTCTCCATGCTGGAAATATCTCTGTCCCACTGTTCCTTATAAACAAAGCTTTTTACCGTTCCTATAACAGCATCATCTTTCTCTCTTGGGTAACACAGTAAAGCTGTTCTGGAGGTCAAGTGACCTCACACCATTCCCACAAATCAGGGCGAAATATGGTCAAATGTCTTCATTACAGAATGAGTCAGAAAGTGAAGCTGGCATTAGTCATGTGTAATTAAAAGGAGTGGAAAAAATGACTGGCACCATGGATATCAGAGACGTGAGTGTTCTGTTTTCACTTTTCCAATCTGAGCTCACCCCAATGACAGAGCCACAACAAAAACCCCAGTTCAGATATTCATGCAGCAGGAAGAAACACCCCATCCCCACTGCTCCTACTAACACGTGTCAGTCATCAGTGATGGTGCTTGAACCTGAGCCCTTGATCAGGTGGTTGCTTCCCAAGTTGATCTTCTCAGCTGACAAGGAGCAGCTGTTGATCTTATCATCTCCCTGCAATTCCACCCTCTTCTGCTACCAATACCCAGAGAACAGGGGGCGTGGTCTTCCTCTGGCTGGAGAGGCTGGAGGCTCTTGGGTCTGAATTGATGTGGGGAAATCAATGGCTCTGTTTTAAGAAGTTGCTTCATCTTAAGAGCACATTCAGATTTATTACCCAGGTTCTCATTAGTGTCTGTGCCTCTGAGGGATGTAATCTCAACCAGAGAGGATGAGCCAGAGTAGTAATAACATTTCTATTCTAAGACTTCCTTTCTGTTATAAAGTAACAATGATGGTTCGAGGTATTACACCTGTAGTAGTTAGTAGTTTGGGAGAAGGCAATGGCACCCCACTCCAGTACTCTTGCCTGGAAAATCCATGGATGGAGGAGCCTGGTAGGCTGCAGTCCATGGGGTCGCAAAGATTCAGACACGACTGAGCAACTTCACTTTCACTTTTCACTTTCATGCATTGGGGAAGGAAATGGCAACCCACTCCAGTGTTCTTGCCTGGAGAATCCCAGGTATGTGGGAGTCTGGTGGGCTGCTGTCTATGGGATCGCATAGAGTCAGACATGACTGAAGCGACTTAGCAGCAGCAGCAGTTAGTAGTTTAGTCACTAGTCATGTCCAACTCATGCGACCTCATAGACTGTAGCCTAACAGGCTCCTCTGTCCATGGGATTCTCCAGGCAAGAATACTGGAATGGGTTGCCATTTCCTTCTCCAGGGGATCTTCCCAGCCCAGGAATTGAACCGGGGTCTTCTGCACTGCAGGTGGATTCTTTACTGACTGAGATATGAGGGAAGCCGTGGGACACTATCATACCTGGGACATTAGCAAAGCCCAGAGCTCCACTAGCTGCAAGATTTGGCATCTAAAGTACTGGTTACAGAGCTCCAGATTTAATGGAAGAATGATTAAAAAAAAAAAACAAAACAAAAGTTTTAATAGCTAAACAGGAATAAAAATAACAAATTGTTAAAGTTTCTTGAATGTTGATCAATACCAAATGTGTTCAGTCTGTCGTTCATAGCTCTTTCAGTATCTTAAACTCAATCCTCCTTTTCATCCTTTTATTTCCATCACTTTCTATCCCCACGACCTAACCACTCTGGACTACTCATGCCTCCCCTCACTACTCAATATTTTTTGGACTTAATACCTTGATTTCTCCCTTCTTGACCTTTTTTTCTATTTATATATTTTTCACATATCAAGAACTAGGTCTCATGATGGTGAAACCTACTCCAAGTCAATAAGAATTGCTTTCTCTCTCCTGTGTTCACTGATTACATTTGTTTATATATCTAGTTTATTACTGATCATGCTTTTTTTTTTTTTTTAGAATTTATTGCTGTGGTAAAGAATTTTTCCCATGTCCATTCCCACCTTCTCCCTCAGGCTTAGAACTTGTAAATTTTTAAATGGTCCCTTTCCCAACCACCACTGCAGCCAAGAGCAGCTTTGTAGCTAAGTTTTCTCAAAGAACAACAAATAGAATTAATGTTTCAAAGATCCATGTAATGTCATAAAAGGAGAGAAGTGTGCCCTTTTCCCTTTCTTTCCCTACATTCCATTAGGAATGTAGATGCAGTGGCTGGAATTGTAGCTGCCGTAGGGGGACTGCGAGGAGAAGAGACTGTAATCTTAATTATCATGGGACTCCCATAGTTAGGTACTGCTTGCATTTAATGAGAAGATAATGTATTTCTATCTTACTTGAACCTCTGTTATTTTGTGTTTTAAGTTATTTGAGTGGAAAGCTAATCCTAACAATGAAAACTTTGTAAAATTTGAACCCGATCACAAGATTGTGGTACCAGGTGGTAGGGTTTCTGTTTGCTTTGTTTTGTGGCTGCACTGGGATTTGTTTCTGCGCTCAGGCTTCTCATTGCTGTGACCTCCCCTGTAAAGCACAGGTTCTAGGGTGCAGAAACTTCAGTAGTTTATAGCAGTTGTAGTGCACAGGTTTTGTTGCCCTCTGGCATGTAAAACCTTCCCAGACCAGTGATCAAACCCATGTCTCCTTCGTTGGCAGGTGGGTTCCTAACCACTAGACCACCAGGGAAGTCCTAGGTGGTAGATCTTATGTCTTATTTTGCATCCATCTCAAGTCACTTCCCAGAAATTAGCACAGTGCATAACATATGGCCAAAACATAACATAACATAATGGCCAAAAAATGTTTAAAACCATACATGTAGAATCTAGTCAAGGTAAAAATGTACTTTTTGATATTTTCTCAATACAAGGCCAGAAATGGAAATAATAACTGACAATTAAAAAGTACATGAATGCAGTGACAGTTCAAAACAGAATTCACCTGACGAGTGTGCTAAAGAAGGGGAATGGAAGTCCATACAAATACTAGACATATATGGAAGACAGTTAAGTATGAACACAACTCTTGTCATGGCATGCAGATCATTTAAAGCTATTTTAAGTGATTTAATGTGTCTAATGAAGTGTATGTGTTTGTTTATTCTACCAATATAAATTTTTGGAATATTTCCTATTGTCAGGTGCTACAACAGTTGGTAGAGATGGAATGGTAAACAATTGTGTGTGGCCTTGCCCTCACAAACAATCTAATGAGTAGACTTTTATGGTAAAAATTCTCACAGAATGATTATAAATTATTCATATAATTAATGGAATGCAGTTTATAATAATTCCTATAATTTATTATTGAAGTATAGCTGATTTACAATATTATTTTAATTTCAGATATTGTTGTTTAGTCACTCAGATGTACAACACAGTAATTCAATATTTTTATAGATTATACTAGGTTTAAAGTGAAAATGTTAGTTGCTTAGTTGTGTCCGACTCTTTGTGACCCCATGGACAGTAGCCCATCAGGCTCCTCAGTCCATGAAATTCTCAAGACAAGAATACTGGAGTGGGTTGCCATTCCCAACCCAGGGATCGAACCCACGCCTGCATTGCAGGCAGATTCGTTACCATTTGAGCCACCAGGGAATTCCATACTGTATTTAAAGTTAATACAAAATAATGGCTATATTTCTCTGTGCTGTACAATGTATCTTGTTGCTTATTTACTAGGTACATGGTTGTTTGAATCTAGCTTGCCCCTCCCCTCCTTCCCTCTTGTCACTGGTAACCAGTAGTTTGTTCTCTATACCAGTGAGTCTGTTTCAGTTTTGTTATTAATATAAAAACTCATTTGTTTTATTTTAGATTCCACATGTAACAGATAACAGTATATATATGTCTTTCTGTGTCTAACATTTCACTAAGTGTATTTTGTAGGTCCATCTATGTTGCAGATGGTAGAATTTCATTCTTTTTGGTCTGAATATTATTCCATTATGTATGTATCATGACTTCTTTATACATCATCTGTTGATGCACACTTATATTGCTTCCATATCTTGGCTATTATGATGAGTGAGCATTGGGGAGCAGGTTTCTTTAGAATTAGTTTCTTCATTTCCTCTGGGTATATACCCAGGATTGGAACTGCTGGATCATATGGTGGCTCTATTCTTAGTTTGGGGAGGAACCTCCATACTCTTTTCCACAGTGGCTGCACCAATTTACACTCCCACCAACAGTGCAGGAGGGTTCCTTTTTCTCGACGTCCTCACCAACAACTCTTACTTGTGGCCTTTTTTAATGAGAGCCGTTCTAACAGGTGTGAGGTGTTTTCTCATTGTGGTTTTGATCTGTATTTCTCTGACTGACAATGTTGAGCATCTTTTCATGTGCCTGTTGGCCATCTGTATGTTTTCATTGGAAAAATTGTCTATTTAGAGCCTCTGCCTATTTTTTTAATTAGTTGTTTGTTTGTTTTTGATATTGAGTTATATGAGCTGTTTACATATTTTGGGTGCAAACACTTTCTTGGTCATATAATTTCCAAATATATTCTCCCATTTCTTAGGTTGTCTTTTTATTAATGGCTTCGTTTGCTTCACAAAAGTTTGTGAGTTTAATTAGGTCCTATTTGTTTTAGGTTTTCTTTCACTTTTATTTATTTTGCCTTAGAATACAATCAAAAAATATTATTACAAATTATGAGAAGAGTGTTCTGCCTATGTTCTCTTCCAGGAATTTTATGGTCTCAGGTTTTACATTTAGGAATTGAGTTGTTTTTTGAATTTATTTTTGTATGTGGTGTGAGGAAATGTTTTTATCTCTCTTCTTCCTTTTTTTTTTTTTTTACGTGCAGCTGGCCAGCCTTCTCAGCACTGCTTACTAAAGAGATTGTATTTCTCCATTGCATATTCTTGCTTCCTTTGTTGTAAATTTATTGACTTTAAGTGCATGAATTCTGGATTCTCTATTTTGTTCCATTGATTAATGGATCTGGTTTGTTTTTTTGGTCAGTGCCATGCTATTTTGATTAATATAACTTTTGTTACAGTCTGAATTTAGGGAGCAAACCTCCAGCCTTGTTTTTTTCCTCAAGTTTGGTTTGGGAATTTGGGGTCTTTGTACTTCCATATAAATTTTAGGATTTTTTTTCTGTGAAAAATGCCGTGGGTATTTTGATAGAGATGCATTAAACCTGTAGATTGCTTTTGATAGTATAGGTATTTTAGAAATTTGAATTCCTCAATACAAGAACATAAGATATCTTTAGATTTCCTTGGGTCATTTTCAGATTCCTTCATCAAGATTTTATAGTTTTCAGTATATAGATCTTTTGTCTCCTTGGTTAAGTTTATTCTTAGGTATTTATTCTTTTTGATACATTATAAAAGCGATTGTTTTCTTGCTTCCTCTTTCTGATAGTTCATCATTAGTATATAAAGTAATAGATTTCTATATGTTAATCTTGTATCCTGCGACTTTACTGAGTTCATTTATTAACTCTAATAGTTTTCTGGTGGTGACTAGGAATTTTTTCATATATAGGATCACGTCATCTTCAAATAGTGGCAGTTTTAGTTTTCCCTTCTAACTTGGACATATTTTATTTCTTATCTGATTTCTGTGGCTAGGACTTACAAACTACATTAAATAGAAATAAGGAAAGTGAGAATCCTTGTCTTATTTCTGATTTTAGAAGAAAGGGTTCAGCTTTTCACTGCTGACTGTGATGTTAGCTGTGGGTTTGTTCTAAATGGACTTTATTATGTTGGGATATGATCCTCTATACCAAGGTTGAGAATTTTTAATCATGAGTGGATGTTGAATTTTTGGCTTTATCTGTGTCTATTGACATGTTCATATGATTTTTATCCTTTTTAATTCACATGATTTTATCTTTCCAGTGTGATGTATCAAACTAATTTTGTGAATACTGAGTCAAGTTTGCATCCCTGGAAGAAATCCCTCTTGGTCATGGTGTGTGATCCTTTTTGTAAACTATTGAACTTGGTTTGCTAGTGTTTTGTGGAGTATTTGTGCATTCTTTATATATCACATATAATGGCCTGTGATTTTCTTTTTTTGTAGTGTCTTTGTCTGGTTTTTCTATCAGGGGAATGGCCTGAATTTGGGAGTGTTCCATCCTCTACAGTCTGTTGGAGCAGTTTGAGAAGGAGAGGTTTTAGTTCTTCTTTATACATTTGGTAGAATTCCCCTGTGAAGCAGTCCAGTCCTGGACATTTTTTGGCTGGGAGTATTTAAATTACAAATTCAATATCAGTACTGGTGATTGGTCTGCTCAGATTGTCTATTTCTTCCTGATACAGGTTTGACATGTTGTTTGCTTTTCTAGATATGTGACTATTTCTTCTAGTCTGTTCAGCTTTTTGACATATAACTGTCCTTGGTATTCTCCTATTAATATTTGTATCTCTGTGGTATCTGTGATTATTTATCCTCTTTCATTTCTTATTTTATTTGAGTTCTCTTTTCTTGAAAAGCCTAAAGGTTTATCATTTTTAAAAATCTTTTTAAGAAACAACCCATCTCTTTGTTTCATTGACTCATTCTATTGTTTTTTAATCTCAATTTTATTTCCTTTCTTATGTTCATTTTTTTTTTTTTTTGCTTCTGCTGACTTTGGGCTTTCTTCTTCTTTTTTAATTTCTTTAGATGGTAAGTTAGATTGTTAGAGATTTTTCTTATTTCTTGGGGTAGACCGATATTGCTGTAAGTGACCCTCTTAGAACTGCTTTCGCTGTGTCCTATGTATTTTGATAAGTCGTGTTTCCATTTTCACTTACCTTGAGGTATTTTGTGATTTCATCTTTGATTTCATTTTTGACCTGTTGTTTTTTTAGTAGCATGGTGTTTATTCTCTGTGTTTGTGCTTTTCCCATTTTTTCTCCCTGTAATTGATTTCTGGTTTCATACCACTGCAGTAGGAAAGAATGTTTTGAATTGCTTCCTGATAAATTATTTGTTTTATTGTTGTTTCAGGGTTTTTTCTTCTTCTCTCAAATAAGATGAATTCCTTGCTCTTCTCATTGTGCTTGACACTCACTGTCTCGATGAAAATAGGGAAACGGTTCCCTGTTACTGTTCAAGGGGTATCCTTATGTGGGAGCATCCCTGTTCAGCCTGCGTGTGCCTGGTGGCTTTGGTGAGAGAGCTGAATTCGGTGTGAACACAAGTCATGTCTCTCCTTATGATGTGCCGTCAGCGCTCACCTTGGTGGGACATGGAGCTGGAGCTGGAGCGGCCGGAGGCAGAAGCAAGTATGAGCCAAGGACTGCCCTCTGCCCAGTGGCTGCACTGCCCGCTCTGGGCCACGTCCGGTCCCGCGTCGCCAGGCTGCTGTGAGCGGGCTCTGCTCTCCTTAGGTGCGTCTCTTCCCTCTCGCAGTCCTGGCACGCTTGCACTGGTTGGAGCTGCTCCACGGGGGCTCAGGGTGCTCTTGGTCTAGGTTGGGATGTGGGATGTGGCCATCCGGCCTTGTTCCTAGACCGGACTGCTTCGGATGCTCGGCCTGTGTGGGCGCCAATAATGGTTGCTCCTGTCCTCAGACGCCAGTCTGGGTGTGAGCCACCTCTGTGTCTCAGGTCCCTGTGATGTCTCTCCTTGGCCTTGGCGGTGCAAACCCCAGTGTGGAGATACACTCTGAAACCAGCGGGGTTGGAGCATTCGCTGGGCTCAGGCTGGGGCATGTACCGAGACAACCGTGAGAAGCCAGCCAGCCACCGCCCAATTCTCCCCTGAGAATGCAGTTTTCTTGCTTAGGAAGCAAACAAGAGTCTAGACTTCTCACAGCCCTCCTATTAGTCTCATGGGTGCTATAACGAGCTAAGGGTGCTCATCTTCCCTGTGTCAGACCCCAGGTCTGGGGCACACAATATGTGACTGAAACTGCTCACTCCCCAGCGAGGCTCTCCAATCATGTAACCTCCTTTTCCCCCTGAGTCCTCTTCCAGGATCCAGGTCCTGATCTGATCACTTTGCTTTTATTCTGATCAGTTTTGTGTGAATCTTTCCTACAGCCTTGGTTGTGCAGGAATCCTTCTGTTGGTCCATGGTTTTCAGTGAGAACTGTCAACATATAGATGGGTTTTGGTGTGTTCATGGAGGGGGGTGCACCCCGCAGGCTCTGACTCCTGTACCTTGATCTCTTCTCATAATTCATATAATTTATAATGAGTATCATTACTTTATATAATTTATATGTTCCAGTGATTTATAACTATGACAAGTATGATGAAAAAACTACATGCATTCCATTAGGGAATTGGAGACAATTGAAAAACTGAAGAGAGAAATGGGGATAGGTATAGAGAGACTATGAGAATCAATGTATAAATATGGAAGCTGGATTTTTTTAACTATGAAAAGTTTTGAAAATAGTCATCGTGGAGAAGAGGAGAGTGAGCTCATAACATAAATGTTTATCTTTGCAGTTTTGAGTGCCCTTTGAAACCAGCCTTCATGAATTTGTTGAGAAGTTAGTATTCCCTTAAATGTGACTCTCTCTGCAAGATCCTGGCTTCACTGATGCAATCACAAAAGAAATTATAGCTATGTTCATCTAGGGTTGGAGTTTTGCTCAATGGCTATGAGAGAAAAAGATGATAGGCCAGTTAACTGAGTTATTAAACTATTGGTGAAAATTTATTTAAATAATCCCTGAGAAGTTCTTAGCCACATAATATAAAAAGGAAAGTATGGAGGTTTGGAAACAGGAAAAAGGTCAAAGACCTGGAAGTTCCAAGTTCAAGGCAAGGCTGCAGTTTAGGATAAGAATGTTGGGTGGGATGAATAGAGTGGGCGGTGACTTGTTGAAAAGACAGGGAATTGGTGAGGGGGTGGGATACTTGCATTTGTAATTTTATTTATTTTCTAAAAAATTTATTTCATCTTGGGATATAACTGATTAACCATGTTGTGATAGTTTCAGGTAGACAGCAAAGGGACTCAGCTATACATATACATGTATCCATTCTCCCCAAACTCCCCTCCCATCCAAGGTGCCACATAACACTGAGCAAAGTTCCCTGTGCTCTATGGTAGGTCCTTGTTGGTTATCCATTTTAAAGATAGCAGTGTGTGCATGTCCATTTCAAACTTCCTAACTTCCCTTCCCCCCTGGCAACAATAAGTTCATCCTCTAAGTCTGTGAGTATGTTTCTTTTAAAAGTTCATTTGTATCATTTCAGTTTAGATTCCACCTATAAGGGTTTTTCCAGTGGTCATGTATGGATGTGAGAGTTGGACTATAAAGAAAGCTGAGCACCAAAGAATTGATGCTTTTGAACTGTGGTGTTGGAGAAGACTCTTGAGAGTCCCTTGGACTGCAAGGAGATCCAACCAGTCCATCCTAAAGGAGATCAGTCCTGGGTGTTCATTGGAAGGGCTGATGTTGAAGCTGAAACTCCAATACTTTGGCCACCTGATGCAAAGAGCTGACTCTGAAAAAGACCTTGATGCTGGGAAAGATTGCGGGCAGGAGGGGAAGGGGATGACAGAGGATGAGATGGTTGGATGGCATAACCAACTCAATGGACATGGGTTTGGTGGACTCTGGGAGTTGGTGATGGACAGGGAGGCCTGGCATGCTGTGGTTCATTGGGTCGCAAAGAGTCGGACACGACTGAGCAACTGAACTGAACTGATAAGGGATGTCATAGATTTCTCCTTCACCGTCTGACTTCACTCAGTATAATAATCTCTAGGTCCATCCATGTTGCTGCAAATGGCATTATTTCATTCTTTTGAGTGACTAATATTCCATTGGGTATATGTACCACATCTTCTTTATCCATTCCTCAGTCGATGGACATTTAGATTGTTTCCATGTCTTGGCTGTTGTAAATAGTGCTGCAATGACACTTAGGTCCATGTATCCTTTCAGATCATATTTTCCTCCATATATATATATATATATATATATATGCCCAGAAGTGGGATTGCAGGGTCATATAGCAACTCCATTTTAGTTTTTAAGGAACCTCCTTACTGTTCTCAATAATGGCTATACCAATTTATATTCCTACCAACAGTGTAGGAGGGTTCCCTTCTCTCCACACCCTCTCCAGCATTTATTGCTTGTGTATTTTTTGATGATAGTCATTCTGGCTGGTATGAGGTGATATTGTAGTTTTGATTTGCATTTCTGTAGTAATCAGTGATGTGAACCTCTTTCTATGTGCCTCTCGGTCATTTGTATTTCTTGTTTGAGAAATGTTGATTTAGGTCTTCTGCCCATTTATTGATTCAGTTATTTTTTTGGATGGTGTTAAGCATCGTGAGCTGTTTGTAAATTTTAGACTATTCCCCTGTCGGACAAATCATTTGCAAATGTTTTCTACCAATTTTTGGATTGTCTTTTCCTTTTGTTTGTTTCCTTTTATGTGCAAAAGCTTTGGAGTTTAAGTAGATCCCATTTGTTGATTTTTATTTTCATTATTCTGGAAGATGGAAAGAAATAAGATTGTTGTGCGGCATGTCAGAGAGTGTTCTGCCTATATTTTCCTCTAGGAGTTTTATAGTGTCTGGTCTCATATTAGGTCTTTAATCCATTTTGAGCTTATTTTTGTATATGGTGTTCATGTGAAGCTGTAGTTTTCCCATCATCATTTGTTGAAGAGACTGTCTTTCTGACATTTTGTAGTCTTACTTGCTTTGTCACAGATCAACCATAGGTGCATAGGTTTGTTTCTGGGTTTTCTATCCTATTCTGTTGATCTATATTCGTATTTTTGTGGCAGTACTGTACTATTTGATGACTGTAGCTTTGTAGTGTAGTCTAAAGTCAGGGAGCCTGATTCTGCTAGCTCCATTTTTCTTCCTCAAGATTGCTTTGACTATTTGGGGTCTTCTGCATCTCCATACAAATTTTAAGATTTTTTTGTTCTAGTTATAAGGAAAATGCTATTGGTAATTTGATAGGGATTGCATTAAATCTGTAAATTACTTTGGGTATTGTAGTCATTTTGATAGTATTCTTCCGATCCACAGACATGGTATATCTTTCATCTGTTTATGTCTTCTTTGATTTCTTTCATCATCATCATATCATTTTCAGATTACAGGTGTTGTATTTACTTAGATAGGCTTATTTGTAGGTATTTTATTCTTTTTGATGTGATGGTAAATGAAATTGTTTCTCAAATTTCTCTTTCTGATCTTTCATTGTTAGTACATAGAAATGCAACAGATTTCTGTGTATTAATTTTGTAATCTGAAACTACTAAATTTATTGATAAGTTTTAGTAATTTTCTGGTAGCATCTTCAGGATCCTATATGTAGTATCATGTCATCTGCAGGGACAGTTTAACTTCTTTTCCAGTTTGGATTCCCTTTGCTTCCTTTTCTTTGATTGCTGTAACTAGGACTTCTAAAACCATGTTGAATAAAAGTGGTGAGAGTGGTCATCCTTGTCTTCTTCCTGATCTTAGAGGAAGTGCTATTAGTTTTTCACCACTGAGTATAAAGTTAGCTGTAGGTTTGTCATTGATGGTCTTTGTTATATTGAGTTATGTTCCCTCTATGCCCACTTTCTAGACTTTTTTTTTTATCATAAATGGTTGCTGAATTTTGTCAAAAGCTTTTATTACATCTGTTGAGATAATCTTATGGTTTTTAATTCTTCAGTTTGTTGATGTGTATCACATTGATTGATTTGCAGATACTGAAAAATCAGCATGTCTGGGATGAATCCCACTTGATCATGTTGTATGATTTTTTTTTTTTTTTACTGTAATGTTGAATTTGGATTGCTAGTATTTAGTTGAAGATTTTTGTGTCTATGTTCATCAGTGATGCTGGTCTGTAATTTTTTGTATTGTCTTTGTCTGGTTTTGGTATCAGGGTGATAGTGGCCTCATAGAATTGAGTTTAGAAGTTTCCCTTCCTCTGTAATGTTTTGGAAGAGTTTCAGAAGGATGGGTGTTAACTCTTCTCTAAGTATTTGATAGAAATTGCTTGTGAAGCTATAGGGTCCTGGACTTTTATTTGTTGGAAGTTTTTAAATTAGTTTCAATTTCAGTACTTGTGATTGCTCTGCTCATATTTTCTATTTCTTCCTGGTTCAGTCTTGGGAGACTATACCTTTCTAAGAATTTGCCCATTTCTTCCAGGTTGTCCACTTTATTGGCACGCAGTTGCTCATAAGTTTTTTATGATCCTTTATATTTCTGCGGAGTCAGTTGTAACTTCTTCCTTTTTATTTTTAATTTTGTTGTTTTGAGTCCTCTCCCTTTTTTTCTTGATGTGTCTGGCTAATCAATTTTGTTTATTTTTTTCAAAGAACCAGTCTTTAATTTCATTGATCATTGGAATTGTTTTCTTGGTCTCTATTTTAGTTACTTCTGCTCTGATCTTCATTATTTATTTCCTTCTACTAACTTTAGATTTTTGTTTTATTCTTTATCTAGTTGTTTTAGCTGTAAGGTTGAAAGTGAAAAGTGAAGTGAAAAGTTACTCGGTCATGTCTGACTCTTTGCGACCCCATGGACTATAGCCCACCAGGCTCCTCCATCTGTGGAATTTTCTAGGCAAGAGTACTGGAGTGGGTTGCCATTTCCTTCTCCAGGGGATCTTCCTGACCTTTGAGATTTTTCTGGTTGAGGTATGATTGTATTGCTATAAATGTCCCCCTTAGAAGTGCTTTTGCTGTATCCCATAGGTTTTGGACCATTGAGATTTCATTTTCATTTGTCTCTAGGTATTTTTTTTTAATTTCCTCTTTGACTTTTTCATGATCCATTGGTTGTTTAGTAGCATATTGTTTAGCAGCCACATGTTTGTGTATTTATAGGATTTTTTTCTTGTAGTTTATTTCTCATAGCATTGTGATCAGAAAAGATGCTTAATGTGATTTCAATTTTCTTAAATTTACCAAGGCTCACCTTGTGGCCTCACATACAGTAAATCCTGTAGAATGCTCTGTGTGCACTTGAGAAGAATGTGTCATCTGCTGTTTTTGGATGGAATGCTCTATAAATATTAAGCTCATCTGGTCTAAAGTGTCATTTAAGGCCTATGTTTCCTTATTAATTTTCTGTCTGGATGATATGTCCGTTGATGAAAGTGGAGTGTTAAAGTCCCCCACTAGGATTTGTAATTTTAGAGCTAGGGCACTGACATGATAAGAGCCAGTCTGTGACCATGATATTGGAGGCTGAGGTGGAAGGGAAAGATGAGCTGGGCACAAGGAGTTCAAGAATCAGAGTGACATTCAGGACACTGAGCGGGTAGTCCATTTTAATGTTAATGTCACCAAGGATGACAGAATGTGAGGATGCAGAGGAAGATGTAAAACAATGGAGACCGATCAGAACGTTGGTCAGTGATCACAACAGGGGCGAGAGAGGGATAAAAGATCAGCACGGCAACTGTGTTTGTTTTCTTGTTTCTTTAATTCTAACTCTAAAATTCAAACTGTTCTAAAATGAACAATTACAAAATTGATGTCTACCAAATCCTCTTTTGCTTCTAAATAAGCTTATGTGAAATAGATCATAGAGGACAAGAAGAAACAAATGATTCCTTAAAAATGATTACCTTTAAATTATAATTATGACTGTGATTCAAAGCACTGATTGTAATTCAGCTCAAGGTCAGGAGTTGAAAATGAATTAAGCTGAAAATTTTTAAATTTCTGTTTTTTCAAACAGCCCTTTTTAGTCTAATCTGGTTTGTAAATACGAACACTGTAGTTCTGCTAATTAAAACTTCTGTGGCAGACAAGATAAGACTTTGGGACAGGGAAAACAATAGGCTGGGTGAGGAGAGGAAGATCTGGAGATAATAGCCCCTGTTTTATGAACTAAGTCATATTACTTCTTTCTAGAAATATGAAACAGAAACTCAGAAGTTTTGCAGGTCATTTGCAGGAACTGGCGCTAATACTTATGTAGAGGAAGCCCACTAAAGTTAATTAGGGTCAAAGCCATAAGGAAAAGTCTAGAAAGACAGTAAAATGAGATATATGCAGAGCACCAGGGTAAAAATTTGTGTTACCCTTAAACAGAGAGAAGCAAGACATAGAGCCTGATATTTTGTGTCCAATAATATTCCTTGTGAGAACCAGCTGTTCCTGTTCATAGATTTATATGTACATTTCTATAGTAAAGCAGACCATAAAGCTGCTTTTTTTAAGTTCAGTTCAGTCATTCAGTCATGTCTGGCTCTTTGTCACCCCATGGATGCAGCATGCCAGACCTCCTTGTCCATCGCTGACTCACAGAGCCTGCTCAAACTTATGTCCACTGAGTCGGTGATGCTATCTAACCATCTCATCCTCTGTCGTCCTCTTCTCCTGTCTTCAATCCTTCCCAGCATCAGGGTCTCTTCCAGTGAGTCAGTTCTTCACATCAGGTGGTCAAAGTATTGGAACTTCAGCATCAGTCCTTCCAATGAATATTCAGGACTAATTTCCTTTTGGATTGGCTGGTTTGATCTAGATTTTTTATATAGGCTAATCAAATTCTTCATTCGTATAGAAGTCTCAAGTAGAAAAGTACCCACCGCAGCATTTGATATATTCTTCTAAAATCTGTATACTTCTTTTTTACTTCTAAAACTACTTTTATTAAACTCTGGAATTCATTGCATCATGTGAGAAAGAAAAATCTCTACTTGATTGACCCATATATTTAGGCAATTCTTTCAACATCATCTACTGATTACTAATTATTTCTCCATTTATTTTTTGATTCCCTTGTTTATGAAGTTGTATTTATTACTATTTCAGAGCCTTGAGCATTTTATCACATTAATCTATCTGTGGACATTTTTTTGATCAATATTGCACTATAATCAGGGAAGGATTGTGATCTGTATTTGTATTTGATAGTGGCAGGTATCTTATTTTTTTCCAAAAATTTAGTTTCTCTCTTGTTTGATCAGCTACAGAAACTCGAATTTCATCAAGTTACCTCATGATTCCCAGATTTTTATGTTAATTGCGTTAAACCTATAAATTATTTGGAAAGGGCTCACATTTTATTATATCTTTCTATTGTAGAATATTTTTGTTGTAGAATATTTTTCCTTTTGTTTCAAACACTTAAAAAATCTCTTAGTGAGATTGCATAGCCTTTTTTACAAAAGATCTTTACATTTTTCTTTGTGATTTTTTTTTTTGTACTTTTCTGTTAAATATTTTCTCTATGGTCCTTAGTCTTTTATTGCTTGTATGTAAAAGTTATTAATAGTTGAGCATTTTTCTTATATCTGTACACTTTCAGTTCAGTTCAGTCACTCAGTTGTGTCCGACTCTTTGTGACCCCATGAACCGCAGCACGCCAGGCCTCCCTGTCCATCACCAGCTCCCAGAGTTTACCCAAACTCATGTCCATTGAGTCGGTGATGCCATCCAACCATCTCATCCTCTGTTGTCCCCTTTTCCTCCTGCCCTCAATCTTTCCCAGAATCAAGGTCTTTTCAAATGAGTCAGCTCTTCGCATCAGGTGGCCAAAGTATTGGAGTTTCAGCTTCAACATCAGTCTTTCCAATGAACACCCAGGACTGATCTCCTTTAGGATGGACTTGTTTGATCTCCTTGCAGTCCAAGGGACTCTCAAGAGTCTTCTCCAACACCACAGTTCAAAAGCATCAGTTCTTCAGTGCTCAGCTTTCTCTATAGTCCAACTCTCACATCCATACATGACCACTGGAAAAACCATAGCCTTGACTAAACGGACCTTTGTTGACAAAGTAATGTCTCTGCTTTTTAATACTTTTACTTACTTCTTAGTTATAAGAGTTTTGTAATATATCGTTATGAATTCTCTAACTGTATTATTACATCATCTGAAAAAAATTTTATCTCTTTTCCAATAATTATGTCCTATAATGTTTTCATTGGGCTTATTTCAATGAATAAAATGGAAAACTTAAATAGTAATGGTGAGATGTGGCTGGACATTATTCTCTTATGACTGATTTTGATAAGTTAAATTAATAAGGTACATTTCTCAGTATGTTCCCCATGGAACACTAAACCTGCAAGATGAAATCTAAGGATTTCATAATTGGGGAAACACTCTTCACTATATCACCCCACCTCGAGATTAGCAATTTGCTCTCTTCTATTTCTCCAAAAATCTTCTATAAAACATGTATTTAGTAGTAAATTATATTGTACTTGATTTCATGTAGTTTTTTTCCAGACACCTTCAAGATTACAGTTTATTAATTATGATAAAAAGTCTACGCGTTAGGGAATCCCTTAACACCATCTAGTATTTTTGCATTGAATGTTAACACCCCCCCCAAATCTCTAAGCACCTGAAAGCCCTGATAGTAACAAGAACTATGGTAATAAAAAATTTGACATTTAATTTGTTCAGTATATAATATTTACATTATGAAACCAATGATCTGATAAAGACAGTGATAAAGGAAATTTTAAAAAGCTAAGTTTTATATTCTTATAATACAGTGTTATCAAAATTGTGTATAAAAATGAACACTTGGCAGACCTTTCTATTACAAAATTTGTAATCATCTGAGTTGTAGCCATCAACTCACTAACAGTTTACATGTAACATCTGCTAGTACTGATATTTGATTTCCTCCCCCCTCAAGAAAGTGTGAGTAGGTATTTAAGAGCAGACAATAATTTACTTGTGGACAGAAAAAGATAAAACTGTACTCTATAGTAGTACTGGTCATAAGCCACTTGTACCTAAGAAATGTTAAAGTAGTAAGACTGAAAAAAAAAATCCAGAAAGGAGATGCATAGGGAAAGAGTACCATAAATGGCACAGTCCAAAAAAATCTTGGGACCAATTAGACACACATCTTTGTTTTCTCCTTAAATTATGAGATCGGTTTTGCCATCAAATTATAATGACTGTAGCAATAAGGGACACCAAGTATATAACTACTTAAATCTTGCAAAATACTAAGATGAGGAGGGGTGGCCAGATGAAGGAACAATGTGTATGCAGTTCAAACTATGTATAGCATAACCAGAGTGCAGTTCCTCCAAACTGGCTGTGTGAAACACATGGCCCTTTATGAATCATAAGTTAAAATGATAACAAGTGTAATACCACAATAGATTTCCATGGGAAGCAAAATCCAAGGGGTACTTTTTATTATTTACTGTATATTTCAACTTAAAAATGATGTTGCTAAGTATACATCTTGACTGAGGTCTATGTGTAAAATGTCCAAATAAATACAGATGTTTACCTTTGGTGAGTTATAGAACTTTGTTGTGAATTCCGTCTGAAAGGCAGGTAGAATGCTAGATGTAAACACACATGTGGGGAAAACTCAACCTGAGGTGATCCAAAATAATGCTCATATGAGGAGACTGGAGGTACTTTGAAAGTCAGAGCCTCTACCAGAAGCCCAAAACAGGTAACAGTGAGGATCAGCTCATTGCTCAGTCATTTCCCACTCTTTGCAATCCCATGGACTGCAGCACACCAGTCTTCCCCATCCATCACAAACTCCCAGAGTTTCCTCAAACTCATGTCCATCAAGCTGGTGATGCCATCCAACCATCTCATCCTCAGTTTCCCCCTTCTTCTCCTGCCTTCAGTCTTTCTTCAGGGTCTTTTCCATTGAGTCAGTTCTTCTCATCAGGTGGCCAAAGTATTGGGGCTTCAACTTAAGCATCAGTCCTTCCAATGAACAGTCAAGACTGATTTTCTTTAGGATTGACTGGTTTGATCTCCTTGCTATCCAAGGGATGCTCAAGAGTCTTCTCCAACACCACAGTTCAACAGCATAAATTCTTCAGTGCTCAGCTTTCTTTATAGTTGAACTCTAACATCTATATATGACTACTGGAAAAACCATAGCTTTGACTAGATGAACCTTTGTCAGCAAGGTAATGTCTGCTTTTTAATATGCTATGTAGGTTGATCATAGCTTTTCTTCCAAGGAGAAAGTGTCTTTTTAATTTTATGGCTGCAATCACCATCTGCAGTATTTTGAAGCTCCAAAAAATAAAGTCTCTCATTGTTTCCCCATATATTAACCATGACGTGATGGGACTGGATGCCATGATCTTCATTTTATGAATGTTGAGTTTTAAGTCAACGTTTTCACTCTTCTCTTTCACTTTCATCAAGAGGCTTTTTAGTTCTTAGCTTTCTGCCATAAGGGTGGTGTCATCTGCCTGTCTGAGGTTATTGATATTTCTCCTGGCAATCTTGATTCCAGCTTGTGCTTCATCCAGCCCAACATTTCTCATGATGTACTCTACATATAAGTTAAATAAGCAGGTTGACAGTATATAGCCTTGATGGCCTCCTCCCCAAATTTTGAACCAGTCCATTGTTCCTTGTCTGGTTCTAACTGTTGCTTCTTGACCTGCATACAGGTTTCTCAGGAGGCAGGTAAGGTGTTGTGGTATTCCCAACTCTTGAACAATTTTCCATAGTTTGTTGTGATCCACACTGTCAAAAGCTTTGGGATAGTCAATAAAGCAAAAGTGACATTTTTCTGGAACTCTCTTGCTTTTTCAATGATCCAACAGATGTTGGCAATGATCCCTGGATCCTCTGCCTTTTCTAAATCCAGCTTTAACATCTGGAAGTTTTCAGTTTTCATATTGTTGGAGCCTCTCTTGGAGAATTTTGAGCATTAGTTTGCTAGAGTGTGAGATGAGTGCAATTGTGTGGTAGTTTGAACATTATTTGGCATTGCCTTTCTTTGGAATTGGAATGAAAACTGACCTTTTCCAGTCCTGTGGCCACTGTTGACTCTTCCAAATTTGCTGGCATATTTAGTGCAGTACTTTCACAGCATCATCTTTTAGGATTCAATAGCTCAACTAGAATTCCATCATCTCCACTAGCTTTTTTCATAGTGATGCTTCCTAAGGCCCACTTGATCTCACATTCCAGGATGTCTGGCTTTAGGTGGGTGATCACACCATCGTGATTATCTGGGTCACCAAGATCTTTTTTGTATAGTTCCTCTGTGTATTCTTGCCACCTCGTCTTAATATCTTCTGCTTTTGTTAGGTCCATACCATTTCTGTCCTTTATTATGCCCATCTTTGCATGAAATGTTCCCTTGGTATCTCTGAGTTTCTTGAAGAGATCTCTAGTCTTTCCTATTCTGTTGTTTTCCTCTATTTCTTTGCACTGATCACTGAGGAAGGCTTTCTTATCTCTCCTTGCTATTCTTTGGAACTCTGCGTTCAAATGGGTATCTTTTTCTCCTTTGCCTTTCACGTCTCTTTTCTCAGCTATTTGTAAGGCCTCCTCAGACAATCATTTTGCCTTTTTATTGCCTTTTTGCATTTCTTTTTCTTGGGGGTGATCTTGATCAGTGCCTGCTGTTCAATGTCACGAACCTCCGTCCATAGTTCTTCAGGCATTTTGTCTATCAGATCTGATCCCTTGAATCTATTTGTCACTGCCACTGTATATTCATAAGGGATTTGATTTAGGTCATACCTGAATGGTCTAGTGGTTTTCCCACTTTCTTCAATTTAACTCTGAATTTTGCAATAAGGAGTTCATGATCTGAGCCCCAGTCAGCTCCCAGTCTTGTTTTTTTGCTGATTGTTGGCATATACAGTGAGGATGGCAACAAGAATGCCAATATGGCAGTAAAAATTTTTTCAGACCAGAAAGAAGGCCTCTTGTACCATCAGAATCCTGTATATGCAGTTTTTAACCGTTTTGGTGGTGGGACCTGGGCACAAAAATGAGCTGGTGGTGTTCTCAAAGCAAGCTAGGATGAGCCCACCAGGGCAAATCAGGAGTCCCTGTCACTTGGAGATGACACAGTTCATGGTTCCGTAAGCACACTTCCAATTAGGGAACGAGATTTCATCCTCCACTTCTTGCAGGCATCTTCCATCTTCATGAAGGATTGTTACAGACAGACCTCTCCCATGGTTTATGGAAGGGGACACATGCCAGGCATGCAGACCGCACGACACTTTGCCACAGGTCAGTGATTCAGGACCAAAGATTCGTCCTTTTTGTGCAAGGCCTATTCGTCCTCTCATAGAGCCTAGAAGGTGAGGGGGTCTGGGACTATGTTACAGTGGTACTCGGACAAATCTTCTGAATTTGTCTTTTAATAAACCCATGGGGCTGAGTGTAGTCTGACCTCAATTTTTATCTTTCTTTAAAATTTGGGGACTCTTTTCTCTTTGCCTTTGACTAAGAGTTCTAATAGCCATTTCCAAGAAACAAAGTGTTTACTAATCACGCAATTAAATGTTTTCGAGGAAGATGAAAATAAGTACCATAGATAAGGGCAGGTTTCTAATTAAAATATTTGATATTCAGTCTGAGTTTATTGGCAGAAGAAAGTGTAAAGATCTTTCAAAAGCTCTCGGAGAACCTGTGGGGTTTCTGTAATTTAGAGCTTTGCAAATAATCATTAACTCATAGCAAAGACTAGAACAAATGATTCTTTGAAATAGATTCCAGCTTTCAGATTATATGTTTCTGTGAAATGAGGAGTGGAAACCACATCACAATAATAATCCTTGTTGTTTTGCTGGCAATTAATGCTCTTCAATGTGACAAGTACTGTAATGACTATGTGACATAAGAAAATTATATCAAAAGATGACAGATCCATTGTGACATTACCACTCCATTAGTGTGGTTCAATGCCAGTGAGGCAACTATGAAAATAAGTAACTTCATCAGTGATTAAAAGGATAAATGCCATTACTCTGTGGCAGCTATAATTTATTCTTGTATTCCTCAGGATTATACTTTGAACAATACTGACTCATTTATTTGTTTTACTTATTTTAAAAAGTTTTAAGGGAGCGTACAGAGATCTACAGATTATGGCATGGTAAAAATAAATGGAAAGGGAAGTATGTGGTGAAAAGAGTTCATGTAAGATGATTTCAGCATAATGTGATTTTAGTGGCCAAAACACATGTCATGAAGGATGATGATGCCTTTCAGAGGATGTTGCAAGCAAAGAAACACCAAAAATGTATAGTTTAGAAGATTCAAAATTTGTATCAGCCAGTTCCTATGGGAAGCAAAGTTCTATCTGATATTGAGAGCTGATACCCATTGGTGCTAATAGAGAGGGCACTTTTTATTGTAAAGAACAAAGTACTAGATGATATCATCTGAGTAAATACAGTAAATAATTTCATAGAACTGTGAAAAACTGACATTTTAAACTAATCAAAAATCACATTCAGTAACACTATCATTTTTTGTTCAGTTTAGAGGAGCCTGGCAGGCTACAGTCCATGGGGTTATAAAAGAATCAGACACAACTTAGCGACTAAACAACAGGAACTATATAATAGAGCATTTAATTCCACCCTCCAGACTTTATAACATGGTTGTCATTCATTTCACTTATCCTGTGTTGTGATTCCCTGATACATTATTACAGTTATTTTTTAACGTGTTATCTTTTAGATTAAGAAGAAAAAAAAAAGCTTTCATGTATTCCTTTTCTAGTACTCTTCTTTTCTTGATCTAGATCCAAATTTCTCATCTATGTAATTTTCCTTTTTTTGAATAACTTCTAACATTTCTAAGACTAATCAGCTGGTGAAGAGTTGCATCTGTTTTTGGTTTGGTTTTGTTTTTCCTAAGAAAGTCATTTTTTAAATTTAATTTTTATTTTTGGCTGACCTGGGTCTTCATTGCGTTGAACAGGTTTTCTCTAGTCAGGATGAGCAGGGCTTGGTTGCAGTGTGTGGAATTCTTGTTGGGGAGGCTTCTCTTGTTGCAGAGCACAGGCTCGGTAGTTGTGGCACATGGGCTTGGTTGACCCAAAAGCGTGTGGTATCTTCTCGGGGCAGGGATTGAACCCACGTCCCCTCCATTGACAGATGAACCCTTAACCAGTGGACCACCAAGGAAGTCTAACAAAGCCTTTATTTCTTCTTCATTGTTGAAGAAAAAAATTTTCTGGGTATAAAATTATAGATTAGGTTTGTTTTCTTTCAAAACTTTAAAGATTTCATGGCTCCCAAACCAAACTCTGAACCAAATGAATCAAACAGAAAATTAGAAAGTGAACTGAAAATCAGTTGTTCATAAAATAAACATACATAGTTCCTGTATTAGTAACTTTCAGCTGCGTAACAACTGATAATATGGTCAGTTAAGAAAGTAACTAAATATTGTAAACCACAACTTTAGGAGGGAGAAGAAGAAAAAGAAAACAAAGACTGGCTAAAATAAAATCAAGTAACGGCCTGTAAATCTGATCCAAAATGACACACATAAACCTGCACCCATAGTTAAAAACTGAGGCAGAATATATTTACATTTATCAGTTGCCTTTTAACAAAGACTGTCAAAATATTGTCTTATTTGCTTAGCTTCTGATGAGAGGTCTGTTTTAATTATTTTTCTTGTCCCTCTATAGATAAGGTACTTTTTATTTCAAGAATTTCTCTTTGCCTTTATTCATTTTTAAAATGTATGCCTACCTATTGTTTGTTTTGTTTAATTTATTAGAGTCTACTTTTTACAGTAGTTTTGGGGTCATAGCGATTTTAAGCCTAAGATGGAGATTTTCCATTTATCCACCATCCACAAACATGCGTAACTTCCCCCACATCAGCACCCCCCATATAATGATGCATTTGCTGCAGCCCATAAGACTACATCGACACATCTTATCACTTAGGGACCATACTCTACATAAGAGTTCACACTTGGTATACATTCTATGTGCTTAGTCACTCAGTTGTGTCCGACTCTTTGAAACCCTATGGACTGCAACCTGCCATGGACCTCTTTCCATGGGGATTCTCTAAGCAATAATGCTGGAGTGGGTTGCCATGCCCTCCGCCAGGGAATCTTCCCAACCCAGGGATCGAACCCAGGTCTCCCTCATTGCAGGTGGATTCTTTACCATCTGAGCCACCAGGGAAGCCCAAGAATTGTACATTCTATGGCTTTGGACAAATTTATAATGATATGTATCCATCATTACAGTATCACACAGAGTAGTTTCCCCACTAAAAATCCCTGAAAATCCTCTGTGCTCCACCTATTAATCCCTCTCTTTCCCCTAATATCTGGAAACCAGTGATCTTTTTTACTGTCTTGATAGTTTTGCCTTTTCCAGAATGTCATATAACTGGAATCATGCAGTATGGAACCTTCTCAGGTTGGTTTCTTTTGCTTAGTAATATGGATTTATATGTCTTCATGTCTTTTCATGGCTTGAAGGCTCATTTCCTTTTAGGGCTGAATAGTATGCCTTTGTCTGGATGTAGCACAATTTATCCATTCACCTACTGAAAAACACCTTGGTTGCTTCCAAATTTTGGCAATTGTGAAAAGAGCTGCTACAAACATCTGTGTGAAGTTTTAAAATTTCAGCTCCTTTAGATGAATATCAAGGAGCCTAATTACTGAATTATATGATGAGATGCATTTACTTTGGTAACAGACTCCTAAACTGTCTTCCAAAGTGGGTTCTGTTGTTCAGTCACTAAATCATGTCCAACTTTTGCCACCCCATGGACTGCAGTACACCAAGCTTCTCTGTCCTCCACTGTCTCCCGGAGTTTGATCAAATTCATGTCCATTGAGTTGGTGATGCTATTTAACCATCTCATCCTCTGCTGACTGATTCTCCTTTTGCCTTCAATCTTTCCCAGCATCAGAATCTTTTCCAGTGAGTCAGCTTTTTTCATCAGGTGATCAAAGTATTGGAGCTTCAACATTAGTCCTTCCAATGACTATTCAGAGCTGATTTGCTTTAGGAATAACTGGTTTGATCTCTTGCAGTCCAAGGGACTCTCGAGAGTCTTCTCCAGAATCACAATGCAAAAGTGGCTGTACTATTTTGCATTTTCCCACTAGCAATGAATGAGTGTTCCTCATCCTGGTCAGTATTTGTTGTCAGTGTTCTAGATTTTGGCGATTCTAAAAGTGTGTAGTGGTATCTCATTGTTTTAATTTGCATTTTTCTAATGACATATGACATGAATAATTTCATATGCTGATATGCCATCTGCATTATTTTTCCCATGATCATCTTTCCATTATTTAGTTATTCTTTAATTTCTTCCATCAGAGGTTTTCTCATATATAACTTGAGTGTATTTTGTTAGACTTATGCCTAAATATTTCATTTTGAAGAAAATTTTGGAATTTTTAAGATTTTTTCAATTTCAATTTCATTTTGAAGGTATTGCTTTTATTTTCAAATTCTACTTATTCATTGACTTTTGTATATTAGTTAACCTTGTATTCTGAAACCTTGCTGTAATCACGTAAAAGTTCCAATAGTTTTGTTGATTCTTTCAGATTTTCTATAGATGATCCTGTCATCTACAAACAGTTTTCCTTCCCAGTTTGTATATCTTTTATTTCCTCTTCTTGCCTTATTACACTGGCAAATAATCCCAATATAATTTTGAAAAGGAGTGATTAAAGGGGACATAGGGATGACATGACCTAATGTTATGGAAAGGCTTCGAGTTTCTGAACAGTAGATACAATATTAGCTGTTGGTTTTTTTGTGGATACTATTTATCAAGTTGAGAAAGTTTCCCTTTATTCTCAATTTACTCAGAATATTATAAATGGGTTTTGAATTTTGTCAAATGCTCTTCCTGCATCTATTTATGTGATCATGTAATTTTTATTCTTTAGCCTGTTAATGTGATGAATTATATAAGTTGACCTTTGAATGCTGAAACTGCCTTGTATACCTTGAATTCTTAATGATGGTAAATAATTCTTTATATACATTGTGGATTTGATTTGCTAATATTGCTGATTTTTGCATCTATACTCATGAGAGGTACTGTTTTGTAGTTTACTTTTCTTACAATATCTTTTCCTGATTTTAGTATTAGGATAATGCTGGCCTCAGAGGATGATTATGATTATTACCTTTGCTTCTATCTTTTAGAAAAGATTATAGGGAATTGTTAAAATTCCTTCCTTACATGTGGCTAAATCACCAAGGTACCCATTTGTCTATAGTTGTCAATTATTTCAGTGCAGGTAGCTGATGGTGCTATAGAGGTCAACTGGTCTTACTAATTTTCCACCTGCTGAATCTGTCCATTTCTGAGAGGTATTGAAATCTCCGATTATAATAGTGGATTCGTCTGTCTCTCCTTGCATTTCTATCAGTTTTTGCCTCAGATAGTTTGACATTCTGTTGTTAGGCAACATACACATTAAGGATTGTTCTGTCTTCTTGGAAGGTTGATCACTTTATCATTCTGTAACATCCATCTGTAGACCTGACAACTTTCCTTGGTCTGAATCCGCTCTGCCTGAAATTAATATAGCTACTCTTGCTTGCTTTTGATTAGTGTTAGCATTTGTCCCCCATCTCTTTACTTCTAATTAATATATGTCTTTATATCTAGAGGAGGTTCTCATAGACAGAAGATAGTTGGCTTGTGCTTTTTTGATCCACTCTGGCAATCTGTTTTTGAATTGGTGCATTTAGATCATTGGAGGCTGATTATTGAAAGAGTTGAATTAATAGCTATCACATTTGTTGCTGTTTTCTACTTGTTTCCTTTCTTGTTGCTTCTAGTTTTGTCTTCCTCTCTGCTTCTGCCTTTTGTGATTTTAACTGAGTTTTATTATTCCATTTTCTCTCCTTTCTTAGCATAGCAGTTATACTTTTTTATTTAAAAGATATTTTTAGTGTTTGCCTTAAAGGTTGCAATATGCATATAAATGATCCAACTCCATTTTCACATAATACCACATCATTTAAAAGTAACCTGTGTACCTTATAATGAGATAACCCTAATTTCTCCTCTCCTCCTTGTATTGTCATTCATTTTGCATATACCTAGCATACACAACCAAGTTATATTGTTGCAAACTGTTGTCAGATCAATTAGGAAAAAGAAAATGATTTTTTCTTTCATTTATTGTTTCTCTGATGCTCTTTCTTTCTTTATGTAGATCTGAATTTTCAGTTATATCGTTCTCCTTCTCTCTAAAGAATTTGTTTTAACAATTCTTACAAAGCATGTCTTGTTGCTGTGCTGTGTTCAGTCATGTCTGACTCTTTGAGACCCTTTGGACTATAGCCCCCCAGGCTCCTCTGTTGATGGGATTTTTCAGAAAGAATATTGGAGTAGGTTGCCATTTTTTCTCCAGGAGAACTTCTTCCCAACCTAGGGAGTGAACCCACCTCTCCTGTGTCTCCTGCATTACAGATGGATTCTTAACTGCTGAGCCATAGAGTATATCTACTCCCTTGATTTTTGTTAAGAAAGTCTCTATTTCTCCCTTTTGAAGATTAGTTTTGTTGGGTACAGAGTTATAGGTTGGTGGCTTTTTTTTTCTCTGAGCACTTTAACTGTTTAAAAGAGTCAGCAACCTTTGATTCTGAAGTGTTTAAAATAAATTCTGTTTCCTCGGTCAGGTCCAATGTACTAATAAACCTATCAAAGGCATTCTTCATTTCTATTACAGTATTTTTATTTCTAGCATTTCTTTTTGGTGTTTTTTTTTTTTTTTTAGGATTGTTTCTCTCTGTTTACATTGTCCATCTGTTATATTCTGTTTATCAGTTAAAATGCTAAGCATATTAATCATAGTTTTAAATTCTTAATCTGGTAATTCCAGTGTCCCTACCATGTCTGGTATGATGCTTGCTCTGCTTTTTCAAACTGTGTTTTTTGCTTTTTAGTATATATTGTTATTTTTTTTCTTGATAGCTAGGCCTGATTTAATAGGTAAAAGGAACTGTTGTAAATAGACCTTTGGTGATGTGGTGTGAGGTTTCTTGTGTGGAAGGAGGAGAAGTCTCCCATAGTCCCACGATTAGGTCTCAGTCTTTAGTGAGCCTGTATCTCTGGATTGGCAACTTAATGTTTGCTTCTCATATTTCTCCCCTCTTAGGTGGGAAAGGATTGTTGGGGTGGACAGGAGTTGCTTAGGCTCTGATGAAACTCCAGCAGACTAGGATCTGATGTAAATTTCTCCCCAGGGCACTTCTTCTTAATAAGAACAGACTGCTCTGGTATATTTCAAAACAGATCATTTCCCCACCTCCCACCTGCTAGAAGCCTAAGGAGAATTATCTCTGAAATTCATAGTGAGGACCTAGTAGATCCCCTGGAGATATAATTCATCAAAGTGTGAGGTATCTCCTTATGACTGGATCCCCTTGGAGCTCTCTCAGACTTGTCCACAGTGAGCATCTAGCAACTTGTTAATTGCAGTTCAGGATTTCCTATCCCAGTACTGGTTCCTGGCAAGTGCTCTGCTTGTGAGGTTCTGCTCCAGTAAGTTGTGATTCTCTGTATTCACTGTTGGTCTCTGCACATTTGGGGGGAGTAGTTTGCCGTATGACCTCACTTCTCTTAGGATCTAAGACTTGTTAATTTTTTCATTTGTCAAGCTTTTTTACTTATTGTTGGTATGAAATGGCAACTTCTAAGTTTCTTATATGATGAACCAGAAGTCTCCTGTAGACTTTCTCCCCATGTGTTTCTGCTTGATAACTTGTAGTTTCTATATTCCTATAAGTGAACTACCCGTATTTGTGAGTTTTTTTCTGTCATTAGTTTTGGAAAGTTCTTAGTCACTAGTAATACAAATGGTTCTTCTGCTTCATTCTCTTTTCTTCTCCTCTGGCATTCTAATATGCATATGCTATACCTTTTTTAAATTGTCCCACATTTCTTAGATATTTGCATTTTTTAAATTCCATTTTTCTCTTTGCATTCAGTTGGAGAAGGTACTATTGTCCTATCTTTTGAGCTCAGTTTTTTTTCTCTTCATCTGTATCCAGTCTGCTGATGAGCCCAGCAAAACCTGTTCCATTTCTGTTAGTGTTTTTGGTTTCTAGCATTCATTTTTATTGTTAGTGTTTCCATCTCTTTGTCAACATTACCTCAGTGTTCTTTCTTGTTTTATTTTTCATCCATTAAAGACCTAAACATATTGATCACAGTTATTTAAAATCCCCTAGCTGATTATTTTAACTTCTGTACTGTAGAAGCCTGGTTCTTAGGTTTGCTTTGTCTCTTCTGATTGTTTTTTTTTTTTCTTGATGTTTTGCATGGCTTGTAATTTTTGTTGAAATCCAGACATGTTTTATTGGGTCATGGGAACCTGACCCAATAGTGTGAGGATTTATGCTTATGTGTCTAGGCATTTGGCTGTGTTTAACATTTGCTGTAGGTGTGAGTGTCAGAGGCTTTTGGTTTCTTGTTTGTTTTTTCCTCTTGATTTTGGCTTTAAGTTGTTCTTCTCAAAGAGAGTATGCATCCTGTAGTTTTCTTAGCTGTAGTCCACTATTATTATACTGAAATCCTGTTGGTGATCTGATAAGGTATGTAGGAGGGGGGGAGCATTCTATTGGGTTGGCCAGAAAGTTCACTTGGGCAAGATATTATGGAAAAATCTGAATGAATTTTTTTGACCAACCCAGTATCATGTTATGATTACATCTCTTTCAGGGGCCTTTGTTTCAGGGCTTCAGCCTTCACAATGGTTTATTTCTCCACTAGCGTAGCTTCCCACCACACCTTAGTTGGGACATGAAGAAATGGGGGCCCAGAGTAGGAGGAATGCCCATCTATTAATTGGAATATGGCTTTAATGAGTCTTTTCCCATGGAGAGGAGACAGTTGCTGTGGAGAGTGCTCCTGGTTTCACACTGAGGATTCTTCTCTGCCTAAGCCACTAAAGAATCTTTCTTGGTGTTTTTCTACCTGACTTACCTCACTCTATATAATAGGGTCCAGTTTCATCCACCTCATTAGAACTGACTCAAATGTGTTCTTTTTTTATAGCTGAGTAATATTCCATTGTGTATATGTACCACTTGGCAAAAACCACCACAATATTGTAAAGCAATTAGCCTCCAATTAAATAAATTTTTTGAAAAGAATCTTTCTGGGATCTCTACTGTGACATTTAGATGGGGTTCCTAGAGATAAAGTCCCTGATGGTAGGCCCTCTACTAAGAAGACAATCTCCCAAGTTTCTCATTGTTCTGCTAGTCCACACTCAGCCTTCAGAAAATTGTCAGAATGATTGAATATCTCTAATAATTTGTCAGTGGCTGCTGTTCCAGAAAGCAGATCTCAGTTGTGGCTCTATTTTGCCTATCTTTCTACACCACTAGGTGGTTATTTGTCCCGAATCCTCAACTCTCTAACGGGTCACTGATGTCCAACTTTTTCTTGTTATTACTATAGGAGAGACAGTTTCTAAGATTTTTACATGTCAGAGCTAAAACTGGAAGACCCCTGTTCTTGATTTTTTTTTAAGTTGTTGTTCTGTAAGATAACATTTCTAAAACAATTCTGTCTTCATCCCACTGGCCTGAAGGGGGCACAGATCCTCTTCAATGGGTGGGGCCTAGGTGTGGAAATAGACCTGTCGTTTGTATCCTTCCTTAACAAGGACTGCTGGAACTCTGAAACAAGATTTTTCAAAAGACTTGAGGCTCATATAAAGAAATCTTCATTACGGAAATGTTATCTGGTTTATAGGCTACAGGTTGCTTTGTTTAATTTAGGGTTATCCTCAGGTGCTTCCCAGGTGGCACTAGTGGTAAAAGAACCCACCTACAAAGGAGACGTAAGAGACATGCATTTGATCCCTGGGTTGGGAAAATCCCCTGGAGGAGGGCATGGCAGCCCACTCCATTACTCCTGCCCAGAGAAATCTCATGGATAGAGGAGCCTGGCAGGCTACAGTTCATAGGGTCATAAAGAGTTGGACTTGACTGAAGTGACAGTATGCACGCACACTAAGCTTCTACTCTGCTTCTCTATGACAAATATAATTTTATATCTAAACTCCTGGAGCCTCCTCAAATATTTCTATATTCATCAAAGATATTGAGAGAAAGAGGTGAAAAAGCCTACTAAACATATTCTAGCTAAAGATCTGAACTTTTCATATGAGGGTTCCCTTCAGTGGACAATTCACCTTCCTACTTTGTGTTGTAAACTTGTCTCAGAGTCTCAACAGGTTAACCCCCCCACAAAAGGTAACAAGCTATTATGAAGTCGAGGAAAATTAGGAAGGACTAGATTTATATCCCTACTGAATAGTAGATACTCAGCAAGCATTTTTTTTTTAATTGATGAATGAATGAAACTTAGTCTAGGAATTTGAAGCAGAGGAAAATATATTTGAGGTAAGATAATAAATTGGTTTTGAATGCTTTCTGATGATCTTGCCCATCCAGAAAACGAGATAAAAGTGGATTAAAAGAAAACAGTCTAAGGAAAGGATGGTGACAATAATTAGATGCAGAATTGTAGCAATCACTTACCCTTACAAATGTACCTTTGGGGACATTTGGAATTGAGAATGAAACTAAGGTACTTTAACAATCATGGTAGACTAACTTGGTTTCTTTGCTCCCAGCCCTGTCCCTACTCCCAACTTTTTGACCCCCTTACAGTTTGTCCTCTATTTATGCACTCAGAATTTTTCAGAATATAAATTTGCTTATATAGTTTCCCTGTTAAAAATCTCTGGATTCCTGCCACCTAAAATTAATAACTTAATTTTGGCCTTCAAAGGCATTTTATTATCTTGCCTTAAATCTTATTTTTTTCCTTTCTGCATCTTTAATCATTCCTCAAATATGTCCTCCAGTCAAAAATCTTGTCAATTTCAACATGAGCCATCCACATTTTCTGTAGCTACACCACCATATTTTGCTTGTTGAACTTCTATGCATCTCTTAAACTCAGCTCACTTCCTGTGTCAAGACATGACTGAAGAGTCCCTCCCTTTGGCAGGTTTAGTTGCTCTTTGTACCATTAACATTTTGTAGTAGAAAAAGGAATTTACATATTTTATTGCTTCTTGTATGCAGCTGTATCCTGTTAACAGAATTTGCTTGTTAAGTATTGTGCATGATGAGGTGTGAGAAGCAGAGCCCATGACTAAGAGCACAGACTAGAGTTTCAGCTGCCTACATCTGAAAGCCCTGTTCAATCTCAGTTGATACCCTCTACGTAATTTTTGTCAAGTTACCTCACCTCTATGCCTTGGTTTCCTCAACCATACAAATATAAATGATAATAAAACCTAACCCATTACGTCCTTGTGAGGATTCAATGAGTCAGTCCTTACAGTGTTGAACACATAAATACATATAACATTTGCTCTGTTCCTGGTCATGAGGATTGTGTTGGCCATGAAACAAATACTAGTATTAATTGGAGGTACTGAATTGCTTTGTCTGATAAGTGGTGGAGACACATGAGCTTGAGTGCAGGAATGGGGAGAATTCAGTAGGGAAAAGACACAGGCTAATGAGGCTGGGCAGAGAAGGAACACATTGTTGGTACTGTAGGAAGAATGAATTTTAGAAGACAAAGCCATCTGGTTAAAATTGATTTTTTTTCTGTATGTAACCTTCCTCTCTCCCCATCTTTCATATGAGAGAATGAAATGAACTTTACAAATAACACTTTTGATGCTACAAAATTCCTTCTGGATTGTGAGAAGAGACACAGATCTATTTCAGTGTAACATGGGGCACAAATATAATTTTCTATGGGGAAAGCTACTTCAAATTCCAAGTCTGCCTTCTAACAATGAATCTGGAGGTCAGTACCCATATCTTGTTTATACTGTAAACATGTACTCTCCGGCTTTCACTGCCTAAGAGAGAAAACATAACAAGGGCAGCAAGGATACTAATACTTGTTTCTGAACATCTCAAAGTAAAACTACTAGAATCCCTACAATTTTTTCTTTCTTTCCCCTCCTAAAAAAATTTCTTAATCATCACCTGTGGGTTCTCTGAAATGGTTCTGATCTTGGGTTGGCCTTGGCCTGCAGAAGCTTGAAGCCAGGCTTAGGTTACAGGCCAAAGATTGAGGTTGCATCATTTCAGTACACTAAATCCTAGACACTAGGCCAGTGGTCAGCGACAAGGCCCTGGCCCTTTAGCTTAGCAGAGGAAAAATTCCTGCAATGACAGTAAGTAATAAAACAAGTAAAATATTTATTAGGAGGGGAAATAAAAAAGAGTACAGTTATGTGTGGATAGATACATAGGCAGACTCAGTGTTGCTGAGTTGGTAGCTTGAAGTACTTTTATGGGGCATTTCTTCCAGGTTTCCTTTGGCCAATCATTTTGATTTACCTGGTGCAGAATCCATATTTGGTCTATCTCAGGATCATCCCATGTATGAACAGGCATCTGTCAGCCAAGATGGATTCCACTGAAAAGGCCTATGGGTAATGAGCATCAGTTGGCATCACTCCACTTTTGTCCTCCAAGGAGCCTTTCTGTGCGTATGTGGTCAGGGAGGTCTCCTGACCTGACAATGAGGAACATGTGATTTCTATCTTGGCAAAGCCTGGCCTCCTTTCTCAGTTGTCCTGCTATTGATATTTTGGAGTTTGGGGCCATAGGGAAGGAATCTCTTGTTGCTTTACTCTTGGAGGGGGAGGAGAAGCTATCTCCCGCCTCACTTCCCTTGGCCACACTCAGTTGACTCACAGTCAACAATGGTAACATGTGTATCTTGCTGATTTCTTTTATTAACAATAACACTTTACCATTATAACTCCCCGCATGTTCCAGTAGGACAGCTTTGTTCCATAGTTTCTGAAAATACCTCTTGTGTGTCAGCTCTTTTCCAACCTTTTCATTTTCAGGCACTTCACTTTTGAGACTTAGAATACTTTCTTGGGGCTGGTAAGAGAACAGTAAGACTGACACTTCTTGTTACACAGCCCCAGATTCCATCCTCAGCAATTACATACCCAGACTACAAACCCTTGAGGAATGACATCCACTTATTTTGAGGGACACGCCTCAGGATTTCAGACAGCCTTTTTTCCTCATTTGTGTTTGAGAGCTTACGTTCTGAGGACATCTATCCATTTTGACAAGTTTTATCTCTATATCTCCCAGGAGGACTCTGAGATTCCTGCAGACCTGATCAGTCTGTTCTGATAAATGTGCACTCCACGCTGTGTTCCCTTTCATACTCTTTACTGGAAGTAGACTCTGCTGAAAGTTGAGTTCACTTTATTCTAAGCGCAGGGCTGGTGGACTGTAGCTGTCTGCACTTCACTCCTTCTCCATGCAAGTGTCAATGAGCATGGACCCCCATTAGCACATTTAGCATTTGAAAAGGCATCTTTTAATATGGATTTACTAAACCATGAACAGGACAGTGTGCCATCAAAGTATCCTCAAAATAAGATTTTTAAATTCTGAACTTTCCTACACATGGAAGATAATCATTCTAAAATGTGCTCTCTGAAATTGATGTGACCTGATTTGAAAGTATTTTACAAAGCAGAAGATTAAGTAACCTGGTCTGAAATCATTGGTCAAGGAAACCAAGTGCAATTTAGTCTACCTTATTTGTAAGTTGAACTTTGCTCATTTCCTTAAAATATTTAAAGTCAGTTTATGTTAATAAAAGATATAAAACTGAGCAATTATGATAAGTACATCAGGGAAGAGGGAACCAGAAAAAGCAGGTGTCAGGGATCAGTCAGTTATAGCAAGAAAGTGGATACACTTAGCTCTGAGCCTCCGGTCCAGGGTCAGGTGCAGAAACAAATTGGTTGTCTCTGTCATCTCTTGAATACTTACAATGTGTCAGGCCCAGTTCTAAGGGTCTCTTTATGTGTGAATTTCTTTTACTTCCACAGCTATCCTGTGAGGCAGGTATTATCAACATCTACACCTTACTATTATTTTACTAAATTTTTTTAAACTTACTTGCTTTGGCTGTGCTGGGTGTTCGTTGCTGCACATGGGCTTTCTCTAGATGTGGCGAGCAGGGGCTACTCTTCAGTTCTGGTGCAGAGGCTTCTCCCTGCAGTGGCTTCTCTTGTTGCGGAGCACAGGCTCTGGAGTGTGTAGGCTTCAGTAGTTGTGGTGCATGGGCTTAGTTGCCTCACGGCATGTGGGGTCTTAGTTCCTGGACCAGGGACTGAACCTGTGTCCTCTGCATTGGAAGATGGATTCTTAACCACTGGACCACCAAGGCAGTCCTGACATCCACATTTTACAGATGAATAAACTGAGGCAAAGGAAGGTACAATAATTTGCCCAAGTTAGCAAAGCTAGTATCGGTTCAGTTCAATCCCTCAGTCATGTCCAAGTCTGTGTGAACCCATGGACTGCAGCACGCCAGGCTTACCTGTCCATCACTAACTCCCGGAGTTTACTCAGACTCATGTCCATCAAGTCAGTGAAGCCATCCAACCATCTCATCCTCTGTCATCCCCTTCTCCTCCTGCCTTCTATCTTGCCCAGTATCAGAGTCTTTTCCAATGAGTCAGTTCTTCGCATCAGCTGGCCAAAGTATTGGAGTTTCAGCTTCAGTATCGGTCCTTCCAATGAATATTCAGGACTGATCTCCTTTAGGATGGACTGGTTGGATCTCCTTGCTGTCCAAGGGACTCTCAAGAGACTTATCCAACACCACAGTTCAAAAGCATCAAATCTCAGTGCTCAGCTTTCTTTATAGTCCAACTCTCACATCCATACATGACACTGGAAAAACCATAGCCTTGACTAGATGGACCTTTGTTGGCAAAGTAATGTCTCTGCTTTTTAATATGCTGTCTAGGTTGGTCATAGCTTTTCTTCCAAGGAGCAAGCATCTTTTAATTTCATGGCTGCAGTCACAATCTGCAGTGATTTTGGAGCTCAAGAAAATAAAGTCGTAACCACAGTGGTTCTTCTTCTCTGGTAGGAGTCCAGCAAGAGGTAGAATTTTCCCTTTGCCTCAATTTAAAAAAAAAAGTGAACTTAGTGTGGCCTCAGTCTTGGTAATATAATAGAAAAATGAAAATCAAAAACTTGTTTTTGCAAAAGAATGTATTCTCCATGAGGCAACTTCTTGCTTCAGTGTTCTAAAGTTAGGGAATGGCACTCATCTAGAACTTAGAGGAGCATGCACTTTGCTTTATAATATTTTCACAAGCACAGATTAGGTTTTAAAAGTACTAGGAGTTACTCCACTGAAGCAGTCTCTTATACTGTCTTACTCATATAGCATATGTTTTAAGTAGATTTTGAAAGTGTCTGCTTGAATTCAATGCAGAGTTGGCTTGTTTAGCCAATGCTTAGAAACATATAGTGCAGATTACTGATAAAAAGGCCTCTGTCTCTAAGACTCAGAATGCTGGTTTGGGATGGGATTGCATCACCATCCAGGTGAGCTCAGGATTATGAGGTATGGACGGTTGCTTTTTCTCCACATGGATGAGGGATTTGGTACGGTGACTTGTGGAACTGGAAGACCACAGATTTGATGAGGAAAAAGAGTCAGCTGTAATTAATCATCTTGCCTGTAGAATAAACTTAATATTTTGTAAGATATATTTTTAAAAACCAAGGACTATATTTGCTATCATGGGATAATATACATGAACTTTCCTCCATATTAAGAGTTAAAAGTTGTGAACTGAACACATCCCTGGTGGCTCAGAGGGTAAAGAATCCGCCTCCAGTTCAGGTGACCTGGGTTTGATCTCTGGGTCAGGAAGATCCCCTGGAGAAGGAAATGGCAACTCGCTTTAGTCTTCTTGCCTGGAGAATTTCATGGACAGAGGAGCCTTTCAGGCTATAGTCCATGGGCTCACAAAGAGTTTGACATGACTGAGCAACAGTATTACTACTAAGAGTTAAAGAGAAACTAAAATATGTGTTAATGTAAGTAAATATGTGTATTGCTGCCTCTAATATTCAGAAGTCTTTTTAGAAGTTGAACTTAGATAGCCCTTTCAATTATATTCTTTGAGAGATTGCCAGATGGTGAGAGTTTATATAGAGATGATTATTAAATAACTCACATTTTAAAAATAGCTCTACTGGGAAAAAATTAATTTTGTTTTCAAAACATGTTCTATGTATAGGCTTTCTATTTCACTGATAGCCACCTTATGTTCCCCTTGCTGCACTGTTTATTTTGGAAGTAGAAAGTAATATAGGGAGTTGGGAAAGCAATTGAGCATGTAATTTACTCTAGCAAAGGGAAAATTTTTGGATAGCATAACCGACTCAATGGACATTAGTTTGAGCACACTCCAGGAGATAGTGAAGGACAGGGAAGCCTGGCCTTCTGCAGTCCATGGAGTCTCAAAGAGTCCCGAATGACTTAGAGACTTAGAGACAACTTAGAGAACAACAGAAAAATCTTTGAAGTGCTTTTTGGCTGCACACTGCTTGTTACTCTTTCTTCCAGTAGGGGGCAGGAAGTTGCAGTCTGTGAACTCACAAACTTTTAAGAGATTAAAGGATGAAGAGTAGCTCGTTCATTTGAAATTAGTTCATCTATTTAAAAGGCTGTTATTTTTCTTAATATACAGATCCTATTAAGTCCTTAAAGAGAGACTGTGATCATTTGAAAAATATTGTAACTAATCAGTAGCTGTCACAGTTCTCCTCCAGAGTAACCTATATGCTTTCACAGATTTCAAGAAAGTAGTTTTCATTTTTGTTTTTTTTAAAACAAATGGAAATTTACTACTAATATATACTCCAGTCTCTATCCAGATGTGTTTTAGGACAAGAAGACAATATAGATATTTGTTGTTAACTAAGAAGGAGTCACATATTAATACCGTGCAGCAATAGTTATGCCTCTCGGGCTTCCAGGCGTTACAGGAATAAGTGGAACAAAACTGCCTGCAAAGAGCCGGAATTCTCGAATACATAAAATCCATTAAAAGTTACCAACTAAATAAAATTACTTGTTGTTCAGTTACTTAGTTGTGTCCGACTCTCTGCCACCCCATGGATTGCAGCCATTCATAACTGTTGGAAAAATAGGTTAGAGAGTGAAAGGGCTAGACTGGTGGTCAAAAAGATGTCTCTGGGAACTGAGAGGCAGTCTCCAATTTTATATGGGTTGCTTTCTTTCTTTCTTTCTTTTTTTTTTTTTTAAGTCTTCATTGAGTTTGTTACAATATTGTTTCTGCTTTATGTTTGTTTTTTTTTTTTGTTTTGTTCTGTTTTTTTTTTTGCCCCAAGGCATGTAAGATCTTAGCTCCTGGACCAGGGATTTGAACCCATACCCTCTACATTGGAAGGTGAAGTCTTCACCACTGCACCATCAGGAAGTCCTTGGGTTGATTTCTAATAGTTCATTTTTAGACCCATGATTTGCCACTAAGAACTACTTTTCCCACTAAATATCTAACATAGTAATTAGATCCTTAAAAAAGTAAAGTGTGAGTCACTCAGATGTATCTGACTCTTGTGACCCCATGGGCTGTAGCCCAACAGGCTCCTCTGTCCATGGAATTCTCTAGGCAAGAATACTGGAGTGGGCTGCCATTCCCTTTCCCAGGATATCTTCCCGACCCAGGGATTAAATCCAGGTCTCCTCATTATAGGCAGATTCTTTGCCATCTGAGCCATCAGAGAAGCCTAATTATATCCTTAAAATGGCTCAAACAATTGGTGTCAGGAAAAAAACACGACAAAGCAGTATTTGAATTCTGGATGTGATACCAGCAGTCTACTTTAGACACACCTGTTCTTACTAGGACTCTGCTCACCTGCAATGTCATGATCACAGTATGACTAGCAAAATTATTGAGAGCATTAAGGATCATTTGTAGAAGCAGCCTAGTAGAGTGTCGAGCCACATAGTTGGAGAAGTAGATATTGATAATCTATAATATAGTTGACTCGATGAACATGAGTTTGAGCAAGTTCTGGGAGTTGGTGATGGATAGGGAAGCCTGGCATGCTTCCATGGGGTCGCAAAGAGTCAGATATGACTGAGCAACTGAACTGATAATATACAGTCTTCCAGAACATGAGTTGTATAGACGTTCGGATAGTAAAGATTTTTGGCTTTGTGGGCCATGGGCTCCAGTGCAACTGCTTTGTTGTAATGGTGTGAAAACATGAAAGCGAATGAATGTAATTGTGATCCAATGAAACTTTATCTGTAAAAGCAATGAGTAGGCTGTATTTGGCCCACTGGCTGTGATTTTACAACTTCTGTTCTGGAAAACATGTATGACTTCAACTATATTTATAAAAGTATTAGTAATTGGAATACATTATAACTGAACTTGGGCTTTCTTTGCAGCTCACTGGTGAATCCGCCTGCAATTTAGGAGACCTGGGTTCAATCCCTGGCTTGGGAAGATCCCCTGGAGAAGGGAATGGCTATCCACTCCAGTATTCTGGCCTGGAGAATTCCATGGACTGTATAGTCCATGGGGTTGCAAAGAGTCGGATACGACTGAGCGACTTTCACTTTCACTTTTTCATAACTGAACTCAGTTGTCAAATGTGGCACTAATTCTGTGATATAAAGCATTCAGTGATCTGTCTTGGTGTGCCAGAAACTTGTCTTCCTGATGAAGAGATGGAGAAGACTGGGTGGTTAGCAATGTCCCTAATTATTATAAGTCAGAAGTCCATTGCCTATGGCCATCCTTCTATTGGAGCAGAACTGCTAATAGATAGACTGGAGTCTCTTGGGTGAGAAAGCATCTTGGTCTTATTTGGTGGGAAAAGAGAAGCCATGGGGTTCAGAGCTTTTCGGTAGCATAATTTTCTAGGAACATTTCTTGACCTTGGGTTCAGGGTGACACTTAATTTTCCTTCAATCATGGCCACTTACTGGCCCATCTCTTCCCTTTACTCTAGTCTAGGCTAGAAGTTCTGAAACTTTCAAGTTGCATCCAGATGACCTAGGGACAGACTACTGTGTCCCAGCTGCTCTGTAACCTCACCTTTCACATCCCCATTCTGATTCAGAAACAGCTGGAGTGATGCTCTGGGGTCTAGATTTTTAACACATGCAAACTGTTAGAAGATCAAACGAGACGTATTAAAAAAGTTAAGATTCTATTTGAGTAAAAATTGATTCCATGGGGCAGCGCCAAACCAGCAATGATTAAAATAGCTCTGCCAGAGGACCCAGGGAAAGACCTTTACTGAGAAACTGCAGAAGCAAAGGGAACTCTGGGTCGGCTATTGCTTAAATCCCAGTTGGCTGCTGGTGATCGGTTTCTTTGGAGTCTGGATCTCACAGTGGTGAGGCGTTCTCAGGCTGAGGTGTGGGTTTGCTTATGTAGTAGGCGGCTGTGGCTTTAGAGCACCCTCCGAGTCTCCCTGTGCAGTCATGCAACACCCCAGGCTCACTCGACTGACACTTTGAAAAATACTGCCCTAGGGGAAGGACTTGTTTGGCGTCTGAGAGATGGACTGGCATAAAGATGCATTCCTGTTCCTAAAGACAAAAAAGGACTCTTTCCTTTGTGCTCTTTCTCTCTCCTCTTCAGACGATTCTGTCACCACAGACATACCACTATTTGTCCTGCCTGGCAAATTTGGTATTCAGGGGAGCAGGCTGGGAAGCTGAGGGTGATGACAGGGTGTTTGGGAGGAAAGAAAAGAGGAAGCATGCATAAGACATGTGTGGCCAGGTGAGTTGCTTACCTTAATTTGGCCTGGAGATGTGACCCAGCCCACGGAGACAGGCCAACATTAGGTGCTACCTGTCCCTTGTGGCTGGAGAAGCAGTGGCTGTTGAATACCGATTTTGAGAGAAGGTACAAGCGTCTTGACTAGTCCTGCAGAAAATGGAGTCCATCCTGCACGGATTCTACTTCTTTGGTTAAAAAATTAGCAGGATCAAAGTTTTTATTATCTTCAGTGAGAGCTTCTTAGGGAAATATGGAATTCATGGCTCAGGTATTTCAACAGCATGGCCAAAAGCATGGGCATTATACATAATGCATGCATCATTCAATTCAGAGTAAGACTAGGAAATGACATATGGAAAGTTCTTGGCCCCTAGTAAGAGCTCAGAACATATTAGTCACGGGCGTTATTCCAGCATAAGAGGGGAGGTGGGACCTGGAGGGAATCATATGGCACCAGAGGGAGGGGGATCCTCCAGACCATTTTGGTGCCTTTTATGGGTAAACAGGGCTTTCCTGATAGCTCAGTGGGCAAAGAATCAGCCTGCAATGCAGGAGACACAGGAGACGAAGAGTTTGATTCCTGGGTAGGAAAAATCCCCTGGAGGAGGAAATGGCAATCCACTCCAGTATTCTTGTCTGAAAAACCCCATGGACAGAGGAGACTGGTGGGCTACAATCCACCGGGATCACAAGAGTTGGATACAGCTGAGCAACTAAGCATGCACACATGCAGTGGATACGTGATGTGGGTTTCTGTCTGGATCCTAGTCTTAAAGAATTAGAGAAAATAATCCACGTGAGGTTTAAATGTGAACTGAAACGATGTTTGATTCTGTTTTTTCAAGTCTTCAGTTGCCAAATGTGTGCTAAGTCACTTCAGTTGTGTCCAACTCATTGCAACCCCATGGACTGTAGCCGGCCAGGCTGGAGTGGATTGCCATGCCCTCCTCCAAGGGATCTTCCTGACCCAGAGATTGAATTGGCATCTCCTGTGGCTCCTGCTTTGCAGGCAGATTCTTTACCGCCGATACACTAGGGAAGCCTCCAATTGCCAAATAACTGTGTCTAAAACAAGAGTGAGTAGACAGAATACCTGTATGGCTCAAGTGTGCCCTACTTTCTGAGTTGGTGTGGTTTTCATGCCCGTGGAGATCCAACACAGGCCTGGTGGAAGCCACACACCTGTGGATAGTATTTTGCTGCCTAGGTGTGCTGAGTAGGGCTGAAGAACATGTTTCCTGTCAAATACTGAGACAAGATCTTATGTTTTAAGCTTTCATTTGGTTATGTTGGTCTGGCAAGAATTGTTCTTATTTGTTTTAAATTAAACAACACTCCTGAGGCCTTGGATAGAAATGTGAGAAGAAGTAGTGCTCTTTAATTCTGAATTTTATTTGGTGTACCTTAAATATATTCTATCTTCATATGTACTACCATGCTCATATTTGTAAAACGGCTTACTCTCATCTTATGCATGGACGAATGGATCTAGCCCAGTGGTGTCAGCACACGGCCTGGTGCCAGAGTCCTCGCTGGTGACCTGCAGGCCCTCTACAAACCTATATTTTTTTTCTGTCTAAATCTCCTGACTGATAGCAGAGCAGCATGGGGTTCTGCAGGTTAGAGGCATTTCATGCATTCTGGCTGAATGACTTTCCTAATGAATTTTTATTAGGAAAAAAACCAAACCTACAGGCAAAGGAGGAGAGAAAAATCAAAAGATAATTCTAGTTTGAATGTCTCTGAGGTTATAAATGTGTTAAAGGGATATGTAGTCGAGTAGAAAACCATAGATATAAGGTATGTTTGTAACATGTCAAAGAAACAACACTTTGAGATGTGATATGATATAATGGAGAGGGGGCAGGGACAATAAAAATATAGGATTCAAAATTAGAAGGCCTGGCTTCTTGTCTGGCTGTAACAATTAGGAGAGGCCCCCAAACTCTGAGCCTCAGTTTCAGAAAATGATGATAAAGCCTTCTGTCTTGTATGAGTCAGATACACCAATGCATCAGTGCTTTCTGAACAATAAAAAGCTCTCAAAATGGTCCAGTAATAATTATACTTTCAAAGATAGAGATAAATATCATCTGCTAATACTTTTGTAATATATTAAGAATATATGCACAGTTTCTTCTGCTTAATATTCAGTGAGGTACTGCAAGAGGCATGATGAGGTGGTGAAAAAGGAACTAAAAGATGGTGTGATGTGGGTTTGCCAAATTCAGCTGGGCTTTCCTTTGTGAGCATCCATAACTGTCTGTGTATTTAGGATTCATTTCCAGTGTCAGAAGAGGTGGCCTTTCCTGTCATGACACCAGCAGCAATGTCTCAGCTAATGAGGAGAGGTTGTCCCAAAGGACGGATGCCTCTGTACACAGGTTTTGCTTCATATATGGGCAGGCCCCTGATTCAAAAAGGTCTGTTTCATTTTCTAGCTGTTTTCTCCTTACTCCCCAGGCTCCAGCCTCATTCAGTCTGGACGTGGAGTCTCTGGGCCTGAAACCTCTGGTGCCACTCCCCTGGGGCCCAAGAGCAGGTGAGGGGTGGGCTGCTGAAAGCCCTCATCCTGAGGGCTCAGCGAAAGTCCACCCAATGCAGCCTGCCCATAAGCGTGGGATGAAAGTGAAGATGCCCAGACTGTAGCGGCTCTGGGAAGAAGGATGCATCGATTACGTCCCGTGGTGGGGTAGCAGTCAGTGAGACAGAAATCCTCCCCAAACATGACATTGAAGTCACAGGAGAGGACTAAGGCTTCCTATTTAGTTCTGGGATCCTACGCAGAAATCTGCATTTGACCTTTGGCGTTGGCAGTCTCTGTAGCCAAGCTGCATAATAATAAAGAGAAGAGAAGTAATTGACTTGGAGACGGAAGAGGCCTGTCATAGCCTTCCTGCTGGTCTAGGATCAGCACTGCTCCCCTCTACATGGCATGTGTGAAGCTCAAGTGACATATCATGTGGTCACGTGTCCCACAAGAGATGCACAACTCATGAGGAATTTTCATTTCACCAGTACAAACAAAAAGCCAGCACGGATACCCCATTAGGAGGTTGCAGTTTTTGTGTCAAAACATGTCCCAGTCCAGTGCCAGGCCCACTAGGAAAATTCTGATGGTTCTTTCTCCCAGTCTTCAGAGGTGCCTCATACTCTCCTTGGTCTGGCCTGCTGTATAAGCCATCCCTCTTATCTATTTCTATAATGGATAGAAAATATATGTAACAATAGATTTTTCTGTCTTTTTCTAAAGCACTCTTGAAGAATGATTGCTTATAATGAATAAGCTTTGTCATAGGTGACATTGTTATAATTTAGGGTTGTCAAATGATGTGAGAAATTGTTTCTTTGGTCTTATAGTTTCTCATTGCAAGCAAAGCATTTATTGTAGATAAAAATGTTTTATTGGGAGATTTTATCCCAAATGCATTTTTTTTAAATCTATGAACTGTTCTTCCCTGTCTGCCTGACTTTCATTCTTGGCTATTGGTTGAATGTATGGGTGCCATGCTCTTAATTTACATTTTATTCATATTTGTGGGATATGTCCATTGTTCTACCTACTGTTTCTCTTAATACAGTGTGATTAGATTCTCCCTGACATCTCTTTCCCCCCTTTTATTTTTCTATATATCTTTATACTTCTTGTTGACCTACAGCCTGGAGGTGGTATATTTGAGTTCTGCTTTTTTTTTTTTTAAATTTTTTTATTGAAGGATAATTACTTTACAGAATTTTGCTGTTTTCTGTCAAACCTCAACACGAATCAGCCATAGGTATACATATATCCCCTCCCTTTTGAAACTCCCTCCCACCTCCCTCCCCATCCTACCCCTCTAGGTTAATACAGAGCCCCTGTTTGAATTTCCTGAGCCAAACAGCAAAGTTCTGTTGGCTATCTATTTTACATATGGCAATGTAAGTTTCTATGTTACTTGACTTCTGCTTTTGTTTTGCTGAGGACAGGGACAGCAGAGTTCTGGGAGGTGATGCTAGCCTTTGAGATTGGGGCGTCCATCTGTGATCACTGTCTTCTGCAATGTCGTTGGCAGTCCAGTTTTAGAACTCACTCCACATGGGAGTGCGCTATCCATATTTGGGGATGGGAAATTGAAGATTCCTAAATTTCCCAGTTTCAGGGTGGACCTTCTGAAATTTTACTTTTGACAGAGGCAATGAGACCTAATAACTCGTTTCTCCTAACGCCTTCCCTTTCCTCCAGCATCTTTGCCTGTTTCCCGCTCAGAAGAGAAAATCAGAAACAAGGAAACCTCTTAAGTTTTGGCTGCTGACTTACTGATCACTGGTGGGGAGGAGGTAAAGGAGAGGAGGAAAAGGACAGAACAGGAAGCGGGCCGGCAGAATGCTCACCGAATCTCCATTTCTTTTTGTAGGAAACATGCCCTGGTATCTTCCCATCTTTACCCCTCAGCCTGTGTTTTCCACCAGAGAGCTTGTGAAATGGCAAGTCCTGACTGTTTCTACTTATGGAGATCCGTCCTTAGGACAGCGAGGGTCTTGTGTTTTTATGGGGCTGTGTACACATTTTCCAAGCTGGTCCACTCACCCCTCATTGTCTCTTCTTCATCCTCCAAAGTAAATCAAACTCCTAATGATGAGAAACAACTAGTACTACCTAAGTAGCCTAGGGACAAGGAAGGAATGGGCTTTGTCCTAAAACCACAGAAAGGGGGGGACCAGTAACTTCATCCTTAGGAAACAGATCTGAAGGAAGACTGAGTGGACAGGAATGTTGAAACACATCCTCCCCCCCACTTTGGAGGATGGAGGATGGTCCTGTGACCTAGCACTAGGTCATCTTGAGCCGAAGTTCCCACAAGTAGTCAACAGAGACACCAGCGATCTGGCAGCCTCTCTTCGTCTCAGTATCTGCCTTCTGGCAACTGCTTGAGCGACTGTGTGCCGTGCTATACACTGCCTCCTCCATCCTCAACTTGTGGTGCCCTCTGTAGTTGAAAATATCTTTAACCGACTCATCTTTCATTCTTCTTCTATCCTCCCTGAACACACTCAACAACTTTGCCAGGTATTCCTTCCCCACAGCTCCATCTTTGTGACCAGCTAGCCTCCGGCACCTCATCCTCCGCCCCAACCCTCACCCCCCAACCCCTGATACAGACCAGACTGCTATAGAGATCCGTGACCTCATTTGACCTGTCTGACATGTTCCTATTGTATCATTACATGTCACACTCTCCTTATCCTTCATATTCTAACCATCTTTACTTCTGTCTCTGTCTTCCACTAGATGTGACCCCTTGTGAAGCAGGAATTTCACTGTATCAGAGCCTGATGCCTCCAAAGAGTAGGTTAAAGAATACACTAATGAAATGAATGGAAATTAAAATGAGCTAAGAATCAAAACAGACTTTGGAATCTTTCTACCAGCGGAAGAAAGAGTAATAATCTACTGTGGAATTTCTGTCCACTTGTTCTGTCGCTGTAATGGAGTGCTTTCAATAAGAAAGGCATTTTTCACGGGCAGCCTGATCTCCTCCATTCCCCGATAAACAAAGAATATGAGAAGTCAATATTTTCAAGGGAAAAAAACTGGTGTAGTTCCACACTTTGAGTAATAATATCTGCTCTCTGTGGTCTGTTTTTCTTTCTTCTTTTCTCCTCTTACATGATTGTAAATGGTCTTGAATTATCTTTGATCCTCTCTTTCAGTGGATGGCCATTGAAAGGGGGAAAAAAAAAGCCCAGTAGTTGACGGGAAATAAAAATTTTAAAATGTAAATAAAGTATAGTTTTATCACAAAGAAATGGAGGTAAAGAGGTTTAATTTTTAAACCTGTTTGCTTATCCTAAATTCAATAGGTTATTGCCAAACCTTCCCTTTTAAAAGACATGTCATCTAATAACATCTAATGTTAATACCTTTTATTTGTTCAGAGTAAATAAAACACCACTGGTAACTACCACCATAAGTTTTATGAATGTGGTTGGCTTGCTTACAGAAATTGATTAAGCTTTGGATCCTCCCATACCTATTCTGGTCTAATAAGACTGCCTAAAATGCATTTCAGGGAATTCTTGGGCAGAATCACTTTCTAAGAAATCAAAATAAGGAAAGAGTTCAGAGGTATTTTTGTTTCATTTCACTTGAAAGATTTAGCTGCATGCTTTACATATGCATTTGTTACATTTGATTTGAATGTGTGATATTTGAGAAAAATGCCATTAAAACAATTTGCTAAAGACCCTTTATACAGAAGAAAAAATACAGATACAGCAGCTGACAATTATTTATAAAATGTTTGTGCTGCTGACTTGGGAATTTACTATAGTGAATGGATGAAATACAGCTGGATATGAGAGCAATTTTAAAGGGAATAAAAGGAAATTAAAATACTAGAGTAGGCAGAATAATCCCCCCTCCCTGAGAGAGATGTCCACATCCTAATCATCAGAATCTGTTTTGTTACATGTTAAAATTAAGGACTTAGGTTTGTAGATGGAATTAAGGCTGCTAATCATCTGCCTTTAAAGAGGTTGTCATATTTTATTCATATGGGCCCAATGAACTCAGAAGAGTCCTTAAAGATGGAAGAAGGGATAGAAGTGGATGTCAGAGTTAGATTTGAAGATGCTAAGCTCCTGGCTTGGAAGATGAAGGGACCCCAAGGCCAGGAATGCAGGCAGCCTCCAAGCTAGAGTAGGTCAGGAAATGGATTCTCCCCCAGAACAACCAGAAAGAAACATAATCCTTTCAATACCTAGATTTTAGCCTAGTGAGAATTCCAACAGTAGAGAGAGAGATCAGCCAAGATGCAGTGGGCAGGCTCTCTCATCCCATGGCCTCTCGCTCTTGCCCCACTTTTGTAAATAATTATGTAACAGCTGAGATCACTTATAGCACTGAGCATGCGCGTCATGAGGTGATCGCTTGGCCATGGGCTACTTTTATTATATAAGCTCCACCTCAAAAGCCCTTGGGGCTATGTTATGTGATGTTATAGCTGCTTCGTCAGGCAGGAGAGAATGAACATGTCTGCAGTTCAGTCTTCTTACCTCATGCCTTGCCTACCATGCATTCAACAACTAGTGTGTTCAGTGAGATACAGCGAAACAGTTGGCTCTGTGAGCAGGATCAACAATACATCAACTTGCCAGACTGTAATACATTTGTAGTTTTGGGATAATTTGTTACAGTTGTAATAGAAAATTAATACAGGTACATTCATACAATACCATACAGTCTTCAGAAATAATAAAGAAAATACCTAATGATGTGGAAAGTATTCATGGTATACTTTTAGGACAGAGAAGCAGATGAGGAAACACCATGCAGAGCAAAATTTTAATAAGTTTACTTGTTTAGATAAACTTTGAAAGATACACTGTAAAATGTTATCATTGTTCTTCATAGGTGCTGGAATTTTCCCCCTTATTTCCTGCATTTGCTAGGTTTCTTTCGTAATCAGAAAATAAAATGTTGAAAATGATTGATCTTAAAACCTGAGACAATTAGCAGCATTTTATCTCCTTTCAAAATATTTTTAAGAAAAGAGATTTTAATTCTCTTTAAATGGTAAACTCCTGTAGGTTAGCTTTTGCTTCACTGAATTTCTGCATGTCAAACATAGTTTAAAACATAAACAGAGTTAATGTAATGTCTACCTGATTTATTTTTGGATTTTTTTTTTAACAAACTAAAGTTTGAAACCTGGGCCTTGTAAAATTATTTTTGGCATGCCAAGACTAATCTATGAATACTACATTAATGGTACCAGGATTAATTGAAATAACCAGATAGCACCTGCATAGTGACTAAAATCTCAGGTGAATGAACTTCATGAACTTTATGTATGAACATCAGTTGGATAATCCCTTTTATCTTTACTTTCCAGATTCACTACTGCACCCATCATGTTTAAAAACAAGTCACTGCATTTCCTTCATGCGCCGTGTGTTTGATTTTCATTAGTGGTGGGTTTTATGACTGCTCTTTATATCTGTAGAGAACATAAAGGAAATTAAACTTCCATAAGTTGGATAAAATGCTCAGTGTTTAGTCAAATGCTTTATTTGATGTCAAGTGCAGTTTTAATAACTATTATTTATCTTTTGTAGATAAATAAAACTGTTAAACTTTAGTATAAACTGGTCAGGTTCCAAGTTGGTACAGAATGTAAAGATTTAGTGTGTGTATAGTTGCTCAGTCATGTCCGACTCTTTGTAACCCTTTGGACTTGCCAGGCTCTTCTGTTCATTGGATTTTTCAGGCCAGAATACTGGAATGGGTTACCATGTTCCCTCCTCCAGGGTATCTTCCCCACTCAGGGATTGAACCTGCATCTCCCATGTCTCTTGAATTGCAGGTGGATTCTTCTGAACTGTCAGGGAAACCCTGGGAGGTAACAGACGCTGGCTACCAATAGAGGGGGCTCCAGCACCAGGCCTGCCTGGGTCAAATGAGGGCTTTAGTTCTCATTCTCTTGGGGCTCCTAGCAAGGCACCATAAGCCTTGTTGTACCATAAGGTCTTCATAAGCCTTGTTGTAAAATAAAAAGTGACTATCCTGATCTCCTAGTGTTGTCAGAAGTAAAGGAAATAAATGCCTTTTCCATGTGTAAATAATCAGTAAATGGTGGCTATCATTATCTGAATGCCCTTTTTATCAAATTGTTACTTTACACAACTTAGGAAAATTCAGTATCTACTTGTGTTTGTATTCTCTGCCATTACTTCAAGGAATGTTTCCTTACTAAGTGTGATAAAGTAATACATGTGTGTCAAGAAACTGTGGCTGTATGAAAAGCTGTCAGAAGTGACAGAAATATCTATTTGATCTCCATATGTATGATAGTTTTCTATCACCTCATTTGAATGAGATGAACCTGCACCCAGTTTCTCCAAACTGCTTGATAAAGGGGATGTGACAGAATTAAAAAAAGACCAGGGTGCTTTTCAGGTACAAGTTACAAAGTGGTACATGGTTTTGTCCTCAGAGCTCTCCTAGGGAAACAGTGGGAGTCCTGGAGCTCTTATTCTTTTAGATAAATGTGCAAAAAGCAGAAGGCATGGGGGGATTTAGTTCTTTGTGGATGGGTGTGGGAGTTATAACTTGAAAATGAAATGAAAACAGAAGCACCTTGCTGGCACTTGCCTTCTCCAATCAAAGTGCTTAATAAGGATCACTATTATGGGTTTTTATATATAGGTTGAACCCAAACCTGGGTGTTACTTTTTGAAATAGTAACCATGCCAAAGCCTCAAATACTATTCAATAACAAATCCCAAAGCATAAAACAGGGACTTAAAACTGGTATGTTTTTCCCAAAATGCTAAATATGAATTAAAGAGCCAGATTAGTCATGTTAAAATGGGGAATAAAAGATACATTCTTAAATCATATTTAATCAAATGAAATACATATGGTTTGCTGATTTGCTTTATTCCTTCTTGGAATAAGTTATTTACTAGCCTGCATATGGAGATTCTGGGGGACCTTGGGATGCTCTTGAAATATATTTGAATTGTCAATTCTGTGTTAAATGTAGATATAAAATAATATTTCATATGATTAAGAAAATTTATAAGTTTTCACAATCATTGTTTTAACACAGAAATCTGTTTATTAAACCCAACAAAACAGAAAATTATACCAGCCCTCAATATTTTGAATTTTCAATTAAATAAGCAAATTCTAAATCCACACCTTAAAAGATGTTTGTGCATCTATGTATTTCCAAAATACTCATATTTCAATAAGATTTTCACATTATATTCACCAACAGTATCACAAAAGGTTTTTTTTTGTTTGTTTTTTTGTTTACATAACTGTAAGGAACCATAATTCTAGAAACACTAGAAGAAAAAAGCATAGCAATGTCCACAGTTACAAGAAAAAGTGCACATTACTTGGTCACAACCACAGTCATTACTTGAAAAACTATATGTAACAAGTAGTTAAGAAATGTCACTGATGCCTTAAACTTATCAAAACCCAAATGACATAAATTTTACATGAAATAAGGCAAATTCAGGAATGCACAAAGAATCTGTAATCCAACCAAGGCTAAACAACAGAAAAAGTGTACAAGAAGCGTAAACGGATGTACTCCTCCCTAAATATTTTAAAAATAGACTTGCCTCAGTGCACAAAGAGAACGCCATTCATGTGTATCCAACACTATAAAATAAGGAGGTCAAATATGGGAGAGAGGAGGAGGGGACAGTTCATTGTAAGTTGCGGCTGTCTCCACTGAGAGTCCTTTACATCATTTTTACCTACACGTGTAAATTATACAAATCGTTTCAGGAGAGGTAATGTCTCTTTTTGGAAACTATTCCTGAAAGAGAAAAGAAAGCAACACACACGAGTGCAAATTTTCAGATTGTCACTTGCAACCTCTTTAACATTCAGTCATCAACATCCAGTGGCTGCTAGAAGGATGCCTGTAAGACAGCAGCGGCAATCCGGGGAGAGCAGCTGTAAGAAATCAAGGTGTGTTTTTTTTTTCAATGATATGTCTCTTTTGAATATTAAAAAAATTCTGTGTTGAAACCGCTATGGTAAAGCTGCAGTGCTGAGTGGAATGCTTGAGAGCAGCATGAGTGCAGAATGCAAGCTTCTCTTGGAAGTAGTTCCTGATGTGACGATTTAAAGAACATAGGTAAGGGAATCTTTTTTTTTTCCCCAGCATCAAGTGTTATTTTTGTAGAAAGAATTTGGAAAGGGGAGAAGGCAAAGGGATGTGGAAAAGGTACTTACAGTAGTTTCTCAAAACAGTTTTCTTTTAGGACCTATGAAAAAGTTACCAAAGTAAAAATGACAATTCTGAATGAAAAAACAAGTTTTCTTTTTATAAAAATTACATTTTTTTTTTAAAATACAAGATCCTTTTCATTGCTATATCCTGTAGCAACAAGAAATTTTGGCTTTTATTTTATTTTTTTTCCAGATACTGCAGCTTTCAGTCCAGTAAGTCAGTAGCAAATTCCACTAATATGTCAGCTGGACTTTGAACTATTTTTTATACCACAAGCTTCTTCTGTTTTATCCTTGAATTAGGAATACACAGCCTCTTTTTTTTTTTTTTTTGCCCCAGATATTTTTGCGGGCACACCCGAAACAAAAAGCAGTAGGCTGGACACATTAACGTATCTCAAGTACTTCAGAGGCCAGGGTTCCTTTGAAGCACCGAAACACATCACTTTATGGATCAAGGACAATGTGGCATAATGGAAGTATTTCTCTTAAGACTGTGCAGTTAAGACCAGATGCATCTCTGCTGGGAAATCAAAATGTCATTAGTGGAAACTGCAAATTTCGACCTCAGTGAAGAGGATCGTTGTCGGACTCAGTTCTGTTGTAAAATAAGATTTTCCAGTTCATCTGCGGAACGCAGTAAAAATGCGGCAGATTCTCGATATCCCGCAACCAGCTGTCTCACTGCGTTGATTTCAGTTGGACTCAGCTGAGGTCTGGAGCTTGAACTGCTAGATGATCCTGAGCTGGTTGCCAACTGCCTCTTCATGCTGAGATCAGTGGGTCCTAGAAAACAATCAGCATAGAATGAGACACAAATAAGTTTCTTCCTAGTATCTTGAACATGAGCACAAAATAAATTAGTTGATTTAATTCGGCTATTCTTTCATGAGAAGCTACTGATACCCTTAATCAAATAAATACACCTGCTCTCAGAAAGATAGCTTGCCTGGAGAATCCCAGGAACAGAGGAACCTGGTGGGCTGCCGTCTATGGGGTTGCAGAGTCAGACACGACTGAAGTGATGTAGGAGTAGCAGCAGAAAGATAGACAAGTGACATGATGGGAAAAGAACAGTTAGGTTTTTTTAGACTCTGGTCCAACCACTCTGGTGGTTGCTTCTTCCTGTAGAAAGACACTGAAGACCTTAATATTTAAGTTTTCCAAAAAGTACATATTAAATCCATCTTCAACGCATAGGAATTTATCTAGACTAGTGGAAAATGATGGGAATCACGAACACTTTTTATTTGCTACATTTGTTAACAAAGCATTTGGACCTGACCAATTCAGAAGTGAGCAGAGCCTACATGATGAGGCTAATGACCCCAGATTACAAACTTCACGACCTAGAACAGAGGAAAGTGAGGGCCCCAGGAGTTCAAGGATACGTTTAGAGGTCAATAGCTTATAAGTGGCACAACAGGGATATGAGTTGGGTATTTTTGTTGTTTGTTTCAGGCCAATGCTTGGTATACCAGGTTGACTACACTGAAGTTTAGAAGTATATCGCTTTAGAAGTGTATTTTATATATATGATTAGCATAAACACTTGGATTGCTGCTTTAGGTATTGGTAAATAGCTGAAGGGGAGAGTGGGGTGAATTGAGAGAGTAGCACAGACATATATACACTACCATGTGTAAAACAGCTAGTGGCAAGCTGTTGTATAAAACAAGGGGCTCAGCCAAGTGCTCTGTGATGACCTAGAAAGGTGGGAGTGGGAAGGGGAGGGAGAGAGATATGTATACATGTAGCTGATTCACTTTGTTGTCCAGCAGAAACTAACAACAGTGTAAAGCAATCATACTCCAATAAAAACTCCAGTATTTATTTGCATAAAATAATCATATGCTCATATCACCGACTGGATGGACATGAGTTTGAGCAAGCTCCGGGAGCTAGTGATGGCCAGGGAAGCCTGGAGTGCTGCAGTCTGTGGGGTCGCAGAGAGTCGGACACGACTGAGCGACTGAACTGAATGATATAAGTCTACTTTTTGATGTCATTTTAGAAATTTTTACTGAAAAATAGTGATTTAAAACTCTTCAATTATTTGTGTTTTATATGATTATTATTCTTGCCTGGAAAAGTCCATGGACAGCAGAGCCTGGTGGGCTACAACTTCATGGGGCTGCAAAGAGTCAGACGTGAGTGAGCAACTGAGAGCACACACATATACCTAGGAGTTCATTTTTATATTCTTACCTCTCATCAGGCAATTACTATAATTACTAAATTTACAGTAATAAACTTAAAATCCTTGAAAAATATTCTTAAGCACATAAGTAAAGGCATGCTCCAAAACTGTAGTGATTCTAGAACTTGAAAGTATTTTAACAGAATTTTTTCCTAACTGTATTATAATTTTTCAGATAGTAAGATTCATTTCCTAAACTAAAACGAGGGGTGTTACTTCATCCTTCTAGTTCTCTGAGGCATAATGAAGACAAGTCAAGATCCATCCTCCTCCACCCTCTCTCCCAAAGGGAGAAAAGGACTTCTGTCAGCCAGGAGGCAAATGTCCCATAAAAGGCGAATAGCTTCACTGGGAATTTAATTAGGACAGAGACAAGAGAGGCACTCAAGAACTCTGACATCTGAGAGAAACGTCTCTCCACTTCTGCCATGGCCTTTCAAAGCTTTGATTTTTTTTAGTGGGAGTTGGCTGCCATTTGTTCTCCTGTTCACAGAATCATGACACAGATAAAACAGCTGAAAGGGAGAGGCAGGGATGCCATGCTTGCAAACAGGAATACTGAACAAGCAAATCATTAATAGCTACTGTTTTGGGAAATTCTTAGTGGATTAAGAAAGCATCATGACATAAGAGGAGTTTGGGTCTCTGAATGAACCAACTTTAAATTTTACTTTTTCCTTTACATTCGAGAATCCTAGTACAAATATTTATTTAAAGTATAGTTGATCTACCATGCTTTCGTTTCTGTTGCACCGTAAAGTGATTCAGTTATATATATTAGGTTTTCCCTGGTGGGCCAGATGGTAAGGAATCTACTTGAAGACCTGGGTTTGATTCCTGGATCTGGAAGATCCCCTGGAGAAAGCAATGGCTACCCACTCCACGGTTATTGCCTGGAGAATTCCATGGATAGGGGAGCCTGGCGGGCTACAGTCCATGAGGTCGCAAAGAGTTGAACACGACTAAGCAACTAAGACTTTCATAAGTATGTACATACATACACATGTTTTTCACATTCTTTTCCATTATGGTTTATCACAGGATATTTAATATAGTTTCCTGTGCTATATAGTGGGACCTTGTTTTCTATTCATTCTATACATAACAGTTTGCATCTGCTAATCCTAAACTCCCAATTCATCCTCCCCACTGGCGACCACAAGTCTGTTCTCTGCCTAGTACAAATCTTTATGGAAGAAAATTTAAGGGATTTTCCTCCCAGTTATGTAGATACCCAGTATCCGACTGACTGTCGTTATAAAATTTTATAAGAAGGTGTAACATTTTGTGATTTTGCTGCCAAGATGCTGACTGACATCTCAAACTGGAATTAAGAAAGGGTGGGGCAAGGGCTTCAGTTCCTTTTGGGGTGAGGGAGGTTGTGATTTCATTCTATTTTGCAGTTTATGGATAACTCCGCACCTCTGGCTCAAAGGTCTACTCTCACAAACTGCAACATGGCTTTCATTTTCTTTCAGATCATTAGTAACACTGGCAAACTCTAAATGGCTCAGCAATTGAGAAGCCATTCACAGCTCTACTCTTCATTTTGGAAGAATGTTGACTTCATTATCTTTGGTTTTTTCCGATCTACGGGATTAGGACTGAGAATATAAATCAAAAGTACAAGGAATTCTTTATGCGACTGTTGATTATTAAAATCTTCAACCTTATGAGGTTGGTTAATGAAGCAAAAAAAAAATATTCACAAATGAATAAATTATTTAGTGACTACTCAAACAGCCCTTCCCCATTTTTCACTAATATTCATTTCTGCCTCATTGAGTCAATGTCATACTTGAGTGGTTTGGCTTAACCCAAACAATATCATGTAATTAGAATGCATGTCGAGTGTAAAGCAAAATTTAAAAATTTATGAAGATACTGAATTTAAAGAAGTCGAAAACATTCTTGGTGACCTGATCAAATTACAGACAAGGCCACTGAAAAGTGTGTTTCTAGAAGAGCAGAAGCAGTTAATAAGAAAATGAGAAAGGAAAATGTCCCACTAGATGCTTCAAGAGAAAATGATTTGAATATCAAATGTTAAGGCATGCATTTAGGAAATGTTCAAGGCCAATTTTCTCTTTGCAGTTCATACCACTTTTTTTCCTATTGTTATTTTTTATTCATTTTTTAAAAAAAACTTTTATTTCGAATAACCAATTAACAATGTTGTGACAGTTTCATGTGAAGAGTTTAAGGACTCAGTCATACATATATATGTGTTTATTCTTTCCCAAACTCCCCTCCCATCCAGGCTGCCACATAACATTGAGCAGAGTTCCATACAGTAGGTCCTTGCTGGTTATCCGCTTTAAATACAGCAGTATAGTGCAGCTGACCCTTGAACACATGGGGGTTAAGGGTGCCCACCCTGTGCCATGGTTGAAAATCTCCATGGAAATTGAAGTGTGCCTTCTGTGTCTCTGGCTGCTCTGCCTGTGTGGAGTCAAGTAACTGCAAATAATCTGCGTACATGCATGATAAGTCACTTCAGTGTAGTGTCCAAATCTTTGTGACCCTGTGGACTGTAGCCCACCAGGCTCCTCTGTCCGTGGGATTCTTCAGCAAGAACACTGGAGTGGGTTGCCATGCCCTCCTCCAGGGGATCTTCCTGACCCAGGGATTAAATCCATGTCTCTCATGTCTTATGGATTGGCAGGTGGTTTCCTTACTACTAGCGCCACCTGGGAAGCCCTGCAAATAGTGTACGACTATAGTAGTTGATATTGGGAAAAAAAAAAAAAAAAAACTGTGTAAGAGGATGCACACGGTTCAAATCCCATATTGTTCAAAGTCAACTGTATGTAGTATGATGCAGATCTTAACGTTCATTCTGAAAAGTTTGTTGTTGTTCAATTGCTCACTCATGTCTGACTCTTTATGACCCCATGGGCTGCAGCATGCCAGGCTTTCCCATCCTTCACCATCTCCCAGAGTTGGCTCAAACTCATGTCCATTGAGTCAATGATGCCATCCAACCATCTCATCCTCTGTTGTCCCCTTCTCCTACTGCCTTCAATGTTTCCCAGCATCAGGGTCTTTTCCAATGAGTCGACTCTTCACATAAGGTGACCAAAATACTGGAGCTTCAGCAAATAGTGTGCATACATGCACGCTAAGTCACTTTCTCCTTTGCCTCCTTCCAATGAATATTCAGGGTTGAATTCCTTTAGAATTGACTGGTTTGATATCCTTGCTGTCCAAGGGACTCTCACGAGTCTTCTCTAGCACCACAGTTTTAAAGCATCGATTCTTCGGTACTCAGGTTTCTGTATGGTCCAACTCTCATATCTGTACATGACCACTGGAAAAACCAAAGCTTTGACTACATGGACCTTTGTTGGCAAAGGGATGTCTCTGCTTCTTAATATGCTGTCTAGGCTTGTCATAGCTTTTCTTCCAAGGAGCAAGGGTCTTTTAATTTCCTGACTGCAGGCACAGTCCACAGTGATTTTGGAGCTCAAGAAAATGAAATCTCCTACTGTTACCACTTTTTCCCCATCTATTTGCCATGAAGTGATGGGACTGGATGTTGTAATCTTCATTTTTTGAATGTTGAGTTTTATGCAAGCTTTTTCACTCCTCTTTCATTCTCATCAAGAGGCTCTTTAATTCTTCTTTGCTTTCTGCCATTAGAATGGTATCATCTGCACATCTGAGGCTGTTGATATTTCTCCCAGCAATCTTGATTCCAGTTTGTCATTCATCCAGTCCAGCATTTTGCATGATGTATTCTGCGTAGAAGTTGAATAAGCAGGGTGACAATATACAGCCTTGATGTACTCCTTTCCCAATTTTGAACCGTCTGTTCTATGTCAGATTCTAACTGTTGCTTCTTGACTTGCATACAGGCTTCTCAGGCAAGTAGGTGGTCTGGTATTCCCATCTTTTTCACAATTTCCCACAGTTTGTTGTGATCCACACAGTCAAAGGCTTCAGCATAGTCAGTGAAGCAAAGGTGAGCCAGAACTGTGTTTGAGAGTCTCCTGCGGAGGTATGGATCAGCAGTGGCCTGTTGCATGGACAGGGGCTCAGGGTGCAGCAAACATGGGTGTGGCATAAGCCCTCTTGGAGGAGGTCACCATTAACCCCACCACAGAGCCACCAGAACTTACACAGGACTTGGGAAACAGACTCTTTGAGGGCACAAACAAAACCTTGTGTGCACCAGGACCCAGGAAAAAGGAAGACTGACCCCACAAGAGGCTGACCCAGTCTTGCCCATGAATGTCCAGGAGTTTCTGGTGGAGGTGTGGGTTGGTGGTGGCCTGCTGCAGGGTTGGGGTGGTGAGTTCAGCAGTGCATGCATGGGACCTTTACAAGGAGGTCCCTATTATTTTCATTACCTCCACCATAGTTTGGCCTCAGGTCAAACAACAGGAAGGAAACACAGCTCTGCCCATCAACAGAAAATTGGATTAAAGATTTACTGAGCATGGCCCTGCCCATCAGAACAAGACCCAGTTTGCCCTTCAGTCAGTCTCTCCCATCAGGAAGCTTCCATAAGCCTCTCATCCTTATCCATCAGAAGGCAGACAGAATGAAAACCACAATCGTGTTATCCTCTTAATGTATCACTGAGTGCAGTTTACTAATTTTTTGTGGAATTTTCCTCTCTGTCCATCAGAAATATTGGTCATTAATTATTTTGGTATCTTTGTCTAGTTTTGGTATAAGCATCAGTTCAGTCACTCAGTTGTGTCCGACTCTTTGTGACCCCATGGACTGCAGCACGCCAGGCCTCCCTGTCCATCACAAACTCCCAGAGTTTACTTAGACTCATGCCCATCGAGTCAGTGATGCCATCCAGCCATCTCATCCTCTGTGGTCGCTTCTCCTACTGCCTTCAATCTTCCCCAGCATCAGGGTCTTTTCAAATGAGTCAGCTCTTCACATCAGGTGGCCAAAGTATTGGAGTTTCAGCATCAGTCCTTCCAGTGAATATTTAGGACTGATTTTCTTTAGGATGGACTGACTGGATCTCCTTGCAGTCCAAGGACTCTCAAGAGTATCAGTTTTTTTGGGCTCAGCTTTCTCATAGTCCAACTCTCACAGCCATACATGACTACTGGAAAAACCATAGCTTTGACTAGATGGACCTACATGAACTCTTTGCAATCCCAGGGATTATACAGGCCATGCAATTCTCTAGGCCAGGATACTGGAGTGGGTAGCCTTTCTCTTCTCCAAGGGCTCTTCCCAATCTAGGGATGGAACCCAGGTCTCCCACATTGCAGGCAGATTCTTTACCAGCTAAGCCACAAGGGAAGCCCAGAATACTGGAGTGGGTAGCCTATCCCTTCTCCAGCAGATCTTCCCAACCCAGGAATCAAACCGGGGTCACCTGCATTGCAGGCAGATTCTTTACCAACCGAGATTTCAGAGAAACCCTGTTCTTAAATTAGAAGAATCAATATTGTGAAAATGACTATATTACCCAAGGCAATCTTCCAGATTCAATGCAATCCCTACCAAATTCCCAGTGGGATTTCTCACACAACTGGAACAAAAACTTTCAGAATTTGCATGGAAACACTGAAGACCCTGAATAGCAAAAGTGACCTTGAAAAGGAAAACTGGAACTGGAGGAATCAACCTGACTTAAGACTGTACTACAAAGCAATAGTCCTAAAGATAGTATAGTATTTGCACAAAATATAAAAATAAACCAGTGGAACAGAATAGAAAACCCAGAGATAAGGTGCCCACAGGTGCATGGGTTTATCTTTGACAAAGAAGGCAAGAATATACAATGGAGAAGAGACTGTCTCTTTTAATAAGTGGTGCTGGGAAAAGTGGACAGCTATGTGTAAAAGAATGAAATTAGAACACTGCCTAACCAACATACACAAAAATAAGCTCAAAATGGAAATGAATTAAAGACTTAAATGTAAGACCAGGAATTATAAAATGACCCAGAGGGATGGGATGGGGAACACATGTAAATCCATGGCTGATTCATGTCAATGTATGGCAAAACCCACTGCAATATTGTAATTAGCCTCCAACTAATAAAAATAGATGGAAAAAAATAAAATTGTAGGAAAAAGAAAAATAAACTCTTAGAGGAAAATGTAGGCAGCATACATTTTGATATGAATTGCAGCAAATCCACTTTGACCCACCTCATAGAGTAATGGAAATAAAAACAAATGGGATCTAATTAAACTTAAAAGCTTTTACACAAAAAGGAAACAATAAACAAGACGAAAAAAGAACCCTCAGAATGGGAGAAAAAATGCAAATGAAGCAACTGACACAGGATTAATCTCTAAAATATATAAGCAGCTCATACAGTTCAATATTGGAAAAACAAATAACCCAATCAAAAAATAAGCAGAAGATTTAAATAGACATTTCTCCAAAGAAGATATACAGATGGCAAATAAACACATAAAAATGCTAAATATGACTCATCATTAGAGAAAGGCACATCAATACTACAATGAGGTATCACCTCACATTGGTCAGATGGCCATCACCAGAAAATCTACAGAAAAGAAATGCTGGAGAGCATGTGGAGAAAATGGAACTCTCTTGCACTATTGGTAGGAATGTATATTGATATAGCCACTATGGAGAACAGTATGAATATTTCTTAAATAACTAGGAATAAAACTACCACATGACCCAGTAATCCCACTGCTGGGCTTATACACCATAAGCCCATAATTCAAAAATTGAATTTTTTCAATTCAAAAATTGAAAGCCATAATTCAAAATAAAATGTACCCCAGTGTTCATTGCAGCACTGCTTAGAGTAGCTAGAACAGGGAAGCAACCTACATGTCCTTGGACAGATGAGTGGATAAAGAAGTTGTGGTACATGTAGAAAATGGAATATTACTCAGCCATGAAAAGGAAGAAATTTGAGTCACCTATAGTGAGATGGAGGAACTTAGAGGTTGTTGTACAGAGTGAAGTAAATCAGAAAAAGAAAAAACAAATATCATATATTAAAGCATATATATGGAATTGAGAAATGGGGCCTCCCAGGTGGCAGGTAAAGAATCTGCCTGCTAATGCATGAGATTGCAAGAGATGCGGGTTCGATCCCTGGGTTAGGAAGATTCCCTGGAGTAGGAAATGGCACCCCATTCCAGTATTCTTGCCTGGAAACTGCCATGGGCAGAGGAGCATAGTGGGCTATGTAGTCCATGGGGCTACAAAGAGTCGTACACAATTGAGCACATCAGTTCAGTTCAGTCGCTCAGTCATGTCCGACTCTGTGACCCCATGAACCGCAGACCATCAGGCCTCCCTGTCCATCACCAACTGCTGGAGTCTACCTAAACCCATGTCTGTTGAGTCGGTGATGCCATCCAACCATCTCATCCTCTGTCGTCCCCTTCTCTGCCCTCAATCTTTCCCAGCATCAGGGTCTTTTCAAATGAGTCAGTTCTTTGCATCAGGTGACCAAAGTATTGGAGTTTCAACTTCAACATCAGTCCTTCCAATGAACACCCAGGACTGATCTCCTTTAGGATAGACTGGTTGGATCTCCTTGCAGTAAAAGGGACTCTCAAGCATCTTCTCAAACACCACAGTTCAAAAGCATCAATTCTTCGGTGCTCAGCTCTCTTCACAGTCCAACTCTCACATTCATACATGACAACTGGAAAAAACATAGCCTGACTAGATGGACCTTTGTTGGCAAAGTAATGTCTCTGCTTTTTAATATGCTATCTAGGTTGGTCATAATTCTCCTTACAAGGAGTAAGCATCTTTTAATTTCAAGAGTGCAATCACCATCTGCAGTGAATTTCAAACCCTAAAAAATAAAGTCAGCCACTATTTCCACTGTTTCCCCATTTAGTTGCCATGAAGTGATGGGACCAGATGCCATGATCTTAGTTCTCTGAATGTTGAGCTTTAAGCCAACTTTTTCACTCTCCTCTTTCACTTTCATCAAGAGGCTCTTTAGTTCTTCTTCAATTTCTGCCATAAGGGTGGTGTCATCTGCATATCTGAGGTTACTGATATTTCTCCTGGCAATCTTCATTCCAGCTTGTGCTTCCTCCAGTCCAGCATTTCTCATGATGTACTCTGCATATAAGTTAAATAAGCAGGGTGACAATATACAGCCTTGACATACTCCTTTTCCTATTTGGAACCAGTCTGTTGGTCCATGTCCAGTTCTAACTGTTGCTTCCTGACCTGCATACAGGTTTCTCAAGAGGCAGATCAGGTGGTTTGGGATTCCCATCTCTCTCAGAATTTTCCACAGCTTATTGTGATCCACACAGTCAAAGGCTTTGGCATAGTCAATAAAGCAGAAATAGATGTTTTTCTGGAACCCTCCTGCTTTTTCAATGATCCAGCGGGTGTTGGCAATTTGATCTCTGGTTCCTCTGCCTTTTCTAAAACCAGCTTGAACATCTGGATTTCACAGTTCACGTATTGCTGAAGCCTGGCTTGCAGAATTTTGAGCATTACTTTACTAGTGTGTGAGATGAGTGTCATAGTCATAGTCAACAACAAATCATAGTCAACAAAAGAGTCTGAAATGCAGTACTTGGATGCAATCTCAAAAACAACAGAATGATCTGTTTGTTTCCAAGGCAAACCATTCAATATCACGGTAATCCAAGTTTATGCCCCGACCAGTAATGCTGAAGAAGCTGAAGTTGAACCGTTCTGTGAAGACCTACAAGACCTTCTAGAACTAATACCCCCAAAAGATGTCCTTTTGGGACTGGAATGCAAAAGTAGGAAGTCAAGAAACACGTGAAGTAACAGGCAAATTTGGCCTTGGATTACAGAATGAAGCAGGGCAAAGGCTAATAGAGTTCTGCCAAGAGAACAAACACCCTCTTCCAACAACACAAGAGAAGACTCTACATATGGACATCACCAGATGGTCAACACCAAATTCAGATTCATTATATTCTTTGCAGCCAAAGATGGAGAAGCTCTACACAGTCAGCATATACAAGGCTGGGAGTTGACTGTGGCTCAGATCATGAAATCCTTATTGCCAAATTCAGACTTAAATTGAAGAAAGTGGGGAAAACCACTAGACCATTCAGGTATGACCTAAATCAAATCCCTTATGACTATACAGTGGAAGTGAGAGATAGATTTAAGGGACTAGATCCAATAGACAGAATGCCTGAAGAACTATGGACGGAGGTTTGCGACACTGTACAGGAGACAGGGATTAAGACCATCCCCAAGAAAAAGAAATGCAAAAAAGCAAAATGACTGTCTGAGGAGGCCTTATAAATAGCTCTGAAAAGAAGAGAAATGAAAAGCAAAGGAGAAAAGGAAAGATATTCCCATTTGAATGCAGAGTTCCAAAGAATAGCCAGGAGAGATAAGAAAGCCTTCCTCAGCAATCAATGCAAAGAAATAGAGGAAAACAATAGAATGGGAAAGACTAGAGATCTCTTCAAGAAAATTAGAGATACCAAGGGAACATTTCATGCAAAGATGGGCTCAATAAAGGACAGAAATGGTATGGACCTAACAGAAGCAGAAGATATTAAGAAGAGGTGGCAAGAATACACAGAAGAACTGTACAAAAAAGATCTTCATGACCCAGATAACCACAATGGTGTGATCACTCACCTAGAACCAGACATCCTGGAATGTGAAGTCAAGTGGGCCTTAGGAGGCATCACTTCGAACAAAGCTAGTGGAGGTTATGGAAGTCCAGTTGAGCTATTTCAAATCCTGAAAGATGATGCTGTGAGAGTTCTGCACTCAATATTGATCACATGGAATCTAGGGAAATGGTATTGATGAGCCTATTTGCAGGACAACAATAGAGATCCAGACTTAAAGAACAGACTTGTGGATGTTGTGTGGGTAGGAGAACGTGGAACAAATTGAGAGAGTAGCACTGAAACATACACATTACCATATGTAAAATAGACAGTCAGTGGTAACTTGCTATATGATGAAGGGAGCTCAACCTGGTGCTCTCTGATGTCCTACACGTGTAGGATAGGGGGTTGGGAGGGAGGGGACATATGTATACCTATGGCTGATTCATGTTGTACGGCAGAAACCAATACAACATTGCAAAGCAATTTCCTCCAGTTACAAATATAAGGGAAAAACAGTCTACAAATGACAAATGCTGGAAATGGTGTGAAGAAAATGAAACCCTCCTATACTGTTGGTGCAGATGTAAACTGGTTCAGCTACTGTGGAAAACAGTATGGAGGTTCCTCAGAAAACTAGAGTTGCCATATTATCTAGCAATCCCATTTCTTGGCATATATCCAGAAAAAAATATAATTTGAAAAGATACATGCGCCCCTATGTTCATAACAGTGCTATTTACAACAGCCAAACCACCTAAATGTCCATCAACATTCATATATATACATGTGTGTGATGTGTAAGCACACATATGTGTGTATGATGGAGTATTATTCAGCCATCAAAATGAAATAATGCCATTTGCAACAATATGGATGGACCTAGAGATTATCATATTAAGCAAAGTATGTCAGAAAGAGAAAGACAAATACTATATGTCACTTATATGTGGAGTCTAAAATATGATACAAATCAACATATCTACAAAACAAAAACAGACTCATAGAAATAGAGATTTGTGGTTGCCTAGTGAAGAGGCTAGGGGAGGGGAAGGAAGGGGAGTTTTGGATTAGCATAGGCAAACTATTATATATAGGATGGATAAGCAACAAGGTCTTATTGTATAGCACTGGAATTCAATATTCTAAGACAGTCATAATGGAAAAGAATAAGAAAATGTATGCACATATATATAACTGAGTCATTTTGCTATACAGAAGAAATTAACCCACAATTGTAAATAAACTTAATGTAAAGATTTTATATACACATTTATAAGTGTACAGTGTATACACACACACACACATATAAGGTAAAGTCGCTCAGTCATGTCTGACTCTTTGTGTACTGGAGCCTAGCAGGCTCCTCTGTCCATGGGATTTTTCAGGCAAGAGTAGTGGAGTGGGTTGTCATTTCCTTCTCCAGGGGACACACACATATACATTTATATATAAAGTCTCCCTCACGATCTTCCCAGAGCACTGAATAGGATCTCTGAACAGCAGCACCATCTTCCCAGAGCAGTGAACAGAAAGAAACACTGGGACCCAAGGGACTTTAGCCAATTTTCTCTAATCTCCCTAACTTGTATGGCTTTTCTACTGTCACCCTAAATCAAGCAAGTCATTTAGATATGGCCATATGAGCATTTTTTTTTGTTTTGTACAAGAGAGTCTTTATTTGAAAGCATAACAGTAAAATACACAATTGCTAATAGCATATTTTTATGTTATATCCTGAATCAGACACGTTTGCGTAGCTGTCTACCATATGATCCAACAATTCCACTCCTTGGTATTTATCCAAAGGAAATGAAAACACTAACTTGAGAAGATACCTGCAGCACCAAGTTCACTGCAGCATTATTTACAATAGCCAAGATATGGAAGCAATTGTCCATTGATAGATGTGTAGATCAAGAAGATGTAAAATGTAATGCTTATATACAATAGCTGAGAAAAGTAGAGAGATGAAAAGCAAAAGAGTAAGAGAAATATATACCCAATTAAATGCAGAGTTCCTAAGAACAGCAAGGAGAGATAAGAGAACCTTGTTAAGTGAACAATGCAAAGAAATAGATGAAAACAATAGAGTGGGAAATACTACAGGTCTCTTCAAGAAAGTTAGAGATACCAAGGGAACATTTCATGCAGAGATGGGCTCAATAAAGGATAGAAATGGCAAGAACTTAACATAAAGCAGAAAATATTGAGAAAAGGTGGCAAGAATTCATAGAACTGTACAAAAAAGGTCTTAATGACCCAGATAACCATAATGGTGTGGTTACTCACCTAAAGCCAGACATTTGGAGGATGAAGTCAACTGGGCCTTAGAAAGCATTACTATGATAAAAGCAAGTAGAGGTGATAAAGTTCCAGCTGAGCTATTTCAAATCCTAAAATATGATGCTGTTAAGAGTACTGTGCTCATTATGTCAGAAAATTTGGAAAACTCAGCAGTGGCCACAAGACTGGAAAAGTTAGATTTCATCCCAATCTCAAAGAAGGGCAGTGCCAAAGGCTGTTCAAACTACTGTACAATTGCGCTCATTTCACATGCTAGCAAAGTAATGTTCAAAATACTGCAAGCTAGGCTTCAGCAGCAGGTGAATGCAGAACCCAGTACAAACTGGATTTAGAAAAGACAGAGGAGCCAGAGATTAAATTGCCAACATCTGTTAGATCATAGAAAAAGCAAGGGAATTACAGGGAAAAAAAACAACTACTTCTGCTTCACTGACTATACTAAAGCCTTTGACTGTGTGGATTACAACAATCTGTGAAAAATTCTTAAAGAGATGGGAATGCCAGTTCACCTTAACTGCCTCCTGAGAAACCTGTACGCAGGTCAAGAAGCAACAGTTAGAACCACACATGGAACAATGGACTGGTTCAAAATTGGGAAAGGAGTATGTCAAGGCTGTATATTGTCATCCTGCTTATTTAACTTATATGAAGAATACATCATGCAAAATGACAGACTGGATTAATCACAGTTGGAATCAAGATTTCTCAGATGTGTAGATGACACCACCCTAGTGGCAGAAAGTGAAGAGGAACTAAACAGCCTCTTGATGAGGGTGAAAGAGGACAGTGAAAAGCTGGCTTAAAACTCAACATTCAAGAAAATAAGATCATGGCATCTGGTCTCATTACTTCACGGCACATAGATGGAGAAAAAGTGGAAACAGTGACAGACTTTATTTTCTTGGGCTCCAAAATCACTGCAGATTGTGGCTGCAGCCATGGAATTAAGACACTTGCTCCTTGGAAGACAGTTTATGACAAATCTAGACAACATATTAAAAAGAAGAGACATCACGTTGCTGACAAAGGTCCATGTAGTCAAAACTATGGTTTTTTCAGTAGTCATGTATGGATGTGAGAGATGGACCATAAACAAGGGCGAGTGGTGGAGAATTGATGCTTTTGAACTGTGGTGTTGGAGGAGACTTTTGAGAGTCCCTTGAACAGCAAGGAGATTAAACTAGTCAATCCTAAAAGAAATCAGTCTTGAATATTCACTGGAAAGACTGATGCTGAAGCTGAGGCTTCAGTATTTTGGCTACCTGATGCAAAGAGCTGACTCTTTGGAAAAGACCTTGATTCTTTGAAAGATTGAGAGCAGGAGTAGAAGGGGGTGACAGAGGATGTGATAGTTGGATGGCATCACTGTCTCAGTGGACATGAGTTTGAACAAAGTCTTGTAGATGGTGAATGACAGGGAAGTCTGGCATGCTACAGTTTATGGTGTGACAGAGTTGGACATGAATTAGTGATTGAACAGTAACAGTAATGTTTTTATATAATATTTATATGTATGTTCACATCACTTAGCCATAAAAGGAGAAAGAAGTCTTGCCATTTGTGATAACATGAAAGTACCTTAAGGGCATTTTGCTAATGAAATAACTCATGGACATACCTATTTGATCTCAGTTCATGCAGAATTGGACCAAAAAAAAAAAAAAAACAACACTGTGAAAACTCTTGCTATTTTGCATATAGGGTCACTGTTACCATCTTTCTAAATTCCAAATATGTGCATTAATATACTGTATTGGTGGTTTTCTTTCTGACTGACTTCACTCTGTATAACAGACTCCAGTTTCATCCACCTCATAGAACTGATTCAAATGCATTCTTTTTAACAGCTGAGTAATATTTCATTGTGTATATGTACCACAGCTTTCTTATCCATTCGTCGGCCAATGGACATCTAGGTTGCTTCCATGTCCTACCTATTGTAAACAGTGCTGCGATGAGCATTGGGATACAGGCATCTCTTTCAGTTCTGGTTTCTTCGGAGTGTATTACAAGTAGTGGGATTGCCGGCTCATATGGCAGTTCTATTTCCAGTTTTCTAAGGACTCTCCACACACTGTTCTCCATAGTGGCTGTACTAGTTTGCATTCCCACCAGCAGTGTAAGAGGGTGCCTTTTCTCTGCACCTTCTCCAGCATTTATTGTCTGTAGACTTTTTGATAGTAGCCATTCTGACTGGTGTGAGATAGTACCTCATTGTGGTTTTGATTTGCATTTCTCTGATAATGAGTGATGTTGAGCATCTTTTCATGTGTTTGTTAGCCATCTGTATGTCTTCTTTAGAGAAATGTCTGTTTAGTTCTTTGGCCCATTTTTTGACTGGGTTATTTTTCTGGCATTGCACTGTATGAACTGCTTATGCATTTTTTGAGATTAATTCTTTGTCAATTGCTTCATTTGCTATTATTTTCTCCCATCTGAAGGCTGTCTTTTCACCTTTCTTATAGTTTCCTTCGTTGTGCAAAAGCTTTTAAGTTTAATTAGATCCCATTTATTTTTGCTTTTATTTTCATTACTTTGGGAGGTGGGTCATAGAGGATCCTGCTGTGATTTATGTCAGAGGATGTTTTGCCCATGTTTTCCTCTAGGAGTGTTATAGTTTCTGGTCTTACATTTAGATCTTTAATGCATTCTCAGTTTATTTTTGTGTATGATATTAGAAAGTGTTCTAGTTTCATTCTTTTACAGGTGGTTGACCAGTTTTCCCAGCACCACTTGTTAAAGAGATTGTCTTTTCTCCATTGTATATTCTTGCCCCTTTGTCAAAGATAAGGTGCCCATAGACGCGTGGATTTATCTCTGGGCTTTCTATTTTGTTCCAGAGATCTATATTTCTGTCTGTGCCAGTACCATACTGTCTTGATGACTATAGCTTTGTAGTATAGTCTGAAGTCAGGCAGGTTGATTCTTTCAGTTCCATTCTTCTTTCTCAAGATTGCTTTGGCTATTCAAGATTTTTTTTGTATTTCCATACAAATTGTGAAATTATTTGTTCTAGTTCTGTGAAAAATACTGTTGGTAGCATGATAGGGATTGCACTGAATCTATAAAGTGCTTTGGATATTACACTCATTTTCACTATACTGATTCTTCCAATCCATGAACATGGTATATTTCTCCATCTATTTGTGTCATCTTTCATTTCTTTCATCAGTGTTTTATAGTTCTCTGTATATACGTCTTTTGTTTCTTTAGGTAGATATACTCCTAAGTATTTTATTCTTTTCATCACAATGTGAATGGAATTGTTTCCTTAATTTCTCTTTCTGTTTTCGCATTGTTAGTGTATAGGAATGCAAGGGATTTCTGTGTATTAATTTTATACCCTGCAACTTTACTATATTCATTGATTATCTGTAGTAATTTTCTGGTGGTGTCTTTGGGGTTTTCTATGTAGAGGATCATGTCTTCTGCAAACAGTGAGAGTTTTATTTCTTCTTTTCCATTGGATTCCTTTTATTTCTTTTTCTGCTCTGACTGCTGTGGCCAAAACTTCCAAAACTATGTTGAATAGTAGTGGTGAGAGTGGGGATCCTTCCGTTGTTCCTGAGGTCAGGGGAAATGCTTTCAATTTTTCACCATTGAAGATAATGTTTGTGGTGGATTTATCAAATATGGCTTTTATTATATCAAGGTATTTTCCTTCTAAGCCTGCTTTCTGGAGGGTTTTTATCATAAATGGATGTTGAATTTTGTCAAAGGTTTTCTCTGCATCTATTGAGATAATCATATGGTTTTATTTTTCAATTTGTTAATGTGGTTTATTATTACATTGATTGATTTGAAAATATTGAGGAATCCTTGCATTCCTAGGATAAAACTCCCTTGATCATGATGTATGATCTTTTTAATATGTTGTTGGATTCTGTTTGCTGGAATTTTATTGAGGATTTTTGCATCTATGTTCATTACTGATAATGGCCTATAGTTTTCTTTTCTCGTGGCATCTTTGTCTGGTTTTGGTATTAGGGTGATGGTGGCCTCATAGAATGAGTTTGGCAGTTTACCTTCCTCTGCAATTTTCTGGAAGAGTTTGAGTAGGATAGGTGTTAGTTCTTCTCTAAATTTTTGGTAGAATTCAGCTGTGAAGCCATCTGGTCCTGGCCTTTCCTTTGTTGAAAGATTTTTTAATTATAGTTTTGATTTCCATGCTTGTGATGGGTCTGTTAAGTTTTTCTACTTCTTCCTGGTTCAGTTTTGGAAGATTATACTTTTCTAAATATCTGTCCATTTTTTCCAAGTTGTCCATTTTATTGTCTTATGGTTGCTGATAGTAGTCTCTTATGATCCTTTGTGTTTCTGTGTTGTCTGTTGTGATTTCTCTATTGTCATTTCAAATTTGGCTCATTTGATTCTTCTCCCTTTTTTTCTTGATAAAATAGACAAACCATTACACAGACTTATCTATCTTCTCAAAGAACCAGCTTTTAGTTTTGGTGATTTTTGCTATAGTCTCCTTTGTTTCTTTTCCCTAAATTTTATGATTTATTTCCTTCTACTAACCCTGGGGTTCTTCATTTCTTCTTTTTCTAGTTGCTTTAGGTGTAAAATTCAGTTACTTATTTGATTTTTCTCTTCTTTCTTGAGGTAAGCTTGTATTGCTATGAACCTTCCCCTTAGCACTGTTTTTACTGAATTCCATAGGTTTGGGGTTGGCATGTTTTCATTTTAACTTGTTTCTATGCATATTTTGATTTGTTTTGATTTCTTCTGCGATTTGTTGGTTATTCAGAAGTGTGTTGTTTAGCTTCCATATGTTTGTATTTTTAACAGTATTTTTTCCCTGTAGTTGACATCTAATCTTACCCTGTTGTGATCAGAAAAGATGCTTGAAAGGATTTAAAATTTTTTAAATTTACCAGGCTAGATTTATGGCCCAGGATGTGACCTATCCTGGAGAATGTTTCAAGTGCACTTGAGAAAAAGGTGAAATTCATTGTTTTGGGGTGAACAATATCTCAGTTTCTAAAACTGCATAAGCAGTGTTCTTGTATACTACTAATGGTCAAAGAAGTTTATTTTCTGTGGACACATTTCTTCAGCTGGTACAGTCCAACACAACTTAATAAATTCATCACCAGTAAGTGAAGTGATTTTTCTGGCTTGCCTAATGGAGCCACTTGGAAACTTACATTGGCTGCAAGTTCATTTTATATTTTGATCAAGTGTTTAATACAGGTATTTTATTTAAAATCTTTTCATCAGTTCAGTTCAGTCACTCAGTTGTGTCTGACTCTTAGTGACCCCATCGACTGCAGCATGTGGACCTTCCTGTCCATCACTCCTAGAACTTGCTCAGGCTCATGTCCATTGAGTTGGTGATGCCATCCAACCATCTTATGCTCTGTCTTCCTCTTCTCCTCCTGTCTTCAATATTTCCCAGCATCAGGGTCTTTTTCAATGAGTCAGTTTTTCCCATCAGTTGGCCAAAGTATTAGCTTCAGCTTCAGCATCAGTCCTTCCAATGAATATTCAGAACTGATTTCCTTTAGGATGCACTGCTTGGATCTCTTTGCAGTCCAATGGACTCTCCAGAGTCTTCTCCAACACCACAGTTCAAAAGCATCCATTCTTTGGTGCTCAGCTTTCTTTATAGTCAAACTCTCACATCCATACATGACCACTGGGAAAACCATAGCTTTGACTAGACAGACCTTTGTTGGCAAAGTCTCTGCCTTTTAATATGCTATGTAGGTTGGTCATAGCTTTTCTTCCAGGGAGCAAGCATCTTTTAATTTCATGGTGCAGTCACCATCTGCAGTGATTTTGGAGCCTAAGAAAATAAAGTCTGTCACTGTTTCCATTGTTTCCTCATCTATTTCCCATGAAATGATGGGACTGGATGCCATGATCTTCACTTTTTGAATATTGAGTTTTAAGGTAGCTTTTTCACTCTCCCCTTTCACTTTCATTAAGAAGCTCCTCAGTTCCTCTTCACTTTGTGCCATAAGCGTGGCATATCTGAGGTTATTGATATTTCTCCTGGCAATTTTTATTCCAGCTTGTGCTTCATCCAGCCCAGCATTTCACATGATGTACTCTGCATATATGTTAAATAAGCAAGGTGACAATATACAGCCTTGATGTACTCCTTTCTCAATTTGGAACCATTCATTGTTCCATGTTGGGTTCTAACTATTGCTCTTTGACCTGCATACAGATTCTCAGGCGAAGGGAATACCAGATCATCTGACCTACCTCAAAGAATTTTCCACAGTTTGTTGTGATCCACACAAAGGATTTAGCATAGTCAATGAAGCAAAAGTAGATGTTTTTCTAGAACTCTCTTGCTTTTTCTATGATCCAATGGATGTTGGCAATTTGATCTCTGGTTCCTCTGCCTTTTCTAAATCCAGCTTGTACATCTGGAAGTTCTCAGTTCATGTACTGTTGAAGCCTTGCTTGGAGAATTTTGAGCATTACTTTGTAGTGCGTGAGATGAGTGCAATTGTGTGGCAGTTTGAACATTCTTAGGCATTGCCTTTCTTTGGGATTGGAATGAAAACTGACCTTTTCCAGTCCTGTGGCCACTGCTGACTTTTCCAAATTTGCTGGCATATTGAGTGCAGCACTTTCACAGCATCATCTTTTAGGATTTGAAATAGCTCAACTGGAATTTCATCACCTCCATTAGCTTTGTTCACAGTGATGCTTCCACTTGACTTTACCTTCTAGGATGTCTTGGCACTAGGTGAGTAATCACACCATTCTGGTTATCTGGGTCATTAAGATCTTTTTTGTATATTTTCATACTTTGTTGTTAAATGTTGAACAATGTTAATATTATTTTTCAGCATCTTGGCTAAATTAGCTAAAGTCTATGATGCATCCAGCATAGGGCTTCGGTTATAGCATATGTACACAATTAGGTTCAACATGGTAATTAATTATATTTATATTCATAAATGACTGGATATAATTTGTTTTTCTACTATTATTCTTCATGAGAGGATTATAGTAGCATCCTGTGTTGGTGTATTTTCCATTTCTTTCCCCCTCCTTTAGATTTGCTTGTGTAAAATGAAGATTTTCTTGTCCTTGAAGTTTTGATAAAACTCATTTGTAAAACCTTCTGCAATCTCAATTTAATGGATAATTTTGTTTATAATACTGACTCAATTTAATCATTTAGAATATTCCTTTTTGAGTCAATATTGGCCAATTACATTTTTGTAAAAGAAAGTCTTGTACTCCAAATTTTCAAGTATACTTACATAAAATTATAAATATTATAATTTAAAAATCTATCTTTTATGCTTCCTTTCTCTTAGTTCATCTTGCAGATATTTGAAAAATCCTTTCAAAGATTCTGCTTTTAATTTTGTTGATCTTTTTTTTTAATATAAAAAGTTTTTTTTTGAGAAAAATAGAACCACTACATACACAGGGAAAAGAGCACAAAAATTCAAGTGATACATAACCGAAAGTCACAACTACCCAATGTTGTTTGTGATTACTTTTCAATTTCTTTAATGGCTTCCCTCAATTTTTTAAATAGCCTTGCCAATTTTTTTCATCTGAAATAGCATCAAGTTTTCAAGAAATTAAGAGCCTCAGCGAAGGGACCAGCTTTTAAGATAACAAAGGTGACACCAAGAGTCTAATAGAACCAATTCTACCAAAAAATTCCTGAAGCATTAATTACTGAGTCTGGTAGAACAGTAGCTCAGAGACCATCAGGGATTAGTTAGAACACTGACTCAGACGGTCCAGTATGCAGAGAGGGCAAACAAAAAAGCTGCATTTCCCTGTCAGATGAGTTCACATAAGAAAACCAAGGAGGTGCTAAGAAAATACACGCAATGGCTGCTCAAAATAATTAAGAAGGCATACTAAATACCACATATTATTAGACAACAGTGTGTAAAGTGATGCAATTAGAAAACAGGCAACTTAAAAAAAAATATCACAGGTCTTTGAGAACTCAAGAAAACAATAACAAACACAAGAGCTGAAAGTCTTCTCAGCTGAGGGTTGAAAGTGAAAGTGAAGTCGCTCAGCTGTATCCTACTCTTTGCGACCCCATGGACTGTAGCCCACCAGGCTCCTCCATCCATGGGATTCTCCAGGCAAGAATACTGGAGTGGGCTGCCATTTCCTTCTACATGTTGGTATTTTCTACTGCATCTTTCTTTTCCATTTAATTTCCCCATTTTCATCTGTATGCCACATTTTCTTTGATCTGTTTATAATTTCTTGGGTTAAATGAATGCCTCATAAATTTTCTATTTTTTCTACTGTATATGTAAAAATACCACCTAATTCCATCACATAAATTCAGTGTTTAGTGTTTTCATCCTCATTAATTATAAATATTTCTGAACAAAATGCTATCAGTATATTAATAATTCTTTAGTTGTCACCACTTGTTTAAAGTGTATGTCTGAGAGAATGTGTATCATTATATAGCTATGGCAGGATTTAGATATAGCCAGATTAAAGTTTACTTTGTCAAATCCAAAGGATTTTTCTTTTCTATACATTACCTTGAGAGAAGAGTGTTAAAGGTCTAAGCCTGTAATTATAGATATGGCAATTTCCTCTTGTAATTTTCCTTTTGTTATGTATTAATTTTGAGGTTATGACATTGGGATTCATAGCTTCTAGATAATTGTGAATTTCTGATGAAATGTTCCCTTATCATTAGGTTATAAACAGTTAATGTTCTAAAGCCTTTGTTGTAAAGTCAAATTTTGACTTACTGTGTATATACACACACTCGTAAAAATTTCCTTTAAAACACTTCTCCAAGATTGTTTTGTATGGGTCTTTTCTATCAATATAGAACTACATTGTATTTATGTATCTAACTAAGAATCTGTCCCTAAAAAAGACTATAAGAGAATAAGACATGAGGTGTTAATAAAAGGACTGGGGTCACTCCATCTTCAGGGGATTTATGCCTTTGATTAAGAGAAGATCTGATGCTACAGTTCACTGAGAACTATTTGGCCCCTCTGAAGTCCCTATCAAACTGAAGGTATTTTCAACTCATTTGGGTGTAACTGTGTGCCTAATATGATCATGCTTTCAAGTACCTAACTCCTCTTGACATCAACATACTAACTCTTATCTACTTAGTATACATTTATTGTCAATATTAGGCTATAAAAGAACAAGGTATTTATCTATAAAGCATGTAGAAAGTTTCTGTGATATATATTCTGTAGATAGCTGAGAAAACACAAAAGCAAGATATATATCACTGTGAAGGCCAGTTAGTTTTTTAAGGCATCATATAAACCTAGAGGGCTTATAGTTCATGGGATCACAAAGAATTGGACATGACTGATGTAACTGAGCACATATATAGTAGGCATGGGAAGCAATCTCTAAAATCAGAAAAAAAGCAAATAGATTTTAAAATTTATTTTTATTTATTACTTTTTATTTATTATTTTTCAGAGACCTCATGGAGTCAGAAATATCACAGCTGCTTGAAATATTGAGTTCCGCTTTTTGTGACCACTGATACTCTTAAGTTTCTAGCAATTTCCAAAGATTAGTAAGAAGTATAGTAGTTGGGAAGATTCCCTGGGTTAGGAAATAACAACCAACTCCAATATTCTTGCCTGGAGAATCCCACGGACAGAGGAGCCTGGTGGGCTACAGTTCACAGTGTTGCAAAGAGCCAGAAGAAACTTAGCACACATGCATAGTAAACAAGAGGCTGTGATAAGATGAAAACCTTGAGAATGGTCTCAGAAAGACTAGGCATTTGTTTTATTCCTTTATACTTTTATTTTGTTCTATTTTCAAGGGAACAAAAAACCTCAAATGTGTTATAAAATGTACCTTTTTATGTGTTTTTGTTAAATCTATTTTAAGAAATATTTGAAGACTTTTGAAAGGAGTAAATTAGATGGAAATTCTACCTCTATTAGAAGTACTGATAACTCAGGTAAATAGTAAAAAAAACTACCAATAAATTTGGACTTGGACACAAGTTTCTTCTTCAAATGATAAAATCTCACCTATAGACATTAGGAAAAGGAAAAAAGACACAGCATACAGTGATAAGATCATTAAATGAGCAACCGAAAAACCTGGGTTCAAATCCTAGTGCAGAAAACTTCTAGTGGTGTGAATTTAGGCAAATTATTTACCTTCTCTATAATTCCCAATGCTACTGAAAAAAAAAAAGACTACTTTTCTTTATTTGTCAGACTGTTGGAGCAAGGAAAATGAAATTTTTAGTATTCAGTGGTCCAATGACATGTTTTTCTTAACTGGGACCCTACCCTTGCCTTAACTCCTTTGTGATAATGAAAGATTCAGGGATTATTTATGTTAAAGTGTAAGAATTTATTCTAGTTGTTGTGACTTTGTATTAATCAACTTTCTCTAGAGAAAAAGAACCAACAGGATGTGTGTGTGTGTATGTATGTGTGTAAGAGAGAGAAATATATATGACGTATGGAACTGGTCCACTTGACTGTGGAGGCTGTAAAGTCCAACCTCCTTGCAGTGAGCAAGTTAAAGACCTGGAATGCTTGTGGTAAGTTCCAGTCCAAAAACTGTCATGCTCATGACTGAAGAATAGATTTTTGACCCAGGATACTTCAGTTTGATTCTAAAAGCAAGAAAAGACCCAAAATCCCAGTTCAAGCCCTTAGGCAAAAGAAGCTTGCTCTTTCTTAGCCATTTTGCCCTATTCATGTCTTAATTTGATTGGATAGGGCCACCCAATTTAGGGCAATCTCCTTTACCTAGTTTCAGAGTTCAGTCAGTTCAGTCGCTCAGTTGTGTCTTGACTCTCTGCGACCCCATGGACTGCAGCACGCCAGGCCTCCCTGTCCATCACCAAGTCCCAGAGTTTACTCAAACTCATGTCTATTGAGTCGGTGATGCCATCCAATATTCTCATCCTCTGTCATCCCCTTCTCCTCTTGCTTTCAACCTTTCCCAGCATCAGGGTGTTTTCCAATGGGTCAGCTCTTCACATCAGGTGGCCAAAGTATTGGAGTTTCAGCTTCAGCATCAGTCCTTCCAATGAACACCCAGGACTGATCTCCTTTAGGATGGACTGGTTGGATCTCCTTGCAGTCCAAGGGACTCTCAAGAGTCTTCTCTGACACCACAGTTCAAAAGCATCAATTCTTCGGTGCTCAGCTTTCTTTATAGTCCAACTCTCACATCCATACATGACTACTGGAAAAACCATAGCCTTGACTAGATAGACCTTTGTTGGCAAAGTAATGTCTCTGCTTTTTAATATGCTGTCTAGGTTGGTCATAGCTTTTCTTCCAAGGAGTAAGCGTCTTTTTATTTCATGGACTGCAGTCACCATCTGAAGTGATTTGGGAACCCCCCAAAATAAAGTCTGTCACTGTTTCCCCATCTATTTGCCATGAAGTGATGGGACCGGATGCCATGATCTCAGTTTTCTGAATGTTGAGCTTTAAGCCAACTCTTTCACTTTCATCAAGAGGCTCTTTAGTTCTTCTTCATTCTCTGCCACAAGGGTGGTGTCATCTGCGTATCTGAGGTTATTCATATTTCTCCTGGCAATCTTGATTCCAGTTTGTGCTTCATCCAGCCCAGCGTTTCTCCTGATGTACTCTGCATATAAGTTAAAAAGCATGGTGACAATATACAGCCTTGATGTCCTCCTTTTCCTATTTGGAACCAGTCTGTTGTTCCATGTCCAGTTCTAACTGTTGCTTCTTGACCTGCATACAGATTTGTCAAGAGGCATCTTAAGTGGTCTGGTATTCCCAGCTCTTGAAGAATTTTCCAGTATATTGTGAACCATACAGTCAAAGGCTTTGGCATAGTCAATAAAGCAGAAATAGATGTTTTTCTGGAACTCTCTCTCCCTTACCTAGTCTACCAAATGTTAATTTCATTCATAGACACCCTCCCCCAAATAACCAGAATAATGTTTGGCTAAAACTCTGGGCACTGTACACAGCCAGGGAAGTTGACATATAAAAATAATACCACATTCATACCTTAATCAATTTTCCCTCTGATTCAAAGTCCAGGTATTCTAAATTATTTTTATTGTGTTGAGATAATTGTCTAAGTTTAACAAATAATTGCCTTTTTTCTATATGCTCAGTAGGATTATGAATTATTTTAAATTCCAGAATATTAAAAGCCCACACCAGTATATATACTACAATGATTAAAATACTTAGGTGGAAAGAGACAAGATAATGGGGTAGAAGGATGAGAGCTCATGTCTTATTAAGAAAACACCAAAATCTCAACTAATTGCTAAACAACTATTGACAAAAAACACTGGAAGCTACTAAAAGAAAGAAGGCCTATATCCAAAGACAAAGCATAATCCACAACAAGATGGGAGAAGGGGTGCAATAGCACAAAATCAAGTCCCATACCTTTGGGTGGGCAACCTACAAACTGAAAAATATCTATGCCACAGAAGTTCTCCCATGGAAGCAAGAGTTCTGAACTATACATTAGGGGATCTGGTAATAGGAGGAGGAGACTCCAGAGAATCTGGTTTTGAAGATCAGCAGGGTTTGATCACAGGAATTCCACAGGTCTGGGGGAAACAGAAACTCCACTCTTGGAGTGTGCTTGTAAATTCTCCTGCACACCAGGACTAAGGGAAAAACAAAACAGTGACCTCATAAAAGAACTGGGTCAACCTACGTAGTAGCACTGGAGGGTCTTCTGTGGAGGTGGTGGGGGGTGTGGCTCACTGTGGCAAAAAAAGACACTGGCAGCGGGATTCTGGGGAGTACCAATTGGTGTCAGCTCTGTTTCCATCAAGACTTTGTCTCACCCAGCAGCCTGCAGGCACCAGTGCTGGGATACCTCAAGCCAAACAACCAACAGGGTGGGGAACAAAGCCTCAACCATCAGCAGACAGGGTGCTTAAAGTCTTCTTGAGCACACAGAGGCCAGATAAACATACCTTTTGACAGCCTGCCAGAGGGACAATACTCAGCTCCATTCAACAGTAGGCAAGAACCATTCTCTCCTACCCACATAAGCCTCTTAAACAGCCTCCTACACTAAATGTGTGCTTAGTCATGTCCTACTCTCTGTGACCCCGTGGACTGTAGCCCACCAGTCTCCTCTGTCCGTGGGATTTCCCAGACCAGAGTACTGGAGTAGGTTGCCATTTCCTTTCTCCAGGGGCTCTTCCCAACCCAGAGACTGAACTAGAGACTCCTGCACTGGCAGGAAGATTCTTTACCACTGTGCCACATGGGAAGTCATCCACTAGATACCAGAAGCAAGAATTACAACCCTATAGTCTGAGGTATGGAAACCACAATCACAGAAAATTAGAATGAGATGGCAGAGGAATATATCCCAGATGAAGGTACAAGATAAAATCCCAGAACAACAAATAGAGATAGGCAATCTACCTGAAAAAGTATTCAGAGTAATGATAGTAAAGATGATGTAAGATCTCAGAAAAAGAATGGAGGCACAGATCAAGAAGACACAACTAATGGTTAACAAAGACCTATAAGAATTGAAGAACATTAGGTCCCATTTGTTTATTTTTGCTTTTATTTCTGAAATTCTGGGATGTGGGTCATAGAGGATCCTGCTGTGATTTATGTCGGAGAGTGTTTTGCCTATGTTCTCCTCTAGGAGTTTGATAGTTTCTGGTCTTACATTTAGATCTTTAATCCATTTTGAGTTTATTTTTGTGTATGGTGTTAGAAAGTGTTCTAGTTTCATTCTTTTACAGGTGGTTGACCAGTTTTCCCAGCACCACTTGTTAAAGAGGTTATCTTTTTTCCATTGTATATTCTTGACTCCTTTGTCGAAGATAAGGTGACCATAGGTTCGTGGATTTATCTCTGGGCTTTCTATTCTGTTCCATTGATCTATATTTCTGTCTTTGTGCCAGTACCATACTGTCTTGATGACTGTGGCTTTGTAGTAGAGTCTGAAGTCAGGCAGATTGATTCCTCCAGTTCCATTCTTCTTTCTCAGGATTACTTTGGCTATTCGAGGTTTTTTGTATTTCCATACAAATTGTGAAATTATTTGTTCTAGTTCTGTGAAAAATACTGTTGGTAGTTTGATAGGGATTGCATTGAATCTATAGATTGCTTTGGGTAGTATAGCCATTTTGACAATATTGATTCTTCCAATCCATGAACACGGTATATTTCTCCATCTGCTTGTGTCCTCTTTGATTTCTTTCATCAGTGTTTTATAGTTTTCTATGTATAGGTCTTTTGTTTCTTTAGGTAGATATACTCCTAAGTATTTTATTCTTTTTGTTGCAATGGTGAATGGTATTGTTTCCTTAATTTCTCTTTCTGTTTTCTCATTGTTAGTGTATCGGAATGCAAGAGATTTCTGTGTGTTAATTTTATATCCTGCAACTTGACTGTATTCATTGATTAGCTCTAGTAATTTTCTGGTAGAGTCTTTAGGGTTTTCTATGTAGAGGATCATGTCATCTGCAAACAGCGAGAGTTTCACTTCTTCTTTTCCTATCTGGATTCCTTTTACTTCTTTTTCTGCCCTGATTGCTGTGGCCAAAACTTCCAAAACTATGTTGAATAGTAGTGGTGAGAGTGGGCACCCTTGTCTTGTTCCTGATTTCAGGGGAAATGCTTTCAATTTTTCACCATTGAGGGTGATGCTTGCTGTGGGTTTGTCATATATAGCTTTTATTATGTTGGGGTATGTTCCTTCTCCTGCTTTCTGGAGAGTTTTAATCATAAATCGATGTTGAATTTTGTCAAAGGCTTTTTCTGCATCTATTGAGATAATCATATGGTTTTTATCTTTCAATTTTTTAATGTGGTGTATTACATTGATTGATTTGTGGATATTAAAGAATCCTTGCATTCCTGGGATAAAGCCCACTTGGTCATGGTGTATGATTTTTTTAATATGTTGTTGGATTCTGTTTGCTAGAATTTTGTTAAGGATTTTTGCATCTATGTTCATCAGTGATATTGGCCTGTAGTTTTCTTTTTTTGTGGCATCTTTGTCTGGTTTTGGAATTAGGGTGATGGTGGCCTCATAGAATGAGTTTGGAAGTTTACCTTCTTCTGCAATTTTCTGGAAGAGTTTGAGTAAGATAGGTGTTAGCTCTTCTCTAAATTTTTGGTAGAATTCAGCTGTGAAGCCATCTGGTCCTGGGCTTTTGTTTGCTGGAAGATTTCTGATTACAGTTTCGATTTCCTTGCTTGTGATGGGTTTGTTAAGATCTTCTATTTCTTCCTGGTTCAGTTTTGGAAAGTTATACTTCTCTAAGAACTTGTCCATTTCTTCCAAGTTGTCCATTTTATTGGCATAGAGCTGCTGGTAGTCGTCTCTTATGATCCTTTGTATTTCAGTGTTGTCTGTTGTGATCTCTCCATTTTCATTTCTAATTTTGTTAATTTGGTTCTACTCCCTTTGTTTCTTAATGAGTCTTGCTAATGGTTTGTCAATTTTGTTAATTTTTTCAAAAAACCAGCTTTTAGCTTTGTTAATTTTTGCTATGATCTCTTTAGTTTCTTTTGCATTTATTTCTGCCCTAATTTTTAAGATTTCTTTCCTTCTACTAACCCTGGGGTTCTTCATTTCTTCCTCCTCTAGTTGCTTGAGGTGTAGAGTTAGGTTATTTATTTGACTTTTTTCTTGTTTCTTGAGGTAGGCCTGTAATGCTATGAATCTTCCCCTTAGCACTGCTTTTACAGTGTCCCATAGGTTTTGGGTTGTTGTGTTTTCATTTTCATTCATTTCTATGCATATTTTGATTTCATTTTTGATTTCTTCTATGATTTGTTGGTTATTCAGAAGCGTGTTGTTTAGCCTCCATATGTTTGAATTTTTAATAATTTTTTTCCTGTAATTGAGATCTAATCTTACTGCACTGTGGTCAGAAAAGATGACTGGAATGATTTCAATCTTTTTGAATTTACCAAGACTAGATTTATGGCCCAGGATGTGATGTATTCTGGAGAAGGTTCCGTGTGCACTTGAGAAAAAGGTGAAGTTGATTGTTTTGGGGTGAAACGTCCTATAGATGTCAATTAGGTCTAGCTGGTCCATTGTGTCCGTTAAAGTTTGTGTCTCCTTGTTCATTTTCTGTTTAGTTGATCTATCCATAGTTGTGAGTGGGGTATTAAAGTCTCCTACTATTATTGTGTTACTATTAATTTCCTCTTTCATACTCGTTAGCGTTTGCCTTACATATTGTGGTGCTCCTATGTTGGGTGCATATATATTTATAATTGTTATATCTTCTTCTTGGATTGATCCTTTGATCATTATGTAGTGTCCATCTTTGTCTCTTTTCACAGACTTAATTTGAAAGTCTATTTTATCTGATATGAGTATTGCGAGTCCTGCTTTCTTCTGGTCTCCGTTTGCGTGGAATATTTTTTTCCAGCCCTTCACTTTTAGTCTGTATGTGTCCCTTGCTTTGAGGTGGGTCTCTTGTAGACAGCATATATAGGGGTCTTTCTTTTGTATCCATTCAGCCAGCCTTTGTCTTTTGGTTGGGGCATTCAACCCATTTACATTTAAGGTAATTATTGATAGGTATGGTCCCGTTGCCATTTATTTTGTTGTTTGGGGTTCACGTTTACACCACCTTTCTGTGTTTCCTGCCTAGAGAAGATCCTTTAGTATTTGTTGAAGAGCTGGTTTGGTGGTGGTGAACTCTCTCAGCTTTTGCTTGTCTGTAAAGCTTTTGAGTTCTCCTTCATATCTGAATGAGATCCTTGCTGGGTAGAGTAATCTAGGTTGTAGGTTATTCTCTTTCATTACTTTAAGTATGTCCTGCCATTCCCTTCTGGCCTGAAGGGTTTCTATTGATAGATCAGCTGTTATCCTTATGGGAATCCCTTTGTACACACACATTCTTTTTCATACTTTCCCATTATAGTTTATCAAAGGATATTGAATATACTTCCATGTGCTATACAGTAGGACCTTGTTGATCTGTTCTAACAGTTTACATCTGCTAATCCCAAACTCCCAATTCATCCCTCTCTCCCTCACCCCTCCACCTTGACAACCACAAGTCTGTTCTATATTTGTGAGTCTGTTTTGTAAATAAGTTCATTTATGTCCTATTTTAGACATATGTCTAAAGTGATATCATATGTCACCTTTCTCTTTCTGAATTACTTCGCTTAGTATCATGATCTTTAGGTCCATCCATGTTCCTGCAAATGGCATTATTTCATTCCTTCTTAGGGCTGAGTAGTGTTCCATTGGGTATATGTACCATATTATCTTTAGCCATTCAACTAACAATGGACATTTAGGTTGTTTCTGTGTCTTAGCTATTGTAAATGGGTCTACTATGAACATAAGCATGCATATAGCTATATGAAAGATTTTAAAAACCATCTTAATGTTTATGTGTAGAGTTCAGTAGTCTGGTAGCATCTTTAGGATTTTCTATGTATAATATCATATCATCTGCAAATAGTGACAGTTTTACTTCTTTTCCAACTTGGATTCCTTTATTTCTTTTTTTCTCTGATTTCCAGAACTAGAACTTCCAAAACTATGTTGAATAAAAGTGGTGAGAGTGGACATCCTTGTCTTGTTCCTGATTTTAGAGGAAATGCTTTTAACTTTTCACCATTGAATGTGATGTTACTTATAGGTTTGTCATATATGGTCTTTATTATGTTGAGGTATATTCTCTCTGTGTCTGCTTTCAAGAGAATTTTCATTATAAATAGGTGTTGGTTTTTGTCAAAAGCTTTTTCTGCATCTAATGATTGTATTGTTTTTGTTCTTCAATTTGATGAAGTGACATATCACACTGATTTTCAGATATTGAAAAATCCTGGTATAAACCCTACTTGATCATAGCATATGACCCTTTTAATGTATTGTTAGGTTTGGTTTGCTGGTATTCTGTTTATCAGTGATATTAGCCTCTAATTTTCTCTATTTTTTTAGTGGTATCTTCATCTGGTCTCAGTACAAGGGTAATGGTGACCTCATAGAATGAGTTTGGGAGGGTTCCTTCTATAGTTTTTGGAATAGATTCAGAAGGCTAGGTTTTAACTATTCTCTAAATGTTTGATAGAATTCACCTGTGAAGCTGTATGGTCCTGGACTTTTTGTTTGTTGGGAGATTTTAAATCCCAGTTTCAATTTCAGTATTATCAGTCTATTTACATTTATTATTTCTTCCTGGTTCAGTCATAGGAGATTGTACATTTCTAGAAATTTGTCCAGTTGATGTCTGATGTCAGTTTTTTGTAGACAGCATATATAAGGGTCTTGTTTTTTTAAACAATTCATTCAGCCAGTCTGTGTCTTTTAGATGGAACATTTGTTTATATTTAAGGTAGTTATCAATATGCATGTTCATATTGCCATTTTGTTAATTGTTTTGAATGTTGTTGTAGGTGTTTTTTCTTCCCTATTCCCTCTTGTGATTTTATGACTAGCATTTGTATTTTGTTCAGAGTCTCTTTTGTGTATATCTGTTATAGATTTTCAATCTCCAGTTACCGTGAGGTTTCACTATAGCAGTCTCTATATGTAAATGAGATTGTTTTAAGTTGCTGTCCTTTCTATTTTAAATGCATTTTTAGTGTGTTGCACTTGTACTGCCCTCAGAGTTGCTGGCTTTGATATCATATTGGTGTATAGATAAAAAAGATCTTCATGACCCAGATAACCACAATGGTGTGATCACTCACCTAGAGCCAAACATCCTGGAATGTGAAGTCAAGTGGGCCTTAGGAAGCATAACTATGAAAAAACTAGTGGAGGTGATGGAATTCCAGTTGAGCTATTTCAAATCCTAAAAGATGATGCTGTGAAAGTGCTGCACTCAGTATGCCAGCAAATTTGGAAAAGTCAGCATTCACTGCAATGCCAAAGAAGGTTCAAACTACCATAGAGTTGTGCTCATCTCACACACTAGCAAAGTAATGCACAAAATTCTCCAAGCCAGCCTTCAGCAGTATGTGAACCATGAACTTCCAGATGTTCAAGCTGGTTTTAGAAAAGGCAGAGGAACCAGAGATCAAATTTCCAACATCCACTGAATGATCAAAAAAGCAAGAGAGGTCCAGAAAAACATCTACTTCTGCTTTATTGACTATGCCAAAGCCTTTGACTGTGTGGATCACAACAAACTGGAAAATTCTTAAAGAGATGTGAACACCAGACCATCTTACCTGCCTCCTGAGAAATCTGTGTGCAGGTCAAGAAGCAACAGTTAGAACTGGACATGGAACAACAGACTGGTTCCAAATCAGGAAAGAAGTACATCAAGGCTGTATATTGTCACCCTGCTTATTTAACTTATATGCAGAGGACATCATGAGAAATGCTGGGCTGGATGAATCACAAGCTGGAATCAAGATTGCCGGGAGAAATACCAATAACCTCGGATATACAGATGATACACCACCCTTATGGCAGAAAGTGAAGAGGAACTAAAGAGCCTCTTGATGAAAGTGAAAGAGGAGAGTGAAGAAGTTAGCTTAAAGCTCAACATTCAGAAAACTAAGATCATGGCATCTAGTCCCATCATTTCATATAGATAGGGAAACAATGGAAACAGTGACAGACTTAATTTTCTTGGGCTCCAAAATCACTGCAGATGGTGACTGCAGCCATGAAATTAAGACACTTGCTCCTAATGTTGTCCCAAAGGTCTCTTAGACTAGTCTTCATTTCTTTTCATTCTTTTTTCCTTATTCTGTTCTGCAGCAGTGGTTTCCACCACTCTGAATTTCAGCTCATTCATCCATTCTTCTTCCTCAGTTTTTCTGCTAGGATTTCGTCTTCTGTGTTTATTAATTTCAGTGATTGTTTCATTTCTGTTTGTTCTTCAATTTTTTTTTTATTTTTATTAGTTGGAGGCTAATTACTTTACATCATTACAGTAGTTTTTGTTATACATTGAAATGAATTAGCCATGGATTTACATGTATTCCCCATCCCAGTCCCCCCTCCCACCTCCCTCTCCACCCGATCCCTCTGGGTCTTCCCAGTGCACCAGGCCCGAGCACTTGTCTCATGTATCCAACCTGGGCTGGTGATCTGTTTCACCCTAGATAATATACATGTTTCAATGCTGTTCTCTTGAAACATCCCACCCTCGCCTTCTCCCAGAGTCCACAAGTCTGTTCTATACATCTGAGTCTCTTTTTCTGTTTTGCATATAGGGTTATCGTTACCATCTTTCTAAAGTCCATATATATGTGTTAGTATACTGTAATGGTCTTTATCTTTCTGGCTTACTTCACTCTGTATAATGGGCTCCAGTTTCATCCATCTCATTAGAACTGATTCAAATGAATTCTTTTTAATGGCTGAGTAGTATTCCATGGTGTATATGTGCCACAGCTTCCTCATCCATTCGTCTGCTGATGGGCATCTAGGTTGCTTCCATGTCCTGGCTATTATAAACAGTGCTGCGATGAACATTGGGGTGCATGTGTCTCTTTCAGATCTGGTTTCCTCGGTGTGTATGCCCAGAAGTGGGATTGCTGGGTCATATGGCAGTTCTATTTCCAGCTTTTTAAGAAATCTCCACACTGTTTTCCATAGTGGCTGTACTAATTTGCATTCCCACCAACAGTGTAAAAGGGTTCCCTTTTCTCCACACCCTCTCCAGCATTTATTGCTTGTAGACTTTTGGATAGCAGCCATCCTGACTGGCGTATAATGGTACGTCATTGTGGTTTTGATTTGCATTTCTCTGATAATGAGTGATGTTGAGCATCTTTTCATGTGTTTGTTAGCCATCTGTATGTCTTCCTTGGAGAAATGTCTGTTGAGTTCTTTGGCCCATTTTTTGATTGGGTCATTTATTTTTCTGGAGTTGAGCTGGAGGAGTTGCTTGTATATTTTTGAGATTAATCCTTTGTCTATTGCTTCGTTTGCTATTATTTTCTCCCAATCTGAGGGCTGTCTTTTCACCTTGCTTATAGTTTCCTTTGTTGTGCAAAAGCTAAAGAAAGCAGGACTCGCAATACTCATATCAGATAAAATAGACTTTCAAATTAAGTCTGTGAAAAGAGACAAAGATGGACACTACATAATGATCAAAGGATCAATCCAAGAAGAAGATATAACAATTATAAATATATATGCACCCAACATAGGAGCACCACAATATGTAAGGCAAACGCTAACGAGTATGAAAGAGGAAATTAATAGTAACACAATAATAGTAGGAGACTTTAATACCCCACTCACAACTATGGATAGATCAACTAAACAGAAAATGAACAAGGAGACACAAACTTTAACGGACACAATGGACCAGCTAGACCTAATTGACATCTATAGGACGTTTCACCCCAAAACAATCAACTTCACCTTTTTCTCAAGTGCACACGGAACCTTCTCCAGAATACATCACATCCTGGGCCATAAATCTAGTCTTGGTAAATTCAAAAAGATTGAAATCATTCCAGTCATCTTTTCTGACCACAGTGCAGTAAGATTAGATCTCAATTACAGGAAAAAAATTATTAAAAATTCAAACATATGGAGGCTAAACAACACGCTTCTGAATAACCAACAAATCATAGAAGAAATCAAAAATGAAATCAAAATATGCATAGAAATGAATGAAAATGAAAACACAACAACCCAAAACCTATGGGACACTGTAAAAGCAGTGCTAAGGGGAAGATTCATAGCATTACAGGCCTACCTCAAGAAACAAGAAAAAAGTCAAATAAATAACCTAACTCTACACCTCAAGCAACTAGAGGAGGAAGAAATGAAGAACCCCAGGGTTAGTAGAAGGAAAGAAATCTTAAAAATTAGGGCAGAAATAAATGCAAAAGAAACTAAAGAGATCATAGCAAAAATTAACAAAATTGACAAACCATTAGCAAGACTCATTAAGAAACAAAGGGAGTAGAACCAAATTAACAAAATTAGAAACGAAAATGGAGAGATCACAACAGACAACACTGAAATACAAAGGATCATAAGAGACTACCACCAGCAGCTCTATGCCAATAAAATGGACAACTTGGAAGAAATGGACAAGTTCTTAGAGAAGTATAACTTTCCAAAACTGAACCAGGAAGAAATAGAAGATCTTAACAAACCCATCACAAGCAAGGAAATCGAAACTGTAATCAGAAATCTTCCAGCAAACAAAAGCCCAGGACCAGATGGCTTCACAGCTGAATTCTACCAAAAATTTAGAGAAGAGCTAACACCTATCTTACTCAAACTCTTCCAGAAAATTGCAGAAGAAGGTAAACTTCCAAACTCATTCGATGAGGCCACCATCACCCTAATTCCAAAACCAAAGATGCCACAAAAAAAGAAAACTACAGGCCAATATCACTGATGAACATAGATGCAAAAATCCTTAACAAAATTCTAGCAAACAGAATCCAACAACATATTAAAAAAATCATTCATCATGACCAAGTGGGCTTTATCCCAGGAATGCAAGGATTCTTTAATATCCGCAAGTCAATCAATGTAATACACCACATTAACAAATTGAAAGATAAAAACCATATGATTATCTCAATAGATGCAGAAAAAGCCTTTGACAAAATTCAACATCCACTTATGATTAAAACTCTCCAGAAAGCAGGAATAGAAGGAACATACTTCAACATAATAAAAGCTATATATGACAAACCCACAGCAAGCATCACCCTCAATGGTGAAAAATTGAAAGCATTTCCCTTGAAATCAGGAACAAGACAAGGGTGCCCACTCTCACCACTACTATTCAACATAGTTTTGGAAGTTTTGGCCACAGCAATCGGGGCAGAAAAAGAAGTAAAAGGAATCCAGATAGGAAAAGAAGAAGTGAAACTCTCTCTGTTTGCAGATGACATGATCCTCTACATAGAAAACCCTATCCTCTACATAGAAAACCCTAAAGACTCTACTAGAAAATTACTAGAGCTAATCAATGAATACAGTAAAGTTGCAGGATATAAAATTAACACACAGAAATCTCTTGCATTCCTATACACTAACAATGAGAAAACAGAAAGAGAAATTAAGGAAACAATACCATTCACCATTGTAACAAAAAGAATAAAATACTTAGGAGTATATCTACCTAAAGAAACAAAAGACCTATACATAGAAAACTATAAAACACTGATGAAAGAAATCAAAGAGGACACAAGCAGATGGAGAAATATACCGTGTTCATGGATTGGAAGAATCAATATTGTCAAAATGGCTATACTACCCAAAGTAATCTATAGATTCAATGCAATCCCTATCAAACTACCAACAGTATTTTTCACAGAACTAGAACAAATAATTTCACAATTTGTATGGAAATACAAAAAACCTCGAATAGCCAAAGTAATCCTGAGAAAGAAGAATGGAACTGAAGGAATCAACCTGCCTGACTTCAGACTCTACTACAAAGCCACAGTCATCAAGACAGTATGGTACTGGCACAAAGACAGAAATATAGATCAATGGAACAGAATAGAAAGCCCAGAGATAAATCCACGAACCTATGGTCACCTTATCTTCGACAAAGGAGGCAAGGATATACAATGGAAAAAAAGACAACCTCTTTAACAAGTGGTGCTGGGAAAACTGGTCAACCACCTGTAAAAGAATGAAACTAGAACACTTTCTAACACCATACACAAAAATAAACTCAAAATGGATTAAGGATCTAAATGTAAGACCAGAAACTATCAAACTCCTAGAGGAGAACATAGGCAAAACACTCTCTGACATAAATCACAGCAGGATCCTCTATGACCCACATCCCAGAATTTCAGAAATAAAAGCAAAAATAAACAAATGGGACCTAATGAAACTTAAAGCTTTTGCACAACAAAGGAAACTATAAGCAAGGTGAAAAGACAGCCCTCAGATTGGGAGAAAATAATAGCAAACGAAGCAACAGACAAAGGATTAATCTCAAAAATATACAAGCAACTCCTCCAGCTCAACTCCAGAAAAATAAATGACCCAATCAAAAAATGGGCCAAAGAACTCAACAGACATTTCTCCAAGGAAGACATACAGATGGCTAACAAACACATGAAAAGATGCTCAACATCACTCATTATCAGAGAAATGCAAATCAAATCCACAATGAGGTACCATTACACACCAGTCAGGATGGCTGCTATCCAAAAGTCTACAAGCAATAAATGCTGGAGAGGGTGTGGAGAAAAGGGAACCCTCTTACACTGTTGGTGGGAATGCAAATTAGTACAGCCACTATGGAAAACAGTGTGGAGATTTCTTAAAAAGCTGGAAATAGAACTGCCATATGACCCAGCAATCCCACTTCTGGGCATACACACCAAGGAAACCAGATATGAAAGAGACACGTGCACCCCAATGTTCATCGCAGCACTGTTTATAATAGCCAGGACATGGAAGCAACCCAGATGCCCATCAGCAGATGAATGGATGAGGAAGCTGTGGGACATATACACCATGGAATATTACTCAGCCATTAAAAAGAATTCATTTGAATCAATTCTAATCAGATGGATGAAACTGGAGCCCATTATACAGAGTGAAGTAAGCTAGAAAGATAAAGACCATTACAGTATACTAACACATATATATGGACTTTAGAAAGATGGTAACGATAACCCTATATGCAAAACAGAAAAAGAGACTCAGATGTATAGAACAGACTTGTGGACTCTGGGAGAAGGCGAGGGTGGGATGTTTCAAGAGAACAGCATTGAAACATGTATATTATCTAGGGTGAAACAGATCTCCAGCCCAGGTTGGGTGCATGAGACAAGTGCTCGGGCATGGTGCACTGGGAAGACCCAGAGGGATCGAGTGGAGAGGGAGGTGGGATGGGGAATACATGTAAATCCATGGCTAATTCATTTCAATATATAACAAAAACTACTGTAATGATGTAAAGTAATTAGCCTCCAACTAATAAATGGAAAAAAAATAAATAAACAAACAAAAAAAAGAATGTGTGTGTATAACTGAATCACTTTGCTGTACAGTGGAAATCAACATTGTAAATCAACTATACATCAATAAAATAACAGAAATCTTTCCAAAAAAAGAGAAGGATGCTACCAGAAAACTGCTAGAACTCAGAAATGAATGTGGTAAGGTTGCAGGATACAAAAAGAATACATTGAAATCTAGCACATTTTTATACAGTAACAATGAAAGATCAGAAAGAGACATTCAAGAAATAATCCCATTTACCTTTGTATCAAAAAGAATAAACTGTCCAGGAAAAACCTACCTAAGGAGACAAAAGACCCAAACTCTGAAACTGTAAGATGATAATGAAAGAAATCAAAAGATGACACAGATGGAAAGATATACCATTTTCCTGAATTGGAAGAATTAATACTGACTATACTACCCAAATCAATCTACAGATTCAGTGCAATCCTTGTTAAATTATCTATGGTATTTTTCACAGAACTCAGATGGTAAGGAATCTGCCTGCAATGCAGGAGACCTGGGTTCAATCCCTGGGTAGGGAAGATCCCCTGAGGAAGGAAATGGCAACCCACTCCCGTATTCTTGCCTGGAGAATCCCATGAACAGAGAGGAGCCTGGTGGACTGCAGTCCATGGGGTTGCAAAGAGTCAGACATGACTGAACAAACCAGCAAGTTATCAAAAACAAAAAAATCTCTGAATTTTTAAGGAGACACAAAAGACCCCAAATAGCCAAAGCTCTTGAGAAAGAAAAGTGGATCTGGAGGTATCAGTCCTCCAGACTCCAGATATACTACAAAACTACAGTCAACAAAACAGTACCATACTGGCACAAAAAACAAAATACAGATCATTGCTATTGGATAGAAAGTTTAGAGACAGACTCATGCACCTATAGTCAATTTTTTCTATGACAAAGAAAGCAATGCTAAACAATGGAGAAAAGACAGTCTCTTCAAGCAATGGTGCTGAAAAAACTGGACAGCTACATGTAAAAAAAATGAAATTAGAACATTCTATAATAATATACTCAAACTCAAAAGAGATTAAAGACCTAAATGTAAATCCAGATACTATAAAACACTCAGAAAAAAAAACCAGGCAGAACACTGTTTGACATGAAATAAGAGCATTTTTTTTTTCCAATCTGTCTCCTAGAGTAATGGAAACAAAAACAAATGGGACCTAATTAAACTCAAAAGGTTTTGCACAGCAAAGGAAATCATTAAAAAAAGCTAAAAGATAACACACAGAATGGGAAAAAAAAAAAATATTTGCAAGTGTGAAAAAGGATTAGTCTCCAAACCTACAAATAGCTCAGGCAGCTCAACATCAAACAAGAAAAGAACCCAATTAAAAAATGGACTGAAGAACTAAATATAGATTTCTCCAAAGAAGATGTACAGATGGCCAAGAAGCACATGAAAAGATGTTCAATACCACTAATTATTAGAGAAATTAAAAACTACAATGAGGTATCACCTCACACCAGTCAGCATGGCCATCATCAAAAAAATCTACAAGTAATAAATTATGGGGAGGGTGTGGAGAAAAGGGAACCCTCTTGCACTGTTGGTGGGAATGTAAATTGATACAGCCACTGTGGAGGAAAACATGGAGATTCTTCAAGAAACTAAGAATAGAGCTACCATATTATCCAGCAATGGCACTCCTGGGCACATATCCTGAGAATAATTGAAAGTATATATGCACACACTCCAATGTTCATTGCAGTGCTCTTTATAATAGCCAAGACATGGAAGCAACCTAAATGTCCCTCAACAGGTGAATTGATGAAGATCATGTGGTACCTATATACAACAGAATATTACTAAGCCATCATAAAGAATGAAATAATAGTATTTGCAGCAAGTGATACAGATGAACCTGGAGATTATCATACTAAGTGAAGTATGAGAAAGGCAAAAATATCATACACTGCTTATATGCAGAATCTTAAAAAGAGATAAAAATGAATTTGTTTACAAAACAAACAAACTTACATACTTAGAGAAAGAACTTATGGTTACCAGGGAGAAGGGAGTTTGGACTTGACACGTACACACTGCTATATTTAAAGCAGATAACCAACAAGACCTAATGTATAGCACAGGAAATGTTGCTCAATATTCTGTAATAACATAAATGGGAAAAGGATTTGAAAAAGAATGGATACATGTAACTGAATCACTTTACTGTGCACCAGAAACTAATATAACATTGTTAATAAACTATACTCCAATATAAAATAAAAATTAAAAACAAATTTAGGATAACAACAACCATAGCAGAAATATTGATGGCTCATGAAGTAAGACTTTCATGAATTAGTGAAGTAATATGCCCTCTGGAATTGGGACTACTAATAATTACCAATCAGATTGATAATAACTATAATACTGTAATATTACTATAATACCATAAGAATCTAACATTGAATTTCCCTTTGGTAATTATGTTAGAGAATAATTTTCAGTAAAATTCCTTAATGTATAACAGTTAATTTGTCTCACTGTTTCAAAGAACAAAATGATTTTTCAAAAAAATAATAAAAAAAACTTACTAGTATTCTCATTATAGTCAACATGTTTTCATTTCATTAATTTTAAATCCCTCAAAGTTCACTATAAATAATAATTACAGAACTCATACGATAAAACATATTTGTAGGATCCTATATATCCGAGTTTATAAGTTATATATATATATATAGAAAAGTACAAACAATATGGTCTGAGAAATTTGTTTTCAAAATTCTCAGAGATTTTATATGTTTAACTTTTTTGTGTAAAGCATTGGAAAACTTTTTATCAACATTTTAAGAAGCTGTTTAAATCATATATATCCAAGGTAATTTCTGTACTTTTGCCTTGGAAGTGAGGGTGAAAATGGGATGGGTTTATACTGCTACCTCTGAGGTATCTACTTTGCTCTTAGAGACTAATAGTGAAAGGTTACAAAGAAAAGAAAAACCAATAACTCTATGAAAGAATAAATGAAATCTATTATAATAAGTATAATTAAATCAAGTCTATTGAATCATTAAGTTGAAGTTAAGGTCAGCAAGCATTGCTGTTCTTCATGTTTCAAAGGATGCAGGAATGACACCAGCATCTTGGTGGTTTAAGATGTTCTTCCTCTTACTCCCCATTTTTGAATAATTAATTAGACATTCAACTGACAATCTTTGTGGGAATTGCAGGATTCAGCAGTATATGCCATGAGACTTTGGGGATGTTTCATCCCCCTGAGCTCTGAGTAGTAGCTAACCCCAACTCCTCTCCATTTAGTGTGGAATAAAACCTAGAGACGGGTGACCTGGGGGTCTCCCTTATCTGGGTGACCCTCCAGATAAGGGAGAATTTGCAGAATTTCAGTCTTCCAAGGGTTGATTTCAGCACACAATGGAAACAACAACAAAAATGAGTTTGATTGTAGGGAGGGGTAAGAGGAATTTTCCCTGCACCACTGTCCTTCCCCCAACCTTTGGCCCCAAAGTGAAACTGTAAGAAACTAAATTATTGGGCAGTAGCAACCCCTCTTAAAGCAGAAGTGAAGTGGCTCAGTCATGACTTGACTCTTTGCAATCCCATGGACTGTAGCCTACCAGACTCCTCCACCCATGGAATTTTCCGGGCAAGAATACTGGAGTGGGTTGCATTACCTTCTCCAGGTGATCTTCCCAACCTAGGGATTGAACCCAGGTCTCCCGCATTGCAGGCAGATGCTTTACCATCTGAGCTTAAAGCAGAGTGGGGAGCAAATACCAATTGTGCGGGATGCTGCTGGTGAAATGTGTTTCTTTCTAGTAGCCCTCACAGTACTTACCATTGTGGGGAGGCAGGACATCAAGAAAGAGGCAGATTAAAGTATAAAAAATCAGTATCAATATCAAAGAATATTAAAGGTAATCCTTGCTATCTGCACTCAAAACTTCAACAAGAAGTCTACCCCTGAACTTGTGGGACTACCTCACCCAAGGATCTTCCCTGAGTCTGAGTATCACCAATACCCCAAGTGCTAAAATCACACCTCTCTTCACTCTGCAGCCTGCTCCTTATGCATGCTCTTGAGTGCAGTGGTGACTGCAAGTCTGCTAAATAGAGTGCTATCAGAAAAATTGGATCAGGATCTGTGGACAAGGGAGAAACCGCAGACTTGAACTGTAGCCTTCGAAGGTGGAGAAAACCCCAGGGATAACCGTACCAATGAAGAGTATATCCCACCTGAAGACAACTAATATCATTTTAAGGACCTTTCTGCCATTTCAAATGAGAGCAGCAATGCAAAAATGTACTAGGGACATGAAAAATCAGGGAAACACAGCATCACCAAAAAATAACTATTCGCCAACAACCAAGCTCTTAAGCAGGGTATTTTGTGACCCAGTTGATAACTCAAATAGCTATTTTGAAGAAACTCAGTGAATCATAAAGAAAAAGCAGAAAGACAACAAAATCAGGGGAAAATGAACAAAATGGCATATTTACCAAGGAGATAGGATTCATAAAGAACCAAACAGAAATTCTGGATCTGAAGAATTTAATGAATTAAGTGAAAATTGCAACAGAGAACATCTGTAGCTAGTAGAACAAAAAGAGAAAGTGAGTTAGAGGACAAGGAATTTTGAAATAACTCAATTAGAGAACAAAGGAAAAAGAATAAAGAGTGAAGAAAGTCTGTAATCTATGAGACTCCATCAAAAGAACAAACACTAGAATAATTAAGATTCCAGGAGAAGAAGGAAGAAAGAAGAGCAGAAAGCTCATTTAAATAAGCAATAACTGAGGATTTCTCAAATCTGGAGAGGCTTGGGCATCCAAATTTGTAAAGATATCGAAGTCCTTAAATGCAAAAAGACCTTTAAGACACATTATAATAAAATGGTAAAAATTAAAGAAAAGGAGATAATCCTAAAAAAATTCAAGGGAAAAAAAGACTTTAACCTACAAAGGAGATCACCTAGTCTATCAGCAGATTTCTCAGGCCAGGAGAGAGTGAAATAACATAGTCAAAGAAGTCCTCAAAGAAAGAAAACTTCCAGCAAAGGATACTCTATCTGGCAAAGTTATTTTCAGGCATGAAGGAATAATAAACACTTTCTCAGGAAAAACAACAACAACAAAAACTTGAGTCTTCAAACTGAAAAGAAATGAGGCTCCAGTGATTAGAAAATACACGAATGTATACAACATATTGGTAACACAAAGCTTAATAAAGCTGTAGTAAAAATATAGCTACTATAACTCATGAATACAAAAGAAGTAAATAATGACTTCAAAAATATAAAAGGGTGAGTAAACAGGTGAAGCTTTTGTAGGCAATTGAAACTATGTTGCTATCAGTTAAAAATGGGCTGTATCATCTATTAGATGTTTTATGTAAGTCTCATGGTAACCACCTGGGCTTCCCTGACGGCTCAGTCAGTAAAGATTTCACCTGCAATGCAGGAGATGCAGGACACTTGGGTTTGATTCCTGGGTCGAGAAGATCCCCTGGAAAAGGAAATGGCAACGCACTCCAGTATTCTTGCTGGGAAATCCCATGGACAGAGGAGCCTGGTGGCCACACTCCATGGGGCTGCTGAGTCTGACACAACTTAGTGACTAAACCACCACTACTACTATAATGGTAACCAGAAAGCAAAGGAAAGGGGAAATAGAGCATACCACCCACCATTAAAACTGTCTAACATACAAAGGTAGGCAGAAACAGAGGGAAAAAAAATAATTAAAATGCTTAACAACCAGAAAACAATATAATGGTATTAGTAAGTCCTTACAAGTCAATAACAAGTCCAAATGTGAGAGAAGAGATCAAGACGATGGAGTGAGAAGACACTAAGCTCGCTTCCTCTCATACGAACACCAAAATTACAACTATTTACAGAGCAGCTATCTATGAGAATGACCTAAAGACTAGCGGACAAGATTTTGCACAAATGAAGAAGGACCCAGGTCCTCAAGTGGGTAACTTAGAAATGGAAGGTTATCACAAAGACATAGTCCCTCCCCAAGGAGCAAGGGGTCCAAACCCTATATGGGGCCCCTGAGTTCAGAAGCCCTGCACTGGGAAGGTGGACTCCCAGGAAGTGGGGCTTTCAAAACCAGTGAGGCTTACATTCAGGAGAACTGGTGGGCTATAGGAAATAGGGCCTCTTCTATTAAAGGGCACACATGAAAACTCACTGCTATATGAGTTCCAGTACAGAGGCAGTAATTTGAAAGGCACCTGGATCATACCCACTTTCTGATCTTGGAAAGCCTCTCAGGAGGACAGGAGGCCTCAAAGACTCCTCCTGAAGACTAAGATGCTGAAGGCAGCCATTTTTGGATCCTGTTATACCACCTTGACACCGGTGCTGGCAATCAACACTTTGGATTCCTCTCTAAAGCCTACTAGAGTGGGGTGTCTGCCCCATCCACACACAGGCCTGCACATTTGACAGCACTGGGTGGCAGGGGAGCCAGTTCTGCCCTCCAAAAGCCCACAGAGGCTAATGTGGAAGGGCCTCACATCTGGTCAGGCTGTGGGCCAGGCATCTTACCAGTACACACAGCCTGACCACAACCAAAGGGAGTCTGCAGCACATAGCTCTGGTGACCAGCCAGCACATGCTGAAGTGCCCCATAGGACTGTATATCCTTCAACAAGGCAACTTCTCTAAGACTGGGAGACATAAATACAGAAAAACAAATACAGAAACTCAGGCAAAATGAGGAAGCAGAGGAATATGTTCCAAATGAAAGATAAGACAAAACTCTCCAAAAAAGAGATAAATGAAATGGAGATAAGCAAGCATCTCCCTGATGTAGAGTTCAAAACAAAATCATAAATGTATTCACTGATCTTGCAAGAGGAATGGATAAGCACAATAAAAATATCAATAAACAGAAAATAAAAGAACCAATCACAGCTGAAAAATACAATTAACTGAAACAAACAAAACACTAGAGAGAATCACCAGAAGTCTAGATGATACATAAAAATAGATCAGTTATCTGTAAGATAGAATAGTTCAAATCACCCAAGCTGAAAAACAGCAACAAAATAATAATTTTTAAAGACACTTTAACCACAGTAGCATTCACATTTTAAGGTTCCCAGAAGAAAGAGAAAGAAATGAGCAGGAAATATGCTAGAAAAAAATATTAGGTAAAAAATTCCCTAGCCCTAGGAAAGAAAAATACATCCAATTATCACAGAACGTCCCAAACAAGATGAACTCAAAGAAGTTTACACAAACATACATTATAATAAAAAAAATAGCCAAAATTAAAGATAAAGAATCTTTAAAGCAGTAAGAGAAAAGCAAATATTTATGTTTGGAGAACTCTCATAAAACCATTACTAACTTTTCAGCAGAAGCTTTACAGCCCAGAAGGGAGAAGCATGATAACTCAAAGTTCTGAAATTTAAAAAGAACTATAAACAAGAATATGTTACCTCGTAAAGTTATTATTCAGAAATAAACAGATAAAGAGTTTTATAGACAAACAAAAGATAAAAGAGTTCATCACGACTAAACCAACTTTACAAAAAAATATATGGGGATTTCCCTAAGTAGAAAAGACCATAATTAAAAATAAGAAAAACTATTAAAGAAAAAACTAATTGGAAAGGCAAATGCAAATATATACTAAAAAGCAGCAATCACACACTTATAAAGCAATTTAAAAAGCTAGGTTAAAAGACAGAAGTAGTAAAATCATGTATATCTACAATAGGTAGATAAGGGATACACGAAACAAAAAGGTGTAAAATACGTCAAAAGCATAAAACATTGAGGGAGGGAAGAAAAAATTTAGGGCTGTTAGAATGTGTTGAATTTACGGGATCATCAACTTAAAATAGGTACCTCTATCTACATTATTACAAATAAAGCTAATGGAAACTATAGACCAGAAATCTATGATGGGTGCACAAAAAATAAAGAGAAAGGAATCCAAACATGACATCAAAAAGTCATCAAGTCACAAAGAACAAGAGAAGAAAGGAACAAAGACTGCAAAAACAAGCAGAAAACAACAACATTTCAATAAGTACATAACTATCGATAATGATATGTAAATGAATTAAATGCTACAGGCATAAACATCAAATGGTAGAATGAATAAAAAAGCAAGATCCATATATATGTGGCCTACAAGAGGGTCATTTTATAGCTAAAGACAAATACAGACTGAAATGGGATGGATAAAGATAAGCCATGTAAATGGAAATAAAAAGAAAACTGGGGTAGCAACACTTAGAGAAAATTTTAAAATAAAGACTGTAACAAGAGACAGAGAAAGGCATTACATAATTATGAACAAGTCAATCCAACAAGAAGATTGAATACTTGTAAACATATATTTACCCAACAAAGGCACACATGAATATATAAAGCAAATACTGAAAGACAAAAAAAGAGAAATTGACAGTAACACAATAATTGTAGGGGACTTTACATCAATGGACATATCATCCAGACAGAAAATCAATAAGGAATCACTGGCCTTAAATACATTATTTAACCCACTGAGCTTGAAAGATTTATACAGAGCATTTTATCCAAAAGCAGCAGAATGCACATTCTTTTCAAGTATGGATAGAACATTCTCTAGGTAAATAACATATTCAACCAGATAGAAGCCTCAGAAAATTTAGAAAGATAAAAATCATATCAAACATCTTTTCCAACTACAACAAAATGGCAGTAGAAATTAACCACAAGAAAAAACAAATGGAAAAAACCAACACAGGGAGCCAAACAATATGTTACTAAACTATCAATGAGTTACTGAAATCAATACAAAATTAAAAAGATACATAGAGTCAAATGAAAGTGGAAACACAACATTCCTATATCCTCACCCCAATTCCCAAGAAGGGTAGTACTAAAGAATGTGCCAACCATCGGACAGTTGTACTCATCTCCCAAGCTAGTAAGGTCATACTTAAAATCTTATATGTTAGGCTTTAGTATTATGTGACCAAGAACTTCCAGGTGTCCAAGCTAGGTTGAGAAAAGGAAGAGGAACCAGAGATCAAAATGCAAACATTTGCTGGATCATACAGAAAGTTAGGGAATTAAAAAAAAAATGTACCTCTGTTTCATTGACTATACCAAAGCGTTTGACTGTATGGATCATAATGAACTGTGGAAAGCTCTTAAAGAGATGGGAATAAAATACCATCTTACCTGTCTCCTGAGAAACCTGTATGCAGGCCAAGAAGCAACAGTTAGAACCCTGTATGGAACAACTGACTGGTTCAAGATTGAGAAAGGAGTACAACAGGGCTGTCTGCTGTCACCCTGTTTGTTTAATTTATACACTGAGCACATCATGAAAAATGCCAGGCTGGATGAGTTACAAGCTGGAATCAAGAAAGGTGGGAGAAACATCAATTAACGTCAGATGTGCGGATGATACCACTCTAACGGCAGAAAGTGAAGAGGAACTAAAGAGCCTCTTGAAGAAGATGAAGAAGGAGAGTGAAAAGCCAGCTTAAAACTAAATATTAAAAAAAACTAAGATCTTGGCATCAGCCCCCATTACTGCATGGCAAATAAAGGGGGGGAAGGTGGAAGTAGTGACAGACTTTCACTTCTTGGGCTCTAAAGTCACTGTGGATATTGACTGCAGCTATGAAATCAGAAGACATTTGCTTCTTGGCAGGAAAGATATGACAAACCTAGACTGTGTTGAAAAGCAGAGGTATTTCTCTGCTGACAAAGGTCCGTGTAATCAAGGCTATGTGGTCTTCTCAGTAGGCACATAGAGTTGTGCAAGCTGGACCGTAAAGAACGCAGAGCACCGCAGAATTGACCCCTTCAAACTGTGGTGCTGAAGAAGATGCCTGAGAGTCCCCTGGACAGCAAGAAAATCAACCCTGAATACTTGTTGGAAGGACTGATATTGAAGCTGAAACTCCAGTATGTTGGTCATCTGATGCAAACAGCTGACTCAGTGGAAGAGTCCCTGATGCTGGGAAAGACTGAGGGCAGAAGGAGAAGAGGACGTCAGAGGATGAGATGGCTGGATGTCATCACCAAAGCAATGGACAAGAACTTGGGCAAACTTTGTGAGACGGTGAGGGGCAGAGGGCTGGCCTGCTGCAAGCCATGGGGTTGCAAAGAGTCGGACATGACTGAGTGACTCAACAACAACAGCAGCAGCCTAGAAACAAATGAAAGTGGAAACACAACATTCCCAAATCAATGGGATGCAGTAAAAGCAGTTCTAATATGGAAGGTTTTAGTAATACAGGCCTACCTCAGGAAACAAGAAAAATCTCATATAATTGATCCAATCTCACATCTAAAGAAATTAGAAAAAGAAAAACAAAACTGAGACTTAAAAAATTACAAAAGATCAATGAAACTAAAGGCTAGTTCTTTGAAAAGATAAAATTGATAAACTTTTGGAGGGTCCTAATAAATATCATCAGAAATGAAATATTAACAGTTGCAATCAACAGCACAGAAAAGCAAAGGATAGTAAGAGATTACCATGAACAATTATATGTCAACAAATGGACTACCTAGAAGATAAGTATATTCCTAGAAATGTACAATCTTCCAAGACTGAACAATGGATAGAAAATTTATATAGAACAAATCCCAAATAGTAAAAGTCCAGGACCAGTCTGCTGGACAGGTAAATTCTATCAAATATTTAAAGAAGAGTTAATATCCATCTAAGTCAAACTATTATTAAAAAAATTGAAAAGGAAGGAAATCTCCAAGCCTCATTCTATAAGGCCACCACCATCCTATTCCAAAGCCAGGCAAGGACACCACAAAAAGAAAATTACAGGCCAGTATCACTGATAAATATGGATGCAAAAATCCTCAACACAATATTAGCAAATCAAATGAAACAACATATAAAAAGGACCATACACATCATAACCAAGTGGGATTTATTCCAGTGATGCATGAATGGTTCAGTATTCCCAAATCAATGTGATACAAAACATTACATTAAAAAATATAAAAATCACATGATCATTTCACTAGATATAGAAACAGAAAATGACAAAATTCAACATTTATTCATAATAGACACTATTATCAAAATTGGTATATAGAGAAAAGTTCTTAATGTATTAAATGCTATTTATGACAATCTCACAGCTAATATCATACTCAACAGCAAAAGTCTTTCCTCTAAAAGCAGGAATAAGGCAAGGATCCCCACTTTTGGCACTCATATTTAACATATTATTGGAAGTCCAACCCACAGGAATAAAACAAGAAATAAAAGACATCCAAACTGGAAGCGAAAAGCCAAATTGTTACTGTTTGAAGATGACATAATACTATTTATAGAAAACTCTAATATTTCCACCAAAAAATTATTAGAACTAATAAGATTAATTCAGTAAAGTGGAAGGATACAAAGTTAATATACAGAAATCTGCTGCTTTTCTATACATTAATGAGCAATCAGAAAGAAAAAGCAAGAAAACAATCCCATTTAAAACAGAATCAAAACCTTAACCAAGGAAATGAATGACCTATACTCTGAAAGGTATAAGTCAGTTATGAAGGAAATTAAAGATTATGCACTATTCATTGATTGGAAGAATTAATATTGGTAAATGTTCACACCACCCAAACCAATCTACAGATTTAATGCAATCCCTATGGAAACTCTCATGACATTTATCACAGAACTACAACAAATGATACTAAAATTTACATGGAACTACTAAAGATACTGAATAGTGAAAGGAATCTTGATGAAAAAAGAGCAAAGCTGGAGGAGGCATCATACCTACTGATTTCATACTATTCCACCAGGCTACAATAATCAAAACAATATAGTACTAGACTTGATAGGTGAATTTTACCACACATTTAAAAAAAGGTATGCCAATCCATCTTAAACCTTGCCAAAAACTTGAAGAGGTGGAGACACTTCAAACTCATTTCAAATTATAAGAACTGTCTGGATACAAAAGCTAGATGAGGATACAAGAAAATTATAGATCTATATTTCTGATGAATATAGGTGCAAAAATTCACAAGAAAATATTAGTAAAATAAATTCAGCAACACATTAACAGAATTATACACCATGACCAAGTGGGATTTATCCCTGAGATATAAGGTGGTTCAATATATGAGAATCAATAAATGTGGTATCGCATATTACTAGAATGTCAGAAAAGTATATTATCATTTCAACTTCCTGGGTAACTCAAACAGTAAAGAATCTGCCTGCAATATGGGAAATGTGGGTTTGATCCAGGTGGGGAAGATCCCTGGAGAAGGAAATGGTGACCCACTCCAGTATTCTTGCCTGGAAAATTCCATGGACAGAGGAGCCTGGTGGGCTACAGTTCATGGGGTCGCAAAGAGTTAGACGTGTCTGAGTGACTAACACTCAATTTTTCCTTTATATTTCAACAGATGCAGAAAAAGAATTTAACAAAATGTGTGTGTGTTTTACAGTAAAGCAAAACAAAATAACCATCAACAAATTGGGTATAGAAGGATCATACCTCAACATGATAAAGATGATACAGGACAAAAGCAGAACTAACAGTTTACTCAGTGGTAGAAAACTCTAACCATTCTTCTTAAACATGGTACTGAAAATCCTAACTAGAGTGATTAGGCAAGACAAAGAAATAAAAAGCATCTAAATCAGAAAGAAAGAGGAAAAGCTGTCATCATTTGGAGATACTAGTAGCTTATATACACAAATTTCAAAAGACTAATCCAAAAAATATTGTTGGAACTAATCAACAAACTCAATAAAGTTGTGGAATACAGAATTAACACACAGAAATCAGTTACGAGTGTTTTCGATGGTAATAAATTTGAATTTTATTTTGTAAGAGAACATAGGGAGCCCAGCCTGGTGACAACCTAGAGAGGTGGGATGGGAGCAGGGAGGGAGGCCCAAGAGGGTGGGTGTATTTATGTATTATGTATGTATATGTGTGTGTATGTATATATATACACACAACATTGTAAAGGAATTATCCTCCAATAAAAGTAATAACAGCATTAAAACATCACCATTGGCATCTTAAAAAATAAAAGAAATGTGAAACCACTGAATTTTTTTTTAAATTCAGTTTACTTAAACTAAAAGTGTTTAACACTGAAATATGTGAAAAAGAAATAAAGTAATCCCATTTGAAACAGAATTTTTTAAAAGTAATACTTATAAATATATTTAGCCAAGTGAAAATCTATATAATGAAACTATAAGACATTGATGAAAAAAGTTGAAGACACAAATGGAAATATATTCCATGTTCACAGATCAGAACTAATATTATTGAAATGTCCATACTGCACAAAACCATCTATAGTTCCAACACAAGGCTGATTAAAACTTCAATACTTTCTTACAGAAATAGAAAAATAATCCTAATAGCCAAACAATCATGAAAATGAAGAATAAAGCTGGAGGCATCACACTTACTGATTTCAAACTACACTATAAAGCTAGAGTATATAAAACAGTATGGTACTGGCATAAAAATATAGATACACAGACAAATGGAACAGAATAAAAAGTCTAGAAATAAACCTCAGCATATATAGTCAACCAATATCTGACAAGGGAGCCAAGACCACTCAATGGGGATAACGTTGGACAACTGAAAAACATGATGTTGGGAAAATTGAAATTGGAACTATATCTTATACTGCTCACAAAAATTAGCTTGAAAGGGACTAAAGACAAGCAAGAATATCTGACACTGTAAAGTTCCTAAAAGAAAATAGAGGAATCTCCTTGAAATTGGCTTATGCAATTATTTTTCGGATATACACCAAAAGCGCAAACAACAAAAGCAAAACCCAGGAAGTGGGACAACATCAATGTTAAAAGCTTCTGCACAGCAAAAGAAACCATCAACAAAATGAAAAGGCAAACTACAGAATGAGAGAACATACATGCCAACCACATATCTGATAAGGGAGTAATATTCAGAATATAAAAACTTGTAACTCAATTACAACAAAAAAATACAATCCAACTAAAAAATGGCTCCCTGACTTCAGACAATACTACAAATATACAGTCATCAAAACAGTATGGTACTGGCACAAAAATAGAAATACAGATCAATGGAAAAGGATAGAAAGCCCAGACACAAACCCACACACCTACGGTCAATTAATCTATAGCAAAGGAGGCAAGACTATAAAGTGGAGGAAAGAGTCTTCAATAAACAGTGCTGGGAAAACTGGACAATTGCACATAAAAATGTGAATTTAGAACACTCTTTAACACTATGCACAAAAATAAACTTAAAATGGACTAAAAGACCTAAAGGTGAGACTAGGTACTATAGAACTCTTAGAGGAAAACATAGGTAAATGGCACCAGTCAGAATGGCATCATCAAAAAATCCACAAACAATAAGTGCTGGAGAAGGTGTGGAGATAAGGGAAGTCTCCTACATTACTGGGGGGAATGTAAATTGGTACAGACACTGTGGAGAACAGTATGGAGATTCCTTAAAAAACTAAAAACAGAGCTACCACATGATAGAGTGATCCTACTCCTGGGCATATATTCAGAGATAAACATGGTCCTCAGAAGAATACATGCACTCCAGTCTTCATTACAGCACTGTTTAAAACATCTAAGATGTGAAATAGGCCCGGCTGGAGGAGCTAAGATGGCGGAGGAATAGGACGGGGAGACCACTTTCTCCCCTACAAATTCATCAAAAGAACATTTGAACACTGAGCAAACTCCACAAAACAACTTCTAGTAGCTAGGAGAGGACATCAAGCTCCCAGAAAAGCAGCCCATTTTCTTCGAAGGAAGGTAGGACAAAATATAAAAGATAAAGAGAGAGACAAAAGAGTTAGGAACGGGGACCCGTCCCAGGAAGGGAGTCGTAATAGAGGAAGTTTCCAAATACCAGGAAACCCTCACACTGGGGGGTCTGGGGGAAATGTTCGAATCTCAGAGGGCAACCTAACTGGGAGGAAAAATAAATAAAACCCACAGATTACACGCCTAGAAGCAATTCCCAGCAGAAAAGTACCCCAGACGCTCGCATCTGCCACCAGCAAGTGGGGGCGGAATGGAGAGCAGCGGGCGGCATTGCTTAGGGTAAGGACCAGGCCCAAATGCCCTGAGGGCAATTGGAGGGAGCTAATGTGAGGACAGCAACTTAAACTGTGGGATAGTAAGAGAGAGAGAGAAAATGAACCATGAAAAGTGCTAACCAAACACACTGCTGGCCCATTCGCAGAACAAAGGAAGGACTGAGCAATTCCAGAGACGAGCTAGCCGGTGGTGGACTGGCCCATCCCCCACCGGAGGCAGGAGGCAGCAGGGAGGGGAAAGGGGCAAACCCAGCCCCAGAGACAGCACCCCCTACCAAACTGCAAACAGGCTCTTAGCTTCTAACCAAAGACTTCCTGAGATTCTGGATGGTTGACATCCGCCGGGAGGGTAGCGGCTAGAGACCAGCTCCCCAGAACAGACACAAGGCGTGCGCGGAAACTGAGGCTGGGACCGCGGAAGGGGATAGGGCGCACCACATGCCCGGGGAGAGTGCGCCTATCAAGCTCCTGGCTGCCTGAGCTGCTCCGGCCGGGGAAGGCACAGAACACAGGCCCAACTGAGTCTGCGCTTTTGTGGAATACCAGAAAACTGGAACTGCATGCAACTCAGGGCCCGCTCCCTGTAGAGCAGCCTGGAGCCTGAGCAGTGTAGACGGGGAAAGTACATGCACAGTGAGCGGGGGCAAGCCCAGTGTGACCGGAACAGTGCGCGTGCTCCCCACACAGGCCAGTGACGTTTGTCTGCAGCGCCCCTCCCTCCCCACAGCACGACCGAACAAGCGAACCTGAACAAGAGACCACCTCTGCCTGCTTGTATCAGGACGGAAATTAGACACTGAAGAGACCAGCAAACAGAAGCCAAATAAACAAAGGGAACCTTCAGAAGTGACAGGTGCAACAGATTAAAATCCCTGTAGTTAACACCGACTACAACGGAAGGGGCCTATAGATATCAAGAAGTGTAAGCTGGAAAAAGGAGCTATCTGAAACTGAACCAAACACACACTGCCTGCAGCAGCTCCAGAGAAATTCCTAGATATATACTTTTACTATTTTTTAAAATTAAAATTAAAAAAAATTTTTTTCATTCTTTTAAAATTCCCTATTACTCCTCTATTACTCCTTAATTTTCATTTTGATATATTTTTACTATTTTTTATTAAATTTTTAAATTAAAAAATTTTTTTTCCTTTTCTTTTAAAGTCCTCTATTACTCCTTAATTTTCATTTTCATTTCACTATAACCTTGCAAAAAAAAAAGACCCTATTTTTAAAGTGAACATATATATTTCTTAAAATTTTTTGTGTTTTTATTTTTAATATTGTATTTTTAAGAGTCTACTCCAGATTTTTAATCTTTGTTTTTCAGTATTTGATATCAATTTTGGACATTTAAGAATCCAATATTCAGTACCCATTTTTACTCAGGAGTGTGATGATTACTCTCTCCCCCTTTTGACTCTCCTTTTTCTCCCCCAGACCACCCCTATTTCCTCCCTCCCCCTTCTCTTCTCAATCCAATTCTGTGAATCTCTATGGGTGTCTGGGCTACAGAGAACACTCTGGGAACAGACTACTGCATAGATCTGTCTCTCTCCTCGTGAGTCCCCCCTTTTCTCCTCCTGCTCATCTCTATCTCCCTCCTCCCTCTCCTCTTCTTCATGTAACTCTGTGAACCTCTCTAGGTGTCCCTCACTGTGGAGAATCATTTCACCATTAACCTAGAAGTTTTATTATTAGTGCTGTATAGTTGGAGAAGCCTTGAGGCTACTGGAAGAATAAGACTGGAATCCAGAGGCAGGAGACTTAAGCCCAAAACCTGAGAACACCAGAGAACTCCTGACTACAGGGAACATTAAGTAATAAGAGATCATCCAAATGCCTCCATACCTACACTGAAACCAACCACCACCCAAGAGCCAATAAGTTCCAGAGCAAGACATACCACGCAAATTCTCCAGCAACACAGGAACATAGCCCTGGGCATCAACATACAGGCTGCCCAAAGTCACACCTATCACATAGACCCATCTCAAAACTCACTACTGGACACTCCACTGCACTGAAGAAATTCAGTTCCACACACCAGAACACCGATGCAAGCTTCCCTAATCAAGAAACCTTGACAAGCCAATCGTCCAATCCCACCCACTGGGAAAAACCTCCACGTTAAAAAGGAACCACAGACCACAAGAATACAGAAAGGCCACCCCAAACATCTTGTCTAGCAATCTAGACAAGATGAAAAGGCAGAGAAATACCCAACAGGTAAAGGAACATGAAAAATGCCCACCAAACCAAACAAAAGAGGAGGAGATAGGGAATCTACCTGAAAAAGAATTTAGAATAATGATAATAAAAATGATCCAAAATCTTAAAAACAAGACGGAGTTATGGATGAATAGCCTGAAGACAAAGATTGAGAAGATGCAAGAAATGTTTAACAAGGCATTAGAAGAAATAAAAAAGAGTCAATTAAAAATGAATAATGCAATAAATGAGATTAAAAACACTCTGGAGGGAACCAACAGTAGAATAACAGAGACAGAAGATAGGATAAGTGAGGTAGAAGATAAAATGGTGGAAATGAAGCAAAGAGGAAAAAAGAAAAAAGAACCAAAAGAAATGAGGACAACCTCAGGGACCTCTGGGACAATGTGAAATGTCCCAAAATTCTAATCATAGGAGTCCCAGAAGAAGAAGAAAAAAAGAAAGGCCATGAGAAAATACTCAAAGAGATAATAGCTGAAAACTTCCCTAAAATGGGGAAGGAAATAGTTACACAGGTCCAAGAAACCCAGAGAGTCCCAAACAGGATAAACCCAAGGCAAAACACCCCAAGACACATATTAATCAAATTAATAAAGATCAAACACAAAGAACGAATATTAAAAGCAGCAAGGGAGAAACAACAAATAACTCACAAAGGGATTCCCATAACAGCTGATCTATCAATAGAAACTCTTCAGGCCAGAAGAGAATGGTAGGACATACATAAAGTAATGAAAGAGAATAATCTATAACCCAGATTACTGTACCCAGCAAGGATCTCATTCAGATATGAAGGAGAATTCAAAAGCTTTACAGACAAGCAAAAGCTGAGAGAATTCAGCATCACCAAACCAGCTCTTCAACAAATGCTAAAGGATCTTCTCTAGACCGGAAACACAGAAAGGTTATATAAATGCGAACCCAAAACAACAAAGTAAATGGCAACGGGACCATACCTATCAATAATTACCTTAAATGTAAATGGGTTGAATGCCCCAACCAAAAGACAAAGACTGGCTGAATGGATATAAAAACAAGACCCCTATATATGCTGTCTACAAGAGACCCACCTCAAAACAAGGGACACATACAGACTGAAAGTGAAGGTCTGGAAAAAGATATTTCACGCAAACGGAGTCGCAACACTCATATCAGATAAAATAGACTTTAAAATAAAGGCTGTGAAAAGAGACAAAGAAGGACACTACATAATGATTAAAGGATCAATCCAAGAAGAAGATATAACAATTATAAATATATATGCACCCAACATAGGAGCACCACGATATGTAAGGCAAATGCTAATGAGTATGAAAGGGAAATTAACAATAACACAAGAATAGTGGGAGACTTTAATACCCCACTCACACCTATGGATAGATCAACTAAACAGAAAATTAACACGGAAACACAAACCTTAAATGACCCAATGGACCAGCCTGACCTAATTGATATCTATAGAACATTTCACCCCAAAACAATCAATTTCACCTTTTTCTCAAGTGCACACGGAAGCTTCTCCAGAATAGATCACAACCTGGGCCATAAAACTAGCCTTGGTAAATTCAAAAAAACTGAAATCATCCCAGTCATCTTTTCTGACCACAATGAAGTAAGACTAAATCTCAATTGCAGGAAAAAAACTATTACAAATCCAAACATATGGAGGCTAAATAACACACTTCTGAAGAATTAACAAATCATAGACGAAATCAAAAAAGAAATCAAAATATGCATAGAAATGAATGAAAATGAAAACACAATAACCCAAAACCTATGGGACACTGTAAAAGCAGTGCTAAGGGGAAGGTTCATGGCATTACAGACTTACCTCAAGAAACAAGAAAAAAGTCAAATAAATAACCTAACTCTACACCTAAAGCAACTAGAGAAGCAAGAAATGAAGAACCCCAGGGTTAGTAAAAGGAAAGAAATCTTAAAAATTACAGCAGAAATAAATGCAAAAGAAACAAGAGACCATAGCAAAAATCAACAAAGCTAAAAGCTGGTTTTTTGAAAAAATAAACAAAATTGACAAACCATTAGCAAGACTCATTAAGAAACAAAGGAAGAAGAACCAAATCAACAAAATTAGAAATGAGAATGGAGAGATCACAACAGACAACTCTGAAATACAAAGGATCATAAGAGACTACTACCAGCAGCTCTATGCTGAGTGAGTAAGCCATTCCCTTCTCCAGGGGATCTTTGCAACCCAGGGATTGAAACCAGGTCTCCCACATTACAGACAGATTCTTTACCATCTGAGGCACCAGGGAAGCCCATTAATCACCTACACTTCAATATAAAACAAATTTTTTTAAAGGGCAGAGGAACTAAATAGACATTTTTCCAAAAAAGACATCAAAATGGATAACAGGTGCATTCCAATGCTGAATGTCATTTATCAGGGAAAGGCAAATCAAAACCACTTCTCATGGGTCAGAATGGGGATCAAGAAAACAAGCATTGGTAAGGATGTAGAGATGCAGGAATCCTTGTATGCTGTTGGCAGTAATGTAAATTGGTTCAGTTACTATGGAAAACAGCATGGAGCTTCCTCAAAAAATTAGAACTAATATATCATCCAGAAATTCTACTTCTGGGATACATCCAAAGGAAATGAAAACAGAATATTGAGGAGATATAACCACTCCCATAATTATTGCAGCATTATTTACAAAAGCAAGATATGGAAACAACCTAAGTAGTGTCTTATATATGACAAACATATGCCACTACTTGTTTATCCCTATATATATATATATATATACATATATATATACACACATATATCTACTAAATATACATACATGCACACAATAAAATATTATTCAGATGTGAGAAAGAAATCTTGCCACTTGCAACAACACTGATGGACCTTGATTGCGTTATACTAAGTGAGATGTCAGAGAAAGACAAATGCTGTTTGATATCACTTAGTTGTAAAACCTAAAAAAAAGCCTAATTTATAAAACCATATTGCAGAAAGATGGTTATTAGGGGATAAAGGGTGGTAGAATTGGGGATATGCTGTTTAAGGGGACAAACTTGAAAGGAGTAGTAAATCAGTTCTAGAGAGCTAATGCACAGCACAGGACTATAGACCACAATACTGTATTTTAAACTTCAAAGATGCTAAGAGACCACAACTTGTTTCTATGCCCAAAAAAGAAGTGATAATTATTTTAATTATAGAGGTGTTAGCTAACACTATGGTGGTAATCATATTGTAATATTTAAATATATCAAATCAACAAATTGTACACCGTACACTTACCCAATGTTATATGTCAATTATATCTCAATAAAAATGTTCACATATAAATATATATATACACACACACACACAATTATCCAAAACTATGAACAAAACCTAGAATCATGTTAAATACAAAGTATTTATACTGACAGACTATCTTTATTATCCTTTTAGTCAGTAAACCTTAGAGGGAAAAATACAGATTCAAAGTGAAAGTGAAGTCGCTCAGTCATGTCCGACTCTTTGCGACCCTGTGGACTGTAGCCCACCAGGCTCCTCCATCCATGGGATTCTCCAGGCAAGAGTACTGGAGTTGGGTTGCCATTTCCTTCTCTAGGGCATCTTCCCGACCCAGGGATCGAACCCAGGTCTCCCGCATTGTAGGCAGACGCTTTACCATCTGAGCCACCAGGGAAGTCTAGATTCAAGGAATATAGAATTTTAAGAAGCAGTATTTGGAGACATGTACATGTGCCTGCCTTCCTTCTGTAATTTCTTGATAAATATGTTCTTTGCCAACAGTTGAGAGATTTATATGTTAAAAAGGACCATTCCTATGAATCTAGACAAAATATTCTGTTTTTGTATGTAAACTGAGATGGGATTGATGGAATCAATTCATGGAAGTTAATACTGTCCTTCCCATTTCTCACCTTTGTTTTTAGGTTGCAATTAAAGCAATTAATATACTATAGGAAACATAAGAAATCATGGGAACTGTCCATAATAGGAGTAGTAGGAAAGTAGCCTATGGACTATGACAATATGAAAGAGAAGATTAAAATAAAGACACAAGAATGTATCTGCTTGGAAAGATAATACTCAAAAATAAACATACTATGACTTTTCTCATAATTATACACACACGGCCTTACGAAGCACCACTACAAATAAAGCTAGTGAAGGTGATGGAATTCCATTTGAGCTATTTCAAATCCTAAACAATGATGCTGTGAAAGTGCTGCACACAATACACCAGCAAATTTGGAAAACTAAGCAGAGGTCACAGGACTGGAAAAGGTCAGTTTTCATTCCAATCCCAAAGAAAGGCAATGCCAAAGAATGTTCAAACTTCTGCACAACTGCACTCGTCTCACACACTAGCAAATTAATGTTTAACATTCTCCAAACGAGGCTCCAACAACAGGTGAACTGAGAACTTCCAGATGTTCAAGGTGGATTTAGAAAAGGCAGAGGAACCAGAGATCAAATTGTCAACATCTGTTCTTTTATAGAAAAAGCAAGAGAGTTCCAGAAAAACTTCTATTTCTACTTTATTGACTATGCCAAAGCTTTTGACTTTGTGGATTACAACAAACTGGAAAATTCTTAAAGAGATGGGAATACCAGACCACCTTACCTGTCTTCCTGAGAAATCTGTATGCAGGTCAACAAGAAACAATTAGAACTGGACACGGAAAAACAAACTGGTTTCAAATCAGAAAAGGAGTACGTCAAGGCTCTATGTTGTCACCCTGCTTATTTAACCTACATGCAGGGTACATCATGTGAAATGCTGGCTGGATGAAGCACAGACTGGAATCAAGATTGCCAGGAGAAATAGCAATAACCTTAGATATGCAGATGAAACCTCTCTTATGGCAGAAAGTGAAGAGCAACTGAAGAGCCTCTTGATGAAAATGAAAAAGAAGTAAAAAAGCTGGCTTAAAACTCAACATTCAAAAAATGAAGATCATGGCACCGTCCTATCACCTCATGGCAAATAGATGGGGAAACGATGGAAACCATGGCAGACTTTATTTTCTTGGGCGGCAAAATCACTGCAAATGGTGACTGCAGGCATGAAATTAAAAGACCTTGCTCCTTGGAAGAAAAGCTATGACAAACCTTGACAGTGTATTAAAAAGCAAAGACATTACTTTTACGATAAAGGTCCATCTAATCAAAGCTATGGTTTTTCCAGTAGTCATGTATGGATGTGAGAGTTGGACCATAAAGAAAGCTGACTGCTGAAGAATTGAGGCTTTTGAACTGCGGTGTTGAACTCTCAAGACTCTTGAGAGTCCCTTGAACTGCAAGGAAATCAGACCAGTCAATTTTGTAAAGGAAATCAGTCCTGAATACTCATTGGAAGGACTGATGCTGAAGGTGAAGCTCCAATACTTTGGCCACCTGATGTGAAGAACTGACTCATTAGAAAAGACCCTAATGCTGGGAAAGATAGAAGGCAGGAGGAGAAGGGGACAACAGAGGATGAGATGGTTGGATGGCATCACCAACTCAATGGACACGAATTTGAGCAAGCTTCAGGAGTTGGTGATGGACAAGGAGACCTGGCATGCTGCAGTCTATGGGGTCACAAAGATTTGGACACAACTGAGCAACTGAACTGAACTGAAAGACACATTGTGTTTATAAATATGTTTTTAGGAACTGTACTAAGAGAACATTATGATCCCTAAAATACTACCTAAAAAAAACAATGAAATTTATATTGCCAGATATAGAACCAAAAAAAAAAAAATCACTAAATCTAGAGTAGTATACACGCTACCTTTAGATATGTTCAGAATGCTCAATAGGATTGTATTCCCTAATGGTTTAAATTACTAGAAATAACTTTTCTCCCTGTGACCACAGAGATGTTGGTCAGAATGTTAGTCATCATACATTTAATTTTATAATCTAGAGTGGGTGGACCAAACAGCAACTAGGAGGCAAAGTTGGACTGTGTGAAGGCACATTTAAAGACATTCACTTCCACAAGTTCTAGCAACAGCACATGGACGGGAGAAAGGGTTTCAGTGAAAGCCTTTGTATATTAGTCAAGTCACATGTCGTTTTAAATGACTGTGTGCCTTGAAATCACAAAAGGAAATGCTAGCATTCTAATTGTATTCGTACTTGAAACTTGAATTTTTTTTTTTAACATGAAAGAGAAACAAAGAATTAGGCAACTCTGGCCTCCTCTCCGGTTAGGGAGACTCAAGATCTCTAGGGAGGCTAATGGAGCAGTCCAGTGCCTGTTTCAGAAAGGTGCATCAATACCCTTAACCCAGGAAAGAGGAATATGGAAAGTGGCTAATTCAATTTCCATATAGAAAATGGTATTTCTGACTTCCTAGACAAGTAGAACATTCTGAACTCCCCAAGAGAGCTACTTCCTGGAGCTGAGGGCTGGCAAGGCCGGGAAATTTTTGCTGGTTTGTTTAGATGGATTCCCAGAGGACATGTCAAAGTTCAAAGGAAATTGTTACAAAAAGAAACCGGAGTCAACCAAAATGAACTCATGCCACCTGGAAAGCCCCTAAATGTTATACCAGCAGACTCAAGAAGAAAGGTCGGAGAATATTAATGAAGACTTCTTTTCTTTCCATATCTTCAGTGAGTAGGCAAACACAAAATTCTCAAGAGGATTTTAAGAGTACATAAGATCCATTTTACCATAGAGAACAGACTTTTAGGACGTTTCTGGCAGAAAAGCCTGATCAATATAGAGCTGTAAAAGCAATTATAAGTGCTGAGCAGTGCAGGGAAAACACAGGGTCACTCACCTCTCTTTTCAGAGCCCTTTCTCTGAGGCTCCCTGACTTACAGAAATCTGCTGGAAGATATGAGGGTTCAGTCAGATAAACTGAAAAATTCTTCATTTTGCAGAAAATTCATATCATTTTCCAGAGAATGGCTTATATAATTTCCAATCATTAGAAACAAAATCTCCCTGAAACTCTGTATCTCATTATACATGCGGTCAAAAAATTTCAGTCTCAGTTGAATTCTAGGTTATTATTATAGTATAGAGAAGAGCTGGAAAAACAGAATGAACTGTGTCAAAATTGCAGTCACATTTCAAACATATGAAGCTTAGGCTTGCTGTCTCTAAATGCATAATTACAAATTCTGTTATAATGAAATTCTCTTAAAATTTGTCTTTCGTTTTAAATAATCCCAGCCTATGCCAAAAGATTTTCAACACCTATGTTATGTTGACTTCAATTAGATCACACCACTGTCTTTCTTCACACACTATGTTATCATGTGGATCTTCCCATTATATAAAGGACCTATGAATTACCCAGGGGGAATTGCTAAACTTCTGTGAATTACTTTAGGCACTACTCTATAAAATCATTATCTACACAGTTTATCTACAAAAATTATATATTTTTCACACCTGAAACACCCAGCTGGTTTCCTGGAGCAGGGTAGTTTTCTATCCATGTATTTACACTGCTTGCTTCCACGTTGCTAGTGAGCCAGAACAAATTATTAAGAAGGTAAGGTCAAAGTAAAAACCATACCTTCCCTGTTCTCTAGATAACTATGGTAAACATTTCTTTTCTGAATCAGATGACTTAAACTGAATACAGTTACAAGTTATGAGCTCTTCTCAGACTGCTAAAAAAAACTGAAAGGTATTTAAAAACTGAGCAGTTTGAATTATGAGTATTACTATTTAAGAACTGCCATTTAAGTTTTTATAAGGTTATTCATTGACCCTATTTATTTTATTAAAGAATTAATGATACATGATTAAATGCAAAAAGTCAATGGGATAAATGTAGAAAAGGTTTTCTGCACTAATAAAACAAACCAAGGGTCAATATAATGGTGTAGGTGAGACAATTAAGCCTAGAATCAGTGCTATTCAATAGAAATTTCTGTGGTGATTGAAATGTTCTCCATTGTGCAATACAGTAACCACTCACCATTTTGGCAAATGGACACTTAGAATATTTCCTAACATGACTGAGGAACTGAATTTTAAGTTTTAGTTAATTTTAATTAATTTGAATGTCAATAGCCACATGTGGCTCATGCCTATCATATTGCATAGCACAGATATTGATAAACTCATATTTGAAAGAAATGGAAAACAATCAAAATGATGATACAAGTCAGGATTTAAAGTGTGAAGATAATCTGATAAATCAGCTCATTAAAGGAATATGAATAGGAGAAATAGACTTACTAAGAATAATCACAAGTTGCACACAGTGATGGAAAAATCTCTAGATACAATTGAAGTTCCCACTATGTTCTATAGAATATGATCTGACAACTCACTGAGGTTTATTGGAATTCTACTGAGATAATAACTGCATAATCCCAATTATGTTGACTTCAATTAGACCACACAGTTGTCTGTCTTTACATACTATGTTATCATGTGGATCTTCCCATTGTATAAAGGACTTATGAATGACCTAGGGGGAATTGCTTAACTTCTGTGAATTTCTTTAGGCACTACTCTATAAAATCATTATCCACACAATTTATCTATAAAAATTATGTATTTTTCATGCCAGAAACACCCAACTGGTCTCCTGGAGCAGGGTGGTTTTCTGTCCATGTGTTTGCACTACTTGTTTCCACGTTTTACTGAGCCAGAACAAATTATTAAGAAGGTAAGGTCAAAGTAAAAACCATACCTTCCCTGTTCTCTAGATAACTATGGTAAACACTTCTTTTCTGAATCAGATAACTTAAACTGAATATATTTTAAAACAGAATCTACATGAATTTTTCAAAATATGTGTCTCCAATGTTTGATATGAAGTACTTTCCTTTGATATTGTGCTCTTTCAGGTATTAGGAGAAAAGAGAACAAACTATTAGAAGATATCCCCAATTTTAACTGATTTTCCCCATGCTCAATTAGATTTAATTAAGTACTCTAAAAAGACACAATATTTTATTGAAATAATTTTTCTGACTAAGTCTTATCCATTTACTATTCATTAGGAAGAAAAGCTAATGGGTGAGACAACCAGAAAATAATCAAGATAAGGTAATAGCTGATACAGACCAGGTGTCAGGAAGGGCATTTCTGTGTAAGATAACCCCAGAAACAGGCAATAATATCTGTATGGGTGAATGTTTCGCTGTTAATTAAAAACAAGGTTTTGGGGATGTCTGGATCATGCAACACGGTAGACAATTGCATATAAAATATGAAGCTTAAGGCAAAGGATGGGGAGATTATGCAAGTTTGGGCACATTCTGAAGTTGAAACCATGAGATCTAGTGGGCTCTCCTTTGAGCAGTGTGCAGGATTAAAGGGACTAGGGCAGGATGCTAGGAGAATTCCAGCAAGGAAGGGTATAGATTGAGGCAAAAGTCTTAAGACAATAGGAGAAGAATTATTTGGTGATTAGGCGACATGAGGATCAGATGGTTAAGACTCTGCCTGCAATGCCGGAGACCTGGTTTCGCTCCCTGGGTTGGGAAGGTTCCCTGGAGAAGGGCATGGCAACCTACTCCAGTATTCTTGCCTGGAGAATCCCCATGGACAGAGGAGCCTGAGTCAGACAAGACTGAGCGAGTAAGCACACAAGGTGACATGGATGCGAAGAGAGTGGATATTTCAAGGCTCTAGTCATCCACAGATTAAAATGTTACCCAAGACATCTGGTAAGATGAAGGGCAAAAGCACTTTTAAGCGTGGCAATAAGTGGGATCACTGAGAGACTTAACCTGACCAGTTTTAGCAAATTGTGGGGCATAGAATCAATTATAGTGGATTAAAGAGTAAATGGTTGATGAGGAGTGAAGACAGTAAATTAACAGAAGCACTCTTTTGACTATTTCAGGCGAGCAGTGATGTCTCAGAATGTCGATGCTGAGGGACAGCAATGTCCACATACCAAACAGGTCACACCACTGTGAACCACATCTAGTGTGGTGATGAATCTTCCAGCCAAACTCCCTTAGACTCATAAGCATAGGCTCTGGTTCAAAGCATCTTTACAGCTGAAGATCCTCAATATTAGCGAGGAGCAAAGAACGTCACAGATACAAAGACTTGAGCAAACTAGAAACTGCCGTACAAATGTTAGCTATTATGGTCATTATTACTACAATTTGGTCTTGTTAGATTGTGGTCTGTGTATTAGCCCAGTTTATATGAGAGTTGAAAAACAAATTGAAAGTCTGCCCAATGGAGTTTGTGGAGAGGAAACGTCAGTAGTTAACTTATGCATTATGCATATAATTTAGACTCAATAGATCCAGGGGATGACTGCTGCGAACAATTGCCCTCTTTAGACAGCGCCATGTGAACTTCCTGATAGAAAGAAAGCATTCCAAGGGCCTATGTAATTGGATGTGATAATAACGCGAGGGTTGGCTGCTTGCTTGCTTCTCATTTCAGTGGGATGATTTGAATAAGTTCTTTATAAAAATTGTAACTGCTGTCATTTTGATAACAGTCCAAGTTGAAAATCCGGACTGTTGGGTGCAGACCCTTGCCAGCTCTAAACAAATGGAGGTTGGCTAACAAAGGATTTGAAGTGCATTCTTTCCATGCGATGAAGTCTCCAACATGGGCAAGATTTTCCTATTGCTATTCACACTTATGCAGGGGTTTATAGAATCTTTGAAATCTTCCTTTCTCACCTCAGAATTCTCAATTTCAGCCACTTTGCTTCATCTAAGATAAATCCTTCAGCCTACCTCCAATACACATCAATAATTCTCAGTACTTTTTTTTATTTTGGAACTAAATATTCTATTTTTAAAATGTTTTCATTAATTAACCCAATATGATTGAACACTTACTACATTTCTGGCCTTATTCAAGGGATGTAATAGTGGACAGTTCTTGATTTCCAGGAGTAAGTATGTCACAATTCAGTAAGATAAGTGCTAGAATAAAGGCAGGAGAGTGATTAATCTTCCAAAGGGTGGAAGAGTGGCGAGGGAGAGTCAAATTTCACAGAGGAAGTACAATTTAAATTTGGGTCATTTGCAGAAACATGGATTGACCTAGAGAGTGTCATACAGGGAGAAGCCAGTCAGAAAGAGAAAAACAAATATCGTATACTAATGCATACATGTGGAACCTAGAAAAATGGTATAGATGATCTTACCTGCAAAACAGAAATAGAGACACAGGGGTAGAAAATAAACATATGGATAGCAAGGGCTAAAGGGAATGGCAGGGCAGGAGGAATTGAGAGATTGAGATTGACAAGTGTACACTATTGATACCAAGTATAAAATAGATAACTAATGAGAACATACTGTATAGCACAGGGAACTCTACTTAAAGCACTGAAGTGACCTGAATCAGAAGGAAATCCAAAAGGGATGGGATATATGTATATGTGTGGCTGGTTCACTTTGCTTTACAATAGAAACTAACACAATATTATAAAGCAACTATAGTTCAATAAAAATTAATTTAAAAATAGTTAATATTATGTGAATTTCACAATAAAAATGGGTTTCTATAAAAAATGAATTAAAGAATTTTGACGTTCAGACACAAGGAAGAGGAATGTTTTATTTTTTGATCTTAACATCAGAGATTCTGCCTTATTCAACTCTTTTTTCTCTGAAGGTACCTGCTATAGATGGCATGTTTGCATTCCCCTCCCTGCCAAATTCACTTGCTGAAATCACAAGTGATGGTAGTCGATGGTGGGGCCTTTGGGAGCTGATTATGTCATAAGGATAGAGGCCTCATGAATGGAATTGGATTTCAGAGAGTTCCCTCATCCCTCCACTGTGTGAAAGAGGACTAGTGAAAAGATGGTCCTCTGTGGACCAGAAAGCAGGCTCTTACCAGACAACAAATGTGCCAGCACCTTAAGCCTGACAGCTTGCAGAACTATGAGAAATAAATGTTTGTTGTTTAAGCTACCCAGTCTATGGAATTTTTGTTATAGCAGTCCAAGCAAAAAAAGCACTTAATACAGTGAATTGAACGTGAGAATCCAAAAATACTTGTTAAATGAAATCTAAATGTTGTTAAAAATACCCTTTTCATTCTTTTGCCTTTACATTCTTCTTGAACATAGTATATAATCTGCAGGGCTTATGTTCCTAATACATTTGAATTGGAAGACTGGATTGATATATAAACTCTACCATGGCTAAAACAGGTACCTACTGGGGACTTGCTGTATAGAAACAGGGAGCTCAGCTCGGAGCTGCGATGACCTAGATGGGTGGGAGGTCCCAGATGGAGGGGATGTATGTACACATACAGCTGGTTCACTGCATTGTACAGAAGAGACTAATTCAACACTAGTGCAGCCATGAAATTAAAAGACGCATACTCCTTGGAAGGAAAGTTATGACCAACCTAGATAGCATATTAAAAAGTAGAGACATTACTTTGCCAACAAAGATCTGTCGAGTCAAGGCTATGGTTTTTCCGGTGGTCATGTATGGATGTGAGAGTTGGACTGTGAAGAAAGCTGACTGCAGAAAAATTGATACTTTTGAACTGTGGTGTTGGAGAAGACTCTTGAGAGTCCCTTGGACTGCAAGGAGATCCAAACAGTCCATCCTAAAGGAGATCAGTCCTGGGTGTTCATTGGAAGGACTGATGCTGAAGCTGAAACTGCAATACTTTGGCTACCTGATGCGAACAGTTGACTCATTGGAAAAGACCTGATGCTGGGAGGGATTGGGGGCAGGAGGAGAAGGGGACGACAGAGGATGAGATGGTTGGATGACATCACTGACTCGATGGACATGAGTTTGGGTAAACTCTGGGAGTTGGTGATGGACAGGGAGGCCTGGCGTGCTGCAGTTCATGGGGTCACAAAGAGTCAGACACAACTGAGCAACTAAACTGACTGACTGAACTGATAGAGTATTTATATTCCAATACAGGTTTGCAAATATTGTATCTGTTTCAAACTCTGCCATCCATTTATGCTACCAACTCAAATTACCTCCCAGTTTCTCCCTTAATGGTTTGAATTCTGATGGTCTTCTTCTCCTTTATAAATTAAGTCAGATGTATAGCTACTTCAACTTGGTCTCTTGAAAGTTGTTACTTCCTTCCATACATTTTGGAGGATCTCTACAAATTCTAAAATTAAGTATTCTCAAACTTAGATTAACTGGAGTTGTCAGCCATCAGATATGATGTTGGCATCTCATATAATGCTAATTTGCTGCTACGCCTTTTTAGATCTCAAGATTTATGTATATGTATGTAGTTTCTTTCTCCACAGTTCCAAATCTGTTACAGGGAATGACTATTCTGATGTCTTACATGTGAAAAAACAAGCTAAAGATAATACCATTTTAAAAGTCAGAATGCCTGGGGTTCCCAGAATTTATGAAGAAAGTCCCCAAATAAAGGCATTTGCAGGTCTGATCAATCTTGGTGCCCTCCTGTGGTTAAAACAAGCAAAAACTAAACAAAATAAAAACAGCAGTAGCCAATACCAGGGATACAGGCAGAATGTATTTTTTGAGAAGAAATGTTATTTAAAGCTCCTTCACAACATGAAATCAACCATTTGCTTTGCCATCATCACTATAGCTAGAGACCTTTGTCAAATGTGAGCTAGAGAAACTCTTTTTGGTTTAAGTCTAAAGCTGTTTAAGTCTAAAGTCTAGACTAGTCTTTGCTCCCCTCACTCAGTTATGCTCAGCCCAAGGCCAAGGCTCAAAGGAAGCCATCTCATTTTTCCTGCAGGCCATTCTGATTATTCTGCTACTCTTGTTTCTTCTCAGTAACACACAATCTGAATTGTTCAAAGTTGTTCTCTGCTATATTCTAAAGAGACTTTAGGGGCTTCCCTGGCGGCTCATGCAACAAGGAACCTGCCTGCAATGAGGGAGACCTGAGCTCGATCTCTGGGTTTGGAAGATCCACTGGAGGAGGGCATGGCAACCCAGTCTAGTATTCTTGACTGGAGAATTCCATGGACAGAGGAGACTGGCAGACTACAGTCCTTGAGGTTGCAAAGAATCGACACAACTGAACGACTAACACTTTCACTTTTCAAAGAGAATTTTATCTCATTATACAAAAAGTCAAAAGATGCATTAACTAAATACCCAAAAAGTCAACATGTATGACCTTGAGCAAGTCACCTATCTTTCCTGGCCTGTTTCTTTCTTAATGGCCCCTAAATAATAAGGAGGTAGATATCAAATTATTTCTCGCATCTATTTCACTTTTATCATTCAATGGTGGTGAAGCTTTTTTGTGGGGAGACTTAAAGACAAGTTAATCATTCAAGCTGATTTAGAAAAGGCAAAGGAACCAGAGATAAAATTGAAAACATAGAAAAAGCAAGGGACTTCCAGAAAAATATCTACTTCTGCTTTACTGACTAAGCCAAAGCCTTTGACTGTGTGGATCACAACAAACTGGAAAATTCTTCAAGAGATGGGAATGCCAGACCACCTTACCTGCCTCCTGAGAAATCTGTATGCAGGTCAAGAAGCAACAGTTAGAACTGGACAAGGAACAACAGGCTGGTTGCAAATTGGGAAAGGTTGTATATTGTTACCCTGAGTATTTAACTTATATGCAGGGTACATCTTGCAAAATGCCAGGCTATGTGAAGCACAAACTGGAATCAAGATTGCCAGGAGAAATATCAGTAACCACAGATATGCAGATGACACCACCTTTATGGCAGAAAGAAAAGAGGAACTAAAGAGCCTCTTCATGAAAGAGAAGAGTGAAAAAACTGGCTTGAAACTCAGCATGCAAAAAAAAAAAAAAAAAAAAAAAGAAGATCATGGCATCTGGTCCCATCACCTCATGGCAAATAGATGGGGAAACAATGGAAACAGTGACAGCCTTTATTTTCTTGGGCTCCAAAATCACTGCAGATGGTGACTGCATCCCTGAAATTAAAAGATGCTTGCTCCTTGGAAGGAAAGTTATGACCAACCTAGACAGCATATTAAAAAGCAGAGGCATTACTTTGCCAACAAAGGTCCATCTAGTCAAAGGTATGGTTTTCCAGTAGTCATGTATGGATGCGATAGTTGGACTATAAAGAAAGCTGAGCATGGAAGAATTGATACTTTTGAAATGTGGTGCTGTAGAAGACTCTTGAGAGTCCCTTGGACTGCAAGGAGATCTAATCAGTCAATTCTAAAGGAAATCACTCCTGAATATTTGTTGCAAGGACTGATGCTGAAGCTCCAATTCTTTGGCCACCTGATGCAAAGAACTGACTCATTTGAAAAGACCGCGATGCTGGAAAAGATTGAAGGCAGGAGGAGAAGGGGACGGCAGAGGATGAAATGGTTGGATGGCATCACTGATTTGATGGACATCGGTTTGAACAAGTTCTGGGTGCTGATGGCACGGGAGTTGAGGCCTGGAGTGCTGCAGTCCATGGGGTTGCAGACATGACTGAGAAACTGAACTGAACTGAACTGATAACCTCATCATAGCACCATAGTATCTATATTTGAGTGGCAAATTTATGGAAATCATTTTCTAATAAAACTACTTTCTATAAGAACAGTCCCTGGGGCTTCAAAGAGTTGAAAATGACTGAGCGACTGAACTGAACTGATAAGAACTGCTCACTTGTATGGCTGCATACTTGGAACCTATACCAGATTTCCTATGTTGCTTTTTACCATCACTGAACAATACAACTGGGGATTTAATAATAGCATATTGTGATTAAACATGTATGTATATGTTTATGTGCTCTGTGGTACATGCTTCAAGGGACAAATTCAGGATGCTATTCAAGTTATGACTGTACCTGATCTAGACCTGCAGAGTTCAGGATTTAAAAAACGAGCAATAAATGAGAGATGTGGGAGTAAAAAATGATCAAAGAAAACTTCAGGAGGGAGGATCCTGAGGCATGAAGAGCTAGCTAATATCATTTTTCTAAGAACAATGAGAGCCTATAGAAGGGTTTTAGATATTGAAGTGATGTGATCAGGTTTTCCTTTCCTTAAAGATTACTCTGATTTCTCTGTGGAGAATGGGTAGAAAGGCAAGAAGACTTTTGGAGTCCTGCTAATTAATAATCCATAGCAGCATTTCCCCTTTAATTTCCCTCTCAAATTTTACTCTTGATTGGCAGTTCCTCCAAAGTTCTCTCTTCTCAAAAAAACTCTTTAAAAATATTCTCACTTGTGTCTTGAATCTTTTCCCTCACTGTATATAGTATCTTTCTCTTTACCAGTAGCTCCCTGCCTTTTTTATGAAAACATGATGCTTGCTCCAACTTGCTGAATAAATCAAAGGAACAAAATGGGACAGGAAATATATAATCTCACAGGATTGTGCTCAAAAGAGTCTCATGCTTTATTTAATGCTGTGCTGTTACCATCTTGAAATTCTTCATTCTTAAATACGAGGCCCCACATTTTCATTTGGCATTGGGCTCCCACAATTATTTTGACATTTAGTGAGTAAAGATAAATTATTTTGGTTGTGTTTGAGTAGAGGTAAACATTTGTTCTATATTCTTCTATATGTCATTTCCTTGTCCAAAGCTTTGGCCACTTCATTTTTAGTATCACCATGATAATCTAAGTTACCATTCTCTTTTCCTGATATTACATCAGTAATTAATATTAGGCAAAATAGACTTTTATAAGGTTTTTAGATAAAAAGGGGAATATTTTACAAGAACAAAGCATCAGTCTGTCAAGAAGATATAATAATATAAGCAATGCGTCTGTGTGTGAGTTGTGTCCAACATTTGAGACCCTATGGACTGTAGCCCACCAGGCTCCTCTGTCCATGGGATTTCCCAGGCAAGAATAGTGGAGTGGGTTGCCATTTCCTTCTCCTTCTTCCCCACCCAGGTTTCCAACCCGCGTCTCCTGCATTGGTGGGCAGAATTTACCACTGAGCCACCTGGGAAGCAGTATAAACAATATATGTACATAATGACTGACAAATGAATGAGACAGAACTGGCAGAATTGAAGGCAAAAATAAATGATTCAACGATGGTAGTTGGAGATCTCAATACCATTTTTTCAATACTGGCAATAACTAGGCAGATGATCAACAAGAATATAGAAGATTTCAGCACTGTAACCCAACTATGCCTACTACATATTTACAAAATATCCTACTACCTATGGTAGAATAAACATACTTCTCAGGAACATGTGGAACATTCCCCAGGATAGACCACAATGCAGGTCATTAAGCCAGCTTCAATAAACTTGAAAGGACTGAAATTTTTCAAAGTCATCGACAGAAAGAAATTTGGGAAATTCACAATTATATGGCAATTAAATCACATATTTGTAAATAATCAATGGATCAAAGAAGAAATGATACAGGAAATTACAAGATACTTTGAGGTGAATGAAAGCAAAAACACAACATACCAAAACTTCTGTAATACGGATAAGGCAGTGCCTAGAAGGAAATTTATAGCTGTAACCCACTCCAGTACTCTTGCCTGGAGAATTCCATGGACAGAGGAACTGGGCAGGCTATACAGTTCATGGGATCACAGAGTCAGACACGACTGAGCAACTAACTTTCACTATCAAATGCCTATATGCAAAAAGATTAAAAAAAAAACTTCAAATAAATGTCTTAACTTTTCAGGTTAAGACATTGGAAACAAAGAGCAAACTAAGTTTAATGTAAGCAAAGTGAAGGAAATAATAATAAATAGGGGAGTTGAAATCAGTGAAATAGAGAATGGAAAAGCCATAAAGAAAATCAATGAAACAAAATGTTTGCTCTTTGAAATGATCAAGAAAACTGACAAAACCTTTATCAAGAGTCACCAAGAAGAAAGAGAACACTTAGATAACTTGAATCAGAAATGACATTAGGAGCATCACTACTAACCTTACAAAAATTAAAAGGTTTGTGAAAGAAGACTATGACACTTGTATCAATAAATTAGATACTTCTGGTGAATGGATCAACTCCTGAAAACATACAAACTATCTAACTGTAGTTTAAAGAAGAAAGAGACAATATAAGTCGCCCTCTAACAAGTAAATAGAGATTGATTTAGGAAACAAAATCCTTCCAGAAAAGCCCAGGCACAGATATCATCAAATTCTATCAAATATTTAAAGAATTAATATCAATACTTCACAGACTATTCCAAAATAATAGAAAACATATAAAATAATGTTTTAAGGAAAACATTCCTTCTATAATAGCATCACAAAGGGAAATACTTAGCAGTAGAATTAATGAAAGAAGTGCAAAGTTTGTATTGTAAATACTGTAAGACTTGTTGAGAGACATTCTAAAAACTGAAAGAGCCCATGTTCAGCCTGTAATTTCTTTAAAATGTTAAACATGGACCACAGGTATGCATCAGCAATTCCACTCTCAGGTATTCTCCCAAATAAATGATAACATATATATATATATATATATATATATATATATATATATATACACACACACACACAACATTTTATGTAAATGTGTATGACAGCATTATTCATAGTAATCCCAAAGTGGAAAACACCAAGTGCCCATCAGCTGAACTAAACAATTGATATATTGCTAAACAAAATATGACATATCCACAGAATGGAACATCATTTGGCAATAAAAAATGAAGCACTGATACATGCTCTAACATAGATGTACCTTGAAAACAGCATCTAAGTGAAAGAAGCCAGACACAGAAGACCACATACTGTATGACTCATTCATTTATGTGAAATTTCCAGGCTGGGAGAGTTTCCAGAGAAAGTAGATTAGTGTTTACCAAGGGCTGTCACTTCCTTCCTTCCTTGCTTCCATTATATTCCATTACAGATTGCAAGCTCAGTGGTTTACAATGTGGCCTCTGATGTCAGAATGTCAAATCCTGGCCCCTTCCCTTCCCTTATTAAAGAGGGATTTGGGGCAAGTCACTCATCTTCTCTGAGCCTCACAAAATAGGTTTCAATCACGTTAGAAAAAAAGGAAGTAGTACCTAGGCAAGATATTTTCAAGTGGGGGCAAGTTCAGTTTTATAAAAAATTTCTCCCAAATTGCAGAATATATCTCATAGGATTGTATAAGGATTAAACAGAGACTACATGGAAACACCATAATGATTTCAGAAGTGGTAGTTAGTGTTATTAATTAAAGTTCAATAAATTAATTTCATAAAATGAACAATCTTTTTAAATCTAGAAGACAAAAAATCACGTCATTATTATCTTTAGTGACTCTACTCCCTCCCCCCACCCCAATTTTTTGATTTGGTGGTTAAGTTCTGAGCTACCTATCAGGTTTTACTTGCTATGTAAAATATTTAAAAAGAACATTACTGTTTCTAGCGTTATAGGCTAAGAGAAGGCTTATCTTTTGTTTATGTTTTCCATTTCTGGTCTTAGACTTCCCCTTTCCTGCTGATTTGTTGTTCAAATAAAAATAAACATTGAAAACAACTAAGAAGGCTCACTAGTTGGATTTTGAAAAGATGAATATACACTTGAAGATTTTTCCCCCACCAAAATAAGCTGCTTTTTTTTCTCTTCCACTTCAGGTACCACTCTTTTGAGCTGGAGGTCAGTTGATACAGACTAATGTTCAGTGACTCTGTCCTTAGAGGACTTTTAATTCTAAGGCAGACCAAAGAGCCCGAACCTTGTGTGTTTCCACACATTTTCAGCAGAAAAGATAGGAAGTATGTTTTTCTTTTAAAACCAAACTACACTGAGCTCTCAGTGATACTACCAATTCAACTACAAAATTATGGAGTTTTTGCTTCAACTTATTGATTTCACATCTGTATCTACTTTGCCTCCTGCTGAAAATTCCATCTTTCACTGACACCAACATAATTACAAACTCGTTCTAAACTATAATACACAGACAACATTTCCAAAATAATAATATGATTACTGAAAATAGTTTAAGGTTTTATCATAAGCTTTCACACTGTGGCATCAAATTATGACTGTTGAGATCCCTTGGAAAAGTTCCTCTCTATGGGGTTATGTCAACCACTTATTAAACAGATAAAGTTCATTTGCATAATTTTTATTTCAGTACTAGGGATTCTTCAGATCATATTGTTCCATAATTATGTAAATTGTTTCAGTTAAACTTATAAAACAAAGTATGAAAACCAAGTGTACTCATTCATACATATACATGTTTCCATTCTCTTCCATGTATATGTATGGCTGAGTCCCCTCACTGTTCGCCTGAAACTACCACAACATTGTTAACTGGCTATACCTCAATACAAAATAAAATGTTCAAAGTTACCAAAAAAGAAAAAAAAAGAAAAGAAAATACCACAACCAACTGTAATCAGAGAATAATTCTGGCTTATAGTCCCTTCTTTATTCTGTTCATTTTCCATTCCGGTCTCTATATAAATTTTATATATAAATTTTTAATATATATAAACTTTCTTATGTGGATGCAGTATAATTGAATCAACTAGCCACCTCTTAATGGACATTCTTATTGGTAAGCTTTTTTTGTGCATTTATAAATAACATTGCAACAAATAAATAGCCAAGTGCATATGTCTGGTATTTTTGCCAGTATGTCTTTGAGATAAACTGCTAACAAGAGATTCCTAAAGAAATTTCTGGGTCAAATGGGAAGTGAATATTTAATTTTGTCAGATGTTGTCAGGTTTACTCCAAGTTTTTGCATTTCTACAGGCAAATCTACTCATTTCCCACAGCCTAGTCAAAGAAATATTCTGTAAGTATTTGGACTTTTGTTAATCTGACAGATAGAAGCTGCATCTCTCTTACTGGAAGTGAGTGAGTTTGAGTAGCTATACCTGGATTTAAGGTCATTTGCATTGCTTTCTATGAGAAGTGCATGTTCATATTTATAGCCTTATTTATTAAATATGTAGTTTTGAGTATTTCTTTTTAGAAGAGCTTCATGTATTGGCAGCTAGTAATTTTTCAGTTTATCATTTAATTTTTACTTTATGTATTTTGTGTGTGTGTGTGTGTATGATGGAACATATTTTCCCCTGGATTTTAAGTAGTTTTACAGTTTATAAAACTGGATTTTATAGTTTAGGAAAACTTTTCCTACAACCCAGTGATAGGAAAGTCACCCATGTACAGAATTCCGAATAGATGTATGACTTTACATTACACATGTGGAATTTATTCTGGTATAGAAGCTCAAGAAATTTCTAAAAATTCATCGACAAGCTTTTGGCTAGAGATCCATGGTTTGTTTCTGTGTGTTGTTTCAGTTTTTATCTTCTTACTTAAAAAAAACTGTGTATGTTTCAATAAATCAATAAAGCTCCAGGTACCTCAAATTTTCCAAATTAAAAACCTCTTTGAACATTGAGAAAATGTGTCATTATTTTTGATGAGTACATTACAGCTTCAAGGAAAGAATGTGTGACTATTTGGTTAAAAAAAATTGCTATTTCTCTAGTTGAGATTTTTGAGTTTAAAACAGCAATTGTTCAGTTCCTTAATAGTGCTGCTACATATATATAGAAACAGCAACGGAATAGGGAGATGTCCTTGTAGGCAGGTGGACATTATGTGTTAAATGGTCTTGTTTTCAGCAGATTGGCACTGACTATTGCTTATAACACTGAAATCCATTTTTTCTCTCAAGTTTAGGGAATTTAATACCCACAAATTGACAGAAAAACATAATATGTAATAAAGACTCACCACTACTAGATGCATCATTCAGATTTAGCAGCCCCCCTCCGAGCCCTCTGTAACTATGGTAACTGTAGGTCCCATTTCCGTTGATGTACAACACCTCCTGGGAGCCAGGAACCGCTGAGGTTGAGTAAGTGCCCTGGGCTGCCTCCGCTTTACACTGTTTGTCTGTTGGAGCAGACTCATCCTGCAATGACAATAGCATTTCATTATTTATCAAATCACCACACTATTTCATCTTGAACAGGGCTATCTTATTGTTGTCTACGTGTCTGCACTGAACAAGAAAAATATAGTCAACATTAAATCAGTACATATGCACATTTTCAACAACTTTGCTGAAAACTAAAAAAAGGAAAGCAAAGTAACAATGTGAGACAGATTGGAGATAGAGCAATTTACAATTTCCAACTGAATTTAAAATTACATGAAGAGAGTTGTTCACAATAGCCAAGAGAAGGAAGTAGCCTAAATGTCCACTGACAGATGAATAGCTAAAAAAATATGGTATATAAATACAATGCAATATTATTCAGTCTCAAGAAGAGAAGAAAACCCTGTCATAGCCTACCACATGAATGAATCTTGAGGATATAAAGCTAAGTGAAATAAGTCAATCACCAAAAGATAAACATTGCATAATTCCCTTTATTTTAGATAAATTAGTCAAGCACACAGAAACAAAGTAGGGCCTAGGAGGAGGGGAGGTCAGGAGTTGTTCATTAGGTGATTCAGTCATGCAGAATTCGGGGAATGATTCTGGGGAATCCCTTGCATAAAAATGTGCATGTGGCTGACAATACTGGAAATTGTTGGGAGAGTGAAAACCACTGGGCTGTGCAGTATTTTTTCTGTAGAGATATGCAGCCACTGCAACTTTGAAAGAAGGCAAAATATTCTATACTTGAAAGCAACTTTGAGGTTCTGGAGAAGGGGCTGGGCTTCCCTAGTGGTTCAGCTGGGAAAGAACAGGTCTGCAATGCAGGAGACCTGGGTTTGATCCCCGGGTTGGGAAGATTCCCCTGGAGAAGGGAACGGCTACCCACTCCAGTATTCTGGCCTGGAGAATTCCATGGACTGTACAGTCCACGGGGTCACAAAGAGTCAGAGACGACTGAGCGATTTTCACTTTCACTCAAACAATTCCATCATGAGGGTAACTTCCTAGTTTCCTGATTGAAAACAGCTTGGGCAACGTGGTAAAATTGGAGTTTCTAGTTTAAAAAAATTAGTGGCTCCTATGATACATTCCCAATTTATTTTTCTGGGTTTGGAAAATGACAATAAAATACACCTATTGGAGAAGAGTTTCTTAAAGATGACTAGAAAGGGAGAAGGAAGAAGGCATTGTCTCCCACAATATTTTCCCTCTGAATCTTTGTGTGATGGAATTAGTTTGAATTATTAAGCATGCTACTTTTTAAATGTGCCTCAGTCTTTTCAATATTAACTGTTATTCCAAACCACAGAAACTGCACTGAGCAGGCAGATAATTAATTCCATGAATAATCAAAATAGGCCTTGTAGGGAGTCATTTGTATTCAAACACAGACTTTCACTATTAATGTTTTGGTAGTCCACTATATGTTAACAAATATAAAGTATCAAAATCCTAATAGAATCTGTTCAGCAGTGTATTTTGGGCAAAAGTTTAATATAAAGTTAATTCATGTTTTTCACATGAGTGATTACTATTATTGGTTTCAAAGAAGCATAGATTTTAATGACATAAAAAATAAATATCCCCTGGAGTCACATTTTATCTTTATAAGCAACTTTTAATAATCATTAGCTCCTGAAGTTCTCAAAGCTGACAGCTTGCTCCCTAGGTTGCTATGAAGATTATTTTCAAAAGAGGAATATATTAATATCCTACAAGACTGCAAATCTAGGGATAAAACACATTTTATTCATCAGAAACCTGAAAAATCCTGTCCCAGATTTTACAGGACACAGTTCAAATTTTCTTTAAAATTCCACAAAAATGATGCATCAACATGATGAAATGACCACCAGCATTGCCAGCGTTGTATGAGACAATGCAGAATTGTTTTGATTCAGATTTCTTTTGATTAAAAATATACAACAGATGAAACAGTTATGGTGATTTCTATAATTAGGGTCTGGTCTTATCAATAGACATCTGATTTATGTACATAAATATGCAATTCAAATTTGAAAAACTGGGCTTAGACTAGGACAGGTGATTACTTATAGATGGAGAGCAAGACTGGAAATTATTTAGAACAGTAGGCATTGCTTGATCATGACCCTCTCATTCACACACTGGGAAGATTGGCCTGTATCCTTTGTACTCTATCTACAGAAACTGGACAGGACAAGCTTGAGTTTGCTGAACCTGATCTGGTACGTGACAATACAGATTGAATTCCTAACTCACTTCAAATGCTAAAGGAATCCTTTGCACAGGTATCTTATATAGACATGTTTTTTTTAAAAATTAAATTTGACTGATTCAACTTTAAGTTGACCTACTCAAGTGTTGACAATAGGTTTCATCAACATTGCATTTATATTTCCCCAGAACTTAAATTTTTCTTAGATTTTATACTCTCTACTATCTGTTAAATATGCTGCATATTTTCATTAACTTTTCTCTGCCTATAAATATTATCAGCAAACGGCAAATATTTCTGCTTGATTCAGTAATCCGGATACTTCTGTTTTCCTTTACCTTACATTTTTTTTTTTTATAGCAACTGGAGATGAAAGGCATTTTGCATCAACATGAAATTATACTTTTAGTTCATCATTGAGATGATCTAGGTACAAGTGATGAGTTTTTTTTAAGGTAAAAAAAAATTGCATAGACCTCAAACAAGTTTATCACTGCAAAAATGTATGTCATTTAGGCATCAATTTACTTGAACTTCCTATAAGATTGTTATTTGAGTTCTCCTGTCTTTACAAGGTCTTTGTAGTCTGTATGATAGTAGCATTTTTACTTAAGTTACTGCTCTAAATTTTCTTTGCTCTTCAATTATGGATGATGCGAGGGAGTGCAATTTATTTCATGTATAAACTGCTGGAAAACCTCTCTACCTTATGAAAGTGTCTCTTCTTCCACTTCATAGCAAGTGTTTCAGAACTATGCACATGTGGATAAGAATTTGCAGTGAAATTCGTAAAAGATCTGAGAAAACCAGAGCTCTAATTTAAAATGCTTTCTTGCTAAGGCAAAACAGTCCGCACTTAATGTAAACGTGCTTACTACTTACGATGATAAGAAGTGATTTATGATGTCATCAAAACACACACACACACACACACACACTCATGTATATAATAACACTCAGGCAGTAACTCCTTTCATATAGTTAAGAGGATCCACACAGTCTCCACTTGGCCACACAAATGATCAAGATGGCAACACAGGAAATTGAGAAGACGGCTCTTTGCAAAGATGCGGCCAAACCCACTAGGAAAGGTAACAATGGAAGATATATTTTGACAAAATCTAAATGTTATAATGATAAGATGGGAAATAAGAGAGAAGATAGATTTTGTTTCCAACCTGAGAAACCAAAGTCATAGCAGGAGAACTTTCACCAAGAGTTTTAATAAGGTGTTCCCAGACAGGTTATGTTAACAAACTGTGGTAATATTTACACACACACACACACACACACACACACACACACAGACATGATTTTATGAACAATATATGCTTGAGAACTATTGACTTAAAAATACAGAAAAAATACAGTCCTTAACCTGATATGCAAAGATACATGGCTGGCAAGAAGTAACCTACTACACCGCAAAGCTATCTACTCTTAAATTCTTCCTGATGGTCATAACATTTTATAATTACAAGGGTTGAGAATTCACACTTTTAAACTGCAATCTTAAATGTAACACTACGCTATTTAGTTACAGACCAAAAATATCAAATAAAAAAAGATGTTATTTTTTCTATAGGTTTCTAATACTTAATTTTGAGTTCTGTTGTTAACATGATCAAAATGAAAATTTAAAAGTAATATTCCTTTGAGGTCATAAAATGTGATTGCAGATAAAACTGTTTTGGCCATTAGTTTTCATATGTATAGCATAATATTTTTCACCTCAGAAAATTCTTTCAGTTTTAACCAAGCAGTACCAAACTGGTATATTTCACATTAAATTGTAATAAAGTCTGTGAATAAGAAAGATTTTATTTTAGTCATGGTATCTTGGTTTCACCTCAGTGTTCATCTTTAGTTATTTTTAACAATCTACACTTAGAACAATTCAAAACATTTTTTACAAAATCCTTTTATTTGCAACTGGGCTTTTTTGATTTAAATAACAACTTCCTTAAATCATTTTTTTTCTTAATCTTCTTTAATACAATATTCCCTTTTGGTAAGAGAGTGACAATACTCTATCTGGTGATTCTGTGGCATATGTGGTTTCTGATATTACCTATGTAATATAACTGTTACTCTTAAATTCTCACTTCAACTTCCGTCTTCCCTCTTAGGTTCGTGCCTGAATTTCTTAGTATTCAGTTACACCATTTAATACTTTGAAATTAATTTATTTTCTCTTTCCTCCAGAGACCCCTTGCACAAATTTTTAATTAAAAAACAAAATAATATCTATTCTATTAGCAGTGTTTCTTGTTCTATTTATTACACCATGCCAAGATTTTTTTCTTTTCTTACACAGGTTTCTTTCAGTCAAATAATACCCAAGCCCTCTCAGCTCCATCTTGGAAATGACCCTCACTGGCACACATCTGAGAAACACTTGCTAATACATAATACAGAGCCGCAAAATCCCTCCTCCCCTTCACTTCCTGTCCACATCTCCTCAAATGTATCTTTTAAAAATTACTTATCATGTTGATCTCTTTAAAATCTCCTGAGATTTCTTATTTCCTATAGCACAAAACCCAAAGCTCCTGGCATCTAAAGCCTTTCAGAGTTTGAGAACAATCTTTCCAGCCACATCTTTTGTCACTTCTCAGGCATTCTATACTCTGGTCATAATTTAAGCTGAAAAAATAAATCTTACCAGTGTAATAGTCTGAGTTACCTAAATTGCCCCATATGTGCACTGATATAGAGAAAGCTTCTTACCTGTAACTATTGTCTGTGTTACAGTCTCTGATGATGGTCTGTCATCGAATTTTTAATCTTTTTTCCAAAATTTTTACATATATATCTAATGATGAATGACAAAATAAAATTTGCTTTCTAGTACTTTATAATCCGGAGAAGGCAATGGCACCCCACTCCAGTACTCTTGTCTGGAGAAGCCCATGGACGGAGGAGCCTGGTGGGCTGCAGTCTATGGGGTCACACAGAGTCGGACACGACTGAAGTGACTTAGCAGCAGCAGCAGTACTTTATAAAAACCTTTGTGTGAAATCAGACTTTTATGTAGGTAAAGCAGACTTAGGTATGCCTTTCATCAAAAGGAAGAAAAAGGATGGTATTTTCCTTACTCATCTAAATTACACATTGACAAAGTATCTTATCTCTGAATTTCTAGTCTATCCCCTAGACAGGGCTTCCCAGTCAGCGCCAGTGGTAAAGGAAAAAATCTACCTGCCAATGCGGGAAACATCAAAGACAAGGGTTTGATCCTTGGATTGTGTAGACCCCCTGGACAAAGGCATGGTGACCCACTCCAGTATTCTTGCCTGGAGAATCCCACGGACAGAGGAGCCTGGCGGGCTACAGCCCATACGGTCACAAAGCGTCAGACAGGACCGAAGCAACTTAGCACACAAGCATATCCCCTAGACACCTTTAAACAAAAGAAGTTGGGCCTATTTATCTGAAATTCTTGTATCTCTGCTACTGTATACAATTATCTTTATGAAAAATGCATGGAAAGCAAATAGAAAGTAATAAAGACTTTAACTGAGTATATAAATTAGTTCTTTAGTTCTCAGATTGCTAGAGATCAAAGACCTTGAACCAAATATCCCACTGAAGATGAGGTCTAAAAAAATACCAAAACAATTCAAAGAATTAGAAATTTCTCCAAAACAAGATTCTAAACCCTATAGCTACGCTAGAATATGCTATAAAAATATTTCAGATGAAATAAAAATTCAGAACAAAAAACATTACAGTTTTGATAAAAATTCAGGACAAATGTGTGTGTGTGTGAACGTGCATGCTCAGTCGTGTGTCTGACTCTTTGCAACCCCATGGACTATAGCCTGCCAGGCAAGAATACTGGAGTGGGCTGCCATTTCCTATTCTATTCAGAATAAATATTTTTAGCAATTAGGTTTTGAGAAGCACAATGGAAGTCAATAAGATTTTTTTAGAGTAGTTAACCATTAGCTACTACATAAGAATCATATTAGCATGGTGATATCAGAAGATTAAGGCTAATATCTGCATAATGGCTAACTAGAGTAGGTTGTTAGGCAGTTTAGGAGAGGTGTATTATTTTATCAACAATGTGATCAAATTTGATACATAAAGCATGTTTTTAAAAGGATTTAACTAGATTCTGTTACTTAATTTTAGCCTGATAAGATGTCTATGTTTTTATTTTGTCCACATCTAACAGTAGATTTTTGCCTGGGAAATCCCATGGACAGAGGAGCCTGGAAATATATATTATTGCTTAATGCTAAAATAAATTCATGAGTTTTAATGCTGTTTTTGATTGTAACATTTTAGATCAAATAAAAAATAGCACATGTCATTTTAAAAGATAAATTAAGAGAAACAAACTGACTTTCTTTTTATTTCTGTGAATATAAGTTTTCCCAAAGTACAAGGTTAGACTTCAATTTATGTTAAAACTATGGTTGAATACACTGTCACAAACAGCTACAAAAACATAAACCAACAAATCTCAGACCAAAGTACTTGAAAAATGATCACTCAGATACAATTTATTTATCCCAGATGTCAGTTACCCTAAATCTTCTAAGTATAGTTGTGGGAGGTATTACTACTGGATTAAGAAAATTAGGCTCAATGGGAAAAAGAGATTTGAAAAATACAATGAAAGCTTTTTTAAAAAAGAAAACTTGGCCATGGCAGAAATTTTTTATTTTTTCATATTTCTTTTTGAGTAAGTACAAAAACTTGACTAATGATGTACAAAACTTGACTAATGATGTTATTTCAACACTGATGTCGGGAGGTAATCATAGGTGGGTTTCAAAATTAGAAACAGGTGTGCTAGCATGGTCGAATGAGCAGAACAAAGAAAAATCCCTTCTGAATGCCATCTACATAATAAATTCCTTCACAGCTACTATTGAAGAACATTATGTTCAATCAGACAGTAAACATAATTCCATCTGAATTGTACATCTTGAATGAGCCATATAATTGAGATCTTAATTTCCAAACATACTGGGATAAAAACTTACAGGTTATTATAATTTAATTTAAACTGGGTGTAAGAATTACCTATCTATTTTGATATTTCAAGTATATTCATCATGAAATAGTCAAACTAAGGTAATGAGAAAGCCATCAAAGTGGTGATGCCTGCATCACTGAGTGATAATACTTTTAATGTGAAATTAAATTTTAAAGGAAACATGTGTGAGACAATATGAAATGATATAAAAATAATCTAGGGATGAATTTAAAACACATCACTGATGTCTGACTACATGCTGGTGTTATGTGTACAAGTAAGTAAAATATTCTTTTGTTAACTTTCCTTTCCTTGATAATACTGCTTTTGATTTACCATGTATAGTGTTATACAAATACAGAGATCTCATGTACTATGTTGACTGTGGGTGGAGGGTATATAAGAAGAAGAGAAATAGAATTGTTGACATATTTCTTCAAATTTAAAGTTTCTAATTTTCTTTCCATTTAGTATAAAAAACTAATTATTCAAGGAGTCAGTAATTTTTAGGAGTCCTCTATCTTCTCAAAAATACAGACAATTAAGCTCATTAGTGTTCCTGAACATACTTGAATTTGAAAAGTAGTGGTAACATTTTCCTTACAATATTGGATTACTTTACCCTGCTGCTGCTGCTAAGTCACTTCAGTCATGTACTTTACCTACTCCACAATAAATTTTGGTAGCATCAGTATAGCTCAGCTTCTTTTTCCCTTCCATTTTTATTCTCCTGCTCATTTCTCTGCATAATTTCCTTGCAAGATTTAATTCCATTTATGAGTTCATCTACCCCTTTACACCAAAGGCCTCTAAACCTAAATCCTATAATTAAGATCTCTTCCCAGGTCCACATTTTCAACTACCTACTGGACATAAATAACTGCATGCCCCACAAGTGCATCCCACTGAGTATGTATTTCATGTTATCTTCCCCCAGCTCCTAATTTTCCAGCCGTAATATGCTCCACCTCCTCATTTCTTGATTTTGATAAATGACACTTTCATCTGTCTGCAGTCTCCTGAGTGAGAGACTTGTGTCATATTCAACAGGCTCCTTTTTATTATCTCATAGGTACAATCCAGGACAAAATTTTATAAAGCCATTTTATTTCCTGGTGAATTATTTAAACAATGTTCTATTGAATCCCTTCTATTCCCTGGGCTACACATTCAGCAAGCAGGTGAAGACAGATCATCCGATTCCTGCCCTCCAGAGACGTATAGAGGTGTGAGGTGGGAAAGAGACTAGACAAGAGGAAGAAATAAAAAATATATATGTTATAATACTAAGTTCAGAGAGCAGTGTCTATTAAAAATAAAATTAAATAGTTACATAAAAGAATTATTGGAGACGGGTATTCAGGAGGGTAAATCTTTCTGAGAAAAATACATAAGCCCATCAGCCAAGAAACAGAATGATAAAGAAGAGGCAGTCATGTGAAGATAGACGGGACATGTGCCTGTGTATGTGAACATCGCACTGAGTCCATTCTACACTGGATATGAAATAGTCCTCATATCCAAAGACATCTGACTAGGATTCCCAGGGTTTGGCTAAATAAGGTCAGGTAAGCATCATAAAGCTTAGACTAGAATTTGCCTTACAATAAGAAATCATATCAACACATGTTTTTTGCTGGTGTACTGAATATTCTCAACTTCCCTCTCTAGATGCGCTCTTAAACATTGCTTCCTGGGTGTATAACCACCATGAACTTAACAGTTGGGTTCACCTGCTCTCTGACTGCTAGGGATTCATCAAAGGAGGCCCTGACACGAGTTTAGAGGACAGCATGGGGTATCTATCCCCTAGCACTCTCTCCTGCCACACGACAGTCGGGGAGCCGCTCTGCTCCTGAATCCTACCAGACACCCTCTTGTACAGGGCTTTGGTTCCCATCGTGTTGTGCTAACAGTTCCCTTCCACTGCCCCTCCTGGCTTCCCTCACTTGCTGGTCCCAGGGTGCTCAACCATCTCTTCTTGATTTCCTCAGCCCTTCTCATATCTATATAAATAGTCCCTTTACTAGACAGTCTTCAGTTACTCTTTTGAACAGGTTATCTCTCCTCTGCAAGAAACCAGAATGACATAATTCTGTTCACTATTGAGCCAACCAGTGGAGCATCAGTACACTTTTGTATCTGAAGTTTTATTCCTTCAGTGTTAAAATTCTTTTTTCGTGTGGTGTTTGCGTTCCCAGACACTATTTCTACTTTTTCCCAAAGTGTCTAACACAAACATAAAACTTCTTGGACTATTTTCCATATTACTCATCAAGGGATTCATCAGTCCCATATTCCCCTCTGTACTCTCTCTTTATTCCAGTATGGAAAGAGGATTCCCTAGGCCTGTGAGATGCTACAGGATATAGTATCATCCATTATATTCTTCTCTCCCATTTTGTATTTTCTCCTCTTGGAGTAACTTCTTCCTTGGGTTATGTTCTTGTTTCACTGGAGAATATTCTCCAATAATCTCCTGAGAAAGGCTACACTTTATAAAATAGACTCCAAGTATTTTAAATTACTTTTACCCTCATGCTTCATTGATAATTTGGCTGGATATAAAATTTTCTACAGAAGTTTGCAAGTTTGGCTCCCATATGTTTTAGTGTTAAGAATGGTTTTTCTGGTTAACATCTGTTGGCTTTCTGATTATTTATGCATGATTTATTTTTCTTCCCTCTCTGGACTGTTCAAATTTATCTCTTTATCTCATGTGTTCTTAAACTTACATGATGATGTGATTGACATAAGTGCATTTACTGTCCTGATAACTTTATGGGCTTTTTCATCATAGTAATGCAGGTTCTTCACTTTTGTGGAAAAAGTATTTTTGATAACTTCTCCCTTGCTATTTTCTCTTTAATCATCCAGATGTTGGGTCTCCTATATTGATCCTTAAAAAAAAAAAACTATTTCATTTTCCATTATTTGCCTAAATTTTTAATGCTTCTGAGCAATTTCCTAAAAGGCTTTCCAGTTCTTAAAATTTTTTTGACAATCATGTATGTTTTTTTAAATTCCAAGAGTTGCATTTTGTTTATTGTTCTTTTTTATGCATTCACGTCTAATTTCAAGGAAACATCTTTTATTTTTCTAAATCTCTCTGAGATTAGGAACTGTTTGCTTCAACATTTTCTTCTATTCTTTGCTTCTGGTATTCTCAGTGCCAGAATCTATAATTCTTTCCCTCTCTGACTCCTCCATTTTTGAGAGAATTCTAGACTCCTTAGTGGAGTGAATAACTAGGCTGCCTGTTTTTGAAACTATACTCCAATAACAAGGGAAAAAAATATGATGAATTTCTCATCCCTTTCCTGAGTGTGTGCAGATTTAAATTTTTAATATTCACTTGCAATTGTTTTACTGGGGTTTTGGAAGAAAGTAGAGATAAAGGAAAGGATTCAATTTTCTATGTCAGAAGATTCATCCTTTTTAACGCTTTAATATATGTATTAGATTACTGGTAGGAAAACTTTTGGAAGTAATGCAATATGTTTAGGATTTAGAGAGCTATATTAAGTGTATCTTTGTATTTAAAATTCTTGTCTTGTGAAGCAGTTTTCTTTTTTTTTTCCATTTATTTTTATTAGTTGGAGGCTAATTACTTTACATCATTGCAGTGGTTTTTGTCATACATTGAAATGAATTAGCCATGGATTTACACGTATTCCCCATCCCGGTCCCCCCTCCCACCTCCCTCTCCACCCGATCCCTCTGGGTCTTCCCAGTGCACCAGGTCCGAGCACTTGTCTCATGCACCCAACCTGGGCTGGTGATCTGTTTCACCCTAGATAATATACATGTTTCGATGCTGTTCTCTTGAAACATCCCACCCTCGCCTTCTCCCAGAGTCCAAAAGTCTGTTCTATACATCTGAGCCTCTTTTTCTGTTTTGCATATAGGGTTATCATTACCATCTTTCTAAATTCCATATATATGTGTTAGTATACTGTAATGGTCTTTATCTTTCTGGCTTACTTCACTCTGTATAATGGGCTCCAGTTATCCATCTCATTAGAACTGATTCAAATGAATTCTTTTTAATGGCTGAGTAATATTCCATGGTGTATATGTACCACAGCTTCCTCATCCATTTGTCTGCTGATGGGCATCTAGGTTGCTTCCATGTCCTGGCTATTATAAACAGTGCTGTGATGAACATTGGGGTGCATGTGTCTCTTTCAGATCTGGTTTCCTCGGTGTGTATGCCCAGAAGTAAAGCAGTTTTCATATGTGAGAAGGCAAACTCTATCTGAAGTTCTCTTTGATCGAAAAAGGAAATTTAAATATGGAAGCAGACAAATCGTTTTACATTATGATGTCAGTTCATTAAACTTCATAAATTAAACATCTTTAGTTTATAAGTTCATTTAAAAACTTTGTTAATAGTGGTAAGAGACAACTCATGCTAAACTTATCTCACTTGCTTTATGAAAGAACTCCTAACCAAAAGGTAGATTGTGGTGGTTTTCTAAACATAGAACAAAGCAGGTGACAAAAGAAAGCGGAGTTGCTTAAAGACACCACCATGTGGATGGCTCACATCTAACAGAACAACCACATCCCAGACTGATGAATGAACTGGTGCGACAAGAGGAAAGGTCTTTAGAAGGCATTGTCACAGGGTTTTGCCCTAAGCTTTATGCTATTCACTGTTTGAACTGAGACACATACATATGCTGATAAAACACTGAACAATTTGGGTGATAACAAGGAACAGGATGTGAGGATGGAAGGAAAATCCTGAACAAGGGGTAAAGTCAATAGCAGGAGGACACGGACAACTTCACTGCAGGCTAATATAACAGGGCTAAACGTATAGCCTTACACTTAAAACTAAAACATGATCTCTACAAAGTGAGGAAGTAATGTAACATCAGCACTTCTGCAAGAACTGTAGTTATAACATTTATTAAAATATTTATGGAGTGCATACAGTGTGCAAGACACTGCAGTTACAGTGAATGATACAGATTGGGTATCTGCTTCTATTGAACTTGCAGGTTAGTATGGGAAACAGGTAACACTTCAAAATTAATTATAATTGATTTAAGTCTAACAATAGAGTATGATTAATATTAGGAATACATAATAGGAGACCTAATATACAGATGAAGTAGACAGGGATATCTAGTGCCATCATAGGCCGCAGTGATAAAAGTATATAAATGCCAAGAATGCTGAGCTGTTGGTACTTAATTATTCCTTCAAAAAGGAATGATGATAATTTTTAAAAATGAGAGAAATATTATATTATAAGGTAATACTGATTGGGCATTTACTATATGCCAGGAACTGTGCTCATGGACTGTGATATTATCTTGATTCACTCATCCCAATGAATTTGATAAGATTAAACCTCATCTTATAGATTGAAAAGACAGAGGCACAGAGGTTGCCTAAGGATTTGTCCAAATTCACACAGTGCTAAGTACAAGAACTGAGATCTAAACATGGGAACATGGGAATACTGTAGTTTGGAGGTTAAACTGGCATTCAGGCCTGAATCAGTCAAGGCTTGCTAGGAGATCAGCTATGAACTATCATAAGCTAAACAACATCCAGGTAGGAAAAAACAAGTTGACGGAAGATCTCAACACTTTAGTCAGAGGAACTGAAGGTATTTAACTAGAGAAGACAAAAAGTAATATAACACACACACGTGTTTGCTCATAAGAATTATCATTTTCAGACTTACTCTGTCAGACACTGCTAGGAACTCTTTTGTGGGTGACTAGAACAGGTACTGCAAGGAGATCCAACCAGTCCATCCTAAAGGAGATCAGTCCTGGGTGTTCATTGGAAGGACTGATGCTGAAGCTGAAACTCCAATACTTTGGCCATCTCATGCGAAGAGCTGACTCATTGGAAAAGACCCTGATGCTGGGAGGAATTGGGGACAGGAGGAAAAAGGGACAGCAGAGGATGAGATGGCTGGATGGTATCACCGACTCGATGGACATGAGTTTGAGTAAACTCCGGGAGTTGGTGATGGACAGGGAGGCATAGCGTGCTGCAATTCATGGGATCGCAAAGAGTCGGACACGACTGAGCGACTGAACTGAACTGAACTGAGAACAGGTAGAGGGAAACTGGTAGCCCAAATAGCTCTTACCCACTCAGTGTTCCACAATATGTTAATTTTGTTAGGTATTTAAGACACAAAAGGTAGACAAGAAAGATGGCTATATCATTTTAATAATGTATGTCAGTCACTCAGTCATGTCAACTCTTTGAGACTCCATGGACTGCAGCCCACCAGGCTCCTCTGTCCATGGGATGCTCCAGGCAAGAATATTGGAGTGGGTGGCCATTCCCTTCTCTGGGGGATCTTCCTGACCCAGTGATTGAACCCAGGCAAATTCTTTATATTATCTGAGCCAACAGGGAAGCCCTAATGCTTATTTATCTTAATAGGAAAGACTGTGACAGTAAAATTAAGAAATTTTCAAATAAAAATATTCCATTTTTAATCTGTTTACCTGATGAATACTTACTATAATGGCTGCTAAATATTAAGTTTCTTTGGCATGCCCAGTAGTAAATGTGTATATTTTTAGATATATCTTCTGATGTCTAATAGGCAAAAATTCAAACTTAATTTTAATCTTTTAAATTTTGCCAACTGCCCTAAACTATAACTTTGGGTACAACATCATTCAATTATTAAAGAAGGGGCATTTACACAAAGTGAAAAATAATAGAACTGCACAGAACATTTCTCCATGAATTCAGCCTTATCTTCACTTTAGAACTTCTCTTTGATGGGATTTGCTCTGTTTATTTTAACCCAGCACTATGCAGGAGGCTAGATAAGCAGTTTTTTAAATTTCAGTACAAAATCAGCAAGGTGATGAATGGCATTTAATTTTCAGGGCCCTAAACTATACAAATGAACTATGATTTTCTTTCCTCTTCCCTTGCCTTTTGTGGGCTTTTGCAAAGGGAACAGTGGGACACAGGCCTGTGTGTAAACCCGTGAACAGCATGTTAGAACATTCTAGCACCTGTCCAGCGGCTCATCCAGAGTCGCAGTAAAATGCTGGGTCCTGCCCTCCATCCTTTTTGTCCTGGTGGTTTGGGTGGACAAAGCGATACAGTTCTGCCTGCCTGCTGAGTCCATCTAAGTAAGGTTGCATTAATCTTTCTAAAGCTTCTTGAGCACTGTCGAGTAAAATATTGTGTGGTTAGGGTGTTTAGCAATACCACCACTAAAGAAAAAAAAAAAAAGAAAGCAAAAAACAATGTGATCATCTTCAATTCTATAGAAAGCTAATTTAAAAATGAGGACCTTGTTCTAAGATGTGTGCCTGTTCAGGGTCGCTTATTGAAGACTGCCTTTTTCCTTAATGGGCTCACTTACTCTTTTTACTACTTTAAAGTGTTTTATGAGCTGTGGGCTTTCAGGATCCATAATTTCAGGCATCCTTCATTTTAAGTGACTTTTAAAAATTTATTTATATTTTGTTTGCTTTATCAATGTCTTCTAATTCTAATTTAGAGACTCTGGTCCTGGCCCCATTTTTAAACTAAGCATGTCTTTGCTCTGACTAAACATAAATAATGTGTTTACCTACTTGGAGACCCAGAGGCTTATCTTCTCTCTGAACTTGCCAGGAGTAACAGACAACTCAGTTTAAAGCCAAAATTGAGAGACTCATGCCCAGGGGTGGAAAAAAAAAATAAGTCCAATTATTTCCCTTTCACCTTATGTGAAGAGCCAACTCACTGGAAAAGACCCTGATGCTGGGAAAGATTGAGGGCAGGAGGAGAAGGGGATGACAGAGGATGAGATGGTTGGATGACATCACTGACTCAATGGATATGAGTTTGAGCAAACTCTGGGAGACAGTGAAGGACAGGTAGGCCTGGCATGCTGCATTCCATGGGGTTGCAAAGATTCGGACATGAGTGAGCAATTGAACAACTTGTTTTGTGCCAAGCAAGGCTGCTGGTTTCAAGTAGCTCATGGAAGTCACGCAGAAAGTTAGGTTTTGAGGAGGAAATAAACCTTAATACAGTAGCTGGTTAAGGACAAAAGTTTTAATTCAGCTTGTTGTTCAGCTTGAGTTTGATTTATATTTGTATATTCTGACTGATGTATATTCATATACTCAAATTCTGACTGATACATGTATTACTTCTAAAATAGCGAAACCACATATTAATTCAAGCTAAACTATAAAGAGTAAGATTTAAATACCTTTCTTATTCCCATTTCCTATCCTTTAAACATGTTTCTATACTGCCACAGAAAAATGTGGAGGAGATAGTATGTTTGCATTCAGGTAAGTTGGAATAGATAAAACATACAAAGAATACAGTATGTTGCCTACATACAAACCTTACATTGCAAACTTTCAAAGATGTGAACATGCTCCTCTATACTAAGTGTTGGACTGTACTGTACTTTTCAAGGTACTGTTCTAAAAGATTAAAAATGTTTCCTTTATTTTGTGTGTTTGTTTTTATGTATTATTTGTGTGAAAAGTATTATAAACCTATTATAGTACAGTACTATATAGATGGCCAACTGTGCTAATTGAGTACCTAGGCTAAATTTGTTGGACTAATGAACAAATTAGACTAGTGAATGCATTCTCTGGATGGAACTTGTTCGTATGCAGGTGACTTACTTTATCTTATTCCTCATCTTAAATATTTTTCTCAAAGGATTAGTAAAGCTTTAATTTTCAAGGCAAAAATATTGGCACATATATTTGGATAATAAAAGACTTGTCTTATACTAGGTAAATCAAAAGTTTTGATATACTACAAGGCATCAAACTCAGCTGCCCCTAGAGACCAGGCAAAGTACACATGTGAGTGAAGAGGTTTGTCTACGGGGCAATGGGAAGATATGGGGGCAGGGGAAAATTCCAGAGTACACATTCCCTTGAAAAGCATTCAGATGCAAACATTTTACAACAATGTTCAGGCCAATAAAACACATTTGCATTCTTCCATCTTTCCAATGTACTTTTGAAATATACTGGTTTTATGTACTGAGAAAGAATGATTCATTTTTATTTATTTATCTTCAAAATACCAGAGCAATGGTATTTGTTTTCAGACTTGTTGAAGCAAGTCATGTGTTACAGTGCAGGGGAACTGATTTATTCCTGGAAATACTCATAAGACCTACTGAGTGTGATTCATCTTTGCTTTGGACCCTGGCCACAGCTATAGCCCAGCTCCAGGTTCCTAATCTGTGTCTCATGAAAGAGGCTCCTGAGTTACTCGATACAAAAGCATCTACTATATTGACTTCATATCTGAGATTCAAAGAACGTGGGGTCCTGCTAGGTTACAAAGACTGGGACACAGCCCCTTTCTTCCTCCTGATTGGGTTGCTCAGGAAGGGATTAAGGGACGGAATTTGCAGTCAAGAATCCCTGATGTTAGGGCTGCCCTGATGGCTCAGAGGTAAAGAATACATCTGCCAATGCAGGAGATGTGGGTTTGATGCCTGAGTTGGGAAAATTCCCTGGAAAAGAAAATGGTCAACCCACTCCAGTATTCTTGCCTGAGAAATCCCATGGAGAGAGGAGCATCATGAGTTACAAAAATAAAAGAGTCGCAAACACAGTTGCAAAAGAGTTGGACATGACTTAGTGACTAAACAAAAACAAACTCTGATGTCTATCCCTCAGCCTCCATCTGGGCTGGGCTGTTAATGTGCTTACCTTCAGCGTCAAGATATTTTTCAGAATCTGCCTTCAGTGGGTACCTCCATAATTACTAAGTCTCTGACTTTATACAGTGCTTTCATAGTCACAGAAAAGCAATACATTTAACAAAGTTTTCCCTGGTAGCTCAGAGAGTAAAGAATCTGCCTGCAATGCAGGATACCGGGGTTTGATCCCTAGGTCAGGAAGATCCGCTGGAGAAGGGAATAGCAACCCACTCCAGTATTCTTTCCTGGAGAATCCCATGGACAGAGGAACCTGGCAAGCTGTAGTCCATAGGGCCGCAAAGAGTGGGACACAACTGAGCGACTTTCACTTTCAAACAAGGAAACAAAAGAGGGCAATTTTAGTTTGATTTTAGAGAGGTCAATTTTAATTTGATTTTAGAAAGGAATACACACATTTAAAGCTTGGTCAGCACTGTAGAGCTAATGAATGAACAGTACTTTACAAGAAGCAGCTCATTAATAAATGGTTTCCTAACCATTAAGAAGTACTCATTGGTGTCTTATTACAGATGGCCTCAATCAGGTGATATATACACAGAGTTTATATGCATGAATCACTGGGTTCTATAAGAATTTTTTTCTCTAAAGCAGAAAAAAGACATTAAAATCTATATAATATTCCTATTTTAAATGCAATATTTTTTAGAAAAATATAATATTAAGATATTTTAATAAAGAACAGATTTTGTGACTATGGGGGTGTGGAGATGTGTAAAGTACTTACTATATTTGACAGTAACAGCTTAACGGAGTATATATATTCGCTATATTCATGAAGGCAAAGCATATGTCAATAGTCAATAGGGCTAATATATATCTTCTTTTATAAAAATTATATTTCTATTATTTGTATTCTCTATATCTATCACTGCTTTCAGATGACAACATTTCTTCACATGTTGCTATAAAATTTCATTTTGTATAAGAGGTTTTTTCTATTATGTACAAGAGAGAAAGATTATACATAACTATCTCCTGATGATAAAACTCATGTAATTTTTAAAAGCAAATAAATGAATACAGATATTATATCTATGTCAAATCTTTAAAAATAAAACTCAGTTTATAAAAGGTTTCCATTTAAATAGCATTAGAAATAGTTATATATTTTGCATTTTTAGATACACATTATATTCTGTCTTCACTGGGTCTGTTCTCACACCTTGAAATCTAATAGACTTTACTCTGTTGAGTTTTAGATTTGCTTGGGACCTATGTCCCTTTTCTCCTTCCCACTTCTCCCTTTTGGAATGGGTGTATCTATCCTGTGCCTCTCCCATCATTGTATTTTCGGAGCATATGACTCGTTTTGTAGGTTTCACAGGTCCACACATGGATAGGAATTTTGCTCCAGAATGGTCCATGCTTGATTTCGATGATTTATAACATTTGAGATTTTTTAATTATCTTTTGATGAGATTTTAGAGTTGATGCTGGAATGAATTAAGACTTCTGATGAAGTGGAGAATGTGAATATATTTTGCAAGTGAGAAAGACATGAATTTGGCAAGGAAGGCAGAGGGCAGACTTTACAAGTTGAGTTGTGTCATCAGAAAACATACTGAAGTCCTAACCCCTAATACCCACAAATGTGACCTTATTTAGAAAGAGGGTCTTTGCAGATGTAATCTAGTTAAGATGAGACCATAGGGAATTAGGGCAGGCCCTGTTCCAATACAACTGGTATCCTCATAAGAATGGAAGTGATGTTGACATAGACAGAATATGGCCATGTGACAGAGGAGGCAGTGATGGCTGCTACAAGCGAAAGGATACCTAAGGCTACCAGAAACTAGAAGAGGCAAGGCAAGATCCTCCCCAAGAGGCTTAGGACAGAGCATAGCCCTTCCAATGTCTTAATTTGGCCTTCTAGCCTCCAGAGTTGTGAGATAAAACACTTCTGTTGTTTTAAGCCACTGAGCTCTCTATGAGTCCTTTGGAGAGCAAAGAGATCAAACTGGTCAATACTAAAGGAAATCAACCGTGAATATTCATTGGAAGGACTGATGCTAAAGCTGAAGCTTCAATACTTTGGCTGCCTGATGTGAAGAGACAACTTATTGGAAAAGACCCTGATGCTGGGGAAGATTGAGGGAAGGAGGAGAAGTGGGCAACAAAGGATGAGATGGTTGGATGGCATCGTTGACTCCAGGAGATAGTGAAGGACAGGGAAGCCTGGCGTGCTGCAGTCCATGGGGTCACAAAGAGTCAGACATGACTGAGCGACTAAACAACAACAAGAACAAGTCACTAAGTTTGTGGTACTTTGTCATGGAATCCCTAGGAAAGTAATACAGCCCATTAGAGCAAACATTGTTTTCCTTTGACCTTTCATCATTCACCTTCTCCCCTCCCTCTTTTAGTAAAGTATATCTGATTTTCCTCTTCCAGTCTTATTCCATGTACTGTACATAGACGACCACATCCATGAATCCTAAATTGAACTTGCAACCTAGTCTGTTCTCTTGACCTCAGCAGTTGCTTCCAGGTTGAATGTGTAGCTTGATCATAGTGAGGACAATGGAAAGCTGGAGCTGCTGCAGCCACATTGCTACCATGAGGGAGAAACTATCTGAGAGCAGAAGCAATAAAGAAGAGTTAAGAGATCTCTGAGAGAGATCCTGTTTATCTATAAGACAATCAACCACATATAGAACTGGCCTAATGCTAGAATTTTTAGTTAACTAACCAAGCTTATAAATCCCCATTTGAACCATTTTTTACTAACTTCTGTAACACTTTCAAGTAAGAGAGTTCTATGTGTTCCAAATCTTGGCACTGCTTTTCTTCAATTACTTTCAATGGTCATCAAATGCCAGATCACACTCTCCTGGATCACTTCTAAACTTAAAAAAGGTTTTGGCCTGGTGTTTCACTGCTTAAGGTCTTCCCTGTAGCTCAAATGATAAAGAATCTGCCTGCAATGCAGGAGACTCAGGTTCGATCCCTGGGTTGGGAAGATCCTCTGGAGAAGGGAATGGCAACTGGCCACTCCAGTATTCTTGCCTGCAGAATCCCATGGACAGAGGAGCCTGGCGATCTACAGTCTGTGGGGTTGCAAAGAGTTAGACACGGCTGAGCAACTAACACTAACTTCACTGCCTACTTAATGAAAGAAATGCTTTGGAAATTCCTAATTCAAGTTATCTCTGAGAAGAAAAGTCAGACAGGTTTCCTTATTTCTTAAACATGTACTCACTGGACACTTCCCTGTTTAACCCTCATTCTTGTGGCTGCAGATCACAATACAGAGATAGTGAGACACTATCTCAATGGCTTGAGACAGCAGACAAATGCTCCTTTATGTATTCCTAGGCAATAATACAGAAGAGCATCTCCCTTTAACATATAATATATGGATTTAGATTAGATTGGACATACCCTCAATTATTGTGTCATTTAGTGAACATACTTTATGTTTTTAAATACATTCTTAAAAATAAGTTCATTATAATATAGTAAACTTTGATATTTACATATTCTCATGTAAAAACAAATTGTGCTTCCATTCTTTCTGGAAAACTCCCCTAATTTCCAACCTGAGTCATAAAAAAGACAAAATTCAATTAAACTTTATATCTTATATCTAGGCTATCATGTATTCAGATTATTGTATATGCATACTTTTGTAATTTCTGAAATGCTGGTTTGAAATTACTGTAACTCTATATATCACATTAATTTTCCTTAAACCTTTAGAAAAAATATGTTGTTATTAGTCAGATTATATTTCTACTTTTCTTTTGTCAGCAGCATTCTTTCTATTTTCATCAGCTCAAAAGAAATGAGTTAAAAATGCAGTCTTAAAACTTCTCCTAAAGTGGGAAATGCATGTTGATTGAGGGCAAGAACTAACACACCCTACTGCACGTGTGTATACTAACCTTTTATGAGCGTTTCCTGATGCTTATTCCATAATTCCATAAGATCGTGATTTAGAATATACAGGTTCTCTGCTGATCATACAGAATATTAGGAGTTTTATTCTTTTTGTTTTAGGCAGAAGATCATATATTTTATTTAACATTGGAAAAGAAATCATATTTTTTGTTAAAAAATTATGCAGTTAGTTTGAGTGTTTAGAGCCTATGCACGCATTAATGATTAAAACTACTTATAAAATATGACTATATAATGATATGTAATTTAATGTTGCTATTAAGACTTCAGTTTTGGAAGAACCTGTCCACATTAAAACCAAATTTAGCCTATGAAACTGAAAGCGACATTTTAAAAACACAAATGAGTACTCCAGTACTGTCCTCAAAGCCTTTCTTAATATATTGACAAATACCTCTCCTTCTTGTGGACATAATGCATTTACCTATACACACATCTTTCTATAGATAACTTTAAATAGCTATCTTTCGCATATCAGACACAGATCTAGAGGTGCCTGCATACATTTGGGAATAAGCAAAGAATAAATAAGGAGAAAATTTATTTGAGGAGAATAGACACAGCATACATAGCTTAAAAAAAAAAAAGCTACATCCAGTTTACAGCATCTAAACCTTTCTTTTGTTAGTAACACTGTTTAAAATAACTTCTCCCTGAGGAACAATACCCTGGATACATCACTGCAGACCCTGCAAAGGCATGTAGCTGTTGCCTTTAAACTTGGAACTTGGACTTCTTCTGAAATGAGTACTTAAAATCAGGTAAGTGCTAAGCAAAGGACCATGATGGCCACCGTTAAGGAACAATTAATATACATGCCTGTAAATTAATGTTCAAATGTGCTGCATTTAGGGCGGAACTTCCTCCAAGCCTGCAGTAGCAATTGAATCATGCTGCTCTATTCAGCCTGCTGCTATGACAACTACCCAAGGGCAAATGTCAGGTCAACTCCCAGTGTCTCTGTCTGTATAATTGCTTTGTCAGGAACCTAATAGCTGCCTTCTTTTCCTCACTGAACAGTGGAAAGCAGTAGCGCTCAAAGAACTGAGACGTCCTCTCCCCAGCCTCCCCATTTGGTGTTAAAACTGTATTTACCCAGCTGTCAGGCGACATTTTAAATTACAGTATTAATTCCAATGATGCCTGCTCTATTTGGCCACATACCATTCTCGGGCTTGAACATCTCCTGTTGTGTTGGCAGGCATCTCATTAAAAGGCTCTTTCCTTCCCTAAAACTGAACGTTCTGCTATGCTACATCAAGTCACGAGTGGATGTTTTATTTACTGTTATCCTTTTCCCAGGATATGACGGGGTATCTTTGGGGCTCAGAATGATGAAAGCCAATACTGCTTTAATCCCACAGAGTGATGAAATATTATAAAACTGATATTCCAAAAGACACCTGGAGGCCATTACAATGTTACCTGGGAATATAATCAAGTCCTAAAATATGCTGTGCTGATAGTCCTTGCTACATAGAGAACCAGGAAGGAGATTTAGCTTTGTGGGCTGAGAGCTGACCCAGGAGCTGCTTCTAAAGCAGGTGCACTTTGAGACGGGGGTGTGCAAATAAACACAGGAGTGGATCTGGAGTGGATAGACAGCTGGGCAAAGCCGTACTGGTGGAGAGAGGGTGTGCTTGGGGCACTAAAGGTGCTGCTCCACATTCACATATTTCTAAAACCCCTAAATGTCCTTTCTATAGAAACAAAATAGGAGCAACGAGGAGGCCCTGCATTTCCTCTTCGTGTGATTTTTAGTCATGAACAAGAATAGTAAGGATGTAGACTTTACACAGTAAGTGAATAGTCAGGATGGCCTTAAGATTTGAAATTTATGAAGCATTCTGATTTTCAGTACTCAGAACATCTGAAATCAAAAGAAAGCTAAATTCTTTGTACTGTACTAGTCTTTTCCTTCTTTTTAAAGAAAACTCTGTTTCTATGAAATATATTAACAAAAAATCACTGAAGAAAGGGAGGTGGGAGGGTGTAAGGAAGCAAGGAAAATCTAAACTAAAAAGGAATGTTTCCAGGTCCTTTTCTTTTATAAAATCAGTAATTGAATTAAGTGGCCTGTGAGGTTCTCAGAAGCTCTAATGGTTTTGGTCCCATATTTGCTATAGTAAAAATGATAATTAAAAAATCTGAAAAAGAAGCTATTCTTTTGAAACGTTATGTATATATTAGTAATCCCCAGGTATAGCAACTTCATGCATCCGTCCACACACCTGGTTAAAACAGGCCACTGCATCAGTGTCTACAGAATGTATTTTCCAAAGGCCTGAATCAAAGGTTACATTCTTCCTCTAAATGTCTCAGGTTCCCCCTACCCGAAAGCAAGCATGTAGCAAAAATAACCAACAAGAAGGATATTGGCACATAGTAGAAAGCTTTACTTTAACTGCTGTTTATTGATGGGGACCATGATGCCTTTGGGATTCAGGTAGACCCCTACATCTACCTACTTTGTAACTTAAGTTCACAATTACACATTTGACCTCTTTTTGTATTGACACTTTTGCTCTCTGATCTCTTTTATAGAACTCAGAACCTTGACTTCCATTAAACTTCACATTTACATAGTGGATTTGGGAATAGGAGGCTAGTCTCAAACCTCAAGGATGAAAACAGCAAAGGTTTCTGCCAGACGCTGGAGCCCCCTGAGGGCCCTTATATATCAAGTCCAGAATGCACTATTATGTTTTCTTAAATAACAGAACTAGCACCAAAACCAAGAAGAAATAACATGGAATATTACCAGAGAAGTGATTCAGTGAGAAGTTTGATCTTGATGCAGGAATCTCACTGGACTTTCAACTTAATTCTTTCATTAGAAATACTACTTTGATCTTGCTTGTGTTCAAGGCAAAACGTTAAAGGGAGCTTAAAAACAAATGTGACTGGATTTTTGATCTACACAAGTATCATTTTCTTCTTGATGAATAAGTGCAGGTATGAAATTAGCTTTGCATAAACCCCTAAAAGAGTCACAGGTAGTTTTCCTTATATTCTTTTGTTGTTCAGTCACTAAGTCATGTCCAATTCTTTGTGACTGTAGCATGCCAGGCTCCTCTGTCTTTCACTGTCTCCTGGAGTTTGCTCAAATTCATATCCATTGAGTCAGTGATGCTATCTAACCATCTCCTCTGCTAACCTCTTCTCCTTTCGCCTTCAATCTTTCCCAGCATCAGGATCTTTAACAGGGTATAAATTATAGATATTCTTTTCAGTTCAGTTCAGTTGCTCAGTCATGTCCGACTCTTTACGACCCGATGAATCTCAGCACGCCAGGCCTCCCTATCCATCACCAACTCCCGGAGTTTATTCAAACCCATGTACCAGGTAGAAATAAGGGCAAATATGTAGACACTGAGAAGCCATTGGATTGTTGAATAAAAAAAAAAAATTAGTATTTCTGGACAAGGCAAAGAACACTGACAGCACAGGAAAGATGGGGCCTTCTTGAGGATGAGAGATTTTTATAAGAGATGGATCCATTTCAGCAAAGTTAATAGGTAAAGATCAATTTTGCTGCCAAGGCTCTCAGAAAGTCAAGACTGCCTTCACCATTATGAGAAAGAGGCAAATTACCAATAAAGCGAGTTGACCTGCTGCAGGGAGTTTTCTCTAGGACAGACTGCACAAGATCACCTATTTCATCATCGGCTCTGTGGTACCCATGTCAGTAGCTGAAGCTCTGATGTCAGCATCACCCTATCCTTAGTAAATATTCATAACTAAGTCCATCTTTAAAAGTTTTGATCCCAAGATTTTAAGGCATGAAATAAAGATGCACTGAGAGTCTAGGAATACTTCCACTACAAATGAAAGTAAAGTCATTTGTAATAAAGGCTAATCCACAGCTATCTAGAATTCCCAGCTCTGCAGAAGCCCTGCAGAGTGCTAGTAACTAAAGTGCTAGTAACTGAGAGGATAATATCTATTTCTTGAGGCCATTGGGCTCATGGTATTTAACAACTGAGTCATGCCAGACGTCATACATCTCTTTAAGAAGCATAGCCCAATGTGTCAAGCTATTACATTGTCTAATTTCATAATAAATTTGTGACTATGGCTAAATCTCCCTAATACACATAACATTATTGTTTCAGAGTAACTAATGGGTTTTAAAGTGGTTAAATTAAAGAGAAAAAGACAAGACAAGGAATGAACAAATTATGAGAGATAAATGATAAAAATGAATATATTTGGCATAAACTAAGTATGTCAGACTCTTCATTTATCTGCTAAGCCTAAAATAACTGGTTTTAAAAGAAATGATATTAACAAAAATGCAGTGTTCAGAGAACCCAGTAAACCATATGTTCCCCTGACTTTGGCACTGAAAAGTGTATCAACATATTATGATGAATTTCTCTCTCTGAATTCAAACCACCTACTCATATCCTGATATTTATCTACTTGAAATTAATAACATCCTAAGCCAAAGATGTACCTAAAAATTAAAAAAAAAATCATTTCTATACACATGTGGGAGAATACTCAAAGAAGCCAGAAAACCAAACAGTAGAACAGACTAATAGGAAGACAGAAAAACAAAGTCAGAAATCAAGGCAGTTTCCAGCATCCACCAACCCCCCCAAACCTTCTCAGATTCAGATTCCCCATCTGTACAAAAGGGAAACCATTTGATCAATATTCTTAGTTCTTTTGCGAGACCAAAAGCATCATGCACTGTGTATCATAACTCAGATATACACTGATATACAAATATAGAAGGAAAATACATACACTAAGAAAAAAATTTTTATAGAAGTAACTTATTCTCAATTTAAGAAAAAGTAGATGAAAAGTCATTGAGGAAAATCATAATGTTAGTTTTTTGAGACATCATAAAAAAGATGAAAATTTTTACAATAGAAAGAATAATAATCTGTGTGTATAGTTACATATGTTGAAGCTATAGGAAAACATTTACCTCTGGTTCCCCATTAGCTGAGCTATCATTGCAGCCAGGAAGAGTAGGGATTCCCAAATCACTCATTTGTAACTTTGAAAAACCCTATAGCAGATTAGTCTTCATAATTACTTTTTGGCATTAGTTCAGATTTAAATATTGTCATATTTAAATAGCAAATCTGAAATGTAGGTGGTAGAGAAAGGAATTATTGCTGAATTGGGGCCTCTCCTTTGCCCCAGTACAGATACATTTCATTGTCCCTAGGGTTCCAAAGCTTCCCCAAAATCAGACATTCCACTCTCCTTCCCATTCATCTTGGCATGTACTTAAATAGAGGGCTTCCCAGCAGCTCAGCAGTGGAGAATTCACCTGCCAATGTAGGAGATGCAGGTTTGATCCCTGTGTCAAGAAGATTCCCCCTGGAGAAGAAAAATGGCAACTCACTCCAGTACTGCCTGGGAAACCCTATGGACAGAGGAGCCAGGAGGGTTACAGTGCACTGAGTCACAAAGAGTTGTTCGTGAGTCAGCAACTTAACAACTTAATAGAGCATTTAAAATGTCCACAATCTAACCTTCAATCTAATACTTCCTCCTTTTATATCTTCCCAAGAATCTCAAGTTTCCCTCACAGGCGATTACTGTTTTTAATATTCAGGAAATGTTCATATTCCATGTGTCTAGAGCACCATCATTTAACTTTTTTGTCTCTCAAAATCCCTTTCATTTCTCAAGCTCTGGCTCAAATATTGCCTCCTCTGGGAAGCCCTCCTGGAAGAATTAGGAGCACTCTCCTCTTGCTTTCACAACAATTTAATCATACCCTTATAATTTCATTTACCATACTGATTTCACTTGTCTTTAATAGAATATGAGTTTTTAGAGGAAAAATGTTATACTTCATCAAGCTTCGAAGAGAGAATAAAAATACCAGTCCAGTAGCAAATGGTATAAATAAACCTATTACCTGGTAAAGCCTCAATAAAGGTTCCCCATCCTTGTTGCGTAGCCTCTGTACCAAGCAAAATGTCTTCCATATAAGGAACAGTTGCTGAATAAACTACTTTAGGGCTATCTAGCACTAATTTTCTCCTATTAATCATATTCCTTGCTGATAAAGGTACATGAAATATTTAAGGAATGACCTAGAGCAGTTAAAAAACCTTGGGAAAAGAATTTAAAACTTCTACCATTTACTTATCCTATAAAAACTCAAGTTGGAAATAAAACACATTTGAAGTCCATTTACATTATTAATCTAATGCTGGAAGAGTACAGATTTGTAAAGCAGTTATCTTGGTACATTCTATACCAATAGAAGACAGGTCAAATATTCTTCCCTACAGAGCAAATAAAAATTTTAGTAAAATGACTTTAACCTTGTTTCTCATATAATGTATACAAAGAACTCAAATTTTAAATGAGAATAGTAAATATTCATTGTAATTATAAGGGATATTTTATATATCTGTGCATGCTAAGCTGCTTGAGTTGTGTCTGACTCTTTGTGACCATACGGACTGAAGCCTGCCAGGCTCCTCTGTCCATGGGATTCTCCAGGCAAGAATATTGGGGTGGGTTACCATTCCTTTCTCCAGGGGATCTTACCGACCCAGAGATCAAACTCAGTACTCCTGCATTGCAGGCGGCTTCTTTATTGTCTTGAGCCACCAGGGAAGTCAACATTGTGGTGATTTAGTCGCTAAGTCATGTCCAACTCTTGCGACCCCGTGGACTGTAGCCTACCAGGCTCCTCTGTCCATAGGACTACCCAGGCAAGAATACTGGAATGGGTTGCCATTTCCTTCTCCAGGGGATCTTCCTGACTTACGGATTTAACCTGGGTCTCCTGGAGAAGGAAATGGCAAGCTACTCCAGTATTCTTATCTGGAAAATCCCATGGGCTGAGGATCCTGGTAGGCTATAGTCCATGGGGTTGCAAAGAGTCGGACACGACTGAGTGACTTCACTGCCTGAACTGCAGCCGCATTCTTTACCGACTAACCTACAAGGGAAGCCCAGTCAACATTTACATTTGGTATATATATATTTACTTTTCCTTAGTTTTTATGTTTATTAAATGTCTACGTTTACAAAAATATAAAAATGGAAATGCATAATATTTCCTTATTTTAATTGTTTTAAAATGTGATTATAACCATTCCCAAAGTCTGTTCTGTTATAATAGAGGTATGATGGTTGGTTTGCAGTAGTGAGTGTCTCCAAGTTTTCTGGATGGGTTTACTAATTTGTCCATTGTGACAAATTCACTTGCTTGTGAATTAAGATCATGGTTCAATATCTGTCCACTTATGTTAGTTATTTCCTACATAGCAAAGACCTCCTTTGCTTTGAAATTAATATTTACTAAACCCTGCCAGGCATTTTAGAGACCATGTGAGTAGAGAATGAGTAGATGCTTCAGGATACACCTAGTCACATCCTCCAGTGGTGACTGTGCAAAGAGCATATTTATGCATGGTTGCAAGTGATGAAAACATGCATATTTGAAGATTCTTGAGCCTTGTCTTTTTGTGGCATGATACTTGTAGCAAACTGTTGGATGTGTCATGGTGTCCCTATTGTAAATGTTAAACATGGTAATTTAATTGATGGTGACTTCCGAATTAGAAAAGGATGTAACTGCAATCTCAGGAGATATTGAAAATAGTTGAATGATGAATACAAAATGGAATTCCACTTTAAGAATACAACTGGAATTAGAAATCATACGTGGCTTAGCTTTTTGACTAGGGGTATAATTGCTATGGCCATTGACAATTACTTCCTTCTTGCAAAGAAATAAAATTAAACTAAAGGGCCTGGTTATTTTTATCTTAAAGCATGCAATTTTTACTTTCAGACTCGGGTGAATTTTAAAACCAAAAAGTATACAAAAGGTAGAAAAAGATGGAGGGAGAATTCATTTGATATAATGAGTACAAATATATGGGAAATTGTGGGTTTTGAACCTTAAGGTCAGTCTCTTCAAAATGGGAGTAACTGAGTTACGAGTTCGTTATCAAGGAATAGATCTGAGAATTTATTATTCTCATTCCTGTATTCAAATGCTAGGCTAGTCTGTGCATAGCAGTACTTCTCAAAGAGTATTACCACCCCTAGGGGACATATGGAAAACACACATTAGGTGATACAGGAAGTGGGCAGACAGGCTTATGGGAAGTTCTGACATGCTCTAGGCAGTCTCAAATGACTGAGAACGGTCTCTGTTCCCACATGAGTTTTAAAACGTCCTGCTGTTTGCAGGTGAGACCTGAATAGGATTTACTGAGCCTAAAGTTTAATTTCATTTTAGGTATACAAATGTTTTTATGCATGCTTTAAAATACACTTTGAATTGTTTCAGGAATACACTACCATGTAAATCAAAGGAGTATTGTGCTATAGTTTGTTTGGAACTTTACCAATAGTTTTACAATGTTTGGAAAGTTCATGTCATAGAGTGTTCTGAGTATCCACGACATACGTGTATCAAAGTTGCTTTTTCCTCACTGATTTGAGGGATAGGTAGAAGCAGCTGATGACTTTATTGTATCTTCTTGTGTTTGACTCTTTGCAACCCCATGGACGATAGCCCTCTAGGCTCCTCTGTCCATGGAATTCTTCAGGCAAGAATACTGGAGTGGGTAGCCATTCCCTTCTCTAAGTATCTTCTCTGACCCAGGGATCAAGCCCAGGGATCTTCTCTGACCCACAGTCTCATGCATTGCAGTTAGATTCTTTAGCATATGAGTCACCTGGAAAGCTCATTGTATCTTCTAGTGATGTGGAACCCCAGGTTTCCACACCAAAGTACATGTTATTAGATTATGTGTGTGTGTGTGTGTGTGTGTGTGTGTTAAGTTGCTTTAGTCATGTTTGACTCTTTGCGACCCTATGGACTGTGGCCTGCCAGGCTCCTCTGTCCATGGGATTCTCCAGGCAGGAATACTGGAGTGGATTGCATGCCCTCCTCCAGGATTTTCCTGATCCAGGGATCGAACCCACATCTCTTACATCTCCTGCACTGTCAGGCAGGTTCTTAACCACTAGTGCCACCTGGGAATCCTGTTAGATTATGTATTACTACTTAAATAAATAACGCATTTACACATTAAGATCAAGATGTTATACACATATATTTAAATTGTAAGCATAGATAGTTTCAGTTCAGTTCAGTCACTCAGTCGTGTCCGACTCTTTGCGACCCCATGGACTGCAGCACGCCAGGCCTCCCTGTCCATCACCAACTCCTAGAGTTTACCCAAATTCATGTCCATTGAGTCGGTGATGCCATCCAACCATCTCATCCTCTGGTGTCCCCTTCTCCTCCTGCCCTCAATCTTTCACAGCATCAGGGTCTTTTCAAATGAGTCAGTTCTTCATATCAGGTAGTTTATATTGACTATAACTTACATTTCAGGATCTAAAAGTAGGGCATGTCAAGGCGTTAATTGTAAAAATGACATGCTGTATTTGAAAGGTTTAGGAATCATTGATTAAGAATCAAAGATTCCCAGGGACTTCCCTGGGGGTCCAGTGGATAAGACCCCATGCTCTCAATGCAGGGGGCCTGGGTTCAATCACTGATCAGCAAACTAGATTCCACATGCCACAACTAAAGATCCTGCAGGTAACAATGAAGATCAAAGGTCCCTCATGCCACAGCGAAGATCTGGCACAGCCAAATAAGTTAAAAAAGAATCAAAGATTCCTAGATTATTAGAGGTTAAAACAAGCTTTAATAGGCATATGTTTATAAAACAAGCAAAAATGCTTATTTTTATAAGAATAAGGTAGAAATTAAGGGCATGGACCTTACGTTTATGAAGAGTTTTAAAAACCTTGCTAGTTTTTTATCCAATTCTCATAATTTATCCTGAAGAAATAATTGGTAAGACATCCTTTTCACAGGAAAATTATGGTAGAAATAATAAAATCAATACTTAATAATTCAGGAAACACTACGTGATGGAGTATTAAGTGGCTTTTAAAAATAATCCATAAATTTACATTTGTTGTTTATTCGCTCAGTCATGTCTGACTCTTTGCGACCCCATGGACTGCAGCGCAACAGGCTTCCCTGTCCTTCACCATCTCCCGGAACTTGCTCAAACTCACATCCATTGAGTTGGTGACGCCAACCAGCCATCTCGTACTCTGTTATCCCCTTCTCCTCCTGCCTTAAAACTTTCCCAGCATCAGGGTCTTTTCTAATGAGTTGGCTCTTCACATCAGATGGCCAAAATATTGTAGCTTCAGTTTCAGAGAACATCAGTAATTCAATTGATATTCAGAATTGATTTCCTTTAGGATTGGCGGTTTGATCTCCTTGTAGTCCAACGGACTCTCAAGAGTCTTCTCCAACACCACATTTCAAAAGCATCGATTCTCTGGCACTCAGCCTTCTTCATGGTCCAACTCTCACATCCATACATGACTACTGGAAAAACCATAAGTGTGACTAGACGGACCTTTGTTGCCAAAGTAACATCTCTGCTTTTTAATATGCTGTCTAGGTTTGTCAAAGCTTTTCTTTCGAGGAGCAAGCATCTTTTAATTTCATGGTTGCAGTCATAGAGATACAGTAAATATTCATAACATTAAGTGGAAGGATACAGTGTGATACTATTTTGCTTTTTAAAGCAGGGAGCTTTGCATACAAAGAGTAATAGAAAGAATCATACTCTAAAACTGAAAAATGGAATTACTAGTAAATTGTATTTCTTCTCTACACATTTCTTTATTTCCTAAATTATCAAAAAATAAGCCTGCATATCTGAAAAGTTTTTTTTTTTTTGAAAAGTTTTTTTTTTAAATGTTACTACTATACACATGATTTTTTTAAAAGAGTTTTGGATATAGACCATTTTAAAAGTCTTTCTTGAATCTGTTACAAAACTGCTTCTGTTTTATGTTTTGGTTTTTTGGTCTCTAGGCATGTGGCATCTTACCTCACTGACCAGGGATCAAACCCACATCCCCTGCATTGGAAGGTGAAGTCTTAACCACTGGACCTCCAGGGAAGTCCTTTAGCATAATTTTAGAAAGCACAAAGATTGGGTTCAAGTGGGGATATATTCTGAGGAACTCTGACCTAAGAATACTAAGCCCCCGTGTCTCCCCTTCATGAAAAGTCATGAAAGTTACATAAAATAGGCTTACAACTCTCCTTGCACAGTGCTGCACCTATATATGTTCCTGCTATTGCTGTTGCTCTTAATATTATTACTAATGAGGAAAATAAGACCTACTACAGTTAGATGTCTTAGGAAGTATGAAAGAAAAGTGAAGTCGCTCAGTCGTGTCTGACTCTTTGCAACCCCATGAACTGTAGCCTACCAGGCTCTTCTGTCCATGGGATTTTCCAGGTGAGAGTACCGGAGTGGGTTGCCATTTCCTTCTCCAGGAGATCTTCCCTACCCAGGGATTGAACCCGGGTCTCCTGCATTGTAGGCAGACGCTTTAACCATCTGAGCCACCAGGGAAGTATATTTTATCTCAATTATTTAAAATCACATTGTGTTACAGAGGAAATATAATATATTCAAGTAACTATTATACTGTAGGTGGTACTTTGTTTCTCTTACACAGTATATATTCTCCTTTGAATGAAAGGGCCATGCTGAAACATGTTGAAACACTCAAAGACACAGTTTTCTTTCTCCAAAACACTGTATATAATAAAGATAAATGCTAGAAGTTGACTAACAGCTGAGGATGACAGAGTAGGGGTAGGAGAATGTGGGCTGGAAGCTTGAAACCACAGAAACAGGTTTCAAGTTCTATCTCAGTTACTATCACAACATTTACATTTAAGAATAAAAGTCTATTGAAAAATATGACATTCAATTATGCATTTGTAGAATTTTGTAAATGTTATCAAAAGGACATGCAGAAGGAAACATGAAAGGAGACCGGCCTGTCTCAGAAACTATCTTGAATCCATTGTGTCAGATATTCCCCAAATACATGCACAACAAAACGAAACATTGCCACCATGCTTATGTGGCTGAATCTTCTACCTTGAGAGCTACAATTACCTACATTTCTTTTAATAACATGCCCAATCATTAGTCCCCTAACAAAGGAAAAATCATGACGATGTACAAGTCATATTCATCAGCACTATAGAGAACAGAGCAGCAGGAACTCCAGGCTTACTAAATATTTTCAGATCTTCAGCCAATGGTCTCCTGCTGGTTTACTAACAAGGACTTTCTTTTTTGTAATACATGACTCAGAAATACATCAGTTTTCAGTATTTTTTCCCCTGCTCTCTCACCTTTTATGTCACAAGCAGCTAACATGTCATTTTCCCTTTTCCCCTAGAGTGTTCCTTCCAATAGAGTCAAAGGTGTCACGTCACAGTCTACCATTGATTTCCTATCATTGATTTCCAGTCACCACGAAAACTGTCGTGCGGTACTCATCCTGCATTGTCCTTCATGAGGGCTGGATCGTCCAAGGAGGCTCTTGACCTTGGTTTTCTGTGATTCCTTCTATAAAACTACAGTTTAACTGAAAGAACTAAATAGGGATAAGAAACAAGAGGACCCTCACACAATAATCTGAGATTTCAACAAGCCTAGGAATAAAATATATATCATCCTTCAAAAAGAGGAAAATACACAGATGGGAGATAAATGGCCAACAAGCGGCTGGTTCTAATCTCTCTCACTTTATGCCTCTCTGGTGAGATGAAGTGTAACCGAAAATATTGACATGGATTTGTTTTTAAGGAAATGGTAGTGAAATAATGGGTTTCCCAGGTGGTGCTAGTGGTAAAGAACCTGCCTGCCAATGCAGGAGATGTAAAAGAAGCTGATTTGATCCCTGGGTCAGGAAGATACCCTGGAGGAGGGCATGGCAACCCACTCCAGTGTTATTGCCTGGACAGGGGAGCCTGGTGGGCCACGGTCCATAGGGTTGCAATGAGTCGGACATAACAGAAGCGACTTAGTGCATACACACAGTCAGATAATATATATATAACACAGAAAAAAAGATAATCTTTTAATTTGAGCTATGGCATAGAATTAGACAGGTGAAGTCTGACTCTGCCCATCTTTTTGAATTGCCAAAGTGAGGAAGGATTTCCCAGGTAACATAGAAATTCCAGATTTTCATGTTAAAAGAAAATAAATGCTGACCATATTCTGTAACACACTGGGGACTGACCTTAGGCCTCTGCTATCTGACTGCTGACAAGGCAGCAGGCTCCTGCCCTTGCCACTGGCTTGCTTCAGGCTTGAGGCTCCCCCTGCACACACACACGATCCTGGGGCAAGGTGGACATATGAAATAAAGTATTTAACACATCCATAGTACCTTTCATGTTCATAGCTCAAAGAGCTTTATAAAGGCCAATTAATTTATCAAGTTTCATAAACTCTGAAGGACACATATAATTACAGCTCTATGCATGGCTAACCAGAGGCAACAAATAGTCATACGTGTGGATGAACAGGATTTAGATTTTAATTGTCTCATGTTTGAACTTTCAAGTGCCCACAGAAAGCCAGGAGCACAATGAAGAATTTCTGAGTCACTGGCAAATTCTAAGAATTGTGAGTTGGGTTAAGAATGTGCCTAAAAAAGTATGATGTCGTTGCCAACACCTGAAAGAACTCTAGTTGTCTCTCCTTAAGCAAAGAGTGTTTAGATCCAATTAGGAGAGCCTCCTCCCCCACATCTCCACGCTTTGATAAAAGTACAGAATCCATTTGGTTGAAGCTTTAGTGCTGCATGCTAAGTGAAATCTACAGAATTCATAGTAAGGAGAAATAGTATTATATGTGTACCCTTTATTTCACAGATTAGGCCAACAAGGGTTAAGTGATTTGGCCAAATATTGGTGGATGATCAGGCTTTTGGGATGTTGTAAAAGGAGATCATAGGCAGTACATAATGTGAATCAGTCATCTAATTTTTATAACAACTGCATATATGATTGATACTCCATATATGATTCAGGGAGGGCTTCCCAGGTGACAGTGGTAAAGAATCTGCCTGCCAATGTAAGAGCCACAAGAAACATAAGTTCCATCCCTGGATCAGGAAGATCCCCTGCGGGAGGAAACCCACTCCAGTATTCTTCCTGGGAAGAGTCCATGGGCATAGGAGACTGTCCATGAGGTCAGCAAGAGTCGGATATGACTGAACACGTGCATGCGCACACACCTTTCAGGCAGTCTAGAGTGCAGACTGGTGAGGCACGTGCTAACTGACGAGGAGAGTCCTTTCAATCCCAACATGCTGCCACTCTGATTTCTAGAATAATCTTTGATCAATGGACGTAGTCTGACTTCAAAAAACTCCTATATCTGAGATAGTACTATTAATGCTTCTTTATAGTTTTACTGATACCGATGTAATGACAGAAAAGCTAGAACATCAATTAAAATAACCTTTCCTAGGCTGAAATTTTTGATGCTTACCATGTGCCAGGCAAATTGCTAAGTACCGAACATAAATCTAACATTCAGGGTTCTCACACACCCCTATTAAGAATAGTATTTTGCTATTATTTTACATATGAGCAAACTGAAACACAGAAAATAAGAATAATTTGATGAAGATCACTCAGTGAATAAGGGTACAGTTGAGAATCAAAATCAGTTGTACTTAACTCCAGACTACAATCTTAATCACTATGTTAAACTGGATGTTGTATATTGGGCTGTAATTTATTTTAAGCAAGATAAATTTTAGAGATATAATCATGACAAAATCTCTACTGAGGACATGTATATGTGAATAAATGTGTTTGGCAAAGAATGAATAGTAAATTCCAAATCAGCATTTATATATATATTTTATCATATGAGGCTAATACCCCATTTTAAATTTAACTAAAGCCTTCATCTTTTGCATTGCTTATAAGTACTGGTACAAGCCATATTAAGTATAAATACATACAATTAAAACAATATCATTCTAAAACATTTTAAAATATTATGTCTGGAATGGAAAATTTTTTTTTTCTATTTTCTTTGAAACTCATTGGCTCACAGGCAAAACGAAATTGGGCTGACAATTTAGTCTCCTTATCCCAGCCTCAATGAGAAATATGAAACTCCCAGATCATTTGTTGTAAAAATAATTTAAAAGTTGGAATATAGAATACTTTATACATAGCACTTAAAATTATATAAGATAGTCTTTATTACTGATGATTAAGAAAGAGGGCTAGGGAGAAAAAGGAAACAGAGAAAGAAAGACATTCCAGACATGAGAAGGGGAGACAGACAGATGCAGATAAACCGAGAGAAAAACTGAGCAAAACATCAATGAACAATGCACAAAAAGTACACATCTGTCCTACATGGATATACAGCCTTAGAAAAAAGATGTAGATAGATGATACTTAATGGCTATACAGCAAATGATTTGTTAATGAGAACGTAAGCACAGGATGTAGTTTTCATTATTTTATACCCCATTTTAAGACTTTCTAGCCTTCAAGATTATATTGTGCTTTCTGTATTCCCAGCATAACCTATTGAAATTTGGCAGTGGACCAGAGGAAATTAAAGAGATGCTCACCTCCATTCAAAAAGAGCACAATCAGGTCACTAATATAAAAGACCAGGTAAATTTATGAAATTATTGTAAATGATCAATTCGAGCCTCTTATTTAAATAAGTCACTAGACTTCAAATTGGATCCTAAAAAGAATTATAGCTCATTCATTTTACAACTCTCCATTTTTCATCAGAGAAAAATTTTGTCATTGCGTCTCCACTGGTCTCACGGACATGTATTTTCAAGTTTCAACTCATATCACACAGACAGAAAAACAATCTCTCTGTGGACTTCAAATCCATTCCAGAGATTTTGCTCTTCTTCATAAATCAGGTTAACTTAACCATATTTGCAACAGCTGATAGTCGCCAGACCCCAAGACTCCTCAGTACCTGTTGTCTATCCAGGCGCATCCTCTTGGCGGCATTTCTACTCTCACTCTCACAGGCTGAGGCCAAGATACTCTCAGCAACTGCTGAAGTAAGGTGGGAAGGAATAGGTCGAGACTAAAAAAAAGAGAGAAAAGAACATGAAAAAATTATTAACAGTAATTAAGAGACCAACACTATGCTCAGAAGATCTCATAGGACGTGCAAGAGTATCAACTTAATCCAACTGAACTGATTTTGATAGGAAATGGAAATCTCAAAGATGAATAATGAGAGCTAGTTAGAGGTAAGGCTAGAGATACTACAGATCCATCATTCATTCCCATAGTTCCTTTGTCACAAGTGTTTAGTCTGGGCCATTAAGTGTGGATAGGCAGTGGAAAATTCCTGACTGGGTTTTGTAAAGAAAATGAGTCCTTTATTTCTCTGATAACCTATGACAATGCACAACAAAACAAAACAAGTGACAGGGCTGAAACAGTTGGAAAAACTGACAGACACTCTGACCATGTCAAACCATCTTAACGTGAAATATTACGACTATTTGTAGGCTAAGTGTGACACAATTGATGCAAATAAAATCCTTTTAGACAAAGATTACTTTAGCTTAAAAACAAACTGAGAATTCAGGCCTAGAACAATTTTTATATAACAAAAATTCAGTGTTCTAGACGTGAGATGAGTATGTGCCTACATGTTTTATTTATAAAATAATGTGTTAATATCAATAATCTAATGGGTACATGTTGGAAATCCATCTTCTGTGTAGCTCATGGAAATTCACTAAACCCCTAAATTCCTAATTAGGTACAAATTGTTCGTGATTTTCCATATTATCCACAATAATCTGAAAAGTTTTCCATTTTTTCCATAATTACATGCAAAATTATCTAACTGAAAGATGAAGTACTTAATGACACTGAATATTTTTTTAAAAAGTAAGACAAGCAAATGGTAGATAAGAAGATATCAATAGAGAAAAACTGAGTCAAGTGAGACAGCAAAATATGAAATTACACAAAAAAAGTCTTTTAGGAAACTAGCATATGTATGGCATGCTATCTCAGGTGTTCAAAGCCTCCATCCAAATTACATGTGGATACCACACATATTTATTAGAAGCCACCAAACTCATAGGGACCTTTCAACTATTTTTGTAAATGAACGTGAGCATGCCTTTATTGGACTTGATTCATTTTGCTAACTCTGGCATGTCTCATGTGCTTTAGCAAACTGAACCACAGCACTTCTATCTCAAGCGATATTCTACAACAGCTAAATTCAGACCCACGGTGCTTAAATGGATACTCCTCAGTAGCATTTGTTCAGTGCAGAAAGAGACCAGGCTTTGACCTTGCTTGAACTAGGAAGAAATTTCTGCTGCTACCTCAGCCAGCTTCCCCAGGCTTTCAACTCCAAAGTGGTCTCTGCAGGCAAAAGGTAGGAAAGGATGGGGTACAGTCTCCACTTGCTAACCCTGTGAGATGTTGGAAACACTGGCTGGACAACTCTGATAGTAAAGCGTTAGGATCCTCGGGATGTGATTTTTCCAACAGAAAGAAAAGAAAGAGGCCCCATAGGTAGCAGGAAGAAAGCAGCAAAAATATTTTGACAGGAAAATTACAAAGCCAGGATTCTGTACTGGGAATAGAGAGGGGCAAGTGCGGTAGGCGTTTAAAATTTTTAAACTGTCATAAAGGATATATATGTAATTTCAAAATGAATATTGTTTCATTTTATTCTGCACTTTGCTAAATATGGATAAGACAGTCTAGCTCAGAACTGAAAATATATTCAGCTACAATAATCAGTGTTTCATTAAAAGATGGCCATAGTGTGGTTCAAATTTATACTCTAAACTTCATGGGAATTGGATATACAATGTTGTCCTTCTCAACTGGATTATGTTTTGAGGCAAAGAGGTCATAGGAAAAATGGGAATAAGAACATTCCCTTATCTTAAAAAAATCATTTATTTGACTGTAGCTAGCATTATTCAAATACTAGAAGTGAAAGTTCATACCTTTATAAACTACATCCTTAGACACTTCATTTGGTTCTAGACACTGAATTAATGAAAGCAAAGCACAGTATCAGCAGTCTCTATGAAAGTTCTTCATCCATTTCATTGATTCTTTTTACCTGGTATTTCTATTCATAATTAGGAATATATAATGCTATGTGCTATGCTTAGTTGCTCAGTTGTGTCTGACTCTTTGTGACCCCATGGACTGTAGCCTGCCAGGCTCCTCAGGCCATGGGGATTCTCTAGGCAAGAATACTAGAGTGGGTTGCCATGCCCTCCTCCAGGGGATCTTCCCGACGCAGGGATCAAACCCAGGTCTCCCGCATTGCAGGCAGATTCTTTACGTGTCTGAGCCGCCAGGGAAGCCCATATAACACTATGAAGCTTCATTAAGCAGATTAAATTGTAGTAATAAATACATACATCCCTTAAATAAATTAAAGTTTGTAGAAAAGAGAGGACACAAGGTAAAACATCTTTTGAAGTAAAATTAGCTGGTAGAATTTCCTCTCAAATTCTATTTTTCTAATATTTAAAATGGGAAATGACTTTTAGTAGAACAGTGTAAGTTATTGTGTATAACAATTTATATAGTTTCCTTACTGGAGAAAATGATAAGAGTTGGGTTTTTCCCAGATATATTTATTTGGTTTTCTCAGAAACTAGAATAATGTCCTGGCTGAGTAGGACAAGATATTTTTTAAGGTCACTGGGTAACCTTTCATTTCAAGATTTTGGGGAAAAAGTTAACTGCAAGATAAAGCAATCATGTACTCTTTCCAATTAAGAGGAAGCAATGAGTAGAAGCCAAGATATGTGATAAGACATGGCCAGAGGTTAAACAATATAATTTTGAAATTAGTTGTTCTGAGTTTATTGTAGAATCATAATCTGATAACTGTAAATGGCCACAGTGATCATTGAATGCAAGCTTCTTTAAAGTTTGAAGAAACTTTTCTGCCTAATTCTGAACTAGAAATAGAATCCAGGTTTTATGTACTGCAATTCTCATCTCTTCCACTCTCCTAAATTCTGTTGTCTACTTAGTACTTTTACATAATTCATTATTAATATAAAATATTTTAGGAGAAATGCTTACATATAAACCCTTGGCTCAACTAAAAATAAGCATACTAAAAGTAGTTCTTTAGGCATCTGTTTATAATTATAACTGATAAGCTCATGGGAGAAGGGCAGAATGAATGAATAAAATCTCTATTACAGTTTAATAGATATACATGTGTTTTTCAAGGCGTTTACAATATCCTAACTAAAGACAAAATATGTGTCTCCAAGAAGAACACCAATCCTGTTCATTCTAATTAATTTTAAGATAAATATTAATAATGCCTGACTCACATTGAGTGCCTAGGTGTGGAGGCATTAACACAAGAATCTTAGGTGCATTGCCTTATTTCTTCCTAACAACACTTGAGGAAAAAATATACTACTTATATCACTCTTTTAAAGAAAACCAAATTAAATCCCTATATAATTTCCCCAAGATCACACAGCTATGATATAGAAACACTAATATGTAAATGTGATGATACATTTGCAATAATATTCCCTAGTAAAGCTTATTCTCATTTTAAAACTAAGGTCTCAATGAGTTTAAAGAAAACTAGAGCTCTTAAATACTACACATTCTTATAGAGGGATCCATGTACAGCTAACTCAATCTTGTATTGAAACCAAGAATATATTAGGACCTTCTTAAAGTCTATTGAGTGGTCAAAATCCTCATAAAACATTTTCCTATTAATTTTTAAAAATCCTTCTTCATTAATAGCATGATAAAATGGAACTTAATTCAGTCACAAATTGTAAACTGAAGCAATCTAAATTCACAAGATTTTCATTTTGGAGCAAATAGAAGTTTCAAGAAATTACTGTACATGAAACATAATAAAGCTTAGTTTCATGCTCAAAATGAGAATGAGGAGCCAGGCAGAGAAATTCTTTTTTTGTTCTTTTTTTCCTGTAAGGCAGTCCTGGTAAACATCCCCTTGGTTCTAATACTGATGAGCTAGTAATGAATGCTGATGCTGATCAATACACAGAGAGTCCAGTTGTGCTGTACCCAGCTATACTTTACTAAATATGAAAGAATTTTGCTGATTTTTCCTCCATAATGTAGCTAATATCTATTTCACAACACAAAAGTACTTAAACTAAGACAGTGAGAAGGAAATTAATCAATTTTGTTCCTTATAAAAGCAGTGTTAAGAGAGAAATTTGAAACTATTATTTGGTATGAGTTCTTAGAACCATCTTCATGGGAACTCTCCTTTCCTTTGCTACATTTAATTGTAGAGAGCTTATTCTAAAATCACCTCTTCAGTGTTTTCCTGGCAGTACATTAAGGGCTGTAGTCATGGGTTCCACTAGGGATAAATGCAGAAGATTCCTTCAAACACCAGTAAGACACACAAGCTTCCATTGTAATAACTTGAAATAATAATATTTCAATGAAAAATCAAATGCAAAGGATAAATATTATCAGTAGATAATTTATGGAAAATAATACTTCTCCTTGTGACTGAATATAGCTCAGTAAATCTACTATTTTGTGTATATTTTAGAAAATTTAAAAATGATTCAAAAATGTATATAATCATACACTCTATATGATCTATACTGAGACAGAGATTTGTTACCTACTTCTTTCCTGGATATGAGATGATGCTAACTAGCCCACACTAATTATCTCTTCATAATTAACTGTCATGCTCAACTGGGATGACTTGAACTATCCTCAGCACTGTCCTTACTGTAATAATTATTTATGCCCAAATCCGTAGTGGCTGTTTCATTAAACAGATGGCTAAACAGTCACGTGGGGCTTTTGGAGTTTAAAAAGTCACATTTTAATTGGGGACTTAAGATGTGATTGCTGTTAGCACAGAGTAAGTTTGTATTTCCTCCTTTATGCATGTAAAACCTGCCACACACCATTTTTTAGTCTTAAAACTGAAACAACGTTAGAATTCTCTGAACTTCTGCTGTACCCTTAGGATGTGGTAGGATTTTTTTTTGGAAGTTATTAAAAAAGTAAAAAGAAATCAAGAATGTAAGCTTATGTTCATGGGAGACTGTGGCAATGCTCTCCATTGCAGTGTTTAAATAGAGCTTAATCAAGTATTAGACAAGCCGGATTGAGAGCAGCTGAGACATCCACCTGAGATTTTAAGTGAATGAGTTTTTTCAAAATAATTCAAGCAAGTGATTCTGTAGTCAGAGTGTAGGTAGATCACATCCTAAATTAAGATTATACCTTCCAATCTTGTTACTTTATAAAATACATAATTTGATAATTCTGCAGCTTGAATGGCATGCATATCCTATCATCCCCAAATGGTATACTCATGCCTCAACACATAACTGTTACAGAGGAAAAAGCTGCAACTCCCAAGGTGTCCCTTCTTCTGAACAGGTAGCTTCACCTATGGACATCAGTGGACTAAAGTAAAGTTTAGCAACTATGTCAGACAGACCTGGATTACTATGTAATCACCTCCTTGCAATCAGCCTGATCACTTTTGCTATTTCATCTCTGTGAGCCTCATTCATTCTGCCAAGTATCATTATTTTATCTTTATGAATGGCAAAATTGAGGTTCAGTCAGTAAGCTATGAATAGGAAAAATAATCTCTGTGTCAGGGAGTAGTTAGAATTCCATGAAGTAAGGCACATAAAGTCGCTGATATCTTTACTAGCTTATTGAACAAATACACTTCATGAGCACTTTCTATATTTCAGGTACTGTGCCAAGTCCAAATATATGGAGATAAACAAAATCAATACTGTCTCTATTATCATAGACTTAAGTTAGTACAATGCTTAGCATATAGGGTATAACATATGTACTTATGGTTACTGTGGATCATGGCATCTTTTCTTCTAATTTGTGAAACCTAAAACTATATATAAATTCTATTCATACAATTAATATCACTACCTATTCACACTAATTACCAGATAGATAAAAATATTTTGTAAATAGTGTTTCAAGAACTAAAAAGAGAATTAAAATCAAATGCTATATGACTGCCTTCTTTAGGAAACTAATCCCGCTAAATATTTTGTTATCAGTTATCAGTAGTTTTTAAAATTGAAACGCCAGTTGCAGAATACTGTGAAAGACAGCGTACACAATAAACATTAGCTATCTCCCAACTGATTTCTACCACAAAGTAGCACATGGTGAATGTCCATTCATCCACTCATCCTTCATTCAACAACTTTAACTCAACTGAATTCAACAGCCTTCACAAGCAACTAATTATACTATAGAACACAGTGGATGATACAGAGATGAACAAGTTAAGAAGCAGAGTAGTCAAGGAACGTAACTTCTTATCAGGGAGTTAAGGCCCATAAATAAATAACAGTAATATGAGACAGGATAAAATAAAACTACAAAAGTACCACAAAGTACAATTTGCACATGAAAGAAAGAGAGATTTAAAGCTGCTCTTAGCCAAAAGTGAGGATTCGACAGATAAAAAACATTGGATTTAGTTCCCTTGGGAGTTCACAGATTGAGACAGCAAGGGTTTCCTAGAAAAGGGAGCAGTGAAATGCAGTTTCAGATTAGACTGCATTTATCATGTTCCTCAGAGACCAGGTAACAAACTGTGCAGGAGTTTTCATATGTTATTTCAGATGTTGTTGGTTTTCACGTATAAGTGCTATTTGTTTCTGAAGCACAAGCGAGACAAACTCCACAAGAAACAGCTGATAAAACACGGCTAAGAACCAAGATCCAGTGACAAATCAGGGAGCTTTTCTTCAGATTTGCTTACTGCTAATTTTTCAGTGTCTCATCCTGGGTCGTCTCCTTTTTCTTGAGTGCATTTTAGGTCATCCAGAGACAGCTTGTGAGTGGTATTGTAATTCAGTAGTTGTCTGAAGTGTCTTTCTTCCTCATTTTGGAAGTAGAGTTTAGTTGGGTGTTGATTTGTAGATTAAAATGTAGCGTCTCTAAAAAATTTAAGACCGTTTTTTCTTTGTATTTTGAAGATTGTCACCTGACATCTATTTTGAGGGCAAGTATTATGTTCAGTGTGTTATACTATTTTAGATACTTTCTTAGTTTCTTGCTGGTGACATTTAAGAATTTCTTGGGCCTCCTGCAGTTTTGCCTTGACACACATAGGTGTGACTTTGTTTTTATTTGTGCCGCCCATAACTGGTCTATTTCTCTCTTCTTAGTATTCATGGTCTAGTAAATTTTGAAAAATTCTTCCTCCTTATTTGTTTTAATGTTGTACTCATTCTAATTTCTCCTTTGGAATGTCTATAAATCTATATCATTCTAGTCCCCAGGTAAACTCCTTTTTCAAATTCTCCTCTTTTTTCCTTTCTGTGAGCAATTTCCATAGTTCTGTGTTCTGGTTTATTGGTTTTCTCTTTGGCTGAATCATCTTATCTGCTGTTTAAACCATATAACAAGGCTCTAGTTTCAATATTTATAATGCCCATCATTTCAGTTTTTGAAATGGGATTCCCTGGTGGCCTTGACAGTAAAGCATCTGCCCGCAATGCAGGAGACCCAAGTTCAATATCTTGCCTACAAAATGCCATGGATGGAGGAGCCTGGTTGGCTACAGTCCATGGGGTCACAAAGAGTCGGACACGACTGAGCAACTTCACTTTCTTTTCAGTTTTGAAGCTATCATTTGATGTTTGTAAGTCTCCTTTAATGAGAGGGCAGTCCTTTCAGGGTCCCAGCTTTATATACAGTTTTCAGTTCATGTTCCTGCCTAGTAACAAACCAAAATCCACATTTCCTGAACTTGAGTTGGCATTCAAACCCCAGCCCTAATCTGTCTGGGTTTAAAGTCACTTTCTCTATCTCCCTAGTCTTTTACAGTATCAAATTAAGGGCTTACAACTCTGGCTGAGAGTTTTCTATGAATTTCAAGCCCTGAGAATTCGTTTTCTTTCTTCTGAGCTTATAGAGGTATTTAAAAATTGTAATTATTTTTTTTAAACTCAGGATTTGTATGTATTTGTAGATGGAAGGTGAGTGGAGTGTATTAGGGGTATTCCATGAGTCTCAGGTCAACATAATACTTAAAGGATCTATTGATGAATAAATCTGAAAGCTGTGATGGCTGTATTCTTTATACTTTAGTTACTCTTCAATTTTAGTAGATAAGATACATTTTAGTAATGTATTTAGTACATATTTAGTAAATAAAATACATTCAGTAATTAAAAAGAATAGTACCCATGAACCCTGAGTCAGGACAAATCAGTGGACCAAGAGGGCACACAGTGAGAGAAAGAGTTGCAATTCCCTGTGATGACCTACACCAGTGGTCCCCAGACTTTCTAGCTCCAGGGACCAGTTTCATGCAAGACATTTTTTCTATGGACAGGGGAGGTAGAGGGTGGATGGTTTCGAGATGATTCAAGTGCGTTACATTTCTTGTGCATGCTATTTCTATTACTATTACATCAGCTCTACCTCAGAGCATCAGGGATTGGATCCTGGAGGTTGGGGACCCCTGATCTAGACATTAAAGGAAATAACAGAGCATATCAGAAGAAAGGGTAGAAAGGGGCCAGATTATCATTAATTATTATTAATAAAATGCTGATCATTTTATTTACATTATACAATGTAATACCCCAACAGCCCTCTCCTTTAAAAAAAATGGAGACTCAGAAATATCACATAAAATTGTATAGGAATTCAACCTAGGTCTCTCAGTTTCAAAAGGCCACATACTAACACTGTAATAAGAAATTTAGAATTTTTCCTGAGATGATAAAAATTTGACAGGATCAAAGCCAAAATTGAGGAAGACTACTCCATAGTCTTCCTAGGCAGATTTATCGTATGCCTAGGCAGTCTGCATAGGCAGATTTATCGTAAAGTCAGTGAAGTACAGGCCCCACGGTTCTTACACTGCATGGAACTAATAATACTGAAGTTTCTGGATGCTGTAAGTATTACAGGTAAGAATGGGAAAGCAAATTAAAATAAAAGTATCAGTATTTATATATAAGTGTATTTATATATGTGTGTCTGAGAATTGTCTGAAGATATGTCTGAAGTAAAAGATTTGAGTCTTCAAGATTTCTGTTTTAAAAAATTTATTGTGTATTTTTTCTAATTGTAGATATATACTCATCCTTCTATATAACTTTTTGCTCATAATTTTATGTTACTTTACTTTTGAAAAAGTCCCAAATTTCAGAATTTTCAGGTGCATGTCCTAGTTTTGTCTCTCCTTGCAAACAGAGGGTAGGAAAGGAGTGTAAGATGGAAGTAGGAAGTTGAGTTAGAAGAATTATGCAAGATGTGTGAGAAGCTAGAAATAAAATGATAGCTGATAAAATTCAAAATTATGGGACTGATTTGGGAAAGACAGAAAAGGAAGAATAAACAGAAGTTAGTCAGTGAGAGGATGCAAGTCATAAATATAAAGAGAGTCAGACATCATTCCAAGTTTATGAACTTTGGTGTGAATGACAACAGTGGGTTAACTGCTGGAAATAGGTAAGTCAAGAGGAATTTGCTGGTGATTTGGTAGATGAGGTAGATCAGAATGGGTAGAGACTAGGGTGATAGAGAATATAGAGAAATCAGTGAGGATATAACAGTACACTTGTCTAGCATCTGACTGAGATGTGGAATGAAATATCAAGGCTTTGTATATGACTGGGCTCTACTTTGAGAGTTGCTTTTGTTTAGTTATCAAGTTGCATTCACCTCTTTCATGATCCCATGGCCTATAGCCTGCCATGGGATTCTCCAAGCAAGAATACTGGACTGGGTTGCCATTTCCTTCAGGGGGCTTCCTGACCCAGCAATCGAACTTGCATCTCCAGCTTGGCAGGTGGATTCTTTACCACTAGTGTCACCTGGGAAGCCCTCACTTTGACAGACAGTAGAGAAGTCTATTTAGGGGGCAGATCTCTGCAGCTGTGGAGACAGTAATGTGCAGTACATGGCCAAACACAGAAACTTCAGCAGTGCCCCAAATCAAGAAAAAAGTACACGAGTAGAAACAGGAAAAAACGTCTTAAGAAAACAGGGTGATTTATAGTCGAGGATGCAATTTTTGGATTTGGTGCAAAGGTGGTCATGAGGTCTTCATGAGAAGTAATTCAATATAGTGCTGAGAATGACAGCTCACTGAAATAAGGGACTATCAGTGGAGGCAGAGGTAACAGGTATCATTTGTGAGTATAAAATCATCATTCAGGAAACACGGCAAAGAAAGACTCATTGCGTCTTCAAAGAAAGATTATAGAAGCCATTAACTTCAATATCGGTATCTATTTGGAATCTGGGGAGTTTTTTACGGCAGAAGATAAGAAAAGGGGAAAACTGAAATGATGACCCCTGGGATGGTCACAGAGGCAATGTTCCGAAGGAGGTCAAGTTATAGGGAGCAGAAGCAGCAAGGTGACCCAGAGCAAGTAAGACCAGAACTCTTTCGCTGTAAAGACAGAAGAGGATACTTAAAACATTTTACATGATCGTGAAAACTTTTAACATAGCTTGTGCAGGCTGCTTGAGAGAAATCAAAGACTAAGGTCTTTGTTATAATAATGACTATGTTAGATATAATAATGACTATGTTAGAATAATGACTGAGGTTATACTCACTGAAGTAAAGCTCACTGAAATTGAGAAAGTTAAAGAACTAAGAGCATACAACATTAGCTATCAGTTATTAAGAAAAGTATTTTAGGATGTAATTTAGAAAGAAATATTATGAAGAAAGAACTTAGAAGATGTTATAGAAGCATCCTGGGGGATAGTAGATGACATCTATAAAAGAGAGGGCAAAAAATGGTACAACTAGCAGGTGGGGAATTCAAACAAAATGTGTTTGCTAATGAGCTTCAATTAAGTTAATTGGTCACAAAGAGAGAAACCGGCACAGTTGTGATCACAATGCATAAAGACTATTGTGAATAATAATGGCTGCACAGATATAAAGTTTCTAATCATGGTCTTGTATGGAGGGCTCATGATATTTCTGGTCAAATGTTTAGTTTAAAGAAGCACTTTAATTCATTTTTCATAGTAGCTCTATTTGCTAAAGAATGAACAGCAAGTGTCACTGCAGCTTTTGCAATAGCTATGCACAGTCTATTTCATGGCTATAAAAGTTGTGAATTGAAGAAAAATTATGATCTCTCTACATTAGCTTCCATCAGACAAATAGAGGCAAAGGATATATAATAGTCAAATTCGCTAAAAAACATTTCCTAAACATTTAATACTTATTTTTTAATGAAAAAACTGTGAAACCAGGCCAGATAGCAAAATTACTGAGGAGGGTATTATAGGATGTAAATAAAAAAGACTGTGAATAAAAAACTTAGAAGATGGTCTGAAATGATAGTGCTTCCATAATTAGATTATTTACACATTTGTTTTAAAATTATATCTCCCCTCACCAAAAATAGATATCAGAGCTACTAAGGAAATATATACACTAAAACAAATTAAACAAACAGATAACTGGGAAAGAGATAACTCAGATTTTGGCTCTAAACTTCCTGACAGGGAAAAAAGTGAACCTAGTAAGTTAATGATGAGAAAACATAAAAGCACTCTATTTCTGTAGAAGAAACACATTTTTTTTTCATTACATACTAAAAGAGGGTTCCGAATGAGATCATTTATAGTTGACATTCATTAGCCTAGTGGACAATGTTCCTGGCAAAATTTCTCAAAAAATAGCATGAGATTAATTCTCAAACAAATATGGTCAAATAAATAATATTAAAAGGCAAGTTAATAGGTAATTTTTCAAGAGATTGAGTTTATGGAATTCAAATATCTAGGCTGCTTGATCTGAATAAAGAACTTAGAAAATGGTCTGAAAATGAGGTACAAAATTTGAGGTACATGAGGCAGAATGGATTCAAAGTCTTTGACTATATCCTCCAAATATTTTCACTTAAGTTTTACAAAAATACATCTAAACATGTGCAGCCTGGTGAAAGATTCTCTAAACAATGCAAGCTCAGAAAATAAAAAGAGGAATCATATCTATAACACAAGTGATACTCGGGTATGGGCCAACCCCACCTTGTTCATAAGGTTTTGCTTTTATTGTTTAATCTATCATAGGTGCTCTTGAATTTAAGATCAGGACACTTTGGAGTAATACATTTCTTTTCTGGAACAATCAACAAATAGTCTTTAGAAAGTTAACTGAAGTAACTTGAGTGTCAAAGCTGCATAACAGAATCAATAATGATTTGATATATTTGTCTAAGGATTAATATAACGGCTACCTAACTCAATGGTTCTTAATATCTATTAAAAACTAAGATAGTATTCTGTATCAAACTTCTTGGATTTACTTTTCATAAAACATATCCTTTTATATTCAACACTGAAGAACTTATGCTTTGAGATCACTGGAAACAATGAATTAGTGAAAATGTATAGAAAAGTATAATAATGTTTTTTAACTTCACGCATTATAGAGACTGTTTGGTACAATGACAGAGATTTTCACTACTTAAGCTATTAAGACCTTTGGGGTCTTAATGATGTCAATGAAATAAAAATGCATAAATACATACTCTAATATTTGTATGCATTCAGAGAAGTCAATGAAAATTACTTGTGCTCTGAATTCTTGAAGGATAAAAGAAGTGAAAGTAAAAGTTGCTCAGTCATGTCTGAGTCTTTGTGACTCCATGGACTAAAGCCCATCAGTTTCCTCTGCCATGGAATTCTCCAGGCAAGAGTACTGGAGTGGGTAGCCATTCCCTTCTCCAGGGGATCTTCCCAACCCAGGAATCGAACTTGGGTCTCCTGCATTGCAGGAGGATTCTTTACCATCTGAGCCACCAGGGAAGCCTCAGCTTAAGGGATAGTGTAGTGTAGATTAATTAAAAATGAATATATTTTTGTACTAACAGCAGCAGAAAATTAGAGTGAAAGTCACATTCTAAGTATAATACTAATACAAGGGCTAAGTCACTTCCATTGTGTCTGACTCTTAGTGAACCCATGGACTGTAGCCTGCTAGGCTCCTCTGTGTCTATGGGATTCTTCAGGCAAGAATACTGGAGTGAATTGCCATTTCCTCCTCCAGGGGATCTTCCTGACCCAGGGATTGAACCTGAATCTCTTATGTCTCCTGCAATGGCAGATGTGTTCTTTACCATTAGTGCCACCTAGGAAGCCCCTTATACTAATATAAGTTGTGATATACCATTTCTATGGGACTATCTCTTTGAATTTCTGAATCAAAGTCAGGAATGAACTATGTAATTCAATATTTTGTATTTTGCTTTACTTATACAGTCTGTTGCCTTAGAAACCGTAAGTAACTGGATGAGCTAAGCTTGCTGAATGTCAGTTTCATACATTCATTTTATAATACAGAATCCCCTATCAAATAGTCCTACAACTTTCCAATTATTCTCTATAAATATATTAAAGTTGTCTTTAGGTTGCTTTGTTGACTTATTAAAGTACTACAAAATAATTTGCATGTAGAAATAATCATATATTAAAAATGATACATATTTTCTCCATGTCTTCATACAGCGAAAATAATGATAGCATCTTCAAATGTTTCCATTTTTAAATTATTATATATATTTATTAATGTACAGTATTTAGTTGTAATTACTATCTGCCCTAGTCATGCCTTTCCTATTTGTTCCAGGCAAGGATGAGTGTTCAAAATGATGACATACTCCATGACAATAAAGTCATATGTAAAGCACATCAAAATTCTGGTGTTAAATAGATGGCAAATTTAATATTTAATTTCAGTAGTACACTATTGAATAATGTATTTTATAAAAATAGCCTAAACTACAACATCAATTTTCATCTGTGTTTTTCATTTATTTAAAGTAAGCCTTGTATTTTTACTTAAGCACTTCACTTCCTACAACTGTAACCTCAAAGAATCATGATTAGGAAACATGCCAAATTTGTTTCACAAGTCAGGCATCTTGTATTTCTCATTACTTTTTATGATGTTATGCACATTATATGTTATACATATATGGATAAATGAACAAAGAGATGAACAATTGAAAATTGTTAAAAATAAATACAATAGTATTTCTTTATAATGTTTTCCTTCATGATTAGTTTTCAAACCTACGTGATTTTATATTAACTTTTTTGTCCTTCTCTATGCATAGCACAAAGCTTAAAACACACAGGTGTTCATATTTGGTAAATAAAGACAGCTAATAAAAAGCCAGTGACTATTTCAAATACACCTTATAGAAATTAAGAATTCTGCATGACAAGCTGAAGTAATGTGCCTGGGTTACGCAGCACCATAGTTCTGGTGGACCTGGAACTCCAGACCACGCTCTCTGGGGACCAAGCCTTGTGTTAGCGACCATCTTGACAGACTACCTCTCTATAAGAAACGGTCGTTTTCCTTTTAAAATTTCAAAGATATTTTCATAAGTCATTGTAGAAAAATGGATAATAAGGGATTTTATTACTTGTCATTCATTTCTATCTGAAAAGCTCTCTCTCATATATGATACTCTGAAACCTCTCCTATATCTATACCAACTCCTGCTCCATGATACCTAATGAATTAGAGGCACTGATCACAAATACAAAGAGTCTTGGCTTTCACAGAGGTTTCTCAAAGGTACAAATAAAATAGTTTCAGAAAATTTCCAGTACTTGTCCCCTCAAGTACATAAGAATATTAAGAAATTTTAAAAATATATTGTAAAAAGTACTTCCTACGTACAACAACTCAATCAAACTGAGGTAGAATAAAGTTCCAAAATCACTGATATTTAATTTCCAGCCATAAATATCTAAGATTGGCATATCATCATCCATCTATTAAGCCAAGCTGAATCTAAAAGCCCATGTTAACCATCCACAAGACAAACACACAAATATACTGAGTACACAAAAGCCTTATTTTTCACATAAGGCGTTTCATTCCCTGACCTTTGTTTTCAAGGCCTGCAATTTGTAAACTGTTGGTATGAAAACGGTACTACTTAGATGGATCCATTCATTTCCTTTTGTTCCAGAGAAAACCATTCTCATATGCCATCTAAAGCATCAATTGGTGCTTCAGTTCAAGACTTGATTAACCTTAGATCTGCTTCAGCAGTAACAGAAAGGAAACACACAAGAATGGGATGCTGATTCTTGCTGGTGTTCACTCATGTGACCCTCCTTTTCTAGGACATGGTACCACTCGGGCCTGTGAGCACCACTCACAAGGTATTCCTTATTGAATCAACAGAGGGGATAAATACTTCAGGAAGATGAATAGGAGCAAAAACAAACGAGCAAACAAAAACCCCTTGGACCTGACGTTATGGAAAAAATTAAAAAGACACTAAGATGAAAAAAAAAATCGTGTCATGGTTTACATGTGGGATTTGGATGGAATCTAGGGCTGTGTTTTAATTCAAAACTCACCATCTCAAAACCACTTCTTTTCATCCGCCTGCAGGACTTGAGGTAAGTACGTATGCGTTTTCGGGCACGCTCTTGATATTCAGGGAATTGTCGCCTGCATGAGTCAATGATAGCCTGGATCTTTTCTTTGGGCTGCTTAGAGATTGGGACCATTCGGTCCAAGTTTTCATCTACAAACAGCCTGACAAACATCTGTTGGCAAGAGGGAGACAGAGGAGAAGGGTTTGGAGGGCTGCTCTCTGCTGTTCCTAGCTTCCTGTCTTGATTACCGATAGGAAAATACTCTTTTCTGGTATATGCACTGGAGAACTTTGCAATGGAAAGCCAGAAATTTTAAGCAAACACCCTTTAAAGACTTTCTAAATGGTTGGATTAAAAAAATAGAGAGAGAAAAAGAGAGAGAGGCAGACAGACAGACAGACAGAGACAGAAAAATATAGACTATCGCGTAGAAAAAAATCAAGAAATAACAGTAGACTGTGACAATTAAGCACCCCGTAAATTCTCTATTAATAATAAAAATGACTGTTACATTGCTACACTGCACAGTATACTAATCTCAGAAAACAAACAACAGATTCTTTTGTCATGCATAATTAGGTAAGCTGGGAAAGCAAAAAACAAAACAAAACAAAAAAAAAACAAAAAATAACGGATGACGGGCAGGCTCTTCCGGGGCATAAGCTGAGGCCCCCTTCATCCGCTAGGTAAACATGCATACTCACACAACACAACTGCAGTTTTCAGCTCACATTTGGCTTTAAAATTCTAAACAAAACACAGCAATTCTGGTGACTGGTTGGCAAAGAGTGTTTCATGTACTTTTTAAATCCTTCTGTAAATTAAACAAACATGTCTCTAAAATATCCACATTTACCAACAAGCAACAACATGAAAGTGAAGGGCTAAAAATCCAGCCACACGGGGCGGGTGGCAAGACTCACATTAAAAGCTTTTAGCCGCTCAGCCTCCACGCCATCTGTCTCGTTAGCTTTCTCAGAATCTTCGTGGTCATCGTGGTCATCTTCATCCTCATCTCCCCTGTTTAGAGACAGATCCTCAGCACCCCGATCCACACTCTCATTTTTGCCCGAGTCGTAGCTTGAATAGCTATGCGCAGGGGACTGAAAAGAAAAGAAGAAATTGTTGCTTTGAAATTCCTTGCACGAGCTAATAAATTTGGTTTTGCTTTTAATGTCAACCGTTTCTCATAACTTCAGCTTAAATAAGCTGATAATTCTAGAGCTGTGGCTATTCTCACTTAAATCAAAATTAACTTAAATGAAATCAAATTAAAACTGCATTTCCTCGGTCACACCATTCACATGGCAAGTGCTCAAAAGCCACATAGAACATTTCTGTCACTGCAGAAAGATTTATTGAATTTAGCTTTCTGAGAGCAATTACTGTTTCCATTCAGTATATATATCGCAGAACAAAAAACAACCTACAATCAGTTTTGTAAAGGAATCAATGAATCACATATTCTTGGAACAGAGATGACACCAGAGCTTAGCCCATCTAACTGCATTAGTATTCTTGAAACAGATCAGGGAACTGAGGGGTAGGTGTATTTCACTGATTTGCCCAACAAGGACTATACAAAATATTGATGCTAGGACTGCTAGGACAACATGTCTTCAGGTCACTTTATCATTTGTCTATGAGTCTGGGATCTGATTTTGGTTTAGAAAAAAGTAACTAAGTTTCCTTCTAATCATTTGTCAAGCTTAGAGCTTCATAATGTACTAATGAGGCCAACCGAGACAATTTTCACAAACGTAGATAATTGTGTCCAAGACCAACTATGGATCCTGTTGTGATATCCTTTACTTCCTTGTTAGCTGATCTGTTCCAATCCTGTGGGCAACCTTTTCTACCCTAGGTATCACTGCTTTAAACCTTCAGCTCCAGATGAAGAAAGTGTGCCTGTAACTAAAATCAACTTGAATCTAGCAGAGCTAAGAAGAATAGAAACAATCCTGGGAAATAATTTGAGCATCTAGATTCAACTGTGCCTGAAATGAAATGAACTCATGGATCTTTCCAGCTGTGTGATATTATACCCTTTCAACCTCCCCTTTATATTTTTGCTTAAATCTGAGTTTCAATCATTTGCAGTAGAGCTTGAAGTAGTACAGAAATCAGTCATTACCGGGTCAGATTAACAACCCCAAGTTTCACATATGATAACTTAGATACCCGGGTCACCCCAGGTAGTATGTATGATTTCTGTAAATAACAGAAAATATTCTGAAATCTAAAAACAAAGTCAAATACTTTTGAAAGATCTTTACAATGGGAAATTTTAAATCATTAGCATTCAAAACTGCCTCCACGCAAAGACAGCATATGTGTTGAATGATTTAAGGACTGCACTACTTTATTATTACCATAAAATCAGAGAGAGAACAAAACTAAAATAGATCACTGACATTAAAAGTGGAGTTACAATTTAAAATGAAACCTATTTTTATAGTTCAGATGATGAACAAGGTAGAATCATCTAATCAAATATAAGGCAAATATTCCATAGGTTTGAAAAATATACCATACATGCTTTTTAAATGGTAATATTTTTAAGTGTTATAATACACTTATCTGAATACAAATATGCTGGGCTAATTTATTCTTTCTAGATATGATGTGAGACACACAAGCTAGCAGTCTACTACAAATAGTACCACTTAGAACCATGAAGTATGTTCATGGATAGCCCTAGGCAGTCAAGGTAAAGAAAACCCATCTTAGACCTGAGAATATTCAGGATCTAAACCGAGAACATAATCAATGTTGTTGTTTTTATTTCTTCTACAAAATAAACTAAAATTTTTGTAACTCTGAATTCTGTTTTGCAGATCGTATGTCATTTCTTGCCTGTCTCACTGTTGAAGATCTAAAAGCTTTCAAGACCAACTGGATTTCCAGAGATTCCCACTTCAACCTCAGTCCATTTGAGTCTTTCCCTTCACTGTAAACTCTTAATATTCAACGGCTTTTGACACTGACTTAAATACCGCCATTGTGCTGTACTTTCTTTACACGTTAATATGCATTTTTTCCTTCAAGCTAGACTGAGACGGGAATCAAGACATATCCTACTTTTTCCTCACAGCATCTAAGAAAGGTTCTCTACAGAGTTGGCACTTAAGGTAGTTTTCCTTTTTCTGCAAAGTCTTTGGTCTTAAAACATGGGGGAGTGAAGACAAGCCATAGACGGAAAGAAAATATTTGCCAATGACACATCTGAGAAAAGGACAGTTATCCAAAACATACAAAGAACACTAAAAACTAAACAATAAGACAACAACTTGATTAAAATATTGGCCAGTAACACCTCACCCAAGAAGATATACAGATGGCAAATAGGCACATGAAAAGATGCTTCACATGATATGCATTGGGGAAATGCAAACTGAAGCAACATTGGGATATCACTGCACACATATAAAAATGGTCAAAATCTGGAACACTGACAACACTAAATGCTGGAGAGGATGTGGAACCACAAGTCCCATGCATTGCTGGTAGGATGCAAAATGATACCACAGCTTTGGAAGATAGTTTTGCTTTTACTTTTGAAACTAAACATATTCACCATGTGATTCAGCAATTGTGCTCCTTGGTATTTACCCAAGGAACTAAAATTTGTGTCTACACAAAACTTGCACAATAATGTTTCAAACAGCTTTATTCATAATTGCCAAAACCTGGAAACAACCAACATGTGCTTCAATGAGTGAATGGATAAACTGTGGTTGATCCAGATAATGAAATGATATTTAATACTAAAAGAAATGAGCTATCCAGCCACAAAAAGACACAGAGGAACCTTAAATACATATTAATACATACTAGCACCACCTAGGGGTCACACTTACTGCTAGTGGTAAAGAAACTGCTGGCCAATGCAGGAGACATAAAAGACATGAGTCTGATCTCTGAGTTGAGAAGATCCCCTGGAGGAGGGTGTGGCAACCCATTCCAGTATTCTTGCCTGGAGAATTCCATGGACAGAGGAGCCTGACAGGCTCCATAGGATCATATAGAGTCAGACATAACTGAAGCACAAGTGAAAGAAACCAATGGAAAAGACTATATATTGTATGATTTCAACTATATGACATCCTAGAAAAGGCAAAACAAGAGACAATTAAAAAAAAAAAGAACAGTACTTGCCATGGTTTAGGGGATGGAGAGGGATGAATAGATAAAGCAAAGATTTTTAGGGCCATGAAAATACTTTTATGATACTATAGTAGTGGATACAAGCCATTCTACATTTGTACAAATGAAAGGAATGTACACTACCATAAGTGAACCTTAATATAAACTATGGACTTTGGATAATTATAATTCACCAGTGTAGGTTCATCAATTGTATAAATAATGTGTGCTGCTCTGGTAAGTAAATGCCGGTAACAGGGGAAATAAGCACACGTAGAGGGAAGTGGGAATATGGGAAATCTCTGTACCTTCCACTCAGTTTTACTGTGAATCTAAAACTGCTCTAAAAATAGTCCTTTTTAACAAATGGGAGAATATGGGTACTGGGGTGATAATACAAAAATTATTATAGGCCTTCTAATAACCCACATAAAATATAGCAGTCATTGCCCCATAAACCTGTATCATGTCAATAAAAACTCTACATGATCATTCGCTAAGCAAATCTCCAGTTTAGGAATAATCAGTTTCATTTTCCATGTGTAAATCCAAAAAATCCAAATTAGATCTTAAAAAATACAAAGATATGAAGAAGCACAACTTAGGCCTGATGGAAGAGACACACCTGCTTATCCACAAAACACAGGTGTTGGTTTATGGGGACAAGATTAGATTTTTGTCTTAGTTGCATATTTCATTCATTATCTTGAGATAACACATGACCATCCTTCTTGAAAATACATTTGCACTTTCCTTTTCTCACATTTTTGCACCCAGATAGAACTGCCAATTCTAGACCTAGAAAAATCCCCACAGAGAGGAAGATTAACTTCATTTTTAAGGAAAGTTTGCTTACTCTGTGTTCAGAGCACTTTTTATCTTTTACTTAATATTTATTTTATTTAATGATATTTTACTCTTTTTGATGCAATTGTAGATAGGATTGTGTTAGTTTATCATTCTGAGAGTTTATTATTGATGTATAGAAATGCCACAGATTTCTGTATATTGATTTTGTATGCTGCAACTTCACTGTATTCAGCAAGTTACATTTAAAAATATCAGTTACTCATTACTGAATCTACTAGGCATTCTTAGCATCATTAAAAGTGTGATTACCAGACACTATGTGCCTTCTGATGTGATGCAAAATGAAGAATTTGTTCTTGTGTATTAGTCACTCAGTCATGTCTGACTTTTTGTGACCCCATGGACTGTAATCCCCCAAGCTCCTCTGTCCATGGTATTTTTCAGGCCAGGAATACAGGAGTGGGTTGCCATTTCCTCCTCCAGGGGATCTCCCCAAGCCAGGGATTGAACTCACATCTCCTGCCTTGGCAGGTGGATGCTTACCACTGAGGGCCCTGGGGAACCCCAAAGGAAAAACACATAATTAAGAAAACAAGCTTATGAAAATAAAACAAGAATTTGAATAGAATCTAACCTTAGTCTAGAATGGTGATTCTCAAAGTGTGCCTGTTAGGTCAGCACTAATTGCATCCCCTGGGAACTGATCAGAAATGCACTATTTGTCCCATCCCAGATCACCTGAATCAGTTGGGAATATCCCCTGCAGAAGGAAATAGCAACCCACTCCAGTATTATTGCCTGGGAAATCTCATAGACAGAGGAACCTGGCAGGCTAAGTCTATGGAGTCGCAAGGGGTCAGACACGACTTAGCGACTAAACCACCACAGTTTGAAACTAACTTCTAATAAGACAATAATAGTAAGACATAAGACACAAGAAAAAGCAGACTGGTAAATCCAAAATGTGAAACATTGTACAGAACAACTGACTTTGGTTTAGCAATATCTTAGTGACACAGGGAAAAAAGTGACATATTAGAGGGACTCAAAAGGTTTGATAAAGTGAAAGGTGTTGAACTTGCTTGTATTGTGATTCAAATAAACTTAATGCAAAACGACAATTTTGAGAAAATTGTGAATGTTTGACTATGGATGAGATTAGATGATTACATTGCATACTTTTTGTTAGATGTGATGACCTAACATTTGGTTAAGTAAATATTTATCTAAGAAAAGGGGCTTCCCAGATGGTTCAACGGTAAAGAATCCACACACAGTTTTGATCCTTGGGTTCAGAAGGTCTCCTGGAGGAGGACACAGCAACTTACTCCAGTATTTGCGCCTGGAAAATCCCATGGGCAGAGGAGCCCAGAAGACAGTCCCAGAGTGGCAGAGTCGGACATAACTGAGCACACATGTACCTGGGGGAATGTCCACATTTGTTAGAGGCAGAAAGGGATGAAATGACACAGACATCTGGGATCTGCTTTTAAATACTGCAGGAAAAAAGTTAAAAAAGTAAAAAAAAAAATCGTAAGCACTGAATTTAGGTGATAAGTATTAGTAGTTCTACTTATCAGTTCAGTCTCTCAGTCGTGTCCGACTCTTTGTGACCCCATGGACCGCAGCACGCCAGGCCTCCCTGTCCATCACCAACTCCTGGAGTCCACCCAAACCCATGTCCATCGAGTCAGCGATGCCATCTAGCCATCTCATCCTCTGTCGTCTCCTTCTCCTCCTGCCCTCAACCTTTCCCAGCATCAGGGTCTTTTCAAACGAGTCAGCTCCTTCGCATCAGGTGGCCAAAGTATTGGTTTCAGCTTCATCATCAGTCCTTCCAATTAACACCCAGGACTGATCTCCTTTAGGATGGACTGGTTGGATTTCCTTGTAGTCCAAGGGATTCTCAAGAGTCTTCTCCAACACCACAGTTCAAAAGCATCAATTCTTCGGCACTCAGCTTTCTTTATAATACAAGTCTCACATCCATACATGACTACTGGGAAAACCATAGTCTTGACTAGATGGACCTTTGTTGATAAAGTAATGTCTCTGCATTTTAATATGCTGTCTAGATTGGTCATAACTTTCCTTCCAAGGAGTAAGTGTCTTTTAATTTCATGGCTGCAATCACCATCTGCAGTGATTTTGGAGCCCCTCAAGATAAAGTCAGCCACTGTTTCCCCATCTATTTGCCATGAAGTGACAGGACCGGATAGGGTGGCCAAAAAGTTCATTTGAGTTTTCCCATGGCATCGTATGGAAAAATCCGAATGAACTTTTGGCCAACTCAATATTATAGTCTTTATTTTTAAAGAATTTTATACTTTCAAAATGAATATTAAATGTAACAAATTTTAAATTATTTTATATCTCCTCTATTTTGAATATGTTTAGGTGACAATCATTTGTTCAACATTTAAAGAAGCACTGCTTAATATATAGAGAGTTGTTTTGGGATTGAATAGATCCAAGTTTTTTGAGTTTCAGTTATATTTTCAGTATAACTGAAAGTTATAAAGTTTGGAGAGGAAGTGCATTTGAAAAATTAGATAAGAAAGTGAATATTAATTAAATTGAGAAGAGCCACAATAAATGACAAGATTCTTAAAAGTTTGTAAATGCTATAAACATCACAAATGGCAGAAATACAGTATTTTAAAAATTAAATAACTCCCTGGCCCATATTTGTTTTCTTTCCACATTTCTTGGCTGCGTGTTCTTTGATTGCTTCTTCATATGACAATGGTTTTGTATTACCATATTCTATAGAGAAAATAGGAAAAAAATTCAGTCTTCAGCATATCTGATGGAAATGTGTCTTTTATTGTTGACAGTTTAGAAATTTCCCTTTGCTCTTCAAATTAAATATTGCTAATATCATGCAAATTGTTACATTGTTTTCAACTGGGGAAGCTCTTAATTAAGATCCTTTCATATTTAGGGCATCTCAAGTTTTCTTGGGAAATGACTGACTTCATTAAAATGACATTTATGAGTTTTATGTTTTCTTCATTGATATCAGTATTTTCTGTCAAATCCAATGTGAAGTTTAAATCTTCTAACATATGAATAAATTCATTTCTCTTCATTAACTGTATTTGTCTTACTCCCAAGGAAATACTATCTTTAGTAAGACCTGAAAATTTTTATTACAAGTCACTTCTCAGTGTCAAAATGCCTATCAATTTCACTTGTCATTTTTGTTGATTTTTTTCATATTTTATTAATGTTTTCTCTGAGTTTTCTCTCAGTTATTTAGTAAATAACACAAAGACAACAAAATGATACAGCCTTTATATATTTCAAATTAATAATCTATAATTTCTCACTTATTTTATAAAAAAGGTCCAAAAGACCTTTCCACATGGCAATTGAAATATCATTTTCCACTGTGTGAATGGTACTCAAACTATCTCTGTATTAATACTTACAATTATATGTGAATTTGCAATTACACATTTGTATAACCAGGGATTGATTTTTGTTATTTTGTTTACTGGTTTACTATACTGTATATGCTTTTCTAGTATTGAGGTTAAAAAGGAGACATATTTGACACTTCATTTTACTGCCAAATGTTTGTCCAAAAATTACTTGAAGAGTCTCATGAAATTTTAGAAAATCACTCCATTTCATAACCTCTGAAAGGAAATCTCTCTCACTTAATAATTTTAAAAACTCTGGCTACTTTTCTGGCACTTCAAAATGATAGTAAATATTTTTTTCAGGCTTGTTTTTCAAGATATTAGTTGGTTGAGCATGGTGTTTCTCTCATTTTGACATGCATCAGAATCACCCAAAGGATCTGTTAAGATATAGAGCACTACATCTTATTCAGTAGGTCTAGAGTGGGGCTCAAGAATTTTGATTTTAACAACTTTAACAATTTTGATTTTAACAACCAGAAGCAGATGCTGCTGGTCTTCATTCACCTGAGCTGCTATAACATAAGTCCTATTGACTAGGTGTTTTAACAGAAATATTTATTTCTCAGCATTCTAGAGCCGGAGAGGGCTTGCCTTGTGGCTCAGCTGGTAAAGAATCCACCTGCAATGCAGGAGACCTGGGTTCGATCCCTGGGTTGGGAAGATCCCCTGGAGAAGGGAAAGGCTGCCCACTTCAGTATTCTGGCCTGGAGAATCCCATGGATTGTATAGTCTGTGGGGTCGCAGAGTCAGACACGACTGAGCAACTTTTACTTCAAAGGCTAAGAAGTCCAAGATCAAGCTGCCATCAGATTTGATGTCTGATGAGAACCTGCTTCTTGATTCCCAGGTTATGAAATCTGTCGACCAGAAAAGTAACTTAAGATGATGGTTAACTGTTTAATGCCTATTAGTGTTCGTTGCTCAGTCCATGGACCGCAGCCCACCAGACTCGTCTTTCCATGGGACTCTCCAGGGAAGAATACTGGAGTGGAAAGCCATTCCCTTCCTCCAGGGGATCTTTCTGACCCAGGAATCGAACCTGGGCCTCCTGCACTGCAAGCCGATTCCTTACATTCTGACCCACCAGAGAAGCGTAATACCTTATCCAAGCATGCTAGTTAAATTTTTAAAATAAATATAAATAAGAAAAAAGATTACACTACTAAACTCAATAATGTATATTCACAATATCTAACTAATTTCCAATCAAGATAACATATCAAAACATTAAATGATAAACATACATTATAGTTTTAGTTTTTAAATTCTTACACAGAAACAAAAATACTTACATATTTTAGTTTTTAAATTCTTACATAGAAACAAAAATACTTGGGCTTATTAATAAAATGTCTTTGTCACATTAAAATTGTAGTGTGAAAACATATCTAAAAACTAAGTTTTTATAATTATGTATTAATAGATTTGTTAACTTAAAATGTAATCCTAATATACAATAGTTCACAATTGCCTGCTACCTAATTTTCAGTGGAAAGTAAAGATTACTAGTACTAAAAAGTCTATTTTAAACACACCAAAAACACTCAAGGCAAAATATGGAATGAAACTCCGGGGTATACTGCTATAAAGCATCTTATATAGTGAGGAGGCAGTGACTTTATTCTTTACAGTGATTGATTATAATATTAGAATTTTCTTAAATGATAATGATAGGAAGTTGGCTAATGCTTTCTTCATTTCAATTTTGGGGAACAGTTTAAGTTTTGCTTATGATTTTTCAGAGAAATCAGCAAGAAACGTCCCAAGTCAAGTTAGTCTCCCCCAAAAAGCTAAATTAAGCTTTGCTTGTATATGACTAAACTAGTCTTGTCTGCTCAGGAAATTTTCAAGGTTGGTTTCCATTTGACTTTTTAATGTTAATGAGAGAGAGTGCATTCTTTTTTATAATTAATCTTTGACATCCAGCACGTGTTTTACACTTACAGCCCATCTCAGACTAGTTATCTTTCAGATGTTCAATATCCAACATGTTCTATATTTGTATACACTGCAAAATGATCTCCAAATATTACTAATTACAAAGGGACTATGTTCATAAGATAGAGATTCTTTGTTTCCTAGGCAGATTACATTAAAGGTAATAAAAACCTTTTATAATCTTTTATTTAAAGAAGACCAATAATCTAAGAATTTTTGTCCTTTTTAATAGAGAAAATAAAATGGAAGTTTTGCATTAGTATATTACTAAACTCATTTTAAAAACCCATAAAAATAAATCTATTCAATTTTAGCCAGCTTTGACCGCACACATAAAATTTCTTTTCCACAAATCTTCTGTAACTTTCTATATCCATTCAGCTTCTCTCCTATTTCTTTTGTTTATTCTGGAGTAATCATTTTATTTAGGGAAAACTTACTTTTTAATCCTTTACCTCTCCCCCCCAAAAAAACACCACATATCAAACCACAAAACACACAAAAAGTCCTTTATACCTTTCCTTATCCAAAAAAACATTCTATTTTCTTAAATTCTTTACATATACAGTTGTTTTCCTTTAAACTACTAGTAGTTTTATTTTATGTATTGATTATAAATTTTATTTACCAGTACCACTGCTAGTTGGTGAGTCAGAAGTAGAAAATAGAGCTATCCCTCTCGCTGTTTCAAACATAAAACTTTTTATTCTGATGAATACAATTTAATTTACTAGTGATAGGAAGTCATCTATAAAAGCAGCTTTTCTGAGGATGGAGGATACTAGAAATATGTGATGAAACATACTGAGAGACTCAACATTAAACAGAAAACAAATTATCTCAGATCGGTCAGGTCAGTTACTCAGTCAAGTCCGACTCTTTGTAACCCATGAACTGAAGCACTCCAGGCTTCCTTGTCCATCACCAACTCCCAGAGCCTACACAAACTCATGCCTATCTCGTTGGTGATACCATCCAACCATTTCATCCTGTCATCCCTTTCTCCTTTTGCCTTCAGTCTTTCCCAGCATCAGGGTCTTTTCCAATGAGTTGGTTTTTCGCATCAGGTGGCCACAGTATTGGATTTTCAACTTCAGCATCAGTCCTTCCAGTCAATATTCAGGACTTATTTCCTTTAGGATGGACGGGTTGGAGCTCCTTGAAGTCCAAGGGACTCTCAAGAATCTTCACCAACATCATAGTTCAAAAGCATCAAAAGCATCTTCGGCACTCAGATTTTTTTATAGTCCAACTCTCACGTCCATCCATGACTACTGGAAAAACCAAAGCTTTGACAAGACAGACCTTTGTTGGCAAAGTAATGTCTCTGCTTTGTAATAAGTTGCCTAGGTTGGTCATAGCTTTTCTTCCAAGGAGCAAGCATCTTTTGATTTCATGGCTGCAGTCACCATTTGCACTGATTTTGGAGGCCCAAAATTAAAGTCTCTCACTGTTTCCATTGTTTCCCCATCTATTTGCCATGAAGTGATGGGAACAGATGCCATGATCTTAGTTTTCTGAATGCTGAGTTTTAAGCCAAGTTTTTCACTCTCCTCTTTCACTTTCATCAAGAGGCTCTTTAGTTCTTCTTCACTTTCTGTCAGAATGGTGGTGTCGTCTGCCTAACTGAGGTTATCGATATTTTCCCGGAAGTCTTGATTCCAGCTTGTGTTTCATCGAGCCCAGCATTTCACATGATGTACTCTGCATATAAATTAAATAAGTATGGTGACAATGCACAGCCTTGAAGTACTCCTTTCCCTATTTGGAACCAGTCTGTTGTTCCATGTACAGTTCTAACTGTTCCTCCTTGACCTACATACAGATTTCCCAGGAGGCAGGTCAAGTGGTCTGGTATTCCCATCTCTTGAAGAATTTTCCACACCTTGTGATCCACAAGTCAAAGGCTCTGGCGTAGTCAATAAAGCAGAAGTAGATATTTTTCTGGAACTCTCTTGCTTTTTTGATGATCCAGCGGATGTTGGCAATTTGATCTCTGGTTCCTCTGCCTTTTCTAAAACCAGCTTGAACATCTGGAAGTTCACAGTTCACATACTGTTAAAGCCTGGCTTGGAGAGCTTTGGGCATTACTTTGTTAGTGTGTGAGATGAGTGCAATTGTGTGGTAGTTTGAGCATTCTTTGGCATTGCCTTTCTTTGGGATTGGAATGAAAACTGACCTTTTCCAGTTCTGTGGCCACTGCTGAGTTTCCCAGATTTGCTGACATACTGAGTGCAGCACTTTCACAGCGGCATCTTTTAAGATTTGAAATAGCTCAACTGGAATTCCATCACCTCCACTAGCTTTGTTTGTAGTGATGCTTCTTAGTTATCTCAGATGTTAACACACATTTCCAAGCAAAACAAGAGATAAATATTGATCAGACTACACAAAATCTGATGGAGTAGGGGTAGTGAGGAGAATATAAGCTATCATTCTAAAATGGGTTTGGAACAACTGATTCTCATAATTGTCTCCTGGAATAATGCCTAAGATGCCAATGGTTACTGACGTTTCTCTAAGAAAATAATTGTTCCATCATTGAGCTTATTCCACTCAGAAATAGAAGCCATAAGTTAAAAGCGAAACATTTCATTTAATGTGAAGGAATTGCTCCTGAAAAAATTTGCTATGTATTTTATCCAGTTTCTCACAGTTTTAATTTTTATTTACAAATGATAACAGAAATATGTGCTAGGAATGACATTTCAGGTTTTTTTTTTTTCAATCATTTCTTAAATGATTATGCCACTTCTAGGAGAAAGAATCCAAAAACGTGTGTGTTCTTGAAACTTCTAGAGATATATGCCAGCAACACTGATGCTATCTTTTAGTACAAGATGAGAATATAATGATATCAGAGCAGTCTTTTGACCTCATAAGCAAAGGTGTGACTCCCTGGTTTAACTCTTCTTTCAAAATTTCAAGCACAACTATTTAAGTTATTAACCTATCACCCTGAAGGGAAAAACTCCAAAAGGCAAAATTCACCTTCCAATATCTCAGTTAATTCCTACAATTAAAGTAATAGAAGATAAATGTAAGCATCACATCTCAGAACATCTATTGTAAATAACATTTTGTTCAGGGACTTTTAAAAAGAAGAAAAATGTTATATATACTATTGATATATTTCCCCTAAATTTACTGTAATATTACCTCATGTTTTTAGGAGGACTTTTTTTTTTTTTTCTTAGAGTTAAAATTTATTTGAAAGTGAGGATTGGAAGTAAACTGAAGTCCCAATCATTAATTAAATCACCAACAATTCAGATGACTACAATATTGTAGTGGTTCGAAGGCACTATCACTAATTTTAAAGGGAGTAGGTTATACAAATATTTTCACAGTATCTGGTAATGATTTCATCATCCCAGGCTGCAAAAAATAAAATAAAAAAACAATTGATATTTGACAAGATTTCCAAGCCTGGTATTCATTTTAGAAAACTTTTAACTTGCATATTAAATATTTCATCTTTTTTCACTTGCCTCACTTTTAATGTAAGTATTAATAGTAAATGACAGCAATACAATCATCAACAATAGTAACGATAATAACCAAATGCAGTAAGTGGGTGATATATTAGACAGCACAGACCTTTGTTAGTAACCTTGAGACAAATGTGTCTTTGCCTAGGGCAGAAGGTCTAAATAAGATAAAATTCTGTCAGAGCATCCCAGAAATCTTAACACTGAGGACAAATTTCACTTGAATCCTTGGAATAATATGTCAGCTTTAGATCTGTTCACAGTAGCAGACTTCACTGAATGTAATCCAAATTCAAACATATACATACATACACACACACACACACACATATATATAAATTATATGTATAATTTTCAGATTTTCAGAAACATGAGACTTTTTTTTAACCTCTGATATATACTTCTGAAGGGAGGTGTCTAGGAAATGACTGACTGTAGGACAACAATATGTAACATACATAAAGTTTTAGATTTAATAAAAGTAAAATTTGAAAAACGAGACTTGAATAGACACTATAGCATGCTTGTTCTTAGATTTCTGGGACAAAATTAAAAACAAAATCAATGCCACATTCTCTTTTGGATGAAAAAGCAGTAGAGTAAGAGGGCAAGAAGATCACAATAACTAGTAAATGAGAGTAATATTTATTTATCAGTTATCAACATTTCAGACTTATTCATACTTAAACAACATATCAAACAATCTTATCCTTTAAAAATTGTAAATGAAATTATTTGCACACCTATTTTACCCACCCATTAAATGCCCTAAACATATTATCTGACTCCATATCTACTTAATTACACAATAACATATTACCTCTTTGGGCTTCCCTGGTGGCTGAGATGGTAAAGAATGGTAAAGAATCAGCCTGCAATGCGGGAGACCTGGGTTCGATGCCTGGGTTGGGAAGATCCCCTGGAGAAGGGAATGGCTACCCACTCCAGTGTTTTGGCCTGGAGGATCCCCATGGACAGAGGAGCCTGAGGGCTATAGTTGATGGGGTCGCAAAGAGTCGGACATGACTGAGCAACTTAAGCACAGCACATAATGCTTATTTAAAATTCCTGAATTACGAGATTTAAAAATATTATTATATGTTTATAATTTTTTATTTAAAACCATTGTTCCTAGATATATTTAGAACTTAGAATTATGTTGGATTTAGATACAGCAAGTAGACATGAACTATGTATTGTGAAATATCTCAGGAGCACATCATAAAATATCTTAATGGAAAAGAAAGTGAAAGTTGCTCAATCATGTCTGACTCTTTGCGACCCCATGGACTATACAGTCCATGGAATTCTCCAGGCCAGAATACTAGAGTGGGTAGCCTTTCCCTTCTCCAGGGGATCTTCCCAACCCAGGGATAGAACCCAGGTCTCTCACATTGCAGGCAGATTCTTTACCAGCTGAGCCACAAGGGAAGCCCAAATATCTTAATATTACCCCACAAAATCATATGAACACTTAAAAAAAAAAAAGTAAAAGATAAATAAAGACTATAAATGGCTTCATGTCAACTTGCTTCCCAGGTGGCACAGTGGTAAAGAATCCGAATGCCAATGAAAGAGACACAAGAGGTGCAGGTTCAATCTCTGGGTTGGGAAGATCCTTTGGAGTAGGAAATGGCAACCCACTGCAGTATTCTTGCCTTGAAAATACCATGACTAGAGGAGCTTGGTGGGCTATAGTCCATAGGGTCTCAAAGACTTGGATATGACTGAGCATGCATAATATAGATACATGTCAATTTAGGTCAGGTTTTTCCAAAACTAAGTCTGCCACAAATTATGTTAAAAATATTTATTTCTGAGAGCCATTTGGTTTTAGAATTGTGGAAAAGGAACTGTGGGTTCATAATAGAATGAAATTGTCAGTATTTAAATTAGATATTATTTCTAAGCTGTTGGTTCATGAAGCAGTTTTAACGTTACAGTTATTTAAATGTCTCAAAAACTAGACCCAAATATGGCAAGGATGTTGGAATTATCAGATCATTAAAAAAAATCTGCAATTAATATGCTAAATTATAATTTTAAAAAGTAGATAACATGCAAGAAGAGATCAATAACATAAGCAGGCAGGTGAAACTCATAACAAATTTATGTGGAAAATACTCAAATGCTTGAAGATTAAACAACAACACACCTCTAAATAACATGGGTCAAAGATGAAATCTCAAAAGAAATTTAAAATACTTAATGAAATGAAAACACTTAATGAAAATGAAAACACAACCTATCAAGGTTTGTGGCAGGCAGCTAAAGCAGTGGCTAGAAGGAATTTGTGTGTGTGTGTGTGTGTGTGTGTGTGTGTGTGCATAGAATGTATACATGAAAAAAGAACAAAGTTCTAAAATCAATTATCTAAATTTTTATCTGAAGAAACTTGAAATATGCGGTAAATCATATTCAAAGTAACCAGAGAAAAGAAATAAAAAGTACAGCAGAAATCAATAAAATTGAAACAGGTAAATAATACAGAAAAGTCAATGAAATCAGAAGTCAGTCCCTTGAAAATATAAGTGAAATGAATAAGCCTCTAGTCAAGCTAATAGGAGACACAAAGGCAAAATTACTCATTCCATAAGTGAGACAAGCGACATCCATATAGATTCCATATACATCAAAAGGATAATAAAAGTACTATGAACAACCCAAGGTCCACAGTTTGGTAACCTAGATGAAATGAACTACTTCTTTGAAAGGCACAGTCTGCAAAAACTCATATAAAAATAGACAATCTGAATTGGCTTATAATCATTAGAAACTGAATCAACAAATGATTTTCTAGAACAGAAAGTGTGATGCACAGTTATGTTTTACAGTTGAATTCTACTAACATTTAAGGAAAAAAAAATCATACTAATTTTCTACAATCACTTCAAGAAGAAGAAAGTAGAGGGAATATTTCCTGTTTATTCAATGAGATCAACATTTCCATAACACACAAAAGTTCAATAGGAAAACAAATGACAAGAAAACAACAAAGCAATATCTCTTATAAATTTAGATGCAAAAATCCTCAGCAAATTATTACCAAATTGAATCCAACATGTATAAAAGAATTAATGTAAAAAATCAATGTAAAAAAACATTATACACCATGATCAAGTTGTATTTATCTCAGATATGAAAAGTGGATTCAACATTTTCAAATCAGTTAAGGTAATCCATCCCAGGAACAGACCAATTACATGAAAAGAAAAAACAATCAATCATATCAATAGATGTAGAAAAAGCATTGAACAACATTTAACAGCCATTCATGTTACAAACTCTTAGCAAATGAAAAGTAGAGGAAAACTTCCTCAACTTGATAAAAAAATATCTACAAAAACCCTACAGCTGACATCACCACATTTAATGATGAGAAACTAGCTTTCCAGATGAGATGAGGAATAAGGCAAGGATATTCCCTCTCACCATTCCTTTCCAATATTATATTTATAAAACTGTCTTTGTTCACAGATGACATAGTTGTCTACAGAAAATCTAAATCTAAAAATCTGACAAAAAGCTTCTGGCACTAATAAGCAATTATAGTAAGCTTACAAAATTAACATAAAAAAGTCAATTATTTCCTATTACAAGCAATGAAGAAATGGAATTCAAAATTAAAAATACAGAGGACCCAAATAAAATACTTAGTAACAATGTAACAATATGTGTAAGACCTATATGAGGAAAACTACAATGAAAGAAATGAAAAAAATCTAAATTGAGAGATATTACACCTTCATTTATAAGATTCAGTATGATCAAGGAGTCAGTTCTTCCTCACTTGATCTAGAAATTCAATGCAATCCCAATCAAAATCCTAACAAGTTATTTTTTGACTATCAACTAACTGATTCTAAAGTTTACATTGAAAGACAAATGACGCAGTGGAGACTATTCAGTATTGAAGAACTAAGTCAGAGCACTGACATGTTTTGACTTCAATATTTACACTAAAGCTACAGTAGTCAACACAGTGTTGTACTGGTAAAAGAATACACAGATCAGTCAAGAGATGGAAAGTTCAGAAAGAGATTCACAGTCAACTGATTTTTGACAAAGAAGTAAAGACAATACAATGAAGAAAAGATAGACTTTTCTTCAAATGGTGCTGAAACAACTAGACATTGACATGTAACAAAAATTTAGACCTAGGTCTTATAAACTTCACAACCTTAACTCAAAATGGATCACAGACTGAAATGTAAAACATCGAACTATGAACCTCCTATGACAAGTCACAAGATGACAGAGTAGAAGGACATGCGTTCATCTAATCCTGTGAGAACTCAAAATTACAACTGGCTGCTGAACAACCATCCATAGGAGAATGTTGGATCCCACCAAAAGAAGATACCCCACATCCAAGGGCAAAGGAGAAGCCCCAGCAAGATGGTGGGGGGGGGCAAAATCGTGTTTAGAATCAAACCCCATACCAGCCAGAGATGCTTGGAGGATTCAAAAACAAAACCTTGCGTGCATCCAGAGACCCCACAGAGACTGAACCAGACCTGCCTTTGATTGTTTGAGTGTCTCCTGTGGAGGTAAGGGCTGGCAGTGGTCTGCCGCAGGGAGATGTGTTCTGGGTGCAGCAGACCTGGGTGTGGCATAAGCCCTCTTGGAGAAGGTTGCCACTGACCCTACCACAGAGCTGCCAGAACTTACACAGGACTGGGGAAACAGACTCTTGGAGGGCACAAACAAAACCTTGTGCAAACCAGAAGCAGGAGACAGGAGCAGTGATCACACAAGAGACTGACCCAGACTTGCCTGTGAATGTCCAGGAGTCTCCACCGGAGTCATGGGTCGGTGGTGGCCTGTTGCAGGGTTGGGGGCACTGAGTGTGTCAGTGCATGCATGGGACCTTTTGAAGGAGGTTGCCATTATCTTCATTCATTCAGTTGAGTCGCTCAGTCATATCCAACTCTTTGCGACCCCATGGACTGCAGCACAACAGGCCTCCCTGTCCACCACCAACTCCCAGAGTTTACTCAAACTCATGTCCATGGAGTTGGTGATACCATCCAACCATTTCATCCTCTGTCGTCTGCTTCCACCATCAATCTTTCCCAGGATCAGGGTCTTTTCAAATGAGTCAGTTCTTTGTATCAGGTGGCCAAAGTATTGGAGTTTCAGCTTCAACATCAGTTGTTTCAAAGAAAATTCAGGACTGATTTCCTTTAGGATGGACTGGTTGGATCTCCTTGCAGTCCAAGGGACTCTCAAGAGTCTTCTCCAACACCACAGTTCAAAAGCATCAATTTTTCGGTGCTCAGCTTTCTTCACAGTCCAACTCTCACATCCATTCACGACTCCTGGAAAAACCATAGCCTTGACTAGACAGAGCTTTGTTGGCAAAGCAATGTCTCTGCTTTCTAACAAGCTATCTAGTTTGGTCATAGCTTTTCTTCCAAGGAGTAAGCGTGTTTTAATTTCATGGCTGTAGTTACCATCTGCAGTGATCTCAGAGCCCAGAAAAATAAAGTCTGCCACTGTTTCCACATCTATTTGCCATGAAATGATGGAACCGGATGCCATGATCTTAGTTTTCTGAATGTTGAGCTTTAAGCCAAATTTTTCACTCTCCTCTTTTACTTTCATCAAGAGGCTCTTCAGTTCTTCTTCACTTTCTGCCATAAGGGTGGTGTCATCTGCATATCTGAAGTTATTGATATTTCTCCTGGCAATCTTGATTCCACCTTGTTCCATCCAGCTCAGCATTCTCATGATGTACTCTGTATATAAGTTAAATAAGCACGGTGACAATATACAGCCTTGACGTACTCCTTTTCCTATTTGGAACCATATTCTTCCATATCCAGTTCTAACTATTATTTACTGACCTGTATAGAGATTTCTCAAGACGCATACCAGGTGGTCTGGTATTCCCCTGTCTTGAAGAAATTTCTACAGTTTATTGTGACCCACACAGTCAGAGGCTTTGGCATAGTCAATAAAGCAGAAATGTAAGTTTCTCTGGAACTCTCTTGCTTTTTCGATGATCCAATGGATGTTGACAATTTGATCTCTGGTTCCTCTGCCTTTTCTAAAACCAGCGTAAACATCTGTAAGTTCACAGCTCACGCATTGCTGAAGCCTGGCTTGGAAAATTTTGAGCATTACTTTACTAGCGTGTGAGATGAGTGCAACTCTGTGGTAGTTTGAGCATTCTTTGGCATTGCCCATTCTTTGGGATTGGAATGAAAACTGACCTTTTCCAGTCCTGTGGCCACTGCTGAGTTTTCCAAACTTTCTGTCATATTGAGTGCAGTACTTTCACAGCATCATCTTATAGGATTTGGAATAGCTCAACCGGAATTCCATCACCTCCAGTAGCTTTGTTCACAGTGATGCTTCCTAAAGCCAACTTGACTTCACATTCCATGATGTCTGGCTCTAGGTAAGTGATCATAGGATTGTGATTATCTGGGTCATGAATATCTTTTATGTACAGTCCTTCTGTGTATTCTTGCCACCTATTCTTAATATCTTCTGCTTCTGTTCGGTTCATACAATTTTTGTCCTTTATTGAGCTCATCTTTGTATGAAATTTTCCCTTGGTATTTCTAATTTTCTTGAAGAGACCTCTAGTCTTTCCCATTCTATTGTTTTCCTTTATTTCTTTGCACTGATCACTGAGGAAGGCTTTCTTATTTCTCCTTGCTATTCTTTGGAACTCTGCATTCAAATGGGTATATCTTCATTACCTCCTTCATAGTTTGGCCTCAGGTCAACAACAGGGAGGGAACACAGCCCTGCCCATCAACAGAAAATTGGACTAAAGACTTACTGACCATGGCCCCGCCCATCAGAACAAGACCCAATTTCCCCCACAATCAGTCTCTCCCATCAGGAAGGTTCCATAAGCCTCTTATCCTTATCCCTAAAGAGAGCAGATAGAAAACCACAATCACAGAAAACTAATCAAACTGATTAATGGACCACAGACTTGTCTAACTCAAGGAAACTATGAGCCATGCCCTGTATTGCCACACAAAATGGATGGGTCGTGGTGGAGAGTTCTGACAAAATGTGGTCAACTGGAGAAGGGAATGGCAAACCACTTCAGTATTCTTGCCTTGAGAACCCCATGAACAGTATGAAAAGGCAAAAAGACAGGACACTGAAAGATGAACTCTCCAGGTCGGTAGGCGCCCAATATGCTACTGGAGATCAGTGGAGAAATAACTACAGAAAGAATGAAGAGGTGGAGCCAAAGCAAAGACACCATCCAGTTGTGGATGTGACTGCTGATGGAAGCAAAGTGCAATGCTGTCAAGAGCATTGCATAGGAACTTGCAATGTCAGGTCCATGAATCAAGGTATACTGGAAGTGGCCAAACAGGAGACAGCAAGAGTGAATATCAAAATTTTAGGAATCAGTGAAGTAAAATGGACTGGAATGGGCAAATTTAACTCAGATGACCATTATATCTACTACTGTGGGCAAGAATCACTTAGAAGAAATGGAGTAGGCCTCACAGTCAACAAGAGTCTGAAATGCAGTATTTGGTGCAATCTCAAAAGTGACAGAATGATCTCTGTTCGTTTCCCAGGCAAAACATTCAATATCACAGTAATCCAAGTCTATGACTCAACCAGTAATGCTGAAGAAGCTGAAGTTGAACAGTTTTATGAAGACCTACATGACCTTCCAGAAGTAACACCCAAAAAAGATGTCCGTTTCATGATAGGGGACTGGAACACAAAAGTAGGAAATCAAGAGATACCAGGAGTAACAGGCAAATCTGGCCTTGGAGTACAAAATGAAGCAGGTCAAAAGCTAACAGAGTTTTGCCAAGAGAACTCAGTGGTCATAGCAAACACCCTCTTCCTACAAAAGAAGACTCTACACAGGGACATCACCAGATTGTCAATACCAAAATCAGATTAATTATATTCTTTGCAGCCAAAGATGGAAAAGCTCTATACAGTTATCTAAAACAAGAGCGGGAGCTGACTGGGGCTCATGTCATGAACTCTTTATTGCAAAATTCAGACTTAAATTGAAGAAAGAAGGGAAAACTACTAGACTATTCAACTATGACCTAAATCAAATCCCTTATGATTATACAGTGGAAGTGACAAGTAGATTCAAGGTATTAGATCTGATAGAGTGCCTGAAGAACTATGGACAGAGGTTCATGACATTGTAAAGGAGGAAGTGATCAAGACCATCCCCAAGAAAAAGAAATGCAAAAAGGCAAAATGGTTGTCTGAGGAGGGCTTACAAATACCTGAGAAAAGAAGAGAAGTGAAAGGAAAAGGAGAAAAGGAAAGATATACCCATGTGAATGCAGAGTTCCAAAGAATAGCAAGGAGAGATAAGAAAGCCTTCCTCAGTGGTCAATGAGAAGAAATAGAGGAAAACAACAAAATGTTTTCTAAAGATTAGAGATCTCTTCAAGAAAATTAGATACCAAGGGAACATTTCATGCAAAGATGGGAACACAAAAGAACAGAAATGGTATGGACCTTAGAGAAGCAAACAATATTAAGAAGAGGTGGCAAGAATACACAGAATTATATAAAAAAAGATCTTCATGACCCAAATAACCATGATGGTGTGATCACTGGACTAGAGAGACATCCTTAGTGAGAAGTCAAGTGGGCCTTAGGAAGCATCACTACAAACAAAGCTAATGGAGGTGATGGAATTCCAGTTGAGCTATTTCAAATCCTAAAAGATGATACTGTGAAAGCGCTGCACTCAATATGCCAGCAAATTTGGAAAACTCAGTAGTGGCCAGGGAACTGGAAAAGCTGTGTTCATTCCAATCCCAAAGAAAGGCAATCCAAATAATGTTCAAACTACTGCACAATTGCACTCATCTCACATGCTAGCAAAGTAATGCTTGAAATTCTCCAAGCCAGGCTTTAAAAGTACATGAACCATTGACCCTCCAGATATTCAAGTTAGATTTAGAAAATGCAAAGGAACCAGAGATCAAATTGCCAACATCTGTAGGATCATTGAAAAAGTAAAAGTTCCAGAAAAATATCTATTTCTGCTTTATTGACTACACCAAAGCTTTTGACTGTGTGGATGACAAAAACCTGTGGAAAATTCTTAAAGAGATGGGAATACCAGACCACCTTACCCGCCTCCTGAGAAATCTGTATGCAGGTCAAGAAGCAACAGTTAGAACTGGACATGGAACAACAGACTGGTTCCAAATAAGGAAAGGAGTACATCAAGGCTGTATATTGTCACCTTGCTTATTTCACGTTTATGCAGAGTACATTATGCAAAATTCCAGGCTGGATGAAGCACAAGATGAAATCAAGATCTCCAGGATAAATATCCATAACCTCAGATACACAGAGGACACAACCTTCTGGCAGAAAGTGAAGGGGAACCGAAGAGCCTCTTGATGAAAGTGAAAGAGGAGAGTGAAAAAGTTTGCTTAAAACTCAACATTCAAAAAATGAAGATCATGGTATCCAGTCCCATCACTTCAGGGCAAATAGATAGGGAAACAATGGAAACAATGACAGACTTTATTTTCTTGGGCTACAAAATAAGTGCAGATGGTGACTGCAGCCATAAAATAAAAACACGCTTGCTCCTTGGAAGAAATGCTATGACTAATCTAGACAGCATATTAAAAAGCAGAGACATTACTTTGCCAAAAAAGGTCCATCTAGTCAAAGCTATGGTATTTCCATTAGTCATGTATGGATGTGAGAGTTGGACTATTTAGAAAGCTGAGCACCGAAGAATTGATGCTTTTGAACTGTGGTGTTGGAAAAGACTCTTGAGAGTCCCTTGGACTGTAAGGAGATCCAACCAGTCAATCCTAAAGGAAATCAGTCCTGAATATTGACTGGAAGGATTGATGGTGAAACTGAAATTCCAAAACTTTGGCCACCTGATGCAAAGAGCTGACTCATTTGAAAAGACCGTGATGCTGGGAAAGATTGAAGTCAGGAGGAGAAGGGGACGACAGAGGATGAGATGGTTGGATGCCATTACTGACTTGATGGATGAGTTTGAGCAAGCTCTGGGAGTTGGTGATGGACAGTGAAGTCTGGTGTGCTCTAGTTCATGGAGTTGCAAAGAGTCGGACACGACTAAATGAGTGAACTGATGAAACTCCTAGAAAATAACATAGGAAAAAACCTAAATGGCCTTTGTGCATGGCCGTGACTTTTTAGATACAACAATGATACAATCTATCAAAAAATATAAGAAATAGGACTTTACTAAAATTTAAAATGTATTCTTTATGAAAGACATTGGCAAGAAAGTGAGAACACAAACCATAGACCAGGAAGGAATATTTGCAGAGACAACTGATATAGCTTTCCAAGGTGGCACTTATGGTCAATAAACCTGTCTGCCAATGTAGGAGACGTAAGAGACATAGGTGATCTCTGGGTCAGGTAGATCCCCTGGTGAAGAGAATGGCAACCCAGTTCAGCATTCTTGCCTGGAGTTTCCCAGGGACGGAGGAGCCTGGCAGGCTATGGTCAACTGGGTTGTGAAGAGTCAGACAGGACTAAAGCAACTTAGCATGCACACCTAATAAAGACTTATTCGCAATATATAAAGAGCTCTTAATATCCAACCTAACAATCCAACTAAAAAATGGAAAAAATATCTGAAAAGCACCTTCACCTACAAAGATAAACAGAGAGCAAGTAAGCATAATAAAAGATATCTGGCATCAAATTCAATAGAGAATTGTAAATTAAAGAAAAATTAGACACCACTATACACCTGTTGGTCTTCTCTAGTGGCTCAGATGACAAAGGATATGCCTGGAATTCAGGGGACCTGGCTTCAATTCCTGGGTTGGAAAGATCTCCTAAAGAAGGGAATGGCTACCTATTCCAGTATTCTTGCCTGGAGAATCCCATGGACAGAGGAGCCAGGCAGGCTACAGTCCATGGGGTCCCAAAGAGTTGGACATGACTGAGGGACTAAGGGCATAAACATATTAGGATTTTGAAAATCTAAGACATTAACAACACCAAATGCTGGCAAGGATGTGTAGCAAGAGGAACTCTTATTCATTGTCGGTGGGGATGAAAAATGGTATAGCCAGTATAGTTCTTCTTTCTGTGTTTGGTAGAATTTGCCTGAGAATCCATCTGATCTTGGACTTTTGTTTGTAGAGAGTTCTACTTTTTTTTCTTTTTCAGATTCTATTTTACTTCTAGTGACTGGTATGTTTAAATTATCTGTTTTTCAAGGTCCTACTGTATAGCACAGGGAACTATATTCAGTACCCTGTGATAAATCATAATGGAAAATACAAAAAGACTGTATACGTATGTGCAGCTGAATCACCTTAGTGTACAGCAGAAATTAACACAAGACTGTAAATCAACTATACTTGAAGAAAGTAAATTAAAAAATGGTATAGCCACTTCAGAAAACAGTTTGCAACCACTTACAGAACTAAACATACTCTTGTTATGTGATCCAGCAACCGCATTCCTTGTTACTTACCCATATGAGTTAAAAACTTATGTCCACAAAAAACCTGAATACTAATTACTATAGCAGAATTATTTATAACTGTCAAAACTTTAAAGCAGCCATCATGTCCTTCAGTATTTGAACAGATAAATTGCCGTGCATACAGACAATGGAATATTATTTATTGCTAAAATAAATGACTTATCCAGCCACAAAAAGACAATTTTACTGTTTAGTCTTAACGTCATGTTCAACTCTTTTGCAACACTATGGACTATAGGCTGCCAGGTTCCTCTGTCCATGAGATTTCCCAGGCATGAATACGAGAGTATGTTGCCATTTCCTCCTCCAGGGGATCTTTCCAACTCAGAGATTGAGTCCAAATCTCCTGTAGTGGCAGGGGGATTCTTTACCACTGACCACCTGAGAAGTCCACAAAAAGACATGGAAGAGCATTAAATACATATTACCAAGTGACAGAAGACTGCAAAAAAGTTATACAGTATAATTCCAACTATGTAACACTCTGGAAAAGGCAAAACCATGAAGACAGAAAAAAGAACAATGGTTGTCAGAGGTCAAGGGGAGTGAGAGACAAACATGCAGAGCATGGAGGATTCTTAGGACAATTTATTCTGGATGATGCTATAATGGTGGAGACGTGTCACAGATTTGCCCAAAAGCATAGGATGTGCAACACCAAGGTTTAATTCTAAGTATGAAGAATGGATTTTGGGGTGATAAAGGTGCATTAATGTAGGTTCATCAGTTGTTGACAAATGTACCATTCTGATGAGGATATACTGATAGTAGGGGAAGCTGTGAGCTGTGTGGAGACAGGAAGTGGTGGGGGTATAAAGGAATTGTCTGTATTTTCCATTCAATTCTGATGTGAATCTAAAATTGCTCTAAAAACAAAGCATATTTTAAAAACACAAACACGAAAAAACCAAATCTTCTTTTTAAATATAAAATCATTGTTGCTTTCAAACTAATCACCAGATTAGTTTGGCTTTGTTTTTCAGTTCCTTCCGTTCAATGTTCTTTAACACTCCTCTGAACAGTTGACTATTCTATTTGCATCAGAGTGAATCATATGAACTTGCCATTTCTTATGATCTAAAGTTGTCAAATATTGGTAATTTCAACTAACTCAAATTAAGTTAAAAAGAAGGAAATAAAACTACAGTAAAAAGTTAGTGCCTAGCTTGTAAAAACCAAGTTTATTAAAGGGCTTCCCTGTGGTTCAGATGGTAAAGAACCCGCCTGTCAATGAAGGAGATGCAAGTGATGAAGTTTTGATACCTGGGTTGGGAAGAGCCTCTGAAGAAGGAAATGACAACCCACTCAAGTATTCTTGCCTTGGAAATGCCATGTACATAGGAACTTGGTGGGCTATAGTCCATGGGATCTCAAAGAGTCCGACACAACTGAGCATGTGCACACACAAGTTTATTAAACATTATTCTTTTAAAACTTGCACATGATTTGAGTCAGAATAAAGAAATCATCTGGGCATTAATCAAGATATGGCCTATGAAAAAATATCTTCTAGGGTCATAGGAAACTGGGTCCTCATATCCTATATATAAGATGGATTAATTGTTTTTCTTGCCACAAGTCATATATGCTCAACAACAGGAAATAAAGGATATATAATCTTTTAACCAACAAAGTAAATAAATAAAAAACTATAAAGAAATGTAATGCAAGTTCAATTTAAAATTTTCACTCTTACTCTCCCCTAGGCTCAAAGACACAGGAAAATAAACCTCCAAATAGACTTATACAGATATATTCTTCTGGTTTAATCTATGTGAATTTGCAAGGTTGAAAATGCTGCTAAATTTTGTAATTTAAAAAAACAGAATAAATAAAAACAAAAATTATTGATTTCAATTTATCAGCTTTGCAGAAACATCGTGTGGCCTCAAGTTTTTACGAATCATCAGCATTTGTTTAAGGGCTATCTTGAAGTCAAGCAATTAAACTCTTCTTCCTGCTTTTGCTATCTGTTACCTTACTCCAAGTCTCAGGTTCCTCATCAAAACCTGAGGATAGCAATAGTACCTATCTCACAGAGTTGCAATGCAAAATAAATGAGATGATGTTCAGAAACAAAAATGGACTGAAAATTATTTTCCAAAGACAGAAATGCTAGAATACATCATGCTGCTATGTGCTTAGTTGCTCAGCTGTGTCTGACTCTCTCTGACCCCATGGACTGTAGCCCACAGGCTCCTCTGTCCACAGGGATTCTCCAGGCAAGAATACTTGAGTGTTCTCCAGAAGAATACCGCTTCTCCAGGAGGTCATCCCAACCTAGGGATCAAACCCAGGTCTGCTACATTGAAGGCAGATTCTTCAGTGTCTGAGCCCCAGGGAAGAAACAGAATACTAACCAGTGAACTAAAAGTATAGACTTCAGTATAATTAAATATTTAAAACTAGTTTACAAAATTATTTTAAAAAGAATCAACTTTATTTTTGTTTTAAGGATCAGATTTTATTTTTTTGCCACTTTATTTTTTAATTGGAGGGTATTTGCTTTGCAGAATTTTGTGGATGTCTGTCATACATCAAGAATCAGTCATAGGTATACCCATGTCCCCTTCTTCCCAAACTCCCTTCCGTATCCCTTCCCATCCACCCTTCTAGATTGTCACAGAGCCCCTGTCAGAGTTCCCCAAGTCATACTGCAAATTCCCACTGGCTATCTATTTTACATATGGTATTGTAAACTTCCATGTTAATCTCTCCACACATCTCACCCTCTCCCGCCTCCCCTCCCGCCATGTCCTTAGGTCTGTTTTCTATGTTTGTTTCTCCATTGTTGCCCTGAAAATAAATTGATCAGTACCATCTTTCTAGATTCTATGTATATGCATTAGTATATAATATCTATATTTCTCTTTCTACTTACTTCATGTTGTATAATAGGCTCTAGGTTCATCCACCTCATTATACCTGACTCAAATGTGTTCCTTTTGATGGCTGAGTAGCATTCCATTGTGTGTATGCACCACAGCATCTTTATCCATTCATCTGTCAATGGAAATCTAGATTGCTTCCATGTCCTAGCTATCCTACATAGTGCTGCAACGAGCATTGGGATACATGTGTCTTTTTCAGTTTTGGATTCCTCAGGGTATATGCCTAACAGTGGGATTGGGTTGGATCCCTGAGTCAAGAAGATGCCCTAGAGGAGGAAATGGCAACCTACTCCAGTGTTCTTGCCTGGAGAATCCCATGAACAGAGGAGCCCGGCAGGCTACAGTCCATGGGCTCGCAAAGTGTTGGACATAACTAACGTGACTCTGCCCAGAACAGGGCTACGGACACTATATTCCATTACATTTATTAGTTTGAAGGGTAATGTGTTTCAAAAAGTGATTCTAGCTACTTGATATATTGATTTAAACTCCTTCAATGCTCTTTTAATTAGTTTGAGACAAGACCAAATAATATTTCATTTTACAACTGGTAGGAGTTATAAATCAATTTTATAATGGCAACGATCTACATGAAACAGGTTAGTCCAAACAGCATTCTGCTAAATAAAGAACTAACACCTACTTAATTTTTTTATGAAAGCAACTAAGACAGTTAAAGGAAAACTGAGTTTGAAACTTAGAAATGGCCAACAAGTTTATGTGCTATTTCCATTGCATACATTCCTTATAGCTTTAAATAAAAACATAATCTTCCTGCAGGAAGTACAGAAACAGGAAGGACCTAGAAGAAGCAGAAAAAATTAAGTAGAAGGGGGAAAAATTCTCAGAAGAACTATACAAAAAAGGTTCTAACAACCAATATAATCATGATGGTGTAACCACTTACCTAGAGCTAGACATCTAGAGTGTGAAGTCAAGTGGGCCTTAGAAAGCACCACTACGAACAAAGCTAGTGGAGGTGACGGGATTCCATCTGAGCTATTTAAAATCCTAAAAGATGATGTTGTGAAAGTGCTGCACTCAATACGCCAGCAAATTTGAAAAACTCAGCAGTGGCCACAGGACTGGAAAAGGTCAGTTTGCTTTCCAACCGCAAAGAAGGGCAATGCCAAGGAATGTTCCAACTAATTATTGTAGTATGGTAGTTAGTGTCCAAAATGTAGTCTATAGTTCTGATATAGTTACTGTTTTTCACCCAAAGTTCCTAGTCTACAGATTAAGAGTAATTTATATTATGACTCATGAACTGTATAAAGATATTGACCAGTCTTTTAAATATATTTTTCATTGAAGTATAGTTGAATTACAGTATTGGGTTATATACTGCTCTACAGAAAAGTGAATCATTATACACACACATATATACATATATGCATTCTTTTCTATTGTGGTTTATCACAGGATATTTAACACAGGATATTCCTGTGTTATACAATAGGACCTTGTTTATCCATTCTATATATACCAGTTTGCATCTTCTAATCCCAAACTCCCACTCCTACACTCTCCCACCCACCTCCCCCTTGGCAACTACCAACCTATTCTCTACATCTCAGATTTTGTTTATGTTTCACAGATAGGTTCATTTGAAAACACAGACCATTTTTATTTAGAAAGTAAAAGCTAAGCTGTTTTTTAGGCTGGTCTAGAATATTCTGCTGTACAACCAAAGGGTATTGATCTTTACAATACACTTAATAATGATTAAAATATAACTTGCTGCCTGTTACTTAACATTCTACAGAAGAGTCAGTTCTGAAGTCATAAATATCTAATATAACACTTCAAATTATTCCCCAGCCTTGGCTGTATTAAAGATAAATTGATGAAAAATATTCTGATCCACTTAAACGAGTCTGGCATAGTATTCAGATTGAACCTACTAAATGTCTTTAAGAGGTGAGGAATATTTGCACAGTTCTACTTTTGTTTTTTGACTAGGGAAAACAACTAAAAAGTGTAAAGTGGGATTATGAGACTTTTTTTGAGGAAATAAACATGTTTTATGTTTTAGCAAATCAATATGATGGACCCACTGGCTATAAGTTCATATACTTGATATGTGAAAACTCTGAGGGAATGGGTGCCAGGAAAACCTGAATTGTAACAGATGAGTTACTGGAATCTCAGTGCTGATAACTGTGAAGTTAAAAATTCGAGGGGTACTAACTTATACCAGCCTCCACCCATCCCCCATATTGCAAAAATTGCCTTCAGGAGCTCAACCAAGATTCCTATTCTAAATACTGGAGAAAAATCCCCTCTTGCTTCTGGCAAAGGGAGGGGTACAAGAGCCACCTTGAAATAAGTCAGTGCACTATGCTCTTCTTAAATAGCGAGGCATCAGGAGAAACGAACTAACCACAGCCTAACTTGCTGGGGTTTTATCACAGCCTAACTGACCTGAGAAAGGAAATACCCAACTCTAGATCACTCAAGCTAATCTATCCCCTTGTCCCAGACCTAAGAATAAGGGAAAAGCTGAGAAACACTTTTGAAGTGCAAAGGCCAGAAGCATAAACTCACTGAAAGACTGAGCGCTAAAACACAGACTATGGAATTCTTCCCCTTCCCCCACACTTCTAAACCATATCACCAAAGGCTTATTTATAACAGTTCTTTATACACAGTACATTGAATCTCACTGTTAAAAAATTATAAGGCATACCAAAAAGTTGAAAATACAATTTGAAGAGACAGAACAGCATCAGAATCAGACATGGCAGTAATGTTGGAATTATAGACCAAAAATTTTAAAACATAGATGATTAATATGCTAAGGGCTCTCAGGGATAAAGTAGACAGTGTTAGAACAAAACACAAAGAGATATCAGCTTTGAAAATTCCCTGAGTATACAAAACCAGTTTAGTCATACAAACAAAGCTTAATTTAGCTTATTTTGCAAGGCTAACTTGACCTGGGTCATTTCTCTCTTATACCTTTGGAAATCATAAGAAAAACTTAAACCGTTTCCCACAATTGAAATGAAGGAACCACTAACCTATTTCTTATTGTGATCACTTAAGAAAATTTTATTATAACTAATCACAACGAAGGATAAAGAGTTTCTGCCTTCTCAGTGTATATGCTGCTTTATAATGATATACCCCTGAGCCTCATTTCATGAGGTTCAGTTTGAATGATTCCAGTTTGTGAACCGTTTTTGGTGTTTGCAAAGTAAACTTTCACTAATTATCTACTTTGGTGATTCATCAGTTTTGCCTCTTCTATTTTTGACCTTCTGACAACAGCATGAAAGAAGAGAATGGCAACGAAGCAGAGGAATAGAAATCCTAGAGAACAAAACATGCTAGAGATTTTTTAAAAATTTTGTAATACAAATAAAGAAAGTCCTTGACATATAGGCTTATTAGTAGACTGAAAATAGTTGAGGGAAAAAAAATTCTCTAAGCTAGAGTATATATCAATAGAATCCTCAAAACCAGAAAAGCAAAAAGAATGACATCTTAAACAGAACAGAATACCCAAAGATCATGAGAAAGTTACCAAAATGTGTAACATACACATAATAAGAATAGCAAAGAGAGAAAGGAACTGAAGAAATATTTAAAACAGTAATTACTGAGAATTTCCTCCAAATAAATATTAGACACCAAACCACAGACCCAGGAAACTCAAAGAATATCAAAAGCATGAAAGTCCTTCCCTCACCAAAAATTATACAGGCATATTATTTTTAAATTACAGAAAATTAAAGACAAAATTCTGAAAGAAGTCAGAGGAGAAAAAACACCATACATAAAAGGAATTACATCCAATTCTCAGAAACCATATAAGCAAAAAAGAGAACAGAGTGAAATATTTAAAGCATTGAGAGAAAAAACTCACCAACTTAAAGTCTGTACCCTGCAAAATTATCCATTCAAAGTGAAGAAGAAATAAAGATTTTCTCAGACAAACAAAATTGAGGGAATTTCTTGCCAGTAGAACTGCTTCATAAGAAATGTTAAAAGAAGCTCTTTAGAAAGAAGGAAAATAATATAGGTCAGAAACTTGGCTCTAAATAAAGAAAGGAAGAATACTGAGAAAGGAATCAATGAAGGCAAAATAACATTTCTCCTTTATTCTTATGCTTAACTGACCTAACCTATACCAGCTTGTTCAAAATAATAATAGCAACAATGCATTCAATTATGTATGTTTATGTATACATATGTAAATATAATGTATATGATATATATATCAGTCCAGTTCAGTTCAGTCACTCAGTCGTGTCCGACTTTTTGAGAGCTCATGGACTGTAGCACACCAGGCTTCCCTGTCCACACCAACTCCCAGAGTTTACTCAAGCTCATGTCCATTGAGTCAGTGATGCCATCCAAAAATCTCATCCACTGTTGTCCTCTTCTCCTCTCATCTTCAATCTTTCCCACCATCAGGTCCTTTTCAAAAGAGTTAGCTCTTTGCATCAGCTGGATGCAAAGACTTTGCAAAGTATTGGAGTTTCAGCTTTAACATCAGTCCTTTCAATGAACACTCAGGATTGATCTCCTTTAGGATGGACTGGTTGGATCTCCTTGTAGACCAAAGGACTCCCAAGAGTCGTCTCCAACATCATAGTTCAAATGCATCACTTCTTGAGTGCTCAGCTTTCTTTATAGTCCAACTCTCACATCCATACATGATTACTGGAAAAACCATAGCCTTGACTAGATGGACCTTTTTGGCAAAGTATGTCTCTGCTTTTTAATATGCTGTCTAGGTTGGACATAACTTTTCTTCCAAGGAGCAAGCATCTTTTAATTTCATGGCTGCACTCACGATTGCAGCAATTCTGGAGTCCCCCAAATAAAGTCAGCCACTGTTTCCCCATCTATTTGCCATGAAGTAATGGGACCAGACCCCATGATCTTAGTTTTCTGAATGTTGAGTTGTAAACCAAGTTTTTCACTCTCCTCTTTCACGTGCATCAAGAGGCTCTTTAGTTCTTCACATTCTGCCATAAGGATGGTGTCATCTGCATATCTGAGGTCATTGATATTTCTCCTGTCAATTTTCATCCTAGCTTGTGCTTCCTCCAGCCCAGCATTTCTCATGATGTACTTTGAGTATAAGTTAAATAAGCAGGGTGACAATATATGGCTTTGACGTACTCCTTTTTCTATTTGGAACCAGTCTGCTGTTCCATGTCCTGTTCTAACTGTTGCTTCCTGACCTGCATACAGGTTTCTCCAGAGGCAGGTCAGGTGGTCTGGTACGCCCATCTCTTTCAAAATGTTCCACAGTTTATTGTGATTCACACAGTCTAAAGCTTTGGCATAGTCAATAAAGCAGAAATAGAAGTTTTTCTGGAATTCTCTTGCTTTTTTGATGATCCAACAGAAGTTGGCAATTTCATCCATTTCCTTTGCCTTTTCTAAAACCAACTTGAACATCTGGAAGTTCATGGTTCACGTATTGCTGAAGCCTGACTTGGAGAATTTTGAGCATTACTTTACTAGCATGTGAGATGAGTGCAATTGTGTGGTAGTTTGAGCATTCTTTGGCATTGCCTTTCTTTGGGATTGGAATGAAAGCTGACCTTTTCCAGTCCTGTGGCCACTGCTGAGTTTTCCAAATTTGCTGGCATATTGAGTGCAGCACTTTAGCGAATACAAGGTACACACAATGGGAAGGAAGACAGAAAACTGTCAGTGTTTGTAAATGACGTGATCATCTATATAGAAAATCTGAAAGAACTGACCCCCAAAATCCTCCTGAAATTAATAAGCAATTAGAGCAAGGTTGTTCTGTGAGCCCACCAAGATTTACCATGCAGTATTAGAGTTTTTCACAGGAAAGGTTTTTTTTTTTTTTTTTGTCTCTCTGGCAATCTCACGGTTTGTGTTGCTTTCTCACATCGGTCACCTAATGACAGATGATGCAGCCCGGGCCTCCCTGCCCAGCCTCCAGTTGCTGGTGATGGACATGGTTAGGTTTGCATTCTGTGCATTTTGCTTTTTCCTCCCAGTTATGTTGCCCTCTGAGATTCTAAAACTCCCCACAGACATGCTTCTGAGAGTGTTTTGTACTGTGTGGAAACTTTGCCTCGTTCATGACTCCCTCCTCAGAATGGGTCTATGTCCCTAAATCTTTCATTTCTGATTTTCTGTTTTATATTTTGCCCTACCAAAACAAACAAACAAAGCTAGCGGAGGTGATGGGATTCCAGCTATTTAAAAATTCCAGCTATTTAAAATCCTAAAAGATGATGCTGTTAAAGTGCTTCATTCAATATGCCAGCAAATTTGGAAAACTCAGCAGTGGCCACAGGACTGGAAAAGGTCAGCTTTCATTTCAATTCCAAAGAAAGGCAATGCCAAAGAATGCTCAAACTACTGCACAATTGCACTCATCTCACATGCTAGCAAATGCTCAAAATTCTCCATCCAGGCTTCAACAGTATGTGAACTTCCAGATATTCAAGTTGGATTTAGAAAAGGCAGAGGAACCAGAGATCAAATTGCCAACATCTGTTGGATCATTGAAAAAGCAAGAGAGTTCCAGAAAAATATCTACTTCTGCTTTATTAACTACGCCAAAGCCTCTGACTGTGTGGATCACAACAACCTGTGTAAAATTCTTCAAGAGATGGGAATACCAGACCACCTGACCTGCCTCCTGGGAAATCTGTATGCAGGTCAAGAAGCAACAGCTAGAACTGGACATGGAACAGACTGGTTCCAAATAGGGAAAGGAGTATGTCAAGGCTGTATATTGTCACCCTACTTATTTAACTTATATGCAGAGTACATCATGCAAAATGCCAGGCTGGTGAAGCACAAGCTGGAATCTAGATTTCCGGGAGAAATATCCATAACCTCAGATATGTAGATGACACCACCCTTATGGCAGAAAGTGAAGAGGAAGTAAAGAGGCTCTTGATGAAAGTGAAGGACGAGTGTGAAAAGTTGGTTTTAAACTCAATATTCAAAAAATGAAGATCATGGTATCAAGTCCCATAACTTCATGGCAAATAGATGGAGAAACAGTGAGCGAATTTATTTTCTTGGGCCCCAAAATCACTGCAGATGGTGACTTCAGCCATGAAATTAAAAGACGCTTGCTCCTTGGAAGAAAAGCTATGACCAACCTAGACAGCATATTAAAAAGCAGAGACATTACTTTGCCAACAAAGGTCCATCTAGTCAAAGCTATGGTTTTTCCAGTAGTCATGTATGGATGTGAGAGTTAGACTATAAAGAAAGCTGATCACCAAAGAATTTATGCTTTTGAACTGTGGTGTTGGAGAAGACTCTTGAGAGTCCCTTGGACTGCAAGGAGATCCAACCAGTCAATCCTAAAGGAAATGAGTCAGGAATATTCATTGGAATGACTGATGTTGAAGCTGAAACTCCAATACTTTGGCCACCTGATGCAAAGTACTGACTCCTTGGAAAAGATCTGATGCACGGAAAGAGTCAAGGCAGGAGGAGAAGGGGATGACAGAGGATAAGGTATTTGGATGGCATCACCAACTTGATGGACATGAGTTTGAGCAAGCTCTGGGTGTTGGTGATGGACAGGGAAGCCTGGCCTGCTGCACTCCATGGGGTTGCAAAGAATCGGACAAGACTGAGGGACTGAACTGAACTGACGAGCAAGGTTGTAGGTTACAAGGTTAATATACATAAGGCAATTGCTTTCCTACATATCAACAAAAAACAGATGGAATTTCAAATTAAAAACACAATACTGTTTATATTAGCATCTAAATAAATGAAATAGGTAAAATCCAACAAAATATGTACAAGACATCGGTGAGTGAAACTGGAAATCTCTGATGAATGAAATCAAAGAGGAACTAAATAAATGGAGAGATATTCCATGTTCATAGATAGAAAACTCAATACTGTAAGGTATCAGTCCTCCCAATTTGAGCTATAGATTTAACGCAATACCAATTAAAAGTCCAGAAAGTTATTCCATGGACAAATTACAACAAGACACAACCATATCTATTACAATGACAAAAACAAAATCAACAGTACCAAGAACTAGTGATGACAGAGTGCCACTAAGAGGAGTAAATTTTACTTTATGTAAAATATACCATTATACAGGACTGAAAATACTACCACAGCCCCAGTTTAGCTATGGGGGAGGTGAAATGACTGTGGTCATGGTTGCAGTTTGCAGAGGTAAGCCATTCTGTAGTTGAAAGTGACCACGAAACCCTCAGAGAAGGATACGATGTGGAAATGCAAATGATTATCAGGATGGTTGGAAAATATTTCTCAGAGTTTCTAGAGACTTTCTAGAAAGGTGAACAGAAGAAAAAATTGCACTCTTTGTAAGTCTGGCCCAGGAGGGGCTCAGAGTTATTATGGTTTGAGCAATAAAGAGGCATAACCTGATTTTGTTATCTTAAGCTGGAAAAGAACATATTAATTACATATTATGATCCTTGAAATCTATGATTCTAAGCATAAAGTATGTTTGGATTTAATATCTTCTTACATGATCCTCCTATAAAAACAAAACAAAAAACCCCAAACAAAAAAAAAAAAAAAACAAAAACAAAAACTGGAGGAAAGAATCAATGCTACCATTTGTAAACTGAGTTATATTAGGCTAAGAGACTTTTAATAATTAAGCCAAAGTGACACATCTAGCAGCCACAAGAACCATTCCTAGGTCTCCTGAATCTAAGTATTGGGCTTTACCCAGTATATTAGTGATCTCCGTGCAGGCACCTGTGCACCCAGGGGTCAGCTAGAGGGGAAGGTATCATAATTAGTGGGCAGTAGTCGGCACCACTGGAGTGTCCCCAGTGTCCCAAGGCATAGTAAAACCAGAAAATGTCTGCTGTTACCAGTGAAGCTGAGAGCATTTAAAGTGTCCTCATCAAGGAACAAGAAGAAAACTCTTAATTTCTCCTTTCCTTTAGGAGGTCAGGCAATACAGTGTGATGCAAATGCTCACCTAGCAGATAAAGACAGGTTTCTATGTCAGAAAATAAGATTCAAATGTTGTTAATAAAGTATGGGGCTTCTCAGGTGGCGCTAGTGGTGAAGAAACCACTTGCCAATGCAGAAGATGTAAGAGATGTGGGTTCGATCCCTGGGTTGGAAAGATTCCCTGGAGGAGGGCATGACAACCCACTCCAGTATTCTTGCCTGGAGAATCTCATGGACAGAGGAGCCTGGTGGGCTATAGTCCATAGGGTTGCCATATACAATTCTCAAGCATAAGATGGTTTGCAGGGGGAAAAAAAAACAAACTTGTGGAGCAAGGTCGGATTTCTGAAGAAAATAAAACCTTATCCAGGTAGGTAAAATGGACACTTTCTGTATAATTCTTCTAACCTTCCCTGCCCCACACTGGATACCGATCTGTCTCCTCTCCGTTGAGGACTCTTTCTCTGGAATACAAGACCCCTAAATCAGAGAGAGGTGGAGAATGACAGAGTGTGAAATGCTTAAAAATAATGTACTTAAGTCTTGGTCATTTCTTTAAAGAAAGATCTCATCCCATGAAATGGCCCAGACAGTGAAGCCCTGTTCACTTAAGAAATGGCAAGATAGGTGGTACTGGGGGCTGATAAGGGGCATCCCTCTTTCACAGATACTGTGATCACTGACATCAGACTCGTGGTGAATTAATTAAATAGAAGAGGCATCTGCCCATGCACAACCACAGGCTCTGGGACCAAGAGGAACCACCAGTGTGGACAATACAAATTATGACTTAGCTGAAGAGTGGGTACAACCGATAACTCAGATTCACACACTATCTCAAACCAAGGTAGCTACACATGCGTCCTATGGGAAAGGGAAACAAGGCACCTCCACCACATGGCACATAAAGTTTACATATTAGAGTTCTGTCAAAGGTTAAAGAAAGGAAAAACAAAACACTTTGAAAACCCCCAAACTACATATAACATCTTTCCTTTCTGTGGACGATGATAACAATTAACAGTTTGGGAAAGTCCATCAGTTATTTAAGATAGATGTTTAAAATCAATGGCAAAAGTCATCCTGAATCAAAGCCTAAAAAATACAGCCTGATTGGTGATATTAAGGAGATTTTCAGCAATTCACCATTGCATCTTTGTGAGATGAATGATAGCATCTGTTAATAATTAAGAACCAGCTGGCTCAGAAAAATACTAGGGATTTAAAATACATAACATCTTTAAACAAGATAATTAAGACAGCTTGCCAGCAGCCACACTAATAAATAACTTTTAATATCACATCTATTAATAGGGTTTTAAATAATCATTATGTGGCATCAGACAAAAAGGATGTGTTTTCAGAAAGACTGCCTAGCCCTGTAAAGAATACCATGAATATTCACTTAACCTTATATAATTTATTTTCTGTAGAGACACAGATGGCAAATGACATTCCTATCCTCAGCATATTTCAATGGTGGAAGCCAGAATTTTGTAAAACCCAAAGCAAAATTCCTTAGGGAACTACTAAGGCAGTATAACAATCCATCATTAATAATTAGTGAGTTAATATTAGTGAACTTATTAGAACAATTCCTGGCATACAGAAGTACTATGTGTTTGAAAAAATAGAAATAAGTAGCATAGCAATGTTAGGGGTATTTCTTTTTAAAAAAAAAAAAAAACCCTGCTATTCATGTTTTTCTTTTCTTTTTTATAATTTATTTCATTTATTTAATGAAAAAAAAAAGAAGCAAGAACTACAATTCCACAGCCTCCAGAATGAAAACCACAGTCACAGAAAGCTAATCAAAGTGATAACATGAATCACAGTGTAACTCAATGAAGCTATGAGCCACGCCATGCAGAACCACCCAAGATGGACAGATTATAGTGGAGAGTTCTGACAAAACGTGGTCCACCGGAGAAGGGAATGGCAAACCACTATGGTATTCTTGCCCCAAGAACCCCATGAGCAGTATGAAAGGCAAAATGATATGACACCAGATGAGCTCCCAAAGTCAGTAGCTAGTGAGAACCTGCTGCATAATGCAGGGAGCTCAGCTCAGTGATCTGTGATGACCTGAAGGGGTAAGATGGACGTGGGTGGGAGGGGGGTCGAGATGGAGGGGATATGCGTCCCTGGAGGCTCAGACAGCAAAGAATCCACCTGCAATGTGGGAGACCTGGGTTCGATCGTTAGGTTGGGAAGATCCCCTGGAGAAGGGAATGGCTATCTCCTCCAGTATTCTTGACTGGAAAATCCCCATGGACAGAGGAGCCTGGCGGGCTACAGTCCATGGGGGTTGCAAAGAGTCAGACATGACTGAGCGACTTTCACTTTAAGTGGCTGATTCAATTTGTTGTACAGCAGAAACTAACAACATTGTAAAGCAACTATATCCCTATTTTTTTAAATAGTATTTGGAGGATTAATTCAGATTGATACATATAGCAGTTTATTCTTTCTAGTGATTGAGTAATATTTTATTATATGAATACACCACAGTTTGCTATTCCATTTTCTTATTGATGGATAGTGTTTTTGGTTTTTGGCTGTCATAAATAAAACTGCTGTGGACATGCTTATTCAAAAAAAATAATAAAATAAAATAAAATAAAATAAAATGTATTTCATCTATTTATTCTTGGCCATGCTGGGTCTTCGTTGGTACCTGTGGGCTTTCTCTAGTTGCGGAGAGCAGGGACTACTCTCTAGATGTGGCGCTCGGGCTTCACAATGCGGTGGCTTCTCTTGCTACGGAGCTGGGCTGAGTAGCTGTGACACATGAGTTTAGTTGCCCCATGCAGGTGGGATCTTCCCAGACCAGGGACTGAACCCACATCCTCTGCATTGGCAGGTGGACCCTTAACCAGTGGACCACCAGAGAAGCCCCAGGGGTACTTCTTTACTGACTATACTCACTATAGCTGGGGCATGACTGTGTTGTATTATATGCCATGTGCAATGTCCAATAAATTGATTGTTTTACCTTCCTTTCCTTTTTAACTACCACTTATGACAACATAGAAGAACGTAATGAGTTAATTATTTTGTTTACCAAATATTTATTAAGCACTTAGTATCAAGCACTGTTCTGAAGACTGGGGATGCAACACTGACCAAGTAAAACACAAGACCCTACTCCCATGGGAGACCATTTTCTACTAGAGAAGCAAAGCAACCAGGAGACAATTAACCAGGATAACTGCAGACAGTGATATGTATTGTGAAAAAAAAAAATCCAATAAGTTATCGTGAGAGTGATGGAAGGTTGAAATTCTCTGTTCAATCATATCAAAACAACTTTATAAAATAACCGCTTTTTCAAAATAGAAGTCAGCTATTTTTTTTCATAGCTCACTTCTAATCACTCTTGGTCCCTACCCAGGATGTAAACATCCATTCTCTCAAACTTCTACTTTGCTATGCATCTTTCACACAGTTTGTGCGTGTGTGCTCCGTCACTCATTCATGTCCAACTCTCTGTGAATCCATGGAACTGAAGCCCGGCCATGTTCCTCTGTCTATGGAATTTTCCAGGCAAGAACATTGGAGTGGGTTGCCATTCCCTACTTCAGGGGATCTTCCTGACCTAGGAATGGAACCCACATCTCTTGTGTCTCCTGCATTGGCAGGCAGATTCTTTACCACTGAGCCGCTTGGGAAGCCCCTTCACATGATTAAGTTTACATTCTTGCATCCCTCTAGGGCAAGCATACCTGTATCACTTGCAGGTTTGCAGAAGAGAACACGCCTCCCCCTTCTCCTCACCCTATGTTAAATATAGCCCTCTCTGAGAACTCCACCTTCTTTGTGGAACTTGTCAATTTATATCACACATTTGTTCTAACGCTACACTTGACTTGGTCCTAGAAACTGGCTTATGCATTGTTTATATATTTTATTTTCTATATATTATGTTTTTTGACATCTTAAAAATATTTCTGGGGACTTCCCTGATGGTCCAGTGGCTAAGAGTCTGAGCTCCAAATGCAGGGGGCACAGGTTCAATCCCCGGTTAGGGAACAAGACTTCACATGCCTCAACTAAGTTTGTATGCTGCAACTTATATTGCACATGCTACAACTAAGACCCGGAGCAGCCAAATAAACAAGCAAAAAAACAAAAACAAAAACAAACTTTCTGCCTGGGGACATACTGTCCCTCTCAGTTCAAGCCAATTCTTGGATTTGGCTCAGCCTGGATCATGCCTTTGATATTCAGACTAACCAACCCAGAGTCACACACCCTCTATAGTTCATACACCCCAGAAGGCAATCTTCCTGTGCCTTAATCATCCCAGAGTCAGGTAACAGGCAACTAAGGACTATTACTACATTTACGGTCTACTAAAATTATTTCAATTAGCCAGCACTGAATTGCTTTCTCTTCCCTGCCTTGTCTTTTACACAGAAACTCCAATAAAGGATGAGGCCGCCTAAGGCTCTCCCTTCGCTCCTGTCCTTTCTTTGTTCTGAGTGATGCTCCTACTTCCTCATGCAGCCCCGTGAGTAAAATAAACTTTGCTTTCCTGAGCCTCTTCTATGTCTCCCTGTGGCTGCATATAATTGATTACCACCTTAAAAATACACAGAATAGGCTGTTATACTCCTACATCCACACTGTCCCTTCCAACGGTTTATTTTGCCACTGTTTTGTGAAAACGGCCCTCATTTGAAGACTACTGTATCCAATTATGTAGCCTCTGATCTCTCATTTGTTATCTTTTACCTGTTGTTCACTTCCCTATATTTAAAGATGTGTTTATCACCCGGTCCCTAGTCCTCCTTTCCACCTCAAATGGCACCAATTTTCTGAATGGTTTCAATGTCCTTAAAGATGATGTATTCATGATCCCAGACTCATAATCCTATGTACTCCTGAATTCAAATGCCATTTATTTTCATGCCACTTCAGCCACATACATGTAACACCATATCCTAGATTTTGCTATCAAAAGAAATTAGTCTTCTTTGGAATATAAAACCTCAATTTTCAATTCCCTGGCTACCTCTTTTTCATTTTTGTACATCATATACAACTATATGTACAACTATTTGTACAACCATATCTCTTAGTTGTCTTCATGAAGTACTGCAATCCTTTAACCAAAATGTCTCCCAATTTAGCAGTCCCTGCCCATTTTCATTACCTTGTCAACCTATAAAGTTAATCACAACTTCCCTCACTGACATCCACAAACAACATATCCCTTGAGTTTTAGGAAATTCAATATAAAAACCCTATATCTCTCTCTGAGCCTACCACACAATCTGAGAAAGTGACACAGAGAAGGGGAGAACAGAGGATGAGATGGTTGGATGGCATCATTGACTCAATGGACATGAGTTTGAGTAAACTCCAGGAGAAGGTGATGGACAGGGAGGCCTGGCGTGCTGCACCGCGGGGTCGCAAAGACTCGGACACAACTGAGCGACTGAACTGAACTGAACTGATGGGCTTCCCCGATAGTTCAGACAGAAGAGCCAGGCAGCCTTCAGTCCAAAGGCTTGGAAAGAATCAGACATGACTGAGCAGGCTCCACTTTGTATTGGAGTAGAGCCGATAAACCATGCCACTGATAGTTTCAGCTGAACAGCAAAGGAACTCAGACACACATTTACGTGTATCCATTCTTCCCCAAACTCCCCTCCCATCCAGGCCTCCACATAACATTGAGCAGAGTTCCCTGTGCTATATAGTAACTCCTTGTTAGTTATCCATTTTAATTACAGCAGTGTGGACATGTCCATCCCCAACTCCCCAACTATCCATCTTTTCATCTGCAGGTCTCATGGCAGTTTGAAACACAGTTTTTATTTAACAACTAATGATGGTAATTTTTAAAGGAGCAAAACCTTCATCTGCTTATTTATGTACACTGTGAGATGACCTACTATCTTATATTAGTCCACATTTCTTGAACCTTTCATGTAAAAACCCACTCGAGTAAAAACTTACTTATGCTTTAATGCATATTTCTATTTAAAATTGCAGTTTGCTTCAAAAGATGCTGGTGAAAATAACAAGCATTCACTAAGTGGTTTGTCCTCTACTCTTCAACAACCACTCTTGTGCCAGCTACTAAATTATCTAGGACACTTGATTTCTCTGGGATATAGCTATTAATCCTATCTTATTTTTAAGCTGAAATAATAGTATGGAATTTTTTTTTTTTTACACTGATGGATGGTTTTGAGTGTTCGTCTGTGTTTCTGGAAGCAGGAAGGGGAGGGAGTAGGCACAGGGTAAATGCAAGAATGGAGCAGTATTTCCATTAATTATTTTAACTCTGTGGTGTCCAATACAATTGGAGAAGGCAATGGCACCCCACTCCAGTACTCTTGCCTGGAAAATCCCATGGACAGAGGAGCCTGGTAGGCTGCAGTCCATGGGGTCCCTAAGAGTCAGACACGACTGAGCAACTTCACTTTCACTTTTCACTTTCATGCACTGGAGAAGGAAATGGCAACCCACTCCAGCGTTCTTGCCTGGAGAATCCCAGGGACGGGGAGCCTGGTGGGCTGCCGTCTATGGGGTTGTACAGAGTCGGACACGACTGAAGCGACTTAGCAGCAGCAGCAGCAGCAGCAGTGTCCATAACTTAAGACAAATTAAAAATTTAGTTCTTCTTAATAAAAAAAGACCAATTCCTTAGTCACACTAGCTGTATTTCCTATGCTCAATAGCCACATACAGACAGTGATTCCATTGTGGATAGTGTAGAACATTTCTGTCATTGTAGAAATTTTTACTGAATAGTCTTGCTTGAGTTACTGAATTCTATACTGTACACATGAATGGGTACCTATAGATACAAACTAAAGCAAAGTTAAATCATCAGTTCTTGCACATTTGATAACATCTACAAGTAAAATTAATAAAGTCACTTTTATAAAATTAGTCATGTCATCTCCAACTGTAAATAGTCAAATTCGCCAAGCAGGTATCTGTAAACCTCTAATGAAAACCACTTGACATTACAGATTCAGAGGTTAATTCTCCCATGGGTGCATGCATAAATCTTCCATAAATGTTAACAGGAGAATGTTAATGACAGATGCTCCAAGACCAACATGAGAATAGCTTCTGTATTATGGAAATCTAGATTCTATCCACTCTAATCTACTTGAAATTGTGCTTAACATTTGAATGATTTGTAATGAAATGAAACCTCATTTGTAATGTCTTAACTCCCAAATCTATTTGTTTCATAGTACAAAATTGGGGGTGGTATAGGATAGACTGAGATATTCCCCTAAAATACCCATACTGATATTCAGACTCAGGAAAATTATTATCAGGAATCCCTACTGACTTTTCATATTTCCTTCCTTCTTTCTCTCTCTCTCTCTTTAGGAATTAATGAGCTGATTCTAAAGTTTATACAGAATTACAAGGAACCCAGAATAGTCAAATCAACTGTAAATATAAAGAACAAAATAGGAGGACACAAACTTCTGAGTTTCAAAACTTAACTACAAGCCATGGTAATCAATAGTGTTAGCGTTAGTCCCTTGGTCATGTCCCACTCTTTGTGACCCTATGGTCATGGGGTCACAAAGACTGACCTCCAGGCTCCTCTGTCCATGGAATTTTCCAAGAAAGAATACTGGAATGGGTTGCATTGCCTGTCTCCAGTGGATCTTCCTGATCCAGGGATCGAACCCAAGTCTCCCTCAATGCACATTGATTCCTTACCATCTGAGCTATCAGGGAAGCCCAAGTATAGGACAGACATAAACAGACGGAATAGAACTGAAAGTCCAGAAATAAATCCATTCTCTATTGTGTTCTATTGCCAACTGATTTTCAACAAGGGTGACAAACCATTCAGTAAGAAAAGAACAGTTTTTCAACAAACGGTTCTAAAACAATTGGACTTAAGTACAAAAACTCAGAAGAAAACCTAAGACTAAATTTTTTCTGATCTTGAATTTGGCAGGGGATCCATAGATAATAAGAATGAGCAACAAAAGTAGATAAATCAGATTTCAAAATTAAATCTTTTGTGATTCAAAAGATACTATCAATGACAAATTAAATTAATTGACAAATTAAAAGACTATTCATGACAGCTTCTGGGGGTGAAGTGAAGTGTAAGTCTCTCAGTTGTGTCCAACTCTCTGCAACCCCATGGACTATACAGTCCGTGGAATTCTCTAGGCCAGAATACTGGAGTGGGTAGTCTTTCCCTTCTCCAGGGGATCTTCCCAACCCAGGAATTGAACCCAGGTTTCCCACACTGTGGATGGATTCTTTACCAGCTGAGCCACAGGGGAAGCCCAAGATTACTGGAGTGGGTAGCCTATCCCTTCTCCAGAGGATCTTCCCGACCCAGGAATCGAACTGGGGTTTCCTGCATTGCAAGTAGATTGTTTACCAACTGAGCTATCCAGGAAGCCCAGTCAAGAAAATATAAAGACTATCTACAGAACGGGAGAAAATATTTGCAAGTCACGTATAGGGTAAGGGACATATATCCAGAATAGTCAAAGAATTCATGCAACTTAATAATATAAAGACAATCCAATTAAAAATAGACCAAAGAATCTGAATGGACTTTTCCCAAAAAGGATACAAATAACAAATGAAAGGATGCTTGACATTATTAGCCATCAGGGAAATGCAAACCAGAACCATAATGATACACCAATTTATACCTAATAAAAAAAAGTCAGATATAAGTATCTGTGAGTTTGTGGAGAAAATAGAGCCCACATACACTGATGCTGGAAATGTAAAACGATGTGCACTTCAGAAAAAAGAATCTGGCAGCACTTCAAATTTATAATCAGAGTTACCATGTGAATTGGCAATTCCACTACCAAGTAAATACACAAGAGAAATGAAAGCATATGTCCACAAACAAAAACTAGCACACACATGTTTGTCTATTATAAATTATTAATAAGAGACCAGAGGAGATCATCCAAAAGTCCATTAGCTGATTAATGGATAAGCAGAATGTGGTACTATCTATCCAGACAATGAGAGTTTACTTGGTCATAAGATAGAATGAAGTGCTAATCCATGCCAGAACATGGATGAACCTTAAAAAATACTATACAAAAGAAAGAAGCCAATTATCAGTATAAAAGACCATCTATTTATATGATTCCATTTATAGGAAATGTCAAGTATGGTAAACTCTAAGGAGCTTTAAAGTAGGTCAGTGGTTGCTGAGGGGTGAGGAAATACGGTTTCTTTCTTTCCAGCTTTAAGATATAACAAAATATAACATTATGTAAGTTTATTGTGTACAATGTGATGATCTCTTACATATATATTGCAACATGATGCAGTAGGGTTAGTTAACACTTCCACCACCTTAATTAATTATCATTTCTTTTTATGGTGAGAACATTTAAGACTTACTCTCTTAAATGCTTTCAGGTACATAATACAGGATCGTTAACTATAATCACCATTCTGTATTATAGATACCAAGAACTTACTCAAAACTGTAAGTTTGTACCCTTTGACCAGCATCTCCCCATTTCCCTCAACCTCCAGCCTCTATTCTAACCTATATTTTCTGTTTCTGTGGGTCAGCATTTTAGATTTCAAATATAAGTGATTGTCTTTGTCTGCCTTTAAAGTCCATCCATATAGCTGCAAGTTGTAGAATGTCCTTCTTTCTCAAGGTTGAATAATATTCATGTGTATTATTATTTATATATGATACACTAATATACAGTACTTCATTGTAATATATTCTATGTAACAATGTGTTCAAATATATAAATATACATCTTCTTCATGCATTCATCTGTAGATGTACACTGAGGTGGTTAGGCTGCTTCCACACCTTTGCTATTATGAGTACTCCTGCAATGAACAGAAGGGTGTAGATATTTCTTTAAGGTCTGGTTAAATTTCCATTGCACATATAATCAGAAGTGGGATTGTTTTATCATATAGGAGTTTTATTTTTAGTTTTTTGAGGAAGCAACACACTTTTGTAGAGAGGCTGCACCAATTTACATTCCTACCATAGTGTACAGGGGTTCCCTTTTCTACACATCCTCCTCAGCATTTATTGTTTTTATTAACTATTATTTATTATCAAGTAAGAATAAGCATTCTAAAAGTTATGAGGTAGAATTTCACTGTGATTTTGATTTGCATGTCCTCAGTTAGTTGAACACCTTTTCGTGTATCCATTGACCATTTGAATGTCTTCTTTGGAAAAATGTCTGTTTAGTTCTTTTGCCCATGTAAATAATCATATTGTTTTGGATTTTTTGGTTACTGAATTGCATGTTTTCCTTGTATATTTTGGATATTAACTCCCTATCATATATATGATTCACAAATATTTTCTTCCATGACATAGTCTGCCTTTTCATTTTGTTGTCTGTTTCTTTTACTGTGAAGAAATATTTCAGTTCATGATAGTCCAATTATTTATTTTTGCTTTTATTACTTTTACTTTTTTGTGTCATATCCAAAAAGATTTTGCCAAGACCAATGTCAAGAAGATTATTTTCTGTTTTATTCTATGAGTTTTATGGTTTGAGGTCTTATGTTTAAGCCTTTAATTAATTGCTTGAAGCTAATTTTTGTAAGTGGTGTTAAGATAGAGGGGTCCAACTTCATTCTGCATATCATTATCCAGTTTTCCTAGCACAATTTATTAATGAAACTGTCCTTCCCCCTTTAAATATTCTTGACTACCTTATCAAATATTATTTGATAACATATATGGGGATTTACTTCTGGACTCTTGATACTGTTCCATTAATCAATGTTTTTTTTAATTAATATTTTTATACCACTACCATACTGTTTGATTGCTATCGCTTTGCAGTCTAGTGTGAAACCAGGTAGTGTCATTCTTCTGGTTTTGTTCTTCTTCCTCATGATTGCTTAGCTATTCAGGGTCTTTTGTGGCTCCACAAAGTTTTAGAGTTGCTTTTCCTATTTAAAAAAGCCATTGCAATTTTGAAAGGGATTGCATTGAATCTATACATAGCTTTAGTTAGTATGCTCATTCTAACAATACAAATTCTTTTGATCTATGAACATGGACTCTTTCCATTTGTTTGTGTCTTCCTTAGTTTCTTTCATCAAAATCTTAAAGTTTTCAACATAAAGATCTTTCACCACCATGATTAAGTTTATTCCTAAGTATTTTATTGTTTTGGATGCCACTGTTAAGGAGATTGTTTCCTTTATTTCTTTTTCAGATATTATGTTGTTCATGTATAGAAACACAGCAGGTTTTGGTATGTTGATTTTTCACCTGCATCTATACTGGATTCATTTATTACTTAAATATAAATAGGTTTTAGTTTGCTTGTTTCTTGATGGAGTGCATAGGATTTTCTATATCTAATATCATATTATCTCCTCTGCAAACTTTGTAATTCATATCTTTGATAAGGATGTCAAACATTTAGAGAACTCACAACAGCAAAAAAAACACAAAAAAATATGATTAACAATTGGGCAGAGGATCTGAACAGACATTTTTTCCAAAGAAGAAATACAGACAGTCTCCAGGTACATTGTAAGTATGCAGCATCACTAATTATCAGAGAAATGAAAATAAAAACCATACACCATACAAGCTATTATTAAAATGACAAGTGATAAATGCTGGTGGTGATGTGGAGAAAAGAGAATCCTTGTGCTCTATTGGTGCAGTCACTATGGAAAACAATATGTAGTTTCCTCAAAAAATTAAAAATAAAGCTACCTTATGATCCACCAATTTGATTTCTGGTTATTAATCTGAAGAAAACTAAAACACTAACTCAAAAAGATATATGTACCTTCTTGTTCATGCAACATTTTTTATAATAGCCAAGACATGGAAGTAACCGAGGTGTCCACTGATGGATGAATAAATTATAAAATGTGGCATATATTTTAAATGGGTTATTATTCAGCCATAAAATGAAGGAAATATTGCCATGTAGGATAACATGGATGAACTTGGAGGGCATTATGTTAAATTAAATAAGTCAGATGGACAAATAGGCAAGAAAAAAAAACCCATTTGATTTAAATTACATTAAATAATAATAGTAATAGACATAAAATGCATAGATACAGAGAACATGTTGGTGACTTATAGAAGTGGAATGGGTGAAGGTGCCCAAAAGATCCATACTTCCATTTATAAAATAAATACAAAGGATGCAATGTACATCAGAGTGACTACAGTTAATAATACTGCCTGTATATTTGAAAGTGAAGGGCACAGATCTTAAAAGTTCTCAGCACACACACGAATTTGTAATTGTGTTGTAAGAGATGTTAACCAGAACTGTGATGATCATTTTATAATACATATGAATACTGAATCATTATGGTACACATTTGAAACCAATATGTCAATTATACCTCAAAAATTAAAAAAAAATTGAATTGCATACTAAATTGGTCAGTTGTATGCTTTATATAGTGACAAAACTGCTTAAAAAAAAAAGAGTTGATGAGACAGGTTAGTTGATCCTGTTCATGATATAAATTATAGGATAGATTAGTTGACCCTTTTCCAACCTATATGAAAGCATTTCCCCTTCTCAGCATTATATATCTTTTGAGGTCAGGAGTAACAAAAGAAGGAAAAAATATGGCTGACAGATAGAAGAATAACAGAGTTCGGTAGGGAAAGAAAAATTCCATACTTTTTTATATTTCTGCCATCCATTTTATAATTTGTAGGGGGAAAAAAGCTAATTTTATACAGAAAAATCCTGAATAAATTGAATTGGAAAAGAAAAATAGTATGCAAATAAACATACAAGCATATGGATGTCATAATTTTGTATATCGGTTTTCAAATACATAAAACTTAAATAATTAATATTTTATTGATGAGAATCACCTAAAATTGCATAGAGGTTCACTATCTCCATTTGATAAGTGTTGAAGGACTGTTTGCTTGTCTGGCGAAATGAATGAATGAATGGAAGATGTGCCACAGAGATCTAAGAGAGGAAACTTCCAAATTTACTAGAATGCACGGTTCTATGTCTAGCTCATCACTGGCCCTTGGCAAGGATTTATTTTTCCTCTTCATCCTTTCTTCCCCCTTCTACTTGTTTCACTACATTTTTCATCAGAGTAGACTTTAAGTTTCTGAGTGGAATGTAAAATAATACAGATAAGAAGGTTACAATTTCCTTGAAATATTTGCTAACATTCCTTCAGAAACCATACAGTAGATTCTATACAATGTATTCTTGAATTAAAGAGATCACCTACTGCAAAGCTATTATTTTTATTCTATTTAAATACAGAGAATTTAAATAGGTACATACTTCCTCATCATTTTTAGAAGTATATTCAAAAAAATGTCAAATTTTTTTCTAATTTTACTAAATCCATAAGATCACAAGTGTCTACATCTTAATTTGAATATGACCCACTAAGAAATACATTATATAAAACAACATAGTCTAAAAAAAGTCTGGATTTATACATGCTTATTGACTATTATGGAGCTACTATTACAGGTAAATGACTCTTGATACTTATCTTGAGTGGGGTGGGGGAAGAGTGATGTACTTATGTGAAATGAGACCAAATGTTTCAGAGGCTGGTGATGCTGATAATTTTGAGCTGGAAAGGGTGATCTCAGCTGTGGCAAAGTTACCACTATTCTGATAACCCATACTCAGGATACACATTTTAACTGATCATTTTTCTTACCAAGGCTGGGCAAGAGGTATCTCCAGCCCAGATAGCTACTGCCAAGTATTTGAAAAATAAAAGCTGTCTGCCAGGTCTATGATAAAGATTATTCAATTGCTCTATCATCTTGGAACATCTCTCAGCCAAATAATGAGTATTAGATAGAGAAGTAGTTTGGGAACATGACCAGGAACTTTGTATTTATTCTGAAGTGACTGAAGTGAGAGTAACTCAGTCATGTCTGACTCTTTGTGACCCTATAGACTATACAGTCCATGGAATTCTCCAGATTAGAATACTGGAGTGGGTAGCCTTTCCCTTCTCCAGGGGATCTTCCCAACCCAGGGATCAAACCCAGGTCCCCACATTGCAGATGGATTCTTTACCAGCTGAGCCACAGGGAAGCCCAAGAATATTGGAATGGGTAGCCTATCCTTTCTCCAGCAGATCTTCCTGACCCAGGAATTGGACCAGGGTCTCCTGCATTGCAGGTGGATTTTTTTTTTTTTATCAACTGGGCTATCAGGGAAGCACATTTATTCTGACTCTCCATGAATAATGCAATTTTAAAAATATAATGTGGCCCCTAGAGTTAACCTGTTCAAGATTTGGTGAACTGCTGAAAGGGCAAATAGCCAGGCAAAAGTGCTCACAGAACACAACTTGCTCTTTGGTAATTACTATAGATTGATTTAATTTAGAATTTATAAAAATCATGTAAAATATTTCACCACAATCTCAACACTGTGTTGGGAACTTAGAATTTGGTGGTGGTGGTTTAGTTGCTGTCGTGTCTGACTCTTGAGACTTCATTGAGTGTAGCCTGCCAGGCTCCTCTGTCATTGGGATTCTCTAAGCAAGAATACTTAGAATTTAAATATGAACAAAATAGTGTTCTAGCTCTCCAGATATTTACATTATAATTATCATGGAGTAAAAAGATGGAAGTCTCTGTAGGTTTTTTACTAGTCCTTTTTTTCTTATAATAATTTCTTTATTTTCCATTCAATTTTGGCAAAATTTTTGTTGAAAATGTCAGTCTGTCTTAGTCTTGATAAGATAAAAAAAAAAAAGCAGAGATGTGTTATCACAATTAAATCAAGATCTCAAAGTCCCTAGCACACTTGTGAGATCTGATGATGGCATCCAAATTAAATCAAAGAATCCCAAGGTGGTAAAACTCAAAACAGTGTGAGTACTTGACAATGTGTGTTCCTTTTCAGGGGAAGGATAATGTCTGTTTCTGTATTCAGTGCCTGGAAACTCCTCTGCAGACATCATCAAATGCTAATTTCTATTTTCTCTACTTAGAAATAGTGACATTGCTGTCATAACAAAGACGTCTTAAAACTCAACAATGACTCTGAGAGAGATGGTGACTTGATACTGAATTTATTTCCTGAAAGTAAGGAACTATAGACCTGAATATAGAAAGTGTAGTTAAAACACTACTTTAAAAGTGTAAATTCTTAAATGTGAGTTCTTCACAGAAAAATGAGAATCAAAATCATGAGGAAAAACATATTCCGAGATTTTATAAGTCAGACAATATATCAAGAATCTCAGCACAAATAAGAATTATTTTAAGTCAGTTATTCCTAGTGATCATAAGCCAAATAATTCAGAAAGTTTAATCATTTTTTATATAGCAAGGTATAATTTACCACAAGTTTTCATTAATTGAATTTTTCCATAATATATCTGAGATTAACAATTGAGTATTGCTTTTTTAATACTATAAATGATGCTAACTAAATTCTCTAATAACCTAACTGTAGATTCTACAAATGATGCTAAATAAACTCTCTAATACCTGACTGTAGATTCTTTCTACCAGATAATCCAAAACTACCCAATTGCCCTGTCCTTTTTTTCTTCTTGTACCTTTTTATCTTCCTTTTCACAGCATGAGAACAACCTGCCCTTCACCATCTTCCAACTGGTCTACCTGATTTCATAAACACACGTTAGAAACTGTGCTAACTGCCAATGCCTCAGGGATGGGTAATGTATGTTTCTTCTCTGTTCCTATAAAGGAGAAAAAATATACAAATGAATATTCAGAACTTAACATTGCAAATTATATAAAAGAACTATGTATCAGTTCTTTGAGACAAGAGAAGGTTCCAACTCATTGCAACTGGGTAGACTTTACAACCCTGAATCAAGTTGTAAGAAATAGATAGAAGCACCCTGGGTCAAAGGGTGCGTGGGTACGTGTGTGTCTGTGAGCACAGGTGGGTGTATGGGAGGTGGAGAACTGGGGTAGGGTGAAGCGAGCAAGCATAGCAAATATTCCAGGTAGAGGAAGAGGATATACAAAGATCATATTTCTAAATGGCTGGAACTCAGGTTTCATCATAGAGACAGCTAAGCACTAAAACTGAAATTATACACAACATTTAAATACCAAAGGAAGAGGAGCAGAGGGCTATTGGGGCATGGATTAGGAGGCAAATACCCCCAAACTGGGCGTCACACAACAGCTTTGCAGAAAGAGTGACACCTACAGAGAGACCAGCTTCAGTGACTGCACTACCGTCTCCCCAGGCATCCATGCCAGAAACCAAGTAACCAAAACACTATTCTTAGGTTATTTCAAAGGTTTTCAAGATCTTGATTCCACTTTGGTTTATCCATTTCCAGATCCTATAGTTTAAGACTGTCTAAAAATGAGAATCCTATTATGTCACTACTCTGACTGATGACCCTTATAGTGACAACATCCAAGTTTATAAACAAGAACTTTGGGAATGTGGCTCTTTTTACATTTCCATACTCATCCTGCCAGACTGAAGTACTTTTAGTTCTTCAAAGATGTCATGCTTTGTCTCCAAATCTTGCCTCTACGTGGAACCAGATTTTTAGCAAAGGATATGACTTCTCTCTTGTTTAGTTCCTGCGTGCATGCTAACTCACTCATGTCCAACTCTTTGTGACTCTGTGGGCTGCAGCCCACCAGACTCCCCTGTCCGTGGGATTTTCCAGGCAAGAATACTGAAGTGGGTTGCCACGCCCTTCTCCAGGGGGATCTTCCTGACTCAGGGATTGAACCCAAATCTCTATGTCTCCTGCATCAGCAGGCAAGTTCTTTACCACTAGCATCACTTGGGTTTAGCTCCTACTTATTCTTTAATTTCCTACCTGGATGCATTTCTTCTGCAAAGGAGGTCCTGACTCAAATCCAAATTATTCCTCCAATTCAAATCAGTACCTCTCCTCTCCACCATGCCATGCCCTCCATTCTACTCCCAACTTCTTGCTAATGAACACTCAGCCTTTGAGAAAGAGGCACCACCCCTCTCCTCTTCACTGTTATGTTGCTAACTGCCAACACAACACATGACTCACAGGAGGGATTTGATAAATATTTGTTAAACAATGGATAAGATTTTAAAATAGCACCAAAAATGTATTATCAAATATAAGCCTCCAAGAGCTAGATTAAAAACTTCCAACACTTATAAAAGTTAAGTCCTCACTTACTTTCTCACAAAGTCTCATAATGACTTGGGATCACTGTAGATTAATGAAAGTTCATTAAAGTTAACACCTAAAATAGTCATGCTTTGTACTTAAGGTAAAAACCTGGTCCTTCCTTCCTAACACAGACATACTTTCATTGTGTTTATCATACTTATATGAAATACTTTGGAAGTAATATTACCCTCAGGAACACTCATTCATGCTCATGCCCTGTATCCTTATATAATAATATTTTTGCAAGAGATACAGAAAAAAAATTATTTTACATTCTTCTATTAGCACTTAACAATTTAGTCCTGAATTCACCCTAGTGAGGAACTTCTAAAGGACAAGTGTTAAAGTATATTATTCTCTTTTAAGTTTCATTGATGTTTTCCAGTGCTCTGGAAATCTTTCATGTGGGTATGATGCCCAGTGCACACCTTTATTATTGCATGTATTTTATTCTAGCTAGTTATCTATTGATGTAACTGTCTCATTCAAGTCTAGGCTCTTTAGAAGAGAGACTACATTTTATTCATCTCTGCATCCAGCACGATTTCTGACTCATAATAGATTCTCAAGATATGTTAGTTGATGGATAAAATAACTTTATTTACTTTATCCATTTTGCAAATCTAGCACTTTGACCAACTAAAATATCTTAGTGAATTAGACCTGGAGAAGGAAATGGCAACCCACACCAGTATTCTTGACTGGAAAATTCCATGGACCATGGAACCTGGTAGGCTATTATCTATGGAGATGCAAGCAGTCAGACATGACTGAGCACACACACACAGTGAATTAGAAGAACATACCATTTGTTTGACTTTCTAAAATGCAAATGGAATTGCATTTTCCTCGCTGAAAAATTCTTTCTTGTTCAATTATTTGCTTAATCTACTGCCTGTTTTCATTCACTTACCATCATAACACAAATAATGATGATTCTTTTTACTTTGTCTTCAGCCTACACTAAACATGTTCCAGTTTTTTTTCACTTGATGGTCAACATAATTCCCATATCCCTGGGATTTAACCCATAGAAAACAGTAAAAAATACATAACTAAATGAAGACTTATAAGCAATAAGGATTATTCTCTCATTTTATGCATAAGTAAATTGAATTAAAGTGCAATTAAGTGATGTGCCCAAGCCTTCACAGTGTAGTCAATAGCAAAAGAAAAAAAAAATCCAAATCACTTTTCTTCCCTTTTCTGGATGGAAACTTTTTTTTTTTTTCTTCAAACTCAGGCAAAATAGGATGTTCCCAAGAACATCTTTCCTGACTGCCCCAAACTCCCACTCCTACTACTCCTCTCAATAAAATGAATAATCCACTTATAAATGTGACTTACTTTTCAATCTTAAAAGACTGCACTTAGCAAACAATGTTGTTTAGTCGCTAAGTCATGTCCAACTCTTTTGTGACCCCCTGGATTGTAGCCCATCAAGCTCTTCTGTCCATGGGATTTCCCAAGCAAGAATACTGGAGTGCATTGCCATTTTCTTCTCCAGGGGATCTTCCTGACCTTGGGGTTGAACCTGCCTCTCCTGTATTGCAGGAGGAATGTTTACCACTGAGCCATGAGTTTGCCTCCCTTCTTTTCTTTTCTTTTTCCCCTTTATTTTTATTAGTTGGAAGCTAATTACTTTACAGTCTCGCTTCTTTTCTTGATGGCCCTGGAGTGAAGACCTATGTCATTTTCATTTTAGCAATCTTAATGCTAAGTACATAATTGGTGCTAAAAAGAAAATTTAGCAAAACTGAATTTGATAAATTCAACTGAAAGGTCAATGCTAGGGCAGTATGTTAAAATATTAAAGTTATACTTCATTTTTATAATCAAACTATTACTTTAAACAAGTATAACTTTAAAAAATAATACAAATCTGATGAAGTCTTTTTAAAAGGAAACCATATATTGAGTTTCCTCATCACTCAGTCAGTAAAAATCTGCCTGCAATGCAGGAGACCCGGGTTCATTTCCTGGGTCAGGAAGATCCTCTGGAGAAAGAAATGGCAACCCACTCCAGTATTCTCACCTGGAGAATGCCATGGACAGAGGAGACTGGCAGGATACAGTCCATGGGATCGCAAGAGTCAGACATGACTTAGAGACTAAACACTACCATATGTTGACTTACACCTCAATTCTTTAAGATCTGCCTTTTTGCTCACCACTCAGCCAAAACTGCCCTCTGGAAGGCCTCCAGGGACCCCCACACCAACAGCTCCCTCCCTTTTCCAACTCCCTAAATGATCTGTCTTGAAAGTGATTCATCACCCCCCTCTTCTGTTCTTGGGTCTGGCCATGCCAGGATTCTTTGTTTTCTGTTTCTCTGTCAGCTTCATCTCTACCTCTCCTCCCTGTTCTCTCTTCCTTCATCCGAGAGAAAGGTTCAGGTCCGTTGGCTGCCAACTTCCTGTCTGATCTCCTGCTGACACGGTGTGGATGATCACTACCTTCTTTCCTCTCTAGTCTTCCTCCTCAAAGTTGGCCTCACATTTCCACCTGCCAGTCTCTCACATCCAAGTGACCATCTAGAACCTGAAACTCCTTCAGCTTGTAACACACTGCCACGGTCCATGCCCCGGCAAAGGCCCTTACCGCTCTCCCCTGGAAAGTTTCCCTCTTAAACCTCTCTGCAGCATCCTTGAACCATTGCCTGTACCACTGACACATTTCATCTTCCTGCCCAAAGCTCATCATTCACTCCCTGCTCGTATCCTTGCGTGGTTCCCCAAGCTCGGGTACACCAACCAAGAAGCACATCAGGGCTGGCCCTGGGAAACGACTGCCCTGATTCACTTTGACACACTCCTGAGTCCTTCCAAACTCAAGATTATTTGCTCCCAGATCACTTTGATGTATTCTTGCTTTTGTGACTTTATTCCCTTCCTTCCCTTCACCTCCTGAACCTTCTTTCATCATAACTACCTTTAGTCTCTGGGTTCATACAAATGCTTTCTGTTATGAAACCTTCTTCAATTCCCTACTTTGTATTTTCACAGAACAGTTTTGCACACAAGGGCTGACATTCATCTCTCTTCACTTTTTATTTTTGTATATGTTCCTTCAGAAGCAATTTTGTAGCCCCTACAGTCCCTGGAAGGGTACTCTGCCCATATAGGAATTGAGGAGTACTAGATGACTCAGACAATTCTGATCCAGAGACAACTGCCCCAAATAATAACAATTCTGTTGAATTATTTCAGCATTTTAGTGGCATCTCTGATGAGAATGCTAGTGCCAGGAATAGTATTTTAATTGAAATGCAAAAAAGTAAAATGCAGATGTAAACTCACAGGTAAATTTTGGTTTTTAAAAGTCTGTCTAAAGTGGCAGAGAGATAAATAGCGGGAACATGGAGAATTTTTAAGGACAGTGAAAACACTCTGTATGATAACATAATGATGGATGCTTATCATTATACCTTTGCCCAAATCCAAAGAATACACAACACTGGGACTGAACCGTGAGGTATACTGTGGACATGGATGATTATGGTGTATCAATATAGGCTTATCAGTTGTAACAAATGAACTACTCTGGTGGGGGATGCTAATAATGCAGTCTATGCATGTGTGGAACAAGCGTTATATGGGTAATCTCTGTAACTTTCTTTTAGTTTTGCTGTGAACTGAAAACCGCTCTAAAAATAGTCTCAAAAATATCTGTCCTATCTAGAAAGGTGGGTTGGGTTTGGAGGTGGGAGGAAGGTTCAAGAGGAAGGGGACGTATGTATACCTATGGCTGATCTATGTTGATGCACAGCAGAAACCAACATAGCATTGTAAAGCGATTATCCTTGAATCAAAAATAAATTAAAAAACATTTGTCTTAAGCACCAAAATACTTCATTGTCTTTATACTGTTTGAACATTTGAGAATCACAACACAAGACCTCATAATCGCGCAAATATCTCCTTTACCAGCCTGTTATGCTGCTATCCTCCTCAATCACCAAATTGGAAATGTATTTATTTTGACTCACTGTTGTTTTTTTTTCATTTATTTGTTTGTTTTCAACTGAAATATACTTGACACATAACACCGTGTAAATTTAAGGTACACAGCACTAATTTGACACATTTATATATTAATAATCTGATGGACATTGTAATTTTACTTAGAACCTCTATCTGATCACATAATTATCTTTTCTTTTTAGTAATGGGAATAACTGAGACCTTGTCCCTTAAAACGTTTGATGATTATAACGTAAGACTGTTGTTTATATTCTGCATACTGTGCATTAAATCTTTAAAAAATTACTTACTGTTTATTACAAGTTTGTACGCTTAAATACCTGTCCTACCTCCCCATTCCCATCCCCTGTTAAGCACCATTTTACTCTGTTTTTACAAGTTTGTCTTTTTTAGATTCCACAATAAGTGATATCATGCAGTGTTTGTCTTTCTCTGCCTTAGTTCACTTAGCATAAAGTCCTCTTGATTTATCCAAGTTGCTGCAAATAGCAAAGTATCCTTCTTTATCAATGCTGAATAATATTGTCTCTGTGTGTGTGGGGGGGCACGTGTGTGTATCCCTGCATCCATTCATCCACTGATGGGCACTTAGGTTAATTCCATATCTTGGCTATTGAGAAACACTGTAATAAACATGGGAGCCCATGTATCTCTGATACTCTGTTTTTATTTCCTTCAGGTATATACCCAGACGTAGAATTGCTGGGTTATATGGTAAATCAATTCTTTAATTTTTTTGATTAAAATTTTTTTCCATATTGTTTCCCATACTGGCTGAATTTATATTCTACCAACAGTTTATAAGGATTCCCTTTTCTCCACATCTTTGCCAATACTTCTGATGGTCTGGCTTCCTGATGATGGTCATTCTGCTAGGTGTGAGATGATACCTCACTGTTGTGTTGGTTTGTATTTTCCTGATAATTAGCAACGTTGAACATTTTTTTCATGTACCAGTTGGCCATTTGGATAATCTATTTGGAAAAATTTCTGTCTAGTGCTTCTGCTCATTTTCAGATCAGACTGGCTTGTTTTCTTTCTTTCTTTCTCTCTTTCACTCTCTCTCTCTTACTATCTCCCTCCCTTGCTGTTGAACTGTAGGAGCTCTTCATTTATTTTGGATATTAACCTTTCTGAAACATACTTTGCAAACTTGTTCTCTCACTCTATAGGATGCCTTTAACATTTTGTTGATTGTTTCTTTTCCTGGGTGGAAGTTTTTAAGTTTGATGTAGTTCTATTTATTGATTTTTGCTTCTATCATTTGTGTTCTTGGTGTTATATCCATTTGAGTCAAAAATTCATTGTGAAATATTCCAATGAGAATCTCTGGCCCAGAGAGGTAATGCTGTATACATATTACCTTAAAAAGGACATATTCCTACTCCACTGACTCATACTAAAGCCAGAGTCAGCTGCACAGTGGGGTGTCCAAGGAAGCCAAGAGACAAGGTGAGAAAATCGCTACTGTGAGAAAATAGATAGGATAAGATCAATAAAATATATTCCCACATCACTGCATTTTTTTTTTCCCTTCAACAAACATTTTTTATGGGGCAAGCCTCATGCATGTAAGTCACTTTAGTGTGTGACCACACAATCCATCACCCACCACCTCATCCTCATTCTTCATGGATCATTCCTTCTAAAAGCTGAAAAAATAAGAGATTTTTTTTCCCTAGTTGAGGTCATCAAGATAGGTTTTATACAGAAATGTATTATTTGAATTGGACAGATTCCAACAGGGTCAGGAAAGATTTTAACAAGCAAAACTTGCAAGATATCCTAGGATCTATTTCTATGAGTACATGTTATGAATTCACAGAAATGAGCCCTAGAATGAATGCCTACAAAATGCCTCTGGGAATATATTATGTATTCTAGATTCCTGAAAAATAAGTGTAACTAAGTCAAAATAAGGTAAGAAAAGGAGACAAAAAGAGGAGGAAAAGGAAAGTAATATACACTAGTTGAAATAAATAAGCTTCTTCAAATTGTCTATCTAAATTAAAGTGTATCATTATCCCCATTTACTGATGAAGTATACAGGTTCAAAAAGTAGAGACCTGCTCAAAGTCACAGAGCTGATCAAGTATTGCTTCCTGCTCAGCGAACAACTGTGAACCATGAAATAGCAGCTAGGGGTCTCAGCATTAATTTGCTTTTGCTCATTTTCAGACCCTAAACTATGATCTGAACATATACTGTGATAGTTGAAATGTGAGTCAAATGATTTGAAGTTTAAATGCAAATTATACAAATTCTTAGTATAGCCATATTTATAAATTCTTTGGATCTTAGTTGTTCCATATGTGAAAAAAATGGGAATAATAACAGCGCATGAAACTACTGTGTTGTTAAAACGATTACATGAGTTAGTTCCTAGATAAGTGTCTGGAAAATAGTAAGAATCCAATGATTGTTACCTATCATTATTACTCTTTGGGACCAAGGTGATGACTTAATTCTCTTATTTGAAACTCTGTGTCTGAGTTACCCTCTTGACCCCAGCTAACTTTAGGATCTCCATTTCAAAAATATTAAGAAAAAATACTATTAATGAGGCTACAGATAGTGGCACCTCGGGGTATACTTTTAGTTGTTGTTGTTTCGTTGCTCAGTTGTGTCCAACTCTTTGGCAGCCCCATGGACTGTAGCCCACCAGGCTCCTCTGTCCATGGGATTTCTCAGGCAAGAATACTTGAGTGGGTTGCCATCATCCAGGGGATCTTCTCAACCCAGGGATCAAACCCATATCGCCTGCACTGGCAGGTGGGATTCTTTACTGCTGAGCCACCAGGGAAGCCCAGGAGTATACTTTAAGACTCATCAAATATTTAATATTAATAAAAAACCATAAACTATTATATTGAGACAAATTAGAATGCATTGTTCTCTGTCTCTGATATTAATTTTTCTTCTTTTATTCTTTTCTCAAATTTGGGTCAACAGCAAGTGAATGAAGGAATGTTATTAATACCCATTAATTTGAGATGTGTAAATCACTTTAGGGTATTTCAACTACATTTCTTTCTCTTACGGTTCCTCTACCATTCTCTAAAGACACTTACAGACAAAATTACATTTTTAACCATTTGATATTACTCCAAATGATAGAACACAAGCAAAACACATATACAATGATAAAGCAAAACAAAAAGACACCAAATATTGTACATTAATGAATATAAGTGAAATCTAGAAAAGTGGTATCTAGAATTTTTACCACTATAAAATCTATAAAAATGATCTTATATTTAAAGCTTTTAAAGATTTTTCAAGATGGCTGGGTGAAATATCAATAACCTCAGATATGCAGATGACAACACCCGTACCACAGAAAGCAAAGAGGAATGAAAGAGCCTCTTGATGAAGGTGAAAGAGGAGGGTGAAAAAGCTGGCTTAAAACTCAACATTCAAAAAAATGAAGATCATGGCATCTGGTCCCATCACTTCATGGCAAATAGATGGGGAAACAATGGAAACAGTGACAGACTTTATTTTCTTGGGCTTCAAAATCACTGCAGATGGTGACTGCAGCCATGAAATTAAAAGACACTTGCCCCTTGGAAGAAAAGATATGACAAATCTAGACAGTGTATTAAAAAGCAGAGACATTACTTTGCCAACAAAGCTTCATCTAGTCAAAGCTGTGGTTTTTCTAGTAGTTGTTTATGGATGTGAGACTTGTATCATAAAGAAGGCTGAGCACCAAAGAATTGATGCTTTTGAACTGTGGTGTTGAAGATTCTTGAGTCTCCCTTGGACTGCAAGGAGATCAAACCAGTCCATCCTAAAGGAAATCAACCATGAAAATTCACTGGAAGGACTGATGCTGAAGTTGAAGCTTCATTACCTGGGCCACCTGATGCAAAGAGCCGACTCGTTAGGTGACCTAAATGGGAAGTGAAGGGAAGTCACTCAGTTGTGTCCGACTCTTTGCGATCCCATGGACTGTAGCCTACCAGGCTCCTCCATCCATGAGATTCTCCAGGGAAGAATACTAGAGTGGGTTGCCATTTCCTTCTCCAGGGGATCTTCCCAACCCAGGGATCGAACCTGGGTCTCCTGCATTGGAGGCAGACGTTTTAACCTCTGAGCCCCCAGGGAAGCCCAAGGAAGTCTAAATAAGAGGAGTAATATGTGTAAGTACAGTTGATTCACTTTGCTGTGTAGCTGAAACAAACACAACACTGTAGAACAACTACACTCTAGTAAAAATAAAAAAAAAAATACCCAAAGCCTCCCCCAAACTCAAAAGACACTGAATACAAAAACATGCAAAATAAAACTCCTATTTCTTTCTGAGCTATTGACCAATAGTTCATTGTCATCATCAAATAAACACAATGGTAACTATTGGTCACTTGTTTTTTTGATCAAAATTACAATCTGTCATTCTAACCAGATTATTATGAATGTATGGAACTGATGGATCAGTTGAGACTTTGTATTGATCCAACTGAACTCTTAAATGTTTAAAAAGGAACTCAAAATTGACATTTTGCTGCATATGGGGAATTAAAACTCAACTTCACTTAGCACATTTCTGGATGTAAATCATATAGGTCCCTCATCTTCTCCATTCTCCTGAAATAAAAAATGTGAAATGAACTAACATGGAATAGAACACATATAGTAGGCACTCAAAAATGGCAGCTATGCCATCTCTCTTTCTGTAACAGTTTACAAAGAATATAAGCATATGTAATGGTAAGCATGATAGCATAAGAATTCAAAAGGACACTAATTTGGGTGGTAGGAGTCAGTAAGGCTTTTCTTGGTTCCTGATTTTTTTTTTTTTGAAGTGAGTTCTGGTTTTAAAGATTATTTTATTTTTCTATACTGTAATTAATTTTGCAGTCTCTGAGCAAGGCAAGCATTTTTTTTCACAAAAGCATTATACACATTAAATTTAGATTACAAATAGCATAGATACAACAAAACTAATTATATCATATCATTCTTCTATATCTTTTGATTTAAAAAAATGTACTAATAGAAGGAAAAAAATACACCCAGTAAGGAACACATCTGAGATCTATGCAACTTGTAAGAATAAAAATACACTAATGTGTATTTTATACATACTCTTTATCTATATTATTATATCTATGCTATTTTAAATTGGTATCTAACAATAAAAACTTGAGCTTAAAATTTACCCTGGGGCTTTTTAAAAACCAATTCCAACTCAGCTACCCATTTGTTTTACCACTCAATTCACTAAAACAATAAATGTATATTTTGCAGACTTGCTTTGTGTTTTCAACAGAGGCATCTGGTGTATTATTTTCATTCTGTAAAATAATTCATATAGAAGAGAAAAATATATATCTGACTAAGAAACATCACTGCAAGTATTTGCCTTTTATCAAGTAACTATCTGCTAATGGGACTGGATTTCCGCCTCTTTGAATTGTTTGCCCATCACAGTCACCACGTGGTCCATAAAGGGAACTGGTCTCACACAGCATCATTCAGTGTGGGAACAGTGAAAGGCACATGGGTTTCAGATGATCTCAGATCAATACCAGGCTTGACAGCTTGAGTAACTATACAGCTAATTTCAGTCAAACAGTTTAACATCCACTAGATTTTATGTCCTTCTGTTTCAGTGAGACTGGTGATTATACATGCTCTTCTTATCTGATAGGATGAGTTGGTTAAGTCATGAATATGAAAGCATTACACAAGTGTTTCCCAGGTGGCACTAGTGGTAAAGAACCCGCCTGCCAATGCAGGAGACCTAAGAGACGTGGGTTCATTCCCTCCATGGGTCTAGGAAGAACCCACGTGCCTTGGAGCAACTAAGCTGGTGTGCTACAAGTATTGATCCCGTGTGCCTAAGCCTGTGCTCCGAAACCAGAAAAGCCACCACAATAAGAAGCCTGTGCACTGTATCTGGAGAAAACTTGCAAGCAGCAATGAAGATCCAGTGCCCCCCAAAATAAATAAATTAAATTAATAAAATTTTAAAAACAAACAAAAAGAATTAACTTGGGAACTTCCCCAGGCAAGATTAATAGGCCTAGAAGGCATTCTCATGTACAACTACTTTCCATATTGTAACATACCTGTTTATTTATGCATCTATTTTTCTGACTAAAATGTGAGTTCTTAAAAACAGAGACCTTTTTTTTTTCTTCTTCCCTTTGTCCTTCAGGCACTCAGGATAGGGCGTACCACCTATGAGGGACATTTGCCGATTATATATTGTTGCTTCTACTCTAAACCACATCTGGGCCAAAAATCTCTACGCAGCACTAAGAAGCTGGAAATTGAAAAATCATCAAATTAAAACAATAATGACCTGGAATTCAGCCACATGACAAAGAACAAAATAATACTGTTCCAAAAGTCATGCCATCACTCCTTTGTTTCAAAAGCCAATCTCATTATGCCTAAATATTTCACAGAGATATTATCCATTTCTTTCTTTTTGGCTGTGCTAGGTCCTCGTTGCCGCAAGGGGTTTCTCTAGTTGTGGTGCGAGGGTTTCTCATAGCAGTGGCTTATCTTGTGGAACACGGGCTCTGCGGCCCGTGGGCTTCAGTATCTGCAGCGCATGGGCTCACTAGTTGCATCTCCTGGGGGGGCCAGAGTACAGGCGCAATAGTTGTGGTGCCCAAGCTTAATTGCTCTGCAGAATGTGGGATCCTCCTGCAACAGGGATCACACAGGTCTGCCTTGGCAGAGGCAGATTCTTTATCACTGAACCACCAGGGAAGCCCCTCAAAGAGATATTCTGAAAAACCTACTGCTTCCATCACTGGATCTAAATAAAATCACCCAACAATTATTCATGATAATTGCGAGAAGTGTTTTATAAACTTTAATTTGAACGATAATATCCATTCTGGTAAAAATGTAAAGGAAAGATTTGAAAATAATGTCACATGGGCCATGTTGAGGAAAAATATATTTTTGAGTAAAGTGAAGATTGAAGGGTCCTGGGAACTAAGCCAAAAACTAAATATGTAGCAACTATAGCAACATGTTAACTCTCAAACAATAATTACTTTCCTACCGCCCCTATTACTTGAAACATTATTCTTCTGGGGATTGATTCAGAATATGTTACCATATTAAGTATTAACTTAATATTAACATATTACTTGATATGTTACCACATTAAGTAAAAGGCAGCTGGGTCCCAAATACTAAGAGAAAATTTTAAAAAATATTAATGATATGTGTTTTTAATTTATATATTTCTTTCCTTTAGATTTCTAATTTTGTTTCTGTTCTCACCTATTAATAATTTTAAACATATCTATAACCAGATTTTAGAGAAGGAAATGGCAACCCATTCCAGCATTCTTGCCTGGAGAATCCCAGGGACAAAGGAGCCTGGCAGACTACAGTCCATGGGTTCGCAAGAGTTGGACACGACTGAGCGACTATAACACTATATCCAGATTTGGGTTTTCTTGGCCTTTCTTTTTTCATGTAACTAGTCCCTTAATGCTTCTTCATGAGTTGTATTTTCCAAGCTCTTAATCAACATTTCTACTGAGCTTTAATGTTACTAGTTGTCCTTTAAAAATATGACCGTCTCCAAGTATAAAATAAATATCTTCTAAACTCTTTTCATGTTAAGTTTTATTCTTTGGTTGACTAATATGATTCTCTGATAGTCTAGTTAAGTGAATTTGCATAATAATAAGCAATTTGTAAATGCCCTAGTCCAGTTCAGCTATTCTTTTTAAGCAATTCTATTCACTAAGGTTTTAAAATGCTTTAAAATCATTTTTGTTTGATATTCTTCAGAATAAAATTGTGAAATAGGTCAATATCAAACTCACTGGTATCTAAGTTTCTCAGAGATACTATATAATTAAGCTTTGATCATCCTCCAAGGTAAAACAGAGTCTAACCTCAAAAATATTGGATGAAGAAACTGGTGATAGTATTACTTTATAAATCTGGATAGAATTGATGGAACATTCCTAAGGACTGAAAAGTAACACTGAACTGATGAGTCTGCTAAACCTTTAGTAAGGTCATCTGACCGCCCGAGGCACTCTGCATTTGTATTTCCATTGCAAAAATTTCTGAAGCAAAATTCCAGTCTTCTTGCTGGGGGAGTGTGGGAAGGGAACACTTGGGAGTTTGGGATTAGCAGATGTAAACTGTTATATTTAAGACAGATAAACAACAATGTCTGCGCACAGGGAACTACACTCAACATCCTGTGATAAAATTCCATAACGGAAAAGAATATGAAAAGAAGAATCTCTATACGAGTATAACTGAGTTACTCTGCTATATAGCAGAGATCGGCACAACACTGTAAATCAGCTACACTTTGATGAAAAAATAAAATTATCAAAATAAAATAAATGTAATAAATGATTCGGCTTCCCTGTCCAGCCTCTACAACTAACATAAATCCAATTTCCCACCAATTTTGCTCATTCTTCTTCTTCCATGGGTTTTGAACCCTACTATAAGCCTTAACTCTCCTAAATGTCCTCCAAGTTTAGAACTATGTCACTTTACCTAAGGATTACCCCCATTTAACCACTTACATTAATTTTGAAATGCCCTGATTTTTGGCTTCTAAAATACCTGGTTTTCTTAACTGTCTGCCTTCATTTTCTCTTAGGGTCCTTTTCCCCCCAACAAACTCCTTCCATGCCACTTGTTCCTAATGGATTGATATTCTCCAGGATGATATATTTTGACCTCATCTCTTCTTCGTCTATATAAGTCTGAAGTGATCTTATCAACCACAAAATCCTTAGGCAGCACATCTCTGAAATCTCTCAAATGTCTCTCCACCCTGGATGTTTCTTCTAAGCTGAAACATTAGGTTCCCCATACCTATTAAACATCTCTAATGGATACCACATAAGTATCATAAACTTTATATGTCAACACGGCTTCCTTGAATGTTTTTCATTCTGAATCTTAGTACATGCAATCACCATTCACTTAGGCAACCAGGCCTCAAATCCTGGAGTCATACTAAAATGTTCTGTTTTACTTCCCACAGTTAGGAACACTTCACTTATCCAAAATATTTGAGAAACTACTATGTAACCAGATATTAAGCCATGTTCTAGCCACAGTGATCCAGCAATAAAGAATCTGCCGGCTAATGTGGGAGACACAGGTTCGATCCCTGGGTCAGGAAGATCCCAGGGAGAAGGAAATGTCAACCTACTCCAGTATTCTTGCCTGGGAAATCTCATTGACAGAGGACAGAGAAGGCGGTGGGCTAGTCCACGGGGACGCAAAAGAGTTGGACATGACTTAGCAACTAAACAACAGGTCATACTGTAGCAAGCAAGGTAGACACCATTCTTACAAAATGTATATCTTAATGAAACGTATAGAGGTAAAGAGGTCATTCATATAATAATCTCTGTGAAAGACACTCCCAGAAGTGTCTGGGACTCTCAATATACAACCTATGAAGCTATATATTGTACTCCTGCAAACACAACGACAAAAGTACAACAGTATAATGTTCATTATTTTTTTTTTTACTATGTCTCTACTTTTTTCCATAGTTCCTATGCTATAGCTCCACTACAATGTTGCCAGAATAATCTTTCTAAAATTCTAAGGTGACCACAGCTTTATACAAAGCTCTACCAACAGGATGCAATTCAAAGTCCTTAAACTGGCCTAAAAAGCCCTCATGATGGAGCCTCTTTATCCTCCATTCCTTCAGGCATTCTCTGCTGTGGCTACGCTGAGTTCCTTGCCAATCTACATGCCTAGCGTACTTTCTCACTATTCTAGGCCTCAAAACATGCTTTACCAGAAATAACGCATTCTGTATGAATCACATCTTCTTGCCCTGTACACTTATCCCTGGCATCACTTTCTAAAAATTCTTTCTTATGATTTACCATGGTCTGGGAAGAAGAGGTGACAAGAATACACAGAAGCACTATATACAAAAGATCTTCATGACTCAGATAATCACAATGGTGCGATCACCAACCTATAGCCAGACATCCTGGAATGTGAAGTCAAGTGGGCCTTAGGAAGTGTCACTACAAACAAAGCTAGTAGAGGTGATGGAATTCCAGTTGAGCTATTTCAAATCCTAAAAGATGATGCTGTGAAAGTGCTGCACTCAATATGTCAGCAAATTTGGAAAACTCGGCAGTGGCCACAGGACTGGAAAAGGTCAGTTTTCATCCACTCCCAAAGAAAGGCAATGCCAAAGAATGTTCAAAACTACCACACAATTGCACTCATATCACATGCTAATAAAGTGATGCTCAAAATTCTCCAAGTCAGGCTTTAACAATACGTGAACTGTGAGCTTTCAGATGTATAAGCTGGTTTTAGAAAAGGCAGGGGAACCAGAGATCAAATTGCCAACATCACTGAAAAAGCAATAGAGTTCCATAAAAATATCTACTTCTTTTCTACTGACTATGCCAAAGCCTTTGATCATGTGGACCACAACAAACTGTGGAAAATTCTAAAGAGATGGAAATACCAGACCAGCAGACCTGCTTCTTGAGACATCTATATGCAGGTCAGGAAGCAACAGTTAGAACTGGATATGGAACAACAGACTGGTTCCAGATATGAAAAGGATTATGTCAAGGCTGAATATTGTCACCCTGCTTATTTAACTTATGTGCAGAGTACATCATGAGAAACGCTGGGCTGGATGAAGTACAGGCTGGAATCAAGATTGCTGAGAGAAATATCAATAACCTCGGATATGCAGATGACACCACCCTTATGACAAAAAGCAAAGAACTAAAGAGCCTCTTGATGAAAGTGGAGAGTGAAAAACTTGGCTTAAAACTCAACATTTTCATTCAGAAAACTAAGATCATAGCATCCAGTCCCATCACTTCGTGGAAAATAGATGGGGAAACAGTGGAAATAGTGAGACTTTATTTTCTAAGGCTCCCAAATCACTGCAGATGGTGATTGCTAGCCATGAAATTAAAAGATTCTTACTCATTTGAAGCAAAGTTATGACCAACCTAGACAACCTATTAAAAAGCAGAGACATTCCTTTGCCAACAAAGGACTGTCTAGTCAAAGCTATGGTTTTTCCAGTAATCATGTATGGATGTGAGAGCTGGACTATAAAGAAAGCTGAGCACCAAAGATCTGATGCTTTTGAACTGTGGTGTTGGAGAAGACTCTTGAGTCCCTTGGACTGCAAGGATATCCAACCAGTCCATCCTAAAAGAAATCAGTCCTAAATATTCATTGGAAGGACTGATGCTGAAGCTGAAACTCCAATACTTTGGCCACCTGATGCAGAGAGCTGACTCAGTGGAAAAGACCCTGATACTGGGAAAGATTGAAGGCAGGAGGAGAAGGGGACAACAGAGGATGAGATGGTTGGATGGCATCACCGACTCCATGGACATGAGTTTGAGTAAACTCCAGGAGTTGGTGATGTACTGGGAAGCCTGGCCTGCTGCAGTCCATGGGGTCGCAAAGAGTCATACACAACTAAGTGACTGAACTGAACTGAACTAAAACTAAACTGGGACTTCTCCAGTGTTCCAGCAGCTAAGACTCCACGCTTCCATTTTAGGAGGCCCAGGCTTGAACCTGGGTCAGGAAACTAGGTCTCACATACCACAACTAAGACGTGGCAAAGTCAAACAAATAAATATTAAAAAAGATTCATCATGGTCCTATAGGTTCCCCACATCTGCCCTCTCATGTCACCCTGCCATATGCCTGCCATATTCCTTGTGGAATTAGGGCATAATAACAACTTTGAAATTCTTATCAGCTTGACTCTAAGCTTTTTAGAGCACAGATACTGCTTTGCTTATTTTCATATTGTACTTGCTCTAACTAGGCCATTTGGATATGACCTAAATCAAATCCTTTATCATCATACAGTGGAAGTGACAAACAGATTTAAGGGATTAGATCTAATACACAGAGTGCCTGAAGAACTACAGACAGAGGTTCGTATATAGTATATATATGTATATTCGTATATAGTACAGGAGGCAGTGATCAAAACCATCCCCAAGAAAAAGAAGTGCAAAAAACAAAATGGTTGCCCGAGAAGGCCTTACAAATAGCTGAGAAAAGAAGAAAGTGAAAGGCAAAGGAGAAAAGAAAAGGTATTCCCATCTGAAGGCAGAGTACCAAAGAATAGTGAGGAGAGATAAAAAAAAAAAGCCTTCCTAAGTGAATAATGCAAAGAAATAGAGGAAAACAACAGAATGGGAAAGATTAGACAACTCTTCAAGAAAATTAGAGATACCAAGAGAACATTTCATGCAAAGATGGGCACAAAAAAGGACAGAAACAATATGAACCTAACAGAAGCAAAAGATATTGAGAAAAGGGGGCAAGAATACACAAAAGAACTACACAAAAAAGATCTTAATGACCTAGATAACCACGATGGTGTGATCCCTCACCTAGAGCCAGACATCTTGGAGTGCAAAGTCAAGTTGGCCTTAGGAAGCATCACTATGAACAAAGCTGGTGGAGGTGATGGAATTCCAGCTGTGCTATTTCACATCCTAAAAGATGATGCTATTAAAGTACTACACTCAACATGTCAGCAAATTTGGAAAACTCAGCAGTGATCACAGGACTGGAAAAGGTCAGTGTTCATTCTAATCCCAAAGAAGATTCAAAGAATGTTCATAACTATCACATAATTGAACTCATTTTACATGCTAGGAAAGTATTGCTCAAAATTCTCCAAGCTAGGTTTCAACAGTACGTGAACTGAAAACTTCTAGATATTCAAGCTTGACTTAAAAAAGGCAGAGGAACCAAAGATCCAATTGCCAACATCTGGTGGATCATAGAAAAAGCAAAAGAATTCCAGAAAAACATCTACTTCTTCATTGACTATGCTAAATCCTTTGACTGTGCGGATCACAAGAAACTGTAGGAAAATCTGAAAGAGATAGGAATACCAGACCACCTTACTTACATGCTGTGAAACTCATATGCAGGTCAAGAAGCAACAGGTAGAACCAGACATGGAACGACAGACTGGTTCCAAACTGAGAAAGAAGTATTTCAAGGCTAATATATATGGTCACCTTGATTATTTAACTTAAATGCAGCAGAGTACATCATGAGAAATGACAGGCTGGATGAAGCACAGGCTAGAATCAAGATTTCCAGGAGAAATATCAATAACCTCAGATACGCGAATGACACCACCCTTATGGCAGAAAGTGAAGAGGAATGAAAGAGTGTCTTGATGAAGGTGAAAAAGGATAGTGAAAATGCTGCTTAAAACTCAACATTCAGAAAATGAAGATCACAGCATCTGATCCCATCACTTCATGGCAAATAGATGGGAAAACAATGGAAACAGTGACAGACTTTATTTTCTTGGGCTCCAAAATCACTGCAGGTGGAGACTGCAGTCATGAAATTAAGACATTTGCACCTTGAAAGAAAAGACATGAAAACATAAAGTGAGAGTAAAGTAAAGTAAAGTCGCTCAGTCGTGTCCGACTCTTTGCGACCCCACAGACTGTAGCTTACTGGGCTCCTCCATCCATGGGATTTTCCAGGCAAGAGTACTGGAGTGGGTTGCCATTTCCTTCTCCAGAGGATCTTCCTGACCCAGGGATCGAACCCAGGTCTCCCACATTGTAGGCAGACGCTTTACCAGCTGAGCCTCCAGGGAAGTCCTAAACATATAGTGTATTAAGAAGCAGAGACATTACTTTGCCAACAAAGGTCCATCTAGTCAAAGCTATGGTTTTTTCAGTAGTCATGTATAGATGTGAGAATTGGACCATAAAGAAAGCTGAACACTGAAGAACTGATGCCTTTGAGCTGTGGTGTTGGAGAAGACTTTTGACAGTTCCTTGAACTGCAAGGAGACCAAACCAGTCAATCCTAAAGAAAAGCAATCCTTAATATTCACTGGAAGGACTGATGCTGAAGTTGAAGCTCCAATACTTGGGCCACCTGATGCAAAGAGCTGACTCATTAGAAAAGACCTGATGCTGGGAAAGACTGAAGGCAGGAGGAGAAGGGGATGACAGAGTACAAGATGGTTGAATGGCATCACTGAATCAAAGGACATGAGTTTGATCAAGCTCTGGGAGACGGTGATGGATAGGGAAGTCTAGTGTGCTGCAGTTTATTCTGTCAAAAAGAGTCAGACACAACTGAGTGACTGAAAAACAAGTTAAAAATGTTGCCTATAGTCTGAAATATACAGGATCACCCATTCTCAAGCCTCTGCCCTTCAAAGGTATAATACTTTTTCATTCATATGGAGATAAAAAGTTTCAGAAGAGAAAACAGCATTTGTCTTTTGGAGGGTTTACAGGAACACTATGACCAGACCTACCTGGACAGCAGCAAGAACAAAGGGTTCCCACACAAAGAGGTCTGCAGCGACCAACCACACACCTTTTTCTTTTAGCATAAAAGAAGCCTGACTTCTACCTTGGGTAAGATTGTTCTTTGGGACACTAGTCCACATCTTCTGGGTCTACTGGCTTTCAAAATGAAAATTCTACTCCTCACCCCAGTACCTTGATTTATTGGCCTTTTATGTGGTGAGCATTATGAGCCTGGGCTCGGTAAGACACATACTCTTAGTGGCTGTATTAACAGCCTTATGAATAAAGACCCTTCTCTCTTTGACTTGCCTCTCCTAGCTACTCATTGCTGCTAATATAACAGATATTTAATGCATTCTTTTTGAAGAAAGTCCCTCTGGATTCTGGTTGCAACATGCTGCCACAACTGTCTTACAAATTCAGTTATTTTCTACTTGATCTGCTTTGATTCCTCAGCAGTGTCCATCAGAGCTGACCATTCTTTTTCTTGAAAGGTGGACTTAGCTTCCTAACACAATGCCCTTCTGATTTTTTCTCTATCTCTCTGGTTACTTCTCAGCTGCAGAGGTTGTTCTTTTATCAAACCATTAAACATTCTTTCTCCGAGGTGTCTTCTCCTCTCTGGAGCTCTTTTCCTATCTTACTCTTTGCAGGTTAATCAATCTGTGCTTTTTATAACCCCATTCTAATAGAGGTATAAAAGTAAATTCATTCTGTTTAATGAATGGAAAAACATATTTTAATGAGCATAGTTCCTATAGTAATATTGAACAAGGAGGGAAACAAGAGAAGAGCAAACCACTGGACGATTTTTGAAAAAAAAAAAAAATCTTAAGCAGACATATAGCATTAAAAGGACATTTCCTGAATAAGTTTTATAAAGACAGGGTTATGTGGAGGGCAAGGAAACTTAAGGGTTATCTTGTCCTGTAAAATGTAACACAGTGATTCTCATAATGTTAGTGAATATAAAATCATCTGTGTTTGTATGATATGGCTTTAATCCATTAAAGACAGCACTGTGCATTTACCAATGCAAAAGTTGTAACAGCCTCCCTCAGGCAAAAGTGCTTAAGTGTCTGATAATGTCTAGTGACTTGCTTAAAAGAGGATAAAACAACACACCCTCAGGCAGGCAAGAGGATTTAAATAGAGCCAATTTAGGAAGCATAGTGCTTTAGCAAATTCAGAAATTAATCCAGATTAAGACATTTTGCTTTTAGGATCTACTTCAAAAGACCAATTCTACAACTGTAACTTAGAAGTGAGAGCAGGGGAAGGAGTGAAAACATATATGCTATAAAAGTATATAAAAGTGTATAAAAGTATACCTTCAAAACCTATAGAGCAAAATCATCAACATGAATTATCTCAAAATGATAGAAATATAGCTTCACTTTTAATGAACAAATCCATTGTGAATGGGGAGGATTGTAATTTATACTAATATAAAGAATTTAGAAATGTAGATAATACCTCTGCACATGTCTTTTGCATAATACAATTTAGAGAAAACTGTTCAAGGAATTATCTAATCTGTACGTTTCATCCATAAAACTGACACATTTTGTCTATGTGCATGAAGTAAGTTATGGATCAAAGGTACCAAGTCTCTAAAGCAAACTTAAGAATTTAATTGAAATTTTATTGCTACATATACGTATCCTATCTTATCTAGGTGAAACTAGAAGTGATCTTTTTACAGTCCAAATTGTGTCCTGAGAGCTAAACTTTCACATCTGAGCTCAACAAACTCCCAAAGACAAATCCATAAGATGATATAAGTGAGGCACATTAAATCAGTGATTCCATGTATAAAATCCGACCACTCTGCATGAGAAAGGATCCATTTCACTCACTGTTATACCTGAAATTTATTCTGTTCATGTAGCATGGACACACAGTGTCTACAGTTAGTGATTTCTTAGTAACCCACCGTTGGGTTTTGTTTTAAATACTTCTAGTGACAAAAGATCTTCACTTCTTGTATAAGCATCTCTTTGTGACTTTCATGACCAACTTAAAAATTCATTGGAAATCGTCACATGCTCTTACCTTGCTTCCATTTTCTCTGGCTTCTCGTTCCATCTTGAGGTCGGAAATCAGAAGGTTCTTGTACTTGCTTTTTCCATTAGTGCTCTGGGCGTCTATTCTGTACTCCGAAGTCAGCTGCGCGGACAGGGGGCTGTCACTCAGGTTCAGGGGCTGCTCATCCTGCTCCAGCCCAGCTTTGCCGTCACAGTTGGAGTCGCCCAGCTCCCTGCTGTGTGTTCCCCCCGAAGCAACTGAACTGTGCCCCAGAGTCTCGTTGCCATTGAAGCTCTCTGTGGCAGAATCATCTGGTGGAAAGGAAAAATTTATATTTCGATTTTTAAGTGATGCGCTGATAAGTTTCTACTTCAACAAACATTTATTGAGCTCCTATTCTGGGCTTGGCCTGGTACTAACTAGTTTTATATAAGATGGACAGTTTAACTTGTGAAGTAGCCTGTATCATTTTTAACTTAGTAGGCACATGAAGTGAAGTGTAAAATAAATAGAAGATAAAATAATCTGAAGACAAAATAGACCATTCAATTGCAAATGGAATCTCAAAGAAAAGTAAATTAAAAAAAAAAAGAATTGCCAATTATTTCACAAGTAGTTTTTGTATTTTTCAGTGAGAATATCCAGATTCGGTGAAAACTCTCTGATGAGAGCATTGTCCACCCTGCTAGTGGGTTATATACTAGTACCAGCTTTATGGGTGTTTAATATGCATCTGAAACATCAAAAATACTCAGAAACTTTGCTCAGCCATTACAAAGGCTTTAAAGCCTAAGGGGTTTAATCATTGCTTGCATCTCTCCGCAGATAAAAAGAGACTGAAATCAGTGTTGCTTATATCAATAATACAAAATTTTAGAAATGATACAGATTATCAAAAATAGAAATTTGGCTTAATATGGGCTTAATATATGTTGGAGCATTTAGAATATTATGGAATTAGTCAATATCCCATTTTAAATATACAGGAAAATGTGAGTCAAGAGGCACTAAATGGAAAAAGCTAGTTACAGAAAGCTGTGGTCAATATGACCCCAATTTTGTGAAAAGAAAACAGATAAATACAAGAACAAAAAGACTGAAAAGTTGTAGTCTAAAACGTTAATACTGATATTGTCTTAACAGTATGACACTGGATTTTCTAACATATTCTCTATTATCCACTCTATATAGAATTCATAATGTACTGTAAAGTATATCATTTATAACATATAATACATAATTTTCTAATAACAAAAATGGAATAATTATAGAAGAAACAGGGAAGGAGAAGAAGCAGAACTAAGAAAACTTTTCTGGCTTTAAAATACAGAAGAAAATTGGTTAGAAGAAAATAATATCAATGACAATGTATTGAGAGCAAAGAAAAATAAAGGTTACCTAAACAGTAAAATTCTGTTTCTCTTAATTTATTCTTTATATCCATAGTAAGAATTTGCTATTCATTTTAAAGGCTTATGACTGAGAAAGGTATTGAACTGCTTTCCTTTAGGGCAGAGTCACCTGATGAAACCATATAAATATCTGTGACTTTGTGTCAATTTTTTGATTTCTGATATTCTCAAGTTTGCTTTCCTTTTGTAGGGTGCAATGAAGTATTTGATGTCTTCTAATCAATTGAAATCATGGAAATAATGTTTACATTCTGAAGGAGTGGTATAACTCACCTGTTAGTTTATTTATTCAACAAACATTTACTGAGTGCCTATTTTTGGCCAAAAGCAGGTAAAATATTTGGCCAATAGAGAATCTGGTGCCTTCAATGAGTTCACAGATACTTTAGTAACAGAAAAATAAAGATGAAGCTAAAATACAGAGCAAAACAAGGAACAAGGGATCCAGAACAAGGGATCAAGATATCCAGAAGGTTTTCTAGAGAAGGTGGAATTGGAGTTGAATCCCACAGCTTTAATCAGGTGAAGAAGTTGGGGAAGAGCCTTCCCCACCTAGAAATTGTCAGTGCAAAGTCACAGAGGAAAGAATATGCAGGCCCATGAGAAATAAGAAAAATACAGAGCTAAGTGCCAAAGAGACGCTGATGAAAAGGAAACCTAAAAAAGGAGGAAACAAAGTGTTTTGTGCATCAAAGAACTTGGATTTTATCTTGAGAGCAAACAGAAGTAATTTTAAAACTGTGGGAAGTGATGTGAAAAAAAAAATGTTTTAAAGAGATAACTCTGTCTTTGATGAGGAGAATATTGTGAAGGCAACAATCTGGAAGTCGGGGGGACCCTTAGGAGATGTAGACGTCATCTAAGTCAGCTTGTTGGAAGCTCAACAAACTCTAAGTAAAACAGCAGCAGTGCAGAGTAAGAGGGGGTGACTAAAAATATTTTAGAATAGAAAAGATATGTAAAACAAACATACAGTGATCAAAGCGGAAACACTGGAGGGAGGGATAAATCAGGAGCTTGGGATTAACATACAAACACTACTATATACAATGAATGGATAACCAACAAGGCCCTATTACACAGCAAAGGGGAACTCTACTCAATATTCTGTAATAACCTAAATGGGAAAAATATCTGAAAAAATGAACATATGTGTATATATAATTGAATCACTCTGATGTATACCTGAAATTAATGCATACTTGAAAATCAACTATATTTCAATAAAAATTTTTTAAAAAGAAGAGGTAAGATTGGTAATGGTTGGACACAGGGCTCGGAAAAAGTCTAGGTTTCTTACTCTAGTAAAAAATGAAAACAAAGGGCATTCAGTTTAATTTTTAACAAAATAGTATTTTTTAAGCAATTCTCTGGACATATTTTGTCAGAAAATGAAATGAGTTTGCAGAGCAAGAAATTACTCTTGTCTATGTACCCATTCAAGAAAAGACCTCATTTGGTGAGAAAACAAGAGAATTTAGGAAACTGGCCATTTAAGTAATATATATAGCGGTTTCCACAGCTATCAATTTGAGAAACCGATAACATTCTTTTAACAATGAACTATCTAAGGTTTAAGAAACAAAATTAGGGGAATAACTTATTCACAAATGTAAAGTCACAATTTTCTTCATGAATTATGTAATTGGACTTGAATCAGTCCATTATACTTTTCTTTGGATTTCTTAAAGTATGAAAAGTTATCTCATTTTATTTATTTCTAAGAAATCCAAAAGTTATCTCATTTTATTTATTTCTAAGAAATCCAAAGAAAAGTATAATGGACTGATTCAAGTCCAATTACTTAATTCATGAAGAAAATTGTGACTTTACATTTGTGTACTTGAATACCTTCAAAAATAAGAAATATTTTATGTAAGAAATAATCATTACATTAAAAATATATAACCTCAAAGATATATTTAAAAACTAAATCTACATTCACATAGAACAAATCCAATGTCAATTATAGTCAAACATGCTATATCTGCAATTTTAATCTGATATCATCATACATATTAATAAAGAATATATCAATATTCATTTTTCAGATAAGAGAAGGGTTAGCATTTATCAAGAGAATCTTTAATAAAAGTCATGTATTTATAATTTCAGTATAAAGGATAAACAATAAAGAAAGAAAATATTTTTAGAGAGAGTGGTTCACTCCAGATGTTACCAAGGTAACTAAATTCAACAGCTTTACATATTTCAGTTCCTCAGTAAATCATATGTTTCATGAAGGACAAATTACTTACTCGTTTGTATCAAAAACATATTCACATATTTTATCTTGTAAATGGTAAAAGAATCGATTTCATATGCCACTGTTTCAGAAATCAAAATTTAAAACAAAGTTTTTGATGTCTATATTAGAAAAATTTAATATAAAGAAGTGAGCAGACATTAAACTGAGGATTCATTAACCATTTTTTATTACCTACTTTCATAAAACCACGTTCATCGTTTTCATTCTCTCTTCCTTAAAGATAATTTTTTCAGAATTATAGACCACAAATCTGAGACTCCTGTTAATTGTAACAATTCACATCAGATCACTGCTTTACAGGGGAAACCTGCTTTCTTACCCAGCAGAGTTTGCTCCATCCTGAGTTGCTGCAGGCGTGTGGGTACCAGGCTGCTAGACACAGAGTGTAAGGTTTAGATCTGTAGTTATGATCATTATGTTCACAGGCCCAGAATGATGGTGCACCTCTCAAATTTCAGTCTGGGTACCACTGCACTGGAACCAAAAACTGTGTATTTGAGTCCCAAAGAAAAATAGCACCTGGAGCTTTGGAAATTAAGAGTGGCCAGGGTGCCTAGCAACAAAGGAGAATGTGGAATATGATGACAAGTAATGTGGAATCTAGTGACATCAGAAGGGCAGTTGGATATTTGAGTTGCATTTGTGCTGAGGTTAGTTTCGATGGGATGGATTTAGTACTTTGAAAGAGGCTATCCACTTGAGCTTGGCTGTGGCTCTTGTCTATATAACACTAACATGGGTAGCAGGCTATTTCCTTCTTTCTCCTTCCCCACTCCTCATTTTCTCCACAAGTTAGTACAGATGCTAGAAATATTGTTTAAATTATTGCTAACATCTCCACCAGAATTTTGTGTGAAGTAAGTTCATCAACACCAGTCAATAGTTTTCCCTATATAAAATGGATTAACCTATAACAGTATGTGTGATATATGGCTGTGGGTATATTTAAATATATCTATATATACACATATATGTATATCTATTTTTTACATATATAAATATTAATAATATATATACGTGTTTGAAATCTCCCAAAGCACCTGACCTACTTTCTTACTCACTTTTAGTAGCTCTTCATTATGGCCTTTAGGCCAAGTGCCTTGGGCAAAATGAATAGGAAAAATATATATCATCCTCATTTTAATTTTAATACTTGGAAATTTAGTCCTAAAATGCAGGTCAGATGCTCATAGGGTCCAAAAAAATTTTAATGTTTGCCTCCAAATGCAATATAGTCTCCTATCTCTAGTCCTCTGACTACATTTTGAAATCAAAACATTCAGATGAAGGAGAAGTTTACTGATGCAGATAAATTCATATGTGTGTTACATATGCATGCATAACTACTACTGAAAGGTTAAAGGACACTGATTCTAAAATGATCAAACTGATATTGGGAGTAAGAAAATAACAAGGAGATTCAATTTTCAAGTAAATTAATTCTACAGAAGGGTGTTATCCCAGTCTGGGAGCTCCAAATTCAGACCATGTCATTGCAAGGACAGGCTCTAATTACAGGAGCAAGCTAGAGAAAGCACCAAAATAAGCTATGTGTTCCAAAGGATATCACTAACCTCAGCACAATAATTAAAGAAAACTAATTCAGAGCCACCAATGAGGGGATAATAATATGCATTTCCTATAGCACTTTGTTTACAAAGTTTAACTTAACCAAATACCTATTATGTGTTAGACAGTCTTTCTGGGATTTTGAGTCCAGAGAGACTCCATGTAGAATTTGCTCTTAACTTGACTATAACAAAAGAATTACAACATAAGTCAGAAAACAGTATTTGTCCCACATAAGTTTCATACAAGGCACAATTAGTAAACAAGGTTTTCAGAGAGAGAAAAGTTGCTTATACATCATGGGGGATGAGGATGGTATCAGTTACAAGAGGTGCAATCTGAAGGAGGTGAGATACACATAGATACATATTGGTGGTGGTGTAGGTTATTCTAGTTCAGAGAGCATATGAGAAAAAGAAATACAGGCAGGAAAGAGCTAGAAGAGGACAGAGAACTGAGTACATTCTACATTTCTACATGCTAAGACAGGGAACTGTATGTTTCAGCAAGTTGTAGATATTTTATTGTATATTCCTTTATTGGATCACATAAAACTACTGATGGTTCTCCCAGGGTAGGTACTTGGAGAAGCCAACTGATTATGTGAGTTTAGTCTGTTAAAAGTCTATCTCTGCCCCTACCTTAGAGTCACTGTCAACTGATCAATAAAACTTTCTACCAATTCTAAGAGGACCCATTTAAAAAAATGGTCATTCATGACTTATCAATGGTTTCTTATCTAAGTTATTGTAAGCTATGACTTTCACACTCACACATTAGCTTGTTTAGGGTTTAAAAAAACCCAAACATTCTACAGAAAATGATATGCATTAACATTTTTTATAATCACAATGTAATTTGAAAATATCTGATTTATTTTGCTGATGAATACTGTGAATTTTTACTGTGAATACTGTGTTTTACTGATTATATTCACAGCACAATAAAATGCTAAATTTCAGCTAGAGATAAGTGAAAATTACATATGCATGGATATATGCATATACATAAATACATGTGTGTGTTTGTCTGTGTGTGTAATAGTGCTTTATACAAACTTGATGTCATCTATAACGTGATGTAACATACAAGAGAATGCAAGCAGCATTAAGGGGTAGGGTGGACAACTGATGAGAAAACAGGAATCTCAGCCCCACAACCATAAGGAACTAACCTCTGCCTACTACTTGAATAAACTCTGAAATACATTCTTTACCAGAATTTCCAGATAAGAGTTTAGACAGGCTGACCCCTTGATTTTAGCCTGTGTGATATACTGAGCTTAAACCCTAGTTGAACTTGCTTCAACTTTTGACCTATAGAGCTGATGAGCTCTTGGCAATTTATTACACAGCCAGATTATTACACAACAGAAAATGAATACAGTGACAAACATAAAGGAATGTCTATGGTATATTAGGATAGGTAATACCACTCAAAATTATTCAAGTATACTCAATGATTGGTGTGGATCAGTGTTTCTCAAACTTTAATTGCTCCAGAATCTCCTGGGTAGATAGTTAACAATACAGATCCACTTGGGCACTAAAAACTTCTAACTCAATAAAAATCAGAAACGCTGGTTTCTTTTATCTTGGTCAGGGGCAGGAGATCAAGAAGCAATTCTCTTACAAGAGTTCTGGGGCCATTAATTAATGTAGATCATCTCCCACAACTAACTGGTTGAATATGGAATTGTGGGTGGTAACTGTTGATAACAAGAGAACTGAATATGAATGACAGCCCCCAAATCTGAGCTAAGACAGAATCTAAGCATATTTTAATGTCATTTAACAAATCTCTAGGAAATTTTCAGAAAAAGAGACCAGCCAAATATTCTTTCCCTTATCAAAACTAATCAAAACTTCACACACACACAAAAATAAATAAATAAAACAGAGCCAGCCGGCTTCACTTTTTAAAAGACTCCTAGAAGGATATGTTTTTTCCCGAAGAGCTTATATTAATATATACTGAATAGCCAAAGATGTTATTTTTGGGGAAAGGATCACTTTGCTTACCTTAACAAACTCTTAGGCAAGAAGGGCTTTACTAAGGTCAAGAGTACATTTGCAAAATCAAGAAATTTTATTCTGACCATAAACCAGAGCTGTGTACCAACTACATGTTCACATGTGTTCAAATTATTGTCTGATTTTGCTTACAAGGTAGGCAAAGAGTACTGTCCTGGAAAAATTGTCAAATTCTTCCAATTTTGTTCCCGGAGTCCCTCGTGTTCTTTTCCCTATGCTCAGGACAACTCCTCAAGCTATCTGTGTGCAAACGGGCTCTCCAAGTCATTTTACTGAGAAATAGATTGACAGATTGATTATCCCTTGACTGAAATTCCCACACAGGAAAATGCTACTTCAGCTAGACACTTGTAATTGAAACCTTTTATCTCTAATTGTGGAATAAAAGGCTTTTCTCTTGGTATTTTTAGGCATTAGCAAGCAGGTGAAGAAGTGTATTGTTGTTTTGAAAGTGTGTGTAGAGGAAGAAATCCTACAATTATCTAGACCTAATTCATTCCCAGGTTCTCAGAGTAACTTGGAGGCGAATGATTACAGTCTGATCTGTGAGGTTTTCTTTTAATCCTGCTGCTCTCAACAATGTCCCTCTCCCTCCTGTAGTAGGTGAACCAGGACCACTCACTGATGAAGCAGAAGCTTTCATGTCCAACCTCCTGAAATTCCAAGAAACTTGAGCCACCCAGCAAGCCACCCAGTTCTGGGACTGGATAAGCAAATCCTATACTGAGAATCCTGAAAGGCTTCCCACACACTCCTTTCTCTTCTACACGGGAAACTTACTGGTCTGCTCTCAAGTCCATCTTCCCCTTTTCTTTGCAAACCATCTCCCAGATTTCCTTGACCTTGTTTTATGATTGGCTTAAACAATGGGAAGACAGGAAGACAATTAGCAGTGACAGGAGGGGAGAAGAAAATGCTTAAGTATCCCTATTTCCCCACTCACACACAATTCCCCTCTGATTCAGGAGAACTCTCAGTTTCCAACTTTGTCAAAGGGTATGTGTGTGGGGGGGTCTTCTTCACATCCCGGCTCCCACCAGGAAGCATCTTCCTGCCAGAAAGCATCCTATGCATGTTTCTTTACCAGCAGGTAGCTCTGGCTCTTGGCCTCTAGTAATGCCATCTCCTCCCCAGCTGTTCCACTTCTAGCTATAGCAGAGGCTTCCTTCTATCACTAATTCCTACACTGCTTTACACATTGCAAAGAATACCTTATTTTCATTTTTTCCTAATGAATGCCATGGAATGAACAACATTTTCCAGATTGAATCACAACGAATAAAATTCACTTTACTTTGGCCTCAGGACTTCTGTTTTCTAGCACCTGTGATGTTTTTATAGTCAACATCTTGTGACTTTTTTCCTTTATAATGTCAATTCACTATTTGATATCCAAGAGATTTTCACTAAGCTTTCTTTATTTCTACCTCTGGGGTTGAAATCCATTATCATCTGTAACAGTGATATTTATCAATCTATTGGCTATCTTGAAGGATTCAAGGCCATTAGGCATTTGTTGGCAATTATAAAGCATTATTTTTAGACACTTGTCAAGGTATTGATATCTTTCTAATAAAGACTAAATTATTTTGATTGATTTAGGCAAAAAGATTCATCTGAGTAATGCCAGTTGCTTTGACTCATTAAACATCTTAATTACACAAATCATTTTGGTAGTTATTTCCTTTACAATATTCAAAACAGACCTGGGCATAAAATAAGACTATCCATTTTCCTATTTTATACAGCTCAATAAAGAACTTAATTGCTCAAGTCACCTTGACAGTGAGAAACACAGGATTAGAAACTGACTTAATTCTAGACCAAATTTCTATTTAAATTGTACTGCTACACCTCAGCAGGAAACACATGTTCAGGTATTGTGAGGAGAAAAGCCTGAAAAGGACAGGTGGTTTGCTGTGGGGGAAAGAAGGGAACTAACTTTCGATTCAGCATGCTCTCAGAGACACCACCAAATTGAAGGGTGTATTCTGAGTTGCCCATTCTGCAGAACTTTGTAATATCAGGAATCACAGTGAACAGCCTGTTACCACCTTCCCCTCACTTAACAAAAGCCTTCTGCCTACTTCTTGTAATTAGAATAAACTGAACAGCCATGATGTTTTTATAAACGCAGATGAACTTTCAATCTCACCATGATTATAAGAGTACAGGCTGACCAATGACATGATATTTATAACCAAAGACAATTCTGTTTGACATTCAGGGCTGAATGATATCAAATTAAACTATTTTAGAAAACTTACTGAAATTTTGAATAAGCAGGAAAAAAATCAAAGAACTTATAATTATAAGAGATCAAAGAAAACCAACATTATATTTAAAGGATATAGAAAATTAAAGCCCTCTTGTTGAAGGAGAACAGTAATAGATCTGTCACCTTTTTATTTAAAAAGTGATTTCATCTCACCACAAAGAAACTGAAATTTGTAACTATGTGTAGTGATGGATATAACTAGATTTACTGGTTAGCATTTCACAACCTATACATCTATTAAATCATTATGTTGTACACCTGACACTAATATAAGGTTGTATGTCAATAATAACTCAATTAAAAAAATAAAGGAGTTACTCTCAGATCACAGTTAAGATCCATGCAAATCACCATGAAGTCACGGGCCCTGCAACCACCTCAGCAGGGTAAAGCTCTGATACCACTTATATTCCCACCATCACCCTGGATCACTGGAGTCTGGCTGAAGGACAGACAAGGGCCAATGGTCACACTCATAGGAAAAGGTATGAAACCTGGATGTTATGAATGGCTTCACTGTTATAAATGAGTATTTAATAAGTGCATAACGTGTGCATACTCGTGGTTTTTACTGTGAGTAAAAACTAAGGAAATGAGGAGAAGGGGAGAAAGACCTACCAACCCAACTCTAAAATAAACTTCTCTGTAAAAATAGCAGACACTGTGCTTGCAATGTAGAAAATAAACTGTAAGTCAGAGACATTCATAATAAAATGTTCTACTTTCATAACAGCAGAATCTTAGAGTACTCATCAAGAGTTCACAGTGTATTCAGACATGTGTCACCACCCAGGTGGCATGAGTGGTAAAGAGCCTGCCTGCCAATGCAGATGTAAGAGACATGGGTTCAATCCCTGGGTTGGGAAGATCCCCTGCAGGAGGGCACAGCAACCCACTCCAGTGTTCTTGCCTGGAGAATCCCATGGACAGAGGAGCCTGGTGGGCTACAGTCTAAAGGGTCGCAGAGTCGGATGCAACTGAAGAGACTTAGCACACATGCACGGGGATAAAATGGCGAGACATTTTCAGCAACAGACATAACACTTGCTTTGGTTGCATTAACTCAGTAACTTAACAAATAGTAAAGTTACAAGAGTCATTTCCACATTGTGCATTTCTATTTCACACTCAAACTCACTATACTTGAATCAGTTTAAAGCTTTAATTTTGCTAATCCTGAATTAAATAACCAAAGGTTAGTTTGGGCACTGATTTTGGAGAAAAGGAGGCTCATGGTTCAAGGGAACCATGAAAGCACTCAAAATACTGAGTTTGAAACCAAGCAAAAGACATCAATGGTTGAGGGACTGACTCTAATTGAGCAGGATGGGCAACGTGAGGGCAGCAATCGTATCCCAAATCCTCCTCTAGAGTACAGGCTCTCCCAGACCCATCCCTACCAACACCCACGGAACAATGTTTGAAACAAGGTCAACTGGTTTTAAAAAATGGTTGGAAGATCACAAAAGTCATGCTTTCTGTCTGTGCTGGAGCCTAATGGATCCATTTCTCAAGCAAAGCTGGAACCAGCATGCTAAACCAATCTCTCCAGGAACCAATGACCAGCCAGGGTCATATTTGCTTCCTCTGCTGAGGTTAATTGCTTTATTTTGGAAGACACTGTCCAGATCAGGAAAAAAAAAAAAGATAATTTTCATAACTGACCTAATTTATTCTTTATAGGGACTCAGTGAATCAAAGCTGATAGGCATTATTTGCCGCTTTACCAAGGTGAAAATAGTTGAGTCTTGAAAATATTCTGTGCTTCTCAGTTAGCAGAGTTAATGAATGACAAAGCTGACACTTAATGGCAGACGTCACATCCGGCCCTTGTAAACCAGTGCGTTCTACTAGTTCTCAGGCAAGGAAGGCTTTAGAGAGGGTTGGAGCATGAGGATGGCAGAACATAAAGCAAACTAAAGAGGAAGAGAAGGAGGGGGAGGAGGGGGAAGACAACATGAAGACGGCGTGGAACAAGGCCTAAAACAGGGAGCCATCCAGTAGGCAGGAGAAGAGGTATTTGGTGAAGAACACTGAGGCCAGGAACCATGGAATTATGAAGAAATATAGGATGTGTCAGGAATTAGGGAAAATAAAGTGATCAAGTGATGGTCAAAGGGTTTGTGGAGGGGGTACTGAAGTTGCAGAAATGCCTTCCAAGAACACATCTTCTTACTCTGACACTCAAATCTACTAAATTACAAACAATTAAAGGCTAAGCTTTTTTCTTCACTGTGTTCCCTGAAGCTAGCATTATGACTTGTATGGAGGGGATATTTAACAAATGCCTAAAGAATTGCAATGATTCCAAACCATACTGATTCTATTTTCTCAACTCTTGATTTTCTTGATTTATAAAAGTTTAAAAATTTTATATATACATACTAACTTTTCACAGAAGTAGGTCACTTTCCCCCCAAATGTTTGAGAACCTTGCTTTAATATTCCTTTGCATAAAGGAGTATGTATAGCAAGTCATCACTTGCAGTATTTTTTAAAAGTCACTGGAAGAAAACATTCAGGTTTTACTGATGTTTTACTTATTATAGTAAAAGGAATGGCAAAAATTAATGTTAGAGTGAGTTTGAGAAAAATAAAAATGACTAAGAATGAAAAGTACGCTCAGGCAATAAATATTCTTCTTATAGCAGTGGTATATATGTTCATTTTGATTAATACTATTTCTATCATGATAAATCACCAAACTCTCTACAAATAAAAAATTTTAAAAAATCTGTCTTGGTTGACCATTTAAAAAAATTTCAGTTTATGTACTCACTGTATTCACTTAAACTCCAAAATATAAGAGTTCTTACAAAGTAATTATTTCTAATTAACCAAGAGTTGCTCAAAATATACTCCTCCCCACCCCACGCCCATGCTACTATACCAACATTACATAACCACGACCATCTATAAAATCATCCTTTGAAAAAGTGCAAAGGATGATTTGATCCAAAGTGGATTCTGGTTTGAAAGCCTTGAGTTTCTTGACTTAAGCCAGAGAAAAGACATTTACTGAGCTTTGAATGGCCTGTTTTGGGGGGTGTTAATTGCTGATGGCTCCTTTTCATGATTCTTTCTCAGTGACTCTCCATTCAAAGAAACCAAACTAGACAATGAATATATCATTTCGGTGTATGGATGTCCTCTCTATATGTTTTCTGGAACAAATAAACCTGCCAACAGCCTACAGCCTTGGTAAGCCACATGACCGCTCAGGTCAATATAGCCAAGGCAGAACCTGACCAAAGGGCCACCAAACTATAAAAGGTCAAAACAACAACCAATGTGGTCAAACAGAAAGGTGAATTGGGCCAAAGAGGTTCCATCTCTTAGATTAAGCTACCTCCTCTCTCCTCAATGTGTGACCTAGTGATGAGCAGAATCAAAATCACCTGTGTACTTGTTAGAAACACAATCTCAGGTGCAACCCCAAACCTACTGGATCAGAATCTGCATTTTAACAAGGCTCCCTGCTTACCCATGTGCATAATAAAATCTCAGAAGCCCAAACTCCTAACTGGTTTAGCAGGCATTAACTGAGGCAAAGTCACAAGGAAACACTTGGCCAAAGAGTTTACAAGAGTCCATGTTCAAGGAAAATTCAGCAGAGGAAGCCAGAGTGTGAGGGACGAAAGAGCAACACAGAGAAAAGGCACCTAATAGAGGGACCACGTGGCAGGTTGGCCTCACGAGGTATCAGCATAATTATTAACTGTTCACCTCTCTGACTCTCAAATGATTTTCCAGATAGCTCGGTGGTAAAGAATCTGCCTGCAATGCAGGAGAAGTGCGTTTAATCCCTGGGTTGGGAAGTTCCTCTGAAGGAGGAAATGGCAGCCCACTGCAGGATTCTTGCCTGGAAAATCCCATGGACAGAAGAGCCTGGCGGGCTACAGTCCGTAGGGTCACAAAGAGTCAGACACGACTGCGCACATATACACTGACCCTCAAATGTGTTCCAGTTTGAGCAATAGATTACATGATAACCCTATATCTAACTCAGTAAGGTCAAAGCTAACTCACAGCCTGGTTGTTCTACACTTCCTGTTCTTGGATTCCTTAAATCACTGTATCCCGTATTGTGACACATCGTTTTTTACAAACAATCACTACCCTCATTATCTGAAGCAACTGCTGCAAATGAGTTCACTGTATAACTGGTGCCTACTATGTACCATGAAAAATAATTTAAAAATATGTACTGGGAATTTAATTTCTATCTAATCCTCAAAGTAGGCTCAGGGAATCTAGTATTACCAAGGAATATTCTGGGATCTTGATTAAATAACTTCCTCAAAGTCCCACAGGTGCCTGGGCCTAATTAGCATGCAGGGAAGCTGGCTTCAAGGTCCTTACCTTTTCCCTTCCACCCCACATCTCTCCAGGAGACAATCTCATGTTACCTAATTCTTCTGGTAAAGCTGAAAATCCCAGCTACGAAAAGAAGGCACAGGAGGCAAGGCTGTCTCTGAATGTACAGAAACATTTCCTGTTTAAAGGATACTATCCCTCTCTATTTTTCTGACAAAATGCTCGAGTGTTTTATATATATGAATTCAGCATTATTTTTCAGACTAAACAAAATTAAGACAAAGATTTTTTTCTAAAATTTTACTCTATTTAAATTTGTTTTTTTCTGAAAAAATATACTTTTTTCTTACAGGAATCAAGGTATAATAACCAATTTGTAATAGTAAGTATAGTGACATAACAACCTAAAATTAATGAATTAAGCCAGGACAACGTTTCACATTTATTCAACATGCAGATCACTTCAAGTATTATTTACAACTGTTATTAAGTGGTGCAAAATGTATTATGAGTGAATGATTTCATGCCTCAAGAAATAATTATTTTCTTCTTTTTTTTTCTAATATGAATAATATCTTAAAGGCAAAGGAAAGTAATGGTTTATGTAAAATTCCAGTTTGCTCACATTTTCTACTATTAAGAGAAAGGTATCATGGCATTTGTATTTATACTCCTAATGATAAAACTTTGAATTTCAACTTTTACATGCTTCACCTTCATTTTTGGCAGGGGGTGGGGGTGGGGGTGGCAGCTATATCGTGTGGCCTATAAGGTCTCAGTTCCTGATCAAGGATCGAACCCTGCACCCTCTACAGTGGAAGCATGGAGTCTTCGCTACTGGACCCCAGGGAAATCCCTATATGCTTCATCTTCAAAAGAAAAAAAAGAAAGAGAGAAAATATATGCTTCATTTTAATATTCAGTTCCGTTCAGTCACTCAGTCATGTCCGACTCTTTGCGACCCCACAAATCGCAGCATGCCAGGCCTCCCTGTCCATCACCAACTCCTGGAGTTTACTCAAACTCATGTCCATCAAGTCGGTGATGCCATCCAGTCATCTCATCCTCTGTTGTCCCCTTCTCCTCCTGCCCCCAATCCCTCCCAGCATCAGGGTCTTTTCCAATGAGTCAACTCTTCGCATGAGGTGACCAAAGTATTGGAGTTTCAGCTTCAGCATCAGTCCTTCCAATGAACACTCAGGGTTGATTTCCTTTGGGATGGACTGGTTGGACCTCCTTGCAGTCCAAGGGACTCTCAAGAGTCTTCTCCAATGCCACAGTTCAAAAGCATCAATTCTTTAGCACTCAGCTTTCTTCACAGTCCAACTCTTACATCCATACATGACCACTGAAAAAACCATAGCCTTGAACAGACAGACCTTTGTTGGCAAAGTAATGTCTCTGCTTTTTAATATGCTATCTAGGTTAGTTATAACTTTCCTTCCAAGGAGTAAGCGTCTTTTAATTTCATGGCTGCAATCACCATCTGCAGTAATTTTGGAGTCCAAAAAAATAAAGTCTGACACTGATATTACCTCTTTTTAAAAAGAATGCATGCAAGAACAATGCATTCTAAGATAGTGCATGCCTAGGTTACATGCCCAGAGAATTCTAAGTTCCAAATCTCTTACTACTTTGGTTATTTTTCCTTTTAGAGGTGGGAAGAGGGAAAGGGAGGCAGGAATACAGTTGGATGCAAGGTACAATGCTTGTCACATAGCAGTGGCTAAGTAAGTTCTAAATAAATCACCCAGTGGATGGATGAAAGGAAAGAAGGAAAGGGGAGGAAGGAAAGAAGAAAGAAAAAAAAAAAAAAAAACGGAAGGTAGGCACATGCTCCCTGATAATTAAAAAGAGGATAATATATTTTCAAAAATCAGGATACTGAAATAGTTCTGGTTTTGCTGACTATGACTGATAATTAGATAATAATTCATTCTACTGAATTAACTGATAACGTTTCTCAGATATATGAATCAGAGTAGGTGAAAAACAAATGAAAGATGAAGAGGCATAGTCTGGAGAGTAAGTCACAGCAGCGGAGGGGAGAGAGGAGGGATGAACTGGTATAGAAGAGGCAGGGAAGGGTGGACAGGCCGGGGAAAGCAGGAGATAACAGGGAGGGGAGGAGAGAAGGGGAATGATTGAGAAGGAGCACTAACTTTGGTATGAATGACATATCACTGAGTCAGGGCTGTCTGATTATTACGTGTCTCCCCCAGGACCCCCAAGCTCTGTGGGAGCACAGACTCGGTTATTTTCACACTCTGCTGTATCTATCACCGCTCCTGGACCTGCTTCTCTGTGGTATGAATTCTTTTATCTGTGATAAAGAAATGGGTCCCTTTATTTCCAATCTCTCACTGACAGATAATTTGCAAACTTATAAAACCCGAAACATACAAAATACAAGCCCATTTGAAAGTGATAGTCACTCAGTTGTGTCCGACTCTTTGTGACCCCATGGACTACACAGTCCATGGAATTCTCCAGGCCTGAATACTGGAGCAGGTAGCCTTTCCCTTCTTCAAGTGATCTTCCCAACCCAGGAATCGAACTGGGGTCTCCTGCATTGCAGGCAGATTCTTTACCAACTGAGCAATCAGGAAAGTCCACAGACATAAAATTGGTCTGTTGTAAAGCCAAATTCAGACTTAAATTGAAGAAAGTGAGGAAAACCACTAGACCATTCAGGTATGACCTAAATCAATTCCCTTATGACTATACAGTGGAAGTGAGAAATAGATTTAAAGGACTAGATCTGATAGACAGACAGCCTGATGAACTATGGACAGAGGTTGGTGACATTGTTTGCACAGGAGACAGGAATCAAGACCATCCCCAAGAAAAAGAAATGCAAAAAAGCAAAATGGCTGTCTCAGAAGGCCTTAAAAATAGCTGTGAAAAGAAGAGAAGGGAAAAGCAAAAGAGAAAAGGAAGGATATTCCCATTTGAATGCAGAGTTCCAAAGAATAGCAAGGAGAGATAAGAAAGGCTTCCTCAGTGATCAATGCAAAGAAATAGAGGAAAACAATAGAATGGGAAAGACTAGAGATCTCTTCAAGAAAATTAGAGATACCAAGGGAACATTTCATGCAAAGATGGACTCAATAAAGGACAGAGATGGTAGGGACCTAACAGAAGCAGAAGATATTATGAAGAAGATATTCATGACCCAGATAATCACTATGGTGTGATCACCGACATTCACCTAGAGCCAGACATCCAGGAATGTGAAGTCAAATGGGCCTTAGGAAGCATCACTACAAACTTAGCTAGTGGAGGTGATGGAATTCCAGTTGAGCTATTTCAAATCCTGAAAGATGATGCTGTGAAAGTGCTGCACTCAATGTGTCAGCAAATTTGGAAAACTCAGCAATGACCACAGGACTGGAGTCAGTTTTCATTCCAATCCCAAAGAAAGGCAATGCCAAAGAATGCTCAAACTACCACACAACTGCACTCATCTCACACGCTAGTAAAGTAATGCTCAAACTTCTCCAAGCCAGGCTTCAGCAATATGTGAACCATGAACTTCCAGATGTTCAAGCTGGTTTTAGAAAAGGCAGAGGAACCAGAGATCAAATTGTCAACATCCACTGGATCATCGAAAAAGCAAAAGAGTTCCAGAAAAACATCTATTTCTGCTTTATTGACTATGCCAAAGCCTTTGACTGTGTGGATCACAGTCAAAATTCTAGAAAATTCTTCAAGAGATAAGAACACCAGACCATCTGACCTGCCTCTTGAGAAACCTGTATGCAGGTCAGGAAGCAACTGTTAGAACTGGACATGGAACAACAGACTGGTTCCAAATAGGTGAAGGAGTACTTCAAGGCTGTATATTGTCACCCTGCTTATTTCACTTATATGCAGAGTTCAGTTCAGTCACTCAGTCATGTCCGACTCTTTGCGACCCCACGAATCGCAGCACGCCAGGCCTCCCTGTCCATCACCAACTCCCGGAGTTTATTCAAACCCAAGTCCATCGAATCGGTGATGCCATCCAGCCATCTCATCCTCTGTCATCCCCTTCTCCTCCTGCCCTGAATCCCTCCCAGCATCAGGGTCTTTTCCAATGAGTCAACTCTTCCCATGAGGTGGCCAAAGTACTGGAGTTTCAGCTTCAGCATCAGTCCTTCCAATGAACCCAGAACTGATCTCACATCATGAGAAACACTGGGCTGGAAGAAGCACAAGCTGGAATCAAGACTGCTGGGAGAAATATCAATAACCTCAGATATGCAGATGACACCACCCTTATGGCAGAAAGTGAAGAGGAACTAAAGAGCTTCTTGACGAAAGTGAAAGAGGAGAGTGAAACACTTGGCTTAAAAGTCAACATTCAGAAAACTGAGATCATGGCATCCTTTCCCATCACTTCAGGGCGAATAGATGGGGGAACAGTGGAAACAGTGACAGAGTTTATTTTTTGGGGCTCCAAAATCACGGCAGATGGTGATTGCAGCCATGAAATTAAAAGACGCTTACTCCTTGGAAGAAAGTTATGACCAACCTAGACAGCATATTAAAAAGCAGAGACATTACTTTGTCAACAAAGGTCTGTCTGGTCAAGGCTATTGTCTTTCCAGTGGTCATGTATAGATGTGAAAGTTGGACTATAAAGAAAGCTGAGCATCAAAGAATTGATGCTTTTGAACTGTGGTTTTGGAGAAGACTCTTGAGAGTCCCTTGGACTGCAAGGAGATCCAACCAGTCCATCCTAAAGGAAATCAGTCCTGGGTGTTCTTGGAAGGACTCATGTTGAAGCTGAAACCCCAACACTTTAGCCACCTAATGCGAAGAGCTGACTCATTGGAAAAGACCCTGATGCTGGGAAAGATTGAAGGCAGGAGGAGAAGGGGATGACAGAGGATGAAATGGTTGGATGGCATCACCAACTCAATGGACATGGGCTTGGGTGGACTCTGGGAGTTGGTGGTGGACAGGGAGGCCTGGCGTGCTGCAGTTCACGGGGTTGCAAAGAGTCGGACACAACTGAAGAAATGAACTGAACTGAATTTCATTACTTGTCATGGGCCAGTAACAGTTTGAAGACCAACACTGGCTCCTAACAGCTCGTTGAAGGTCTTGACTTAATAGAAGCTCATTTAAATTTAGTAAAACAAATTTAGTAAAACAATACAGACATCAGAACATCAGTGGTTCAGCAATTATACCATGGTATCTGTGAAATTTGATCTATTTATTTTCCTTACTTTTATTGTGACCACAGTTCTGGGGAGAAAACAGTGACTGTGACCCCTATTTAGGTGGCTACACTGACGACAAAGGACAGGATCCTTTACTGATGGCCCCACACTGGGTAGCAGAACAGAAGGGGACTCGGTTCTCTTGACTCTCAGGCCACCACTTTTTCCCACAGGGCTGGGTGTTTCCATTATTCTGCCATCAAACTGTACATGTGGCAATAATTAGAGACCTGTAAACAGTTTCATTTTCACTTTAGGCTAGTGGACTCAGTGAATCTCTAATTTACACATTTCAGCTTTAGAGACATTTGCAGAGCAATATTTTAAGTGCTAGTCTTGAATCTGGGTTAGCCTGTCTTTTGATATCTGTAATATTAAAGTGTGTAGTTCATTGCCATTTCAGCAGAGACCCTGTCCCGATTAATCAGGGGTTCCCCAAAGATGCCTGTGGTCTATCCATCCACTTTGCTCTGGTTTGTAAATTGTTATGTCTTTGATAGCAACAGGGGGTATAAAACAGCTCATATAACAATATGCAGACAATGACAATCTCAGCAAGTCACTGGGCAAAATGTTCTTTCCAACCACTGATTCAAAATAATGGTAAAAATGAAAAACATCTACATTCAAAATCTTAGCTACCATTAAAAAAAAAAAGGTATATATCTATTGATTTAGCATTTATCTTGCTGGAAAAGTACATAGCAACTTATTCCCCTAAAATTATACCCATTACAAGTACAGTGGGTTGGGAATGGAAGATGGTGGGACTCTAGCATTTGCTTTATAATTTTTGTACTTTTGGAAATCTTTCTCATGGATATATGTTTTGAGTGTGTAATTAATAATATGTTTGTGATACAAGTGATTCTAGAAAGTCTAAATGTTTTATTCATAAATATATATTTTAAGACAAATGTGTAATATTATCTTTTGCTACTCGATAACATGCAGAGTTGGTTCTTAGCCCTTGAGCAGACAGATGAGTAAACTACACGGGAGGTACACAGCAGAGAAGGAAAATACATACAAAGCCTGTATGTTTCCCACTTCCCGATGCTGCCAGGAAACAAAAAAAACTGAACATTTTGAATCGTTTAATGGAATCTGCTTTTGCTTCTAACTTAGGAAACATGGAGTGGATAAGCAACAACAAAAAAATGCATCGGACATGCACCAGTGACAAAGACACAACCCAGAATTCTGTACCAAAAGTGTTCACAGGAGTTTGGTCAGAAGTATATTTTATAAATTAAAAATGCTACTGAGGTTTCCCTCTGTATTGAAAAGTTTCTAAAAAGGATGCATGTGTGTGCAGGGACCATGTTGGCTTCGAAAGGATCACGTACCAACTTGGTTACATGTGGTTAACTTCATCGGATACCCAAAACTATCCTAGGATAGAGAAAGCATAAAGAAAATAGTCGCCAGAATGTAAATCTAATTATCTATCACCAATTCCTGGAGCTTGCTCAAATTTATATGGATCGAGTCGGTGATGCCATCCAACCATCTCATCCTCTGTCGTTCCCTTCTCCTCCTGCCTTCAATCTTCCCTAGCATCAAAGTCTTTTCTGAATCAGCTCTTTGCATCAGGTGGTCAAAGTATTAGAGCTTCAGCATCAGACCTTCCAGTGAATATTCAAGACTGATCTCCTTTAGGATGGACTGGTTGGATCTCCTTGCAGTCCAAGGGATTCTCAAGAATCTTCTCTAACACCACAATTCAAAAGCATTGATTCTTTTGGCAACTCAGCTTTCTTTCTGTTATAAATCTCACATTCACACATGACTACTGGAAAAACCATAGCTTTGATTAGATGGACCTTGTTGGCAAAGTAATGTTTCCGTTTTTTAACATGTTGTTTAGGTTGGTCCTATCTTTTCTTCCAAGGAGCAAGCATCTTTTAATTTCATGACTGCAGTCACCATCTGCAGTGGTTTTGGAGCCCAAGAAAATAAAGTCTGTCACTGTTTCCACTGTTTTCCCATCTATTTGCCATGAAGTGATGGGACTGGATGCCATGATCTTAGTTTTCTCAATGTTGAGTTTTACGCCAGCTTTTTCACTCTCCTCTTTCAATTTCATCAAGAAGCTCTTTAGTTCCTCCTCACTTTCTGCCATAAGGGTAGTGACATCTGCATATCTGAGGCTATTGATATTTCTCCCAGCAGTCTGGATTCCAGCTTGTGTTTCATCCAGACCATCATTTCTCAACATGTATTCTGCATAGAGCTAAATAAACAGGGTGACAATATACAGCTTTGACATACTCCTTGGAACCTCTCCATTGTTTCATGTCTGGTTCTAACCGTTGCTTCTTGACCTTCATACAGACTTCTCAGAAGCCAGGTAAGGTGGTCTGCTATTCCATCTCTTTAAGAATTTTCCACAGATTGTTGTGATTCATAAAGTCAAAGGCTTTAGCATATTCAATGAGCCTAGTAGATATATTTCTGAAATCCTCTTGTTCTTTCAATGATCCAACAGATGTTGGCAATTTGATCTCTGGTTCCTCTGCCTTTTCTAAAACCAGTTTGACCATCTGGAATTTCTCGGTTCGTGCGGTGCTAAAGCCTAGCTTGGAGAATTTTCAGCATCACTTTGCTATCATAAGATGAGTACAATTGCGCAGTAGTTGAACATTCTTTGGCATTGCCTTTCTTTGAGATTGGAATGAAAACTGACCTTTTCCAGTCCCGTGGCCACTGCTGAGTTTTTCAAATTTGCTGGCATATTGAGTGCAGCACTTTTACAGCATCATCTTTTAGGATTTGAAATAGCTCAGCTGGAATTTCATTACCTCCACTAGCTTTGTGCAAAGTGATCCTTCCTAAAGTTCACTTGACTTCACATTCTAGGATGTCTGGCTCTAGGTCAGTGATCACACTATCATGGTTATCTGGGTCACTAAGATTTTTTTTGTATAGTTCTTCAGTGTATTCTTGCCACCTCTTCTTAATATCTTCTGCTTCTGTTAGGGCCATACCTTTTCTGTCTTTTATTGTGCCCATCTTTATATGAAATGCTACCTTGGTATCTTTAATAATCTTGAAGAGATCTCTAGTCTTTCCCAATGTATTGTTTTCCTTTATTTCTTTGCATTGATCACTTAGGAAGGCTTTCTTATCCTTTCTTGCTATTCTTTGGAACTCTGCATTCAGATGAATATCTCTTTCCTTTTCTTCTTTGCCTTTTGCTTCTCTATTCTCTCAGCTATTTGTAAGGCTTGCTCAGACAACCATTTTGCTTTTTTGTATTTCTTTTTCTTGAGGATGGTATTGATCACAGCCTCTTGTACAATGTTACAAACCTCCGTAGTAATTAATTAATGTTAAATTAATAGGTTAAAATTCTAAGCTCTAAGCAAGTCTTAGGAACTTGGGAATGATGTAGGGTGGATTTATAATAAAAAATAAATAGGAAAAATCATATTTTGAGCCTATTTTATGAGGACTTATAGAAATAATAAACAGAAATTCACATTTTTGAGCCTTTCCCCCCATATTCTCCACTATGAAGAAATGCAAACAGAAGAAAGGACTGAAATCAAAGATTACTGATGTTCTTTATTTGGCAGATGGTAAGAGAAGCACATGCCTCCATTCCTGGCATGGGTAATGGTCATCCCTTGAGATCTTATTAGCTACAGTGGAAAAAAAATTAAGTTATCACCTTTAAATTTCCTACTTGCTTAAAGCAGTTTTCAGAAAGAGGATAGAGATATGCAGCATTCTTTAATAAAGTCATGGCTTCTGGGATTTTCTAAATTTTGAAACCTCTTTCCACCTATTAGAAAAGAATTATATGTAATTTTCACTTTTTCCCCTTATTTTTTTAACTAACGGGGTGACCATTTTTAGACACGGTTGGAAGACATTAATAGTATCTCTGGATCTCATGCTCAGTCACTCAGCGTGTCCAACTCTTTGCAACCCCATAGACAGTCACTCGCTAGGCTCCTCTGTCCATGGGATTTCCCAGGCAAGAATACTGGAGTGGGTTGCCATTTCCTTCTCCAGAGGATGTTCCCAATCCCGGGATCAAATTCACATCTCCTGTGTCAGCATTGCAGGTGGATTCTTTACCTGCTGAGGCATCAATTAAAGTTCATTTCTTATTCTCCTTTTAATCTACCACAGGTTTTTTCCACAAAGCATTGAATTAGCTGTAGTATAATGTCTGTTGCTGTTCTTAAATTTACTATACAGGACTAAACTTTATAGCTCTATAGTTAGCTTTTACTAAAAGGTATGAGATATCAGTGATTTTGTCACAGATAGTTTTCAAAGAGGTTTTGAAGCAAAAAGGCTATGTTGCATGAAGTTCTGTATGTGATGTAAAGGTACAGAATCAGGCTGCAGGACAGTATTATACACAGACATGCTTTCTTAGCGTATTAAAAACAAGAGATATCACTTTCCCAACAAAGGTCCATCTAGTCAAAGACATGGTTTATCCAGTAGTCATGTACAGATATGATAGTTGGATGATAAGGAAGACTGAACCCTGAAGAATTGATGCTTTTGAATTATGGTACTGGAGGCCATGATCATATAGTGGTTAGTACTCTGTGATGTGAATTGTGGTGCTGGAGAAGACTCTTGAAAGTCTCTTGGACATAAGGGAGATCAAATCAGTCAATCCTAAAGGAAATCAATCCTAAATATTCATTTAGGATTTAGGAAGGACTGATGCTGAAGCTCCAATACTTTTGCCACCTGATATGAAGAGCTGACTCAATGGAAAAGAACCCTGATGCTGGGAATGATTGAGGGCAGAGGAGAAGGGAATGCCAGAGGGGTTAGATGGTTGGATGGCATCACTGACTCAATAGACATGAGGTTGAACAAACTCTGGGAGACAGCGAAGGACAAGGAAGCCTGGCGTGCTGCGGTCCACGGGTCACAGAGAGTCGGACACGATTTAGAGTCAGAACAACAAAAACAAATTCGTGTGTGTGTGTGTGTGTGTGTGTGTGTGTGTGTGTGTGTGTGTGTGTGTGTGTGTGTGTGTGTGTGTGTGTGTGTGTGATCCCTTCCCTTGAGCCTCACTTTAAAAAATCAAAAGCTCTCAAGACCTCTCTCCTAACAAGCCCCTTTCTCTCAGCAGGTATGAGAAAGAAAACTGGTCCAGAAAATCAGATCCTGTTTTCTAAAGTTTAAAGGAACATCTCCACCATTTTCTATACCGATTGTTATGAAACCAAGTGCATTCACACTGAAGGTCAGATGTTGGAATGTCTGATCTGTCTATGGATCTTTCATTAAAAGATCCCTCCAACAATTCCATGAAATAGTTATTACAGAGAAAACTTCTATCTGCTAAAGAAAAAGTGTATCTACTAAGGCCTTCTGAGATGACCACCTCCAACTTGTTGCCACTTACTCCTTTCTGTTAGCTCCTGTAATGACCTGCATCACAGCATTTTTTATACTTGGACAATAAGTAGAATAATATTGTAGTTAAGACTATGGGTTTCTTCAATTCGCCTCTCTCCTTCCCCATCTAGATCCACAGGTTCGTTTTCTACATCTGTGCCTTTATTCTTGCCCTGCAAAAGGGTTCATCTGTACCATTTTCTAGATTCCATATATTAATTATTATGTGCATTTTGAGTGCAGCACTTTCACAGCATCATCTTTTAGGATTTGAAATAGCTCAACTGGAATTCTATCACCTCCACTACCTTTGTTCAAAGTGATGCTTCCTAAGGCTCACTTGACTTCACATTCCAGGATGTCTGGCTCTAGGTGAGTGATCACACCATCATGGTTATTTGGGTCATGAAGATCTTTTTTGTATAGTCCTTCTGTGTATTCTAGCCACCTCTTCTTAATATCTTCTGCTTATGTTAGGTCCAAACCATCTCTGTCCTTTATTGTGCCCATCTTTGCATAAAATGTTCCCTTGGTTTCTCTAATTTTCTTGAAGAGATATCTAGTCTTTCCCAATCTGTTGTTTTCTTTGCACTGATCACTGAGGAAGCCTTTATTATCTCTCCTTGCTATTCTTTGGAACTCTACATTCAAATGGGTATATCTCCTTTTCTCCTTTGCCTTTTGCATTTCAAATCCTAAAAGATGATGCTGTGAAAGTGCTGCACTTAATATGCCAGCAAATTTGGAAAACTCAGTAGTGGCCACAGGACTGCAAAAGATCAGTTTTCATTCATCCTAAAGAAAGGCAATGCCAAAGAATGTTCAAACTACTGCATAATTGCATTCATTTCACACACTAGTAAAGTAATGATCAAAATTCTCCAAGCCAGGCTTCAATAGTACGTGAACTGTGAGCTTCCAGATTTTCAAGTTGGATTTAGAAGAGGCAGAGGAGCCAGAGATCAAATTGTCAACATCTGCTGGATCAGCGAAAAAGAGAGTTCCAGAAAAATATATACTTGAGCACAGAAGAATTCATGCTTTTGAACTGCGGTGTTGGAGAAGACTCTTGAGAGTCCCTTGGACTGCAGGAAGATCCAACCAGTCCATCCTAAAGGAGATCAGTCATGGGTGTTCATTGGAAGGACTGATGTTAAAGCTGAAACTCCAATACTTTGGCCACCTGATGCAAAGAGCTGAGTCATTGGAAAAGACCCTGATGCTGGGAAAGATTGAGGGCGGGAGGAGAAGGGGACGGCAGAGGATGAGATGATTGGCTGGCATCACTGACTCAATGAACATGAGTTTGGGTAAACTCCAGGAGTTGGTGATGGATAGGGAGGCCTGGTGTGCTGTGGTTCATGGGGTTGCAAAGAGTTGGACAGACTGAGTGACTGAACTGAACTGAACTGCTTTATTGACTATGCCAAAGGCTTTGACTGTGTGGATCACAACAAACTCTGGAAAATTCTTAGAGATGGGAATACTAGACCACCTGACCTGCCTCCTGAGAAATCTGTATGCAGGTCAAGAAGCAACAGTTAGAACTGGACATGGAACAACAGACTGGTTCCAAATAGGGAAAGGAGTACATCAAGGCTGTATATTGTCACCCTGCTTATTTAATTTATGTGCAGAGTATACCAAGAGAAATATGGGGCTGGATGAAGCACAAGCTGGAATCCAGCTTGCCGGGAGAAATATGAATAACCTCAGATATGCAGATGACACCACCCTTTTGACAGAAAGCAAAGAAGAACTAAAGAGCCTCTTGATGAAAGTGAAAGAGGAAAGTGAAAAAGTTGGCTTAAAGCTCAACATTCAGGAAACTAAGATCATGGCAGCTGGTCCCATCTCTTCATGGCAAATAGACGGGGAAACAATGGAAACAGTGACAGACTATTTTGGGGGGCTCCAAAATCACTGCAGATGGTGACTGCAGCCATGCAATTAAAAGACGCTTGCTCCCAGAATAAAAGTTATGACCAATCTAGACAGCATATTAAAAAGCAGAGACATTACTTTGCCAACAAAGGTCCATCTAGTCAAAGCTATGGTTTTTCCAGTAGTTATGTATGGATGTGCGAGTTGCTGACAAAGAAAGCTGATTTCCAAAGAACTGATGCTTTTGAGCTGTGGTGTTGGAGAAGACTCTTTAGAGTCCCTTGAACTGCAAGAAGATCCAACCAGTCCATCCTAAAGGAAATCAGTCATGAATATTCATTGGAAGGACTGATGCTAAAGCTGAAACTGCAATATTTTGGCCACCTGATTCGAAGAACTGACTCACTGGATAAGACCCTGATGCCGGGAAAATTGAAGGCAGGAGAAGAAGGGGACGACAAAGGATGTAATGGTTGGATGGCATCACCAACTCGATGGACATGAGTTTGAGTAAGCTCTGGGAGTTGGTGATGGATAGGGAAGCCTGGTGTGCTGTAGTCCATGGGGTTGCAAACAGTCAGACATGACTGAGTGACTGAACTGAATGTAATATATGTGCTAATATACAACAACTGAAAGAGTATCATTTACATATATTCACTAACATATGTGAAATAAGTAGTGGGAGGTTGCTATATAATGAAGGGAGCCAAGCATGTTGCTCAGTGATGACCTAGAAGGTTGAGATGAGGGTGGGGTAGTGGGAGGGAGATTCAAGAAGGAGGAGATACATACACCCACATTTATGTCTGATTAGAGTTGTATGGCAGAAACCTATGCAACACAGTAAAGCTAACATCCTCCAATTAAAAATAAATAAAATCAGAAAATAATAAAACAAAACCATGCATGACAATGCTATGAGAGAATAATGCAAAAGAACCTTAGCCTTATTTTATGTTAATTTTTAAACAATCTCAAACAAGTAAATACTAAAAATAAATGGGTTTTGCAGTAAGAAAAGCATAAATTCAAAATAGGTCTGTCATTTATAAGTTGGATGGTTTGGACATAATTTCTCCAAGCCCTAGTTTTCTCACAGGGGCAGGTAGAGTATTTACATTACAGGACAACTCATACAATTAAACCAGTTCATGTTGCAGAGCATTTAGCCACAGTCTGATCTCCATCAAGGAAAGTATCATCTCTGAGGGGAGAGGCAGCCTTGGTTTATCTTCATTTCCTGCAGTTTGCCCAAGCAGAAAGACACACAGTGTAAGGGTTTTAAATGTTTGCTGAATGAAGGAATCAATGAATGGTTATATGAATAATCTTCTGACTATCATGACAGTATTCTATTAAAACTTCACTTATGAAAACATTAAACAATGTAAGTCAATCAAAAGCTTATTTCATGTAATGATTTAATAAATTAGTTTCACCAAAAACACCTTCCACTTGTCTTCACCATTTTCCTTTTCCTGGAAGTTTCTGTACTTGAACTCAATTCACATGATAGCAAGGTAATGCTCAAAATCCTTCAAGCTAGGCTCCAACAGTACATGAACTGAGAACTTCATATGTATAAGCTGGGTTTAGAAAAGGCAAAGAAACCAGAGAGCAAATTGGCAACATCTGCTGAATCATAGAAAAAGCAAGGAAAATCCATAAAAACATTACTTCTGCTTCATTGACTATGTTAACCCTTTGACTGTGTGGTCGCATCAGTGGTAAAGAACCTGATTCCCAATGCAGGAACGTAAGAGACATGGGTTTGATCCCTGGGTCAGGAAGATCCCCTGGAGAAGGGAATAGCAACATACTCCAGTAATCCTGCCTGGAGAATCCCATGCACAAAGAAGCCTGGAGGGCTACAGTTCATAAGATCTCATAGAGTCAGACATGACTGAAGCAACTTAGAGCACATGTGGATCAAAACAAACTGTGGACAATTCTTCAAGAGATGGGAATACCAGACAAGCTTACTTGTCTCCTGAGAAATGTGCATGCAGGGCAAGAAGCAACAGGTAGAACCGGACATGAAACAATGGACTGGTTCCAAACTGGGAAAGATGTCAAGACTCTACTGTCACCTCGCTTACTTAACTTCTACGCAGAGTCCATTATGCGAATGGCGGGCTGGATGAAGCACAAGCTGGAATCAAGTTTGCCAGGGGAAATATCCATAACCTCAGATATGCAGATGATAACACTAAAAGGATGTGAGGAGATACCCCACGTCCAAGGTCAGAGAAGCCCAGCAAGATGGTAGGCGCCGGAGCGGCAGCTGTGTGGCACAGGAGCGACTTTAAGGAGATACCCCACGTCCAAGGGCAAAGGAGAAGCCCCAGCAAGATGGTAGGAGGGGCAAATCTGCATTTAGAATCAAACCCCATTCCTGCCAGAGATGCTCAGAGGGCTCAAACAAACCTTGTGCGCACCAGGACCCAGAGACCCCACAGAGACTGAGCCAGGCTGTGTTTAAGTGTCTCCTGCGGAGGTACAGGTCGGCAGTGGTCTGCCGCAGGGCAGGAGCTCTGGGTGCAGCAGACTTGGGTGTGGCTTAAGCCCTCTTGGAGGAGGTCACCAGTAACCCCACCATAGAGCTGCCAGAACTTACACAGGACTAGGAAATAGACTCTTGGAGAGCACAGACAGACACTTGTGGGCACCAGGACCCAGGAGAAAGGAGCAGAGACCCCACAAAACACTGACCCAGACTTTCCCCAGAGTTTCCAGGAGTCTCCAGTGGAGGCGTGGGTTGGCGGTGGCCTGCTGCAGGGCTGGGGGCACTGAGTGTAGCAGTGTGTGCATGGGACCTTTTGAAGGAGGTCGCCATTATCTTCATTACCTCCACCATAGTTTGGCCCCAGGAAAATAACAGGGAGGGAACAGAGCTTCACCCATAAATAGAAAATTGGATTACAGATTTACTGAGCATGGCCCCACCCATCAGAACAAGACCCAGTTTCCCCTCAGTCAGTCTCTCCAATCAGGAAGCTTCCATAAGGCTCTTATCCTTCTCCAAGGACAGACAGACTGAAATTCACAGAAAATTAACCAATCTGATCACATGGACCACAGCCTTGTCTAACTCAATGAAATTAAGCCATGCTGTGTAGGCTTACCCAAGATGAACAGGTCATGTTGGAGAGTTCTGACAAAACTCAAGTGGTCCACTGGAGGAGGGAATGGCAAACCACTTCAGTATTCTTCCATTGAGAACTCCATAAACAGTATGAAAAGGCAAAAAGATAGGACACTGAAAGATGAACTCCCCAGGTTGGTAGGTGCCCAATATGCTACTGGAGATCAGTGGAGAAATAACTCCAGAAAGAATGAAGAGACAGAGCCAAAACAAAAACAACACCCACTTGTGGATGTGACTGGAGATGGTCAATGCTGTAAAGAGCAATATGGCATAGGAACCTGGAATGTTAGGTCCATGAATCAAGGCAAATTGGAAGTGGTCAAAGAGATGGCAAGAGTGAACATTGACATCTTAGGAATCAGTAAACCAAAATACACTGGAATGGGTGAATTTAAGTCAGATAACCATTATATCTACTGCTGTGGGCAAGAATCCCTTCGAAGAAATGGAGTAGTCATCATAGTCAACAAAAGAGTCCAAACTGCAATACTTGGATGTAATCTCAAAAACGACAGAATGATCTCTGTTCGTTTCCAAGGCAAACCATAAAAAAAATCACAGCAATCCAAGTCTATGCCCCAACAAGTAATGCTGAAGAAGCTGAAGTTGAACAGTTCTGTAAGCACCTATAATGCATTTTATAACTAACACCCAAAAAAGATGTCCTTTTCATGATAGGGGACTGGAATGCAAAGTAGGAAGTCAAGAAACACCTGGAATAACAGGCAGATTTGGCCTTGGAATACAGAATGAAGCAGGGCAAAGGCTAATAGAGTTTTGCCAAGAGAATGCACTGGTCATAGCAAACACTCTCTTCCAACAACAAAAGAGAAGACTCTACACATGTATATCACAAGATGGTGAATACTGAAATCAGATTGATTATATTCTTTGCAGTTAAAGATGGAGAAACTCTATGCAGTCAGCAAAGACCGGGCACTGACTGTGGCTCAGATAATGAACTCCTTATTGCCAAATTGAGATGGAAATTGAAGAAAATAGGGAAAACCACTAGACCATTCAGGTATGACCTAAATCAAACCCCTTATGATTATACAGTAGAAGTGACAAATAGATTTAAGGGATTAGATCTGATAGAGTGCCTGATAAACTATGGACAGAGGTTTGTGACACTATACAGGAGACAGGGATCAAGACGATCCCCAAGAAAAAGAAATGCAGAAAAGCAAAATGGCTGTCTGAGGAGGCCTTAAAAATAGCTGTGAAAAGAAGACAAGTGAAAAGCAAAGGAGAAAAGGAAAGATATACTCATTTGAATGCAGAGTTCCAAAGAATAGCAAGGAGAGATAAGAAAACATTCCTCAGTGATTAATGCAAAGAAATAGAGGAAAACAACAGATTGGGAAAGACTAGAGATCTCTTCAAGAAAATTAGAGATACCAAGGGAATATTTCATGCAAAAATGGGCATAATAAAGGACAGAACTCGTATGGACCTAGCAGAAGCAGAAGATATTAAGAAGAGGTGGCAAGAATACACAGAAGAATGATACACAAAAGATTTTCATGACCCAGATAATCACAATGGTAGCCAGACATCCTGGAATGCGAAGTCAAGTGAGCCTTAGGAAGCATCACTACAAACAAAGCTAGTGGAGGTGATAGAATTCCAGCTGAGCAATTTCAAATCCTAAAAGATGATGCTGTGAAAAGTGCTGTACTCAATATGCCAGCAAATTTGGAAAACTCAGCAGTGGCCACAGGACTAGTAAAGGTCAGTTTTCATTCAAATCCCAAAGAAAGGCAATGCCAAATACTCAAATTATTGCACAATTGCACTCATCTCACATGCTAGCAAAGTAATGCTCAAAATTCTCCATATCAGGCTTCAATAGTATGTGAATCGTGAACTTCCAGATATTCAAGTTGGATTTAGAAAAGGCAGAAGAACCAGAGACCAAATTGTCAACATCCATTGGATCATCGAAAAAGAAGAGAGTTCCAGAAAAACATCTACTTCTGCTTTGTTCACTATGCCAAAACCTTTGACTGTATGAATCACAACAAACTGTGGAAAATTCTTAAAGAGATGGGAATACCAGACTACCTGACCTGCCTCTTGAGAAATCTGTATGCAGGTCAGGAAGCAACAATTAGAACTGGACATGGAACAAAAGACTGGTCCCAAATACGGAAAGGAGTAAGTCAAGGCTGTATATTGTCACCCTGCTTATTTAACTTGTATGCAGAGTACATCATGAGAAATGCTGGGCTGGATGGAGCACAGGCTGGAATCAAGATTGCTGGGAGAAATATCAATAACCTCAGATATGTAGACGACACCATCCTTATGGCAGAAAGCGAAGAAGAACTAAAGAGCCTTTTGATGAAAGTGAAAGAGGAGAGTGAAAAACTTGGGTGAAAACTCAACATTCAGAAAACTAAGATCATGGCATCTAGTCCCATCACTTCAGGGCAAATAGACGGGGAAACAATGGAGACAGTGAGAGACTTTATCTTTTTGGGTTCCAAAATTACTGCAGATGGTGACTGCAGCCATGAAATTAAAAGACGCTTACTTCCTGAAAGAAAAGTTATGACCAACCTAGATAGCATATTAAAAAGCAGAGACATTACTTTTCCAACAAAGGTCTGTCTAGTCAAAGCTATGGTTTTTCCAGTGGTCACGTATGGATGTGAGAGTTGGACTATAAAGAAAGCTGAGTGTTGAAGAATTGATGCTTTTGAACTGTGGCATTGGAGAAGACTCTTGAGAGTCCCTTGGACTTCAAGGAGGTCCAACCAGTCCATCCCAAAGGAAGTCAACCCTGAGTGTTCATTGGAAGGACTGATTTTGAAGCTGAAGCTCCAATACTTTGGCCACCTGATATGAAGAGTTGACTCATTGGAAAAGAGCCTGATGCTGGAAAGATTGAGGGCAAGAGGAAATGGAAGTGGCAGCATTTGATATGGTTAGATAGTATCACTTACTCAATGGACATGAGTTTGAGCAAACTGGGAAATAGTGAAGGACAGGGAAACCTGGCATGATGTAGTCCTTAGGGTTGCAAAGAGACATAACTTAGTGACTGAACAATAACAACTACTGCAATCTTAAGTGACTATTATCATTATGAAACACTAAAGGTGATGCAAGTGTTTTTACATTAGTTATCTCCTTTGATTCTCAAAACAATCCCATGAAATAGCTATTATACACAATAATTGGATTGGACTGTGTCCAACAGTCCACTTACTTATAACGCAAGGCTTTATTATATATATAGAAACCCAAGCCAAAAAAATACAAATAATTGTTTCCTCATCATTACCTGTCCACGGCACATCCAAAAACAAGTTTCTACAATGTCTCATTTAAGAAATAAGACTGTGAGATAGAGTGAACTGGAATAATCTTCTGCTATCCATTATACAACTTTTAAGAATATTCCTTTGACCTCTAAGCTTAACTCTCCTCATTCATAAAACCAGGACATGACAGTAATTATATGTGTCTGGCAGTATTTTAATAATTAAATGAGATAATGTGTGCAAAAAGGTATCAGGATAAAAGAATGTACTTTCTTTGAGGAGAGATGTGACTGCCTCCCCCCATCCTCTCCTTAGGGCATCTTCGTCAAAATATATAGGTGTGATAAGAGGACCAATCTTTTGATTTTTCACTGTAAGAGTGAGACTTCTGACCCTTCAAACTGTAAATGCACGTCTCCAGAATTAGTTCAGATCTTTCTTCCAAAGACAAAAAGGGGATAATGATAGATGTATCCATTTGTTTCTCAAAGAGATAAAGAATTTGGAATTGTTTTTTATTCTACTTTACTGTATAAATATGTGTGAAATTCTGTCCAGATTCTGGAGTTACTTTCATGTCATGTCATGAAATGTCAAGTCTATAACCAATTGTGTTTTCCCTCTTACTTTTATGTAGGTATAGAAGGGTCTTTGGGCTTCCCTGGTGGTTCAGTGATAACGACTCCATCTGCCAATACAAGGAGATGGAGGTTTGATCCCTGGGTTGGGAAGATCCACTCGAGAAGGAAGTGGCAAACCCACTTCAGTATTCTTGCCTGAAAAATTCCATAGACAGAGAAGCCTGGCTGGCTATAGTCCCTAGGGTTGCAAAGAGTCAGATACATAGAGCATGCATGCAGATGGGTCTTTGGGGGGGCAGGATTGTTATTTCCCCAATAATTATACACCTAAAGTACCCAAAATGTTCATTGTAGAGGCTGTTATTGTAATTATTACAATTATTATCATTTCAGGACTATAATAATAGAAAAATCTTCCAGTTACCTGGATAAAAAGACAATATAAAATATATTTTCCCTACCTAATTGTGTAAGCTATGAAAGTAATTTTCTCAAAAACTCAACTGAATATATATTTTTTCCTTTGCACTGAACTTATCATATATTAAGGCCAAGAACAGAGTACAAAGTTCCCTAGCTAAAAACTATCCCTATTTAGATTTTAGAATTGTCTGACTCTAGTAATCACAATTAAACTTCCTTTTGATCACACTAAAAAGCTGTTCTTCAAAAGGAAAATACATGTCAAGCTCTCACGTATGCTAATTGCTAATATACAACTATTAAAGAGAAAACAAAATATAGAGAGTAGTAAAATAAATGACTAAGATGCTATGAAAATTCATGTAGTAATGTGACCTTCTAAAAGAAACTACAATGTGAGTAACTACTATAATTAAATGTAGTATTGTTTTTAAGGCTTATCTATCAAACAAGATACCCAAAGTCAAACTCATAGCTGCCTTCATTACCACCACCCCTCTCCTCATAAACCCCCTCTTCCTATTATCTTTCCCTATATCTAGTAATGGCACCAATGGGTTTGGGGTTTGAAGGTTCTTCAGTGCTATCCAGTCATGGGGCAAGTCTATCCTCCGCTTGTTTTATCAAACCGCTTAACACAAGATATTTTGATTTTCTATCTTTCAGTCATTCCCACCAGACTGTTTTGATGAACGCCTGAACTTTCGCATTTTGCTTGATAATTCCTACCATCTGTCTTGTCGCCTGTCACTTGGCAGAGGTCAAATAAACCTTGGTTGTATAAATTAACACATGAAATTCCATAGACTACATGTCTATAATTCTTTCTCATCTGTTCCCTGTTCTTAATTCACAGTGCTTCTCTGCTAGCCTAGGCTCGCTATCCTATTCACATCCCTGGACTATTGCCCAGACCATCTATTCATCCTACCCTACATATGTAAGATACATCTTCACAGAAAACTGCTTCTATTTTTCACTCTGGTTCACAGATACTCATTGGCTCCATCAGCCCTTAAAAGTTTTAGGTGTTAGTCACTCACTTGTGCCTGATTCTTTATGACCCCATGAACTGTAGCCCTGCGAGGCTCTTCTGTCCATGGAATTCTCTAGTCAAGAATACTGGAGTGGGTTTCCTTTTCCTTCTCCAGGGGATCTTCCTTACCCAGGGATGGAACCTGGGTCTCCTGCACTGAAGGCAGATTCTTTACCATCTGAGCTACCAGGAAAGCTCTCAAAAGTATATATCAAGAGCACAAAGCCCAGACTAATGTTCTGGTCTTTCTACTACCTGATTTAAACAACTGCTCCAACCAATTTCCCCATGCACCACGCTACCCATCTGCTTACATGCAACCCTAAGAAAACATAAATTTTTCTTATATATTTGTCCTGAGACATAGTAAAACTTGAAGACTATGAAGAGAAGATTTTTACATCAGCATAAATCCCAAAATTGTAAAAAGAGGAATCACTGCTTTATTATAGTTTTCAAGTGGCCTTTTGCCTAAACCTGTGTCACAGAATCAAATCTTATATGAAAATCAAACTGAACCTTAATTTGATTTTTAAAAGCAAATACAAAATGGGTTCATGTCACAGTTTCACCTATTATGAAGAAGATTTTTATTTTTAATATTTACTATAATAATCATCAACCCTACTGGGAAGTTTTAGAAGCTCTCAATTTACACAGTAACTGACCTCTAGGGAATTATGTATTAATGCCTCCAATGTGGGTCTGTCGAGTTCTCCAGCAGAAGTTTATACTGTGATTTTTTTTCCCTGCGTGATTGTTTCCTCTGGTTTCCCATGCAAAAGCTCAGACCATTTTCAGATCACCTAGAAACCCCAGAGCTTTCAGAAGACCTTTATGTCCTGAAGAGTTTTATTCTTCAAATGGACTTCTAGACAAATGTCAAATGACATTTCAAACCTCTGAGACCTGTTCAAGAATGGAGCTACTAGTTCTTCCACAAACTCTTGAACCAAAGCATTTCAGGACGTAATTAGGCTTTGAAGGATGACCCATTCCTTTTCCAAGCAAGACCCTGACATACTAGGCACCCAAACCAAACCCGCCTCAGGGATGTGACAACTTACATCATCTGACTCCAGTTCAATCAGGCCGTATTCCTAAAATAATGATCATGATAATAACCACCAACACCAACACCACCAAAGAAGACTTGAAATGGAAAATTCTAAGTGATATAATGATTTTTTGCTGCTTTTATTTTTCTTTTTCCTTTACACTGGTTAAGAATACCTCTCAAAAAAGTTTGGTTAAGGGAGTGACTAAACTAAATCCTTGACTTATGACCTTTCAATTATTAGTCACTTATATACTTGTGTTATCTATATACTTGTATTATCAATTATTAGTCAATTATATACTTGTGTTATCTAGGTAAATGGTGCCCATTATTTCTTAGTCATCCTTCTTTCCCAGTTTTGTTCTGCTCATTTTGAGCTTCACATCATATAGTAGACCCAAAACTTCTCCCTTTTAAGCATAAGATCATTCATTGATTTCCTCACTTTTGCCCAAAGTCTATGAAGAGGGATGAATTACTCCATTTTGTTTTCTGCATGGATGGGGATGAAGGATGGGGAAGCGTAGAAAGAGCAGATTTCCTTTTTCTCTTGGTGAGTCCTACCTTCAACTAGTGATCGAAACTGCAGAAAAGACTGTTAGAATAATTTTCAAGCATTTACTGAAAGGGACTCCTGACTTTCTGCTTTGTCTCCATTTCCTTAAGAGCACCAGGCTTCTGCGTGGTTACAAGTTGAATGCTATTAAGCCAAGTACGACCCTTACGGCTTTGTGTATTCTCCCTGACATATGAAGAGAATAATATTATGTCGCCTTTTAACATAATTGTTCCTTTAAATCTAAGACATGTCTCCTATTCTAGTATTAAGTTTACGAGAAAAGGAGTATATGTGTCATCTCTGCTCTGCTTTTTCAAACAACCAAATCTCCTTTATTCTGATAAAGCCACACACATCAAATGCCAATTAGGTATTTTATGAAAGTGGCTATATTGAGCATAGACTGTGATGGTAGTTGTAGTCTGCTATTACATTAGTAGTCTAAAATTTGGTCCACAGAAAGCAAAACTCAGTTTCTAAATACACACATACATACATGTATGGTCACAAGCAAAACAGCTAAAAACATGATGAATGCAGCATGATACAATTTTCACCATGAATACTTTAAATACAAATACATATACTCTCAGGGTAATGCACACTGATAGTCAAAACACACTGATAGTCATACAGTTTATATATTAGTAATACACGTAAAATCTATATATGCTTGAAAAAATAATTTTTGGATGTGGATTAAAGTATACTTTGAACTAATTAAGTTTTTGAAAGACTAGACATCTTCACAATAGCTATCAAAATCAAACACTGCAAATCCACAAGCTTTCCTAGCACTTTAGCTAAAATATATGCAATCCTTAATAATTGCATAAAAATATACAAATAGAAATCAAGGGGGAAAAAATCTAAATAAATCCACATAGACATCGCCCCAGAACAAAATTCATTTGAGGCAAGCAGTGGAAAATCCTGAAAGATTTACACACTGTACATGCTTTATGCTGAGAAGTTGAAGCAGCAGCTCAAATAGAAGAGCTAAATAAATTAATCTTACTCAAGAATACCTCTTTATAATTTTATAACTACCTTAAAAGAACTCTACCAGTTGTATGCTTCTAAAAAGATATTCAAAAACATGTATGCACAATAGAAAAAGAACGTTTACAATCCTAAAATGAATTCTCATCACTCTGAGAGTTAAAGAAACACACCTACTTCGACATAAAGATTTTTTTCATGAGTTTCTCTTTCTATGAGATTTTAAATTTAAATGTACAAAACCTCAAGGTAAATAAAGTGCCCAAAACATATAATACATTTATTTTTGCCTATCTAATTTTGACATGCCCCCAAGATTTCAGATGGATGTTTCAAAAAGTATCTAAATTTTTTCCTCAAGTTCCTGATGTGGTCAACCCTTTAAATACCACCAAAACTAGGAAAACATTGGCAGTCTCATCAGTCTCCTGCTGTCATTCTACTGCTGCATGGGACGGTCTTCAACAAGACTGAAACAAACCTCATTCATCAATATTCTACTCTGGGGGAGCTGAAACTTACTGTGAATTCTGCTCTTCAACTTAAATACCAGTGTCTGTGGCAGGCCAATTCTATCATGGCAGAGAGAGCATCCCTCAGGCGAGGTCCAACCTTTCTCTCCAAGTGCACCCAGGGATTAGTCTGACTTCCCCTAAATTCTCTCCTCTGCACAGTAAGAGCTAATCTTCCCTGTATGAAGCAGGAGATGGGGTTGCTATGACAACAGAGCACATTCTAGCAGTGGGACCACGGAGAGGAGCCTTCAAAGACTCAGGGAAGCAGGCACTCAGTTTTCCTCCAGGGCTATGGGCTCCTTCCGTTAGGATTTAATCCCCCAACAAGTTTACTGACAGACTGGGTTGCTGATTATCTATGCATTTTGCTATGGGGAGATCACTGGTTAAGAACACGGCTGGAAGATTACAGCATTCTTTAACAAAAGTGCCATTCTCGGTTATATTAAATTTCCAATTTTAAATGCTCTGTATAGCTCATTTAAAACACTACTCTCTTAAATTTAAATCATTCTCCTTACTCTAAGTTTTTCTAAAATGATATTAATATGTCGAGAATGGCATTATCAAGTGGAAAGCTTTATCTTTCTTTTTGTTTGTATATCACCCGCATTGTATCAACTTGAAGGTTAGACACACACGCACGCGCACAGATACACACACACACACACACACACACACACACACCCGTTTTCTCTCTAGCATCCATGTCTGGAGCCTTGAGGTTTCAGGGTGGGGGAGGGGATATGCTAACATAAGCAAATCCTTGCAGCCACATTTTGCATACATATATTAGCCGGAGAATAATCACAATAAGTGTTAATCATTTCGAAAAATAATCATCGGTGGAATTTTAAGTGTCTTTGCAACAGCAGAAGAGAGCTAGTCTCAGGTCATACTGTACGAGGGTAGAATTTCTATATTATTTTCAAATACAGCGGTTATATTTTTGGAACATAATTAACATACACATTATTACATATTTTAAATAGTTGTTAATGCCTTTGAGTTGCCCTAATTGTATCCTATTCTGCATATTCATTTTCCTCCAGAAACATCCCAGTGCATCCAAGCCTGTCCATTTCTTTTGTTGGGAAGAAAGGACACAGGACTGGAAAAGTTTCTCCCTCTCCACAGCCAAAGTTCAGTGCACTACCACCAGGAATGCGGATATCACCCAAGAGTCATCCAAACTGTCCTTTGTACTCCTGGATTCCCCATCCTCCTCTCCACTCCTCAGCCCCTTATGTCAGGAGCAGCTCTGACTGAGCACCACCCTTCCCCCACATGAAGCGGGGACTACTTTGCTTTGTGGCTGAAGCCGTAGAATCGGCATCATCTACACCCACTCTTTCCAGCGAAGAGAGAAAACAGGTCCAATGGATGTGGCTGTCACTTAGAGGGGAAGGCATCTATATATTAGATGAACCCAATTTCCTATTAGCCTTTTAGGAAAATCATCAGGCTACCTTTTTTGGTCAGTTGGCTAATTAACTCATTCATTCATTCATTCATTGCACAAACATTTATTGAGCACCCACAATGGCCAGGTACTATAGGGATAGAATCCTCCCCACAAAAGTCATTTCATTTAGTAAAGCATAAAGGTTCTATTTCAATATGTAGAGTGAAGATTAAATAATGTGTGGAAGTTGTTTTTCTTTGTTATTTTTTCATTTTTAATTGGAAGATAATTATTTTACAATGTTGTATTGGTTTCTGCCCTACAACAATGTGAATCAGCCATAAGCATATATATATATATATATACACATACACACACACACACATATATATATATATCTTCTCCCCCATCAGGCTTATTTCTTGCTTGTCATACAAATATGTATGAAATACTTTGTGTTATTAATGAGTATTAATGTTATTAATCAGTATTGAAAATAATGCACATATTTACACTTAGTAATTCACATCAAATAGACAGGGCATTTGAAAATTCACTTTGATTTGTGTTTTTGATTTCTATCATAGTAATAAATAACAGTTAAATTTGTTGAATGTGTGCCTTGAGCTATATCTCCAGGATGCCCATGTACTCACCTTATACATATATGCAGAATTTTTACTGCCCCTCCCTACCCCAGGATCCTATTCCCAGAGCTTGTTCTGAAAATCTATTCTCATAATTCAAAAACTTATGACACCTGTTTTCATGATGTTCATTATTATCTAATTAGTAAAAGGCTATTTTTTTCATTTTTCACTCTCTTCTTCAGGGAAACTGGATAAATGCCAAGACATGTAAACAACATATGGTTTACTTTCGAAATGAACCAACCAGAATTACTTATTTTTAAAGAATCTCTGAGCTCAAAAAATATGTTAAAGAAATAATTTCCTGCTCTAATAGCTAATGTTTACCATCTGCTATTCCTTTAAGACTAACTACCTAGAAATCAATCATGTTATATATTTTCCAGCTCCCCTGCCCCTGAAAACAGTATTATTATTTTTTTAAGTTTTTAAAGTAGGTCACACAAAAGTGCCACAACTTAGATTTGAATTTTGCATGTGAGTTATAACCAACACAGGTTATAGGAATGCCAGCAATCACAACTGCTAGAAATTTATTTTTTTCTCCATTCTATTATTTTTTGAGCCCCTGCTATTCAATATAATAATCAGTGTATCTGTTAGGTGTTCATGGAAAGTGGGGATAGGAAGGGTAGGGAAGAGAACAGTTTCCTGAAAACTTGTTTTGAGGATGAACCCCAAGGCAGTTCTGAGAAATGAGGTTAAGACACTGGAGCTCACAGTAAGGAGAGCAAAATTGAAAGTCGCGTCCGACTCTTTGCAACCCCATGGACTGTCCATGGAATTCTCTAGGCCAGAAACTGGAGTGGGTAGCCTTTCCCTTCTGCAGGGGATCTTCCCAACCCAGGGATCAAACCCAGGTCCCCCACATTGCAGGCAGATTCTTTACCAGCTGAGCCACAACGGAAGCCCAAGAATCCTGGAGGGGGTAGCCTATCGCTTCTCCAGCAGATCTTCCTGACCCAAAAATCGAACTGGGGTCTCCTGCATTGCAGGCAGATTCTTTACCAACTGAGCTATCAGGGAAGCCCAAGGAGAGCAAAGTGTGGGTCAAAATCAATTTTTCTCTAAGCATCCCTCTTTTGTAGAAAGGCTTAGATACAGTCTCTAGACTTCAGCTGGACACTGAGCACAGACTCCAAACCACATGACTAATCTCTCTGGGACTCAGGTTTCTCCTTTTGAAATGGGGAAACCAATAACATAATGGTACTTTCCTCATGGAATTCTTACAAAAATCCAAGGAATAAATATATGTAAATTTCTTATAAAAATGCCTAGCAGAAAGAAAATGCTACTTAAAAATTAGGAATTACTTAGAATACAGAAGTCAGAGACTACATATTATTCATCTTTGGTCTCCCATTTCTAACACCATTATCTGATGTAGGATATGTACTCAATAAATATACAAAAGTACTTTTCATATCACTTATATGGCTTTAATACATAATAAAGCAAAGTGATTATATAATAACTAGGGACTGTAAAATAGATCAGAAAAGAAATGTAAATCAGTCAATAAATGTAATTTTTTATAAAATTTATAAACTTTATAGATTTATAAAGTTTAATAAATAAAGGACTGATGCTGAAGCAGAAGCTCCAATATGCCACCTGATGCGAAGATCTGACTCACTGGAAAAGACTCTGATGCTGGGAAAGATTGAAGGCAAAAGAAGAAGCAGTGAACAGGATGAGATGGAGAGATAGACCACTGACTCAAAGGACATGAATTTGAGTGGACTCCAGGGGACAGTGGAGGACAGAGAAGCCTGGCATGCTACAGTCCATGGGGTCGCAGAGTCGCACACAACTTAGCAAATGAACAAGGACATCAAGGAATGAAGTTTTAAATACACAGCACTCCTTTGAATTAATTCTATTTTAAGAACTGTTTGATAAACAATAGCTACAGATAAGGAGGAGTGGGATCATGTCGCAAATGAACAACATAATCCTCCCTTATACAGGAGGAACAATTTCACTCATGAACAAAAATATTCAGCACCTGTTTTAATAGTTATTAAGCTGAGGGCTGGGATACTAAGACTTAGATCACTGGCCCTGTCTCACTGAGTTCACTGTCTAATGTAGGAAGCAGATGTTTATCCAACACATATCCTGTGTCCCAGGCACAGTTGTAGGAGGCAGAGTTATGAAATCATCAAAGAGCAGTAGATACAGTCATGATGGAACAGACTGGAACAGGCCAATGATACCACTAAGAACAACCAGCTAATTATTAAAAATGTATACTTGACATAGGTTTGAAGGCATCACACAGCCTACTGACCACCAGGATGAAAGAGCCCAAGATCCCTAAGAGAAGGAAATCCGAGAACTTGAGAAACACCATTCTCCAAGCAACTTTCCCCTTCAGGGCAAATGCTGATTTTCTAGTGAGGAAAGACTGAAGTCTATGTATACATGGCTAGGAGGCAGAGAAAAGAGTAGAACTTTTGGAAATCTCATAATACTGCAAAGAAAAAAAAAAGACTTCATGTGGGCGAAGGAAGCCAGGATTAGAGGAGTTATGATCCTAGAGAGAAAGGGTGGTATCATGCAAGTGAGAACAGGACTCGTGGTTTTACCCTTAGGACTTCGGCCTATTTTTAAGTCGCACAGGGCAAAAGGTAAAGAAGATAAACAGAAAATTGCTTAAAAAACAACAACAAAAAACAGAGCAATGTTTACTATAGTCCCAGTTCTGGACTGAAAACATAAGAAACTGTATGGACGAAGCGCTTTTGTAAAAAATCCTGGCTACTTATTGGCCTCTCTTGAAGGTTAGACCCTATGAGTGGAAGAAGAAAAGATGCAGAAGGAAGTTTATTATAAGAACTGAAACCTAGCATCCCATCAGTTCAAAACTTGATTTGATCAGATAATCTGGGCCTCCTTATCTGCACACAGATTTATAAGGGAAACTCATTCTAAGTCAGATAACATTGCCCAGACCCTCTACTATTTTTCATACTCAATATCTGAAATTTAATTTTTTAAACATGATAAGGAATACCAAGAAACAGCATCAAGAAGAAAAAAAAAGATCACAGAAAAACAGGGAGTAGAAAGATAAAAAGATAACCTAGTTTTATCTTGAAATAACTGTGATTATATTTAAGGAAATGAATGAAAAGAGGTGGGAATTTCACCATAGTGAGAATTTCTGTAATGAAATCAAAGAGAGATTCAATAATTTTAAACACTACATATTTAACATTAAGTATGTATGATAGGCTTTACAGTTGATAGTAATTGGAGAGAAAAGTATAGAGGATTAGTGAATTGGAATACAGATGCAGGAGATGCAAGTTTGATCCCTGGGTGGGGAAGACCCACTGGAGAAGGAAATGGCAACCCACTCCAGTATTGTTGCCTGGGAAATCCCATGGACAGAGGAGCCTGGTGGATTATAGCCCATGGGATTGGACATGACTTAGTGACTAAGCAAGAACAACCAAGAATATCTAGGTTGAAACATTGAGTTGAGTGCATAACAAGTAGAGAAAAAACAATTAGGGACATACAGGAAACAGGATGACATAGGAAAATGACATCTTTAAACTGATAAGAACAGATACTACACTTGATCTTAGCCAAAAGGCCGAGAAGCGATTGAAAATGACATCTTTAATGTGCTGGTAGTGTTCAACAAGTTCTCCAAAAATGCACAGCATAGTTTATATTTTAAATTTCACTGATATAAAAATGTGTAACATACAATTTATAAGTAATGATAATGAAATATACATTATTTTCTACCATAAATTCCATATAGCAAAGTGATTCTCTGAGAATACTTGGCTTTCCATGTAATTCAGAATGAAATTCAAATCTCTCATCATGGCAAAGCAAGTGTCAGAAATCACCTAGTTGTCCAACAACACAGGAATGGATAAAAAAGATGTGGTACATATGTGAAAGAGAATATTACTATATATTCTATAAATATATAAAAGCTATAAAGCTATAAAAAGGAGTGAATTGTTTTGTTTTGTAGAAACATAGAAGGACCTAGAGAGTGTCATACAGAATGAAGTAAGAAAAATGAATTATCATATATTAACATATATGTGTGGAATATTAAAAATAGTACTGGTCAGTGTACTCAGTCATGTCTGACTCTTTTGCGACCCCACGGACTGTAGTCCGCAAGCCTTCTTTGTCCACAGGATTTCCTAGGCAGAAATACTGTGGGTTGCCATTTCCTCCTCCAGGGGTTCTTCCCGACCCAAGGATTGAACCTGCATCTCCTGCGCTGCATGTGAATTCTTTACTGCTGAGCCACCAGAGAGGCCAATTTGCAGAGCAGAAAATAAGAGACACAGATGCAGAAAACAAATGCAAGGATGTGGGGCAGCGGTGGGGGGAGGAATTGGGAGATTGGAATCGACATATGCACACTACTGATACTAGGCTTCCCCGGAGGCTCAGAGGTAAGAAGTCACCTGTAGTCCAGGAGATGCAGGTTCGATCCTTGGGTCAGGAAGATCCCTGCCTAGGAAATTCTGTGGACAAAGGAGCCTGGTGGGCTATAGCCCATGGGCTCACAAAAAAAGAGGGACAGGACTGAGTACACTGACCAGTATACTGTTGATACTACATATAAATGAGACTACATATGAGAACACACGGCACAGCAGAGAACCCCACTTAATGCACTCTGTGACCTGAATGGCAGGGGGTTCCAAAAGGGAGGGACGTCTGTGCAAATATCACTGACTCATACTGCAGCACAGCGGGAACTAATGCAACTCTGTAAAGCAACTCTACTCCAGTAAATAATTAAAAAAAGAAATCAGTATTGTAACAACATACATGTATAGACACCTAGTGTGTATATGTATGTGTGTGTATAAATATATAGATATATACATATACACACACACACATATATATATATGCCAGAGGCTTGATATAATTTAACCCTCATAGCAACTTTCTGAGAGCAACTCTCATTTTATAAAATACCCCTGGATCAAAGGTCTGCCTTCCTCTTCTGCCTTCTTTCTCATAATTTAACAAGAGGCTGGACTTTCATCTTGTTTTAAGGAATTGGAAGATCTTGAAATGCATGACACTCTTCTCTGACACCAGGCCTTGTACATGTTTCATGCTCTCTCTCTCTGCTTAGGGTATGTTTTGCTGGAAAATTTTGACTTTTCCTTTAAGGTTTACTCCATCATCATCTTGTTTTTGGAAGCCTTTCCCAAGTGCCACCAGATTTCCAGATGCCCAGCTTCAGTGTTTCCACAGGACCCTGTGCATATGGACAGCACTGTCTCCTGCAATTGTTGTTCAGTCGCTCAGTTGTGTCCGACTCTGCGATCCCGCGGACTGCAGCACGGCAGATTTCCCTGTCCTTCCCTATCTCCCAGAGATTGCTCAAATTCATGTCCAGTTGAATCGGTGATGCCATCCAACTACCTTATCCTCTGTCATCCCCTTCTCCTCCTGCCTTCAATCTTTCCCAGCATCAGGGTCTTTTCCAGTAAGTCAGCTCTTCACATCAAGTGGCCAAAGTATTGGAGGTTCAGCTTCAGCATCAGTTCTCTTAATGAATATTCACAGTTGATTTCCCTTAAGATTGACTGATTTGATCTCCTTGCAATCCAAGGGACTTTCAAGAGTCTTCTCCAGCACCACAGTTTGAAAGCATCAATTTTTGGTGCTCAGCCTTCTTTCTGGTCCAACACTCATATCCATACATGACTACTGGGCTTGTCAGTCTTCAAAAATAGCCCCAAGTGACTTGTGAATACTATTTGCACAAGATTTTCCGCTGGTGAAATACCCTCCCTGAATCTGGAATTGCCTGGGACTCACTTTAACCAGTAGAATGTAGAGGAAGTGACCCTGTGGAAGTTCAGGACCTACCTCTTAAGACGTCCAACTGTTTCTATTTTTGTTCTTTGTGAACCTCTGGACCATCAAGTAAGAAGTCTTGGAAGTGAAAAAGTGAAAGTGTTAGTCACTCAACTGTGTCTGACTCTGCGACCCCATGGACTGTAGACCGCCAGGCTCCTTTTCCATGGGACTTCCCAGGCAAGAATACTGGAGTGGGTTGCCATTCCCTTCTCCAGGGGATCTTCCCGACCAGGGATCAAACCTGGGTCTCCTGCATTTCAAGCAGATTCTTTACCATCTGAGGCCCAGGGAAGCCCTAAGAAGTCTTACTACCTGTCAGAAGCACCATGTAGAGAAACCAGGGGCAGAACTACATGGAGGCCACAAAGGGAAGAAGAGGTCCTCATGTAAGAAATAAAACAAGGCCATTTGTCCTAGTAACCCAATGTCCCAGAACAAATGAAACTCCAGCCTTTCCCCACCAAGGCATCAAGCATATGACTGAGCCACTGCTCTCAGACATGACAGCCCCAGGAGATATCACAAACAGCCCAGATATTACCAGTAATCTATCAACGCACAGAATCATGAGATCATAAAATGGTATGTCTTTAAACAATCATGCTTTGAGGTGGGTATCTTTATAGATAACCAGAGTATCATGTCTCCCAGTCTCTGAGTAGCTTGACAGTAGAATCTATACTATTACTATCCTTGTACTTACAATCACCGAAACAGTACTTTTAGACAGAATTCTTTTCAATACATGCTTGCTAAGTTGAATATTAAAGTCAGTTCTCCTCAATTTGAATATGCAAAACACTCCACACAACTGCTTTTAAATTTTCATTTTGAACCACTTTTTAGTATTGCTTTATATATTATAGTTGGGAACTTAAATTAGTTCTGCACCATATGTATAAAACTTTTTATGTTCCCATCCCACTGGTTAACATACCCCTAACTACTTTATTTTTCCTTTGCATTAATCTCTCATCAAAAGATTGTAAGTTACTAATTTAAAATGTTTATTATCAGTCTCCCCCATGCCACCCACTTTCTCTCATTAAAATAGAAGTATAAGGAGGACAAAGGGAGGGTTTTCCCTCTGCGTAGCTTACCGATTTATCCCAAGTACCCAGAGCAGTGCCTACTATCAGCAGATGCACAGTATTTGTTGGTCGAAGTAATTCATCATTTTAAGAGAAAATGAACATATTTTTGAGCTATATTGTAGAAAAAACCAGGACTCAGAAAAGATATATAGGTGGTTATCTATGGAGGAGGACTTCATGACCTGAGGTAAGAAATTTTACTTCTCTGTGTTTTGGCAGTTACTGCAGAAGGAAAATCTTGGTGGAAATGAGATAAATGTATATGGAACACTCTGACCTCCTCAGAATAAAGGTGCTATGTATCTGCAGAAAGACATCACATTCTATCTTCTTATGTGATTTATTTCGAGTTGTAAAGTTATTTCTAGACATTCAGTATTTTTCTTTCCTCTGAAAACAGAACTTCAAATTAACTCCCAGTAATATACAAGGCTAACATGTTCCAAGTGACCCAAGTTTCACACAGAAAGAAATTCTAAGATGTCCTATAAAATGAAAACAGCTTTATGTTGTTATATAACAACCACTGAGATATATGTTATAAAATGTCAGAGAATGCAATTAAGGACTAAGAATACATGCTTGTATTTAGCATAATCATTAGTTGATAACAGATATCTGGAAAACGTCTGCTGAGTTAATGTATGAATAAACACTAATCTTACATATAATAATTTTAATAATAGCATTTGTTATTAAGATAATAAGCATTATCTTAATGTTGTTCTTTAAGACATAGTGAATTAAAAAAATTCAGTGAGGTATTATTACCAACATTCCAATCCTATAGCCCTAGATTTATGGGAAGAGAACTATTTGTCTCTCATACTGTTCATTAGAGTAGTTACAAGTAAAGAATACCATGTGCACAAGATAACCTTATCGGATGGTGATCAGATAATTAAAATGTTCCAACAGGAAAACTGACCAGTAGTCTGAACTAAACACATTCAGTCAAGGCACATATCTAGCACAGCTAGAGTTACATTTCTGGGTTGAGTATAAAGTTGGCCTGGGGAAGATACATTTTTTTTGTTTTCAGCAGCTCTACCTTAGTGGAGTAATAACTCATAAGAACCTTGCATAAATGAAGGAAAACAAAGTATAGCCAGTTGATTGCAACATCTACCATTTATATTATTTATATATCATGTAATATTTTTAACCATCAATATTACACATTCATTAAGGTAAAGAGACCACATCATCAACACCTGTTGTATCCTGTGTGCTTAGTCGCTCAGTCATGTCCAACTCTTTGCAACCTCATGGACTGCAGCCCACCAGGCTCCTCCGTCCAGGGGGATTCTCCAGGCAAGAATACTGGAGTGGGTTGCCATGCCCTCCTCCGGGGGATCTTCCCAACTTAGGGATCAAACCCTGGCCTCCTACATTGTGAGCGGATTCTTTACCAACTGAGCCACCAGGGAAGCTCCTGCTGTATCCTACAACATTGGAAAAGAGCGAAGAGGACTTCCCTGGTGGTGGAGCGGATAGAAATCCACCAGCCACTGCAGCAGACACGGGTTTGACCCCTGGGCTGGGAAGAACCCTATGCCATGAAGCAACTAAGCCTCTGTGCCGTAACTACCGAGCCCAGGCTCTAGAGCCCATGAGCCACAACTGCTGAGCCCACAAGCTGCAACTACGTAAGTCTGCATGCCTAGAGCCTCTACTCCGCAACAAGAGAAACCACCACTCAGTGAAGACTGCACACCACCATGACGAGTAGCCCCCACTCACTGCAACTAGAGAAGAGCCTGCACAAAGCAACAAAGACCCAGCAGAGCTATAGATGAATAAAGAGTGAAGAGTCGGATAATAGTTACTGCTGTATATCATTGTTTAACATATCCTCATAACATATGAACCAACTCTTGCTGTCAATTACTGAAGTAAGTAACTATGTATTATTTAGAATGATACGTGCTAGGAAAGACATACAGTCTATCATGATAGGTAAAAAGTAAAGCACGGACATAGAAAAAAGTGAAATAAGGACAAGACCAGGTGATGTAATAAAATGGGCAAAAGAAGGAAATGAAGATAAGAAATGGCAAACAAATATCAAAACCTGGAATATTAATGAGTAACCCAAAGATTCATTTGAAGGAACAAAAAAAGAAAAAGATCTGTAGAAGTCTCAGAGAAGACAGAGAGTGAAAAAATAATAAATACTTGAGAGAAGTACAGAAATGCAGAACTGGGTGATGGACCCTAAGTCTCAGTTATGAGTCTCACCTGAAGGGCAAGGCGGACATATCAGAACCTCAACAAGCCAGCATCATTCCTAAAGAAGCTTCTGCTAGAATACTATAAACTAGATAAAAATATAAGGCATAATCCTCTCCTTATAAATATGTAACTGCTATTTCCATCCCGTTTTTCAAAGTGTTCAAAATTTCTAGAGACAATTTTGGTCTACTTTGCAGTAGAATATACCAAAGGAGAGGTCACCTGATTATCTGATTTTTCAAAAAATAGTAGTAATGTATTCAATTTCACTCAAACAGCCATTTTTCACACACACACACAGACACACATATATATTTACATATCAAAATTAAAATAGGTAAAGCAGATGGAAAATGTCAATATTACGTCATAGAACAAAGTCATTTGGACTTTGACACTAGCAAGTAGAAAGCAATAGTGCATATTCACAAAAGAAATCAACTACATACAGAAATAGACTGAGACCTTTTCTCTTGCACTTATAGTGTATGATTGGACAGAAATCATCTCTTCAAGTCTGAGCGTTCATAGCTCTTTAAGAGGACACAAAAGAAAGCTAATCTTTCTGTCTACATTTTGCCCAAAGAAAATAATCTCCATAAACATGCTTTACAAATCATTTCATGCAACAAACACCACTGTTTCCAGATATTATGTAGTGCTTTATTATTATATGATGAGGCTTAATAAATTTGTAAATTAGTCATATCATTAATATATTACTGAATCTCACACTAAAGCACAAGTATTTTCTCTCAAGTTGAGACCATCCTACTTAAAAACATACATTCTAAAATTCTATAAAAGAGCTTTTATTATGGTTAACTTAATGTACAAGGAAAATTAATTCTATTTATGTAGTTGGAAAGTGACATTTTTTCTTGCTTGCATATTGACTGGCATGATTGAATGGTTCTTATGTTTAGAAAGAATCAGCAGTTATAAAGTCAAGTACAACCTACACAATGCAATCAGCATACTGATCTATGAACCACAAAACATGTTTCCTCTTTTATTGGTGCAGGACAAGCATTACTGAAGGATCAAATAAGTCCAAGGAAAGTGAAACAGAGACTACTGGGCTAAACAGTCTATCCTTACTCAGCTTCTCTTATTTGTTGAAATTTTAATGATGAAGGTCAAAGAATAAAGAAAAATTAAGGCTACAACACAATTATCATCAACACCTCATGCATATAATATTGTGCTTATACACAATGGAGGGTATTATATGGACTATATACAGCCTCAAGACACATGACCTTTTCCTCCCTCCACATATACTATGATGTGTTAAAAGCCTTGTACCTTACAATTGCCATTCAGAAGTTCATCTGAAATGGGGTCAGTGGAAATAGAGTCTGACATCTAATCATTTAAAAAGAAACTGTTTTTGAGGATCACATGCTAGTGAATTTTTTATCCTAATAATGCATTTCAATTATGCAATATATGATTCATGCTCCTAATCATTATTTTTATGATAACTGCTCTCTTAAATTTTAAAATGTGAAACAAATATGTAGTATTACTAATAGTAATAGATATAAATTAATTATATTTCACTTTGTGAAACTGGGAAATATAATTCATTAGTATTATTATTGTGATATGAATCAATTGTCACATACATTTCTGTAGATTGTCACCATGCATCATTGATTTCACCAAAATTGAAAAAATAGATTCAAGTCTTACAAATGTTCTAAGCATATTTCAAATTGTCTACCGAAAGCATCTTACCATGATAACTGTTACACATAAAAATTTGCTGTCATGAATTTTATTCCACATGGTGTTTTTAGCATTTATGTAATTTATAAATGTCTTATTTATATGACAAAAATGTTTTGAATACACCGTAGTTACTTATGAACTAGACAATACAATCTATGTAGACAGTTCTTTGGGTTTATCAAGTCAACTCAATAGAACAGACAACTAGTAATAAAACTTGAACAAAGTGTTTAAATAGGTATTATTACTGCATTTCTTAGAAGAGAAAGGGGTACAATCTCATTAGAAGTTAGCACTGAAATCTAGCTTAATGAAGGTTTAATAGGAGTTAGAAAGCTTTTATTTTCACTATTCTCAGAGGAAGGTCAAAAAGGATCTTGCTGCAATGTATGTCAAAGAGTGTTCTGCCTAAGTTTTCCTCTAAGGGTTTTATATTTTCTGGCCTTCCATCTAGGTGTTTAATCCATTTTGAGTTGCTGTGTGTGATATTAGGAAGTGTTCTAATTTCATTCTTTAACATGTAGCTGCCCAGTTTGCCCAGCACTACTTACTGAAGAGGCTGCCTTTTCTCCAATGTATATTCTTGCTTCCTTTGTCAAAGAAAAGGTGCTCATACATTTTGAGGTGTGTGGCTTTATCATGTTCCATTAATCTATACCGTTTTGATTACTGTAGCTTTGTCTTACAGTCTGAAGTCAGGGAGCCTCATTTCTCCAGCTCTGTTTTTCTTTCTCAAGATTGCTTTGGCTTTTCAGGGTCTTTTGTGTTTCCATACAAATTGTAAAGTGTTTGGTTCTAGTTCTGTGAAAAATGCCACTGGTAATTTGAGAGGTATTGCAATGAATCTGTAGATTGGTTTGGTTGGTAATTGTTATTTTCACAATATTGAGTCTTCCAAAGCCTCAACATGTTGTATCTCTCCATCTGTTTGTGTCATGTTTGATTTCTTTCATCAGTGTCTTACAGTTTTCTGTCTCTTCAGGTCTTCTGTCTCTCTAGGTAGGTTTAATCCTAGGTATTTTATTCTTTTTGTTGCAGTGGTGAATGGGATGGCTTCCTTAATTTCTCTTTCTATTCTTTCATTGTTGTTAGTGTATAGGAATGCAAGAGATTTCTGTCACATAGAGTGAAGTCAGAAAAACAAATATCGCATATTAATGCATATATATGGAACCTAGAAAAAAGGTACAGATAAACCTATATGCAGGACAGGAATAGAGACTCAGATGTAAAGAATGGTCATGTAGACACAGGGGAAGAGGGGAGGGTGGAACGAACTGGGAGAGAACTGTTGACATACATACCCGCCATGTGTAAAACAGGTAGCTACTGGGAACCGGCTGTATAACACAGGGAGCTTAGCTGGGTGACCTGTGATGACCTAGAGGGGTGGGACGGGGGGAGGAGGGGGATGTGGGGAAGAGGGGGCGGAGGCTCAAGGGATATTATGTACACATGTGGCTGTTTCACTTTATTGTACGGCAGAAACTAATACAACATTGTAAAGCAATTATACTTCAATAATAAAATTAAAAAAAACAACTGCCTTCTAGCATAATTTTAGTTAGATGAATTCTCCCTACATGCCCATTGAAATTAAAATGATATAACAATATATTCTAAAATCCAGAGATCCAAAAAGTTGAATATTAGACATGCTAAAAGTTTCATTGAAAGAAATTAGTTTCTTCTGTTAAAAAAAGGTTAAAATGCATGACTTTTATCATCTATAATACCAGCAAAGCTTTCAGCATGCAAATGAGTTCCCCTTCAAAAAGTATTCTATGATGTATTGCTATACCATTATACTATGAAATGTACTGAAATTATAATGATTCTTTTACTTTTTAATTTGAAGGCTCATGCACATCAACATATTCTCTCTTATATATATTTCAATAACTATTTTAAAGTTTTGAATAATCTATTTGCTACATAAACTGATGACAGGTGATAGCGGCTAAGGACTTTTGATAGGAGATTATAAAATACACTAAGAAATTAATTTTTAGTAATTTTCAAGCATTTGCTTCTTTAATAGAGGATTTTGCTTGAATATGAGGAAATTTCCATGCAGAATTTCCATTGTTGCCACTAAATTACATACAGTTATAACACTTTCAGAGATTTTAAAATATTTATATGGATCTTCAAAACACAAGTCTCAAGAGTTTGACTTAGGAATTATTAATCTCTAAAATATATAAGCAGACTTTCAGGATGAACTTAACCATCCAGTCTAACAAAAAAATAACAATTTTGAAATAGGCTTTGGAATATTTACATAGATTCAAATTAATGCCTATATAAATTTTTTAAATAATAGCTATCAATAATTAATCTAAAAAAGAAGGCGAATTTGGGACATGCATTTTTATTTACTGCAAATTAAAATTTCTTTATTCTAGATAATTCATTCAGTCTTGAGAATTATCAAAATAACTCCCAAGAGATTTTTATTCTTTAATTACACTAAAATGCAAAGTTCATTACTATTCTTAAACATGAAATATTTTTTTTTCAATTTCTGCTTTTCCCCCAATTACTTCAGTCTTTACACCTGATTAGAATATGGTTATTGGTTTCACTATGATTTTAAATATACTTGAATTTTGTATAAAGGGAAAAATTATTTTGGAACACTGTTATTAAGCATTACATTGTTTACATGGAATTTGAATATCCAAATTTAACTTACATTGTAGGCCCTAAAATATAGAAAAGCAGCATGCAGTTTTCAGTAGAGAGTTGATATGTCAAATCAGCATAAAAATATTCCAAAGCTGTCTACTATTCAAAACACTTCAATTATTTATATTTGAAAAGTACTTTAACATTTATAAAGCAGTTTTTTGGAAGACGGAGTACAAATATATGTTCCTTTTCCTAGGATAACACTTAAACTTTGGTTCACAAAAATCATGTTTGCTTGTTTTATTCTAACTATAGCTATAGTCCCCAAACTCTAGCACAATTAATATAACAGAATAATATGAAGGGGACAAGGTGTCACTGTAAGACGAACTTTTTCATCTTTAGACTATCAGAGGGTAAAGACTCAGGCTAGCAATACGAACTGATAGCCAAGTGAGAAAAACACAGCTAGTAATATACAAACACATTTTAAAATACCTTCTATATGTCAGGCATTATTCTATGTATACAGCATGAACAAAACAGGGGAAAAAATGTCTTTTACCCCCTCATTTACATTCCAATGAGGGAAGAGAAAAAATAAAAGATGGAAGTAAGTTACATAGATAGTTGAAGAAAATAGTGTTATGGGGCAAAATTAAGTGGAGGAGGTATGTAGAGTTTGCAATTTAAATAAACAGATCATTTAAGACCTCACTGGAAAGATATTTGAGCAACCTCAGAGGCAATGGTGCAAGCAATGTAGATACAAAAATTAACAACAATTAACAGGCAAAATTAACAACAATCACAGAGAAGCCCGAGGCCCTTGTATACCTGGCATGTTTGAGGTACAGCACAAGCGCCCTAGAGCCAGACATTACAAAAGACTTTAAAATTTACCCTGAGAGATGGGGAAGCCTCTGAAAGGTTTTGAGCAACAGTGACATGATTCGACTGCAGTTTCAAAAGGAACACCCAGGTTGAGAATATAATGAAGGAAAGGAGACAAGAATGGAGGCAGAGAGACTAGGTCTGAGGCTACTTTAATAAGCCAGGCAAACGATGCTGGTGGTCTGGACCAGGATAGTGGATATGGAAGTGGAGATAAGTGTTCAGATTCTGGACATGTTCTAAAGATAAAAGGAAGAACAAGCAAATCTTCTGATTGATAGCATGCTGAGTATGATAGAAAGCAGGAAAGTCACAAGTGACTAAATATTTCGGTCTAAGCAACCTGGAGGATGGAATTCTCATTGAGATGGCTGAATTATCATTGAGAGAAGAAAGACTGCAGGTGTGGAGGGTTTTGCTTGTATTTTATTATTTTGTGGTGAGAAGTTCAATTTTGGATGTATTAAGATGTTTATTCTATATCCAACTGGAAATGTCAAGTAGGGTATTGGGAATGCAAGTTTGGAGTTAAAGGTAGAAGTCTGATTTGGAGATTTAACTAGTCATGGCATTGATGATATGAAGAGTCTAAATGTTATCACCACTGGAGTGATTGCACATAAAAAAGAAAACATTAGAAACCTGAGTCACAAGGCCCAGCAAATTTAAGAAACAGAGCAACTGACAAAAAAATTAAGAAGCAAACTGAGAATAACATGCCAGTGAGAATAGGAGGAAAATGAGGAGATGAGCAAAGAGCTTCTGCAGCTTCCATAGCTGACAGTGGACATAAATGTGTATGGACAGAGGAGGAGCAGACCTGATACAGATGGAGAGGATCTGTAGGGACGAGGAGAAATCAGGCAAGACAAGATAACAATTTGGTTGAGTGAATACTTTAAAAGCTGACAATAGCCCCAAATATTAAAAAAAAAAAGAAAAACCTTAATATGTCAATTCTCCTTCTTCTTCTCCCCAAATCTAGCAAGAAAGTAGCAGTAGAAGGGAAAAATGCAAAAAGATATTGCTTGTTCCTTAATGTTCTTGCAGCAATTACACCCCAAAACCCTCTGTAATTGGAATCCAACAGTAAACAAACATATTTGTGACTACAATACAGTCTCCTCTCTGTTGAAACATGGACAAGATGAAAAACTCCTGGGAGGTTAGGGGTTTGGCAAATTAAAGATGAACTCAATATAATTAAAACTATGACCCAGCAATAAGAGGAATTTGGAATGGTTAGTCCCTTACCCTAACCACCAGGCATGAAAGGGATATTCTTTACCTGGGAAATAAAACAATAAAATGGTATACTTCAAGCATTCCTTTCTAATGAGGTCCAGAATACAATAAAACTTTATATATGAAGGAAAAGTTTATCCTTAATTTATTTATTTATTTATTTTAATTCTACCAGTTTATTGCTACCAACCCATCTCCCCCTACTCTCATGCACACATGCTCAGTCATGTAACCCCATGGACTGCAGCCCACCAGGCCCCTCTGTCCATGGATTTTTCCAGGTAAGAATACCAGAGTGGGTTGCCATTTCCTTCTCCTATCTGTAATTTTTAAAAGGCAAAGTAAATGGAAGAGCCACAAAAATTCAGTTATTTGAATTAGCATCTTGGACTTTAATAAAATAAACATTAGTAATTAATATGTTAAGCAATTTACAGCAAAAGATTGATACAGTAGGTAAAGTGATAGTATATTTCAGTAGAAAACTGGACATGCTAAGAAAGCATCAAATGAAAATTATAGCATTGGAGAATACAATGTCTTGAATGAGTTTAACACGCAATATTACAACTGGAATATCAAAAGGGGAAAAGAAATAAAATGAGAGTAAATTTTTTTAAAAAACCAAAGTATGAAAAATTAAAGAAACTGATGAAAAATCTCAACCCACAAATCTAAGAAGCTCAACAAGATCCCACTGAGAGCTTACACACACATACACACACAGCTGGGCATATCATAGGCAAACTGCTAAAAACCAAGTATACAAGAAAAGCTTAAAAGCAGGCAGAGACAAAATACAAATAACTAAGAGGATGAATATTCAAATGGGCAATGGCTAGACAAACACAGAAATGGAAATCTGACTCACATCTTCTGTAACCATCCCAGGAAACCAACAGCTTCTCTATGGTAAGTAAGTAGACCAGGAAGTCAGACTACTTTGTCAGACTTGTAGGAAGTTATAGACAACCATCTCTAGCAACCAACCTAAGATGTCAGACAATAACCCCTGGAACAATTGCTTTAAAATGGCCAGGATTTGATTAATCGCTGATAGCTTAAATTCTTGTCCCCATGGTCAAATTAGGACTAACCCAGAGAAAGTCCTGTGCACCCTTAACTACCTTCACAGAACATCTCACTTTTAGTTACCCCACCGCCAGCTTTCACATGCCAATAGCTTTCCAGTACGAAACATCTGAAGCCTTTCCTTCTTTCATTATAAAGCTTTTCCTCTCCTCTCTCGCCTCTTCGTCTCTGTTGAACATAAGAGATGGTGGCTGACTCTTGCTATAATAAGCTCTGAATAAATAGCCATTGCCTGTCGTCATTTGGCTGGTCTTCATTTACTTCCACCTAATGTACAAAACACAGTGACTGCTTGCTAAACATAAAAAAAATTCAATCCAGAATACAAAAAACATAGTCTTTATTTAGGGAAGAACACTCATAACCTAGAATTCCATCATCACTAAAACTGTCCTTGAAAATGAATGCAAAATACAGATATATACAATAAACAACAGCTGAGAGAATTTGTCAGTAGAAGCATCTACACAACAAAAACAATATAGTAAATCCTTCAGTACAAAGGTAAATAATTCCAGATGGAAACTCAGCCTAAAAAAAAGTGAAAGAAGTTATAAATATGTAAGAAATACAAATGATGGTATTAAAATATTTCTTACTTCCTATAAATGCTATTAAAAGCAAAAATAGTATTATAAACATGGGGTTTATAAATTATGAAGTGAAAGATGAAAGAAATAGTACACAGGAAGGAAATAATTGGAAATATATTATTTTAAAATTCTTACATTAAAAATAAAATGGTAATGTATTCATTCAAAGTATATTAAGGTAGATACACATTGAAATTTCTAGATCACCACTAAAATGAGTTAAAAGTATAACTAAAAATCCTCCAATTAAAAGATATTGTCAGAAAATGGACAAACAATAAATTCTGGAAAGGGTGTAAAGAACCCTCTTGCACTGTTGGTGGGAATGTAAATTGATACAGTCACTATGGCGAACAGTATGGAGATTCCTTAAAACACCAGGAGCAAAACCACCATATGACCCAACAGTCCCACTACTGGGCATATACCCTGAGGAAACCATAATTGAAAAAGACACATGCACCCCAATGTTCATGATAGCACTATTTACAATAGCTAGGACATAAAAGCAACCTAGATGTCCATCGACAGATGAATGGATAAAGAAGTTGTGGTATGTACATTCAATGGAATATTACTAAGCCACAAAAGGGATGCATTTGAGTCCTAGAGCCTATTATACAGAGTGGAAGTAAGTCAGAAAGAGAAAAACAAATACCATATATTAACACATATTTGGAATCTAGAAGGATGGCACTGATGAACTTACTTGCAGAACTCCAATGGAGATGCAGGCATAGAGAACAGACTTGTGAACAGTGTGGGAAGGAGAAGAAGGAACAAATTTAAAGAGTAACACTGAAACATATACATTACCATATGTAAAATAGATAGCCAGTAGGAATTTGTTGTATGATGTAGGCAGCTTAAATCTGGTGCTCTGTGACAACTTAGAGGGGTGAGGTGGGAGGGACGCTCAGGACGGAGGGGATATATGTATACCTATGGCTGATTCATGTTGATATGCGGCAGAAACTAATGTAACATTGTAAAGCAATTATCCTCCAATTAAAAATTTTTTAAAAAGATATTGTCTGTCTGGAGATATATGTCAAATACCTAAATGAATCTTTCTATCTATCTATCCACCCATCCATCACTCTATAGAGAAAGAGATGGTGGGGGACATTCAATGGTATAGTGTCATAGAGAATTGTATTTTAAATATAAAGAAAAAGAGAAGTGAAAAGTAAAATGAGAGAAAAAGAAGTAGATAAAAATAAATAAGTATTTAGATTTGAATGACACTGTTCACTAATTGTCACTTAATGACAATTAAGTTGATTTAACTGACATATATAGAACATCACAGGAAAACAACTATAGAGTATTTTTATTTTTAGGTGCATATGAACCTGTCATCAAACCAAACAGTATACTGAACCATGGCATTCGTCAAATCAAATAATACACAAATGAACCAAAATGAGAATACATAATGAACCATGGAATGAGTCTCAATAAATTCAAATTTAAAATTCCCTCAAAGATTCAGAAATTGAATACTCACTTCTGATTAAAACATGACTCAAATAAGAAATTACAGGGATAATTTTAAGATATTTTAATTTTCATTAATGTAACAAAATTTACCAAAACAAATGTAAAGAAGCTAAACTTTCACTTAGAAATATATAGTTTTCAATGCTTACACTGGCAATGAAGAGCCTAAAATTAAGAAACTAGAAAAGGAAAAACCCAAACTAACCAGAATAATCATTATAAATTGAGAATAATAACAATTTAAATGGGGAAATAATACAAAATATGCAGAAGAAGGAGCACAGCTAAAGTTGGGTCTTTGACAGTATTAGTAAAATTCATAACCCTTTGGAATAACTTAATGAAAATAATAAAAATACATGAATTACCAATATCAGAAATGAGAAGTACAACATGGATGTATCTAGAGGGTTAACCTTGCTAAATGAAATAAATCAGACAGAGAAAGGCAAATACTGTAAAATCTTAGTTGTATGTGGAATCTCAAAAAAAAAAAACAAAATGTTAACAAACTCATAGATACAGAGAATAGGTATGTGTTTACTAGAAGGGAAGGTGATAGGGTGTTAGGTGAAACAGATGAAAGGAAATAAGAGATGTAAAACTCCACTTATAAAGTAAGCTATGGGATATAATATAAAGCAGAAAGAATATGGTTTATTATATTGTAATAACTTTGTTTGGAACAGATAATTATTAGACTTATCCTGGCAATCACTTTGTTACTTGGGCAAATCACTATGTAGCACATCTAAAGTTAGGGCTTCCCAGGGGGCTCATTGGGTAAAGAATCTCTTTGCAATTCAGGAAACACAAGCAGACATGGATTCAATCCCTGGATTGGGAAGGTCCCTTGAAGACGGGAATGGCATCCCACTCCAGTATTCTTGCCTGGAGAATCCCATGGACAGAGAAGCCTGTTGGGCTACAGTTCATAAGGTCGCAAAGAGTCAGGCATGATTAAAGCGACTGAGCACAGCACACACAGAAGTTAAATATATTTCCAGAATTTATTTGTGAATTTTTTGAAGATGGACATTCTGACTGGTGTGAGGTGCTATCTCATACTAGTTTTGATTTCCATTTCACTAATAATTAACAACATTGATCATCCTTTCATGTGCCATTGCCCATCTATGTTTTCATTGGAGAAATGTCTATTTAGTCATTTATTAATGTCTATTTCTACCCATTTTTTGACTGGGTTGTTTTGATTATGTTAAGCCACATGAGCTGTTTGTATATGTTAGACACTAATTCCTTGTTAGTCTCACAATTTGCAAATATTTTTTCCCATTCTGTGGGCTGGTCTTCCATTTTGTTTATGGTTTCCTTTGCTGTGTAAAAAGGTTTTGTGTTTAATTAGGTGCCACTTATTTATTTTTGTTTTTATTTCCATACTCCGGGAGATGGATTGAAAAAAATATTGTCATGATTTATGTCAAAGAGTGTTCTGCCTATGTTTTCCTCTAAGAATTTTATAGTGTCTGGCCTTACATTTAGGTCTTTAATCCATTCTGATTTTATTTTTGTGTATGGTTTAGACAGTGCTCTAATTTTTTACATGTAGCTGTCCAGTTTTCCCAGCACCATTTATTGACGAGACTCTCTTTCCTCCATTGTATAGTCTTGCCTCCTCTGTCATAGATTAATTGAACATAGGCCAGTATCATACTGTTTTGATTACTATAGCTTTGTAGTACAGTCTGAAGTCAGGGAGTCTGATCCCTCCTGCTCTGTTTTTCATTCTCAATATTGCTTTGGTTTTTCAGGGTCATCTGTGTCTCCATATAAAGTTTAAGATTTTTGTTTTAGTTCTGTGGGAAAAATGCCCTTGGTAATTTGATAGGGATTGCACTGAATCTATAGACTGCCTTGAATACTGCAGACACTTTGGCAATATTGATTCTTTCCATCCAAGAACATGGTATACCTAGAAAAAAATGAATCTAAACACAGTACTTACACTTTTCATAAAAATTAACTCAAAGTGGATCAGAGACCTAAATATAAATGAAAAAACAGAAAATTCCTAGAAGACAACCTAGGAAAAACCCTACATGCCCTTAACTGTAGCAACTACTTTTTAGATATAATATCAAAAGCATGATCCATAAAAGAAGTAATTATAAGCTGAACTTATTGAAATGAAATCTTCTCTGCAAAATATGGTATCAAGGGAATTAGAAGACAAGCTACAGACTGAGAGAAAATATTTGCAAAAGACACATCTGATAAAGCATTGTTATCCAAAATATACAAAGAAATTTCAAAACTCACCACAAAGAAAGTAGCTCAATTAAAAAATGGGCCAAGGACATTAAATGATGCCTCAGCAAAGAAGATACACAAAGGGCAAATAAGCATATGAAAAGATGCACAAAAACTATGTTATTAGTGAAATGCAAATGAAAACAACAATGAGCTCCCATTATATATACCTATTACAATGGTCAAAATCCAGAACACCAACTTCATCAAATGCTTGTGATATGGAACAACAAGAATCTTCCTTCATTGCTGGTGGGATTGCAAAATGGTTACAGCCATTTGAGAAGAGTCATTTGGCTGTTTTTTAAAAACTGAACACACTCTTACCACACAATCCAGAAATCACGCTACTTAGTATTTACCCAAATGAGTAGAAAATTTCTGTCCACACCAAAACCTACAGATGTTTACAGCAGCTTTGCTCATACTTGCCAACACTTGGAAGTAATCAGATGTCCTGCAATAGGTGGATGGATAAACAGACTGTGGTGCATTCAGAGAATTATTTAGTGCTAAAAATAAAGGAGCTATCAATCCATAAAAAGATATGGAAAAAACTTAAGTGTATGTTACGAAGTGAAAGAAGCCATCTGAAAATGCTGCATACTGTGATGCCATGTATGCCAATCTGGAAAAGACAAAACTAGGTAGATAATAAAAAACATCAGTAGTTCCAGAGGTGAAGAGCAGGATAGAAGAATGAGCAGAACACAGAGGATTCTTACAGGAGTGACAATACACTGTATGATATAATGATGGAGATATATATATATATCTCAATACACATTTATCTAAGCCCATAAATTGTATAATATCAAGAGTGAACCCTCAGGTAAATTATGAACTTTGGGTAATTATGATGAGTCAATGTAGGCTCATTTTGGTTAAAAAACATGTACCATCTGGTGAATGATTTTGCTAATGCTGAGGCTATGTATGTGTAAGGGCAGAAGTGTGTAGGAAATCACTGTACCTCCCCTCTTAAGTTTTCTGTAAACCTAAAGCTACTCTAAAAATTTTTTTAAATAAGAAACAAAAGATAAAGCTTTGTATTTAGCTTTCAGTGGAAAAAAAACTTGCAAAATCATTTTATCTTTAAATTTTTGAAGCAGGAAAATATGAAAGAGTCATGTTCCTCTTACCTATGGGAAGTGCATGTCTTTTTTTTTTATATATAGTTTTGAAGAGAATGTACCCTATGAAACCTAAGAAACTCAAGTTCTTATACAGTTTTACTCACCTTGACTGATAAAACTTTTAATTACTACTTTTTATGTTAGACATTCTTTTATGGCTTATCTAACTTTATAAGCAATATTTTATAAATTATGAAAACAACTCAAGCATGAAGAGATATTACTGTGTATTTTATAATAAAGGATGGAATAATACATGTTTCATAGCTCAAGAACGACTGATTCATCTCAGGTACCAAGAATTTTAAGAATAGTGCCATTCCCTTCTCCAGGGGATTTTTTCCATCCAGGTATCAAACCTGCATCTCTTATATCTCCTGCCTTGGCAGGTGGGTTCTTTACCAGTAGTGCCACATGGGAAGCCCAAGAATAGAGGAATACAGTATAATAAACATATAAATACTTTTTTAGACTTTTCCTCTTAGGTTTTAAAAAATCTTAACAAAACATTTTCCTTTCTTATAAGAGAAATTTTTATTTCTGATTTTCTTTAACAAAAGCAGTTTTAATGGTACATGTTTCCTCTCTTATATAGGATTTACTGTTTTATTTTATATAATATAATTAGACTTTCTCTGTCAAGTATAAATTCCAAGATAACAGGTATGCTGTCTGCCTCATTCATTGCTATGGTCCTAGAAGTAAAAGCTACCTGACTCATAGTAAGGGCTTAATAATTAAGAAATAGGTAAATTATTTTTAAGCCAATGCATTAAAAACTGTAAGTTTTTTCTATCATAATTACTAAATTTGGAATTTTTTTTTTTACTCATTTGGTCATGTTGATTAGAGTTGAACAAAAGAAGAGAATGAACTAATTTCTAAATAGTTTTCACCATGATCTTGGCACGAGAGGTATGGCCAAAGTGAAGCAAAATTCTGAAAAGTCAAAAGCATGTTTTCTTTCAGTGCTCTTCTTCCCCCCAATTTAAACAGTTTACAAGTGAACAATTTTTGAAGTTAGGGGATGCGTACATTTTGCCATGAATACATACATACTCTACTATTTTCTTTATTTGCATATGGTAGCTCAGAGAGTAAAGCATTCACTGCAATGCAGGAGACTCCAGTTCAATCTCTGGGTGGGAAAATCCACTGGTGAAAGTAATGGCAACCCACTCCAGTATTCTTGCCTGGAGAATTCCATGGACGGAGGAGGGTAGTGGCTACAGTCCATGGGGATGCAAAGAGTCAGACATGACTAAGCACCTTAACAGTTTCACTTTCACACATTTTAAATTTTTATATATATTTAAGCATTTTATGTATTATATATATTTGGCACATTTTATATTTTATGAATTTTATATATTTTATGCATTTTTATACTATATATCATGTTATATATATATAATAATGCATTTTATATATTATATATGTATTTTATATTTTATGCATGCAGGCATGCTCAGTCATGTCTGACTCTTTGTGAACTCATAGACTGTAGCTTGCCAGGCTCCTCTGTCCATGGAATTTTCCAGGCAAGAATACTGGAATAGATTGTCATTTTCTACTCCAGGGGATCTTCCCAACCCAGGAAATGAACTTGACTCTCACATCTGCAGGCAGATTCTTTACCATCATGCCACCTGGGAAGCCCACATATACCTGTACAATACATACATATACAATGTGTGCATGCTAAATCACGTCAGTATTTTCTGCCTCTTTGTGACCCCATGGACTGTAGCCTTGCTGGGCTCTTCTGTCCATGGGATTCTCTAGGCAAGAATACTGGAGTGGGTTGCCATTTCCTACCCCAGTGGATCTTTCCGACCTAGGGATCAAACTCATATCTCTTACATCTCCTGCACTGGCAGGCAGGTTCTTTACTACTAGCACCACTTGAGAAATACACCACATATACAATACACACACACACACACACACACACACACACACACATATCCTTTTACATATATGTAAAAAAAAGTCTTTAAGTTCCTATAGAGCCTTCCCAGTTATGAGTGGGTAATTTAAATTTGAATATCCATTCATGGTTGCAAAGGTTTCATTTTGAAGGGTATATATTTTAATTTTGATAAAGAAGAAAATATAATCACCTTCAGAAACCAAAAGTACAATGATAAAATCTCGTACTAAAATGAAGATGGTACTTTAGTAGGAGGGCTTCCCTTGTAGCTCAGCCAGTAAAGAATCTGCCTGCAGTGCGGGAGACCTGGGTTCAGTCCCTGGGTTGGGAAGATCCCCTGGAGAAGGAAAAGGCTACCCAATCCAGTATTCTGGCCTGGAGAATTCCCTGGACTGTATAGTCCATGGGGTCACAAAGAGTTGGACACGACTGAGCGACTTTCACACTACAGATGGTAGCATGCACATGGGGTGCCTTGAACTAACTACAAAAAGGCTGGCTACTTGCAAAAGGTGCTTCCTCTTGACAGATGGAAAGATGTCCATTCCTCTGGGCAGATGCAGCCTTGGATCAGTCCATTTATGCTGACAGAAATTAACACATTGTGGGATCAGCATTCACTTACCCATGGCCAGCAGCCTTCACACAAAGGTTGTCACTAAACACCCACACATCAGTCGAGGGGAGCCATTTCTGGAATCTTCCAAATCACTAACATCAACAGTAGCACATTCTGCTTACTCAAAACATTATCCTGCGTACTATAAAACATTCAGCAACATGTGGTAAAAAATAATCAGTGCTGGCTTACTGTACTGAATGAAAGCCACCCTTTTGCTGCCTTTATAATATTACCCCTGCCTCTCAGGTAGGGTGATATCTGAAAATAAATTCAGTTTGCTTAATGGCCCCTAAAAATGTAGATTGATGTGTCCTTAAATTCAGATTATTTTCCCTTTATTGCAGATTATAGTCATTATTTTGGCTAGTAGGAAAAGGAGGTACAGAACTTATACATTCTGCCTTCCTTTTTTCAACAAGATGACACTGTATTTGTAATTTCACTTTGGGGGTTGAAGTACAATGGTGGCAAAGACATTTCTACTAAGCTCTACAAGCTGGGACTCTTCCAAGTTACTGTAGGTGTGGGGGACTCTCAGATGAGTGTTCCTTAGTTCTTCAGATGTCACCTGTGCTCAACTACAGGAAGACAGAAAAGTCACTTGAACAGCATTAACTGAGCCTTAACTTCTCTGAAGGACAAGAGTTCGAAGAGGGCCTTCTTAATTTTTTTTCATGCAGATTTGAACTGCTACCTTCTTTTACATAAAATAAAACAAATGGCAAAATCTCACTGAATAGTACAGTAACATTTAATACTTCGATGGTTCTCAGACACAAATTTTCTAGAAAATGGTGGCGAGTCAATTTACTATTTCTAACAAAATAGAAAGCATCTGTTTTTAGCAATGTGGCTATGACCTGAGTCCCTGAATAGTGAACTCCACTTATGCTTGATTTGAACGTACATTGCAAACTCGCTGGAGGTGTGTTCACAAGTCAATGTGAAAATGCATTATACCAGACAGTTAAGTTCTTGCTTTAGAATCAAATGGGATGCATATGGTCTACTGAATAAAAAGACACATTTCTTTTTAACTAAAGCTATAACATATGTATACACATATGCATGTGAAAAGTGAAAGTCTCAGACAACTCTGACTCTTTGAGACCCTGTAGACTGTAGCCTGCCAGGCGCCTCTGTCCATGGAATTCTCCAGGACAGAATAGTGGAGCGGGTAGCATTAGCTTTCCCTTCTCCAGGGGATCTTCCCAACCCAGGGATCGAACCCAGGTCTCCTGCATGGCAGGCAGATCCTTTACCATCTCAGCCACCAGCCTGTATGCTGCTGTTGTTCAGTCACCCTGTTGTGGCTGACTCTGCGACCCCATGCACTGCAGCACACCAGGCCTCCCGTGTGTGTAATTAAAGCACCCAATACCCACCAATTGCTTAGAAGTTAAGTTTTCCTAAAAGTTAACAGCTGCAATACAGTATTTAAGCATAAGAGAAAAAGAAAACAAAACACAATTCAAACAAATCAGAACTAAAAAAACCTGCCAAGTACCTTTAATTAAGTGGAATTAAAGCCTATAGGATGAAAGATATGTAACAAAGAAGAGGAACATCACTTTAATTCATATGACATACTTAATTTTAAATATTTGTAGAAATGAAGAATGTTGGTAGAAATTTGATATCAGAAGACCTCTAGTGGTTATTAGAGTAAATGATAATTTTACTATTTTCCATTACCGCCTCTCACAGCATAAAACAAAAAGTATTCAAGTGTACCAGGATATTACCTTCCATGGCAACAGTGCAAATATTAGCAAATATCTATTTATGTCTTTGGAAAAACAATAAAAAAAAAAACTAACTTCTAAAGTAAGTTGGCTACAAGCCACCAAATAAGAACATTCTAGTCCTGCTATGCTCGAAAAATACCTGTACAGATTTTAAAATCCAGATGTTTATCTTTCCCATCACAAAATAACTTCCATGAAGAGAAAAATCCAATACTTGTGTGTTATTTCTACTCATCTCAGATAGTTGAAATATGCTAGCATTTTCCTGAAGCCAAGGTATTTTAATCTAAATTTAAATATTTAGATTAATGAATGCATGCTTTTATTTGCAAAGCAATAATGACCAATGAATACATGCTTTTATTTGCAAAACAGACAACAAATGTGTGTTTTCTCTTTACTTTAGAATGAAATAAGTGTCAATTTTTAAGGATGATAGTTATAAAACTCTCAGCATTGGTCAGGTCACAGAAATACGCAATAGGTGGACACAAAAAGGATTCTAATTGCAGGTAAGATGACTCAGGTGAAGTTAATTTCCTTCTTCTAAATTCAAGTTATTGTTATTAACAATGGCTTTTGCCCTTTATTAATAAAGATGGCTGGCAAGATGTAAAAGATGCCTTGACTTGGAACACTCTCCAGGTGACACTATATCAATATATTATAGACAGAGAACAGACCCCAGGAGACAATGCCACACTTCAACAAGCCCACTACCTTCCACAAGTAAGTATGTGTTCCTTTGCTACATATTATCAAATAATTCATTTTAGAAAGGTAAGTGGAGGAGAAGACAAAACATTTATGTCATGTTCAAGACAATGACATGTACATAAAGACAAGCCAATATGAAAAGCAGCAATTCAGTAATTACTCACATGGGATCAAAGTATATAGTTTGAAAACATCTGTTTTGATATGGAGGAGGATTTCTAAAATGCTGAGCGATCATTTATAAAAGAATATAGGTATAAAATGAACCTGGTATCCAATTTCCTACAAAGTATTTAAAAAAGGAGGGAAGTTGATCAAAGTGACAAATTTAAGGTAACTGTGAAGGTTCCCTCAGAAAGGCTAACTTAGGGTTTTGTTGCAGACTTAATAATGGCTACCACTGACATTCTCCAAGCCAGGCTTCAGCAACATGTGAACCATGAACTTCCAGATGTTCAAGCTGGTTTTAGAAAAGGCGGAGGAGTCAGAGGTCAAATTCCCAATATCTGCTGGATCATTGAAAAAGAAAGAGAGTTCCAGAAAAACATCTATTTCTGCTTTATTGACAACGCCAAAGCCTTCAACTGTGTGGATCACAATAAACTGTGGAAAATTCTGAAAGACATGGGAATACCAGACCATCTGACCTGCCTCTTGAGAAACCTATATGCAGGTCAGGAAGCATCAGTTAGAACTGGACATGGAACAACAGACTGGTTCCAAATAGGAAAAGGAGTATGTCAAGGCTGTATATTGTCACCCTGCTTACTCAACTTGTATGCAGAGTACATCATGAGAAATGCTGGGCTGGATGAAGCACAAGCTGGAATCAAGATTGCTGGGAGAAATATCAATAACTTCAGATATGCAGATGATACCACCCTTATGGCAGAAAGTGAAAAGGAACTAAAAAGCCTCTTGATGAAAGTGAAAGAAAAGAGTGAAAAAGTTGGCTTAAAGCTCACCATTCAGAAAACTAAGATCATGGCATCTAGTCCCATCATCCCATGGGAAATAGGTGGGGAGACAGTGGAAACAGTGTCAGACTTTATTTTTTGGGGCTCCAAAATCACTGCAGATGGTGATTGCAGCCATTAAATTAAAAGACACTTACTCCTTGGAAGGAAAGTTATGACCAACCTAGATAGCATATTAAAAAGCACAGACATTACTTTGCCAACAAAGGTCCATCTGGTCAAGGCTATGGTTTTTCCAGTGGTCATGTATGGATGTGAAAGCTGGACTTGAAGAAAGCTGAGTGCCGAAGAATTGATGCTTTTGAACTGCGGTGTTGGAGAAGACTCTTGAGAGTTCCTTGGATTGCAAGGAGATCCAACCAGTTCATCCTAAAGGAGATCAGTCCTGGGTGTTCATTGGAAGGACTGATGCTGAAGCTGAAACTCCAGTACTTTGGCCACCTCATGGGAAGAGCTGACTCACTGGAAAAGACCCTGATGCTGGGAGGGCTTGGGGGCAGGAGGAGAAGGGGACGATAGAGGATGAGATGACTGGATGGCATCATTGACTTGATGGGCATGGGTTTGGGTAGACTCCAGGAGTTGGTGATGGACAGGGAGGCCTGGCGTGCTGCGATTCATGGGGTCGCAAAGAGTCGGACACGACTGAGTGACTGAACTGAACTGAACTGAACCACTGACATGGTCACCAACTCAAGTGTACAAAAAAGAACAGTTTCCTTTATAACTGGTTTCAGTTTATTTGCCCCACTTCTGGTCATGGAGGGAAATTTACAATAAATGAATGTAGTTCAGTCATTTCCAGTGAAAACTCGGTCTTTTTTTGTGTAACAGCTCAGTCTCTCTGATAAATTAATCAGGGTTCAACCCCCCCACCCCCCCACACCCCTCCGTCTTCTCTCTCTAGGGGCCTCAAGGTCACAGTGTTGTATGAAGCTTGGAAAGGTTTAAGTGAGAAGGAAAGAGACAGCAATTTTTTCTGTCTTTACTGTTCCCCGTGGAAGGCTTTCTCATCAGATGTCTATCCTTACTGAATCTGCTGATGGTGACCATGACTCTGCCAGGGATTCCAGTGATAATTTCAGGCTTTTTCATGCCAACCATGGAGATTCAGCCAGCTAAGCAGACTTCTCAGCTGCTTCTTCCTGCCAGTTCATCCCAGGTTGGTACGTGTTTGTAAGACTTTCCTTTAATCTACTGTGTTATCTTAGTACCTCATGCTACTGCTATTGCACTCTTCGGATAACTATGTTGGACACATGGCATCTATGAGGTTTGCAGTTTTTCTGACTACCTCGTGGGTAATGAGACCCACACTCACTCTGTTCTTTTATCCTTCAAGCACATTACCCTACCACCCTGTCCATGGCCACCGGACTTTTCCCAGAAAACTATGCAGCTCATCTCTCTAAATTGCCCTGTTCCACATATAGTTGGACCATTAGCTTCTTCAAGGAGGAAAACAATTCTTATGCAATTGTGCATTTTTGTCCATTCTACAATTTATTCACTTAGACCCCGAGGCTTTTGTTCCATTTTAAGCCAATTTCTTAGAATTCTATTTTATGTTTGGATCTTGGCACTGAAGGCCATGGTTTTAAAGGTATATATCTATGTTATTAATTTTAAAATATCCAGTACTCAAAAACAAAGCAATCAATTTTTTATTCTTTCTATACCATGCTTTGCATGAGGCCAATTCATCTGGAAAGCCCTAGTTTCTGCTTGAGAGGCAATGTGGCTAGTAGAAGGATTTGAAAAACCAAGCACACACAATTTAACATCAAAACATTGCTCCATCAAATATTTCACCTTAACAGTTTCCAAAGTACACAACTTTTGCACAGTCTGTTGTGTCTGCAGGAAGTGCTCGTGTGTGTGTCCTTTTTCACCTGAGAACTGATGTTCATCTTCTGGACCTATGTCACTTCTGAATGGTATTTCCAGCTCCTCCAAGAAAGTGAAAGTTGCTTAGTCATGTCCCACGCTTTGTGACCCCATGGACTATAGAGTCCACGGAATTCTCCAGGTCAGAATGCTGGAGTGGGTGGCCTTTCCTTTCTCCAGGGGACCTTCCCAACCCAGAGATCGAACCCAGGTCTCCTGCATTGCAGGCAGAATCTTTACCAGCTGAGCCAGCAGGGAAGCCCGTCCATGGCCAGGTTAAATCCAGGCCACTGCTCTACTCTCTCATGAGGAAGTATACTTCTCGCAGAGGTTGTTACAATTTGTAAGGATAAATCTAGTCATGTATCCCCCACCCCACTAGACTCTATATCAGTGTTAACAGTATAGACCCCTTTTCTGCTTTGCACACTACTAAATTTCTAACACTTCATATAGTAGTTCTCATACATAGTAGATGGTCAATAAATTCTTATTGTAAATGACTATATTATCTTATTGGTTCCTATCACAGATTATGATTTTGCAAAGCAAGTATTACTCCTAATTGAAAATGGAGGGTTCTTGGACTAATAGTATGTAAAATGGCATGCATCAGGAATACATAGGTCACATCATAGAAACTGGATCTAAACTTTGGTCCTATGCATCCTGGTCCACTGCTGACCATCATGCCATGCCCTTGTTCATTGTCATGGCCACCTTTAATAATAGTTGGAATCTGGTTTATAAAGAATTCTTAGTAAATGCTTAACAAGGTAAAATATTATTTTATAACCAACAGAGCTATAGTTTAATGGGAAGAAAATAGGAGACATGGTTTAATTTGGCAATAATATGTGATCCAAAAAACTATCTTGCTTATTAAACATCATAATAGTATTATTATAATATTATCACAATAGGATAAGAAACATTTTTCAAAAGAAAGTGGAAATATCTAGTCTGTTGAACTTATTTATAAACTGTTCACACCCAGAATAACATTCTGTAGTCTTTTTTTAAGAAAGCAGGGATAGACCTTTATCTATAAATGTAAATGCAGAAATTGGCCCATTTACAGGTTGGCTGGCTGACAAGTCCTCTAACACATGTAGGGATACTGACAATTGTTAGGCAAAAAAATATGCCCAAGCGGTAAATGGTTCTATTATTAACCACTCAATTTACCAAATATAAATTCTCAAAACCACAAGCTCTCACAATCATCTAACAAATTTTACTGGTCTACTTTGTTCTTTACTTTGTAAATACAAGTAATTTTAATTTATAGAATTAGAAGTTTTCTTCTGAAGTTTGATGTTTTATTTCAAAAGTTTGCTCACATTTGTGTAGCACTGAATATAAGTCTACTTCACTTAATCTGGATAATTTCCACCTTCTGTACCCTTTAATACCATTTTTTAAAAAGTTTTATTACATTCACATGACTATTATTGTTATATAAAGTATTCTAAGACATGTGACTTGTCTGATTGATATTTCAAAATAGCCTGTTCATCTAGATGCTTTATGCAGGAAAACAGTATTCTATCCAAAAAGTTGTACTTTTTTTTTTTTGTTATTTCATACAAAGCAGAGCTGAAATGTTATCCCCCCAAAAGCTTATTGGCATAACAAATCATTATTGGCATAAGCGGATGGTCATGAATGACAAGTGCTTTTTTTCCTCCTCTTCTGCCAAACGTTGGTCTTATTATTTAGAATAAAGCCCAGTAAAGTAAAATGAGAAGATTCAAAACAAGGAGTGCAGTAGAGAAGGTAAATTACAATTTCTCATTGTCCTTTCCACACAAGGGAAGAATGGGGGAATGAAAGAAATTGTCAAAAGTCAATTACATATTTAACAGATAAAAGGAAATATGAATTTTAAACACAGGGCAATTACTGTCAAGAATACTATTGAAATACACAGAATTTAAGTTTGCTACTCCCACTTTAGAAAGCTAGGCAAAATCAATAGATTTCAATGGCTAGAAATAATATTTTAATTTCTTCATAACAATGCAGAAACAAAGATACATGCATGAAAATAGTGAAGTATGCGGACACATCTACAAGTAGCTATTATAGACACATTAAAAAGCACAGGCAATCGTAAAGTATTAGAATATTAATGCTTTGTTCAGAAAATAAGAACTTGATGGGATGGTTGAGCATGCATGGCATAAAATAATGTGTGTAAGTAAGCACAGTTACAGAATATAATAATGCAAACCTTGCAGACTTGGGTGTGGGGCAACTTGAAAACTCATCTTTAAAGACACAGGCTCCAGATCCAGAATTCCTGTGTGCAAATCTTAGCACTTAGCAACTGGATAAAGATAGTAACTTAGCCTCGGCTTCTTCATCTATGTCATGAAAATAAAAGCTTCCACTGCTTCATAGGTTGGTGGGAAATTAATTCTCGGGACAGTATCTGGCATATTGTAAGCAGTCAAGATGCTTTATTTTTCCTCATCATCTATCTTCACTTCCATATGGAAATACGTAAACCAATAATCTGATTTTTATATGGTTGAACCCAGATAATAGTTTAGATGTTTTTCATCAACTCTAAAATAGAATTATGCACATGATATGTACAGATGTGAGAGCTGGACCATAAAGAAAGCTGAGTGTTGAAGGACTGATGCTTTCAAATTATGGTGTTGGAGAAGACTCTTGAGAGTCCCTTGGACTTCAAGGAGATCAAACCAGTCAATCCTAAAGAAAATAAACCCTGAATATTCATTGGAAGGACTGGACTGACACTGAAGCTGAAGCTACAACACTTTAGCCACCTGATGCAAAGAGTCGACTCATTGGAAAAGACCTTGATGCTGGGAAAGATGGAGGGCAAGAGGAGAAGGGGGTGACAGAGGATGTGATAGTTAGATAGCATCACTGACTCAAGGGACAAGAAACTGAGCAAAGTCTGAGAGATAGTGAAGGACAGGGAGGCTGGCATACTGCAGTCCATGGGGTCACAAAGGGTCAGACATGACTTAGCAACTGAACAACAAGATGACATTTTAGTTAGATAAACCACTCATGCTGTTGACATTCATTCAGAGTTAGTGCGTCCTCCCTGACACCAATTTAGAACACTGACCTCTGTTCAGTGTACTAAACTCCCCCATACCCACAATGCTAATCTGAGTTTTCTTGATCATTTTATCATAGATTTGAATAAAGTCAGAGCTAAGCAGTTATAGGTCTTCCCTGTGCCTCAGTCAGTAAAGAGTCTGCCGGCAATGCAGGAGACCCGGGTTCAATCCCTGGGTTGGGAAGATCCCCTGGAGAAGGAAATGGCAATCCACTTCAGTATTCTTGCTCTTTCCATGGACAAAGGATCCTGGTGGGCTATAGTCCATGGGGTCACAAAGAGTCGGACACGACCGAATGACTAACATGCAAGCAGTTATGAGTTGTATAATTTCTATGATGCTAGAATCTATTCTCCAAGACATTGTTATACCATACCAAAAATGAGATGGTAGTGGATATGTTAGTGAAATAAATCTGCACACTGGAAGATAGGCTGATGATATCTGACTGTCAAAACACTCAAAATTTCTGAAACGTATATAAACATTTGAGGTTGTCAAAGCTTTAATGATGCTGCTGTTGAAGAAAATCCAAAGACCCTCCAGTACCTAAGGACCTCAGGATAAATTTTATGAAAAACACTTGAAGGAAAACAATCATTATTGTTGAAAGAACTAAAATTTTCTCTCCCTCCTCCCTTCCACCCCTCTATATACACATACATATATATGCAAATACTTAATGTAGATACATACATTTGGGAAGGAATAGAAATAAGGGCTCTTATAAATGATGTTCATAAAAAGAAAAAGAGAAAGTTAATTTCACATTTTGGCAATACCTATGAGCCCTTGTGTTGATACAGTTTCTTACTAAAGGCATGGAAGATTGGCAGCAAAAAGAAGAGAGGATGATTCTGGATAATTCTTGCAGTCAAGGCTGGAGGGGAAAATAGGGAAAGTGGGAAGTCTGCTCCTTCAGCAATCACCCTAGTTTGCTAAGCATTCATCATGGTAGTATTTTGGAATTAAAATAACTCTTTAAAGATGTGAAAGACTGGTGGGAAAAAGACAAGGATGTCTCCATCATTGTTTAATCCCTTTCTCCAGTATGAGAAAACATTTAAACCAGTTTAGAGATACATACATCACCAACTCAATGGACATGTATTTGAGAAAACTCCGGAAATTGTCCAAGACAGGGAAGCCTGGCGTTCTGCAGTCCATGGGGTGGCAAAGAGTTGGACATGACTCAGCGACTGAACAACACCAGTGATACATGGAAAATAATGGAGTCCTGTTTATTTTTTTAAAGAAAAATGATTCATATCAGGATGAAGGAACAGAAAATGTTATAGAGGAAAAAGAGAATCCAAAAAGGTGTGTTCTGGGACTGGACTTAATCTTACAGAGGAGTTGTCTAGGCATCTCAATTTTCAGATGTAGGAATGGTTGTCCAAATATGTTAATTCTTAAACAAGGCTGCAAAATTAGTTACTGGCAGAGTTGGGACAAAAATTCAGGTCTCAACATTTAAGAGTTGTTTTATGTTGCCTTGTGAGTGAATTCACTCTCAGATCTCCAAGCTAGTTTTTTATTCCATTGCTCCTGACAAGATTTGGGAGGCAGACAAGGGAGACAGCACAGACAGGTAGCAGGAAGTCCAAAGTAAGATGTAAAGAAGACAGCTGACTACTCAACTCATGGGCTAGCAAAATCAGCTACATATCTAATATCTGGTAAGAAAAAGTGGATCTAAGAGTTGAATACATCTTCACTACAGAAGTAAGCAAATGAAGAAGAAACTTTAAAACATCATTTCAATTAAAAGTCTACATTCTACTGTATGTCAAACACTGCTTGCTGTTGTTTAGTTACTAGGTCATATCTGATTCTTTTGTGACTCCATGGACTGTAGTCTGTCAGGCTCCTCATATCCATGGATTCTCGAGGCAAGAATAATGAATTGGGGTTGCCATTCCCTTCTCCAGGGGATCTTTGTGACCCAGGGATCAAACCCTCGTTTCCTGCATCAGCAGGCAGATTCTTTACCAGAACACAAGGATGCACAGTGAGTGAGTGAAAGTCGCTTAGTCATGTCCAACTCTTTGCGACCTCATGGACTATACAGTCCATGGAATTCTCCAGGCCAGAGTACTGGAGTGGGGAGCCTTTCCCTTCTCCAGGGTATCTTCCCAACCCAGGGATCAAACCCAGATCTGCCTGCATTGCAGGCAGATTCTTTAACAGCTGAGCTGCAAGGGAGGAGATTCTTTACCAGCATGCAAGGAAAATGTCCTATGGTCAATTTAGCCTCATTTTGTAACTGCTTTATCTATATACAATTCTCATGCAACAGCAGCTTCAAAGCCTACTCAACATTGAGATTATTTTTGCCTAGAGGATAAAGTCATTTTACAAAAAAAATAATAGCTAGCCGATCCACAGTAGCAAGAAATTTGTTCAAGAAATTTGTAAAGAACCACGGCATGGCATTGGCTTTACAGTGGAAGTTTATAAAGGTTAGCCAGGTGATAGTACGAAGAAACAAAAACAATTAGAAAAAAAGGTATTTTTGCTCAAGACTTTCAAATTAGGAAAATTCAAGAGGTTCTGATTCTATAATGTGGCCAGACTCATGGATTTGTAGGTTCAGATTTTATCTGAATACATTCACAAAGAATATGTACTTTCTAACAGCTCTTCCGTGTGATATGAATTCTTGACCTTATTTTTGTATTACTGGACAGACAAAACTCAATATTCAAAGACTAAAGGGTCTAGTATCTTCTATTTGTTTCCAATAGAATTTTGGCATCACCTAGGGGAACGGAAACATTGAACACTGGATTCACATGTAAAAAATAATAATAAGTAGAAACCTCAATTAAATAAAGTCGGAGGATCAGAAAGAGGAGTCTCACACCCTGCAATGATAACAGAGCCCAACAGGAAGAAAGATGCCTCGTTTCCTGGCACAGACTCAGCCAACAAAAAACCCATGGACTCTTCATTTACTACAATCGCCCAACTCTCTTTTGCCTTCTATAAAAGAGGGCTCCTCCTCGTGTATGTGAGGACTTCTATGAGGCTCCTCATGATTAAAGACCCTAAAATAAAACTCTGCTGAGCCTGAATAAACCCACCTTTCCTGGAGAATATCTGGCAGTCTATTTGTTTTATGTCAACATTTTGGAAACCATACAGAGACCAGAGAAAACATCTGAAGATTCCTGGGCTGGTGGGCAAACAAGTGTGAGACCAACAATTGAGCCCAATGCTCCTCACTGCTTTCCTGCTAATCCTGCAGTTTGCAGGTATATCTTTCCCATCAATCTGAGTTCACACCCTGTTTGTGTTTGAAGCTGTCCAGACTTGTGATCTACTTTAAGGTTTTGTCTATCTAGTTAAGGCCTTGTCTGTATGTGAGCACTCACTTAGCACTGTGGACCTATTTTACTATCAGACTGTTTCAACCAAAACTGGCTGAGAAGCCATCTGCCCATTCCTTTGGGAACAGGGGCTGCTTCACTAAATCTGTGCAAGTTCAGCTATCCTGTGGGTCCAGTCTTTTGGAATACGGACTGTTTTCTGGCAGCTGGCTCAAAAGCCTTTGGCCTGCCTCCTCTAGTACCATACTGTATCCTTAGACTGTTTGGTGTTAGGGCTAAAGGCTATTCACCCTGGAAGGTGTTTCACTTGGAAGCCATTTGAAATTGAGCTGTTTAAAGCTGTAGGTTAAGTTGCTCAAAAATTGTTCTTGTACTCTAGACAAAAACCCCTGAGAAACAAATCCTACTATATCTAAATATTATGAAGTTTCCCCTTCAAGACTTCTGTTTTAAAGTTGTGCTGAAAAACCATGGCCTTTCCTCATGTACATTTCTAACTAAATGGACCAAAGGCAATTTAGAATATCAAAGGCCATTATGGAGAACTTTGGAAATTACCAAATTTAATTTCCTGGAAATGGAATTGGATTACATAACTCAAAAATTTCCAGAATTGAGTGCAATGTTTATTTTGATTTACTAGTATGTGCAAGTTTTCTAACTTTATGAGGAGTCTAAAACTGCCTCTCTGAAAAATAAGATTTTAATATTGAGGCAAACAAATGATTAAAGAAAGAAAAATGGCTCCCAAAGTCCCAGGCTCTTCCTTCTTCAATTCTTTGTCTCTGATTTGGCCACTGGGGCCATCCTCTCTCCCTCTCTTGACTTCTTCTGTCAGACTTGGCCTTCAGCACCATCATCCTCCTTCCTTCCTACAACTATGCCTCCTCTATGCCCCCCATTCCCTCACCAATTCTCTCTCCAAACTCCCCCTTTTTCTGAAACTCTTCCCTCTCCCTTTTTACCTGAAATTACCTGGATCTGCCACTTTAAAATTAAACCCTCTGAGGATCCAGAGGCTAAACTCTTAATTACTTATATTCCCTGGACTAAAGCTGAACTGTAAGCCACAGTCAAAGATTTTCCTAAAGAAACTGAAGATCTTGACAGACTTGCTGAGGAATTTAATATGATCATTTAAACTTATCAACCTGGTTTCTTAGATTTATATCAGTTCGCTTATAAGGCTGTTGGTAAAGGTCAGGCCCAGCGCTGAATGAAAACCACTAATTGGGAAAGGCCTCTGGAATTAAAATCAGGAGACCAGCCTGCTAACTTACGTACAGGCAGGCTTAAGCATTTGCTAGGCAACTTCATTGAGCTTCCCCATGAGCTTTCCCGAAACTTGCTAACTGGAATAAGATTTCAGCCTGCAAACAAAAATCTGATGAACCTGATGACTTTACAATCAACTTCAGACTATTTTTAAAGAAATTCTGATCTTCCTTCAGATGTTGGTCCCTCCCAGGTAGTTTGTAACTCTGTTTATTCATAGGCTGAACTGGGACCTTTCTCTTCTAGTAAACTGGACCAGGATGGAATGGGAACTATGTCTACTTCAGATTTAGTTAATTTGGCAAACCAGTCCTCTCACACCCTAGGTGAGTCACCTAAAAGGGAGATTACCGAAATTCTTAATCTTCACATCCAGCAAATGATGACTCCTAAATGAAATCAAAATCCTCTTGGTTTCTGCTATTATTTCAAAGAGCCAGGACATGAGAAAAGAAACTGTTACAAATTTAGGGTTGCTTTCTAACCAGTCTTGCCAACATCTTCCCAGCTCTCAATGACAAGTTTCCAAAGAACCATGGGGTTGTTCCCAATTCTCTCTCTTATTTGACTTGGAGAAACATTTTTCCAGACTGTGGATGAACCTCTTTCAATCCTAATTGGCACTGGAGCCACATTCTTGGTGCTCAAATATAGACACAGAGAACTAAAACAGTTCTAGTGGGAATCTCTAAGGAATCTGTCTTGAAACCTACTTACTATTCCCTTTTGTTTAGGCCCTTTGAAAAATATACACCCCATTTTTCCCTCTTTAGTTTCCAGTGCCTATATATTTATTAGGCTGGGAGTTTTTAGAGAAGTATTACACTGGAATTTCTTTCTCTCAAAAGGAGTAAATAATTGTAGGATTTCATGGTAGTCATCAAAGTAACCAACCAGGTGAATTAAATAACCCTTTGGCATCTTTTATCTGTTCCATCTCTGATAGTACTAGAACAGAATCTAGAAATACTCTTTACTCCTACTGAATCAGTTACCAAAATCCTTTTGGACACCTCCAAATAATACTGGCAAAATTCACAGCATCGTCCCATCAAAATTCAAACAGATGCCTCAAAACCTTTTCTCAGAATCAATCAATGCCCTATAAGAAAAGCAGCTCTTCAAGGCATAAAACCCATAATAGGAGATTTCAAGGCTGAAAGGTTCATTATTCCTTGCCAAAGCCCCTGTAACACTCATATTTTACTGGTGAGAAAATCTAAGGTCTGAGAATGGAGGTGTACCTAGGACTTCTAAGCAATAAACATCATTACACTCTGTTGTTTCTACCCCTGATAGGTTCCTAGTCTTCATTCCTACCAAAAGTAAATTCTTCACTGTAATTGACTTACACAGTGCATTCTTTAGTATTTCAGTTGATGAAACCGGTCAATACCTTTCTGCCTTCACTTGGGAAGGAAAACAATTCACCCAGACAATAATGCCTCAAGGTTTTACTGAGAGCCCTTATTTCTTGCAAATGCTAAAGTCTGATCTGATATAAAGTTCCCTAGAGGTTCTACTTTGTTGCAATATGTGTATGATTTGCTTCTTTGCCCCTTCTCAAGCCTCCTCACAGGAAGATTGCATCCAACTGGTAGAGCTTTTGGCCTTAAAGGGGCAGACGGTTGCCAAAAACTTTGCAGTTTGTCCAAACCCAGGTTCAGTATTTATAGCATCTGATATCCGAACTAGGGCTTCACCTAGATACAGACAGGCTTCAAACTGTCCTAAATTTTCCAAACCCAAAACTAAGTGCCAGCAGCAAGGCTTTCTTGGGCTAGTTAGTCATTGCCAAAACTGAATTCTAAATTTCTCTCTTATGGCCAAATCTCCATGTCTTACTAGAGAACAAAAACCCCAATCAAATTCCCTGGGAATAAGTGACTTGCTTAGCCATTAAGGCCTTAAAGGAGAGTCTGGTGAACTCATCTGCCCTTGGGCATCCCAATTGTTTTATTACCTTTTTTCTTTTTCTATAACATGAAGGAAGGAAAGGAGTGCTTGCCCAAAAGCATCAGGACCACCATCCACCCAGAGAGGGTTACAATCAGCACCCGGACCCTGCCGCTTAGGGCTACTCGCCTAGTCTTAGAGCCATCACCACCAGTTTGTTTGGTTAAGACCTTCAATAAAAGTGTTGCAGGATTTCTTTTTAACCATTTTTGTACTTCATGCATTTCTGTACCATTTTTGTACCACTCCTGAATTCTCATCATGCTCATCATTTCTCATTCATCACCCCACCTCCCTATGAAGTCCTTCTAGTAATTGCTCCTTGTGTAACTCTTACATTGTAGCAACCTTAACCCTATCACTTTCCTCCCCTCTGTCACTGAGGAAGACCCTCACAACTGCTTAGCTCTAATGTAGCACCTCCTGCCACCTCCCGATGATCTACAGTAAACTTCTCTGGAGTGACCCGGTCACCATTTGCCATCAGAGACAAGACCTTATGAACCACACCTTGTAACCTGGAAACATCACCCAATGGAAAGAGTACCTCCAGAGAACTTCTCAAACTCAATGCAGATTAGATACTTCTAACCCTAGCCCCACCAAACTCCAAGAAATAGGTTCTTAGATTCAAATGACACATCTATAGAAAGCACTGAACCCTGGATAGGCCCTGAATGTGTATCGTCTGGTGATATGAAAAGTAAAAATTTCCTAGAATTGAAGCAGGTGAAATTTGATAAAATAACTTTCCCAAGATATCAGGACCAGGCCCGTTGGAATATATGTGGACCAAACTTCTGATGATGACATAATACTTCAGATGTCTATGATCTTGATAACATATAGCCCTGAGATAAAAAAAAAAAAAAAAAGTGCCTGAGAGTTCTCCCTAGTACCATTCATCATTATTCAAATCTGACCTCAATAGCTTTCTTATCTGTGCATTTTCTCTCTGTCATGAAACATTACTCTTAGGAAAGTTCTTTCCTGATGCTGAGGGACAAAAAGCCATTGAAACTATATAAAACCTTACTCTTGGCCAGTGATGCTTTCAGAGAAAGAACTTGCTCAAAAGGGGAAAATGAAAAAAAAAAAAAAAATCAACAGAAACTTGAATTAAATATAGCTGGGAGACCAGAAGGGGAAAGTCATGCCCTGTAATGACAACAGAACCCAACTGGAAGAAGAAAGACTTCAATTGTTTCCTTGGAAGGATTCGGCCAATTACAAGCCATGGACTCTGTTGACTATAACACTCTCAACTTTCTTTTCCCCTCTATAGAATTATTTCCCTCCTCTTACCACTTGGGAACTTACATGTGTCTCACCATTACAGAAGACCTCAAACTGTAATTCTCTGCTAATCCTGAATAAACTTATCTTTGATGGAGAAATATCTGGCAGTCTATTTGATTTCAGTCAACATATATAATCATTTGTGAAACAACAATCACTACCATGAAGAAAATGACAAAACACAAGAGCAATACTTGAAAACAAAGAACTAATCCATAAGTAAAATTTCAAGTTAATCCTTTACTGATCAGATTAGACTTTCGAAGGCAAGCCTAGAATCAAGCCAATCTCCCCCAATTTTCCAGAGGCCCAGGATCGAGCTAAAGTTGGACTGGTCACTGGGGTGTACAAACGTGAGATTGAAATCAATAAGCTAAATTTCTATCAAGCACTCTCTTATATGAAAAATCACTTGTATAAAATAAGAATCAAAAAGCAGAATTTTAGCTTCAGATAAAAGTAAAATTTGAAATAATATGATTGTAAATACATGAAGAAAATAATATTAAATAAGTGCACAACTCAGCATCTTTTTTTCATACTTAATCTTTATACATAAGTTGCTATTTCTTCTTCTGCCTTCAGAAATAGAGAATTGCTACTTAAAAGCTATTTCAAATGATTAAATACACTCACACCAAGACGCATACACAAGCATAATAATATTACACAAAAATCTAGCAATCAAAATTTCCACTAAATCAAAGTAACATTCCTGACATTAATTAATGATTTTCTCAACACAGCTCACAATAATACATTATATTTCTGCAAATTATAATTACTTATAGAGCAACAGCAATGAAAAGAAAGCTCTCAAAAAATGTCATTAGCTTAACTACCTCATTCCAGAGTTAATTCAATAAATTTACTATAAAAATTATGTTTTAATCAGGCATTAGAACTTAAGAAAAAAAGCATTGTATCATTTTCATGTATTTTAAATACAGAAACATATTCAGCTTAAAAATTGAGAACAGAAAACTGAAAACAGAGCTAAGAATAGGTTCAATTTTGGAAGTCAAAAACTTTATTCCATTTATGTATAAAGAAAATATATCAACACTCTTTTAACCATTTTTGCTTTGTACAAAATTTCCTAAACAATTAGAAGCAGTTAAAAGAAAACAAAGTTTGTAGAAAAATGGAAATGCCTTACTCAAGACAACACATCTATAGAGAATTTAATGTTAAGTCTCTACAAATTTTAATAGCTTTTGTAGTTAACAGTCACCATCATTAAAAATTAACTACTAAATTTAATTTCCTATCACATATCCTGTTATACATCATTTTTATTAAAAACATGCTTTATTAGATTTTCCAACTAAATTAAATGGCCAATAGTCATTCTTTTTATTGCTGCTTTGTATACTTTAATAATTACCAAAAACTATTCTGTTCAGCTAAATTAGATGCAATTTTAGTCACAAACATATTTTTACTAAAATTGTATTCACATGTACACAGGGTGGTAAAAAAGAATTGCATGTGTGTGTTTTCTTAAATTAAATCCAGTGTGTGCAATATTCAGATACAGCAGGCTGTAAAATATAAGACTAGCAGAGAGTTTTTTTAAACTAATAAAGAATGCAGTGTGCAGCAAATTTCATAATGAGAAAGATAATTTTAACTGAAACCCATAGAAACTCACACGATCCTCACCATAAAAGTGACTCAGGAAGTGGTGATGGTTGGTTTAGTCACTTCGTCAGGTCCGACTCTTGTGACCCCGTAGACTGCAGCCTGGCCGTCTCCTCTCTCCATTGGATTTCCCAGGCAAGAATACTGGAGTGGGTAGCCATTCCCTTCTCCAGGGAATCTTCCCGACCCAGGGATCAAACTCAGGTCTTCTGCATTAGAGGTGGTCTCTGAATTGCAGGCAGATTCTTTACCAATTGAGTCACTGGAGAAGCCTAACATAGAAGGTACCACTGACCAAAACCAGCATTTGAGTATGAACTATACCCGCACGACGCAATTCTGTTGCCATCTTCATATTCCAAAACTATCAGATAGAAATTTGAGTGGTATCTTCAAAATTATAGTCTGAAGCAGTGCACCACCCTTTTTCTTCAGTCATCCCATCTGAGATGGGTCGCCCTAAATCTGTATTTTTAAAATAAGTTCCCCAGGTAGGAGTCTACACTGTCAGAACAGCATATAATCTAAACAAGGACAGGAGAAAAAATGTGACTGCCACTGCAATATTGCTTTACACAGTTATTTACCTCACAACTAAATTGCTATTTTTATATTTACTCCCCTCCATGTTTACACTCAAAACAAGACTATGGTCATCTTATACATTTACTAGTCAAGGCACATGCTTGCTGTACATACGTATGCATCATTGTTCTGAAACAGAAATATATCCCAATTTCAAAAACTTTTTGCTTTAATAATTTTCATGTTCTGTCAATATTTTAAGTTATTCAGGAGTTCGAACTATTAGGTTGAGTCAATATGGCAAGTTGATATGGTTCAATCTAATATGTCATGTTCATGTTTGGATATTAGAATGCAAAACTTTTACCTATTATTTGCAGATAACATAGGTTCAGTTCAAGACAACCACATTAAAATTGAGTATTGTAATAAAACAAGTCATCTGAACTTTTTGGTTTCCCAGTGCACATAAAAGTTATCTAAATACAATATGGCAGTCAGTTAAGTATACAATAGCATTATGTCTCAAAAATAATGTATATAACTTAAAAATACTTTATACTAAAAATGCTATCATCTGAAACTTTCATGAGTCAATCTGTTCACAATAGTAATATTGATCACTAAGCTTCTGCATCAGAAATCACTGATTGCAGATCATCATAACAAATATAATAATAATAAAAAGGTTAGAAATATCAATATTACAAGAATTACTAAAATATGACAGAGACAAAAAGTGAGCAAATGCTGCTGGAAAATTGGCACTGATATGCTTGCTCAACACAGGGCTGCCATAAACCTGCAAGTTGTAAAAAACACGGTATCTGCTAAGTTCAATAAACTGAAGAGCAATATTAATAAAATGTACTAAACTACCTATAATATAGTAATAGCCTATGCAAATTATTATTTAACTTTCATTAAACTGATATTTATGCAAAAAAATTACCTGTTCTCAGCAGTAAGACCTAAAGTTCTTTGAAGTTTATTATAATTAAGCATTATTGTAAGATATATATGGGTTTCCCAGGTGGCTCAGTGGTAAAGAATCCTCCTGCCAATTCAGGAGACGCAGGCAATGCGGGTTCGATCCCTGGGTGGGGAAGATACCCTGGAAGAGAAAACAGCAACCCACTCCAGTATTCTTGCCTGGAGAATCCCATGGACAAAGGAGCCTGGTGGGCCATGCAGTCTCAAAGAGTCAGACATGACTGAGCATACACGCAAAGATATATACATATATATGCACACTATGTTTGTATACATATACACCATATTCTAATAACTGTATGCAGATTAGCCACTAAATTCCAATTGATTATTTTCTGTGTATCAAAAATGGCCTGACCAATTGAAGCATATTAAAACCTTTTTAGAAAACAAGTATGTGGAAAGGGGAATGTTTTCAAATTCTGGCAAATGAATGATGTATTTCTAAATGCTATTAAAATTAGAAAATATATACTAGAAAGAAAAAATTCACCTTGAATATATTATTTAGAACTCTATCATAGGTAAGTGATGTGAAACTTGCACAGTCGTGTCCAACTCTTTGTGATTCCATGGACTGTAACCCATCTGGCTCCACTGTCCATGGAATTCTCCAGGCAAGAACACTGGAATGGGTAGCCATTTGCCTCTCCAGGAATTACAGGTAAAAGCTTAAGTAAATGTCAGTGCGCTTTAGGGGAATTCTTACCTCACAAGTTTCTCTCCCTCTTTCATTGTTTCTAGACATTACACTACTTTGCTTGGCACATGGCCAATGTTAATTTTTAATGAATAAACAAATCATTGTTTGATACATTAATGAAGTACCAAAATATTGCAAAAATTATGTTAAAAGTATCTCTACATAATTCCATTGAGTTGGGAGATAAGGCACATTCAACACCTTTTAGAGCAATATATTCTGTGATGTCACAACCAAAATAAAAGAAAATGAGGGCCAAAGAGAAATGGATACAATTTTTCTATTGTAATCCCTTACTTTTAAAGGCAAATAAGCTAATGTGCAAAGACTTGAAAGGTGTGTCTCAACTTCTCTTTATAGTCCTATATTCCTATTGTCTTTTAAAATGGTAAAAGGGAAAATACAATTTGTTGTGACTTAAAAATACAGAAATCCTTTGCTAGTAATAATCTAATAATATTTTTGACTTTCATAAAGCACAAATTTTCCCTTATAAAACTATCAATAGTATACAATATGTTATTAACTCAGAATAGTAATTCAGATGCTTCTTAGAAACGTATTTCTGTATCAGAAGAAGTTGAATATTGTGAACTGAATCTTTATGTCTATTTCTAAACCCAACACTTTTGCCAGATATTCTTTATTAATAATAAATTACCTAAGACAACAACAAAAAATGAATCAGCTGTAGTTAGGTACCAATTTCAATAAATAATTTAAAAAAAGAATACTATTTTGAGCTAGTCCATGCTCCCATAAATTTCTAGAATCTAGGATTGGACAACATAAGCCTTAAGTGACATTTCTATTTATAATCCATTGGGATAGATGGAAAAACAAGGATACTTATAAACTGATGAACATTCGAGTACAGAGCGCCTCTAAGCTTTTTGATCCAGGAGAGCATTTTGGAATTCCATGGGCCACAACCACGACAGAGAAGAACCGGGTGCACAGTACGCCCCTGATACTTCACCAGAGCTGAAAGGACCTCGCAGTGTCCTGAGTAACTCAAATGATTATGTAATATGTTAAACAACTTTATCCTAAAGGCATTATTGAAGATAGCAAAAACATTTTACACAGTTTAATATATTTTAATGAAAAAATGGGTGAAGGTAGTCAAAAGGGACAAACTTCCAATTTAAAATAAGTAAATTCTAGGGACTTAATGTACAGCATGGGGCCCTATAGTTTATAATACTGCACTGTAATTTGGAAGTTGTTCAAAGGGTAGATCTTAAAAGTTGTCACAAGAAAAAAAAAATTGTAACTATATGAGGTGATGGATGTTAACTAGAGTTATTGTAGAGATAATTTTATAATATATTACACACATGAAATTGTTATATTGTACATCAAAACTAATATGATGTGTTATGTAAATTATACCTCAATTTTTTTAATGAGGGTGAAATGTTTCCTATACAAAGATTCAAAGTTTCTGTGCAATTTTATATTTTCATTGAGTTAGGGCATTATAAACTTAAAATAAGTAAAAGAAATTGAATATTACACATCAATTTTGACACACTTTTTTCTTATCAAATTCATCATTCTGGTTTGTATTTTCTTCACTTTTACCTAATTATCTAGTCTGATGGCAAGATATTTCCCTTCTTTTCCTCTCTTTTTCCTATGTGCATTATATAGTTATATCTACAAACTGATTTGCATTTCATATTCTTTCTTTCCCTTGATATTGAAGAGATTTAAAAATCTTCCATTACCATGTGAGATGAGAACCAAAGAAGTTTTTTCTCACTATGTCCAATAACATACTGTTACACTTAACTGTGTTATAATTATGGGAAAGAGTCCTGAAAACTGACAATATGTTATTTCAATTTCTTTACAATAATATCTTAAATTAATTACTTAGTACTAAAGAAAATAGAACATTTTAGCTTTAAAATTTTTATATTGTTCATATTTTATGAATATTTAACTGGAGTTTCATACTTTCATATTTCCTAGCCCTGTCTCCAATTTCCATTTCTGAACTTCTCTCCACTGCCCTCTTGATATTCATCTTATTGGATCATTACTGAGATGGTCCTTCTCTGCCTACATCAGAGATGTAATGTCCTTAACTTTGGCATGCACAGGACATTTTCAGGGTCTATAAACATTTTTGGTTGTAATGGAGGGAAGCAACACTGGCACGTAGTGGGTGGAGGCCAAGGATGCTTCAAAATCCCTGGACTAGACTACTCTATATTGAAGCTGTGTTCGGGTTGCTTCCATAATTGGATATGTTCCATCATAAGTCCTTACCCACTGACTGCTACAGATCAAAGCATATTATCCACAGGAAAGCCATAGACCTCCAGACCCAAGGTAGTCCTAGCAATCTACACGCCCACTGATTTCAAGGAGACACAAGCTCAAAGTTTTAGTAGCACGAATTCTTATTTTTACAGAGGCAGGACTTTTCCCACATTGGCTCAATGACCTGTAACCAAAAGCAAATGGTATATGTATACTTTTATTCCTTTAGATTGTATGCTAATTAAAGGCATAGGGACCATATCTTTTTTTTACTGAACATTAGACTGTATATACGGGCTTCCCAGGTAGCACAGTGGTAAAGAATCCACCTGTCAGTGCAGGGGACACAGGAGATGTGGGTTTGATCCCTGAGTCGGGAAGATCCCCTGGAGGAGGAAATGGCAACCGACTCCTGTATTCTTGCCAGGGAAATCTCATGGACAGAAGAGTCTGGTGGGCTACAGTCCATGGGGGTCACAGATCTGACATGACTGAGCATGCACTCACACATACTGTATATACATCTCAGTATTCAAGAAGCTCTTAAAAAAGGTAATATGGATGAAAAAAGCAAGAAACAGACTACTGTAAATGATTTAACCTATTTTTATAAAATGACAAAATCTTCTGAGTATGTACATCTGTGTGTGTGTGTGTGTGTGCATGCGCATGCGTGTGTGTGTGTGTGTGTACAGAGAAATTGAGGAATGATAGTTTGTCAGTATGGGTTACCTATGAGAGTGCCACTGTCAGGGAGAAAGAAAAGAAAATCACAAAAAATGTGCAAAATGTATGTGACACATCAGGATTATGGTTAAAAGTTAGATTTACATAATGGAGCAAAATTATTTACATAATAGACTATTTAAGAAGTATATCGAATGGAGAAACTGAAAGGAACTCAAAAGCACAAAAGATCCCCTAATTAATATGATATTTATAGTATAGAAGAAAAACAGCTGATAAGAAAAATAATATCATTTCATACCCGGATAAATACTGTGAAGAATGTTAAAATTTATGTAATAGAGAGGAGGCGAGAGTCCCGAGCTGAAGAAAGATATCAGGGCTTGGAGAGGCAAATGTGGGACTCACCAGGGTACAGATCATATTGAAAGCCAAGTGATTTGATGTGATCATCTAGGCAGTGAGCACAGAAGGGGAGAAGAGGAGGGCTGCACCCCAGCATACTCCACCGTCTATTGACTAGACAATGAAAAAGGAACCCAGAGACAGGCCCACCAGGAGGCAAATGGTGTGCGATCCTTTGGTATTAGTAATGAGAAAGATGAGGACTAAGGTCGCATCAAAGAATCAGGCCTCATGAAGACTGCCGGTAGCACTCACAAGAGCAAGTAGAATGGGGCGGTGAGGATGAAAGCCTGCCTGAGATGAGCCGGCAAGAATAGAGTGAGGAAGAGGAGGAGACAGGTTCTCAGTTTTGCAGTAAAGAAGAGTATTGTGGGGGTGGGGCAGAGAAAAGGGCAATGAATGCAGGGACACAGTGGGATCAATGCAGGTCTCCTAAGGAGAGTCTTTACTACATCACGTGTGTATGTTGATTCTGGGGAAAACCTGTGATGCAGGAGGAAGGAAAGGTAATTGCAAGAAGAGGAAATTGCAAGAGAAGTGTAAGGAGAAGGCATTGAACATGTAAGGGAAGGCTTGGGCTGAGGCTGGAGAAGAAACTACTACATATGTCCCTATCCTTGACGCATACGTCAGCATACAATGAAAAAGGCATCAACGCCTTCTCCTAAGATGAAGTGATAGTTGACATTATTTCTCCACATTTTATTAAAATCGACATATATTTATGTCACATCAACTGTCTCCTAGCCAAAGATCCATAATAGACTTCAATCAAGAAAACAAAAGATTTTCCTCATGAGAGATATCCTCTTATTATTATGATCTCCAAAATTAAGGAGTAAAGAAGATGATGGTCAGGCAAAACATGTGAATTATGTTAATATAGTGATACACACCCACCCAATTACACACATATATATGGTTATTCCATTATCCCAGTGCTACACATTTTTCATTAAAAAACAAAATCTGAAAATCTACTAATATTTTAGAAGAAAAAAAGCAATTTATATCCACACCAGAAGAACTACATTCTTAGAAATTTCCCAAATAAACATCTTTGCTATTGCAAGAGCTGTTATACTATTCAAACAAGCATCTTTGCTATTGCAAGAGCTGTTATACTATGTAATGAAAAAAATGTGATTTTAAAGCCACTGATGACCAATGTCCTGCTCCTTCTTTGTAACTCACGCCAACAAGGACACCAGCATCTTTCAGATTCATCTGAAGGTTGGGAACACAAGTCCGCCCTTACATTTTTAAAGACTTTCCGATTAAAACTAGGGATTTCTCGTTTGACAACATAAGAACACTAACAGCAGCTAGAAATGCAGCAATCTTGTGCAACCAGTTTTTAAATCAAGTATCAGAGAAAACAAGTAAAGAGCTTTATTTGCTATCAACAGATGCAGGCACAAAAATACACAGTCAAAAATCTCATGTAAATTTGTTAATTGCAGGAATAATAAACTATTTTTGAATAAAATTGGACAATTTCCTTCTATTTGTAACCCTGAATTTTTATCCGCAATTACCAAATAAGGAACAGTTCCTTGCATACAGGATATTATATTTACAAAGATAGTTTTAAAAAGTCTCTGAATATACTAGACCTAAAGTGTTCATTGCTAAGCCTTCTCTACATGTCCAGTTTTCTCAACCTTAACTGCTTTATGAAGGACAGTGCAATGACTCAGGAATCATCAACAGACCCAGGAATGAAAGATCATATCATTCTTTCATTTAGAACAAAACAGCTCAAAATCGCAGCAAAAATTTTCTTACCCAGCAAAATCACTATGATAAAATTGTTCTTTTCTAGCAATTGTTTTTTGGCTATTCCTTTGTCTTTTAATAAAATCAAAACATCCTAATTAATCTCTGACCATTATTAAACTCTTTATTCAGTCAGGAGAATAATGGTCCAAGAAACCAAAGCTAGAAAATATCACAGAAACCCAAAGTCCACTAATGTAACTCATTGTAAGCTCAGAGTGCAAAATATGGGCAAGCTTGAATTTTATAACTAGCATTTACAGTTTTAATCCAAGTAGTTGAATCTAATAATAATGACATGGATAACATAACCTGAGTATACAGAAAAAAATTCTCCATAGAAACAGATAAAAAATTACCACCAGAATAAGAAGCAGTTGTTTTAATCAAGTCTGATCCAGGATTATGTTATTGTTTTGTTTGCTCAGTTTGAAAGGCTTACCATCTTGTTGGCCATGAAGAGCCTGGGGACTTTGCATCCTTTCCTCAAGATTGGAGCTGAGGTCAGAATTCACAGCTGACATCCGTGTTGAATCACTCATATCAAATTCATCACTTTCTATTGAACTTTCATCCTGAAAATGGTTTTAACATATCATCAAGTATCATAAAATATAATATACTCAGATAATGACTATTTTATCTATCGGATCAATTAAAGTTTAGCCAGTAAGTGAGCTTTTATGGGGCTCAGTTAAATGTTAACATGAATAGATGCTTGAAATAACAAATAAGACATGAAGACTTGTGAAGATTCAATGTGTCTTTGTACACAGGAAGACGTAAAAGGTTTAAAGTAATGTATTTAAGAAGGATGTAGTTGAGGAATTATCTGAATAATGGAGGAATGTATTTCTTTAATTATTAAAAAACTTTCTAAGAGTCAATCACAAGATATAGCATAAAAAGAAACACATTTTGATTTTTAATGACAATAAAATATTATAAGCAAAAATCTGACACTGTAATAAAAAATCTGAACTGAAAAATTTTTATTGACAAACAGAATAGAATCTACTTAAAGAAAATTTACATGTTTAGATTCAAAGTCCTCATTAGTCAGAAAACAAGTTAATCTTAATACAGCCTTTCTTCCTTGAAAGGGAATACAAATGGCATTACAACAAAAAGTTCTAAGTAAAAGTACAAAAGATTCAGAAGCTAAACTTCAACCGAAAGCCAGATCAGCAAATGGCTAAATTCCCAAAAGACAAAGCTGCCAAATTGTCAATTCATCAAAAAATTTATCAACTATTAAGTTAAAACAAATGTATGCTATGTTGCTATAATCATTTCTGGACGCAAATTCATCTGGGAGAACTGATTTTCGGACAAATGCTGTGCGCAGAAAGGCCTGAGAAACTTGTGTCAAATACCAAAAATGTTTCACTGAAACTACCAGGTTTAACTTCAACTCATAAATATTTGATCTCAAAGTTTAACACAGATGCAATGATTATGCTAATTATATCACAGACTCTGTTATTTAGTTGTTCAATTATATCAGCTTCATCCAACCTGTGAGTTAGCATTTACCCAGTTAATGCGTTGTGAAATTTACCCAGTTAACACTTTGTGAAATTGAGGCACAGAGCAGTTAGATAACTGATCACACTACTATACACCAGAACTGGGATTCATTATGATGTCACCCAGGCTTGAAAAAAGAGCTTCTTTGAATAGAAAGTGTTCCCACGGCTTCATAAATGACATCCTAGCATCAGTGAAGAAATTGCTATGGTCAGGAAACAGGAACATTCTAGCACACTAACAACGGGCATTCTGACCCTAATGTCAGACCCAGGTAGCTGGGTGTTCTTCCTCTATCAAAGGTTCTGATACTGTCTGGGTCTACCAAGGAGCCCCGAAAGTGAAAGTGAAGTCGCTCAGTCGTGTCCGACTCTTTGAGACCACATGGCCTGTAGCCTACCACGCTCCTCCACCCATGGGATTTTCCAGGCAAGAGTACTGAGTGGGTTGTCACTTCCATCTCCAGAGGATCTTCCCAACCCAGGGATTGAACCTGGGTCTCCTGTAGGCAGATGCTTTACTGTCTGAGCCATTAATTTAGCAAGGAAATTTCATGCTGGGAGGTCTCTGGGTCATCAGCCACATAGACTTCTCCCAGCCACATGCCCTCTCTTGGGACATTACGCTTTCTCCAATTCTAAATTCTATGAAAAATCCAAAGCATCTGAAATAAATATTTATGTTCAGAGAAGAAAAAATAATAGAATTCAGTGCACACATACATGTTATCAATGTGCACCATATATGCACATATGTACACACACAGCTTGATGATATGAATATCCATTAAATATTCTATATATATTGTCTGTAATATATTATTTTAGAGCACATTCTCTGGAGCCACACTGCCTAGATTCAGATCTATGCTCTGCCACCTATTAGATGTATTACCTTAAGCAAGTTACCTAACATTTCTGTGCCTCAGTTTCCTCACCTATAAAATGGGAATAATAAATAGTATCAACTTCATAGGACTGTGTAATGATTGAAAGGCTATATTATACTTCAAGTAATTAAAATAACATCAGATACATAATAAGCACAAAGCTGTTTGATACTGTTATATAGAATATGTAACAAATTCAACAGTATATAAGATTTATATTTATTATACATGAACACACACAAAAATGAACTTAAATGTAATGGTAAAGACAATCAATCTGTGCTTATAAAGTAGTTATAGATACTTTATGAAGAGTCTTTATAAAAGTGTTTATTATATGCACTACAAAGAGCTAGCTAGATGTAGTCTAATAAAATCTTATTTGCATGATAAGTGTATATGTGTGTGAGAGAGAGATTTGTATTTAATATGTGTGTGTGTGTGTATGTGTGTGCTCAATCACTCAGGCATGTCTGATTCTTTGACACCCCATGGGCTGTAGGCTGCCAGGATCTTCTGCCCGTCGGATTATCAAGGCAAGAATCCTGGAGTGGGTTCTCACTTCTTTCTCCAGGGGATCTTCCCCACCCAGGGATGAAAACCATGTCTCCTGGGTCTCCTGCATTGGCAGGAGGATTCTTTACCACTAGCACCACTTGAGAAGCCCCGATGTAAATGTGAAAGTGAAAGCACTCAGTTGTGTATGACTCTTTGTGGCCCCATGGACCATATAGTCCATGGAATTCTCCAGGCCAGAATACTGGAGTGGGTAGCGTTTCCCTTCTCTAGGGGATCTTCCCAACCCAGGGATAGAACCCAGGTCTCCCACATTACAGGCAGATTCTTTACCAACTGAGCCACAAGGGAAACCAAAGAATACTGGAATGGGTAGCCTATTTCTTCTCCAGGGGATCTTCCCCACCCAGGAATGGAACTGGGGTCTCCTGCATTGCAGGTAGACTCTTTACCAACTGAGCTATCAGAGAAGCTATATAAATGTATTAGGGAAGATATATAAATGTATCTACATGAAAAAAGTATGTGTGTGAGGCTATGTGTATGTTTAAAAAGAAACTAGATACAAAGAGTGATGCTGCACTGTCTGTTCTATAGAATGGTTTATACGAACTGCACATTATGGCTGATCAATGTAGCTAGTGTGACTAAAGAACTGAAAATTTAATTTTAGCTAATTTAATTTTGGTTAAATTTCAATATCCCTGTATGGGTAGAGGCTACCATGAAATAGTTGCAGATTCAACTATTTCTCATTGTTAGATATTTCCAATCATTACCATTAGCAATGCAATAAACATCCTAATATGTAAATTGTTTTATATATCAAATTCCTTAGTATAAATTTCTAGTCAAAGCATATAAACAACTTTTTAAAGTTTTAAATTAATTATTGCCAAACTCTCTCCCCAAAAGTCTGTTGTGGTTTAACCTAGATGCCCAACAGCAGACGAATGGATAAGGAAGTTGTGGTATATATACACCATGGAATATTACTCAAAAGGATTCATTTGAATCAGTTCTAATGAGATGGATGAAACTGGAGCCCATTATACAGAGTGAAGTAAGCCAGAAAGATAAAGAACACTACCTCATACTAACACATATATATGGGATTTAGAAAGATGGTAATGATACCCTATATGCAAAACAGTAAAAGAGACACAGATGTACAGAACAGACTTTTGGACTCTGTGGGAGAAGGCGAGGGTGGGATGTTTCGAGAGAACAGCATCAAAACATGTATATTATCTAGGGTGAAACAGATCACCAGCCCAGGTTGGATGCATGAGACAAGTGCTCAGGCCTGGTGCACTGGGAAGACCCAGAGGGAGCGGGAGGGGGGATCGGGATGGGGAACACATGTAAATCCATGGCTGATTCGTGTCAATGTATGACAAAACCCACTACAATATTGTAAAGTAATTAGCCTCCAACTAATAAAAAATAAATGAAAAAATAAAATAAAATAAAATAAATAATAAATTCTCATCAATAGTTTGAAAGAAGGTTGATCTTACTTTGGATACAGTATTTTGTAATTTTAAAGGAACTCCCATTCCTGGCTGTCTTTATTTCTCTTACTAGCATTTAATATCATCACACATACATACTTTCATCATTTATTTCCTTTATGGTCTGTCCCCCACCACCATTAGAAGATAAGCTTAATAAAGGCAAGGATTTTGTCAATTTATTCACTGTTTATTTCCACTGCCTATAAGACTGACAATTACATAAGAAGGTACTCAATAAATATTGGTTAAGGTAATTGATTAAACATTTATTAAATTTAAATATAACTTACTACAAAAGGGATATCTCACTTGATTTCCATCTTTACCATGACTTATCTAACCACTTTTCTATCTTTCAATGATCACAATTTCCAAAATTTTGTAAGTAATATAATTCATCATTTATCTAAATAGTTTTAAGACAATATACACCCAAGGTAGAATTTTTTAAATGTAAGGATAAGAATTGTTTTCCTAGTCCAATTATCATTTAAAAGAATCCATTTTTTTTTTCTGTGAACTACTCAGGATTTTTTAGAAGCCAGAAGGACTTAGCATATGTGGGCTCTGCTGTCTCAAAGTTAATCTTACTCTTTGGCTTATTAATAAACATATCAATATATAAATGAGTTTCCTACAAATAATTTGACAGCTCTAACTAGTTTATGGGTTTTTAAAAAATGATTTCAATTGTGTGATGAATCATGGCAATAATATTTTCATTCTTGCAGATGGATAAATAGTAATATTTTCTTAACTGCTTTTCCTGTCTTTGAATGGCTTTATTATGAGTTAATCACTTACATATATCTATCTGATAATATGGAATCTGATATCGCCACGGCACTAATACAGATGCTCTTAAAGAATATAACTTTCATAAAGTCTTTTGAGATAAAATAATTTTATAAATATGGTTTTGAGATTAAACCTGCCGACATAAAGAGGAAAATAAAAAATTGATTTGAGCTTTATGAACAAAGTTAACCAAATAATTGTAAAAGAATTTAATACCTCACCAAGTAATGTTATACTTAAAAATAAGTATTTAACCACATTTCCTCTCCCAGAGAAATTTCAAAAAGGAGAGAATATATTAGCCTGAGAAACTGTTTCTAATATAGATACTTTGAGTGTGTATATTAACTAATGGCTACTAACTAATTAAGAAGGATTTACTAAGCCACACTGTTAGAAGTATGTGGGGAATATACACAGGGTTTGTATACAACTTAGTCCCTGCTTTTGAGATACTTCAACCAAACTGGTTAGTTAATCAGTATCTTGGAGAAGAATATTTTAAAAATACTCATTCTGTGTCTAATATATGCCAACAAGCTCACGGCTAGAATTTTACTATACAAATTAAATAAAATAATCTGAAACATCAAAACATTTTTAGTTAAGACAATTCAGAGAAGTAGACAAATACATAGAATAATGGCTAATTGAAAAACAACTTAAAAATATACAAAAGATTTGGATGATTTGAAATGGTCATACTTGAAATACCTATGGAACTTAACTTTCTGATTTCCAGGTAAAATAGCCTTAATATTATAATTTCCCAGGATACACACTTATTTGGAATACTTTCCCCTGAACTTCCTAGCACTTTACCAAGGTTAGTTCAATGGTAGGCTATGAAGGAAAATGAATCTTTGGGGAGAAAAAACAAAATTTCACACAACACTAAGGTGGATGTGGTCAGACAGGGAATCTGTTGACGACTAAAAATTTCTGCCTGTTTCTCCATCTGGGCAGTTCTATTGGCACTCCTTTTATTAAAAAAATAAATTACTGTCTTCAAAATGGCATCATGCTTAATATGAGAGTCATGGTTATCAAGCTTCATTCTGACTTGTGATATAAGGGTAGATATTTTCATTTTACCTCATCTTGCTGTGAGTTTAGCAGCTGCAGTTTCATGTGCTTCATATAGGCCATGGTAATTGGCATGTTGTAGTCAATCATGCTGGTCACCAAAGTGGGAGGTTTTCCATTATCTGTAATAAAACATTTTTAATGGGTAATGAAAGTGATACAGTACTCTGCCTGTAATTTCAGAATGATCTAGTTTGTTCAAATTGAAATAAGATGCAAGATACCAAGTGTTTAGGAGATTGGTAGCATTAGAGATGGAGCATAAAATAAGCATATGATTGACAAGCTTCAATAAAGGTGTTTGGGGACAAAATAGCACTATGGATAAACTGGTTATTTCTAACTACAAGGTGAGTTTTTTGATATCTTAGATAACAATGAGTGAAGCTAATATAGTGGCTAAACAAAATCATCAGTATTTTTGTATTTTTCTCCTTTGCTATATACATATTTTTGGTCATGCCACACAGTGTGTGGGATCTTAATGCTCCAACCAGGGATTGAAGCCAAGGCAGGGCTTCCCTGGTGTCTCAGTCACTAAAGAATCTGCCTGCAATGCAGGAGACTCAGGTTTGATTCCTGGGTCAGGAAGATCCCCTGGAGAAGGGAATGGCTACCCACTTCAGTATTCTTGGCTAGAGAATTCCATGGAGAGAGGAGCCTGGTGGGCTATACTAACACTTTCACTTCTCACACCTGCAGTGGGAGCTCATAGTTTTAACCACTGGACCATCAGGGAAGTCCCCACACTTACTTTCTAAGTGGACCACATAAGGGCCAAAAGGAAGCTTTTTATTTTTATATTTTGCCATTCTATTCATCCTCCAACACATGGGAATTGACTAGCTTCAATACAGCTTTGAGATTAACCTCTAAAATAATCCAAATAACTTTTAATGAAAGCCAAAGCCAAATAGTAACTTCTCTATAAAAATTTTCAGTGAAAGAAAATTATTATTCATTACTTTTAGAAATAAGAAAATGATAAATTTAAAAGAACACAGATGGAACATCAATTTCCTTGCTGAAGATAGTTAAAACACCATGAAATACACACAATGAATGTAAATTAAAACATTATTATAGAACAAAAAGTATTTGCTACAGTCAAGACTGTCTTTCATTTGAAGAAGGGCATTGCATTGCTTTGTAAGTGGATTTACTGGTTCCTATTTGAATAAATGAGATGATTTGACTTGTTGAACTGTTTCAATCTACCACATTCTTCAAAAAATGTGGGCTATAAATTGTCATTATGAATAAAATTACTTGAAATCTCACTATTTGACACTGCAGCTACCTTTATGATCTGTTCCATCTGGGTTTAAATGCATTCTTTTCTGGCACTCTGAGCAGCTCATTAGAAATCGTGTCACCGCTTCTCTTGGTAGGAAGGCATAGCTCTCTGAAATCTGAAATGATTCACAAAACAGGGGTGTTACTATACAAACGGACTGGGCATGATTCAACAGAAGTGATCACTGTATTTCCAAATAAGACGCATTATTCCATAATGGCAGGAAGCACAATGAAAGCATGCACTGCATACCATGCATCATTTCAAGAAATATCTATCCAACTTGATTGCATGTCTCTTAATAATCACTAAGAACGCGATGTGGAGGAAAAGGAGCCACATCTGGATGGAGATCTGTTTCTATTTCTGCATTTCTTTTAGGAAAAATAATCACAGGGTACAGATAGTCAGGTGAATTTTCCTTATTAAAATTGGCCCCATGGTTTTGGCAATTAAACTCATTGCTTGCACCATTAACATGGTATCCAATTTTACATATGCTTTTAAAAATTTAGCCCCAAGGAGAAACAATAAACTTTAGATTTTGCAGTAATAAGCAGGTCTTCCTGATTGCTTTTTAAAGTATTTTCAGTAAAAATAAAAAAAAAAATTAATCTGAACAGAACTCATGTTATCTATTTGCTGCAGTGAATCATCCTTTCCACAGAAAATGACACACCTGGAATGCATTCTGGCCACCAATTTTTTATTTGTTATTTTACATCAGTTTTTCATAATCTATGTCACACTGAGGGTCAGAGCCGCTTTTCCAGCACCCTACCCAGAGCTTCTCTTTACAGAACTGTGATCTAGAATCAAATTAAAAATCAATATTCTTATCAGTGATTCTTTAAATACTGACTTTTCAAAAACCAAGATATTTCTCTCATCAAAGCAAAGATTCTGGAAGTGAAACTGATAGACGGCTAACCATCACTAAATAAAACCTGACTCTTAACTCTGACAGGGCTGCTAGGGAGTCTGATTAGGGCATTAGTTTTCCACCATACTAACACTGACACTGGTCCATGAAATATGAGATAAGCAGGAGGAATAAATGAGTTGTAAATTAGATATAAGTGCCATAACAGTATCTCAGGTGCATGTAGAGCTGTTATGAACACTGATATATTTTAAGTTTGTAGAAAGGAAGGAAAATATGCACCTTGTGTTCAACTGAGTACAAATCTGCACAGGTCCTTCCATGTTAATGGGGGAAACTTTTGCTTATCCAGGCTGCAGAAGGAGCTCGGCATCAAGCAAACCTCACATAATAAAATCCAAAATTATAAAGGGTATTTTACCCTGGATTTCATAGGAAAATCAGTTTGCATCACTTAGCCTATCACTTTGACGCTCAGGGAAAAGAAGCCATAAGAATATCAAAGAGAAGAAATTAGTCTACAACTTAAAATAAGTCATGGATGATCCATACACAGGTAATTCACATTGAACTCTACTAGGATTAGACAATGACACTCTGATTTTTTATATAACTACCATTTGTAAATTAAGATATTCAGATTAAAAAAACTTCCTTGTAATATAGGAATTGTGAGGAAAAAGAAGTAGAGAAATTTCAAAGTATTTCATCAGAATATATTATGTTAGTTGTAAAGTAAAGAAACACATATATACAATGTAAATGTTCATTTTCATTCACACATTCTCTCTCTTCACACACACACACAAATTTGACTTTTATTCATCTATTTTTACAAAGCGAACTAACATTTTAGCCTGACTTAGTTATCTGATTAGAGATAATTTTTTTCTGACTCTAAAAATCTATTTTATAACAATTTGCAAGTTAAGTCTCTGCTGCATGCTTTGTCCAGACACTTCATATTTTAACACATATGGAGTTATAATCCACTGGAACTAATACATCTAACCAGTAAATTCATTAACAAGTAGGATTTGAGAAGAATGCTCCATTAATTTATTTTCAAAGAAGATTTCTATTAATGCTTTCCTCTTCTTACATAAAAGAGGAATCTTCAGTTGAAAAAATTTGCCAACGGGTGGAGTAAAAGAGATGCCGTGTTTGCTTCCACGGTCCTGATGCTCTGCAATTTTCCCTTTTCTCAGTGTTAATAAAGCACTTGTGTAGAAATCCCATCTAGAGAGCTTTATCATTGACCTGATTCAATTGTATTATTTGTCCTAGCACTACCTAGTTCCAATTTTTAAAATCATTAATCATATTTAATATTTCTTTTGTACTTTTACTCTGAAAAACAAGTATCTGTAATGACCACACTAAGTTATATAAGTTGACAAATAATCTGTACATTTGTGAATGAAATAATAAAAATTCCTTCTGTTATTTGAGCAAAGGTATTTTAGTAAGTATTGTATCACACTGATCTCTGTGGTATTCTGGGCATATCGCTGTATGTTATGTAGGTGGACAAAATCCCCTCTTTGTAGGTGCTTTTTTTGTGTTCAGAACCCATTTTATAGGGGGACCTGATGAGACAGCCTACTCTCCTCAGACCTTGCCTACCCCACCTCACGCTCACCAGAGCCGGGGGACCTGCTGAGACAGCCTACTCTCCTCAGACCTTGCCTACCCCACCTCACGCTCACCAGAGCCCAGGGACCTCGGAGTCTTCTGAGGCACAGGGAGAAGAGACCCTCAGAATAGGCTCTTCAAGCCTCACACTCATTTCTGAAGGGATATTTCTCCTGCCATGATGGTGAAGAGGGAAAATTCTTCCTTTCCCTTTTTTTAGAATCTTTCCTCTGCAGCCTGTTTGAAATTAAGGGTCCTAGGCAGCCTCCACTGACACGGTTCTCATACAGTGAGGAGACGTCCTTTAAAAGTTCTAAAATTATGGTACATTTGAATAATTACATTTTTATTTTAATAATTACAATTAAAGCCCATAATGAAATACTGCGCCTGGCCATGTCAATATCCTTTCATAACCCCATTCAGAGATTACACAGACAGTCTACATGAAGATTCCTGAACTTGAGGCCTGAGCTAAATGCTCCTATGGCCCTTGCCCTGATGAAAGGGTCTGCTCCTGTGAATGTTTAAATGTTAAATCAACTTTAAACAGATGTTCATAAACAGAGATAAAACTCAGGGATGTGTTCTTCTAGGCTGTATATCCATCAAAATCCTAAATATGTAAAAACAGGTGCAAATCAAATCTAGAAGGGACAGAAATTTTAAAATATTTTGATTCATATACTTGAAATACCATTCTACTCACTATAATTAATGATATAAAAGACTATGTCATTCATAAATGTCTATTTCCTTGACCCATTTTCCAAATCTAATCATTTCTCTTTTTCTAGGACAGAAATCAGACTTTGAATATATGGTACAGAGCATTTCTAGAACACTAGTGAGGATGATATTCATTTGAAAATTCATTCTTAGAAACATTTTTATAACTGGGAAAGATAGAGTGTATTTCCTTAGAATTGGTTTATCAACACAGAAATGCTGCACCTTGTTAGTAATAAGAAGCAAAACATCACTTGAATGGATATTAGTCTTGCTCCTTCTGTATGAAACACTAAAACGACAATAAAAGCAGCAACAAGACGGACACGTGACAAGTCATGTATATTGCCAGTAACAGAAATAAACATCCAAAGGAAGGACTAGCACAGAGTCATATTGAATCTTACAAACTAATGACCTCACACTATTCATCATGTAAATAATTACAAGGCATCTCTTCTTAGAAATATTATTTTCTATAAATCCAGACTTGTTTTCTTAGATTTATATATTGCTTTTCACTGAGTTTTGTATCCACTATTTTAGGTAGTGGCTAAACAAGATTTTATACTAATTTCTTGATAAGAGGATCCAGTGGTATAAGAGGTTAAATAAACTTCCATTGTTACACAAGAGAGGGCAAAGCAAAGAGCTGGAATTTGAAACTGGATCTCTCAGTCCTGGTCTATTTCCATACACTGAAGGGACCATGGTGGGCTCATCCAACAGACAGGTTAGGCAAAAGCATAGGTCCAAGGAAAGCAGGAACCTCAAAATATATTTTCAAAAATTTGATACTGTAAAAAAAAAAAAAAAGAAAAAGCCCAACCAAATCCTAACCCCAAAGTGTTACCAAAGTCAGGACTTGGGAACTTTTGTTTTTTTCCTGCTATCACTGCTGTATTTTTTATTATAAAGTATTATTATAGCTACAAAGCTCTATAGATATACATACTAAGTTTTTAAATTAATTCTACTTTTTTTCAAACTATTTTCCCGTTTAGGTTACTACAGAATATCGAACAGAACTCCCTGTGCATACAGTAAGTCCTTGTCAGTTATCAATTTTAAATATATTTAAAATGTATCTGTTTTAAATATTCCTTCAACTTGAGTTGTGGCTAAAGGTTTGTAAGATTCATTGAAGGTTTTTACTTATTTTTTTCTAAGAAAGGCAGGCTGCCACATGCAGCGCCTCATTTGGTGTGTCTGGAGTCTTGTAAGCTTGACTATCCTACATTCTCCTACAAATGGACCTTGGGAGCCTGTGGGGAGGGTCTGGAAGGAGAGCACAGCTACTCTTTCACCCTTGACCCAAGAATGATCCTCCTTTATCAGGGAAGGTCATGCTCTTCAGCTGGACATGCAGTTTCGGGAGGGAAGCACCTGAAGTGGTGAGGAAGGACGGACATACCCACCTAGTCAGCCAGATCAGTTGAATCAACCCTGGCGAGCAATGGGGTGACAGGTGTCACAGACAGATAGCCCTCACACCCTGTTTTTCCCTATTTTTTAACTTCAAATTAGCTATGGTTGAGTGGTGGGAATGTTGGGGTACCTTTTTTCATTGCTTATCACTTCTAAAGACTTTAATTCATCTGTGAACTAGATAACATTGAAAGTGTCTTCAATGAGAACATTATATTCTAAGTCCGTTAAGACCAGAACTCATCAGGAATGCAGAAAATAATAAATTTTATTAGCATTCTAAGAAGTATAAATCACCTCTTCAATTTAAAAATATGGTAATACTTCTACATAAAAATAACGGAACTGTAGCATCTATGGATGGACAGCATTTAGAACCGAGATATTATGATATTAGTAATCTAATGATATACCTGTCCACCTGAAGAGGATCTAATTACTAAGTCTTGTAAGGGGCCCTGCTATTGATCTGACACACTTGTGGGTTAAAATATAAAATGTAAAAAAACTATCAGGAACTTATTTCTGAAAAGTTTACCGACAAATACTATAGTTGAAAGGAGGATGAGCATTTTTACCTTGCCAGTGTCCCTGCCTTTGTGAAGGAAGAAGAAACAGTAGTTTTTTAAAATCCAACAATTATAAAACCAATGGCAGTTCCCAAGTGCCACTCACCTTCCCCTCAAAAGCTTATTAAGGTAAAACTATAACTTATTCAAAAGAACTGAAATTTTAAAAGTCAATCACAGTTAAATGAGTGTCCAAATCTCATAAATTTGATAATATACATAGTTCTTAAAGTCTTCTTACATTTACTTTGGAATAGCATGGTTTTATATTCAGAAATAAGTCTCCTTTCTTTGTGGGAGCTGACTATATGTGTAATGTGGAATTAGAAAAATTTTGAAATTGACTACTCAAAATAATTTAATGATAAACTGTTATATTTAAAATGGTAACCAATAAGAACCTACTGTACAGTGCAGGGAACTTTGCTCAGTGTTATGTGACAGCCTGGATGGGAGGTGAGTTTGTAGAATGGATACTTGTATGTGAATGGCTGAGTCACTCTGCTGTGAATCTGAAACTATCACAGCATTGTTAATCAGCTATACTTCAATACAAAATAAAAAGTTAAAAAAAAAATAGTACAAGTCAAAAAATTTTAAAAGAAAACCAACAATGAATAAAAACTGTCGGTTTGCTATACTTTTTCAGATTGTGTGAGTCACACTTACACGATCCAAGGTTATCTCATTAACTTGAGCCATAAGGTTTTTCAAATTAACAGCAAAGTTGATAAGACAAAAATTATTTTAACAGGACTGTTTGTCCTGTCCTTCTTGCCCAGTCCTATGAATTCTAATTTTAACTGTGTTGAATTTCCAAGCATTTTCAATAGAAAGGTCCTCAAAACTGACTCAGCTTGTCCCTAAACCTGCAATTCTTTGGCTCCTGAAATGGCAGAGAATTGACAGTTCTCTAAATTAGGGTTCTTGTTAACTCTGTGACAACTTTTATTTTCTTTGGCTATTTTACACAAAAGGAAATGCTTTCCTAAAATTCTACCATGTGTGTGTTTCCCATAAATTGGGTACTTAATAATAAATATACTAAGCAAGAATTCTATATGGATTTTATCATTTAATGTTCACAACAGTCCCAGGGATAGATGACTATCATCACCATTATCATCTCTGTTTAATAGAAAAGGAAACTAAGCTTCAGAGAGGTTGTATAATTTATCAAAAAAGAAGAGACAAGCTCTGGGTTCAGAGCCTACCTTTTATTCAGTTTTGATCACCACATTTTACAGCCTCTTCTGGTCATCAGTATTAAAAATGAAAGAGAGAGACTGTCTCATCCATAAGAGTTGGAATATTAACCTCACAGCATAGGTTAATTACACTAAAATGTTTATAATGTTCCCTGGAGTGAGGTTCTTTATAAGTATAAAATGCTCTGACTGGTTTGCAGTGGCCCTTTGGAATATAAGGGCCAGTCAAGGGCTCTGTACCTTGTCTCAGGTTTCAGAGTTCCACAAGAAACATATCAGACTGCAGAAACAATAGAGCTCCACCTGGAGGAAATTAACTGGCCATCTGCTCTGTTCCTACAGAACTGAGGCTAAAGTAATGGTTTTGTCATAATGCAGTAATATTGTAACAGCCTGCAACTAAATGCAGAGGAGGTTCATTTTTAATACAATGTACAAGAAGCAGTTCCTTCTTCCCTGTGGATCAAATGGAAAAGAATTTCCCTGCGATGCAAGAGACAGGGTTTGATCCCTGGGTCAGGAAGATCCTCTTGAGAAGGGAATGGCAATCCACTCCAGTATTCTTTCCTGGAGAATTCCATGGACAGAGGGGCCTGGTGGGCTACAGCTCATGGGGTCGCAAAGAGTCTGGCACGACTGAGCAACTAATACACACAAGAAGGAGTGTAAGTAACGTATTTCTAAAGGAATAAGACTGTAATTGTACAAAGACATCCACCAGTAGAGAAGCCATTGTTGGTTTAAGATTTGAACCTAACACATGAGCTAAAATAGAGACGTTGCTTGACATGGGTAAATCATGAGCATTAGCAGACAAAAAACGCTAAAATCAAAGGATTTATCAACCAGAATCACACCATTTTGTCCTAAGTTCACTAAGGTCTTAGCAAAAATAATCAGAATTAATGTTACTAAATGTTAGTAATTTGGAAAAATAGTAGGTAAGTGCTGAATTTCATTGTTAAGTAACATTACTCCAGAGCTTGATGCCTTTGTAAACAGTGTGCTCCATTTCAGACACTGAATTTTAGAGCAAAATAAAGTTGGTTTAATCGCACTACTTTTGAAATTACCTTCTCCACATTAGCTTTATAAAGTGAATTTTAAAAAAAGAAATAACACCTTTATTTCACTGGAATAATAACACTAGAATTTTTTTTTTTGCCAAGTATCATACAGTAAACCCATGGAAGAACTTGCCTTCGGGGCCCAATATTTAACATTCTCTTCTGTGAAACTCTTGAGATCATGTATAAAGAAACAGTCTCCTAATGACATTTATCATAACCGTATTGTGATATTTAATGTTTAATATTGTGATATTTTGGGCTTCCCTGATAGCTCAGTTGGTAAAGTATCCAACTGCAATGTCGGGAAGATATCCTAGAGAAGCGATAGGGTACCCATTCCAGTGCTCTTGGGCTTCTCTTGTGGCTCAGCTGGTAAAGAATCCTCCTGCAATGCAGGAGGCCTGGGATCAATCCCTGGGTTAGGAAGATCCCTTGGAGAAGGGAAAGGCTACCCACTCCAGTATTCTGGCCTGGAGAATTCCATGGACTGTATAGTCCATGGGGTTACAAAGAGACAAAGAGTTGGACATGACTGAGTGACTTTTTTTTTTTCATTTATTTTTATTAGTTGGAGGCTAATTACTTTACAATATTGTAGTGGTTTTTGTCATACATTGACATGAATCAGCCATGGATTTACATGTATTCCCCATCCCGATCCCCCCTCCCACTTCCCTCTCTACCCGATCCCTCTGACTTTCATTCACTTCATTCATTATGATATTTTATCACATACCACTTGCAATTTACATAACTGCATAATGAAGATGTAGAAAATTTATTTTTTAAAACTAATAAAATTAAAATGTAATTGAATAGAGTCTATAAATCCAAATACTCATATGGATCAGGACCTCATATGCCCTGATTCAAAAAGACACCACAGTCCAGAGAGACCACTCTCTGAGGAAGGAAAATCTTGTTTATGGGCATTATCTCCAGTTCAACAAGGGCCACTCTATCTTTATCTGGTTTACACACTGCATATTTTTGAATACATCTAAAGAGAGGGAATTAGGAAAAAAATATGTATGTATATATACACACATATAGCATATACATATAAAGCTTCAGTTCAGTTCAGTCGCTCAGTCGTGTCAGACTCTTTGTGACCCCATAAATCGCAGCACGCCAGACCTCCTTGTCCATCACCAACTCCCAGAGTTTACTCAAACCCATGTCCATCGAGTCGGTGATGCCATCCAGCCATCTCATCCTCTGTTGTCCCCTTCTCCTCCTGCCCCCAATCCCTCCCAGCATCAGGGTCTTTTCCAATGAGTCAATTCTTCTCATGAGGTGGTCAAAGTATTGGAGTTTCAGCTTCAGCATCAGTCCTTCCAATGAACACCCAGGACTGATCTCCTTTAGGATGAACTGGTTGGATCTCCTTGCAGTCCAAGGGACTCTCAAGAGTCTTCTCCAACACCACAGTTCAAAAGCATCAATTCTTCTGCACTCAGCTTTCTTCACAGTCCAACTCTCACATCCATACATGACCACTGGAAAAACCATAGGCTTGACTAGACAGACCTTTGTTGGCAAAGTAATGTCTCTGCTTTTCAATATGCTCTCTAGGTTGGTCATAACTTTCCTTCCAAGGAGTAAGCGTCTTTTAATTTCATGGCTGCAATCACCATCTGCAGTGATTTTGGAGCCCAAAAAAATAAAGTCTGACATTGTTTCCACTGTTTCCCCTTCTATTTTCCATGAAGTGATGGGACCAGATGCCATGATCTTAGTTTTCTGAATGTTGAGCTTTAAGCCAAGTTTTTCACTCTCCTCTTTCACTTTCATCAAGAGGCTTTTTAGTTCCTCTTCATTTTCTGCCATAAGGGTGGTGTCATCTGCATATCTGAAGTTATTGATATTTCTCCCAGCAATCTTGATTCCAGCTTGTGCTTCATCTAGCCCAGCGTTTCTCATGATGTACTCTGCATAGAAGTTAAACTAGCAGGGTGACAATATACAGCCTTGACGTACTCCTTTTCCTATTTGGAACCAGTCTGTTGGTCCATGTCCAGTTCTAACTGTTGCTTCCTGACCTGCATACAGTTTTCTCAAGAGGCAGGTCAGGTGGTCTGGTATTCCCATCTCTTTCAGAATTTCCCACAGTTTATTGTGATCTACACAAAGATTTTGGCATAGTTAATAAAGCAGAAATATACATTTTTCTGGAACTCTCTTGCTTTTCGATGATCCAATGACAATTTGACCTCTGGTTCCTCTGCCTTCTCTAAAACCAGCTTGAACATCTGTAAGTTCACAGTTCACGTATTGCTGAAGCCTGGCTTGGAGAATTTTGAGCATTACTTTACTAGACACTATAGCTTTTGGCCCAGATACTTTTACAGATGTGTTCCGAAACTATAAAGTCTAACCAATGGTTTTCTTACATTTGAGTTTCCTTTTACTCAGCTCATGCATGAGAAAAGATAAACAGTGAACATCATTATACTTCTATGGAGGAACTTCTGGATCAAGGGAGTGGCGCATGGAAACGGTCTCACAAAGGCGAAGATATTTTTCACCTAAACATTGAACAAATATCTGTTAAACACATAGGCACTAAAATTATCCCTGAATACTTCTAGGTATGGTTCTATACCACTAATACGCAGGGCCATATTAAATAACTGAAATCACCTGTTGGTAATTGTTTCACCATCCAGACATGATGGAACCTCCAGATGTACAAGCTAGATTTAGAAAAGGCAGAGGGACCAGAGATCAAATTGCCAGCATCCGCTGGATCATAGAAAAAGCAAGGGAATTCCAGAAAAACATCAACTTCTGCTTCATTGACTATGCTAAAACCTTTGACTGTATGGATCACAACAAACTGGAAAATTCTTTAAGTGATGGGAATACCAGACCACCTTACCTGCCTTCTAAGAAACCTGTATACAGGTCAAGAACTGGACATGAAACAAAGGACTGGCTCAAATTTGGGAAAGGAGTACGTCAAGGCTGTATATTGTCACCCTGCTTATTTAACTCACATGCAGAGTGCAACATGTGAAATGCCAAACTGGATGAAGCTCAAGCTGGAATCAAGATTGCTGGGAGAAATATCAATAACATAAGATATGCAGATGACACATTCCTAATGGAAGAAAGTGAAGAGGAACCAAAGAACCTCTTGTTGAAGGTGAAAGAAGAGAATGAAAAAGTTGGCTTAAAACTCAACATTCAAAAACTGAAGATCATGGCATCTGGTCCCATCACTTCATGGCAAATAGATGGGGAAAGAATGGACACACTAACAGAGTTTATTTTTCTGGGCTCCAAAATCACTGTGGACAGTGAGTGTCGCCATGAAATCAAATAATGTTTGGTCCTTTGAAGAAAAGCTATGACAAACCTAGATAGTGTATTAAAAGGCAGAGACATCACTTTGTTGACTAAGGTCCCTATAGTCAAAGCTATGGTTTTTCCAGTAGTCATGTATGGATGTGAGAGTTTGACCATCAAGAAGTCTGAGCATCAAAGAACTGATGCTTTCTAACTGCAGTGCTGGAGAAGACTCTTGAGAGTGCCTTGGACAGCAAGGAGATCAAACCAGTCAACCCTTAAAGGAAAGCAGTCCTGAATATTCATTGGAAGGACTGATGCTGAAGTTCCAATACTTTGGCCACTTGATGTGAAGAGTCAACTCACTGGAAATGATGCTGATGTTGGGAAGATTGAGGGCAGGAGGAGAAGGGGGTGACAGAGGATGAGATGGCTGATGACATCATTGACTCAGTGGACATGAGTTTCAGCAAACTCTGGGAGATAGTGAAGTTGAAAGGGAAACCTGGCGTGCTGCAGTCCATGGGGTCTCAAAGAGTCAGAAACAACTGAGCTACTGAACAACAAACAGGAAATCATTGTAATCACCCGTTGGTAATTTTTTGGCTAACTTTAATGTGATTCCAAAAAATTCTTTGATCAGGACTCAACATAAATGCTCTCAGGCAAAAAGTATATTCATAGCAGCTTAATCAGTTAAACAAAAAGGCAGACCTTTTTCTTGTCTGACCAAATTTTCATTTACTCTGACCCTCAACAATTTTTGCTTCCAAACCCTAACTGCCATTTCAGCAAGACTTCGTGTTATATTGTATCTATTTGACTCTATACATCTGTTAAATAACCAACTGAATTCCAGGGACTTAACATCTTCAATATCAAAACTGGGATGCTGCCAGGTTTGCACTTTAGCCACCCGCCCCCAAACTCTCTCCTGCCCCTTGGTGGTAGGTTCTCAACTTTTTGGTTGGATTCGTATCAATCCCATAGTATTGATTTTACTACACTCTGGTACTGTAAGTGGGGCTTCCCTGATAGCTTAGTTGGTAAAGAATATGCCTGCAATGCAGGAGACCCCGGTTCAATTCCTGAGTTGGGAAGAGCCGCTAGAGAAGAGAGAGGCTACCCACTCCAGTATTCATCAATTACTCCAATATGCCTTTTTCAGTTCATATCACTGTCTACTATCTCCTTTGTTCTTCTCTGATCATTTTCTATATTCAATCATCACACCCATTTATCAGGTTCTCTTGTCTTTTTCATTTAGTTAAGGGATGGCCCAGTCAGGAATATCTTGAGTTGATTTTTAAATATGAACAAGATTCCAAGGGGCTTCCCAGGTGGTGCTATCAGTAAAGAACCCTCCTGCCAAAAAAGGAAACATAAGAGATGCAGGTTCAATCCCTGGATTGGGAAGAGCTCCTGGAGGAGGACACAGCAACCCACTCCAATATCCTTGACCGGAGAATCCCATGGACAGAGGAGCCTGGGAGTCTACAGTCCATAGGGTTGCACAGAGTCAGCCATGACTGAAGTGACTTAGCACACAAAGGTTCCTAGATAACATACAACACTCACAATTAAATGTGAATTCCAGATAAACATGTGATATTGGGAATAACATATCAAAATTATTGCTAATCTGAAATTCAAATATAACTGGGCATTCTGTATCTTTATTTGTTAAATCTGGCAACCTTGTAGGGTACATTTAACTGAGATGAATGAAAATATGGGTTAGAGCCCAAAGATAATTTTAAATGTGGAACAAATTGTTGTGCCAGGAAGATCTAAGAATATATCAAGAGCAGAAGTGAGAAGCAGGGTAGGTGGAAGTGATTACTGGGCATCTGCAGGCAATCTAAAATCACAGTGCTCATTGAAAGCAATGTTTTCCAACTTGTTAGACCAACAGCACAGGCAGAAACGTATTTTACATCATAAGCCAGAACATATACACATTTCTACAGTAAAACAGATCATTTATATCCTCTTCTATTTCATTTTATAAAAGTTATCACAACTCACTACATTCACTTGAAAATCCATGAATGGGTCATGATACATAATGTGAAAAATACTGGTCTAAAGCACAGGAATACAGTCTGTCAGTCCAAAGACATTTGCTGTGGTGTTGAGAGAAGATGGTGATTATGTGGTCAAGTTTAAAAGGAAGGCTACAAATTCAAAGGAAGTCTAAAGCAGGCAAGACTATTCTTAGACAGTTCAGGTCAAACTTTAGACAGCTAAAAGCAAGTTGGAAATCTGAGGCAAATGCTTCAGATGAAGGGCAAGAGGAATAAAAATTGAATCAAGTGCAGTCTATCCTCCAGGGATGGGAAAACGGTACAAGTGCAAGGTAAGAGGCAAAGGCGGTGAACTTGGGCAGAGGGACAGAAATATGCTATATGATGAAAAGAAACAAGAGGAGGAAAATAGAGACATCACACCCTTCTAGGACAACATCGGATGACCTGAGCATGACATCACGGTACATTAGCAAATCAAGATGCAGGCAAACAAAAAATAAAAATGATCTAAGTTAATTATAGCTAATTCATTTTTATAAGAAATAGTTTTTGCTCCACTGATTATACTTAAAATTTTAGCTATACTGCTTTGCAGAAAAGAACTTTCTTTTCTATTTTTTATCTTTATTACAATGAACATCTTTAACTTGGAGTTGTATTTTTGCAATAATTAAAATAGCCATGAACTGTGCAAATGTGACTACAGCAAAAAGAGAGTCCAATAAACTGGGATTATATTTCCAAAGTTGTGGGTAGTGTTTCTGTGTTTCCTCTTATGTTAGAATATCTGGCTATTAAGGAACAGATTGTCATAACAGAGAATCTTTATATTAGATGAAAACAAAAATGAGCAGATGGACACTAAAAAAGTTTTTCTCCATACATGGTTCCTAAAAGTAAAATAAAGAGAATCTCTAACTGTTGCATGTAAATAAAATGACTCCACACAGCAAATGTTTATTCAGTGACTTGCAGCATGAATAGCTTCATTAAATATACAATTACACACATGGAAGTGTGGGGAAATTGACTTCTATCTTCTTTGATATATCAGTGTTTTTGCTGGGACTTAGGGGAAAACAAGTTGAATTCAACTTTTTTGGTCCAGAATTCAATGGCATGGTCAAGCTCCCATGGGTTCCTGTTTCAGCTACTTTGGTTAAAGTTTACCCTTACTAAGACCTGCGAGGCAGAGGGATGGCAGTACTTCCTTTAAAACAAGTAGTCAAGAATACTGCTGCCACAGTCACCCAAAACAGTCAAGATTTAGCCATGTTAGGAGAAACAGAGAAAAATGGAGAAGCTTAGGCTTCACTTTACTAAGGAGAGCCACGAGTCACACAACCCTCACATTGTTCAGTTGTTCAGTCATGTCCGACTCTTTGTGACCCCATGGACTGCAGCACGCCAGGCTTCCCTGTCCTTCACCATATCCCTAAATTTGCTCAAACTCAAGTCCACTGAGTCGGTGATGTCAACCCTCCATCTCATCCTCTGTCACCCCCTTCTCCTCCTGCCCTCAGTCTTTCCTAGCATCAGGGTCTTTTCCAATGAGTCAGTTCTTCGCATCAGATGGCCAAAGGATTGGAGCTTCTGCATCAGTCCTTCCAGTGAATATTCGGGACTGATTTCCTTTAGGACTGACTGGTTTGATTTCCTTGCAGTCCAATGCACTGTCAAGAGTCTTCTCCAACACCACAGTTCGAAAGCATCAATTCTTCGGTGCTCAGCCTTCTTGATGGTCCAACTCTCACATCCACACATGACAACTGGAAAAACCATAGCTTTGACTATAGGGACCTTTATCTGCAATGTGAGGTCTCCGCTTCATATGTCTATGCAATGTGCAGAGTCCATGAGGAGTTCAGAGGATTTAGGGCATCAGTCACTCATCTCCTTGCATGGTCCTGCAATAAAACATTCTCTGCTTCAGCATTTTGGTTTCTTTGGCCTCACTGTGTCAGGCACACCAAGGTGACTTCTGAAAACAAGGAATAACTAGAATTGTCTTGCTGGAACTTAGCATTCGGGGTTAAGGATAAATCTTGGAGTACTTGGGGCAATGCCATCTGTCTGGCCCCGAAGTCTGTAGTGCCCTATTGAGAAATAATGTTTTAGACTGTACAAATAACTATGCAAACCAATGGATACATTTCATATACCAAATCACAGTGCCCAGGAATGCCTAAAAATATTTGAACACCAAATACAAAAAAATCTGGTCCAAATTCCAATTCTTAGAATACGTTTTTTCACGGTTCACCTTCTTTCCAATTGCTGGGGCCAAGGAGCAGAGCCATGCTCAACCATGGCTGTGTTATGACAGAGGACATTCCCAGAAAAATGAACGGGAAGGAGAGGGTGAGGAGGAGAACAGATGAACGAAAGAAAAAAAAAAACACACAGGAAAAGGCTGTCACTTGTTACTTATAAAATGACTAAAACTGCTGCAGATGAAGTTAGTGAATAGCACTTTCAATTCTGGAAAAGTCATGAATGAAAACATGGGTGGATGTTTTCCATGGGCCACTGAGGACATAGATGATACAAAGAAAGAGGCTGCTACAACATCTAATTAGTAGACAAAAAGGCGTTTACGGCCTCTGTCCCCTCACAAACAATTCTGAATTTTTAGAGACTATCATGTTTCTATTTACCCCACTACGTATAATATCATGTTGGGACCAATGATTATCTTTACACCTTTACATACATAAACACTTATGAGCCTCAAAACAACCCTACAATTAACACATGCAAAAACTGCATGCATAAAACTTACCTAATTGGGATTTAAACTCGAGTCTAGCTGACATCAAAGGTGGCACCATGTTCTTCCTATTACCTCATACCAGTAATAGCCCATGTCCTATTCTTCTTTCCTATTACATTTTATCCCAATTAAATAGGTATTTAAATAAGCATCCATGTGCATATACTGTAGGAAATTCAGGAGCTTTTATTTCTGACATCATCAGTGTCCAGGAAAACCTAAACCTCTGGATGCGGTCTGCAAAGCTGCACTGGCACATTTTCACCACAAGGGTGCACTGAAGTAGCAATTTATCAAGCTGGACAGAAAGAATTAATGATGCTTCTCCAAAGGGTTAATTCCTTTGCAAGGAATATATCTATTCACAATAACACAAAAAGTATCAATGACAGAATTTGTGACATTAGTTGATGATAAACTGGTTTGGATGAGTTCTTAAATATTTTGATGGTCTCAACTACCTAAAAGAAATTTTCTGAGTATAAAGGGATTGTACTCTTATTCTGCCCACCTGGGCTAATTCTCACTAGAGCTGTATAAGAAATAAATCAATTCTGACAAATGAGTGAACATTATTATTCTGTTTTAGAATCGCTATTTAATAACTCTAATTGGCAGGCCGCTGATTTACTTTTTCCTTCAGTTGGTTTTATGCATCTGTCTGCTTGTGCTTAGTCTGAGTAATTTTGAGTTATCAAAAATAATGAGTTTTCCTACATGAAAGTTAGGGTTAACGCTGTGTGTGTGTGTGTGTGTGTGTGTGTGTTTAGTCACTCAGTTGTGTCCGACTCTTTGTGACCCCATGGACTGTAGCCCACCAGGTTCCTCTGTCCACGGAATTCTCCAGGCAAGAATACTGGAGTGGGTTGCCATTCCCTTCTCCAGGAGAATCTTCCCAACCCAGGGAGGGAACCCAGGTCTCCTGCATTGCAGGCAGATTCTTTACTGTCTAAGCTGCCAAGGAAACTCTAAAGTTACATGTCTGTGCTTAAGTCACCCAGTCCTGTCTGACTCTTTGTGACCCCATGAACTGCAGCCCGCCAGGCTCCTGTGTCCATGGGGATTCTCCAGGCAAGAATACTGGAGTGGGTAGACATGCCCTCCTCTCGGGGATCTTCCCAACCCAAGAATCAAAGCCAGGTCTCCCACATCGCAGATGGATTCTTTACCGTCTGAGGCACCAGGGAAGCCCAATATGACGTGTACCATGTTTAAATTCGGTAGCTGTTTTCAATACTCAGCAATCACCTTCATAAAACCTCTACACTTGGGGAGGGGATATGTGGATATGGTTGTGCATCTGATGAGAAATAAACAAATGTGTGAAAATTTAATGTGTTTATACCTTGCCTCAAAGATGATAGTGTAATTAAATGGAGCATCAAAGCTTTCCCTGAAAAACAAAGGGGGGGGGCACATGGGTTAAATAACTGCTACCTTATTCAGAGCCTGCAAAACTGCAGAAATCCAGGGCGCTGTTCAAGTCAATATGAACTGTGTAGTGCAGGGTCTTTAGAGCCATGGGCCACAGTTCTGATCTTATTATCTCCACTTATAGTTAACATCTTTATACTACTTAGTTGGTATCAAAAATTCAAGGACTTCACAGAGACAAGGTGAAATTTTTCCTTCAACATGCATTTATGGAAAACCATGAGATGGTCCTTTTACTAAGCTGAGACTATACAGTAATATGAGAGATGGATATGGCCCCCCACCATTAGGGACTTCGCCATTTTTTTTTAAACTTTGACTCTAGCTATAAATAAAGGGGGGAAAAAAGAAGGAAAATTTTGCTACTTTCAGCAACATGGATGGACTTGGAGGGCATTATGTTAACTGAAATAAGTCAGACAGAGAAAGACAAATACTGTGTGCTATTACTTATGTGTGGAATCTAAAATATACAACAAACTATTGAATATAACAAAAAAGAAGCAGACTCATAGATATAGAGAAAAAACTAGTGGTTACTAGTAGGGAGAATGAGGGGCAAGGGACAAACTACTGGGTGTAAGATGGATTCAAGGATATATTGTACAATATGGAAAATAAAAGCAATATTTTGTAGTAACTGTAAATAGAAAGTAACCTTTAAAATTGCATTAAATAAATTGGATAAAATAAACAAGAGGAATCACACAAAAGTACCATAAAATAGTTATAACTGAGTGAGTTTTAAAATAATAAAATATATTTTTAGGTCACTGACTTAATATATAACAGAATCACTGAGTTCTATATTAACAAATGTCTATAAAATATATTTGAGTTTGGAATAATTTTAAACTTTTTCCTACTTCTATTTGATACCCAAACAATTGCTTATTTAAGCCATTTTGGTGCGTAACAACAAAGAGAAATAAACAATGTCATCTGCGTAAAAAAGACAGGGACTTATATCTGTTTAACTGCTGTATTATTTTGCTTTTTTTTTTTTAACATTAGGTCCATGAAGAGTGTTTACAGACATAAAATTAATTCCAAGCCCCAGAGAATATTTTCTTCAATTCTTGGCCTCAGAAACACCCTATATGTGCACTTGGATCTGTGTGAGCAAAAGGAAGAAATCACAATAGTAAAAGGGTGTCTGAGGAAGGACACAGGAACACAGCTTGTTGATATTCTATCCGTAAATCATGACGAGGCAGTTCCTCCACTGAGAAATCTACTTAATGTTCATAGTTTTTAATCTAATACTTTCTATTTTGAAACAATACTCTCATCTTTTACAACTATTTCATAAAAAGAAATAGGTGGGGTTTGCAGAGGCTTTTAATCCTTATTTTGACACCATGGACTTCCCAGGTGGCACTAGTGGTAAAGAACCCACCTGCCAAAGCAGGAGACGCAAGAGACGCAGGTTCGATTCCTGGAGGAAGGCATGGCAACCCACCCCAGTATTCTTGCATGGAGAATCCCATGGACAGAGGCGCCTGGCAGGTTGAAGTCCGTGGGGGTCACATGAAGTCGTACATGACTGAAGTGACCGAGCACGCACACACTTGGTAACATGAGTTCTCAACATCTATACAATACATGCCAAAGACTACCCATGATGCCACATGGGACTCATACAAAAACAAGGGTGACTGTGCTACTTGGGACATTGGTAGGTTTATCTATGGCACGTCACACATTTCTTGCCTACCTGTTCTTCAGCTAAACCCAGCTACATATGAGAGACAAACACATTCACAAAATGATCGCACAAAATGTCAATGACTGCTAGTAGCCTAATGTATTCTCTAGCTTCTCTTGCCTGAGGATATGTGAAGTCCATATAAAGATATAGAGGTCAATGGTTTAAACCAAAGAAATTAAATTCTAATTATAAATTTAAGGCACTGTGATAGGGAAGGGAAGTGATATTCAGAGATCAAGGCCTTCCTGACACTAATCACAGAAATAGCTATAAGCCCCTATTTCATAGTGTCTCAGCCTATAGGACTATAAGTCAAGCAAGAGTGATGGTTACAGGATCATTATGTTTACAATGAAATTTGAGGTGTGATCACATTTGTTGCATTGTAGCTTAAAATCACATTATAAATTTAGTAACGGCCTGCTCACCACATGATTCAGATCACTGCAAAATTTTAATAAAATGGAGAGCAGTGAAAATCTGCTGACACTTGAGAGTCATTTTTTATCCCCTTTCTTATTTGATCACTATTTTTAAAACTTGGAAAAAAGAAGTCTAATGACTACAGATACTTTTCACGATTATTATTATCATTATTACTATTTATGAGAGCTCTCTAGATGATAATAAAGCCAAAATCTTCTATATCTCTGCTATGCTCATCAGCCAATCTGCTTTATCAAGAGCAGGAGGCATTTTCCTGTTTGAACACTTCTTATGCCAGCCAACTTGTTCACTTTGATACTATTTTCCTTGTGCCTCCTCATACAGTAATGGCTCCATACATACTGCGAAAACTGCTATAATTCCTTCAGAGTTGGAAGAAAATAGAAATATATCCCCCTCATTTCACATGTGCAAAAACTGTGGCCTAAGCCAAACAGAGGGTAGATGAATTGCTAGGAACTTTCAGAACTTTAGTTTAGTGTTATTTATTTATTTTTTTGGACAGTAAAATGGTTGCAACTTTTGGTCACTCCTCTTATTCTCAATTGACAAGAATTCTGAGAATTTTGACATAACAAACTAGCCCAAACAGTGCAAGTTAAAATATCCCACTTAGCAGTAAAGGCACCAAACCAATAGATATGAATAAAAAAAGAACAGGATAAAAATGATGCTGACTAGGTTTTAAGGTTAAGTGTTACAGGACCTGAAAAAATAAATACTTTTCCTTTCTAAAGTCAGAATAGGAATACAGACATTATGGCTCACATATTATTTTTCTATAGTATGTCCCTGAATGTTGTTATTGTTCAGTCACTCAATCATGTCCGACTCTTTGCAACCCCATGGACTGTAGCCCACTAGACTTCTCTGCTCGTGAATATCCCTGAATAGGAATATTCTACTCATATTTAAAGTAAATTTTTTAAAGAGAGCCAGTTTTAAAATTTTTCAGAAAAGTAATTGAAAATTAACGTAAGACTGGAACTTGGGAAGCAGCACATAACTGAAATTCTCATAAACATCATCTAGCAGGAAAGGTCCTAAACAAAGGGATCCTGGCTTACTTCCATTCTTCCCTTCAGCCTGGTCAAACTCTGGATAACAGTTATGCTGTGGACTGTCAGAGACTGTGACATTTATAAGATGTACACAAAATAATGCCTCAGTTATGACTTTTCCTCTCTTTCCCAACATGGAGGCATTGGGGCAAGCAGAGGAATGTACATCCATAATTATTATTAAGACAAGGATGGAGCTATGTTGATTGTCCTGCTTGTCCTTCTACCTGGTACAAGACTAGTGATTGGATAAAGGAGAAATACCATTATTCAAAAGTTGACCACAAGGCAAGCACTTCATGAATATTAACTGATTTATTTTACCATGCCATGCACATCATTATCTCCCTCTAAATAGGAGGGAAAAAAGTAAGTAAGTGGCCCAAAGAGGCACAGAGAGGAAGTACTAAATTTGAAATTTAAAACTGAGTTTGCCTGGCTTCTGGTCTACTTTCTTGTAGCTGTAGCATATGCTTTCCATTCGGAACTAAATGAATGCAATTATTGGCAGCTATATATATGAGTAATACGTGTAAACTTACTGTTTCACACCACAAGTTACATGTGTATGTGTACATTTACACGTACATATGCAGACTGTTCTCTCTACTGAAAACACTGACTTTTCTCACTAGTTCCTGTATTTCCACCACTTACTTTTATTTTAGCAAGAAAGAACTTTGAAACTTTATCCTTTAATTGGACCCTAACTAAAGACACCTTTCTAGGAAGCCAACTGTGCTTTAGCCTGTGACAAAATGCAAGATAAAAGACAACTGGAGAAGGGCTGTGTTTCCTGAAGATGGAATTCAGAGAATAGTTAAGGACTTCAGAATTCAGAAAAGTTAAGGACTGGAAGATAGCTTCCTGCATTCATGATTTTTTTTAAACAATGTTACACAATTAATTTTGAAGTCACTTTCCAAACTGATAAGTATACTTGCATTCAATCTTAGGAGAAAGATGTATTTAAGTTCAAATGTAAGTGATATCTGAATGATTCACACTTCTTCCCTACTCTGTTAATGTATATCATCAATTCAAAAATATTGAAGGAAACACATTCAGTGCACCAGTAAAAGTTTATACAGAGAGACAAATGAAAGGAAAAAATACCTAAAAGACACTAGAATTCAACAATGACTAAAAAAATTATTTTTGATAGCCTTTACATATTCCTAAAATGTGTCATTTTATGTGGATTTTTAAAAAGAGCTCATAAGTAATAGAACACACCCTCCAATTTTATCTCTAGTCAGATCAGATTGCAATAAAATTTAAGTTGTATAATGACTAGATATTTCAAGGAATGATATACTGCAGATAGGTAAAAACAAATGGCATTCAGAAGTTAATCCAATATTAAAGGACCACCATTTCCTGCAGAGTGAAAACACAGAAAAGATTTGCAAAAACGGCAAAGTAAATAAAATGACCACTAAATCTATTGGTAATATTATTAAGACAATATGACACGTTTTAATGATTAGTTGTATAAGTATAGTTTCTTGGCCATGTAGCATAAGGGAGAAAAAGAAAGTCAATAAACATAATCATGCATGCTCTATGAGCCAATGTGTTAGAAATAGAAAATAATCTTAATGGGAACCATTATAATTGCAGTAGGTATCTAGCTAATTTTACCAATGACTAGCCAATTCCAGCATTAGCATTGAGAACTAAATTCTGACCCAACACTCTAGGACCCTAATAGCACTAAACCACTTCATTTCAAATTACATTTAGTGTGATGTCCCATTAGCTGAACACTTATATTAACTTTTAACATTAGACTTAAATTCATTATAAAGTTATATGTACAGTTTTGCTGGCAATGCAGCAGTGTTTGTGTTTTTTCTTCCCCTATGATGTACTGTTACTCCATAAAATGGAGATGTTTTCTAATTAGGATTCAATCGAGAGATACCAGAAGGCAAAAGATTAGGCCAGAAGAAACCTTTGTGATATTAGGAAAAGGTAAGAATACTTTAATTGCAAAAACAAAAATTAAATTTGGCAAAGAGAAGGATCTTCAAAAAGGACATTCTCAAGAGGGAATCAGTGATGCTTCAGACACTATTAGTATGTTCAAAGTTGGTATCTATCTCTACTCCAAAATGCAGAAAATGTCTCCAAAATGTTAATGCAAAATGGTATATATTGGAAATGTATTTACCAATTTATTGGAAGGGTTTAGCATGCTTTATGGCAGTAGATCAGATTCTCTACATTTAGTAAAACATAGGATGAGAGATTTGGGTCTATGACCTAATTTTATTTTAATTAAAAGTCTCTAGTAAATGCACTTCAAAGATTAAATCACTTTCAATTGCTTTTGGCACCTACACAGATTCGGCTGCCATATGATTACTGACAATGAAGCTACTTGGGTTTTTGTTGGTTTGCTTTCATTTAATACAATTGAACTGATGTATTCCTACCTTACAAAGTCCTATCAAGTTCAGGTAGCTATTTTGTAAAAGTGAATTATCATTACCATAAGAATACACAGTTAGTGATATTAGTAGATCAATATATAATTTTTTCTCCTATTATTATCTAGAGATACAGCCCTGGTTTAGGAGACAGGCAAAATGAGTATGTTCAGTAATATTAGTTTGCACAAAAAAAAAATTTAAGAAGCTAGATCATTGTCATTAGTCATGATAAAAATGTCTCCTAGGATATGTAAGTCAAAAGAAAGTTTATGTGGCAGAATTATGTAAGGAAACTTACAAAAGTGCCTGCCCACAAACCATGCAATCTGGAAACAGCCAAGAAACAAAACCATAGAGAAGGAGAGATAAATACAACATGTATTAGGGGTTATTATGCAACTAAGATTCAATATGATCCTGGAAATATAGCAAAAAATAGTTATGGAAAAGAAGCTATTTCTTATGCTCAGTAGCTAATTTTCAAACATATGTACCTGTATTTGAAACTTTGAGCATTTCACACATTTTTCTGTATCTGAAAAAAAAATGGATCCAGACTGATATTGTGTATAAATATAGCTGAAAACAGTTAATATAAAGGTAGCCAAAAGCAAAGTTCAATAAGAATTATAAAAAAAAGATATTGTTCTGATTGCTGATAAGGTATTTCTGATGTACACTTGCTCATATTGGAAAAGAATGATTTACTGTTCAATTTTCCTAGAAAGGATGAATTATCTATAGTAAGATGATTTCATAAAATGTTTAATTAAAAACTAGAATAAAATGTTTAGATTGAACAGTAAGTATAATTAGAAACTTTAGAAATAATATATAACTCCATTTTGACAGTAAATATTTCAAAGTCTAACAGTTAATTATATCTGTTTTCTAGATAATTTATAATAAAAACATTATATATTTTCATTTTTAATTGATCAAGGGCATTACACTATAAAAATAACACATACTTTTAAAATAATCTATACTGGAAAATTAAGAAATGCATACCCTTCAGGGTAAATGTATTTAATACAAGGTAATATAAGAAGAGGACAAAAAATTTTCTTATTCATGTGATTATAATTATTAAATAAGAAATACCTGAACATATTAATATGATTTGAAGGGGAAGGACAGTTAAGACAATAATGGTAGTAAAAAGTTCATCTGTTCCAATACATAATTTATATTGTATGATTTGAAAATACATTATGTATTGAACATATAACACAAATAATCTTCCCATGTGGACATTTAACTGGGACTAACCACATTGTATGCTTATTTTTAAAAAATGATAATGCTAAGAACACATTTGAACTATATGAAATAAACTTAGTGAACATACAACAAAAATAAAATCAGTAATAATAATAGTTGAAATGCTGGGTGTGACCATGATACAGTAAAATTTATGTTGAAGATAGAATATTCATAATTATTTAACCCAACTTTAACAAGCATATAATATCAAATTTCAAAATGCATGCCTTTTTTTCTCTTCTATTTTCATTTCTTAACTTACTGCTTTGTAAGTTCTCTTTTGTCCAGCATGTTTCCGAATTTGTTCTCCATTTGGCCCTGTTTCCACATGCATTGAATAGATAATGTCAAAGAAATCTTCAACCACAGCTACCTGCCGCAAAGATAGCTTCTCATCTACCCCTACGCCATCCTGTAAACAAAACCAGAAAAAAAAAGGCACAAGATTAATAAAGATGTATTAAATACATAAGATTAACACACAAATTTCATTATACAAAAGCATTTTGATAAACTGAACCAAATCATCTAGATAGGAAAATTGAAAACATGTGATTGAATATCTCAGTTTATACTTTATTTACATATAAAACTTTAAGAAACATGAAAAAGATATTTGGCAGATTTAATAATGTCAAACAAAGGTCCGTCTAGTTAAGGCTATAGTTTGTCCAGTAGTCAAGTATGGAAGTGAGATTTAGACTATAAAGAAAGCTGAGTGCCAAAGAATTGATGCTTTTGAACTGTGGTGTTGGAGAAGACTCTTGAAAGTCCCTTGGGCTGCAAGGAGATCCAACCTGTCTACCTTAAAGGAAATCAGTCCTGAATACTCATTGGAAGGACTGATGTTGAAGCTGAAACACCAATACTTTGGCCTCCTGATGCGAAGAGCTGACTCATTTGAAAAGACCCTGATGCTGGGAAAGACTGAGGGCAGAGGAGAAGGGGACGACAGACGATGAGATGGTTGGATGGAATCACTGACTCAGTGGACATGAGTTTGCGTAAACTCCAGGAGTTGGTGATGGACAGGGAGGCCTGGGGTGCTGCAGTCCATGGGGTCACAAAGAGTTGGACACAACTGAGCAACTGAACTGAACTGAATCATGCTTACCCATTAATGCAATCTTTTAAATTTTGTAATGACTTACTTATAACTTTCTTAAACAGTATAACTTTCTTAAATTATTCCAAAATATATTATTAAGGCCTAGTATTTTATTGCAATAATTTCTTTCAGATATTGATTCACTTATCTAATGAATATCTATTGTGTCCCTGGGTACTGGACATTGTTATTAGAGAAATGAAAGAAATAATATGAAACCTCTACCCATAATATCATAGAGTCTAGGAAAGAAAATTCATATATTCTTCTATTCAGATTAGACTAAGGGATCGTATGTGTGAAAGGTTAAAACTGTGAGCTCTAGAGATTATCTAGGTGTAAAATTTGGATCATCCACTCAGAAGTTGTGTATTTTCTGCAAATCACCTAAACCTCTCTGAATTTGTTTTCTTACCCATAAAATAGGGATATTAGAGCTTACTTAACAGAACTGTAATCATTAAATGAAATAATGTATGTACAGGATATAACCCAGTGTTTGACATTTAGTGAATAGTCAGTAAATCGCAGCTTTTGCCGTTCTGATGATCATGATAAAAATATAAGTACTAGGGCAATTCAGAGAATAAAGATGTCACCTCTGATTGCGGCACCTTCATAGAAGAAACAGAATTTGACAGTTTGCTGAAGCAGGGGATTCATCACGGCAGAGAGAAAGACCACAGGAGCCAAAAGTTTCCATACATGACTGAGAAGAGTAAACAGTAAGCTTTGAATGAGATAGGAAATGAATTTAATCTTACATGGCTCCACCTGAAAGAATTCACTACTTCTGAGTGGAGGATCCCAAGTACCACCTATCTCCAGAGCACCCATTTTTAACTTTTAACCCTTAGTCTAATATTGACAACATCATAGATACATTTTTATTTCTGAAGTGAAAGGTTTTCCTACTTACACACACACACATTCAGACAGTGTTCTTATTCAAACCTTATTCAGCCTGAAGCAACACTGCATTTCTATCAGTGCTGGCACATAACAGAAGGTGATTAACCTGAGCAAAATCATTACACAGTCAACGAGTCAAATGGCCAAGCCTCTTGGAACAACAGGGCCGGCAGACTAAGCTCACTGCAAAACTGAAAGCAAATCGCATGATGTTTTTTGTTAGTTTGGTTTTATTTTATTGATTTGTTTCTGGTTCAGAATAGATCTCAGAAGCAGCAGTGCCTAAAGCAGGATATTAAATAACTATATATACCAAGTTTTATATAAGGTCAAACAACCAGATATTCCACCTTTGTTAAATCTGAAGTGCTTCCTCGTAAACTGTCTGTGATGCGTGTGGTTCCTCACTAGGTTTCAGGCCTTTCTGATTTCTCTCCTTTAGTATTTCAAGGCATCTCCTTTATACTGGAATCCAGAGATAATCCTTCATTGCCTTGTGATACAAGACCAGTGTGCAGTGAGAGCTCAGAGAAAGTGCATGAAATAGCAGCAATCAGCCTGTAAATTTGCTGAAACTGAGAGGTTGGTGTCAGGGAAGCACCACATCAGATGTCCACCCACCAGCTCTCCTGGCCAAGCCTCTACTCTTCAGAGAACATCCACTCTTCTTAGGCTGGAAATCAAAATTCTAAGTTGACTGACTAGCAACTCTGTCCTCAAATCTTTGTCTTCCTATTTCCCAGAAATAAAGCTTATGGAGTTTCCTCTCCATTCCCTTACTAGATAACCAGAAATATAGTAATTTTATACAGTTAATATGTAGTGATCATAGCCTATATATTCATTCCTTCAACAAATATCCTACAAGTACCGACTACTGCCAAGCCCTCTGGCTAAGTGCTAAAGCTATCAAAGTGTAGGAGACAGATAATCCAGGTGTTTGTATAGTTTTCAGTCTAGTATAGAAAATAAATATTTAGCCAATCATTGCTAGAGCTACATATTAATTTCCTGAGGCTTCTGTAACAAATTACTGCAAAATTGGTGGCTTAAAACAAAGTGAACTTATTCTCCCATAGTTCTGAAAGCCAGAAGTTCAAAATCAAGACACTGACAGAGCTGCACTCCCTTTAAAAGCTCCAAGGTATGACATCGGCTTCTTTTTTGATGTGACTCTGCTGTGTCTCTCACTTATAAGGACTCATCTTACATGATGGAATTTAGGGTCCAACCAGATAATCAAGGCAATCTCCTCATACCAAGATCCTTAACTGCATCTACAAAGACTTTTTTCTCAAACAAAGTAACACTTAGAGATTCATGGGAAGTAGGATTGAAATCTTTGGGGGGGCCTTATTGAACCCACTGAAGGCAATGTGTATTAAGAGTACAGAAACTGCAAGTTGTGCTGTGGGAGCATGTATTGGAAATGTCTTACAATTTTTGGTTAACAGTCAACACTCCCTGATTTCTGACTACACTACAAAACTACAGAAATCAAAATGTATGGTACTAGTACAAAAACAGATACTTAGATCTATGGAACAGGACAGAGGGCCCAGAAATAAGTCTACATGCTGATGGTCAATTGATCTACCTCAAAAAAGGTTAGAATATACAATGCAGAAAAGACAGTCTCTTTACCATGTGGTGCTGGGAAAACTGGACAGCTACACATAAAACAATGATATAAGAACATTCTTTAATACAGTATACAATCTCATTTATTAGGACGTCAAAAAGAATAAAATACCTAGGAATAAACTTATCTGAGAATGCAAAAGACCTGTACTCCAAAAACTATGACACTGATGAAAGAAAATGAAGATGACGCAAGCAAATGGGAAGAGATACCATGTCCCTGACAAGAAGAATTAATATTGTTAGAATGACCATACTACCAAGGCATTCTACAGATTCAAAGCAATCTTTATCAAAATGCCAATGGCATTTTCCACAGAACTAGAACAAGTAACTTTAAAATTTGTTGAATATTTGTAAGGCTTCACAAAAGTAAATAAATAGCCAAAGCCATCTTGAGAGTCTTCTTGGGCTCCAAAATCACTGCAGATGGTGATTGCAGCCATGAAATTAAAAGACGCTTACTCCTTGGAAGGAAAGTTATGACCAACCTAGACAGCATATTAAAAAGCAGAGATATTACTCTGCCGACAAAGGTCTGTCTGGTCAAAGCTATGGTTTTTTTCAGTAGTCATGTATGGATGTGAGAGTTGGACCATAAAGAAAGCTGAGTGTCAAAGAATTGATGCTTTTGAACTGTGGTGTTAGAGAAGACTTTTGAGAGCCCCTTGAACTACAAGGAGATCCAACCAGTCCATCCTAAAGGAAATCAGTTCTGAATATTCATTGGAAAGACTCATGTTGAAGCTGAAGCTCCAATAATTTGGCCACCTGATGCAAAGAACTGACTCACTTGAAAAGCCCCTGATGCTGGGAAAGACTGAAGGCAGGCGGAGGAGGGGACAACAGAGGATGAGATGGTTGGACGGCATCACCAGCTCGGTGGACATGAGTCTGAGCAAGCTCCGGGAAATGGACAGGGAAGCCTGGCACGCTGCAGTCCATGGGATCACAAAGAGGTGGACATGACTGAGCCACTGAACAGACTGAACTGATCTTGAGAAAGCATAACAGAGCTGAAGATATCAGGCTCCCTGACTTCACACCATACTACAAAGCTACAGTGGTCATAATAGCATGAAACTGGTAGAAAAACAGTATTATATATATAAGATATATACATGATATACATACACATAATAGTGTGTTACTCAGCCATAAAAATGAATGAGATGTTTCCATTTGCAAAAACACGGATGGACCTAGACAGTATTATATTAAGTGAAATAATTCAGAGAATGACAAATACTCTGATTTCACTTATATGTAGAATCTAAAAAATAAGTGAACAAACATAACAAAACAGAAACAGAGACACAGACACATAGAACAAGGAGGTGATTGCCAGAGGGACATGGGCTAAGGGATGAGTGAAACATATAAATGAGATAAATTAAGAGGTATAAACTTCCAGTTACAAAATAAATGAGTTACAACATGGGAACTACTGGCAATAACAATGTAGTATCTTTGTATATGAACTAGTCTTATTGTGGTGATCATTTTGTAATGTATAGAAATACTAAATCATGAGATAGGCACCAGGAGCTAACATAATGTTATAGGTCAATTATACCTCAAAAAGCAAATAAACAAAGCCACAGAAAAAATAAATTAGATTTGTGGTTACTTGAAAAGGGTGGGATAAGGGGAACTGATTAGTGGTTAAAAGGTACAAACTCCCAGTTATAAGCCCTAAGGATATAATATACAATATGACTAATGTAATTAACACTGACGTATGTTATAACAGAGCTTTGATCACAAGGAAAACTATTTTTCTCTTTCTTTTACTTTATATATGAGATAATGGATGCTCACTAATTGTGGTCATCATTTCACAATGTATATAAGTCAAATTATTTTGCCTTACACCTTAAGCTTACAGTGCTGTTTATCATATCTCAACAAAACTGGATGACCCCCCCCAAAAAAGGATTACAAATCAGAGACCTATTTTTCCACCCTAAGTAACTAGAAAATGAGTAAAGTAAAACCAAGCAGAAGGGGAAAATATTTTTTAAAAGAGACAAAAAGAATAGAAAAAAATAGATCAGCAAAATCAAAGAGGAGCCTTAGAAAAAGTTCCCTAAATGACAAAACTTTAGCTTTACTGACCAAAATAAAGAGGGAGAAGACACAAATTACTAACTCAGGATATTAAGAGGAATACTACTGACATCACAAAAATAACTGTACGCTAACAAATTAAGTAACCACAGAAGATAAACAACTCCTACAAAGATACAAATCACTAAAACTAACTTAAAAAATAGAAAATTTGAATAGGTCTGTCAAAGTAAATAGATAAAATTAGTAATAAAAAATCTTTTCACAAAGAAAAGTACAGGTTCAGAGAGTTTTACTAGACCAAATAATCAAAAAATTAAGCTGATTCATCACAAATTCTCCTAGAAAAATAGATGAGAAAATACTTCTGAAATCACTCTATGAGGTCAGAATTACCTTTATATAAAAAATATTGGGTTGGCCAAAATGTTCATTTTTAGTGAATTTCTGTGTAGGCATTTTAATATTGAAGATACAAAAAAATTTTTTGGCAGATTATGCTTAATTATTTCAAGAAACATAAAAATGCACCTGAAATGCATGTCAAACGTGGTTTGCAAAGTTTCATGCTGGAGATTTCTCACTGGATGTTTATCCACAGTCAAGTAGACTAGTTTAAGTTGACAGCAAATAAATCGAGACATTGAAAACAATCAGTGTTATACCACACGAGAGATAGCCCATATCCTCAAAATATCCAAATTAAGTGCTGAAAAGTTTCACATTGAATGCACTGTGAATACATTAGTCAATAAAGTTCTTGGTGAAAATGAAAAATATCTTTTATTTTTATTTAAAAACTGAAGGAACATGGGGAAGAAAATGGCAAACCACTCCAGTATTCTTGCCTAGAAATCCCCTTAGACAGAGGAGCCTGATGTGCTACAGTCCATGGGGTTGCAAAGAGTCGGACACAACTTAGCGACTGAAAAACAGCACTCATTCATGATAAAAGTTCAGCAAACCAGTAAGTGAGGGAACACCTTCAACTTGATAAAGAACACTTACAAAAAACCTATAGCTAACTACACTGTATGGTAATAACTTTGGATATTCATCTTTATACATTTGCTAAAACTTATATTGTACAACACCAAGGGTGAACCCTAATGTAAAAAGTGCACTTTGGATGATAAGAACGTGTCAATGCAAGTTTATTTATTATTACAAATATACCACTTTGGATTCCTCCAGTCACATTCTTCTTTCTCAAGATTGCTTTGGCTATTCGAGGTTTTTTGTATTTCCATACAAATTGTGAAATTATTCCTGCAGCTCAATTCCAGAAAAATAAACGACCCAATCAGAAAGTGGGCCAAAGAACTAAACAGACATTTCTCCAAAGACATACAGATGGCTAACAAACACATGAAAAGATGCTCAACATCACTCATCATCAGAGAAATGCAAATCAAAACCACAATGAGGTACCAGTTCACGTCAGTCAGAATGGCTGCTATCCAAAAGTCTACAAACAATAGATGCTGGAGAGGGTGTGGAGAAAAGGGAAGCCTCTTACACTGTTGGTGGGAATGCAAACTAGTACAGCCACTATGGAGAACAGTGTGGAGATTCCTTAAAAAACTGGAAATAGAACAGCCATATGATCTAGCAATTCCATTGCTGGGCATACACACAGAGGAAACCAGAATTGAAATAGACACGTGTACCCCAATGTTCTTCATAGCACTGTTTATAATAGCCAGGACATGGAAGCAACGTAGATGTCCATCGGCAGATGAACGGATAAGAAAGCTGTGGCACATATACACAATACTCAGCCATTAAAAAGAATACTTTTGAATCTGTTCTAATGAGGTGGATGAAACTGGAGCTTATTATACAGAGTGAAGTAAGCCAGAAAGAAAAACACCAATACAGGATAGTAATGCATATATATGGAATTTAGAAAGATTGTAATGATAACCCCTTATTCGAGACAGCAAAAGAGACACAGATGTATAGAACAGTTTTTTGGACTCTGTGGGAGAGGGCGAGGGTGGGATGATATGGGAGAATGGCACTGAAACCTGTAAATTACCATATGTGAAATGCATCACCAGTCTAGGTTCGATGCATGATACAGGATGCTCGGGGCTGGTGCACTGGGATGACCCAGAGGGATGGGATGGGGAAGGAGGTGGGAGGGGGGTTCAGGATGGGGAACACATGTATACCCATGGTGGATTAATGTCAGTGTATGGCAAAACCAATACAATATTGTAAAGTAAAAAATAATAATAATAAATAAAAAGAAAAAAATATCAAGTTCATTTCATTAGCAATGAACAGCCCAAAAACAAACTAGGAAATATAATTTTATATATAATGGCACCTAAAAAATAGAATGCTAGGTATAAGTTTAGATTTAATAATGTTATAGTTAACAAAAGAAGTGCAAAACTTGTATACTGACAGGTGCAAAACACTATTTATAAGAAATTTTAAAGTATCTAAATATATGTATCCCATGTTCATGGATCAGAAGGCTTAATATTGTTAAGATGGCAATACTCCAAAAATGATTTACAGAATAAATGTAACTGCTATTAAAAGCTAGTGTTCATTGGAAGGACTGATGCTGAAGCTGAAACCCCAATACTTTGGCCACCTCATGCGAAGAGCTGACTCATTGGAAAAGACCCTGATGCTGGGAGGGATTGGTGGCAAAAGGAGAAGGGGACGACAGAGGATGACACGGCTGGATGGCATCACCGACTCGAGGGCATGAGTTTGAGTAAACTTCCGGAGTTGGTGATGGACAGGGAGGCCTGGTGTGTTGCGATTCATGGGGTCCAAAGAGTTGGACACAACTGAGTGACTGAACTGAACTGAACTGAGCTTTTTACAGAAATTGACAAATTAAAATGTATATGTACTGCAAAGTACTAAGAAAAATTGAAATAATATTTTAAAAGAAGAAATTTGGAGATCTCACACATCTTGATTTCAAAACATACTATAATTCTAAAGTGATAAACACAGCATTGTACCAGCATGAGAATAGATATATAGATCAGTGGGATAGAACTGAGATTTCAAAGATAAAACTTTCCACTTATTTTTAACTAACTGTCCAACAGGAGTGACAAGACACTGCAATGGAGAAAGAACAGTCTTTTCAACAAATGGTGCTGAGACAACTAAATGGTGGAGCTGGTTTAGTCACTAAGTCGTGTCCAACTCCTGTAACTCACGAACAGTAGCCCACAAGGCTCCTCTGTCCATGGGACTTTCTGGGCAAGAATACTGGAGTGGGTTGCCATTTCCTTCTCCAAAGGATCTTCTGAAACCAGGGGTTGAACCCAAATCTCCAGCACTGCAGGTAGATTCTTTACCACTGAGCCACCACGGAATGAGACAACTGGGTACCCAGTGCAAAAGACTGAAGCAGCATCACTATGTCACAGAATGAAATTAAACCACAATAGATCATAGATCTAAACATAAGAGCTAAAACTTTAAATGCTTACAAGAAAACAGGAGTATTTTTAACCTTTGGTAAGGCAAGATTTTCTTAGTTATGAATCTTCTTGCAAAAGCAACAAAAGAACTATAAAAAGAACTCCACTAAACAATTTTTTAAAAAGTCATGCTGCAAATAGTATAATCAAAAAAGTGAAATGACAACCAACAAAAATGGGAGAAAACATTTGAAAATCTTATATCTAATAAGAGACTGTCATCTGGAATACATGAAAACACAACTCAATAATAGAAAGACAAATAATTCAAATAAAAGCTTGGTTTAAAAATTGGACAATTCTCTAGAGATGTTCAAATGGCTTAAAGGCACAAGAAAATATGCTCAACATCATTAGTAATTAGGGAAATTTAAATCAAAACCTCAATAAGATATTACCTCACATTCACTAGTGCTGTTATAATCAATAGCAATATGCATTGGTGAGAATAAGGAGAAATTAGAACCACCCTGCATTGCTGATAGGATTGCAAAATGATGCCACTGCTTTAGAAAATTTGGAAGCAACTTGGAAAATTAAACATAGACTTATCAGATGACTCAGCAAGTCTACATCCTTATATAAATTCAAGACAAATGAAATCATACATTCACATAAAATACATTGTACATAGTATAGAAACATATAATAGCCAAAAAATATGAAACAATTCAAATGTCTCTGAACTGATAAATATAAATAAAGTGCATTTATATAAAAAAGGCATACAGAGAAATAGGAAGAGATGAAATGTTGAATCGTGGTATGACATGGATAAACCTGGAAGATATCGAGGTAAGTAAGAGAAGCCAGTCACCAAAAAATCGCATATCACATGATTTCTTTCATACAAATGGGCTTTCCTGGGTGGCTCAGATGGTAAAGAATCTGCTTGTAATGCAGGAGACCTGGATTTGATCCCTGAATCAGAAGGATCTCTTGGAGAAAGGAATGGCTCTAAAAAAGGCAAATTTGCATACATACAGAGTAAATTCTTGGTTGTTTAGGACTTGGGAGAAGAGAATGAGGATTGACTGCTCATCAGTACAAGTATCTTTTAGAAGATAAAAATGTTATAAAATTAGTTGACAGTGATATTTTTATATCTTTGTTATTATTGTTCAATTGCACAGTTGTGTCTGACTCTTTGCAACACAATCATGGACTGCAGCACACCAGACTTCTCTGTCCTTCACCATTTCCCAGAGTTTGCTCAAACTCATGTCCATTGAGTCGATGATGCCATCCAACGATTTCATCCTCTGCTGTCCACTTCTCCTCTTACCCTCAATCTTTCCCAGGATCAGGGTCTTTTCCAGTCAGTCAGCTCTTTGCATCAGGTGGTCAAAGCATTTGAGTTTCAGCTTCAATATCTGTCCTTTCAATGAATATTCAGAGTTGATTTCCTTTAGGATTGACTGGTTTGATCTCCTTGCTGTCCAAGGGACTCTCAAGAGTCTTCTCCAGCATCATAGTTGAAGGCATCAATTCTTTGATGCTCAGCCTTTTTTATTGTCCAGCTCTCACATCCGTACATGACTACTGGAAAAACCATAGTTTGACTATACAGACCTTTGTAGGCAAAGTGTGTCTCTGTTTTTTTAATATGGTATCTAGGTTTGTCATTGCCTTTCTTCCAAGGAGCAAGCATCTTTTAATTTCATGACTGCAGTTACCATCCACAAGGATTTTTAAGCCCAAGAAAATAAAATCTGTAACTGTTTCCATTGTTTCCCATCTAGTTGCCATGAAGTGGTGTGACTGGATGCCATAATCTTAGTTTTCTGAATGCTGAGTTTTGAGCCAACATTTTTAACTCTCCTTTTTTCCCCTTCAAGAGGCTCTTTAGTTCCTCTTCGTTTTCAACTATAATGGTGGTGTTATCTGTGTATATGAAGTTATTGGTATTTCTCCCAGCAATCTTGATTCCAGCTTGTGATTCATCCAGCCCTGGACATTTCTCATGATGTACTCTGTATGTAAGTTAAATCAGCAGGGTGACAGTATACATCCTTGACATACTCCTTTCCCAATTTTGAACCAGTCCATTGTTCCAAGTCCAGTTCTAACTGCTGCTTCTTGACCAGCATACAGATTTCACAGGAAGCGGGTAAGGTGCCTATGAATCATTTATAACCCTATGAAAAGGCTAAAAAATTGAATTGTACACTTTAAATGAATGGATTGTACAATATGTGAGTTATATTTCAATAAAGCTATTAAAAGATATGGCCTCCAACAGTTTTGAATTTTGAGTTTAAAGATGTAAAAAAATATAGAAAGAGGATCTTATATAATACAAAGTTAAACAGTCCGCAAATGCCTGAATGTCCAATGCAAACAGCTCAGTCACTGAGGCTTGTAGTGGTATATTGCTAAGTGTTTAATAACTGTCTCATAAAAATATATAATACATATGGTTATTACAAATTTTAATGATATAAAAGATTTATAGCATGTAATTTATAAACAGTAATAAAATATACAATATTTTCCACTTTAAATTCCATGAGACAATAAGCTTTCATGAGCTAGTACAACCAAGCTCCAGGATTTCATTATTTTATCTCATTCAGGATGAGTGAATGACATATTTAAAGATTTAAGTGAATATTTTATAGTATTGTTCCTATGGTCAATCACTGACCAAAAAGCCTCTGAAAACATAACCTTAAAAAATTAGCTGACCTAACATGTCACCTCAGGGTGCTATAAAAATATACTAGTTTTGAAAAATCTTTATGTTAATACAATATCACACCTAACCAGTTTTCTAAACTGAGTCTGTGAAGGCAAATATGTGTTTTTAAAAAAGATTAGTTTTTAATGCCCTTATTGTATTATATTAATATTAAAAATATATTAAGGGTAAACAATGGTTAAGCTAAAAAATGAGCCACCCTCACTTAAGTTTCTGCTAGCTTACTGATGGCCAAATGGTGAGATGATACACATATACATAAAAATTTAAAGCAATCACATGAAATTAATAAATGAGAGGCATAAAGCTTAGAGATGCCAACATTATTATGATGAAATAAAAATGTCATTCCTCTTAAAAGACTATCATACAGTTCTATACGTCTCCTCTTGGCATTATAGGATCTGTTGTAAAGATACTATTACTGGGTTACAAATTCAACTCTACTGAAATTCCTCATTTCCAGCTATATTACAGGGCCAGAGAAGAATAACTGATAAAAAAGAATCACTGTGGACTAGATTTCTCTCCTTCAATCCTTCCTGACTTCCATTCTCCATAGGAGACTGTACTGGCTTGGGAGGTAATATGGCAAGAAATGGATAAAATTGATACTAGTATATCACTGAAACATACTATTCAGATAAAAACAGGAGCATTTATCAGAGTTTTACACTCAATTAAAAATAATTTAAAGTTCAATTTTTGATACAAATATAACATCTACTGAAATAATTTTCTTTTAAACTATAACCGAGAATTCAAACTAAGATCAATAAAGTACATTTACTGTCTAGGAATCAATGAATTATAATAATCACCTTCCATCCTTCAGTTCAACTGCTATAAAACAGGTATTCTAACTGGTAAAATCATTTTATAAACTAATTAATGTGATAGGTAGCATCTAGAAATAAAAGCAGTATGAAGGGCTGCCAATCCATAAACAACAACTAAAACATAATAAAGACAGTAAAATAAACACAAAATCTGTGACTCTCAATTTTTATGAGGAGAAGGAAATGGCAACCCACTCCAGTGTTCTTGCCTGGAAAATCCTATAGACAGAGGAGCCTGGCAGGCTACAGTCCATGGGGTCACAAAGAGTCAGACATGACTGAGCAACTTCACTTTAAACTCAAGAATTCACAGAGAACATCTATAAATCATCTAATCTAATTTTTACCATAGATTTTTACCACATCTTTGAGGCTTTACCTAAACTGAGAGTTACCCTTGTTCCTATCTTGTTTTGCTGACTCCATAAGCTCACTTTCTACTGACAGGTTACTGGTCCCAGGCTTTATAGAGTGAAGAGGGATGAAATAAGAGGAATGTTTGCTGTGTAAAAACTGAGTGGAAGTCACTCAGTAATGCCTGACTCTTTGCAACCCCAAGGACTGTACAGTCCATGGAATTCTCCAGACCAGTATCCTGGAGTGGATAGCCTATCCCTTCTCCAGTGGACCTTACCAACACAGGAATCAAACCACGGTCTCCCGCATGGCAGGTAGATTTTTTTTTTCTTTTTAATTTATTTTTTAATTGAAGGATAATTGCTTTACAAAATTGTGTTGTTTTCTGTCAAACCTCAACATGAATCAGCCACAGGTATACATATATCCCCTCCCTTTTGAACCTCCCTCCCATCTCCCTCCCCATCTCACCCCTCTAGGCTGATACAGAGCCCCTCTTTGAGTTTTCTAAGACATAAAGCTGCAGGCAGATTCTTTATCAACTGAGCTATTAGGAAAGCCAAAAGTTTTATTTGTTTGCCTATGCTGGGTCTTAGTTGTGTCATGTGGGATCTAGTTCCCTGACCAGGATTCAAACCTGGGCCCTCTGCATTGAGTCAGAGTCTTAGCCACTGGACCACCAGGGAAGCCCTGTAAAGACCAAAAGTTATCCCAAACATGGCTTACTGCAACTACATAAGGATGGTGGAATATAGCTCTGCAGAAGTGATGCAATCAGAAAGCCCAGGAGTGGGGCAGTACGAAGAGATACAGGTATTTGCCAGGCTTAAGAATTTACTGGAATTTACCTCTACTATGTGCAAGATACTGTGATAGATCTTTAGCTAATTTCTTTTAACAACTTATAAGATGTATTCCCCTTCCTGAAAGAATGTGTGGTCTACACCTAGAAGTTTTAAGGAAGTATGCCAAAAGAGACTATAATTAGTAAAGTACAATAAAGCCAATATGCTCCCAAGGCTGGCTCCCAACCTTGGCTACACATTGGGATCTCCTGGTGAACTTTAAGGAATAGCCTGATACCTAGATTCCTGCCACAGGGAATGTAACTAGATAGGCATGGGTTTTTTTAATATCTCCCTCTGTAATTGTGACATATAGCCATGGTTGAGGAATCAGGAGGGGGGTGAGTTATAGGTGAGAATGGAGGAGAATGCTTAGCTCAGGAACATCAGACTCCATAGTCATTTATTACTTTACATGCAGTGGGAAACCATTCAAGGATGATTTTAACATGAGAATTCCAAAACAGATTAGCGCCCTAAAACAATTCCTGTGATAGTAAAATGTAAAGCACTAAAACCGGAGTAAACAAAGGAGGCAGTAGCAAGAGGAGAAAGGAAAGCAAAGTTGAGAGAAGATTCCAGAAGGTAAAGTTCATCCATTGTTGGTGACTGCTTAAAAAATAAGGGTGAGTCGAAGAAATGAATGAATGGATTTAAAAGAAGGGAAGAGAAGTGAATGAGACAAAAAAAAAAAAAGTGGGGGTGGGTAAAGAGTAGAATGAAAGGGAGAAGCTGGCAGATGAAGTAGAAGCCAAAGGGCTGAGGATGGAGGAAATGATCTACACAAGAGCCACTGTGGCCTAAGCCTGCACTGCTCAAGCGGATCCCACTAGTGTGGTACCCACGTGGTCCTTTTCCTTATAGTTACTCCTGGGTCTGACAAGGCTGCTATTCCCAGTTTACATACAGGACAGTGGGCACGGGGACTTCAAGGAACTTTCTCAGATCACTGGACTGTGCTAGGATACAAAGCCACGGCTCCGGAGAGCAAGCAGTTATCCCCATGAAGAGGAAAAGAGACATGAAAATACCCATTCCCACTCTTTTTGTTTCCATCCTTATTTCAATTATATCTGAACCTGAAAGCAATTACAAACAAATAAAGCAAAGAAACATTTGATGTCATAGCTAGTAACGCTTGACAAACAATCATTCAAAACTGCATAATTATTATAAGATCAACCACCTCCACTCTTATTCAAGCAGAATGTGCTAATTATCAAACAGGCCATCTGCAGTCCTAAACTCTCTTTTTTTTTTTTTTTTAACCTAGGAGAAGATCCTGCCATTTGGCTCTCAGGGCTTTGGTTCATTCACTCTGTATATTTAAAAACAAAAAACAACAAAGAATCTGATAAAATGATTTACAAGAGGCCTTCAACTAAAAAATAACTTTGATTTTTATGTACTGATTATTGAAGAAAGTATTGAAGAAATTCACCCTACTTACATGTGAAATATAGTGAGTTTACAAATGAAATTAAAAACCTGCATTGGTGGCATTTTTAGCTAACACCTTCTAAAGGGTTTGAGTTACTGTGTTTTAAAAAGGAAAATAACAACATGCAGAATTTTAAGCAAACAATATTTCAGAGAAAAAAACAGTACAAAGGAAATGTATTTTTTAAAGAAAAATACAGTATTTCAACATACAGTACCTCAACCTAAAGTACTTCAACCTAAAAAAATACATTTTTGTGAAAGGCAAATCTCTACAAAATTTATTAATTTTGCACCAGCCATTTATTTTCAAAAAATAGACAAAATTTAATGCTACTTCTTTCCAAAATTGATGATTTACCCAAGAACACAGCTTTGAATTCCAAGGTTATATTTCTTCAATGAGAAGATAATTATAATTATTTATATGGAATATTCATTATCTCGGCTACACAAACAAAAGTCCAAGTGACTAGGAGGCCAGTCCCTGCCAGCACAAAGAAGTCTGGAAAAACATTGCTTTGCCATATGTTCAGATACTGGCAAAAGGAGCTTTCCTTGTCGGTACTGTCTAATAGGAAGGACTTTTCACCACTTCCCTACAGACATTGTTGCTGCCCCTGGAGTACAAATAATTAACTTTCAATTTTGAGGTTTTGGTTAACCAATTATCATTTAGACTGCATGCACCTTATTGGTTTTTTTTTTTTTCATTATTCCACTGCATTTGTATTTATTAAATAGTCTATGCAGCAACCAACAAAAAGGTAAAATCTAAAATTCCCTTAACTAATTTAACATAAATTAAGCGTTCATCTGGAGATATCTGATCACTTGAGCTGTCTCTTTTAGTCACCACTGTGGATCATTCAGTATTTGGCTCTGATGTGAGAAGTTCAAATGCATCTTCTTGAACTTTCCCTTAACAGTCACAATCATTACCTAAAAGAGTGGTAAAGTCCCTTCTATACTTTGGAACTAAGAATTAGAGCAATGAAAATAAAAATTGACTTTCAGAGACACTGATACTCACAGCAAACTTAATGATAAAAAATTTAATAGACCAAAAGATATATAGTGTCCATGGCCAATAACCTATGATGTATGAGTATGTTTGAAAGAAAGTGGTAACAAGAAACAAATCATTTAAAGCCTTTGGAGATAAGAAGTCTATCTTGGGGACTTCCCTGTTGGTCCAGCAGTTAAGACTCGGTACTCCCAATGCAGGGTATCTGGGATTCAATCCCTGGTCGGGGAACTAAGATCCCACATACCACAGCTAAGCCCACACAGCTAAGCCCATGTGCTGTAACAAAGACTCAGTGCAGACAAAATAAATTATAAATTAAAAAAAAAAAAAAGGAAGGCTATCTTTTGAGTCATAATTTCCCAGGGGTGGGGGTATCATCCAAACTTCTCAACTTTTCCTGAAAATTCCATAAGACTTCAGTTTAGGAAAACAGAGAGTACTGAGTTAGGTACATATGGCCACAAAGCAAGGATTTTTGTCCTTATTACAATCCAAGAAATTAAAACCTAGAAATAAGTTTTCTTCTCTTCTAAATTTATCAGAAGAGCTGCAACATGGTTTCATTGAAAAGTAAACATGATGACTTAGTTAGTGAGGTGTGTAAAGAAGATCACTGTCAAAACTTTTCTATCACACTTACCCAAAACTTTCTATACTCTGTGATGATTATTACTATCATTATCATATTTTGATTAATGGTATGGACACCTAGATCAGCAATATAAAATCCCCAATCATTCTCTTATCCAGTAATCAAATTAGACTGGCTTTCCAATCCACATCTGTCCCCTTTCCTACTGGGCTCCTGATTTACTAGCTCAGGAAATGACTTTTGGTGTCTAGACCAGGAATTGCAGATAGAGAATGACAACCCACTCCACTATTCTTGCCTGGAGAATTCCATGAACAGAGGAGCCTGGTGGGATACAGTCCATGGGGTCACAAACAGTCAGAAACAACTGAGCCACTAACACTTTAAAATTGCATTGCCAAATCTATTTTTGATGGTGGCTAATCTAGAATGTTTGCCAACAAAGATCCAGACGTCTAGTAAAGGCTATGGATTTTCCATTGGTCATGTATGGATGTGAGAGTTGGACTGTGAAGAAAGCTGAGCGCTGAAGAACTGATGCTTTTGAACTATGGTGTTGGAGAAGACTCTTGAGAGTCCCTTGGAATGCAAGGAGATCCAACCAGTCCGTCCTAAAGGAGATCAGTCCTGGGGTTCACTGGAAGGACTGATGCTGAAGCTGAAACTCCAATACTTTGCCCATCTCATGTGAAGAGTTGACTCATTGGAAGAGACCCTGATGCTAGGAGGGATTGGGGGCAGGAGGAGAAGGGGACGACAGAGGATGAGATGGCTGGATGGCATCACTGACTCAATGGACATGAGTTTGAGTAAACTCCGGGAGTTGGTGATGGACAGGGAGGCCTGGCGTGCTGCAATTCATGGGGTCGCAAAGAGTTGGACAGGACTGAGTGACTGAACTGAGCTGAATCTAAAATGTGAGCCTTAATTTGGCTTGATAAGGAAGAGTACTTTTCTAAGTTGGCACTGTCTCCTCTGGACTCAAAAATATGAGGTGACACATGTACTGACTTAAACTCTGGCTTACACTATGGAAACAGCATTTTATTTATCATTCTATTATTAATTTCTCTCTGTTTCAACCTACCCTCAAATGAGTAAAATAACCTTCCTTAAAAGTGATAACCATATGAACTTATGATTTATAAATGTCTACAAGACTCTCAAGCCTATATGATAAAATTTTAAACTCTTTAATTTATTATACATAAATTTTCTGAATCTAATTCCAATTTACTTACCACAACCCACCTTGTCTCTCACCATCCAACACAGGCTGATCACAAAGAACTTTTCAACTTTCCCTGAAAATTCCATAAAACTCATGATTCATTAATTCCCCATGAGAACCTAAGCTTTCCTCAAGCAAAGACTGAGCTTGCTTTATTACTGCTATATCACAAGGACCTAGAATTGTTCCAAGTAGAGAATAAATGGACTATAATTTCTGAGTAGATTAATTAATAAATTCAGGACTTAATGAATGAATATTACCTGTTTTCTCCCTAGAATGATTTCTAAACTCCTGTTCACCCTTTAAAATTCATCTCAAATGTCCAGCGCCCATGAAGCTTTCCCTGACACCTTACTGTGATACTATTCACCGATTTCCCTGTACCTCTATCTCCCTTTGTTCACTCTTCCTTTTAGCATTTAATATGCTATTTGGGCTTTTTAATTTTATTAATAATTTATATATAGTTAAGATGCTCAGATCTTAAGTATGATGTTCAGTTAGTTTAGAAAAAGGCATCGAACAATAAACATTTTAATCATCCTAGAGAATTTTTTCATAATCCTTCTTAGTCAATCCTTTCAAAGCAATGACTAATGATTTCAATCATTAGATGCTAATATTTTGCCCATTCCAAATGTTTATATAAATGGGATCATAAAGTATGTTTTTCTTTATTTGATTGTGTCTCATTTCTTCCATTTAGAATAATAATTGAGAGATCCGTTCATGGTGCTATATGCATGATTAGTTACTTCTTTTTATTTGTAAATAATATCCCACTGCATGGCTAACTTACATTTTGCCCATTTTCCAGTTGGTGGGCATCCAGATTGATTCCAGCTTGGCACTATTTTGAAAAAAGATGCTATGTTGTATTTTACATGATCTCTTCACTAGAAAGACTTTAATTTGCACACTACATCCAGAGAAGAGGCTTGGTGACAGTTATTTTGAAATTTTAATACTTCTCAAGCTATTATAGTCCATGGCATCTAGTACTTGATCAGTAAAGTTGCAATTAGAGTATAAATTGTATTTCTGTAAACTGGACAATTTGTAGAATCTCTTTGTCAAACAGCTAGCTCATGCTATAGGTATCGGGAAGTGATACCACATTTGCCTCTTTGAGGCAAGCTACCATATTCCACCATATACTTCCTAAGTTTCCTTGGGGAATTCCCTTACATTTCCCTGGGCTTTGGTTTCCTTATCTGAAACATGAAGGTAATTATAGCATGCACCTGTTTAGCTTAACTTTAGAATTATTTGAACTTCACATGAAATTTAAAAAACACTCAACCAATGTTAATTGTTACTTCACTGTAGATAATATATGTGCTACAAATATCTGACTAGGCTTTTACAAAAACAGTTTGGGAGATAGTTCAATAAAATACACAGGAAAAAGTAAAAGATATCCAGAAGAGCCAACACAATATTAAAGGAGAACAAAATCAGAGGACTGACACTACCTGACTTAAAGATTATAAAGCAATAGTGATCAAGACACTGTTATATTGGTGAATGAGTAGACAAACAGTACTATGGAACAGAATATAAAGTGTAGAAATAAACCCACATAAATATAGTCAACTGGTCTTTGACAAAATGGCAAAAGTAATACTATGGAGAAAAAGTCTTTTCAACGAATAGTTTTGGACTAACTGGACATTTATAGGATTTTAAAAAAGAATCTATAGGTTTTGGGTTGTTGTGTTTTCATTTTCATTCATTTCTATGCATATTTTGATTTCTTTTTTGATTTCTTCTATGATTTGTTGGTTATTCAGAAGCGTGTTGTTTAGCCTCCATATGTTTGAATTTTTAATAATTTTTTTCCTGTAATTGAGATCTAATCTTACTGCACTGTGGTCAGAAAAGATGACTGGAATGATTTCAATCTTTTTGAATTTACCAAGACTAGATTTTTGGCCCAGGATGTGATCTATTCTGGAGAAGGTTCCGTGTGCACTTGAGAAAAAGGTGAAGTTGATTGTTTTGGGGTGAAACGTCCTATAGATGTCAATTAGGTCTAGCTGGTCCATTGTGTCCGTTAAGGTTTGTGTTTCCTTGTTCATTTTCTGTTTAGTTGATCTATCCATAGTTGTCAGTGGGGTATTAAAGTCTCCTACTATTATTGTGTTACTATTAATTTCCTCTTTCATACTCGTTAGCGTTTGCCTTACATATTGCAGTGCTCCTATGTTGGGTGCATATATATTTATAATTGTTATATCTTCTTCTTGGATTGATCCTTTGATCATTATGTAGTGTCCATCTTTGTCTCTTTTCACAGACTTAATTTGAAAGTCTATTTTATCAGATATGAGTATTGCGACTCCTGCTTTCTTTTGGTCTCCATTTGTGTGGAATATTTTTTTCCAGCCCTTCACTTTTAGTCTGTATGTGTCCCTTGCTTTGAGGTGGGTCTCTTGTAGACAGCATATATAGGGGTCTTGCTTTTGTATCCATTCAGCCAACCCAAAACCTATGGGACACTGTAAAAGCAGTGCTAAGGGGAAGATTCATAGCATTACAGGCCTACCTCAAGAAACAAGAAAAAAGTCAAATAAATAACCTAACTCTACACCTAAAGCAACTAGAGGAAGAAGAAATGAAGAACCCCAGGGTTAGTAGAAGGAAAGAAATCTTAAAAATTAGGGCAGAAATAAATGCAAAAGAAACTAAAGAGATCATAGCAAAAATTAACAAAGCTAAAAGCTGGTTTTTTGAAAAAATAAACAAACTTGACAAACCATTAGCAAGACTCATTAAGAAACAAAGGGAGAAGAACCAAATTAACAAAATTAGAAATGAAAATGGAGAGATCACAACAGACAACACTGAAATACAAAGGATCATAAGAGACTACTACCAGCAGCTCTATGCCAATAAAATGGACAACTTGGAAGAAATGGACAAGTTCTTAGAGAAGTATAACTTTCCAAAACTGAACCAGGAAGAAATAGAAGATCTTAACAAAACCATCACAAGCAAGGAAATCGAAACTGTAATCAGAAATCTTCCAGCAAACAAAAGCCCAGGACCAGATGGCTTCACAGCTGAATTCTACCAAAAATTTAGAGAAGAGCTAACACCTATCTTACTCAAACTCTTCCAGAAAATTGCAGAAGAAGGTAAACTTCCAAACTCATTCTATGAGGCCACCATCACCCTAATTCCAAAACCAGACAAAGATGCCACAAAAAAAGAAAACTACAGGCCAATATCACTGATGAACATAGATGCAAAAATCCTTCACAAAATTCTAGCAAACAGAATCCAACAACATATTAAAAAAATCATTCATCATGACCAAGTGGGCTTTATCCCAGGAATGCAAGGATTCTTTAATATCCGCAAGTCAATCAATGTAATACACCACATTAACAAATTGAAAGATAAAAACCATATGATTATCTCAATAGATGCAGAAAAAGCCTTTGACAAAATTCAACATCCATTTATGATTAAAACTCTCCAGAAAGCAGGAATAGAAGGAACATACCTCAACATAATAAAAGCTATATATGACAAACCCACAGCAAGCATCACCCTCAATGGTGAAAAATTGAAAGCATTTCCCCTGAAGTCAGGAACAAGACAAGGGTGCCCACTCTCACCACTACTATTCAACATAGTTTTGGAAGTTTTGGCCACAGCAATCAGGGCAGAAAAAGAAGTAAAAGGAATCCAGATAGGAAAAGAAGAAGTGAAACTCTCTCTGTTTGCAGATGACATGATCCTCTACATAGAAAACCCTAAAGACTCTACCAGAAAATTACTAGAACTAATCAACGAATACAGTCAAGTTGCAGGATATAAAATTAACACACAGAAATCTCTTGCATTCCTATACACTAACAATGAGAAAACAGAAAGAGAAATTAAGGAAACAATACCATTCACCATTGCAACAAAAAGAATAAAATACTTAGGAGTATATCTACCTAAAGAAACAAAAGACCTATACATAGAAAACTATAAAACACTGATGAAAGAAATCAAAGAGGACACAAGCAGATGGAGAAATATACCGTGTTCATGGATTGGAAGAATCAATATTGTCAAAATGGCTATACTACCCAAAGTAATCTATAGATTCAATGCAATCCCTATCAAACTACCAACAGTATTTTTCACAGAACTAGAACAAATAATTTCACAATTTGTATGGAAATACAAAACACCTCGAATAGCCAAAGTAATCCTGAGAAAGAAGAATGGAACTGGAGGAATCAATCTGCCTGACTTCAGACTCTACTACAAAGCCACAGTCATCAAGACAGTATGGTACTGGCACAAAGACAGAAATATAGATCAATGGAACAGAATAGAAAGCCCAGAGATAAGTCCACGAACCTATGGTCACCTTATCTTCGACAAAGGAGGCAAGGATATACAATGGAAAAAAGATAACCTCTTTAACAAGTGGTGCTGGGAAAACTGGTCAACCACCTGTAAAAGAATGAAACTAGAACACTTTCTAACACCATACACAAAAATAAACTCAAAATGGATTAAAGATCTAAATGTAAGACCAGAAACTATCAAACTCCTAGAGGAGAACATAGGCAAAACACTCTCCGACATAAATCACAGCAGGATCCTCTATGACCCACCTCCCAGAATTTCAGAAATAAAAGCAAAAATAAACAAATGGGACCTAATGAAACTTAAAAGCTTTTGCACAACAAAGGAAACTATAAGCAAGGTGAAAAGACAGCCCTCAGATTGGGAGAAAATAATAGCAAACGAAGCAACAGACAAAGGATTAATCTCAAAAATATACAAGCAACTCCTCCAGCTCAACTCCAGAAAAATAAATGACCCAATCAAAAAATGGGCCAAAGAACTAAACAGACATTTCTCCAAGGAAGACATACAGATGGCTAACAAACACATGAAAAGATGCTCAACATCACTCATTATCAGAGAAATGCAAATCAAAACCACAATGAGGTACCATTATACGCCAGTCAGGATGGCTACTATCCAAAAGTCTACAAGCAATAAATGCTGGAGAGGGTGTGGAGAAAAGGGAACCCTCTTACACTGTTGGTGGGAATGCAAATTAGTACAGCCACTACGGAAAACAGTGTGGAGATTTCTTAAAAAGCTGGAAATAGAACTGCCATATGACCCAGCAATCCCACTTCTGGGCATACACACCAAGGAAACCAGATATGAAAGAGACACGTGCACCCCAATGTTCATCGCAGCACTGTTTATAATAGCCAGGACATGGAAGCAACCCAGATGCCCATCAGCAGACGAATGGATGAGGAAGCTGTGGTACATATACACCATGGAATATTACTCAGCCATTAAAAAGAATTCATTTGAATCAGTTCTAATGAGATGGATGAAACTGGAGCCCATTATACAGAGCGAAGTAAGCCAGAAAGATAAAGACCATTACAGTATACTAACACATATATATGGACTTTAGAAAGATGATAACGATAACCCTATATGCAAAACAGAAAAAGAGACTCAGATGTATAGAACAGACTTGTGGACTCTGGGAGAAGGCGAGGGTGGGATGTTTCAAAAGAACAGCATTGAAACATGTATATTATCTAGGGTGAAACAGATAACCAGCTCAGGTTGGGTACATGAGACAAGTGCTCGGGCCTGGTGCACTGGGAAGACCCAGAGGGATCGGGTGGAGAGGGAGGTGGGAGGGGGAACTGGGATGGGGAATACATGTAAATCCATGGCTAATTCATTTCAATGTATAACAAAAACTGCTGTAATGATGTAAAGTAATTAGCCTCCAACTAATAAAAAAAAAAAAAAAAGAATCTAGACACAGAACTTATATTCTTTACAAAAATTAACTCAAAATGAACCATACACCTAAATGTAAAACTCAAAACTATATTCTTGGAAGATAATAAAGGGAGAAAAACTAGATGACCCTAGGCATGGCAATGATTTTTTGGTACAACACTAAGGGTAACAAATAATTGATAAGGTGGGCTTCACTAAATTAAAAAATGCTGCTTTGTGAAAGACACTATCAAGAGATTGAGAAGACAAGTTATAGATGGGAAGAAAATATTTGCAAAACATATCTGATAAAAGATCCAAATATTCAAAGAACTCTTAAAATCCAACAATGAGAAAACCAGCAACCTGAAAACAGGCAAAAGACCTGAACAGATAGTTCATAGAAGATATATAGATGGAAAGCAAGTATTATATGCCATTAGGAAAATGAAAGCTAAAATGATAAGATATCCCTAGATAGTTATCATAACGGCAAAATCCAGAACAATGACAATACCAAGTGCTGATCACGTTGTGGAGCAACAGGAACTCTCATTTATTGAAGCTGGAGATGTAAAATCGTACAGCCACTTTGGAAAACATGTTGTTATTTCTTACAAGACTAAACATATTCTCACCATATGATTCAGTAATTATGCCCCTTGATATTTATTCAAAAGAGTTGAATACTTACATCCATATAAAAACCTGCACATGTTTACAACAATTTTATTCATAATTGCCAAAACTTGGAAGCAACCAAGATACCCTTTAGCAGGTGAATGGACAATGAATTGTGGTATATCCAGCACTAAAATGAATGAGTTGTCAAACCATGAAAACACATAAAGGAATCTTAAAGTGCATACTACTAATGAAATAAGCCAATCTAAAAAGGCCATGCACTATACTATATAAACTATATGACATTCTGGAAAAGGCAAAACTATGGAGACAGTAAAAGGATCAATGGTTGCCATGGGTTAGAATGGAGGAAGGGGCAAATAGGTGAACCAAAGAGAAATTTTAGGGTGGAGAAGCTATTCTTTATAGTATTGTAATGATGGATATGGGCTTTCCAGGTGGTGCTAGTGGTAAAGAATCTGCCTGTCAATGAAGGAGATGTAAGAGATGCGAGTTTGACCCCTGGTTTGGGACGATCCCATAGAGGAGAACATGGCAACCCACTCTAGTATCCTTGCCTGGAGAATCCCATGAACAGAGGAGCCTGGCAGACAACAGTCCAAAGGGTTCAAAGAGTCAGACATGACTGAAGCAACTTAGCACACACATGAAGGATACATTTGTCAAAACCCATAACATGTATACCAAGAGTGAATCCTAACATAAACTATGAAAGTTGAATAATAATGATGTGTGAATGCAGGTTCAACAATTGTAATACATGCACTTCTTTGGTGTGGAATGGTGATACTATCAGAGGCTGAACATGTGTGAGGGCAAGGGGCATATGGGAAATTGCTGTAGATTTTGCTCAATATTGCCATGAACTTAAAAGTGATCTAAAATAATTTAAAATATATTTTAAATAACATTTTAAATTTTATTAAACATATAAAATTTAAATTTAGAAAAAATTGCAAGTAATTTAAAATATATATATTTTAAAGGAAAAAATATAAGAGGCCATGGGATCCTTTTGAGAGTGAAAGCCTTGTTTTTCTGTGTGACAGAGTGGGAAGTTGTTCAAGGAGACCAAAACCAGTTCAAGACATTTTTTGCAAAGCAATTTTGGCCAGTTTAAAAAAACATCAATTCAAATTTCACAGGAAATTAAAATAAAAAAATCTTTTGTATCCATTTTAACCACACGCATGCTATGTTGCTTCAGTCATGTCCAACTCTTTGCAACCCTACAGACTGTAACCTGCCAGGCTCCTCTGTCTATGGGATTCTCCAGGCAAGAAAACTCGAGTGAGTTGCCATTCCCTCCTCCAGGAGATTTTTCCAACCCACGATCAAACCTGTGTCTCTTATATCTCCTGCATTGACAGGTGGGTTCTTTACCATGAGTGCCGTTTTCAGTTCTGTTCAGTTGCTCAGTCATGTCCAACTCTTTGCAACCCCATGGACTGCAGCATTCCAGGCTTCCCTGTCCATCATCAACTCCCAGAGCTTACTCAGACTCGTGTCCATTGAGTCAGTGATGCCATCCAACCATTTCATCCTCTGTCGTCCCCTTCTCCTCCTGCCCTCAATCTTTCCAGCATTAGGGTCTCTTCAAATGAGTCAGTTCTTCACATCAAGTGTCCAAAGTATTGGAGTTTCAGCTTCAGCATCAATCCTTCCAATGAATATTCAGGATTGATTTCCTTTAGGATGGACTGGTTGGATCTCCTTACAGTCCAAGGGACTCTCAAGACTCTCAAGAGTCTTTTCCAACAACACAGTTCAAAAGCATCAATTCTTTGGCACTCAGTTTTCTTTATAGTCCAACTCTTACATCCATACATAACTACTGGAAAAACCATAGCTTTGACTAGGCAAAGCTTTGTTGGCAAAATAACATCTCTGCTTTTTAATATGCTGTCTAGGTTGGTCATAACTTTTCTTCCAAGGAGCAAGCGTCTTTTAATTTCAGGGCTACAGTCACCATCTGCAGTAATTTTGGAGACCACAGCCTTGTCTAACTCAGTGAAACTACGAGCTATGCCGTAAAGGCCCACCCAAGATGAATGGGTCATGGTGGAGAGGTCTGACAGAATGTGGTCCCCTGGAGAAGGGAATGGCAAATCACTTCAGTATTCTTGCCTTGAGAACCCCATGAAGAGTATGAAAAGGCAAAAAGATAGGACACTGAAAGATAGACACCCAGGTCAGTAGGTGCCCAACATGCTACTGGAGAGCAGTGGAGAAATAACTCCAGAAAGAATGAAGAGATGGAGCCAAAGCAAAACCAAACCCAGCTGTGGATGATGTGACTGGTGATGGGAGTAAAGTCTGATGCTGTAAAGAGCAATATTGCATAGGAACCTGGGATGTTAAGTCCATGAAACAAGGCAAATTGGAAGTGGTCAAACAGGAGTGCCATTTTAACTACATATATTTCTAAAAATATTTCTTCATATATTTAGAACAATAAAAATTGCCAAGGATATAAAACATTCACTTCCATTATTTTTTTAAGAAACTTTCAACCAGGGCAAATTTCCAGGGTCACGTGAACAACTTAAAACAGAAATGAACACCTAAAAACAGGCCTCTCAAAAAAAGATTGACACATACAATGAAAGGATGGGGTAGGGGAAAAAAAAAAAAAAAAACCTGCCCAGTTGCAAAGAGGGTGACAAGGTAACTTGGTTTACTTTCATTTGTCCTTGGTTGGGAAATCTGGGGAAAACATTGAGGGAAAATTAGTTAGAGCTATTGGTCCTAACTAATAATTAACTAACTAGAGCTATTAGTCCTCACTTTTAAGAAATACAAGGAATCCCCAAAAATCTTGAATATGTTGTAGTAAAACTGCAAATAACCACAGACTGAGGTATCAACAGCCAGAAAGAGAGGACACGTCACTCTTAAGGACCAACTCTATATCTGACTGCAAGCATCTCAACAGCCACAAAGTCAGAAGACAGTAGTGTAACAGCTTCATGATTTTATGGGCAAATACATACTGATTCAGAATTGTATAATCAATTAAATCATCACTGAAGAATGATAATTTTTAGACAAAAACCAAAAGCATTTACTACTCTTTATTGAGAGAACTTAAATTACTTTAATACAAGAAAATTGCTAGATGATGCTAGAAAAGAAATCTTCAAATTAGAAGTATATTATATATAACATGTTTTTAGCCATTTTTCCCAAAGCACTTTTTAATAAATAAGTCACATTTTTAAGGAGTCAACAGTGAAGAATAATTACTCCCTATATTTAAAGGGAAAGAGAAGCATGAATAGGTAAAAGAAATATGCCCACAATAAGAGCTAGTTTAGCTCCTATGGCTAGGAAACAACTGAACGGTTTTGCTACCATATTTAGTCTATAGTTTTGGAATGCATGTACGCTTTAACTTCTTTGGGAGATATATATATATATATATATATATATATATATATATATATATATATATATTTATATATATAAAACCAAGGGTAGAGTTGCTTATTCATGAGTATATTTACGCAGACTTTGCACTATTTTAAATATTTATGAAATAATCACAAATTTCTAAAAGCCTAGAGTCATAAAATAAGATGAGCTAGTCTTTACAATTCCTTTAACTTGGATATCACCCTGTGCATACACTGATACTCTGTGCTGTGCCTTTGCTTAATTCTATAATGTGATGAATGCAAATTCAAACTATTATGTGAAAATAAGCTTATATCTGTTGATAGCTTAATATGTACCCCAGGCTGTGCTTAACACTTTGCATGTATTATATCTTTTAATCTTGATAATAATCATGTCATTCCCATTTCACAGATAAGGAAGCTGAGGCTCATGATCACATATATAGGAAATGAAAAGCACTGCAGGAGATAAAATAGTGAATACGGCACAGTCTGAAGGTTATATCAGTAGAACCAAGGTAGTCTCTGGAAAGAATAATTAGCCTCATTTAATAGCACACAATGAATCACAATGTTTATGAAATATTAAATGTGTTAAATATAGAGTCTATATTATAATAAAGAGAACTCAAATTGTTGTAGCTTAAGTGAGACAGAAACACGCTTATCTCTCCTCTGAAGTCTAGCATATTCCTCTCTCCTCTATATTCTAGTGGGTCAGAACCAGCCTGGGAGCTTTGCCATCAGAAGCAAGTGACTTCTGAGGAGTCTCCAGACATCTCTATTTCCCACCCAGAAATAAACATGAAAAGGAGAAAGTATAGTAAATAAGTTGCATTCAGCACAACTGCTTATGTCTCATCAGTCTAAAATCAATCACAGGACCACATCTAGAGTAAAAGAAAGCAACAAAATGTAGTCAATAGATTGGTCCAAAACACTCAGGTGTCCAGCTGAAATTTCAGAGGGTTCTATTTCTAAAATGAAGAAAATGATAAATATGAAGGCCAAGTGGACGTTTCTGCCTGATTTACTAATCTGTTCTGATGGAAACAGGAGACCTGTGCAAAATCCCATCCCATTATGCTTGTGGGATGTAAGAGGGATGGCCTGGAAAAATAAGTCACAATCCAACTGGGGGAGGCTTGAATGCCAATCTGGAGTAACCTATTAGAGATGCCTTTTTTTTTCCAGCAAATAATTTTATTAAAATATAATAGAGTAAAATAAATGCACAAAACATAAATGTACAATCTGATGAATTTATACAAATTAAACACACCCATGTAAAGATCACTCAGATTAATATAAGAGGGGCAACATAAGCACAAGCTCCCACATGCCTCTTCCCAGTCACTAACTTTGCTCTCCTCTCCAAAGATAACCACTAACTTGTCAACACAGATTAAGGCTGCCTATCTTGTTGTACCATGATGCTTGTGGGATTCATACATGTTGCAGTGTGTGGCAGTATTTTTATCTACTATTGCTATACAGCATTTCATTATAGAATATGCCATTATTTACTTAATCATCGTCCTCAAGAAAAACATTTGTGTTGTTTCCTGTTTTCAGCTATTAAAAATTATACTGCTATAATTTTCCTTCATGTTTTGGTTTTAGTTCACCCATCATTCATTTCTTTTTGATATATACCCAAGGAATAGAGTTTTTTTGTGGATATGCTCATATGTTCAACTTCTGCAGATCATATCAAGCAGCTGTAGTAATTTATTATCTTTCTAGAGTATCTGAGCATTATTCTTGCTCCTGTAGTCTCACCAACACTTGGGAATGTCAATCTTTTTCATTGTAGCCACTCTGGTGGGTATAACTTCCATTTCTCTAATGACTCTCCAGTGTTTTTCTCATTCTCTCATGACTAACAAGACTAAACATCCTTGCTTTCATTGATTGGCTACCTGGAAAGCCATTTTTGTTGAGTATCTCCTTCAGTCTCTTGTTCAATTTTTTTATTGGATGGTCTTTTTATAGTTGTCTATATAATCTGAATATGAATCATTTGCCAGCTTGTAACTGACTTCTTGGAGAACAGCTTTTAAATTTTTTGAATGAAAGAGTGACATGAATAGCTGAGAAAATTAATACGCCATTAAAATGAAAAAGTCAAGCAAAGAGATTTTGAAAGACATTGTATAAATTTCTGGAGAAACAGAATGAGGGCTTAATTTAGACAGAGAGCAATAATAGTAGAAAAGAAAGGAAAATGGTGAAGAAAATACTGTATAAAGGATTAATTCATCCATTTATTTACTCAATACTGAGGAGCCTTGATAACTGATTTGGAAAATAATGGAATATAGGCCATTCGTAAAGGACAGGGATTACTTCATAAAACAAGGCAATCAATATTGGCAGATGAGAACTTAGGAAAATGAAAGTTTATAATTACTGAGCCATCTTTAATATGGAATCAGCAAGACAAAAAAAAAAAATCACAAGGTAGCACAAGACCAGCTTAAAGACATTTTATCATCCTTGCCACAATTTAAACTCCATGTTCCTTTTTTTTGCAGGTCACTCAAACAATAAAAAAAAAAAAAATAGCATAACACAGCCTTAAAAAAGTCATAATGGAGAAGAAAACTCTTTTCTCTAAGTCAATTTTTCCAAGAAAAGATATTTGAGGGGCAGCCATCCTAGGATGCCTGTCTATCAAAACATTTCCCATTTCCTCCCACCCTAAAGCTCAGCCACAAGCCCCTTCCTCTTCCGATTCTTAGACTTATTAGTAAAAGTTAAAAGTAAAGGCTTCAGAACTTCCCTCAATGTAAACTGAAAGTTACTCAGTTCTTTATGATTCTTTGTGACCCATGGACCATAGCCTGCCAGGCTCCTCTGTCCATGGGCTTCTCCAGGCAAGAATACTGCAGTGGGTCGCCTTGCCCCTTCCAGGATATCTTCCCAACCCAGGGATCAAACCTTGGTCTCCTGCATTGCAGGCAGATTCTTTACTGTCTGAACCACAGGGAAATTGAAGGCTGCAGAACTTCCCTCAGTGGTTACATTCAAATACTCATCAGAGTGAGATCTCAAGTCATCTATCATCATAGGAACCAATATTATCATTTAAGTACACTGAGCACTTACCATTTACTGGGTATTACATATATGCATTATTTAAGCCCTCTAAATCCATGCAAATAAGTATTATTACTATGATTCTCACTGTATAGCTGGAAAAGGAAAAACAGAAAGATTAAGCAATTTGTCCAAAGTGACTTAGCTGGTAAGTCATGGAGCCTGGAAAATGAGCCTAGGCAGTTTAACTCTAGAACCTGCTTTCTTACCTATTATCTTTCTTTCTTATCTAAATACTTCCTATCAGCTATCATGTCAGAATCATTAACAGTTTAGGCCTTAGAAAAATAAGACCTCATTCTTTAAGGTTGTAGGAGTCAGGACCTGGGTATGGGAAGCGCCTTATGGCACAGCACACTCTAAGGACAGAAATGAGATCGAAACCTAATCTGAATGATAAAAAAGGCCACTGAAAACATCTCATATTTGTTTGCTTACTTCACCCTCAATGTCCACACCCCCACTAGCACTAATCTGGATCATTTCCATTTCTACCAACTTTCATTTCCTCTCCACCTCCAAATTGTCACCCCCTCCAATTCATTCCCCACCCCACAGCCAGAATGATCTTTTAAAATTATAAAACAGCTCTTTGGTCTCGGCGGCAGAAGCAAGATGACGAAGGGAACGTCATCGTTTGGAAAGCGTCGGAATAAGACGCACACGCTGTGCCGCCGCTGTGGCTCTAAGGCCTACCACCTTCAGAAGTCGACCTGTGGCAAGTGTGGTTACCCTGCCAAGCGAAAGAGAAAGTATAATTGGAGTGCTAAGGCTAAAAGACGAAATACCACTGGGACTGGTCGAATGAGGCACCTAAAAATTGTATACCGCAGATTCAGGCATGGATTCCGTGAAGGAACAACACCTAAACCCAAGCGAGCGGCTGTTGCAGCATCAGTTCATCCTAAGGATTTCAACAATTAGTCGCGCAATAAATGTTCTGGCTTTTAAAAATAAAAAAAAAATAAAATAAAATAAAATAAAATTATAAAACAGTTCATGCCACTCCTCAAAACCATTCAGCAGCTTCCCACTGCACTTAAGATAAAATCCAAACTCTTCATCAGGACCCATAAAGTCCTGCAGAATCTGTGCCCTGCCTCCCTTTCCACTTTCACTGCACCCCACTCTTCCCTTTAACTATGCACATTGGATTTTAAGCAAATTCTTGAACACAACAAGCACTTCTCCACCTCCGGATCAGTGTGAGGCTCTGCTCTCTGCCTGGCCTGTTCCTTCTCCAGCAACCCAAATGTTCAGCTTCTTCTCCTCCCTCTTAGCCATTTAACACACAGAAACTTTGCTTTGATCAGCCCATCTAAAGTGCTTTCCCCACCTTATTCTTTGTTATAATAGCGCCCTCACTGACTTTTGTAGTAGACTTTCTCAAAAACTGTCATTTGATTACTTAGGAGAAGTGTAGCCATCTGCCTTTCCCACTTGAATTAAGCTTCATGATAGTGTCAGCCTGGCACGTGCTAAACACCAATAAGAAATCTGAGTAGATGAAATGTAAGAACTATGAGAGACATTTATTGCTTCTTATCTTGGGTAACTAGGTGGACAGCAGGGTCACTCACTGAGACATGAAATACAGTAGGAAAAGTGAGGTTTGGAGAAGAACATAGTTCAGTGAAAGGTTGACTTTGAGATGCCTTCAGGTAAGAGAAGTAGAAATGCCCATGAAGTAGTTAGAAACGAGTACCTAGGGTTCAGGGAAACATCTGCACAAGATAACACAGACTTAGAAGACAAGAGAGTAACAGGACAGATGAAGCTATGGAAGTGAATAGGAAGAGTCAGAAAATATGCCTGATGGAGAAAGTAAAAGACCAACAAGTAGCATAAAGGAAGGAACATTACTAATAATTGAAAAGGAAAAAACTGAGAAAGAGTCTTCAAAGTGGTCAGAGAAGGGAGAGATTTTTAAGGAAGATGATAGGGTCTATCAGAAAGGCCAAATACTTAGGAGACAGTAAGCAGGAAGACGAAAGAGGGAATGAGATCTATTGTTGAGGAAACCCTGGTGACCTTTGGGAGAGGTTGCAAACAAGCAGATTTGTACACTAACGGCACAAGTCTTTTCAATTCATAGCTTTAGCTAGGGCTTGGACTATATAAAAATCTTGCCCAGTGATTTTGAAAACCCTGTGTCACAGGAAGTGTGAGAAAACGAAATTATTAAGTATCTTACCTATCAGCTTTAGGGAACAAATAGTCACCCTTCATTGTTGGGATTTTCTAAAGAGGTACTATTAGAGTCAGCTGAAAAGCCTGGTCCATTCAAAACTGCAGGACTATGTAAGGAAACTCATGATTATCAGTGGCAAAAGCTACCAGGGTGCTTTCAGAGAATGAAAGCTGCACGATATACACATTAAACAGGAAAGAAATTTGAGAGGCAAGAGGTTTTGACCAACAGCAGTTCACAGAAGCTGCCAGGGTATGGTTGGCAATTCAAGATCACAGATGCCTCAACTTGCTCTAATCTGAGTCCTTCTTGCTAAGAGCATTCATGCTGGTAGTCAGTAGAGATGCAACCATGCACTAAATTTTGAACCTGAGCAGAAGATAAGTATTCTAGGGTATTTAATGTACCTCCTCCCTCTAGTTCAAAGGCAGACTCATGCTAAAATAACCCCCCTTGCAAAGTCAAAAACTGTTCTCAAATGTGGATGGAATAAAGCCCAGAAAAGAGAGATGTGAGCTCTGGATTGGCGTGAAGAACTGGCAAAAAACAAGAGGGTCTTCTGAACGGTTCACTCTTTCTCTTATACATCCCCGGATATTCTGACACACTCCACTCATTTGCCCAAAAGTAGTTAATCTCAGCAAAAGCACATTCCTGGAAATCTTATCCATAGCCTATAAGTGAAAAGTGGAAATTTCACATATCTACTGTAATTTAAAATAAAAACAACTTGATATCTCTTTCCGTTGATAATTAGATTTGGCCCAGGGCAGTGTTCTGCAGAAATAAATAAGCTGTTAAGTAGAGGTGTAAGGCAGACACGGTATCAGGGAGTCGTTTTTTGTCTTTTTTTTTCTTCCTCCAAACCAGTTATTGTGGAAGGTACTGAGATGAAAAAAATTCTGGGTGGAAAGCTGAATAAAGAAAGACACGGTGAGGAACCCTGGACGAATTTTGGACGTCTGCCCTGTTTGTGGGAGGCGAGCAGTGGCAGCTACTGGATTAGAGTCCTGGCAGAGACCGCTAGGGCAAAGGAGGGCCCTGATTTCTGTTTCTTTTCTTTAGGCAGCAGCGGCTGCAGCAGCTGGTACAGGTGAGGGCGCCCTGACGGTCTCCATGGCAACACTAGAAGGGTGGAGGTGAGAAAGGCTCTCTCCCTCCAACAAACCTCCACCACCTCTCCGCAGACCTCGCCCAGGCTCTCGACTGGTGCTCCAACCACAAGCATGGTCCGCTCTCGCCTCTCCTGCCTCCATCTCCAACAGCGCGGTTGCCTTGGCAACGGGTGGGGAGGGAGGAAGGCCAAGGCCCTTTTCCCTCTGGCGTTGCTGCCGCTGTGCCCAGAATGTGAGGGCTCACGGGAGGTCTGAGTCCTCCCTTGGCGGGGCTGGGCCGCGAGGGGCACTCAGCACTAAAGCACAAGGCAAAGCAGGCGGAAGCCTCCAGCCACGACGCAGCAGCCGCCAGGGTAGAGGCTCAACCGCCTGGCCCTAGGAAGGCATCTCTCTCCTCGCTCCTCAGGGAAGGAGGTGCAGTCTGCTGGGGTCGTGCCTGTCGACCTTCCATAGGTCCAAGGGTCTGAAAAAAGCGTGCCCCACCCCAGTCCATACCCAACTCCCGCATAACTTCCAGCAAGATCCCCTCTAGTCCCAGCCAGCTTAGTGATACCCTCTGCCAGCCCCTTCCATCCACTGCAGGTTATCTCCAGGACAAGGACACCGAATCCTCTCCTTTTCTCTGCTTTTCCCTGGCGTTTGGGAGCAAAGGGTAGAGGTCCTCGGAGCCTGGGAGAAGCTGCAGGACCCCAGACCTCCTGCAGGGTCAGGGTCTCCTCCCTCGCCCAGACATCCCATGGGAGAGGGATGTGGGAGGCGGTCTGGCACCAGCAGCGTCCTACCACCCCTAGTCAGGTAAACTGTGTCCAGGAGACGCACCCTCGACGGATGTTTCAGGACTGCATACAAAAACCAATTTTGCTCAGAGCCTAAAAGAACGGAATCACCTGTTTATTTACTGGAGCAAAACAAGCACAGAGAAGGGCTTCTCTTTTGGCAGCTTAGTCAATGGACGTTGTTGCCTCGCATTCAAATGCATCAGAAAGCACCACGTTTTTGAAAGAAATAAACATCATTGTTTAGGTACTGACAAAGAAAATGCCAAAAACTATGTTTCATTTTCCATTTGAAATTCTGAGGACAGTTTTTCTGTAGTTTACAATCTACATCTGTCCTTTCCTTGAGCAGCAATTAATATTTTATTCCTGTAGCCAAGAGTTTTCATAAAGCTGTTATTATCTTTTTAATAAGATGCACAACATTTGAAAATTCTAAGCAATACCTGTGTTGCTGAATATATGCTGTATCATTTTTTTTAATATTTATGGAAAATACTTGATGAGTCAGCTTATTGTTAATTGTCTGTTGCCTAGCACTTACAGCAAAGATTATATCTTTTTTTTTTTTTTTGCTTTTTCTTTTTTCCATTTATTTTTATTAGTTGGAGGCTAATTACTTTACAACATTGCAGTGGTTTTTGTCATACATTGAAATGAATTAGCCATGGATTTACATGTATTCCCCATCCCGGTCCCCCCTCCCACCTCCCTCTCCACCCCATCCCTCTGGGTCTTCCCAGTGCACCAGGCCCGAGCACTTGTCTCATGCATCCAACCTGGGCTGGTGATCTGTTTCATCCTAGATAATATACATGTTTCGATGCTGTTCTCCTGAAACATCCCACCCTCGCCTTCTCCAACAGAGTCCACAAGTCTGTTCTATACATCTGAGTCTCTTTTCTCTGTTTTGCATATAGGGTTATCGTTACCATCTTTCTAAATTCCATATATATGTGTTAGCATACTGTAATGGTCTTTATCTTTCTGGCTTACTTCGCTCTGTATAATGGGCTTCAGTTTCATCCATCTCATTAGAACTGATTCAAATGAATTCTTTTTTAATGGCTGAGTAATATTCCATGGTGTATATGTACCAAAGCTTCCTCATCCATTCGTCTGCTGATGGGCATCTAGGTTGCTTCCATGTCCTGGCTATTATAAACAGTGCTGCGATGAACACTGGGGTGCACATGTCTCTTTCAGATCTGGTTTCCTCGGTGTGTATGCCTAGAAGTGGGATTGCTGGGTCACATGGCAGTTCTATTTCCAGCTTTTTAAGAAATCTCCACACTGTTTTCCATAGTGGCTGTAATAATTTGCATTCCCACCAACAGTGTAAGAGGGTTCCCTTTTCTCCACATCCTCTCCAGCATTTATTGCTTGTAGACTTTTGGATAGGAGCCATCTGACTGGCATGTAATGGTACCTCATTGTGGTTTTGATATGCATTTCTCTGATAATGAGTGATGTTGAGCATCTTTTCATGTGTTTTTTTGCCATCTGTATGTCTTCCTTGGAGAAATGTCTGTTTAGTTCTTTGGCCCATTTTTTGATTGGGTCATTTATTTTTCTGGAGTTGAGCTGGAGGAGTTGCTTGTATATTTTTGAGATTAATCCTTTGTCTGTTGCTTCATTTGCTATTATTTTCTCCCAATCTGAGGGCTGTCTTTTCACCTTGCTTATAGTTTCCTTTGTGGTGCAAAAGCTTTTAAGTTTCATTAGGTCCCATTTGTTTATTTTTGCTTTTATTTCCAATATTCTGGGATGTGGGTCATAGAGGATCCTGCTGTGATTTATAAAGATTATATCTTTAACTGGAGAAGATATGTAGGAAAATGAACAGCATTTATTAAACAGAATTAAGTTTAACAGCCTGCTTAAGAAATTTGAAAGTGATTTTTAATATATGTATTATATAAATTAAATATATATTTATATATAAATTTATAAATTAAATACACACACACACACACACACACACACATATATATATATATATATGCTAAGTTGCTTCAGACGTGTCCCACTCTTTGCAACCCCATGGACTGTAGACCACTAGGCTCCTCTGTCCATGGGATTTTCCAGCTAAGAATACTGGAGTGGGTTGCCATGTCCTCCCTACAGGATCTTCCCAACCCAGGGATCAAACTTGAGTCTCTTATGTCTCCAGCATTGACAAGTGGGTTCTTTACCATTAGTGCCACCTGGGATATACATAAATTATGTATATATGTGTGTGTAATTTATTATAAATATATATATTTGGACACTAAATAAATTTGGCTACCAAAACATAAAGGATCTTTGAGTGAAAATCTTGAGATTAGATATAAACCTTAAAATTCAAATTGAAGTTTATCTGATTGTTAACCCAGATACATCCTGTTGCCTTTGCACTGAAATATTCAGCTTTACTAGGCAGTAGTTTGAAGATGATTTAATCATCAATAATTGAATATTTAGTAAAGACAATATTCCTGTAATCACCTTCCAAACTGCCAAACTATTTCAAATATTATATGAAGAAATGTTTCTATCATCCCCCTAAGGATATTACCCATGCTCTTAATGCCAAATTTCTTTCTTTAAAAAAAAAATTTTTTTTGCCTACATTAATTAATAGCAAATGTATATTTCAGTTGGGAGACAGATCTGTCTATAAGTCATAGAATGTATACTGATTTGTGTTTAATACCTCAGTTTATGCTATCAGAATCCAAAAGGGTTGATAATCGAAGCACCCCACATTACAATGTGAAGTTTAAGTGAACGGGAAGTGAGAAGAAAAACTTTTAGCTTTCTGGACAGCTTCTTCTACCATTTGAAAAGGTTATCCTAGCTTCTTACCCTTATTATTTCCCATGATATTAGAAGCACTCAGCATGTCTGGCACAACTTCAGTTAAGTGTCAGTGTTTGCATATTAAAGTACTGTTCCATTTCCTCAAGGTACAATATATACTGAGGCATTAAAATATAAAACCTGACACCAAACTGCTAACTGAAGTTTTCAAAATGAATGACTATCTGATCATTTAATCTTAGTGTGCCCTAGAACTGAGGAAGCTGGGAAAAGCAAAGTATATTAAGAAATGATTTGAAAGAACATGTATCATATACTCAATATGTAATTTTAACTAATAGATGTCTCTAAATAGTAGAACCAAAGGTTATTTTTTTCTTTCTTTTGTGTTTCTTTCCTTTTCAAGAAATCTAAGCAGATGACAATTTAATAACAATGAACATAATATATATAATATTTATAAATGCCTACACTTTGAAAGCATACCATATGTTCAATTTATTAGTTGTGACTGTTAATTTTTCCAATGTTTAAAATCTATAGGTTGTACTATGTACTAGAAAAAAAGCCAAATGAATGAAAATTGATTAAATATATCTTTCCAAGAGTTAGGGAAATTTGACAGGCTTGTAAAATCAACTATAGGACCAGAAAAACTTGTATCTAAAGTATCCAATTTTCTCACTAAATAACATTATGTTACAAAAAAGTGTTAATATTTAAAATGTTCATTAACGTTATACAAGACTGTCAAACCCTCAAAGCATCATATCATGGAAAGCTGACCATTTTTATCCACAGCTCTATCAGAATATAATCACATTATAGCTTATCTGAGTAAGTAGATACCAACTAATTCATAAGTTGGAATTAAAATGTTTTACTGAAAGACATTAATAAACCAATAAAAGGACACAACTTAAAAGTAGCTACCATGTAATTCCCACTTCAGTAGGATTCGCCACTTGAATTTGAAGTAAATATATGGATTCTGTCATAGTGAGCAGGGAGGAACAGAAAGATGTTTGTCTTTTACAGAACACAGATTACACAAAGATTTGTGTATATCCATTTCACCAAACTCCATTATCAGAAATCTATCATCTGAATTTGAGCTGATAATAAATATCTATCAATGGGAAAATGTCCACTAAAGAAACAGGGCTTCCTGGTGGCTCAGACAGTAAAAAGTTGGCCTGCAATGCAGGAGACCCAGGTTCATCCCTGGAATCGGGAAGACCCCCTGGAGAAGGGAATGGCAACCCAATTCCAGTATTCTTGCCTGGAGAATTCGATGGACAGAGAGGAGCCTGGTGGGCTACACTCCATGGGTTCACAAAGAATCAGACACAACTGAGCAACTAACACACACACACACACACACACACACACACACAGATTGAACAATATTAACTGAAGTTTATGTTTTTAACAATCAAGCTGTTACTCCAACAGATATGTAATAATTGATATGCAAAGTTCTGTTAAGCTTTTAAAATAGTAATCTTTGACTTTTTATGCCTCCTACATATCCATATTAAACTGTTCTCAAGTCTTCTTATACTTACCTGTATCTCTTACTTGTAATACTTACTCAATTTACTACTTGAGTAAATGTTATTTTTCTTTTTTTGACTCTTACAATTCAGTCTTTTCAGAGTACCCAAAAATATCTTTCTGAAATGAAGATCTGAGGCTACTTATTTAAGTATTATATATGAATAGATGGAGAGACAGAGGGAGAACGCAAGCATTTTAGATGTATTACTGAGCTCACACTTAAGGGCAGGAAATGATCAGGGACACAAAAACTAAAGTTTAAAAGAAACGTCAACATGAAAGCAAAGCAGAAAGCTATAACAGCAAGCTAAAGCTTGGGTTTCTATGGGAGCAACTGCCTACACCAGGAACTGGAGGGAATGGGCAGAAGAAAAGACTGAACCTGAGATTTTGGCAAGTTAAGGACAATGAAGCAGATTTCTAAGAGCAAGGAATTAGAGGGAAAGGAACGAATGAAAACTGACTTCATTTGGGGCAATATCTACACATCCAGCGGAGAAGGCAATAGCACCCCACTCCAGTACTCTCACCTGGAAAATCCCATGGATGGAGGAGCCTGGTGGGCTGCAGTCCATGGGGTCGCTAAGAGTCAGACACGACTGAGCGACTTCACTTTCACTTTTCACTTTCATGCATTGGAGAAGAAAATGGCAACCCACTCCGGTGTTCATGCCTGGAGAATCCCAGGGACGGGGGTGCCTGGTGGGCTGCCGTCTATGGGGTCGCACAGAGTCGGACACGACTGAAGCGACTTAGCAGCAGCAGCAGCTACACATCCAGATTTCACGTTGCCAATTTTCTTTTCAATGTTATCTAAATTTCTATTGAAACCTTTGAGTTTCTACTTTCTAGTTTTGTTTTTTTCCTCATCATTATTTTCTAAATTTTTCTACTCACATGTACATCATCTCTTTTTCTCTAAAATGATATTAATTCTCCACAATTGATAAGAGTCATGAATTCAGAATTTTAAGAAATATATATTCAAAAGCATAACTGTTTTGAAATCCTCACCTCAACACATTATAGTGAATTTGTTGTATACAATAGAATGATAAAAAGAAATGTGAACACCTTCAAGAAAAAGAGACATATCATGTACAGAGAGAGGACAATAGAATTGGCAACACATTTCTCAGCTGGAGGTATGATGGAATATAGAAAATAAAATGACCTTTTTAAGAAAGGTTTAAAAGTTAAAATAATAGGTCTAAAAAAAATATTTTCAGCTAGAAAATTAAGAAACAATTGCCCCACTAACTTTAACTAAATGAACTTCTAAAGCACTAATTTTAGGTGGGAAAAAATACCTTCAGAGGAAAAAAATCAACAGATGAGAAAAAGAAATATGAAAAGTAACTAGTTAATTTGGACTTGAGCATTAAAAACAACTATCTTTATGAAATAAAGATAAATAATATTTATATTTAATATATAATATTTATATACTTATAATTGATGCCTTCAAACCGTGGTACTGAAGAAGTCCCTTGCGCAGCAAGTAGATCAAACTGGTCAATCTTAAGGGAAATCAACCCTAAATACTCATTGGAAGGACTGATGCTGAAGCTGAAGTTCCAGTATTTTGGTCACCTGACGTGTATAGCCAACTCACTGGAAAAGTCCCCAGTGCTGGGAGATATTGAGGGCAGAAGGAAAAGAGGGCATCAGAGGATGTGATGGCTGGATATCACTGATGCAATGGACGTGAACTCGGGCAAATTTCAGGAGATGGGAGGTCTGGTGTGCTGCAGCCCGTGAAGTCACAGAGAGTCCAACACAACTGAGTGACTGAACAACAACTATATATACATATATTAGAGTTAAAAGAACAACAGTAATAATATCTACATTCTGGAGATTAGAAGGAAAAAAAGAGACTAAACTAAAACAAAGGTAATTCCTGAAAATAAATACAGTATAGTATAGTATAGTTGTGTCTGACTCTTTGGGACCCCTTGGAGTGTAGCCTGTCAGGTTCCTCTGTCCATGTGATTTTCCAAGCAAGAATAACAGAGTGGGAAGTCACTCTTTTCTCGAGGGGATCTTCCTGACCCAGGGATCAAACCCAGGTCTTCGGCATTGCACGCTGATTCTTTACAGTCTGAACCACTGGGGAAGCCCCATGGAAATATGGTAGGAGTCGATATTTAATAGGAAGGTCAAGACTTAGATTGTAATAATCGTGCATGGTCAGGTGTAAATGTCAATCACTAGGGTAAATCTAGTGTATAAAATCCAAATTAGTAAAGGGCAAATGTGAATTAAAAATAACTTAAAATGTCAAGGTAATGGAAAAAGGAACATTAAAAAAACAAGGTAAACAGAAAACAAAGAATGAGATGTTAAAATATATAGACATATACAAATAATCACATAATCTTTTAAAAACAATGAAAAGATATACTGTCAGACATACAAAGCCAACGAATTCATTATTACTAGCAGACCTACACTATAAGAAATGTTAATATCCTTCAGGCAGAAGGAGATGATACCAGATGGAAATATGGATGTATAAATGGGAAGGAAAGGTACCAGAATGGTAACCACATGGGTAAATATATTACTGTATCATCCTTATTATGTAAATATCTTTGAAGATCATTGAAATCTGAATATAATACTGTATTATGAGGTTTATCATGCATCTATTTGAAAATATATATATAAACAACAGCATAAATGTCACAAGGGGAAAATGAAAGTGCACCATGCTAAGCTTCCTCAACTACACAAGATGCATAATTCTTAAAGGTAGACTTCCATAAGTTAAATGTGTATACTATAAACTCTATGGCATCTGGTAATATTTAATTTCAAAAATGCAGAAAAGAAGAGGAAAAGAACAAAGAACAGATTAAACAGGAAAAAACTCAGCAAGATGATAGATTTAACACTAACCACATTAAATATAAATGGTACAAATGAACTTATTCACAGAACAGAGAGTCACAGATGTAGAAAGCAAACTTATGGCTACCAAGGGGAGAAGTGGGGGGATGAGTTGGAAGATTGGAATAGTTAACTAATAAGGACCTACTGTATAGCTCAGGGGGACGACAGAGGATGAGATGGTTGGATGGCATCACCGACTCGATGGACATGGGTCTGAGTAAACTCTGGGAGTTGGTGATGGACAGGGAAGCCTGGCGTGCTGCGATTCATGGGGTCACAAAGAGTCGGACACGACTGAGCGACTGAACTGAACTGAACTGTATAGCACAGGGAACTCTATTCAATTCTCTAATGACCTATATGGGGAAAGAATCTAAAAAATTGAATCTGTGTATATGTATAAGTGATTCACTCTGCCATACAGCAGAAACTAACAGCACTGCAAATCCACTATACCTCAATAAAATTTTTCTACATGTTCTAATAAAGACTCAATTAAAAGGCAGACACTATACTCAAATAGCAAGATCCAGCTACATGCTGCTTACAAGAAACTCACTTTATAGTTTACCCGTAAACAATGCAGGGGGTTAAGGGCACAAACCCACACACAGCAGAAAATCTGCATGTAATTTAACAGTCAGCATGTATTTATTGAAAAAAAAATCTGAACACAAGTGCACCTGCGCAGTTCAAATCTGTGTTATTCAAGGGTCAATTGTATATTTCATGTCACAATAGTTTACAAATAGGATGGAAAAAGACATACCATCCCCATACTGTAGAGGGGGGATTATTACTGGAATGTAAAGTTGCTTTAACATTTGAAAATCAATGTCATCCACCATATTAACAAAATTAAAAATTAAAAAATATATACTCAGTTCAATAACACAGAAAAGGTCAATAACACAGACAAAAACCAATACCTATCCCCCATAAAATCTCTTAGGACTGCTGGAATTGAAGGGAACTTGCTCAACAGGAAAGACATTTTACTATGTTATGTTTAAAAATGCACCCAAGTAAAATACAGACTCCTCAGTATGAACTGCCAAACTATTCATTGGCCCTGTGAATTCTTTAAACTTGTCTCTCACAAGTCTCCCTGTCTTATTCTACTTTCCAGCCATGTAATTCTTTTTTTCAATACTTAATCTACTTTCCCTTTTGCTTCTTAGCCTTTGCACGTTTTGTCTTCTACTTCACCTCCTGCAACCCCCAAATTTCTGAAGATCCTGGAGATTCTGAAGATTCTACGGGAGAATCTTTTCCTTGCCTTTTCCACTTTTTTAGAGGGCACTCACATTCCTTGGCACATGGCCTCTTCTTGCATCTTCAAAGTGCTTCGCTCCAACCTTTGCTTCTGTTCTCATATCTCCTTTGAATCTAGCCCTCCTGCTTTCCTCTTATAAGCCTCTTGGATTATATTGGGCCCACCTGGAAATTCTAAGATAACCTTCCTATCTCAAGATTCTAAACTTAATCACATCTTCAAAGTCCATTTGGCCAGGTCAGGCAACATATTCACAGGTTCTATAAATTAGGCTAAAAACAACTTGTGCACTTTATTCTGTCTATTACTGTACTGAAAAAAAATTTTTTTGAATATAGGAAGTTAGGTTTTGTATTTTCTAACACATCAAGCTATTCAGAAGTATACAGAAAAATATCTAAGTAAAATGAACTTTTGTCAAATACAAATGTGTTGGTAATGTGTAGTATACATGCTAAAAATAATTGAAAGAAAATTTCCGAGATTGTTGATCTATAGCCTAATATGGCAGTCCCCCATCAATTGCACTGATGATAAAGCCTGCCATCTCTATGGCAACTAAAATGGATATTATTCTTTGCTACATTCCCAGCTAGTGTCTTATCCTATTTATCTAGTTTGAAACCCTTAAACAAGTTACTAATTCAGGCACTGAGCAAGACATTAAGAGGACATGTCAAAGCCAGATAGAAAATTAAATATCATAAACATATCATATATAAAAACCATATACGTTTTCTGTCAAATACTGTGCAATCAATACGACTTAGGATTTATTAAAAGAATGGAACTTTATAGCATTTTACAATATAGAAAATACTCGAGTTATCAGTCATCCAAATTGCACTTTATTATACTACCTTTCAAACCTTCTTTCAAAATCAAAGGCCTCAGTCTACTAATGAGTGTAAGAATATACAATCTTAATATCACCTATCATTTGTTTGATAAATATATTAGTTTATTATTGTTCCCATGTCACTTCAAATACACATATTTTCTCTTTCAATCTGGATACCATACTCTTTGAGAGAGAAAACAAATATTTAAAGCCCCAATAATTTTAAACCTATAATTTTACATATATGTGTGTAAATTTACCCATATATATCCATATATAATCAGTAAATTATTACAAAATGTAATTTTGAAAACCTAGGTGAAGTTTGTTACAAATCTGAAATTATCAAACCACATCACTTCTATGTCACCACCCAGCACTATAATAACAAAGTGACTAAATAATTTTGGATAAGCAAATCAATATTAATACATCAATTGTTAATATTAACCTACTGACTAATATAATTTTGAATTAGTTTTATGTGCTGGTTAAAATAGATATTCATACTTGGATGAATGTTAAGTATTTTTATAAAAGTAAAAAGATAAATGTTTGTAAATTTTAAAAAATCAGCTTCTCCCTATATTCACTAAATATGTGGTGATGAAACATTTAAAGAATATCTTCTTAAGGGACACAAATTACTACCCTGCTCTGCAACTCCATAAATCTTGGTCTTCAGAATATTATATGAATTCTTGAATGACAAATCTTTGCCACACTCACAGATGTTATAGATGTACCAAAATCAAATCCTGTTAGTGCCATGTATTGTCTGAACGTGCTTTTGCTGAGGAAAAGCATCCTTTCAATACTGGTGATAAGTTCATCTCTTTCAACATGAAGGTTAATGTTCATTTAACCTCAATCATAAAAAGTGCACACAATTTCCTCATTTGGAAACTTCCCTTTAATGTCAACTTACTCTTTTTATTAATTATTTCAATTAAAGTTTTTAAAAAATCCCTTGGGAAACTCATGATCTCATAGAGTTAAATCAGAGCTGCCAAATAGTACACCACCACAGAGCAATAAGAAAAGTGGATGATGGTCAGCAAATTGCCTTGCATTATTCTGTGAGTGTCCTACCAGTTTGCTTTCCCCTTCACAGGGAATGAAATTTCCAGCCTAACACCCAAAAATTTTGGCACAAAGCTTAAACCATACTATTCAAATTCAGAGGAAATGATGACAGCAAAAATGGCAGAGTAAGTACCTCCAAAAATCTGCTCTTCCTAAAAGCAATGAAAGATCTTCCATAAATTGTCAGATTCAACCTTTCTAAAACACTAGAAACTCGTAAAAGGCTTACAACAACCCAGCAAGCATTGTTAAAGAAAAAGCTGAGCCTTGGAAAGAACGTGGAAACTTACAGTGTTTTAACTTCCTCTAGTTCCATCTCCTAACATGTTCTGCAGTAGCTTTGATACGAAACTGCCCACATTATTGGTGCACTTTGCAGCCACCAGAGGGAAGAGAGTGGAACTGGAACTTTTTTGAAGCCTAAGTTCCAAAGAGCATTCACATTATTTTATGTCAAGTAGTTCTCTGGGAGACCCCATGTACCAGGGTGTCTGAAATTGAATGACTCAGAACTCACCTAATATGAATAGCGCTCCACTAAGGAGAATTTATGGAAAACAGTTACATGAAAATGTTTTCTTTTCATAGCTCCCAAGACAGTGAATTGCACATTTGAGTCAAAAAACAAACTAAACAAAAACTTATAATTAAAAACTATGGAATGAGATGTCCATAAGGTTTTTAAAAGCTCAAACATATCCCTAAGAATTCAGGACACACACATATAAAGAGATGTTTGCATGCTCAGAGAAGGTCTAAGAAGGACTTAGGGTCTTACCTCTAGCTGACCGTGAGGCTCTGCACACACAGGAAGTAAAGGTTAGAAAAGAGCTATCAGCTACTCAATTGAGTATCAAAGGTTTGTTCCAACATACACAGATAGCCCCTTAGCAAACACCGGGAGATTTATAGGTCCCAGGAATTTAGGAGCAAAGCTTATATGTTATTGAAATTATGTTGATAAAAGTCCTAACTAGACTGCTATATATTAATACATTTTTTAAAAGAAAGAAATTGATGGTAATCCTCACAGCAACCAATAGGAAAATAACTCAAAATATACAGTAAAAGCAACAAAAAGAAATTAAAATGATACACATGAAAATAAGTATTTAATACAAATGAAGATAAAGAGTTAAGAACAAAAAGACATGAGATGGAAAACAAGCAACAGAGGAAGTAACTCCTTCCTTAGCAATAATCACATTAAATGTAAAGGGATTACAACAATTAGAAGACAGATATAGGCAGAATGGATAAAAACAATCATTCAAAAATACATATACAATAGACTTATTTTATATTCAGAAACAAACATATTGAAGGTGAAAGGATGGAAAAAGATATACCATGCAAACAGAAGCCAAAAGAGAGGAGAAGAGGCTATATTAAAGTTAGACCAAGTAGACATTATGATAAAAATTATTACTGGAGGCAAATTATGATACTTTATAATGATAAAATTGACAGTCCTTCAAGAATACATATCAATCACTGACATACATATACTGAAAAACAGAGCCACAAAATACAAGAAGAAAAAAGTGACAGAATTAAAGAGTATAATAATTAAAAAATAATAGTTGGAGACTTCAATACTCAAATTTCAATAATGACTCAAACAACTAGACATGACAGAAAATCAACAAAGAAACAGACAACTTGAGCAACATTATAAATCAACTAAACCTAACAGACATATTTAAGAGCACTCTACAACAGCAGCAGAAATATTTATTTTTCTCAAGTGCATATGCAATGCTCTCCGTTAGAGGCCATATACTAGGCCAAAAACAAGTCTCAATAAATTTAAAAGGGTTGAAACCATACAAGATATTTTTCTACAACCACAATATAAAAAATTTATAAATCAATAAGAAATTTGGAAAACTGACAAATCTGTCAAAATAGAACAATACACTCTTCAGTGAGAAATATTTTGAGATGAAGGAAAACAAAACTATATCAAAACCTATGCGACACAGCTAAAAAAAAGTGCTATGAGGGAAATTTATAGTGGCAAGTGCCTAGATTTTAAGAAAGAAAGATCTCAAATAATCTAATCTTCTATCATATTAGAAGAACAAAAGCAAGCTAAATGCAAGAAAAGTAGAAATAAATAAAATGAATATAGAAAAACAAGAGAAAATCAATGAAAACAAAAATTGATTCATGGAAAATACCAAAAACACTGATAAATCTTTAACTAGACCAATGAATTAGAAAGAGAAGATTCAAATTACTAAAATAAGAAATTAAAAGGGGAACATTACTACCAACCTACATAAAAAGAACTCTAAGAAGATACTGAACAATGCTCACAAAAAAAGGTATGATGTAGATTTCAGTGGACAAATTATTAGAAAGCACAAACTACAAGAAAAAGTAGAAAATCTGAATAGACAAATAAGAGATTGAATATTTACTCTTTTAAAAATTACAAGTATGAGCCCAGGAATATATGGACTCACTGGTGAATTTGACCAAAGTTTTACAGAAGAATTCATTTCACATGTACTTCTCAAAAAAAAAAAAAAAAAAAAGACTTTAACTGATTTTCTAAGATCAGTATAACCCTGATACCAAAATCATGCAATGCAATAACAAGAAAACAATATTACAGATCAGTATCCCTTTTTGCGGGCTTCGCAGGTGACTCAGTGGGTAAAGAATCTGCCTGCAATGCAGGAGACACAGGAGATGTAGGTTCATTCCCCAGGTCAGGATGATCCCCTGGAGAAGGACATGGCAACCCAATCCAGGATTCTTGCCTGGAGAATCCCATGAACATTGGAGCCTGGCGGGCTACAGTCCATAGAGTCACAAAGAGTGGGACATGACTGAAACAACTGACCATCCCTTTTCGTGCTGGAGAGGACTCTTGAGAGTCCCTTGGATTGCAAGGAGATCAAACCAGTCAATTCTAAAGGAAATCAACCCAGAATATTCATTGGAAGGACTAATGCTGAAGTTCCAGTACTTTGGCCAACAGATGAAAAGAGCGGACTCATGGGAAAAGACTCTGACACTGGGAAAGACTGAAGGCAAAAGGAGAAGGGGACAGCAGAGGAAGAGATGGTTAGATTGCATCAGTGACTCAATGGACATGAATTTGAGCAAACTCCAGGAGAGAGTGGAAGACAGAGGAGCCCAGCATGCTGCAGTTCATAAGGACACAAAGATGGGACACAACTTGGTGACTGAACCACAATAACAATCTGTTATGAATAGATACAAAAATCTCCAATAATTTCAAGCTAATTTTAGCAGCCTATAAGAAATTATGTACACAATAACCACATGGGTTAATCACAGAAATATAAAGCTGATTCAAGCTACAAAAATTAATGCATAGAGAATATCCTAACAAATCCACTAAAAAACTGGTCAACTAAGGAAATTAGTTTGGAAAAGTTGCAAGATATAAGATCAATATATAAAAGTTGTGTTTTCACTTATCAATGAAAAATGTGAAAATGAAATTAATAAAACAATCTGCTTTACAATACCATAAAAAATATTCAGAAAGAAATTTACCAGAAGAAATTACTTATACACTGTAAACTTCAAAATATTGTTGAAGGAGCTTACATCTCCATCTTACACAATATGCCAAAATTAATTCTAAATGGATTAAAGACTTGAATGTAAGACCTGAAACCACAAATCTCCTAAAAGAAAACCTAAGAGGTAAGCTCCTTGACAATGGTCTTAGTAATGATTTTTTGGATTTGGCAACAAAAGCAAAAGTAAATAAGACTACATCAAATTAAAAACCTGCATGGCAAAGAAAACCATCAACAAAATGAAAGGGTAACATACTTAAAACAGTAGTAGATATTTGCAAACCATATGTTTGATAAGGAGTGAATATCCAAAACAGATTGGAAACTCATAAACTACTAGGAAAAATTCAATTAGAAATGAGCAAAGGATCAGAATAAATATTATTCCAAAGAAAACATTCAAATGGCCAACCAGTACTTGTAAAGGTGCTCAACATTACTAGTCATCAGGGAAATGCAAGTCAAAATGACAATTAGATATCACCTGACATCTGTTAGAATGGCTATCATCAAAAATACAGGAGAAAACAAGTGCTGACAAGGACTTGAACAAAAGAAAACATAAATGGGTACAGCCACTCTTGAAAACAATATATTATTCAAAAAATTAAAAATAGAGCTACCATGCAATCTGGCAGTACTTTTCCTACCTATATATCCAAAGGAAATGAAAACTCAATATTGAGGTGATATCTGTACTCCTTTGTTAATGGTATAATTCACAATAGCCAAGATATACAAATAACCTATGCCCATCACTGGATGAACAAATAAAGAAGATGTGGTATATAAATAATGGAATACTATTCAGATATGAGAAAGGAGGACACACTACAATTTATAACAACACAAATGAACCTTGAGGGCATTATGCTAAGTAAAAAAACAACATACAGAAAAAGATACAAACTGCATGCTATCTTTTATACATGGGATCTATTTTTAAAAAGTCAAAAATCATAGAAACAGAGAGTAGAAAGTGGTTGCTGGTGAGGTTGCTTAAAGGGTACAAACTTTCAGCTATAATGTGACTAAGATCCAAAGATCTAATGAAAAACATGCGACTCCAGTTGATAACACTGATATAATCAAAATTTGCTAAGAGGATAGAATTTAAATTTTTCCAGAATGACAAGACGATATATCTGTTAATTATGTAGATGGGAAGAATCCTCTCTCACCATGTTTCAAATTACCACAATGTACACTTATAATGTACAATAGCTTACAATTTTATATGTCAATTTACCTCATAAAGTTGATTTTTTTTTAAAATACACAAAGAAAAAAAAAATACACAAAGATATCCCAAGTTACTAGATTAGAAGACCATTATTATGATGGCAATACTCCTCAAATTAAGCTACACATGCAAAGCAATCTATATTGAAATTCCAACTGCTTTTTTAAGAGGTACAAACTATTATGTATAAAAGCGGCTACAAGGATATATTGTACAACATGGGAAATTATAGCTAATGTTTTATAACAACTATATATGGATTATAACCTTTAAAATTGTGGAACAATATATCATATACCTGTAACTTATATATTCAATAACACTGTGCATCAACTATACTTCAACAAAAAATTTAAGTTAAAAAAAAAAGAGATAAGTTGGCAAGTTAAACCTAAAATTCGTTGGAAATACAAGACTCAGAAAAAGTAAACCAATCTAAACAAAAGTTAGAGAAGTCATTCTTCTTGATATTAAAGCATACTACAAAAGTGCAATAATCAAGGAAGCATGGTTCTAGCACAAAGACAAACATATAGATCAGTGGAGTAAAACTGGCATGTGTGTGCGTGTGCTAAGTCACTTCAGTTGTGTCTGACTCTTTGTGACCCATGGACTGCAGCCCGCCGGGCTTCTCTGTCCATGGGATTCTCCAGGCGAGAATTCTGGCGTGGGTTACATTTTCCTCCCATCCCAGGAAATGAACCTGAGGCTCCTGTACTGAAGGCAGCTTCTTTACCCACTGAGCCACCTGGAAGCCACACATACCAGTAAATCACACATGCACAGTCACATGATTTCTGACAAGAGCACCAAGGTAGTTCAGTAAAGACAAGAATAGTCTTTGACAAACGGTCCTTGGACAATTAGATATCACATACAAAAGAATGAATTCGATGCTTCTGTGATACCATATCCAAAAAGTAACTCAAAATGGATTACCTAAATATTGGAGCTAAAAGTTATAATAATAGAAGAAAACAGAGGTGCAAAATTTTATGACCCTACTTTAGGTAACAGTTTATTATTATGACACGTATAGCACAATCAAACAAAGGAAAATGGTAATTTGAATAGTATCAAAACTAAAAATTTTTTACAGGCCATTGTTCAGTCATCCAGTCATATCTGACTCTTTGTGACCCCATGGGCTGCAGCATGCCAGACCTCCCTGTCCCTCACCATCTCCTGAAGTTTGCCCAAGTTCATGTCCATAGCATCAGTGATGCCATCCATTTATCTCATCCTCTGATGCCCTCTTCTGCCAACCTCAATCTTTCCTAGCATCAGGGACTTTTCCAATGAGTCCGTTGTTCACATCAGATGAGCAAAATACTGGAGCTTCAGCTTCAGCATCAGTCCTTCCAATGAGTATTCAGGGTTGATTTCCTATAGGATTGACTGGTTTGATCTCCTTGCTGTCCAAGAGACTCTCTCTCTTTTTTTTCTTATTGTTTATTTTATTTTTTCCATTTATTTTTATTAGTTGGAGGCTAATTACTTTACAGCATTACAGTGGTTTTTGTCATACATTGAAATGAATTAGCCATGGAGTTACATGTATTCCCCGTCCCGGTCCCCCCTCCCACTTCCCTCTCCAACCGATCCCTCTGGGTCTTCCCAGTGCACCAGGCCCGAGCACTTATCTCATGCATCCAACCTGGGCTGGTGATCTGTTTCACCCTAGATAATACACATGTTTCGATGCTGTTCTCTTGAAACATCCCACCCTCGCCTTCTCCCACAGAGTCCAAAAGTCTGTTCTACACATCTGAGTCTCTTTTTCTGTTTTGCATATAGGGTTATTGTTACCATCTTTCTAAATTTCATATATATGTGTTAGTATACTGTAATGCTCTTTATCTTTCTGGCTTACTTCGCTCTGTATAATGGGCTCCAGTTTCATCCATCTCATTAGAACTGATTCAAATGAATTCTTTTTAATGGCTGAGTAATATTCCATGGTGTATATGTGCCACAGCTTCCTCATCCATTCGTCTGCTGATGGGCATCTAGGTTGCTTCCATGTCCTGGCTATTATAAACAGTGCTGCGATGAACATTGGGGTGCACGTGTCTCCAAGAGACTCTCAAGAGGCTTCTCCAGCACCACAATTCTAAGGCATCAATTATTAGGTGCTCTGGTTTAATTATGGTACAGATCTCACAACTGTACATGACCACTGGGAAGACCATAGCCTTGACTATACAGACCTTTGTCAGCAGAGTAATGTCTCTGCTTTTCAACACACTGTCTAGGTTTGTCACAGATTTCCTGCCAAGAAGCAATCATCTGATTTCATGGCTGCAGTCGACATCCACAGTGATTTTAGAGTCCAAAAGAGAAAATCTGTCACTACCTCTTCCTTTTCCCCTTCCAATTGGCAAGAAGTAATGGGGTTGGATATCATGATCTTAGTTTTTAATATTTAGTTTTAAGCTGGATTTTTCATTTTCCTCTTTCACCCTCATCAAGAGGTTCTTTATTTCCTCTTTGTTTTCTGCCTTTAGAGAGGCATCATCTGCATATCTGAGGTGGCTTCTCCTGCCTATCTTGATTCCAGCTTGTAACTCATCCAGCCCAGCATTTCCCATGATGTGCTCTAAATAAACAGGGTGACAGTAGACAGCCCTGTCATACTCCTTCTCAATCCTGAACCAATCAATTGTTCCATATAGGGAACAACTGTTGCTTCTAGACCTGCCTACAGGTTTCTCAGGAAACAGGTAAGATGTGCTGGTATTCCCATCTCTTTAAGAACCTTCCAGAGTTTATGATCCACACAGTAAAGACTTTAGCATAATCGATGAAACAGAGGTAGATGTTTTCCTGGAATCCTTTGCTTTCTCTATGATCCAGCAAATGTTGGCAATTTGATCTCTGGTTCCTCTGTCTTTTCTAAACCCAGCCTGGATGTCTGGAAGTTCTTGGTTGGCATAATGCTGAAGCCTAGCATGCAAGATTTTAAGCATGACTTTACTATCATGTGAGACAAGCACAACTGTCCTATGGTTTGAACATTCTTTAGTACTACCCTTCTTGGGAACTTGAATGAAAGTGAAAGTGAAAGTCACTCAGCCGTGTCCGACTCTTGACGACCCCATGGACTATATAGACCATGGAATTCTCCAGGCCAGAATACTGGAGTGGGCAGCCTTTCCCTTCTCCAGGGGATCTTCCCAATCCAGGGATTGAACCCAGGTCTCCCGCATTGCAGGCAGATTCCCACACTGCAGGGAACTGGGATGAGGATTGACCTTTTCCTGTCCCAATTTGCTGACATAATGAGTGGAACACTTTGACAGTATCATATTTTACATGTCAAAAGAACGCTATCAAAGAATTGAAAATCCAAACCACAGAACTGAAGAAAATATTTGCTTATAATAAATTGGATAAGGATATAGTTCCAGAATTTAAAAAGAAGTCTTATAGCTCTATAGTAAACAAGCAAGCCAATTTTTAAAATGAGCAAAGAACTTGAATAGTCATTTCCCCCAAAGAAACATAGAGATGGTTGATAAGCACATGAAATGATGCTCAACATGATTAGTCAGTTAGGGAAATGCAAACCACAAGGTGATACTACTTCATAATGACAAGGATGACTATAATTTTAAAAAACGGAAAAGAGCAAGTGTTGGTAAACATGGAGAATTTGGAAACCTCATACATTGTTGTGTGAATTTAAATGGCAATTGAAAACAGCTTGGCAGTTCCTAAAACAGAATTACCATATGACCCAGCATTTCCCCTCCTGGGTATAAAACCAAGAGAATTAAGTAATGTCCACAGAAGATTTTGTATGCAAATATTCATAACAGCATTATTCATGATAGCCAAAGGCAAAAACTACTCCAAGTGTCCATAAACTAATGAACGTATAAACAAAACTTGGCATATCCATACAATGGAACATTACTTATACATAAAAAGAAATGAGGTACTAATGCCTGCTGCGGATGGTTGAACTTTGACAACATTATGCTAAGTGAAAGAAGACTGACAAAAAGCCCACATATTGTATTATTCCATTTATATAAAATATCCAGTATATACACATCCATTGAAATAATAAAGTTGATTAGTTTTAGGGACTAGGGGGATGGAGAAATGAAGAGTGAGTGCTAATGGATGTGAGTAATTATTTTCAGGATGATGAACATATTCTGAAATCATGTAGTGGCGACAGCTGCCCAGCCTGGTGAACACACTTAAAACCACTAAATTGTTCATGTTAAAAAGGGTGATTTTTGGGTACATAAATGCTATCAGTAAAACAGGAATACAAAAATACATTTGTGAATGGTTTCATACTTCACCAATTTATGGTAAACTGAGTGCAGAAAGAATAAAATGTGGGAAGAAACACACAAAAATGTCTAACAGTGACAATTTTGAGGTAGTGGGATTAAGGGCTCTTTTTTAATATTAACTTTCTCAAATTTTTAAATAATTGAAGCTAATTATAACTTCATAATCCTAGTAAACTGAATGTGATACAAAAGAATAAACATCCATTTGCCAAAAAGCACATAAAATTTGACACACCCCTTATACTTTATTAACTCAAAATGGATCATATAACAAATGTAAAATGTAAACTATAAAATATTTATTAGAAAATTTGTAAAAATTCCACCATGACTAAGTAGGATTTGATCCAGGCATGCAAGGTTGTTCAATCAACTAAGGTAATCCATCATGTCAACAAACTAAAAAAAAAATAAATAAAAATCATCAACATGATTATATCAATGTAGAAAAACCTTCTGATGAAAACCAGTACATATTAATGGTAAAACCTCTTAGTAAACTAGGAATACAGAGGAACTTTGTCAACCTGACACAGACTATGTACAAAAAAAAAAAAGCTACAGCTAATGTCATATTTAATGGTGAGAAACTCAAAAGTTTTCCCACCAAGAAGTACAAGGCAAGGATTCGTTTCTCACCACTCCTCTAAAACAGTGCACTGGAAATCTTTGCTAATGCTATAGATAAGGCAAATAAAGATATATAGATTGGGAAGGAAGACATAAAACTGTCTTTGTTCATATATGACATGATCATCTGTGTAGAAAATCTAAAAGAATTAGCAGAAAAAAATTCCTGGGACTTATAAGCAATTATAACAATGGTGCAGGATAAAAGGCTAAATATGCAAAAGTCAACTGATTTCCCATAGACTAGTAATGCACAAGTGGATTTGAAATAAAAATAATTTACCTTAGCACCAAAAGTAAAATACTTAGATATAAAATAACAAAATATGTACACTACCTATCTGAGGAAAACTACAAAACTCTGGTGAATAAAATCAAAAAAAGAACTATAAAAATAGAGAGACATTCTGTTCCTGGAGAGAAAGACTCAATATTGTCAAGTTGTCAGTTCCTCCTAACTTGATCTATGGATTCAAGGTACATCCAGTCAGAATCCTAACAAACATTTTTATGGATAATGGCAAGCTGTTTTAAAGTTTGTGGGAAGAGGCAAATGACCAAGAATAGCCAACACAATATTGAAGGAGGAAAACAAAGTTGGAGGAATGACACTACTTGACTTCAAGACTTACTGTAAAGCTGAAGTTATCAAAACATTGTGCTATTGGTAAAAGAACAGACAAATAGAACAAAGGAATGTAATACAGATCCCAGATATCCATCCCCATAAATATACCTAACTGATCCTTAGAAAAGGGCAAAAGCACTACAATGGAGAAGAGACAGTTTTTTAAACAAACAGTGCTGGAACAATGGGACACTGACAGAATGAATCCAGACACAGATTACACACTCTTCACAAAAATGAACTCAAAATGGCTCACAGACCTAAACGTAAAATACAAAACTATCAAACTCCCAGAAGAAAAACATAGGAGAAAACCTGGAAGACCTTTGGTATGATGATGCCTTTTTAGATATAACACTTACTGGCACAATCCATGAAGGAAATAACTTATAAAACTGGGCTAGAGTAAAATTTTAAACTTCTGCTCTGCAAAACAAAATGTCATGAGGATTATAAGACAAACCATAGACTGAGATAAAATATTTGCACAAGAAACATCTGCTACAGGACTACTGTCCAAAATACACAAAGAACTCTTATCAACGACTTAATTAAATCATGAGCCAATATTTTAACAGACACCTCACCTAAGGAGATATACTCATTGCAAAATTAAAATATGAATAGATCCTCTGCATTATACATTTTCCGGGAAATGAAAACTGAAATAATGAGATATAACTATACACCTGTTAGAATGCCCAAGATCTAGAACACTGACAACATCAAATGCTGGTAAGGATATAGAACAACATATAAGAAAGCAAAATGGTACAGTCATTTTAGAAGACAATTTGGCTTATTCTTACAAAATTAAACATACTCTAACCACATAATCCAGCAATAGCACTCCTTGATGTTTACCAATGGAGTGAAAACTTGTGCGCACACGATAACATTGTACATGGATGTTAACAGTAGCTGTGTTTATAACTGCCAAAACTTGGCAACAAGCAAGCTGTCCTTCCATAGGTGAATGAATAAATGATCTGTGGTATACCCAAACAATGGAATATATTCAGCACTAAGAAAAAATGAGCTTTCAAGCCATGAAAAGACATCAGCAGGGCTTAGGGAGTTTAAATGCAGATAACTAAGTGAACGCAGCCAACCTAAAAAGGCTACATACTATGATTCCAACTACATGACTTTCTGAAAAAGGAAAAACTATGCAGACGACAAAAAGATCAGTGGATGTCAGGGGCTGAAGGCAAGAGATTAACAGAGCACAGAGGACTTTCAGGGAAGCAGAAATATTCTGCACGGTATTATAATGCTGGAAATTTGTCATCTTACTTTTGTCCAAATCCACAGAATGTACACCTAAGTTATATTATGGACCTGAATATTCATTGGAAGGACTGATGCTGAAAGTCCAATATTTTGGTCACCTGATATGAAGAGCTGACTCATTAGAAAAGACCCTGATGCTGGAAAAGACTGAAGGCAGAAGGAGAAAGGGGCAACAGAGGATGAGACAGTTGGATGGCATCACTGACTCAATGAACATGAGTTTGAGCAAACTGCGGGAGATAATGAAGGACAGGGAAGCCTGGCATGCTGCAGTCCATGGGGTCGCTAAGAGTCTGACATTACTCAGCAGCTGAACAACAAACAACAACAATAGACCTTGGGTGATTATGAGATGTCAAAGTAGGTTCATTCTTGGTAAATATTTTTTAGGTACCATTCTGGTGAGTGATATTGACAACATGGGAGGTCATGCAAGTACGGAGTTAGTAAGTCTTAAAGAAGAAGAATATCTGTTCAACCTTGGTTTAAGCAAAGAGTCCTTTAGTATGACATCAAAATATGATCCATGGAAGGAAGATTGATAGATATAACAAAATAGAAAACACCTGATCTGGGAAAGATATTGTTTTAAAAGGTGTAAAGATAAGACACAGACTAGGAGAAAATATCTTCAAAACATAGGAGAAAACCTAGAAGACCTTTGGTATGATGATGCCTTTTTAGATGTAACACTTACTGGCACAATCCATGAAGGAAATAACTTATTAAAATTAAGATCATGGCATCCAGTCCCATCACTTCATGGCAAATAGATGGGGAAACAATGGAAACAGTGGCTGGCTTTGCTTTTGGGGGACTCAAAATCACTGCAGATGGTGACTGCAGTCATGAAATTAAAAGATGCTTGCTGCTTGGAAGAAAAGTTATGACCAACCTAGACAGCATATTAAAAAGCAGAGACATTAGTTTGCCAACAAAAGTCCACCTAGTCAGAGCTATAGTTTTGTCCTATAGTCATGTATGAATTTGAGAGTTGGACTATAATGAAAGCTGCATGTCGAAGAATTGATGCTTTTGAACTGTGATATTGGAGAAGACTCTTGAGAGTCCCTTGGACTACAAGGAGCTCCAACCAGTCGATCCTAAAGGAAATCAGTCCTGAATATTCATTGGAAGGACTGATGCTGAAGCTGAAACTCCTAAACTTTGGCTACCTGATGTGAAGAACCAACTCATTGGTAAAGACCCTGATGCTGGCAAAGATTGAAGGCAGGAGGAGAAGTGGATAACAGAGGATGAGATGGTTTGATGGCATCAACACCTCTATGGACATGAGTTTGAGTAAGCTCCAGGAGTTGGTGATGGACAGGGAAGCCTGGCGTGCTGCAGTCCATGGGGTCGCAAAGAGTTGGACACAACTGAGTGACTGAACTGAACTGATGATATGTTCACTGAAAGGATTCATACTCTGAGATTTAAAGCAACAAAGTATTGATTCACTTGACATAGGTAAGTTTCAATTTCATTTTGCTCAATGAAAGAAGCCAGAGTCAAAAGTCTACCTGTCATGTGACTCCACTCATATGATATCTTGTAAAAGGTATAGGGACAAAACTATAGGGACAGAGAATAGACCAGTGGTTGCCAGGTGGAGGGAATAGGGAAAGGAATCGTCTGTAAAGGGAAAGAATGAGGGAATTTAGGGTTAATGGAACCATTGTATCTTGTGGTGGCTGTTACAAGACTCTAAACATTTGTCAAAACCCAAAGAACTGCTTGGGTTTCCCAGGTGGCAATAGTGGTAAAGAACATACCTGCCAATGCAGGAGACATAAGAGATGTTCATTCGATCCCTGGGTTGGGACGATCTCCCGGAGAAAGGCATGGAAACCCACTCCAGTATTCTTGCCTGCAGAATCCCATGGACAGAGGAGCCTGGTAGGTTACAGTCCACAGGGTCACAAAGAGTCGGTCACAACTGAAGTGACTCAGCAAGTATGCACACATGCAAATAAATAACTGCATGTCATAAACAGAATGTTACTCTATGTGAGTGAAACATACAAATAAAAATGAATAAATAATATCTTAGAAAAAACACAAAAAAGAATCAATAAGGGATAAAAAGTATTAATTATAATCACTAAAAGGAACTCTATCCCAATTCAAATGTACTAAACCTGGAGAGAAGAGTGGTTTTTGTCTAAACACTGGCTGTTCCACGTAATTTTAAAGCTTCAACTGAGTTCTTGTAACTGCAAAGAGAAATTGAGAACTAATTTTGAGTAAGCTCTAAATTGTTATGAATAAGAAAATTATCTAAAATAAAAGAAAATGATCTATATCATTACTATTATTGCTATAATAACAATTCTATAATATAAATTATATATTAAGTATATCAATATACTTAATGCATAAGTATATACAATATATACAAAGGAAATCAACCCTCAATATTCATTGGAAGGAGTGATGCTGAAACTGAAGCTCCAATACTTTCACAACATTCACTCTCTATTTTATCCCTAGACACACACTCTCCTATCTTTCCAATTACCATCCACTTTGCAGTTTTACTTGCCTCTTTACCCTAATCTCCCATATGCAACCATTAAAATACAATGTCTATCTCAGAAACTGGATCATTCTGTCAAGAACTGTGAAGGATCTGAGATTTCTCCTTGCATGCAAGCTAATTCAGCCTGCCACAGTTTTCATGGATGGTGGCAGAAGACACAGACACCGCATTAGTGATAAAGGGCCACTGGCCCTCATAGGAATAGTTGTAGACAGAGTATCAGCATTTGCATCACCTCCCCAAGTTATCATACTCAGAGCCACAAGGAGGTCAGTTGTTCCCTGCATGTGTGGTGGGACATATTACAGGAAAGAAATCCCAAGCTCAGGGAACCTGTTTTTTTTGTGTGTGTGTGTTTTTTTTTAATAACAGGTAATAAGTCTGGCTATCTTGCCATGGAGGAAAATAGCATCTTTATAATACTGAACAGTGAGAAAATCTACCTTTTTCTCCCAAAAGGGAGACATATCTCTACTTTCCAAGCCTGGTCACTCTACAAATATCCTTTAAAGACAGTCCCCAACAAAAGCAGTCAGTACTCACAAGACATGAAGAAATGCTAGTAAACTTCCAACACTCCCAAACCTTCTTTCTTGCTTCTAAGGTCACATATTTACTCTAGAAGGTTATTAAATCACATCTTATAGCATCGTTAATGAAAATGAATTTCAAGTGGTCCTCACAGACACTCATCTTCATTATTTTCATCTTCTGTCTATATCAGAGATACCTGGTTGCTCACCTCCAATGTCCTCTAAACCCTTGGCACATAATTACCCCTAATTGACCCAAGTCCTCCTTCCCAAGAATTTCAACTTGAGACAAAGGACTGAGGCAGCCAATTGGTGCCTTGGCAAGACAGTGCCATGTGCAAAATGAAGACACAGGAGATAACTATGAAAGTCTTATTTTTTTTTCTTTTAAATAATCTTTAGAGAGAAGAACAGAATTGCCCTGCAGAGGGATAAATTTCCAAGCCACTACTCAATCCCACAAAGAGGGAAAAAAGCACTTCTTGGGAGATTTTCACTCCAATGAAGCCCAACTCTTCTCTTCAGTTGCACTCCATGAAAACTTCTTGTTTCCCATGAAGCTCCCTACAGTATCCCCAATTAGTTTTACACTTTTAAAAAACTTTTTAGTGTAAGTTTATAGTCTTCACCTATCAATTCTTTTTTTTTTCCATTTATTTTTATTAGTTGGAGGCTAATTACTTTACAGCATTGCAGTGGTTTTTGTCATACACTGAATTAGCCATGGATTTACATGTATTCCCCATCCCGGTCCCCCCTCCCACCTCCCTCTCCACCCCATCCCTCTGGGTCTTCCCAGTGTACCAGGCCTGAGCACTTGTCTCATGCATCCAACCTGGGCTGGTGATCTGTTTCACCCTAGATATACATGTTTCGATGCTGTTCTCTTGAAATATCCCACCCCCGCGTTCTCCCATAGAGCCCACAAGTCTGTTCTATACATCTGAGTCTCTTTTCCTGTTTTGCATATACGGTTATCGTTACCATCTTTCTAAATTCCATATATATGTGTTAGTATACTGTAATGGTCTTTATCTTTCTGGCTTACTTCGCTCTGTATAATGGGCTCACCTATCAATTCTTGAATAACCCTTAAATATAACTGACCTTTCTAAGAACAGCAACAAGCCACTCAAATCATGGCCCAATCTCCTCCTTCGCTAAGGAGATAAAGTCAATTGTCATGAGCTCCTATGGACAGAGGAGTTTGTTGGGCTACACGGTCCATAGAGTTGCAAAGAGTTGGACAGGACTGAAGTGACTTGGCATGCACATAACACACACCTCTTATTCTACTTCAAAAGACCTATAACATCATCTGTCTAACTAGATGTATACATGATTACAATCTTTACTTTACACTGTACGCCTAATACGACAGGACAGCCAGCAGCCAGCCCTTTGATCAAGGAAAATACTTTCCCTCTACTTTGTGTCAGTTATTAGGCTTACAACGAGCTTTACAACCTCAGCAGAAATAAACATGCTTGTTTTGGCAAAGATACCTTCAGCTCTGAAAAATGCCACTTTACTTTTAGAATCTTTTTGGCCTTTCATGACATAAAATGATCCATTTTATTATGAAAGATGTTATTTTACCCATTCCCTGAAAGACAGTTCTGATTGCTTTACCAAGAGAACACTATGCTTTCTTTTTTGAAAACTTAAGTGAAAACTTTCATGATGTCAAGCAACGTTTGATAGTTTAACTACTGCCAGCGTGTCAGGGCAAGAGAGTAAGTAGCTAGATACTCAGTCAAGATGCAATTTTCAGATGTTCATCATCATATATTCTATGTCAACTCTTCTTTTGGGCATGCAAGGTGGAAATAACACACTTGCAAATCCATTGATCCTGACAGATATACAACTGTACTCCCGATTCTGTTTACTGTGAATTACACTGGCTTCATACTTTGACAAATCATTTTCTTTCCCTGGTCCACTTTTATAAATTACAAATATAATTCAATAAAATAATATGCACATTTCACAAATATATACAATAACATGGAAGCACTTGACCTCCTTTCCTGTTCATTGAATGCTAGACAAGACCAAGTGAGCATATTTTCCTCACAGTACCTGAGCAACCAAGGATATAATAGTCATGAAACATCACTGAGAATGTATTAAGAATGTAATCTGATGAGCGATCATAATTAACCCTAAATTTCCTATTTATTAAATGTATTTGAACCAGTGTTTCACCCTTTTTCTCTTTGACACAGATAAGAGAAAGTTTAGCACAGCTAAACTTCCAATGGACCATTTGATTCTCAGCCAGGCTATAAAGTAGGTCAAAGATTTTGCCTTGAGAAGCACTCACTTGTTTCTCACTTGTCAGCTACCTGAAGGCAAAGATTTTTACCTACTCCTTAATTACCACACAACTAGACCAGCTGAGAACTAATATATGCCCAGCTAGCTCACAGTCCTTAAATGTGTATATTTCAAATTTTGTTCTTTCTTTCCCTTGCCTTAATACCTTTTTGACTCCAAGGAGACAATTTTTAAGCATGACTTTTCAATCCAGTTTGGCCTTTATGAATTTCTAACCCTTACTGCTACTTTTCACATATGTGTTAAAAATCATCAATTTTAATATTTTCAAAACAAGCTCATAGCTAGGTACTACCTAACATCAAAAATGCCTCAAATTTCCCATGCCATTTGTCATGTTATTGCACTAGTAATCCAGGCTCACCTTCTCAGCCTTTTATTTGCTCTTTCTCCCATATCTACTGTTGATATTAAAGCTATGGTATACTTTTTAAACATATTTTTAGTTATGTTTAAATTACCACTGTAATATGGACTTATTTTAAGAGCTAATATGATCCAAAGATATGTAATAAAACAGTTGATAGTTTAACCCCAACCTCTATGTTCTGTTTCTTCTACACAATTGAGTTTTGAGACTGGTATGGTACAATGACTACTGATACCCAATTGATACCCAAATTCATACCAAGTCTCTCTAATTCTACTGCAACTACCCAAGCTCAGGTCCTCCCGATCAAAATGACAGTGTTTTTCATGTTTGAGTACCTTCACTTTGTCCATAATCCATTAGGCTCACTTCTACCATACTGATCTTAAGATCATGTTCTATTTTGCCACTTTCTAACATCACAACAACAAAACAAACAGAAACACAGTGAGTTGAATAAATTCTAAACTTCTTACTTTACCATTCAAAGATCTTCTAGTTGCTGAAGCACAAAATAACAAAAATTTGCACAAGGAATTAGATGAACAAACTTATCAATTACTAATTGTATTACCCTACTTTTAAGCCTTCTTCTTTCTCTACAGAATGAGGAATAAGTAAATCAAACAAATATCCTAGCTAACTGTAAAATGATACAAGTCTATCTTTCAAATCTTAGCTTCCATTACTCCATTAAGTGTTCACTGCTTTTCAATGAAACTAAAACTGACCCTTAACACACTGTTGAACAGCGTGGGTCCAATTATGGGTTGATTTTTCCAATAAATACACAAAAATGTACATGTACATGCATGTATTGCAATCCTTATATAAACATAAGGTGAGTGGTATTCAATATAAAGTTAATAATGTGTTACTTTTCTGTTTCCTAACTTTGCCTTTAAAGAATTTTATTAGCATACAGTGTGTATCTCTCTCATAACTGGAGAAACTTCATATTCAGCCTATCATCACAGGTAAGGGATTTTTTTAATGTAACAATATTTCTAATACTGTATGATGAATATGACTGAAATACTGTATGCCATAAAAATTGATAATGATTCAGTTATTAGTGTACAGGCTAGGTTACTGTGAAGCAATCATATGGATTACACTGGGCTAACTTAATTATATTGCTGCTCCTCTATTACCAATGCATGAAGCATTATACCAGTAAATAAATCTCAATTTATTTTTCACCTTATTTCACTTTTTGATATCCAATGTTAGTAATATGTATGAGATGCAGCATTTTGTTATCATATGAATAATACTAATGTAGGTACTGACAGATGATTCATCTTGTAAACAGGTTACTAGGTTATTGATTAATACAATACAGTACTGTAAATATATTTTCTCTTCCTTATGATTTTAACATTTTAATTTCTCTATATGACTTCATTGTTTAGACTATAGTATATAATACACATAACACACAAAATGCAACTTAATCAACTGTTTATTTGTAAGACCTCCAGTCACCAGTAGGCTATTAGTAGCTCTGTTTTGGGTGAGTCAAAGATTCTCAACAGCACGGGGTCAAAGGGCCCAAATTCTCACACTGTTTAAGGGTCAACTCTATGTGCCATTTGCTAGTACTACAACTGCCAACTTTCTGTCCTTGTTATTCTTCTCTGCACACAATAGTGGACTTTTACCCTTAATAAAATATTATCTACATGTTAAGGTAACATTTTTCAGAAATTTCTTCCTTAACCAGAATAACTATCTTCTACAAATCCCCAAAGCACATGGATTTTGCTTGTACACTGCAAACTTTTGTAATATATTTTTTAAGTACCTTATATATCAGAGCAGTTTTAGGTTTACAGCAAAATTGAGTGGAACGACCTACTGTACAGCACAGGGAACTCAGCTCAATTATGTGTGAGCTTTATGTGCCACCTATGCGGCCAATTCTGTGCCATATAATACTGCCAATTATGTGGCAGCCTGGATGGAAGGGGCCTTTGGGGAACAGTGGATGCATTGTGTATGTATGGCTGAGTCCCTCTGCTGCTCACCTGAAACTATCAAAGCACTGTTAACTGGCCATGCCCCAAGACAAAATAAAACGTTTAAAAAAATAAATAATCACTGTGAGAAAAAAAACATTGAGGGGAAGACACACAGGATTTCCCATACACTCCTTGCCACCACAGGTGCACAGCTTCACCCACTATCAACACCCCCGACCAGAGATGGACATTTGCTACAATCAATCAAAGTACTTTGTCACAGAGTTCAGAGTTTACATCAGGGTTCACTCTTGATGTACACTCTATGGCTATAGACAAATGTAGAGTGACATGTATTTATCATTATAGCATTATACAAAATAATTTCATTGATCACAGCCTTGTCAAGGCAAACTACTGCCTAACTCCATGAGGCTATGAGCCAAGCTATGCTGGGCCACCCAAGACAGATGGGTCAGAGTGAGAGTTCAGACAAGACGTGGTCCACTGGAGGAGAGAATGCAAACCACTCCAGTATTCTTGGCTCAAGAAGCCCATGAACAGTATGAAAAGGCAAAAAAATATGATACCAGAACAGCAGTCCTCCAGGTGTCCAATATGCTACTGGAGAGGAGCAGAGAAATAACTCCAGAAAGAATGAAGAGGCTAGGCCAAAGCAGAAACGATACTCAGCTGTGGATGTGTCTAATGGTGAAAGTAAACTTGGATAGTGTAAAGAACAATATTGCATAGGAGCCTGGAATGTTAGGTCCATAAATCAAGGTAAATTGGATGTGGTCAAGCAGGAGATGGCAAGAGTGAACATCGACATCTTAGGAATCAGTGAACTAAAATGGATGGGGGAAAGGGTAAAGTTAATTCAGATGACCATTATATCTACTACTGTGGTCAAGAATCCCTTAGAAGAAATGGAGTAGCCCTCATAGTCAACAGAAGAGTCTGAAATGCAATATTTGGGTGCAGTCTCAAAAATAAGTATCTGATCTTGGTTTGTTTACAAGGCAAACCATTCAATATAACATCAATCCAAGTCTATGCCACAAGCACTAATGCCAAAAAACTGAAGTTGATGGGTTCTATGAAGACCTATAAGATCTTCTAGGGCCAACCCCAACAAAAGATGTCCTCTTCATCATAGAGAATTAGAATGCAAAAGTAGGAAGTCAACAGATACTTGGAGTAATAGGCAAGTCTGCCCTTGGAGTACAAAATGAAGCAGGGCTAAAGCTAACAGAGTTTTGTCAAGAGAACACACTGGTCACAGCAAACACCCTCTTCCAACAACACAAGAGACGACTCTATACATGGACATCACCAGATGGTCAATGATGAAAGCAGATTCTTGACAGCCAAAGATGTAGAAGCTCTACAGAGTCAGCAAAAAAGACCTGGAGCTGACTGTGGTTCACATAATGAGCTTCTTATTGCAAGATTCAGGCTTAAATTGAAGAAAGTAGGAAAAACCATTAGACCATTCAAGTATGACCTAAATCAAATCCCTTATGATTATACAGTGGAGCTGATGAATAGATACAAGGGATTAGAGCTGGTAGAGTGCCTACAGAACTATGGACCAAAGTTCATAACACTGTACAGGAAGCCATGATCAAACCATCCCCCCAAAAAAAGAAATGCAAGAAGGCAAAGTAGTTATCTGAGGAGACTTCGCAAATAGCAGAGCAAGGTAGAGAAGCAAACGGGAAGGGCGAAAGGGAAAGATATATCAGACTGAATATAGAGTTTCAGAGAATAGCAAGGAGAGATATGAAAGCTTTCTTAAGTGAACAATGCAAAGAAATAGAGGAAAATAATGGAATGGGAAAAACTAGAGATTTCTTAAAAACTGGAGATTTCAAAGGAACATTTCATGCAAGGATGGGCACGATAAAGGACAGAAACAATAAGGACATAAAAGTAGTAGAAGAGATTAAGAAGAGGTGGCAAGAATACCCAGAAGAACTATTCCAAAAAAGTCAGATAACCACAATGAAGTGGTCACTCTCCTGGAGCCAGATATCCTGGAGTGTGAAGTCAAGTGGGCCTTAGGAAGCATTACTACGAACCAAGCTGGTGGAAATAAAGGAATTTCAGCTGAGATATTTCAAATCCTAAAAGATGATGCTGTTAAAGTGCTGCACTCAATATGCCAGCAAATTTGGAAAACTCAGCAGTGGCCACCGAACTGGAAAAGGTCAGTTTTCATTCCAATCCTCAAGAAGGGCAGTGCCAAAGAATGTTCAAATTACCATACAGTTGCACTCACTTCACATGCTAGCAAGGTAATGCTCAAAATCATTCAAGCTAGGCTTTAACTGTATGTGAACCAAGAACTTCCAGATGTAGAAGCTGAGTTTTAAAAAGGCAGTGGAACCAGAGATCAAATTGCCGACATTTGTTGGATCATAGAAAAAGCAAGGGAATTCCAGAAAATATCTACCTCTGCTTTATTGACTACATGAAAGTCTTTGACTGTGTAGATCACAACAAACTGTGGAAAATTCTTAGATATGGGAATATCAGACCACCTTACCTGCCTCCTGAGAAACCTATATGCAGGCCAAGAAACAACAGTTAGAACTAGACATGGAACAATGGAATGGTTCAAAATTGGGAAAGGAGTATACCAAGGCTGTTTATTGTCACTCTTCTGTTTAAACTTCTATGCAGGGGACATCATGGGAAATGCTGGGCTGAGATTAATCACAAGCTGGAATAAGATAGCTGGCAGAAATATCAATCAACCTCAGATATGCAGATGATACCACTCTAATGGCAGAAAGAGGAACTAAAGAACCTCTTGATGGAAGTGAAAGAGCAGAGTGAAAACACTGGCTTAAAATTCAACATTCAGAAAACTAAGATCATGGCCTCTAGACCTATCACTTCATGGCAAATAGATGGGGAAAAATGGAAACACTGACTTTTTTTCCTGGGCTCCAAAATCACTGTGGACAGTGCCTGAAGCCACCGAATTAAAAGATGCTTGCTCTTTGGAAGGAAAGCTATGAAAAATCTAGATAATGTATTAAAAAGCAGAGACATCACTTTGCTGGCAAAGGTCCATATAGTCCAAGCTATGGTCTTTCCAGTAGTCATGTACAGATGTGAGGGTTAGACCAAAAAGAATGCTGAGCACCAAAGAATTGATGCTTTTGAACTGTGGTGTTGGATAAGACTCTTGAGAATCTCTTGGACTGCAAAGAGATCAAACCAGTCAATCTTAAAGGAAATCTGTCCTGAATTTTCATTGGAAGGATTGATGTTGAAGCTGAAGCTCCAATACTTTGGCCACCTGATGCAAAGAGCTGACTCATTGGAATCAACCCTGATGCTGGGAAAGATTAAAGGGAGGAGAAGGGGGCAACAGAGGATGAGTTGATTGGATGGCATCACTGACTCAATGGACATGAGTTTAGTCAAACTCCATGACATAGTGTAGGACAGGGTAGCCTGGTGCTCTGCAGTCGATGGGGTCACAAAGAGACTGACACAACTTAGCCACTGAACAACAGCAACAAAAATCTTCTGTGCTCCATCTATTCATCCCTCCCTCCTCTATAAACCCTAGAAACCAGTCATCACATTTACTGTTTCCACAGTTTTGCATTTTTCTGGAATATTATATTGTTGGAATCACACATTACATAGCTTTTTCAGCTGGCTTCTTTTACTTAGGATTGTGCATTTAAGGTCCCTCCAGTCATTTCATAGCTTGACAGCTCATTTCTTCACAGTGATGAGTAATACCTCATTGTCAGAGCACACAATAATTTATTTACCATTCACCTACTGAAGTATAATTTGATTGCTTCCAAGTTGGGAATTAAGTATAAACTGCTGTAAACATCCATGTGCAGGTTACTTTGTGGACATACATTTTCAACTAATTTGGGCAAATATTCAAGTTTACAATTGCTGAATCTTAGGGTAACAAAATGTTTAATTCTGTAAGAAACTGCCAGACAGTCTTCCAAGTAACTGTTCCATTTGAATTCACACCACAATGAATAAGAGTTCTGTGGCTGAATTCTCACCACAATGAATAAGAATTCTGTGGCTCCATATGCAATACTTCTTGGTATTTGGTTCTGTTAGTGTGTTGTATTTACTCCATTCTAGGAGTATGTGGTAGAATTTCATTATTGTTCAATACCTTAGTAATAGATGATACAGAGTATTATAACTATTTCTGTACACATTATAACTGTTTTAATATGGACAAGGGTAGCCAAAGTTATCTTTTTGTTATCCACTGAATGTAACATAATGCCTTGAAATAATTAATGAATAAAAGCTAGGATTGTAGTGAAAAATAAAAATATCTATATATTTATATAAAAATATAAAATATATATATAAAGCATTGTCTCAGTTTACGAGAAGGCTGAATTCAGTTGCCCAGCTATCTTAAGATATTAAGGCCAGAGTCAGTCGTTTCTGCAACTGTAATAATTTTCTATGTTTACAAATATTTATTTGTATACTATTTGCTCAAAGATTATATTCTTTCTCATGATGAAATAGATCTGTAGGTCCAAGGTGCATGGCCTTAATGGATCCCTCTTGGTCCTTTATTTGTACAGACTGAGAGAGATTAAAGGGAAAATGAGCTATACTTCCCAACATGTGAACTCCTATCCAGGACTCCCCAAACCTTGAGCAATGGTAATCTGACTCTCAAAGTTAATCCACAGAGCAAAGATCTATTATCTTACTATATACTAGACACTTCTCTAGAACATGTAATATATCGTGAGCAAAACCAAACAGCTTCTATTCAATGAAATGGTCAATGATTACAAAGAAATACATTTCTGTTTTTTCCCCTATATCTTGCAGGAGACTCAGGTTTGATCCCTGGATTTGGAAGATCCCCTAAAGAAGGGAATGGCAATCCACTCCAGTAATCTTGCCTGAAAAATCCCATAGACAGAGGAGCATGGCTGGCTACAGTCCATGAGGTAGCAAACAGTCAGTTATGACTGACTGCCTAACACTAATAAAACATTTCAAGATAACATACCATTTAGTGTATTTTAAACTATTAACATTATAGGTTATAAATAAATCAATCTGAGAAGAATAAGGCTAAAATCCTTTAAATCAAGTCAAAAATATTTACTTTATTTTCATTTTTATTTGCAAAATAAATGTTTTTAAATTCCATGTGATTGTGAAATATTTGAATGCAAAAGATTCACTTTGACATTTAAACTTGAAGATGCATTTTTAACCACATTTTTGCTTTTTCCTATGACCTCAGAAAGCTTCCCATCCAAACTATACACTAGATGATTTTTTAAGAAACTATATATATCTGAATAATATGTATAATATTTAAGAACATATAATGTATACAGTATTTGATAATGCAGATGATATAATATCTAATATGTATTTAATTTAAATATATAATATAATGTATAAATATATAATATATAATATATGTAATATTTTATATAATATACATGTGTTACATATGTCTATACATATATTTTTTTTAATCCACTGCATACAGATAGTATCCAAATGAATTTCAACATCTCCATTTTGGCAGAAATTCAGAGTTATAAACAACAGGCTTTCATCTGGAATTACAGTCTATATAAAGAGGAAAAACTGATTGATTAATATTCATTCACCATAATTTGTAAGAGCTGAGAATGCTTATCTGTTGATAAGGATGGCTGGAGACCATCTGTAGCAGATCACATTGGAAAAAAAGCTTGGAATGTCAATTAAAATAATCTCTTAAAATACAATGCAACTAAAAAATGAAATATATGACATACATCCAATGCTCTTCTATAAAAAATTGTCAAAAATTATAAATTCAGTTAAGTTCTATTATGTATAGATATTTAATATTTGTATGAATGAATGTGCTGTCCTTTATATATGAAGGTAAAATTATCCAGTCACTATGAATAAAATGTGTATTTTGAATTGTTGGTTGTATTTATCAGTTTACAGCAAGCCACATACTTTTAATTCTCTTTATGCTAAACTGGGTAAAATGTTTCAAGGAAAGTGTTCATAAACAGTGGTAATATACAAAAATAGTGAATGGAATTTTAGGTTTTGAAAGTTTAAAATTTAAATAACACTTTTAGTTGAATAAACATATAACTATGTTGGCACAATGATTTTCAAGTCACTTTACATTTTGTTAGAGCTGTATGTTTATTTTCAACTCTAAAGAATTATTAGGTGGCCAAAAAATTAGTCTGGGTTTTTCTATAACAGTTTAGGGGGAAACCCGAACAAACTTTCTGGCCAACCCAATACTATGCTGTCACTCAGATCAGCAATATTATAGGAATTTCTCTGTATTATAAAACAATTATAAATGGTATTTTATACATAGATCTGGTGGACAATGTGAAACTGTTTCACACACTATCATACAAATAAGCTAACAGAGCCAAAGGATTCCATTGGGTCCCATAAGTCAAAAACATCCCATGTTGTTAAGAATCCCTGAATAAGCTAACATACTTTAGCTCGAAATCATAGCACAGAAACATAGTACAGAAATAAGAAGCCAACTTTAGCTGTGCTTTGCTAAAGAAACGGCTCCGTAACTATAGCACACAGCTTCAAAAAGTCCTGAACATATGTGATAAAGTTGAAAAATTCCATAAACACTTGAGTGTATCTCCACTCAATTCTAATAACTTTATCATTTTATTTTTTTTATAACTTTATCATTTTAGAATTTACTGTCAAATGGAAAATAGTAGTCAAGTTGCATTCTCTTCATTCTGGTTTGTCTACATGTTTTGGTAAATAAGCTACATAATACTAAAGGAAAAAGTACACATACACACATATATATACAGATACCTATGCATATATACACATATATACCTACATAAATGTGTGTAGGTGTATATATATATTTATACATATGCAAATATATATATGTGTATGTGTGTATACACACACACAGGGTCAGGAAGATTCTGTGGAGTAGGAAATGGCAACCCATTCCAGTATTCTTGTCTGGAAATCCCATGGACGGAAGAGCCTGGCAGGCTATAGTCCCTGGAGTCACAAAAGAGTTGGATGTGACTGAGTGACCAACATGATAATTGATTACTTTTCCAGTTAAGATGACTTTGCTGCAATTAACAGAATAGCTACCTTAAAATTACTTATATATCTAATATTTTTTAGACAAAAATGTCCAGAGGCAGTGTTGTTTCAGATTCGCTTCTAAGTCAAGGCACTACCATGACCTAAGTAAATTCTTTCCCTTGGTTTCCTCTGTTATCCTCCCCATATCAGCTCTATCTCCCTGATGTTTGCAAGAAGACTTCAGAAATCCCAGGCTTCATGTGTACTCACTGTCACATCCAGCGAAGAAGAGTGTTTTATGCTTTTCACTTCTTTTTATTCAGGGGCAATTAACTTTGATGCAACCTTACAAAAGACCTTCCATTTCCATTGGCCAAGTCAAGTTTATATTTCAATGCCCTAGCTGCAGGGGATGCTAGAAAGCAAGTACATAGGCATATATCACTTTTCCAAGAGGAAACAGGCTCTACCAGCAGAGGACCAGGGGAGGGATAGGGCTGGGAGAGTTATAAGTCTACCACATCTCTAGATTTGTCTAATTTACCCAACATTGTTTGAAATTTGTCTACCTATCCGCACCTTTCTCTCTCTCTCTCAGACACACACATGCACCCACATCTACTTCTCTCCTGAAATGATCAGCTGTGTCAGGAAGATGCTGTTTATTATGATGTTCTAAGATATTTCTCCACTGTATCCAGATTGTAATTAAAATTCTTACATCTTGGCTGTATTTTTACCTACAAGGTTTCAGAAGCCTTTCTTGGCATCAACACAAAGAGCTATCACAGGTTGTATCTCTTAAAAAAAAAAAATGGAAAGAGAACAAACAGAAGCAGTAAAAATCTGCATGAGATTCATCTCTTTCTCTAATAAGTTAGGAGGGGAAAAATTAACCCATTCCTAGTATTGTTAAATGCCTTTGTTCAAAACTCAAATATTAAAGTATGTTACATATTTTGCTTCACCTTATTTATTTTCCAAGAACTACCATGTCAACTCTCTCATCTTCAGCAGTTTGTGGATGATAGGGTTATAGAACATTTTTGCATATAATTAATACAGAAACTACTCACTAAACAAAAACACCCTTTTAAAGAGCTAATTTTTAACATACAGATATTTAACTGACTCCAATGCAATTGATTCAAATTCATGGAAAGTGTACAGTAAAAAGGGGTTTTGAAATGACTTACCAAGAACTTGTAATTACAACCTTGGTTAAATCATTTTCAAATAAAATTGAAACAACACTCAGAAATTATTGAGATAGTTTTCATGAAACACAAAAGCATGACTGTATCATTTTTCTCAAATCTACATTTTATGGATTTTATTACTGACAACTGGTATCACCTGTATACACTAATTACACTCTAAGTTGAAATTAATATAAAGAAAAACCCAAGGATAGGTCACAAATAGAAAAATTATCCCTCAACTCAAGCATATTAGTAAAATCATAAGTTGCAAATCTTGATGATTTATTAGGGCAAAATAATGAAAAGGACAAAGAATTTATATAAATTTTATGGGTGTATTGAAGTGGTGCTAGTGGTAAAGAAGCTGCCTGCCAATGTAGGAGATATAAGAGACATGGGTTCAATCCCTGGGTCGGGAAGATCTCCTGGAGGAGGGCATGGCAACCTCTGTAGCTTGCCTGGTGGCTCAGACGGTAAGGAATCCGCCTGCACTGTAGCAGACCTGGTTTTGATCTTGGGATGGGAAGATCCCTTGGAGAAGGGAATGGCAACCCACTCCACTATTCTTGCCTGGGAAAATCCCACAGAGAAGCCTGGTGGACTACAGTGTATGGAGTCACAAAGAGTTGGACATGACTGAGTGATACATACACACACATTGATAAACGAAATACTTTAAAACCGTACCACCATGTTTTCCTTTGAGGTCTCAATGTTAGTAAAAGAAATGTTAGGGTTTTTTTCCCCCCAAAATAATGCTATTTAACCTTAAAAAATCTTTGTACCTGTGGGTGCTGAAATAAGCTTTTATGCTGCCATTGCATTGAGGCCAATTATGCCTGTTACAAGTGACTGTATGTATTTTATTTTCCATTAGCAATGGTCAAGATATCTGAGACCTTAAGAAGAATCACCTTGTCTGGAATTCTTTGCCAGCATTGCTTCAGTAAGGTGAAGTAGCATAATATCGGAATAAGGTAAAAGTGGATCAATCACCTCTTAAAAAAAAAAATCCCTTCCAGTAGAGAAATAATTTATTTTTTCTGTTCCCCAAGCTAATCTCCACCCAACTATCCCACTTTAAAAAGTTAGATAACTACAGGAAAGAGATATATTCATAAAGATGCTAAAAAGGTAATAAAATACCATTTTCTGACAAAATTAAAAGGATCATTATGTGACTGCACCTTCTCTCTTTTCTTAAATTTGAAAAATGCATTAAATTTTAAATAAGAGATTCCCTTCTGGAATGTCTATGCTGAAGACACTGTTTCCCTTAATATTCCTTGAGGACATAGAGCAACTTATTTGTCCTACTGTATCCTGTTCATGAAATCATAAAGCTACACGGAGGTGGCTGCACACATACTTTCCCTCATAGGAATCATTAGTCAACTAGATTACCAAGACTACCATCTTGCTTTAATCAAAGAACGCCAAGTCTCACATCTTATGAAAATTGCTAAACAGAGCCATCTGAATCTGGAAACCTCACATACTCACAGCATTTTAAACTGTATAGAATTAGGGTCACAAAGTGATTGAAGCTGACACTATAATTGAGTAAACAATAAAGTAAATGGTCTGTTCCAGAAGTGAACTTGATGTTACTGAACTGTTGATATAACAAAAATTTCGATAAGCTGTTGACAAAAGGGATTTGAAGGCCCTCAAGCAAACCTTTTGAGGAGATTTATTCCCACTCTGTTAACTGAAAAACAGACAAATCTTCAGCAAATTTCCATACACTGGAAAGATTAGTGGCATTCAAGGAATCTAGAAAGGGACTTAATACTTCATAACAGTTTAACTTATTTTCCAGGAACTTCTGCCTTTCTCCATATTGGGAAGCCACAAATAAAAGTTCCATGAAGTAATATTCAACAAAAGAGTATTTCCTCTAAATTGAATAATTGCCATTTAATTATATATAGTAAAAAAAAAATCACAATTTTCTAACCTTTTAGACATTTCTGATAACATTTTGGGGAAGATTTTTTAAATGGATAGCAGATTTTTTTAAGCACTCAGAGATGGATTTCTACTACCCTCATAGTCTCTCAAATGTACTTAAAGAGTGAATAAAGCTATATATGCATGTGTGTCTGCTTTACGAAATCAACTCTCTGTAACCCTGTGGACTGTAACCTGCCAGGGTCCTCTGTCCATGGGATTTCCCATGGCAAGAATACTAGAGTGGGTTGCCATTTCCTATGCCACGGAATCTTCCTGACCCAGGGATCAAACCCGGGTCTCCTGAATTGACAAAAGGATGTTGACCAATGAGCCACCTAGTAAGCCCATAGCTAGATAGAGCTAAGTAGATATATAAGTTCTGAAGAGGGGGGCAGTTTGGCTGGGGAGGGGGGCAGGAGGAAGAGGATATAATGATGAATTTGAATGGATCCACTACTTAGATGGAAAAAAAACAATACAAAACACTAACTCATATACAAGAATTAAGCAAGTTTCAATGATAGTCAAAGTATTATTTTACTTAATTACACCTTTACAATTAAGAAAATGAAAAGAAACCTGAAAACTATAATCTTTACCCTTTTTCTCATCAAGTTCATCCTTTTAAACCAAGGGTAGATAACAAATGGCATTTCAGAGTCGAACAGATCCACAGGTAAATTCTAATCCCATCCCTTCACTTCTTAGTTCAGCAAGATAAGGTTAAAAAGAAGACAAATTATCATTTGACGTGTCTACATTAAACACATGTGTGAGGGCTGATAATTCTCTAAAAGAACAAAGCCATATGTTTTTATTAAGCAATTACTATACACTTGCTTTGTGCCAGGGGCTACACAATAGTGGGGAGAAAGTTAGAATCTGCCTGTTCTATGAAATGCATCTCATGGAAATGACAAGCTCTAATTAATTAATCATACTAGCACATGTATTATCATAATGTGAGATAAGTGCTAGGAAGGCATGTTAATGAAACAGAAACCTATCTGAGGTTTGATAAAGGCATTGCCTAAGATGAGATCTGAAGAATGTGTAGGAGTTAACTAGGGAAAGAGGTTATGGGCCAGTGGTTTGATAACCTAGCACAGGAATGACATATGCAAAGGCCTCTGTGGGGATGAGAGCATCGTCAATTTAAGGACGCTAATACATACAGATCTATAGAAATCACCTAATCTTAAGAGAGAGAGGAAATGGATAGAAGAAAATGAACACAGCTTCAAAACTTTATGGGAAAATATCTAACATTCTATCCTATGAGTAACTGCAGTCCCAGAAGACACGGGGAGAGAGAATGGGGCAAAGAAAATATTTGAAGAAATAGTGGGCTAAACTTTCTCAAATTTGGTGAAGACATAAACTTGTACAAAATTTTACAATACTCAATACGCTCATTAGACTTCAAAGAGAATGCAAAGAAAACCCCAGGTAACCATATCATAGTCAAATTGCTATAAACCAAAGATAAAAAGATCATCTTTAAAACAAATACATAAGAAATATTTCATACAGAATAACTACTTATATAACTGTGGACTTCTCATCAGAAAACCTATAAGTCAGAAGTTAGTTAGAAAAATATCTTGAAGTTCTGAAAAAAATGTATTATTATAGTTTCTGCTCTTGAATTATTTACTTTCTTTGAATTACTCATTTTTTAACTTCTTAAATTTAACAAGATATCACATTGAATTTTAGTCCTCCCCTATAAGAAGCACTAAAAGTGACAAACACCAATGTGACTGTATCACCAAATTTCTGATACAATTTTTATCATCCAGTTTAAAATATTTTCTAACTTCTATTTTTATTTTTGCTGCATTGCATGAGTTATTTAAGTGTACTTTTAAAATTGCCAATTCTATTTTTTAATAATTCACTTTTAATTCTTAGAGTCAAAATGGAATGTATGAATTGGAGGCTTAGAAATTCATCAATGCCTGTTTTTACAGTATAATGCATATCCAATTTTTACAAATGATTTGTACATTCTTGATAACAATGTGAATGCTCTAAGTGCTGCTGCTGCTGCTGCTGAGTCGCTTCAGTCGTGTCTGACTCTGTGCGACCCCCTAGACGGCAGCCCACCAGGCTCCCCGTCCCTGGGATTCTCCAGGCAAGAACACCGGAGTGGGTTGCCATTTCCTTCTCCAGTGCATGAAAGTGAAAAGTGAAAGTGAAGTCGCTCAGTCATTTCCGACTCTTAGCGACCCCATGGTGTGCAGCCCACCAGGCTCCTCCGTCCATGGGATTTTCCAGGCAAGAGTACTGGAGTGGGGTGCCATCGCCTTCTCTGGCTGTAAGTGGTAGGTACAAGCTAAACATGTATATTCATTTTGTTGTTGTTCAGTTGCTAAGTTGTGTCCGATTCTTTGCGACCCCGTGGTCACACTAGACCAAGGCTATTTACTGTTGGAATAAATCTGGTATTTCTTTAGTAAAGGATAATCAAATAAGACAAAAATTAAAAGAGAGATATGTGATATATTTCCAATTATCATAGTGCCTTTGTCTATTGTTCTATGTAATTCTCTCAAATTTTCTACTAAAGGTTATACCATTAGTAGCATACAAGTTAAGCATTATGTTCATATAGCAACTCTTCTTATCCATAATATTGTTACTAATAATGAAATTCTAGTTTTCCATAAACATACATTCATCTGCTATTCTATGATCATCTAATATTCAATGATACCTTATAATTTTAACCTGCAACTCTATTAATTTGGTATATCATTGTAATGAGTAGATTAGATTTACATTTTTATCTGATAATTTTTCCTGTTTTATGTAAAAGTTTATATGATTAGATTGAATTCTGAGTTAATTCAGTGCTCTCCTTTCTCCTTACATACCCTTCTTTCCTCCATTTATGCTATTTTTAGAATATACTGAAATTATTTTTCATATTCTACTTCTGTCCTCTAACAAACTGAACATTATTTTCTATCCTTGAATGATTGCATTTATAACATTAATTAACAAAGCCCAAATCTAAACAATATTTCAGTCCTCCTTTTATTCAATACATGCTTAAACTGCTTTAAGTTCCAGAGGTCATCTTCCATTAAATTTGTTATTTTTGTCCAGAACTTTGCTACCATTTTTTCCCCAATACTGCATATTAACATAATTATTTTACAATAATATTTAGTACACAGTCATATGTTCTAACTTTTATGTTCACCATTTCTTCTGACATCCTGATCATTTCTTTTGAGATCTCTATACTCTTAAAATACACCTTCTAAAATTTCTTTTGTGAAGGTCTGTTCATGGTAAAGTCTCTCAGAGGAAAATGTCTCATTATACGTTTTTATTTCTTCTCAGCATTTTGAAGTTATTTGCTTTCCATTACTGCTTTTCAGATGTAAGCTATCAGTTTGTTTTTAAAGAGCATTTGTTCTTTCTTTATGCTTCTAAAGTTTTTCTCTTTATCTATGTTTTCTAATATTTCCCTACTATGTGTCTAATTATGACTTTTTATTTGTCTTGTTTGACATTTGCTACATTTCCTGAAGTTGTGGATTTGTCTTTTTAGAGATCTTAATTTTAAGAAAACATATATTCAAAAATCTCATCTTTTTTATTTTCTATCTTCTACCTATGGAACTCTAATAAGATTTTTGACCTTATCATTTTATTCTCCATGTGTCCTAATCCCTCATTTGCTATCACTATGTCTGTCTATTACATCTAATGAAATTACCCAAGTTTATCTTTCAGTTCATAAATTCAATATTAAACTGTGTCTGATTTGCTGTCTAACTTCTCTCCCGACACTGAGAGAATGCCATGTGTGGACTGTCATAGCCAACACACACCAGACTGTCAGTAAACCAGCAAGAAGCTAGAAGAGATTTTTGCTACCAGCCTTCAAAAGGAATCCACCCTCCTAACACCTTTATTTTGGACTTCTAGCCTCTAGAGCTGTGAGACAATACATTTCTGTTGTTTTAAGCCACACAGTTTTTGGTACTTTTTTATGGTAGCCTTAAAAAGATAGTACAGATTTTGATAATAATTTTTTTTTAGAAGTATCTGGTTCTTTTGAAAATCTTCCTTTTTCTGGATGAATATCTCATTTCTTTCTTATACTCTGAGCCTATATTTTGAAACGCATATAAAACATATTCACCTTATATGCTGTACATAATAATTCTAATATCATAAATGCTTGGAGTTCTGATTCTTCTCTTGCAATTTCTGCTGACTCTTAGTTATGGGTGTTTGTTTTATAATTTGTAATTTTGGCAAATTCAAGTACAGTTGAGTTTTATCTGTTGGCATCCTGGGAAGCGTGTGATTAAAGTAGATCACTCCAATCTGTACTCTACTAAAGAGTGCACATCAGCTTCTGCCAATGACCCTCAGATGTTGCAAACCCTGATTCACTGATGCTAATTTATTAGCTTAGGACCTCTAAGACCACATTACTGTTGTATATTTGAACCCCAGATCAACATACATGCAGAGGTCTATAAATTCTTCTAAGTTTTCTTTCCTTCCAGAGCCAAGTCTAAGCAGAAATGTTTCTTTGTTATATCCTAGTCCACCATTCATTGAGAATGAACTTCTTTGATGGTTTCAGCTTTATGAGGAGTCTTAATTTCAATTTTCTACCCATAGGTGGTCCCAGGGCCATATCTCCCGGCCCAGAGGCAGATGTGAAAGTGCAAAATAAGAGTACCTAGGAATAAACCTACCTAAAGAGAAAAAAGATAAATATACAGAAAATTATTAGACACTGATAAAATAAATCAGGAACACACAAATATATGGAGAGATACACCATGTTCTTGGATTGGAAGAATCAATATTGTGATTCTTATCACAATAAATATACTATCCAAAATAAATATACTATCCAAAGCAAGCTAAAGATTCAATGCACTCCCTATCAAATTACCAATGGCATTTTTCACAGAAGCAGAACAAAAAATTTCACAATCTGTATGGAAACACAAAGACCCTGAATAGCCAAAGCAATCTTGAGAAAGAAAAACAAAGCTGGAGTAATCAACCTTCTTGGCTTCAGACTCTATTGCAAAGCCAGTTATCAAGACAGTGTAGTATTGGCACAAAAAGAGAAATATACATCAATGGAACAAGACTGAATGAAATCCCAGAGATAAACCCATGCACTTATAGGCACCTTATCTTTGACAAAAGGGGCAAGAATATACAATGGAGAAAAGGGAGCCTCTTGCTAGAAAAACTGGACAGTGACATGTAAAAGAATGAAATTAGAACACTTCCTACCACTGTACACAAAAGTAAATTCAAAAATGGATAAAAGTCTAAATGTAAGGCCAGAAACTATTAAACTCTTAGAGAAAAACATAGGCAGAACACTGACATAAATCACAGCAAGATTCTCTTTGACCCACCTTCTAAATAATGAAAATAAAAACAAACAGGACCGAATTAAACTTAGAAGCTTTTGCATAACAAAGGAAACTATAAACAAGATGAAAAATGAGAATGACAAAACAACTACAACTGAAGGAACTAACAAAGGTTAATCTTCAAAATACACAAGCAGCTCATAAGCTCAATATCAGAAATACAAACAATCCAATCAACAAATGGGGAGAAGACTTAAAACCGACGTTTCTCCAAAGAAGGCATACAAATGGAAAATACACATGGAAAAATGCTCAACATCACTACATATCAGAGAAATGCAAATCAAAACTACAATGAGATATCAACTCACACCAATCAGAATGATCCTCATCAAAAAGTATACAAATAATAAATGCTAGAGAGGATGCAGAGCAAATGGAACCCTCTCGCACTGTTGGTAGGGATGTAAACAATACAGACACTATGAAGAACAGTATGGAGATTCCTTAAAAACGTAGGAATAAAACTACCATATGACCCAGCAATCCCACTACTGGGCATTGTTGTGTGAGTCAGTCAGTCACATCTGACTCTTTGCAACCCCATGGACTGCAAGCCACCAGGCTCCTCTGTCCATGGTGTTCTCCAGGCAAGAATACTGGAGGGGGTTGCCATTTCCTTCTCCACTACTGGGCATATACCCTGAGAAAATCATAATTGAAAAAGCTACATGTACCCCAGTGTTCACTGCAGTACTATTTACAATAGCTTGGACACAGAAGCAATCTAGATGTCCATCAACAGATGACTGGACAAAGAAGGTGTGGTACATATACACAATGGAATATTATGCAGCCATAAAAAAGGAATGAACTGGAGTCAGTTATAGCGAGGTGGATGAACCTAGAGTCTGTTATACAGAGTAAAGTACATCAGAAAGAGAAAAATAAATATTGTATACTAATGCATATATATGGAATCTAGAAAAATGATACTGATGAACCTATTTGCAGGGAAGGAGTGGAGAACCAGACGTAGAGGATGGACTTGTGGATATAGCAGGGGAAGGAGAGGGTGGGATGAAATGAGACAGTACTAAGAGTATACATTTGACCAGTGTATATATTTAACATATATACACTATCATATGTAAAATAGCTAACTAGTGGGAAACTGATATATAACACAGGGTGCCCAGCCTGGGTGGGATGGGTGGGATGAGGGGCTGGGAGGGTGGCTTAAAAGGGAGGGGAGATATATACATATACACACACACATATGTAGTTATGACTCATTCACATTGCTCTAAGGCAGAAACCAACACAACATGGTAAATTATGCTCCAATTAAAAAAATGTTTTTGACAGTGCCAAATTCTAGCATATCTGGTTAAAATATCAAAAGTGACCTAAAAAGGGATTTGAAACCTATTCAGGTTTCACTATGATGCACACACACAAAAATGAGCTCCTAAAGGAGAAAAAAATCTAGACTTATTTATCTCTGTGCCCTGTCCCCCAGTCATGACTCTTTGTGACCCCACGGACTGTAGCCCATCAGTCTGCCCTGTCCATAGGGATTCTCCAGGCAATAATACTGGAATGGGTTGCCATGCCTTCCTCACTTATCTTTGAATCCATATCATTAAATGTAATTTTTTACTACTTTTGTCAATTAGACCAAACCATAAAATGCCATGTAAAACTTTTACATAACACTAGAAGTTGAATGAAAATTCTGTAAATTTATAGTTCTCGTTATCATTATACCAGTTTTGAAAATAGCATAAATTAACTACAGATTTGAATATCCTGGAAGCTTCTTTATTATACGCTGTGTTTAGTCACTCAGTGTGACTAAAGTCACGTTTAGTCACCCGACTCTTTACATCCCCATGGTTGTGCCTGCCAGGTTCCTCTGACCATAGGGATTCTCCAGGCAAGAATCCTGGAGTGGGTTGCCATTCCCTCTTTCAGGGAATCTTCCCAACCCAGGTATCAAACCCAGGTCTCCTGCATTGCAGATAGATTCTTTACCATCTGAGGCACTAGGGAAACCCAAGAATATTGGAGTGGGTAGCCTATCCTTTCTCCAGGGGAACTTTTTGACCCAGAAGTCAAACCATGGTCTCCTGCATTACCAGTTGAATACCAGGGAAGCCCTCTTTATTATAGTGTATGGTAAAAAAAAAAAAAATCAGTAATATCAGTTAATTCTTGGAGGTGAGGAGTTTTCCTACAAAACACCAGACTTTTATGTAACTGCATTTTAACATATTGCATTTCACGTCAAGCTGGTACCATTTGGACATGGGGAGAAGATTCCTGTAAAAATACACAGAAAAAAGCAGTGTCCAGTGTCACTAACACTTTCCAGCCTATTCACATAACTGGATACCAACAATAACAGCAGCAGCCTTTTAAACTGAAAGAAAAAACAGTTTATATTTACCATTCCTTTTATAATTTCTACTTTTTTCTCCACTTTCATTCCAATAACTGTTAAGGTGTCTTTCAGTCCTTGGCACCATTTACTGAGTATCATCACAGCAGTAAGTAAATAAGAGTTGACAGGGAAATTAATGTGTTACTTTTCATTAGAGGAAAAAATACTACTGTGAGGAAGAGCTCTTTAGAAATTTCATTTTGAGTCATGACTTTCACCATTTAATAAACTGGACCTCCAGTCATGTTTATTTGACAGCATGTCAGTGGCTTTCCTTTTATAACCAATAGATCTTCAGAGAAAAACTTTTAAAAAATATGTGCCCATAAAGAGATGTGGTTGTCCCAGTTCTCATGTCAGTCCATGATGTGATCCCTACTATTTGAGGAGAAATAATAAAGCAAAAATGAAGTGAGTTTTTCCTTAAGTTAAACTAATTCCATTTACAGAGCGGTTCATTCTCAAGCTGTCCTTTCTAGTTTTTGTAATTGTTGTTTGTTGCTCTCATGTTAAAATGTTATTTCACAAAACGTTGGCATATAGGTGATGGTTTTTGTTTTCTCTTAATGTTCTAATATCCTAATATGTCAAAACAAATTTGAAACATGATTAAACATTTGAATCATGTTTAAAATTTTTCTTAATTTACTGATCCAAAAAATGAAAAAGCCACCAAGAACCTCTCTACATAAGCAATACGTTGATATATTATACACAGGTCAGACACCGAAGCCATCCATGGTGGTATCAAAAGTCAGCTGCTAATAAGAGAGAGATGACCAGTTGAAAGGAATAGAAAACATTGTTGGAATAAGTAAGATGATTAGTTTAGTGAAAATATCCAATGTGAAAGTTCTGTATGACAAGAATCCTTAAGGAAAGGATTTTTGTTTGTTTTTCCCTGTATGGTCCTAACCAATAGAACAGTTCCTTATGAACAAAGAACATTTCAAAACTGAAGATCAGCTTCTGATCAAAAACAAAGGCTTATTCTTGTCTTGAAAAAAATAATTTCATAAGGCATTTTTAAGTTTCAACCTATTTATATAGTTGCTTCTTTGTATTATAATGCAGAGAATAATTAAGAGAAATAGAGACACAGAAGAAAAATATAGACAGACACGCAGACACACACATACAGAGAGAGAGAAGAAAAGGATACTTTGTTGACTTTTTTTGCATTATCACCTCCAAACACACAATTTTTACTTAGCAATTTTACTTCTATGACATGTACTGTGCACAAGCATTTCTCTAACTATTAACACATTTAATATTCATAAGGAAGCCATGAAGTAGGTATTATTTTCACTTTACAGACGAACAGTGAAGCAGAGATATTAAGTAATTTGATAAAGTCACACAGCCAATATGTGACAGAGGTCAAAATCAAACCCAGGCAGTTGTCTGCTTTTAGAGTTCATGTTCTTAACCACTACCACTGCTGCCGCCACAAATTAATAGCAAACACTGTATATCCCAAGAATCAGAAAACCAAAATAATTACATATAAGGATTGTACAGAAGTAGTAACAAAAAGTATAACAAACAAGTCCTAATTATTTGATACTTTTTCCTCAGCATCCTTTCTTCATCACATGGAAATACTGGAGTGGGTTGCCATGCCCTCCTCTAGGGGATCTTCCTGACCCAGGAGTCGAACCAGGGTCTCCTACATTGCAGGCGGATTGTTTACCAGCTGAGCTAATAGGGAAGCAAGTAAACATGGCCCAATAAATCTCTGAGTTCAAAATCTTTCGTCTGGAGTTCTTGGTTTAGTTATAGTGTCTTTGGAAGTTTCAAAATTCTTTCAAGGCCCGAATTACATTTTAAAAAATACTTGCAATTTTTCTGTTTAAATATATAATTTATATACACCTATCATAAATGCAAATTTTAAATTCAGTGCCATGAAAACACCAACATTCTACATTGATGTAGCGCTTCCCTGGTAGCTCAGCTGGTAAAGAATCCACCCGCAATGCAGAAGACCTTGGTTCAACTCCTGGTTTGGGAAGATCTCCTGGAGAAGGGATAGGCCACCCACTCCAGTATTCTTGCCTGGAGAATCCCAATGGACAGAGGTTCCTGGCAGGCTACAGTCCAAGGGGTATCAATGAGTACAGAACTGAGTGACCAAGGACAGCACAGTGATGTTCTAATCAAGAAACAAACTTCTTCTCTTCTTATCTAGATCCATGTTTAATCTGTACAGAAAATTTGCTCATTACCTACATTTGTGTAAGCATATTTTTCTTACCAATATATGCATTTGCTTATTTTGCATTTTTACAGCATTTAAAAAGTTAAAGAAAACATTTTTATTATTTGTCCTAAGTCCAGGAACCAGTGAGATTCAGAACTGACAAAGTTAACTTCAACTTGCTTTGACCAAAAAATAAAAGGTCAAAATCCCACTTTTGCTTTAATTACATTCTTTTTTAAATTACATTCTTTAATTACATGTTTGTCAGGCACTTGCTGTGAGTTAGATATCATACAGAATCCTGGGAATACTGAGATTAACATCAGTATCACTGCTGCTCAGAGAGAAACTCTGGCATGTTCATTTAGTCCAACAGGTTGAAATCATTAGTCAACCCACAGGTCTACAACATTTACTGTATTCTAGATTATTCACTTCAGTATCTGTGTCCTATAGTTAAAATCTAATCCTTCCTTTCATTGCCTAAAAACTTTTAACATACTTGTTTCTATTGCTCCCAGTTCACAAAGACAGTAGCTGGCTGGCTGATTATACATGTCAATTTTTCTAATCTTGACCATACAGGCAAGCATTACTAGAAAACTTTTCAAAAGAAGTGAAGTCTCCAATCTTCTAGACAACAGACATTAATGCTGGAGACGAATAAACCCACTAAATATCCATGATTTTCATGAAACAAAAACTGAGAAAATATTACAATGATACCTATGGTCTTATTTTCATTTGTTATCTTCAAACATAAACTGTGAACTGGATAAGGTGCTCAAAGAGGAAGTATGACTTTATGTTCTTATTGAGTATAAGTTATTTTTGCTATTACATGAAAAAATTGATAGGATGGCAAAGTATCATGCATACATATCTGGTAGGAAAGTGAAATGGTACAGACATTCTGGGAAACAGTTTCAGTTCAGGAAACCAACATGCACTTGTGCAACACATCAGTTGCACTTGGGCATTTATCCCAGACAAATGAAAGCTTATGTTCACACAAAACCTATACCCGAATATTTATAGTGGCTTTCTGTGTAACAGCTTCAAACTGAAATTACATCAGATATCCTTCAACAGACTAAACAAACAGTGGTACATCCATATTCGAGAGTACTACTCAAAAAGCAAATTATTGATACATACAAGAACTTGGATGTGTCTCCAGGGAATGATACTCAGTGGAAAAAAAAAAAAAGCCTATCTTCAAAAGTATGTTGTACATATGGTTTCATTTTGAAATTGCAAGTTTTTAGAAATTTAGTATAAATCAGTGATTGCCAAAGGTTAGGGTTAGAAGGTCCTGGAGGAGTGTAGGGGTCAGCAGAGAGATAGATATGGTTATAAAAGGGAAGACTGAGGGATCCTTACATTGCTGGAACTGTTCAGTATGTTTGTGTAGTGGATACACAAACCCAGACACAATGAAACTGTGTGAAATTTAACGCACACAGACACACATGCACAGCAAATAAAACTGGGGAAATTGAAATAAGATTAGTGGAGTGTATCAACAGAATTAATTCTGGTTGTGATAAAAGTGTTATCATTAGTAAGAAGTGAGTAGAGTAGATCTATGATTATCTCAATAAAAATTTCATTTCAAAAAAGGGAGATTAGAGAGCTGAAAGAGTCTGTATCCTTTCCTCTCTCTGTTTCTCTCTCTCTCTCTCTCTCACACACACACACACACACACACACACACACACACTTTTCTGCCTGGAAAGCATTATGTCTACCAGAACTAGAACTGCTTCGATAAGTGAGATGAAAGCAATATTAAAGATGGCAAATAGGAAAATAGGAGCCTGATACCTTATGACATCAGGACTTCACCATATCACCCTTTGATTGTCTACTTTTAGCCCTTTTTTGAACGAGATAAAAAGTAAACTTCTGCTTATTTGAAAAAAAAAAATAAACACACACACAATGTGACAAGTGCTAATAAGGCAACATAGACAGGATATACCTCTCCTGGTTACATACTGCCTTCCTATACAATTCTGACTCACGAAGATGCTATTTGTTTGAGAAGTAAAATAGCTTTCACCAAAGCCTAAATCTGTGCACACAGTATATAAAATACACAACACCCTGTTACTCCATATACACATATATAACACCATATTACTCCATATACACATATCTAACACTGACTCAATGGACATGACTTTGAGCAAGCCCCGGGACTTGGTGATGGACGGGGAAGCCTGGCATGCTGCAGTCCATGGGATCCAAAGAGTTGCACATGACTGAGCGACTAAACTGAACTGAAAGCTATTACTCCATATACACATATGTAACACCCTATTACTCCACAGTAGGATACATGACCTTTCTCCCAGGATCTCTGCAACAAGAGGAGAATCTGTACCTCTTGAGAGTGAGTTCTAGGCCGTTTATCACAAACAATCTCAGCCAGTGATTAGTTCTTAGAGTTTGCACTAAGCATTTTTAATCCAATGGTCCCTGCAGTAATCTTTATAATAAAATTCTTTATCATATTTGTTGCATCATTCATTTTCATTTCAGTATTCTCTGGTTCCCTGACACTTGGACTTCTCCTAATTTTTAATTGGAGGATAATGGCTTTACAATGTTATGGTTTCTGCCATATAACATGAAGCAGCCACAGGTATACATGTGTTACATCCTTCTTGAGCCTCCCTTCCACCACTCCCCCCATCCTACCCATCTAGATTGTCACAGAGCACCAGGCTGAGGTCTGCGTCACACAGCAAATTGCTGCTGGCTATCTATTTTACATATGGTAATGTATATCTTTCAATGTCACTCTCTCCATTCATCCCACCCTCTCCTTCCCCTGGGCTTGGATTTTAGGAAATGGCAACCCACTCTAGTACTCTTGCCTGGAAAACTCTATGAACGGAGGAGCCTGATAGGCTACAGTCCATGGGGTTGCAAAGAGTCGGGGACACGACTGAGCAACTTCACTTCACTATATTGCAAAGCAATCATCTGGTTAACAAGCTCACACTCACACTTAGCCACTAAGTTGTGTCTGACTCTCTGCAACTCTGGACTGTAGCCCACCAGGCTCCTCTATCAGGGATTTCCTGGGCAAGAATACCAGAGTGGGTATCCATTTCCTTCTCCAAGGGATCTTCCCTATCCCAGAATTGAATCCTCGTTTCCTACATTGGCAGATGGATTCTTTACCACTGAACTACCAGGGAAGCCCTGGGTAACATAAGGAGACTTTTTAAATGTACTGTGCTCAAAATCTATCCTGGATAATAGGTAAGACAAAGAATGGATTAAGGAAAAGCTCAGTCACTATCCTTCCCTTGGCCATTTGTATTCTATTCCGGAGCCATGAGTTACTCTTCAAACATATCCTGAATTGTTTCATATAATTAATTAACTCTTAAGAAGTCTTTACATTCTCCCTCAACATAGATGATACTTCTGCATTTATTGGGAAAAGGAAGAGATGAAAATGACAAAAAGGAGAGGAATTAATACTTAAATTCTTTGCTGTCAGAAACTGACACGTGTATTGCCTCATTTAATCATCACAATAACCATGTGAAATAGCTGTCATTTACTTTCCTTACTTCATAGATGTCAGAAGAACTTTTGAAGTATGAATTGATTTCTTTCATTTGTCTTTCTATGTGTATCCTGGTCCCTTCCCCAAACCGAGTTGTGAGGGTTATATACATACATTGCCCAAGGGAAAGTTGTGATGAACATACATTGTTTAAAAATGTTCAAATGTTCAAGTCTTGGATTTTAAGTTTCAAAAGTTTACTTGGATTTGCAAGATTCTGAGCTTTGGATCTTCAGAAACCTAAAGCCTGAGGACCCATCACATAATGTTTATGCCATAAGAAACAGACCTGAATAAATGTTGAGGAAGTAATAAACAGTTTTCACACTTCCTGTGAGATAACAATTCTCAGTGGGTGAAGACAAACAGAAGAAAATGTACCTGCATATTCATGAGTTCCTGAGAAGAACTTCTACAGTCTACACCTCCCTAAAGTTTTACTTTAAAAAAAGAGTTCTGAGAAGCTAAACCCAGATAGCTTTGGGAATTCCTGCAACCCCACATGTGCAGAATGTATCATGAGAAATGCCAGGCAGGATGAATCCCAAACTGGAATCAAGATCGCCTGGAGAAATATCAACAACCTCAGATATGCAGATGATACCACTCATGGCAGAAAGTGAAGAGGAACTGAAGAGCCTCTTGATGAGGGTGAAAGAAGAGAGTAAAAAAGCTGGCTTGAATCTTAACATTCAAAAAACCAAGATCACAGCATCCAGGGGTAAAAATAGAAATAGTGGCAGATTTTATTTTCTTGGGCTCTAAAATCACTGTGGACAGTGACTGCAGCTGTGAAATTAAACATCACTTGCTCCTTGGAAGGAAAGCTATGACAAACTTAGACAGAATACCAAAAAGCAAAGACATCACTTTGCCAACAAATATCCGTACAGTCAAAGCTATGGTTTTTCCAGCAGTCACGAAAGGATATGAGTTGAACCACAAAGAAGGCTGACTTGAAGAATTGATTCTTTTTTTTTTTTCCATTTATTTTTATTAGTTGGAGGCTAATTACTTTACAACATTGCAGTGGTTTTTGTCATACATTGAAATGAATTAGCCATGGATTTACATGTATTCCCCATCCCGGTCCCCCCTCCCACCTCCCTCTCTACCCGATCCCTCTGAATTGATTCTTTCAAACTAATGCTGGAAAAGAATCTTGAGAGTCCCTTGGACAGAAAGGAGATAAAACCAGTTAATCCTAACCCTGAATATTCATTAAAAGGATTGAGGGTGAAGCTCTAATATTTTGGCTACCTGATGCAGAGAGTCAACTAACTCATGGGAAAAGACCCTGATGCTGGGAAAGATTGAAGGCAAAAGGAGAAGAGGGTGGCAGAGGATGAGATGGTTAGATAGCATCACTGATTCAATGGATGTGAATCTGAGCAAACTCTGGGGGACAGTGAAGGACAGGGGAGCCTGGAATGCTGTAGTCCACAGGGTTGCAAAGAGTTGGACACAACGACTGAAAAACAACAACAATAAATATAACAGGTGGGTGGCTTATTTTGTTAATTTTTCTGCATCTGACATAGTTTGTGAGCAAGAGAATGGAGACAGCTGAATGCCAATGAGTATCAGTGAGACAGTCTCACAAGCACCCACAGGAGAGTAGGTGAACTCAACCCATGATATCAAGAAAGACAACAAGATACCTAAAAGAGTCCCATATTTGTATAAGCCCTGTATTCACAAACAAGGTGTACCACATTAGCAATCTACATGATAGAAACAAATTGAATGGGGAAATGGATTGGATTGGCCAGAAAGTTCCTTCGGGTTTTCCTATGAGAGATTATGGCCAATCCAATACATCTGAGCAGATACCAGTACCATCAGCAGGAACCAAAGCCCAGTAATCTCCACTCTGTCTGTGACACTATGTGAACCACCCTCAGTCCTTAGAATCCCAGGCAAAGGGATACGTTCAACTTACTGAGTTCACCAGGAATTAACTAAAATTTAGATTCTGCTTTCACCAGATTTCATTTGCTTTTATTTATCTAGTCCCTTAGGTGGAAGCTGAGATTACTGATTTGAGACATTTCATCTTTTGTGACGTAAGCACTCACCATCATAAATTTTCCTCAAAATCTTCCTTTAGGTGCATCCTGAAAATTCTGATATGCTACACTATCATTTTCATTCTGTTTCAAATATTGTCTAATTTTCTTTGGGATTTCTTCTTTCACCTATAGGTTACTTAAAAGTATGTTGTTGAATCTTTGAATACTAGGGGAATAACCAGATAACTTTCTCTTATTTGATATCTTAATTCTTTTAGTTAGAAAATATCCTTTGTATATTTTATATATATACTTATCATAGCTACATAAACTTTAAAACCCCACCAGTGCTATAATTTTTTCTTTCAAAAGCCATATATATTTTAAAGAATATAGAAGATGAAAAATAGTTTATTTATAGTTTCTATTTCTCTTCCTTTAGTAAAGTTCCAAATTTCCTTCTAGTACCATTCTTCCTCAGGCTTTCCTGGTAGCTCAGGCAGTAAAGAATCCGCCTATAATGCAAGAGACCAGGGTTCGACCCCAGGGTCAGGAAGATAGCCTGGAGAAGAGGCTATCCACTGGCAACCCACTCCAGCATTCTTGCCTGGAGAATTCCACCAACTGGGGAGTCTGGTTGGCTACCGTCCACGGGGTTGCAAAGAGTTGAACACAACTGAATGACTAACACACACATACTTACATATACATATACACACACACACACACACACACACACCATTCCTCTTCAACCTAAAGAACTTCCTTTGGCATTAAATTTAGAGCAGGTCCAGTGGAAAATAATTCATAGCTTTCTTCATCAGATAATGTCTTTATATCATCTTCTTTCTTGAACAGGTATTCTTCAATGAATATACAATTCTTTCAACATTTAAAAAAAAAGAAAAGAAAAAAAGTACTATTGTTAGGGTCCTCCATTGTCTCTGAGGAGAACTCTGTGGTCACCTGAATTATCGTGTGTTATATACCTCTGGCTGCTTTCAAGATTGTTTTTTTCCGGCACGTTCATTATGTGTTTTAAAGCATTTTTAAATTTTATCTTGTTTGGGTTTTACCACATATCTTTGTTTGTTACCAAATCTGGGAAACTTTTAGTCAATATTTTTCCAAATATTTTTCTTCTATAACAATTTCTTTCTTTTCTTCTTCTATGATTTCAGTGGCAAAAAGAAAAATTTATTTTTTTATACTGTAATCTTCTTCTACCCTGTTTTTCAGATATGATAATTTCTATTAATCTATCTTTAAACTCATTGACTCCTTCATCTGCTATCTGCATTCTACTCTTGAGCCCACCCAGTAAATTTTTATCACATTAAATTTTTTAGTTCAAATCTTTGCATTTTATTCTTTTTAAAAGAACTAAAGTTACTCTTCCTCTGCTTAGAGTATCTATTTTTCCATTAATTTCAAAAGTATTTTCATTTTCTGCATAGAGCATTGGTTATAATAGCTGTCATTTTCTGCATAGAGCATTGGTTATAATAGCTGAAAGTTCTTAACTTCAACATCTGACTCAACTCAGAGTTGGCATCTGTTGGTTTTTTCCTCTTAAAACATGTCCAATTTTCATCATTTTTATATGCAATTTTGCATATAAAACTATCTTATTTCAGGCTGTATCCTGAACATTTTTATTGTGTTGTGAGGTTCTGGATCCCACTAAAATCTTCTAGAAAGTGTTGTATATTTATATCATGCACTAAATCCTATTAGACTCAGACCATGAGCTTTGCTTGCCTTATCACCAATGATTCCATTATCAATTAAGTTTTCAAATTTTTCTATTTCTTTGGGTCTAATCTGCACATGGGTAGTATAGGGATTAATCTGGGACTTGTAGCATATATCACACTTCAGTTCTCAAAGACTTGGTCATGGTACTTTGCATATGTGCTTCACATTCACAGCTTGACAAAGAACTTTCTGGTATTTCCCTTACTCTTGTTTCCAACATCCCTTTATTTTTGATTCCTCTAGCATGAAAATATCAGTGCCTCTCAGCATTTCATCCTTCTGCATTTTGCATAAATTCATGAGACTGGAGCCATCTTCAGGACACATGTATCAGGAAAATGAGAGAGAGAAAGTAGTAGTGGAATTTCACAGACACTCAGACCACAGGGGCCCTATCCACATGTCTCCTCTAGCCAACAAGAAAGGTTATCCACTAAGAGTTTTAGGGTCCTCTCTACCAGCATGGCCAACATATAGCATCAGAGCAGCTCCATGACTGAGACTAGCCTTCAGTTAAATCTAGGAGATAAAAGAATGGGAAGAACAGAGACAAACTCACCCCACGTATTGTTTGGCGTCTAATCCATTTCCATCCGCATTCTGCCTTTTATTGTTTTTCAGAGTGCTCAGGTAGTTGTATTTTAGGTTCTCACTAGTTTTTCATGAAAGAACTCATCCATAATGATTCGTAATGAAAGAGATACATCCTTTTGACCATCACTGGTAACCCACATGGAGCTTTTTTTTTTTTTTACAAACAAAGAGTCGTAAGCCCTGGCCTGACCCAGAATCTCCATTCTAACAAGATTCTCAAGTAATGGGTAAGCACATTAAAACAGGACATATCCTGAGCTAGAAAACAGGAGTAAGATTTACAAAGTTCTTGGATCCTAAGAAAATTCAAGGAAAGTTCCTCATTGAGGGCCAAAAAAATCAATTCCAAGATACAAACACACACACGTATTTTTGAAAAGGATAGACAAGTATCATAATTAAGTGGGAAAATAAACTTAAAGCAAAAAAATAAACTAATGATAAATCATATGGAAATAGTAAAGAAAATTATGGGGACAGTTATGGTAACAACAAGGATGGGAGCTACATTTAATATCTTGTAATAAAATATAATGGAAAAGACTCTGAAAAGAAATATATGAATATAGTTATATGTGTGTATATATATATAGAGAGAGATATAGATGAAATTGAATCACTTTGCTGTTTTGCTCTACACTAGAAACACAGCATTGTAAATCAACTGCTTCAATTAAAAAATTTTGTTTAATGTTCAAAAGAGTAAAATCAAATAAAAATTTTAAAAAGAAGAAAGTTATGGTAGAAACACTTGATTAGGTATTTATAAAGCTATAAAAAATTATGAAGACTATTAGGGAAATCTTAATAATGATTTTAAATGAAAAAAGCACAATTCAAAGTTATAGGCAAACTATGATTATAACCCTATATATAAAGTATGCCAGGTACCATATTTTAGAAAATAACTTAATTAGAAGAGAACAACAAGGATGTCAAGGGAACTGGAAACTAAGAAAGACTGCCCAGAAGGGGGAACTGCAAATGAGTCAGGTGACGGACCCACCTTTGCCTCCCTGATATCCATGTTCCCCTTCTCATCTCATCAGCTTACTAGTGTTCTTTTGGAGAGCTCATCAGTGTATGTACAGACATACTGGTTACACATAGACTTTCTGAACTCCACCAAAAACTCAGCAGATATTATAGTATAAAACCTAAAATCACTTAACTTATACTGAAAAATATAACTCAAATATTCCCAATATCGGCAAAAGTTTGACAGTGCATCCTCTCTCTTTGGTCGATTTATGTAGGAACCCGAATAATCAAAAGATGGCTTGTTAAATGTGGGTTTAAAGAGGACTTGATAAACCCACATGATCAAGTTATGGCATCTGGCTCACCTGAATGGAAACAACCATCCGGAAACACTAAATTCTTCATCATCATAACAGTATATTATTTTATCAGTACTGCCAGTATGTGTATCTTTAACTCATTATTTCCATGGCTGGCCAAACACCACCTATTATTATTATCTATGTTAGTGCATAAAGCTCTTGTTAGCCTTAAAGCTATTCAGTTAAGAATTTAAAAATTTAAAGTTGGAAGACAGTGAATACATCACATGTAAATGTCAATATCAAACTTTCATTTATTTAATATATGCTAACATATAATTATTTGCTAAATTTGTGATAAGACAAAGATGTTTTCTTTAAGTATGAGCCTACCGATTGACATTCCAAGTGTCATGGATTGTCAATGCATTGTCCATGACTTCTAGTTTCAGTTACTTTAAAGTAAGTTTTTACTTGTAATCTAGTCTGTGCAGAAACCTATTTTCTTCTTTTTTCTCTATTTTTTCCTAATTGTACTTTTTAGCAATTCACACTAATTTTGAGCCTTTCTAAAGCACTGAATTTATGTTCATGCATTCAGTTCATCAGTTATGAAATATTTAAATGGCAAAATGATAATAATTGAAACTCACACAAAAGATGTGGGAAAATGTAACCAGTAATATAAACACAACTCCATTTCACATGTACAAGGCACAGGTTACTACAGTGTAGACTACTTTGAATGAACTATCCACACCCTGGGAAGAGAATTTTGATTAATTCACTCTTAGTGAAGCTCTATTAAGAGATCTTTTATTATACTTTCAATCAAAATACCATCTAGTCTTGAAAATCCCATCTAATTAGGTCAATTGGTTAAAGCATAGTGTTATTATGACCAAGCTAGACATTAGATATGTGCCACTTATCTTTGCCCCATGTTCCTAGATTAAACCCCTAAAGCCCTCTAGCCATCTGGCAACTGCAGTCGGGTCCACCTATAAGTGTTGCCTCTGCACCCCCTCACCCTGGCACCCCACCAAAGGAAAAAAAAGATAACTTAAAAAATATTATCCAACCTTATCTCAATGACTACTATTTTTATACATAATGGTGAGACCCAAATATTCAAATAATATTTTCTGAAAACACATAACTTTAAGAACTAACAACAAAAACATCCTTTCTCTGACTGTCAGACAAGCTATTCCTTTGTATCACCAAAATGAAGCTTTCCACTTTCTGAACTTATATTCCGAGTCTCCTTCACAACCTTCCAGTTTTCTAACAGTGCCCAACACTTGAAAAATCTGTAACTCTGAAAATAACTAGCACAAATGAACACTTGATTAAAATTAGGAAGAGTGGGACATAAGAGTCTCTTGAATAAACCTCAGATAGAAAGGGAAAATAATCAAAATAAAGATTTTCTCTTCTCAACAGAGAGAGAGGAAAATGATTCCAATTCCTGTTAATATCTTGACAGAAGAAGATATACCTGTTATTGTTATTTTCTACATGCTAATTCCCCAAATATTAAGCAGGGCTCATTTAAAATGTATAATACTATAATAAAATAATTATTTAAAAATAAAATTATAGGATGGTTAGTGCTAATAAATGATATTGCTGCATATTGTTATTTGTCACTATTCAGTCAAAAAATACTTAAACATACATTAATATAATGATGTGTATAATGCTCTGTTTTAATACATGCACTCCTCAACCTCCATCCTCCCTGAAAACCATAAAACAGTAAGCCACTTCATAGTCTATAAAGAAGATAGATGGAATATAGTGAAATAAAATATTTTAATTAAAAACAGAAAAATCAAATTAGTACATAGTAATAAAGCAATATATATATACACACACACACACAAATATATCTAATGTGATCAATAACTATCTCAAATGAGCTATTAGAAATTATATATTTTACTAAATTATGTACCATCGCATGAAAAATGATTAAAATAGCAACACATCAGGCATTAGCAGAATGCTATTTAAATTATTCCCAGATGCATCTTAAACCACAATTAGTCAAATATGCTTTGTAAAAAGTTGTTTTAACTAAGCAAATGCTTTTTGAAAGATTTAGACCAAAAAACTATGTATTATTTTCTCTTGCTGTCTAATTACAAATTGGGTGGCTTAAAGCTTCACAAACTTATATTATCTCACAGTTTCTATGAGATATGAAATGAAATATGAAAATCATCATTTTCTATGAGTCCAGCATATTTTAATGGGTCTTCTGCTCAGGTTCTTATAAAGCTGAAATCAAGGTGGAAGACAGCTACATTCTTTCTTGGAAGCCCAACTGGGAAAAGCTTCCTTTGGTCAGAATTTATTCCTGTGGTTGTAGGACTTAGGTCCCCATTGTTTTGCTAGCTGTTGGCAAAGCATACTCTCAGCTCCTAACCACATGGCCCCCTCCATCTCAGCAACAGAGAATCTCCCTTACAATGAATCCAACTCAGGTTTTGAAATTCTCTGCCTGCTATTTCTGCTATAAAAACTCTCTGCTTTTAAAAGGTTAATGTGCTTAAGTCAGACCCACCTAAAAGAGCCCCCTTTCTTCCAGTTAACTGTGCCGTATAACATAACCATAGGAATCAGAGATCATATGCACACTTTCCACTCACAGTCAAAGGTAAGGAAATTAAACACATGTGAGGGTCGTTTCGGAGTCATCTTAGAATCCTGCCTATCACAGTACACAAAGATTGAAGAATCACAGCGGCAGAGAAAGGTATGTGAACTTAAAATCAAACAAGTCTGAGGAATAAACAACTTGGAATAGGATTTAGAATACTGCCTTAAAGTATAAACTTCATGTTCTAGGCAATATTTGAAATATTACTTTGAAAAGGTCTGTGCTTGAATAAGTATTCTATTAATATATAGAAATCTCCCGTGGGTTTTAGAACAATTTCTCTGGTAAATCTTTGTAGCTGTGGATGTAGTAATAAGAAGTCAAAAATTATTTCTCCTCAACTCTAAAAACAGAAGGAAAAAAAACCATTTTATTACAAGATGATTTCATCCATATTCCTTTTTCTTTCCAAAATTTTTAATTTTTATAGATTTAAATTCTTGCCACATTTTGCCAAATGTTCATAGTACATTAAACAAGTTAGAAGTCAAATAGTCAAATGTATCATCAGCAGGATGAATGAAATTTTGATATATTCATTCTAAAGAACGCTAACTACAGCTACATACAACAACATGGGTGAATCTCACAACAAGATCCAATAAAAGTAAAAGACACAAAAGAGTATTTAGAGTATCATTCTTCTGTAGAAATTTTAAAATCAGGAAAAACTAAACTGCATAGTTTAGGGATGCTTTGTTGTTGTGTAATTAAGTTGTGTCCTTTTAAATGTCTTTAAATTAATTTTCTTACATTTAAAGCAATCCTATTTTTAACACTGCATTGGGATTAATAAAGTCTGATGTTTGTACAACATGATTCAATTACACAATATCAAGCTATTGAACTATATTGATTTACTGGTTGACAATTTGATTTCAGTATCTAATATAAAATTTATAACTATAATATTTCAAACAAATGTTGAGGCAAAAGGAACTGTTCAACTTTTATTCTTTATTCATCTGATTTATAATCAGCATAAACCAAGGAGAGATCTCAAGTCCCTACCCATAAGACCTAAATCATAACATCGTTGCTCAAACACTTCTGGTAGCTGGCATTCCCTATAGAAGGAAGGTCAAACTTTGCAACATAGTAGTAGATGCTTCCCATACTTTTGCCCCCACCCACTTTTCCAACTTCATCTTCCACTGTACCCTGCACTTCAGTTATTCTTGACTGTGTACCATCTCATCTTGCTTTGATGAAATAAAATCTCACCTCCATCAAAACAATACCAAAAGAGTATAATTGTTTTATGAATGTCATGGATTTTTATGGCTAAGAAATTATTTTTAATATTGTGTTAAGTGTAGAGGCACTCCCCTGTAAGAGAGAAGGCGGTATTTTAGCTGAAGTGTAAGGTCTTAACTAAAATGATTTGCTGTGAGGTAATATTAGGCTTCAACAATAGTTTCTGCCTTCAACAACAGCTCAGTCAGTAAATCATCTGCCTGCAATGCAGGAGACCTGGGTTCGATTCCTGGGTCAGGAAGATCCCCTAGAGAAGGAAATTGCAACCCGCTCCAGTATTTTCGCCTGGAGAATCCCATGGACAAAGAGGCCTGGCAGGCTATGGTCCAGGGGATCACAAAGAGTCAGACACAACTAAGCGACCAAACACACACACACAATATTATCCTATGGATTAGAGTAACTGTCTCCAAATTGGTATGTGCACACCCCAGGAAATGCATGAGATGACCTGCTGAGATAAATAAAAACATTAAAATTTATGTTTTTATACATTTAATAATAGTTGGTGATGGACAGGGCAGCCTGGCGTGGTGCAGTCCATGGTGTCGCAAAGAGTCGGACACAAGTCAGCGACTGAACTGAACTAAGTAACCATCCTATATATTTACATTTTTGAATATGTGCTATGTATTAAGTATTGATACAGAACTATATGTAATTTATAAAAATACACAAGTTGGAGGAACATTCAATTTGCTTTAATCACTAGACTGCATTATTTTAAAAGTTTGGAAACCAAAGCACAGACTTTGGAATGCAACTGAAATAGTTTCTTGTCAAGCTATGTGACTTTAGAAAGTTATCTTAATTTAAACCACAATTTTATCAAGTATGTAATAAAAAATGTTCATCTGATAGGATTATTGTGAATGTTAAAGGGGACATTTTGTTTAAAGTTATTAGCTCAATCCTTAACCAATATATATTAATAAGTTGATAAATGCAAGGCATTTTTATTAATTGTGTTACATTCAAAACTTTCTATTGCCTAAAAAAGCAATGTGCTCATTAAAGAACTCTAGATGACAAGCAAAGTCACCAGTTTCACAGCCTAAAAAAAAAAAGGCCATCTTTTCCTGCTTCTGATGGGACTACAAATGGTATAACTGCTAAGGAAAACAGCATGGAAGTTCCCCAAAAATTTAAAAATAGAACTACCATGTGATCCAGCAATCCCACTTGTGGGTATACATCCAAAAGAATTAAAAGCAGAATTTTGAAGGGACACCCTTCGCAGCAGCACTATTTCTAACAGCCAAAAGTGAAAGTGAAAGTCTCTCAGTCTTGTTGACTCTTTTCCACCCTGTGGACTATACAGTCCATGAAATTCTCCAGCCCAAAATGCTAGAGTGAGTAGCCTTTCCCTTTTCCAGGGGATCTCCCCAACCCAGTGATCAAACCCAGGTCTCCCGCATTGCAGGCAGATTCTTTTCAGCTGAGCCACAAGAGAAGCTTAAGAATACTGGAGTGGGTAGCTTATCCCTTCGCCAGGGGCTCTTCCCAACCCAGGAATTGAACTGGGGTCTCCTGCATTGCAGGTGGATTCTTTACCAACTTAGATATCCGGGAAGCCCAAAGGTGGAAGCAATTCAAACGCTTGTCGACAGACGAATAAAAAAAAAAATGTGGTAAACACATTAAACAGTATATTATTCAGCCATTAAAAGTAAGGAAATCCTGTGACACAATTTAACATGGATGAATTTTGAGGGTATTATGCTAATGAGACAATCAATCACAAAAAGACAAACACTGTGTAATTCCCCTTATACTGTAGGGGGAGGGGGGCTTCCCCAATGGTTCAAAAGGTAAAGAATCTGCCTGCAATGCAGAAGTTCAGTTCAGTTGCTCAGTCGTGTCCGACTCTCTCAGACCCCATGGACTGCAGCATGCCAGGCCTCCCTGCCCATCACCAACTCCTGGAGTTTACTCAAACTCATGCCCATTGAGTCGTCAATGCAGAAGGTTCCGGTTTAATCCCCAGGTTGGGAAGATCCCCTGGAGAAGGAAATGGCAACTCACTCCTGGGAGAGGCCATGGACAGGAGTCTGGCAGGCTACAGTCCATGGGGTAGCAAAGAGTCAGTCATGACAGGGCAAGCATGCATGCAATTATATGAGGTATCAAAAGTAGTCAGATTCACAAAATCAGAGAGTAGAATGGTGGTTTCCAGGGGCTGGAGGGAAGGGGAAAGAGGGAATTCTTTATTAGTTACAGAGTTTCAGTTTTGCAAGATGAAAACATTCTAGAGATCTGTTGTACAACAAAGTATATATGCTTAATACTGTTATACCACACACTTACATATGTTTAAGATGGAAAAGTATATCACTTTTTCACTTATGTTTTTTAACCACAATTTAAATATATAAAATTTTAAAAATAGACCCCAAATCTGGTTATAACTAGCTGATGTGTAGTGTTTAAATAAGAAGATTTCCATTGTGTTATGAGGCTGGGAAGCAATTTTCATTTATCCCATTAATTACTGTCAAAGATATGTTACACATGATGCCCTCCCTTCCATCAAAACAAATTTGGCAAAACAAAAGCAAAGACAAATTATCAAGCAATAGACATACCTCATGGTATGGTGTTGTAAGAATATGTTCAGTCGGTTCAAGAGATATTAAGCTGATAGAATCAACAGTATTCTATCAAGTATTGACCATAAAAAGAGAAGAAAGGGGGAAAATCAATCATATCACAGACTTTTGGCTTGGAAAGGTGAACAAATTGTATTGCCACCCATGGAGAAAGAAAAATTGTAAAGAATTTTTTTTTTTTAAGAGGTTAGCTTGGAGGACCTAGTATGGGGAATGGAGAGAAGAAAAATTTTTGAATTTAATTTTAAGTGCCTTGGAATATTTTGATGGAAAACAAAGCACAGATCTGAACTCCAGCAGAAGTGTATTAGGTCCTCAAAACAGACACACAACGGAAGCCATGGATGGGGGTACTACTACTAAAGAGAGAGAGTGAGAAAAGGAATTCAAAATGTGTCTTATTCAAATTATTTAAATTTAAGGATACCTAAGTAAATAAATCCATGAAATTTGGGGAAAAAACAAGTTTGCCACTGAATTTTAAGAGTGCTAACACAATTATCTACAATGTTCTGGTGGAAAGAGTGAAAACAAAGAAATTATACCTAGCTAAGTTGCCCTTTAGGTACAAAGGAAAAGGAGAAATATTTTTCAGTTGCATATAAACCCCAAAGAATAGAAAATAGGAACCCTTCTTTAGGGGAAAAAATGATGATCAGGAATTACAACTAATCAACTGATGAATCAAGTCAGATAATTTAGAGGTAAAGAAAACCAGGTAAAAGAATGGATGATATGCATTTAAACATAACAAAGGGACAATAATTGTAAGAAGCAAATTATACACTATAACATAAAGAACCTTTACAATAAAAGCAATGTTATTTATATAATACAACAAAATATATAACATTTGTAATAGAATAAATGTAATGTATTATAAACAAGGATAACAGTAACAAGAAGGTAAAAAATGAAAAAAGATTTATCCCTTATCTTCCACTGGAGAAAGTCAATTATATGGTATAAAACTGAAATTGTAGTTGAAAAATTAAATATAATTCACTGTCAATATTTTAATCTCTTCTGTCAATTTTAAGAATACACACTTCTGTGAATAAACCTTAATCTATTAGAAAATTTTTGAATTTCGTGTATTTTTGTGACATTTTGGTAATATTATATTTTATTCTTCTTAAATTAGCATATATTTATCATCCCAGTTTTAGAAAATCACTTCTGCTTCTCCATATACAGTATGACCATCAACCATTATCTCTAATCTTCTTTTGGGATACTTGTTTAGATGGATGTCTGTAATGATACTCATAATTAGTTAATGGATATATCTAGGCAAGAGACTTAGCATGAATTTTTGGCATTTTTTTCCTTTTCACTTAGACTTTTGAGTAATGAGTGTATCACTTTTAAGAAAACAAAGTCATTTTTTAGTTTCTAAAATTGGAGTAAGAAAAAAGATGCAATAAAATACATTAATGCATATATGTATCTTGTATTTAAACTCCTTATTACACTGTGATTTTGAGTTCATAACACATAATTAAAATTATATCATGGTGTTCTTGCCTTGTTAATACTTAGATTAGCTTCTATTTTTGTAGCATCTATTATGTGTCAAGCATACGCTGTATATACTATATGCTTATGAAGTATGATTATCCTCATCCAAAACTAAAACTAGGCAAAGTTTTGAATGCAAATTAGGAAATCCTCAAAGAGAAACAAAGAGGAAACTGTGTCTTTAAATAAGAAACTTTCTAACTCACAACTCCAGTAAATATCAAATCCAGGATTTAAATCTTGCTCTAAAATCCTTACCCTGCCCACTATACCATGTTTCCTGCCACCCATGCTGTCCATGAAGTTTATGTTGCTATCCTAGGACTATGAAAATGAGTATAAGCTAAAACACAATGGATTCACTTTAATCTTTCCTAGTTAGATATAAAAAATCTTGGCAAATACAACAGCTATTAGTGAGAGGTCGTTATGATCTTGACATGGAGATCAGAACTTGGAAATTCTGCTGCCACATCCTTGTATTTCCTTCCTCATCTTTTCTCTATCCTATATAGAAAGGCCAGAGTTTAAAATCTTGACAAGTGGAATCTCAGAATTGTTGCTCAGAAGGTTTCCAGAGGGAATACATATGTGCTGGGTCTTATCCCTCACCTTCACCATAGTCACTAGTAACACAACTAAGAAGCACTAACAGAAAAGCTAAGGACTGGTATCTTCAGAAACAAATGTGGGATAGTCCTCATATGGGCTCCCCAGGTTACTCAGTGGTAACGAATCTGCCTGTAATACAGGGGATGTGGATTTGATTCCTGGGTCAGGAAGATTCCGCGGAGAAGGAAATGACAACGCACTCCACTACTCCTGCCTGGAAAATCCCATGGAGAGAAGAGCCTGGCAGGCTGCAATCTATGGTGTCACAAAGAGTCAGACACAAATTTGTGACTAAACAACTAGTCCTCATGTACTAAGAGGGTCTGATTTCCTTCTAAAATTCAGGGGTGTTAACTCGACAAGCCCTTTGTCTCTTAATCCTCATGGCCAACTGGCCTCTAGTAAAAGGAAAGGAAAGTGAAGTTGCTCAGTCATGTCCAACTCTTTGTGACCCCCTGGACTGTAGCCCACCAGGCTCCTCCGTCCAAGGAATTTTCCAAGCAAGAGTACTGGAGTGGGTTGCTATTTCCTTCTCCAGAGGATCTTCCCAACCAAGGGATCGAACCCAGGTCCCCTGCATTGCAGGCAGATGCTTTACCCTCTGAGCCACCAGGGAAGCCTGGCATCCACTATTCCTTGAGAACCTAAAGGAGGTGCTGTGCTAGGGACTTGGACTTGCCACGGATGACCGATTCCTCCCAACAACTCTTAAGTGCTCCTGAAGTCAGCTTATAAACCACAATGCTGAAATTCATACTTGGGATCTCTTTAACCTCCACAAAGATCTACGGTATAGTGTGTCCCAAAATATTTAGATGAAGGGGGAAAAATGCATCAGTCATCAGCAGGAATTCCCACTGCGGAAGTATTAAGAGATAAGCAAAATTTGGGTGTCTCCGTGACTACTGTTTTGCTTCCTCTCTGTCAGAGATACAAAGTATCATTGTGTATAGCCGGCATATCCCTCGGCTTTGTTTTCTAGAATTTCTACAGCAAATTACAGATCAAGGCCCAATATACATGATGTGAGCCTCAGTCACCGCCTTAGGCCAAATGGAAATGTACACAGACTCCTTATGTACTATTTTCTTCACTCTGATGTGGTATTAAAAAAAATAACCAAAACTACAATCAGAGAACTAAAAAACAGTAACTGCTTATGAACCAGTCCATGAATATTCATTCTAATCACTGTACAGTAATCAATTAGTAGTATACACAGTGAGAAAATATGAAATCTGAGGCTACAGATTGAGAACTGAATAAATTATCATTTTTAAATGACATAACTAGAGATAGTGTATTTTCTTTTCTGGATAAAAAATTCATTTTATGTTTCCTCGTGGAATAAATAAAGGGAAAAAATATACATAAACGGTTTTTTAAAAAAAAAAGGGCCAAAATGTCGGTTCCTACAAATACAGGGAAAGAAAAGCATTGCTCACGTTATTTGATTTTATAGTTTGGATATTCATTACCTTGTTTGGTTAAGACTGAAAGACAAATAGAAATGTGAGTTTACTGAATTTCCTAATGACTTATAGAATGTAGTAGACTTTTAAAAAATAAACAATAATGCATGAATAATATTACTAATGAAATGTAATGAAATTTCTGATTCTTTTCTAAATTTACCTTTCCTAATAGAAGCGGTAAAATGTGTTTACATTTGTAAGTGTGATGTTTTAACTAATTGCTGCCAGAAAATAAAGTGTCAATCAGTATGTAAAGCTTCTGAAAAAAAACTAAGCTAGAACTATCAGAGATGTAAAACAGAGTAACCATAGTGAGGCTAATTTTAAATGGTCACTGATTAAACATTGTTTCTGAATCAATGTCAGGCATTTCCTGTATCTTTTTTAGAACTGTTTGAAGTTATCCATAATTTCATACTTCTAAATTTCTGACACCTTTAAGGAAAGAACATAGAAAATTAACAGTGGTAGTATGGAAAAGAACTTAGATCCCATGCTCAGCAAAGCACATATGTGTGCGTATACATGCACACGTGCGCGCACACACACACACACACAGTCCCACTCCAGACCTAAAATGGCTGAGTCGCAGGATGTTGTTGCTTGGTGACCAAACAGTATCTGCTCAGCCACACAGTAATCTAAACAGTGACAGATATGTCCCCTCAGTTTTAGGCATGGCCAGTACAAATAGTAAAGGGCATGCTTATCTTCTCCAGTATTCTACATTTTTAAGTCAGTTGTCACTTGCTTGATTTTATCATCAGTTACCTTGAGGCTTCAGGGGGAAAGTATTTGCAAAGCTATAAATACATCTGCTCTTTTGGAAAAACAAGAGGTAGGACCAAGCTTCTTTTAGAATGAAAGATGGTCCTGTTTCAATGAAGCCTGCATGGTGTGTCTGCTGGGTTCTAGTCTGACCTCCCAGTTGCTATCAGTCTCCCTTTCTTTCATTAAACACAAGGAGTTAATTAGCCCCAGCCTGTCCTCTCCCCTTCTCTCTTTCCCTTTTCGCAGTAGTAATGATGCTTAATTACCAGCAGCAGTGGGTAACTGCAACACCAGGAATGAATCGCTCAGTGACAGCAAAGCCAGTCATGAACCTTCAAACCTCAGAATCCTAGAATGATTCTCAGTCTACTTGAAAATACCATTCAAATACAGTACTCTCTTTCAACCAATAAATGCTTTTGGATGCAAAAAAAAAAAAAAAAAAAAAAAAATCACTTTTTTTTTTTTTGTCTTTCTGATGACTGTACCCCTGCTATCATAAAGAAAAACTATCATAGGTTTAAGGAAGAAATACTCTGAGATGTGGGGAAACACATGATAAAAGGGGTCTTTTATTTTTTAAGTCAATGAAATGATGATTGGCTGTCTCTCAGAGAAGGAGGAGCCTATAATTCTATGTCAGGAGCAGCATAAAAATTTCATAAAGAGCAATAGGAAAGTTCATGAATTAAAAACCTCTTCAAAATTTCAAAACAGGTGTGAATGAAAATCAGTGCTCTTAAATGCTACACAGGAAATCATTATGCAAGAACATCACCCGAAGGATTACATTCTCTCCCTTAACTATATGGAATCTTTACTGAAAAGAGAAATACATGTTACTTTATTATTAATCCTGGAGCTGTTAATCTATATTAGATATCTTAGCAGCAATTTCTTAACAACTCTGCATTAATTTTTCAATGAAAATGTGGTACCCAAGAATGTGAATGCTGGTTTGAAATACTGGCATCCATGTTTATCTTAGTGCCTCTATGACCATTACAGAATTTATGTTAGAATTTTTATTTAACGTTTAAAAAAGAACACCTGTATATACATACAGTAGATGTAACAAAACCCATGCAAGTATAAACTTATTGGAGAAATACACAAGTGAAGCAATCTGACACATAAATAGAGGTGCCTAAGTAAAACATTTTAAGAAATGAAAAACAAACTCCCAGCTAGCAATTTACAAAATACACACACAATCTTATTAAGCAATATTCAGATAAATAATCTTAAATCATTATTTTACTCATCAATAGGTTCAGTACCATCCAAAGAAAAATACATTCATATGTTGTGAATTCTAATTTACTTTGTCTAACTAAGTTATTTTTAAAAATCAGGTTCTTAATGTTACTCCCAATATAAATAAATCAAAGTCCCTCATTCTCTACGACAGACTTCTGGCTCATCCAGATGTAGATAAACCTAAGTTCATCCATGCCCATCTAGTGCTCATTATTAATAAAGCAATCTCACCATTGTCTTTAGCAATGCCACATGTGAAAGGCGAAGGCTGCGTTTATAGATCGCCCTCCTAGAAACCTTTCAACAATGATGCATATTAAAAAAAAAAAAGCAGAACTTTTACTTGTGTTTCCTTTTCACCTTTATTCCCATGTTCATTTTTCCATATAAATTTCAGAAGAAATATACTTCCTTCAAACAACTACCCCTAATTAATCTCAAGAAACCATTAACTGCTTTCCAAAAAGAATCCTCCATATAATCCTTTGAAAAACCTTTCATGCACGTATTTCCAATTTAATATACCTCCGTTTGAGATAGAAGAGTAGCTGTCAAGGCATCTCCTTTCTAGCATCCTCCAGGAATACTGCACGGGAAACAGTTGCCAGTGAGAGATGGAGGAAAAGAAGCAAATGCTCAAGAAACCCCAAAGCGAGGCAAAAATGTACCGAGTGCCAGATAACCCTCCCCCACCCCTACTCCGGACGACTACCCACCTAGCATGATGAAGAAAGAGATCTTATGGATGTGATCTGCAATCCTACTTGTAGCCCACAGTTCTCATCTCCTGAAAACGGAAATTGACGCTGCCGCCGCTCCCCGACCTCACAGGCTTCTGCCTGCGGAGGCTGAGATACTGAGCTCTCAGCGCCAGCGCCTGGGCTTGCAGCTTTGCGGCCGTGAGACTATAGCCATCCCAGAATAAGGAACAAATAACGTACACCACTTGATTGCGCCCAAACCCATCACTCTTTGTTGTTCATCATGTAGCTGCGGCTTTATTTGTGAAAGCGGCAAGTGAGGAAGGAAGGGGGGTGGGGTGGGCAGGAGGAAGCATCTCCAAGACCCTATCTACCATCTAAATCTTCAGGGCAAGATCTCCGGGAGTGATTAAGGCAATCGGACAGCCGGGTGTCTCCCAGGCGGCAGTCTAACTAACAATAAAACCTGATAGTGTCCGGGGGGGGGGGGAGCCCCACATCCACGACCAGCGCCACGTTCGGGCTTTGTGCCAATAAAAAGACACCGTAGACTATCGATCAGAATCGTCTATTATCAGAGCGTGCGGCTGGGGTTTCAGCGTGGCCTTTATGCGCGGTGGCGAAGGCGGGACACGCGCCGGGCGCCCAGCGAAGGACGTGGGACAATGGCCCAGCCCGAAGACGCGAGATGCCGCCCGACCCGGGGATGGAAGCTCCGGAGACGAGGAGGGCTGCGCGCTCGAGAGATGCGCTGCTGCTTTAAAATACAGGACCACAAAGACTTCACGTTGGGGGAAACGCGCCTGGCTCACGCGAGTGGGGACGACGTGGGAAGGGGGGTTGAGAAGGGTGGGGGCAAAGGAGCCAACGGTGGCTCACGGCTCCCCCCTACCTCCCCCACCTCCCCGCCGGGCTGCTCCGGCAGACAAATAACAGAAGAAGGCGAGTCACTCACCGTGGTCTTGACCGGCACGTAGAGCACTTGCTTGGCGCCGCCGCCGCCCCCGCGGACCTCGTCCGGCTGGCCCAGCTGGAAACCCTTCGATTTGACCCAGAATTTAAATTTGGCGTTGTCCGTGGAGCTCGACTCGCAGCCGTTGAGGAGCTGGACGATCCGCTCGTATTTTTTACGGGTCACCGTCTTGGTCTTGCCTGAGTCCCCGTAAGTCCTGAGGCACCAGTCCTGGAACTGGCGGTACACATCGCGCTCGCTCTCCATGTTCCGCGCGCCCGGCTGCTGGCCGGAGGCTCCCAGCGCACTTCGCACCTGTTCACCCCGGGCTCATGAAAAATGCAGCCCCCCGCCACGATGTAGGGGACGCGAGGTCCCGGCCGCCGCCAGAGCCTGCCTCGGGTCGGGGGAAAGCGGGGGAGGGATGGGGCGAGGGGGAGGAGGGTCCGGCTGGGCACCAGCGATCAATGCCCTGTGCTACCAAGTCTCTGTTTTCATTCGTAATTGCGACGGATGTCTCCGGACGCTGTTCTCCTCCTCTTAGTGATGGGGCTCTAATATTGTGGGAGTAGGACCATCCTCTGGCCCGGAGGAGCTGGGTTTTGAATAATTAAAATCCCATTCCTTGGTTTATTAAAAATCCCAATATTGACTTGGGGTGGTCCCTCGACGCCTTGCCCGGGGCTGCGTCCGGGGCAGGCAGGTGGAGCGCAGCGCCGCCTCCCCGCGCGCGCGCGCGCCCGAAGCTTCCCGGCCTCCGGCCCCACCACCGTCCAGGAGAGAGGGCTGCGCCTCTCTTGAAAGCAGCTGCCCGGCCGGGCGCCTGAGAGCCCGAAGGGCACCCGGCTACCCGGGCTCTCCTTCCTCCAGGGTCCCGTTCCGCTTCGGCCTTCCCTGTATGGGGCGTTCAGGGACTAGAAAGAGAGAAAGTTCTTACCTGTCATGTTGTTAAGCCTGTCAAATCCTGCTACATAGGAAATTTCTTAAGGTATTTTTAAAGCGGCTTAAAATGTCATTTCTTCAGATGCATTTAGGCTAAATTCCAGTCCCGTAGTTAGGTTCCGGGAGTTAAGTCCCAGAATTAGCAAAGCATCCACGGAGATTTGGCCGGAGTTCTCTAGGATAGCCCGTGGTACCCTGAACAGATATCCGCTCCAGGGAGAAGTGGGTAAACGAAGGCAGGCCGCTGGCGGCGGGTCTCCCGGATAACGATGGGGCCCCCAGACAGGACTCCTCTGGTCTCTAATGAACTGGGTACAAGGCATAGAAGTAAGTTTATGATACAGATGCTTCAAACCCTCTGCGTGAAATTAGAATATAGCGATCTATCATTTTCCCCTTGCTTGGTTAGTTTGCAGTTCACGCGGGAGGTTTCGGATGTCTATTTTCCCCCTGCCACGTCATGGACACCCCCTCCTCTGCTCAGAGTAGCCAAATATGAGTTCCTCCGGACGATTTCTCAAGCAAATGAGATCAGCGGTTCCTCCATTCGGGATTTCCATCCATTTGTTACAGAGCTGGAAATAGGGGAGTTCCCATCCTCCTCGCGCTGCGATCGCGGCCGCTCCTCTTTATTCTACTCTCTGCGGAGGCCCGCGCCCGTCCCGGGAGGCGGCTCTGCCAGCAAGGCGGCCCGACCAGTGCCCGGCGCCGGGTCCGTGTCCTAGCCCACCTTCGCCCCCTCGTCGCCGTCTCCAAGACGAAAGCCCCGACTGGGAGGAATGTGGGGTGTTTGTCCCCTCTGCGCCGCGGCTGGTCCCAGCACTTGCAGAACGGTCAGTGGCTCCTGCTCCGCCAGGCTGAGTGTGCGCGTGTGTGTGAGCCGGGGAGCGAGGGTGTGCAGGGGGTGCGCTGTGTGTGCGCGCGTCTCCGGGAAGGTCTCGCGGCGGCGGCTGGAGCCGGGACTGACAGCCCGGGCGGAGCGCGAGCAGCTCCACACACTAAACCTCTCGCCTCTCCCCTCACCCCCCACCCCTCCTACTCCCCTCTCCTCCGCCCCCCCCCCCACCCCGCCCCGCTTCCCCGGCCCCTTCCAAGCTCTCTGATTGGCCAGTGGGACAAAAGTTTCTGTGGAGACGGCTGGGCGCTGACGTCACGAGCAGAATTGTCCCATTTAGGGATCCCGGGGGCAGTGCGCATGTTGCAGGCTGCAGGTTAGAGGCGGGAGGAGGTAGCAGCGGGCCGGGCGGCAGCCAGGTGGCGGAAAGGAGCGCTCAGCATCCAGGTGGGGGGACGACTCCAGCAGGGTTTCCATGGAGATTCCTCTGGGTCTAGCCTAAAAACAGCAAATCAGCTGACACCATTAGCTCAGGACCTAATTACTGCTTATTGGAGCAACAAATGAGGGAGAGGGCCAGCTGCAAAGGAAGAGTTTTCATCCACCACCACCCCTCCTGTCTCCTCTCTCCCCTCTCTGGGTGGCTCTAGAGTCCCGGGAGAATTCCCATTAACTTGCAAGATGCCTGCAACAACAGCTCCCCTTCTCTAGAGACTACCCTGACTGCTTTTATTCTTTTTATTCCCTTCTTTTGAATCGAAAAATAACGCTAACATAGATCAGTGGTCCTGAGTCCTTGAGTTTGTTTGCCCAATAAATATTAGCCCAGCAGAGCTCAGAGGAGCCACAGGCCAGTAGAAGTCACACGTGGATTTAATATCAGGGGAGGATCACTTTCAGTTTATTGAATTGGGAACTTATCTTTAGGCTTTTCACATTTTAAAAAATATTTCCAATATCTGAAGTACATAATATTTGGGACGAACAACTGGACTGAGAATATTTTCAGTCACCCTTCTAAATGGAGTATAACTCACAAGAACAATGCTCTTCAAAGTTTCCCTGGTGAGATCAGAGACAAGAGGATGATTCCAAGAGGAGAGAGGCAGGTTTTCTAGTATATTGGTCATAGGTTTCCTAAGAGATTCTGGAAGTATAGGTGGTCATAGAGTGGTTATTCATTCAAGATTAAGCTGGTTCTATAGAGTTTACTTTCACTTATGGATATAGCTTAATTCACAATTTCAGAGTTCTTTTTGGTAGCTCTTTCATTTGAAAAGATATCCCAACTCCTCTAAGCCTCATTCAAGTACTTTCAGAACCAGAAAGACTTCCTTCTTTGACTTATTCAAGTCATCTGCTTCTCTAAACTCCTCTGGATGGTGTCGTTTTTTGTTTTAACCTTGTCTCATAGTAAGACATAGATTTTCCTTTGGCATAGAGTGCATATTTACATCTCTCCTCCAAAAATTTTATGAAGTACTTTTTATTACATGTAAGACACACTATTTGCCCTTTTTCTATTTTTTTAATTTGGTAAAGAATTTTCCTAACTCAATAAATTTATTTTATGACCCAGCAAAGGATGACTGGCACCTATAGTTTGGAAGTGATTTATATCATAAGAACTTGCACTGCCCTTGTACTATATGAATAGAGGAGCCTGGTGGGCTACAGTCCCTGGGGTTGCAAAAGAGTCGGACGCGGCTTAGCAAATAACAACAGATATCCCATTGTACAAATTGAATTTTGATTGGAAGACTCTCGAGAGTTCGTACGTTCTTGTTTTCCAAGTAACTCCAGAACAATGAATATGTGTGTGTGCTCAGTTAGTTGCGTCTGACTCTTTGTGACCCCATGGACTGTAGCTATCCAGGCTCCTCTGTCCGTGGGATATCCCAAGCAAGAATGTTGGAGTGGGTTGCCATTCCCTCCTCCAGGAGATTTTCCTAATCAAGGGATCGAACCTGTGTCTCCTGCATCGGCAGGCATTCTTTACTACTGAATCGGTGGCACTGGTGGTAAAAACCCACTCACCAAAGCAGATAACATAAGAGATGTGAGTTCGATCCCTGGGTTGGGAAGATCCCCTGGAGGAGGGCATGGCAACCCAGTCCAGTATTCTTGCCCAGAGAATATCATGGACAGAGGAGCCTGGAGGACTATAGAGGACTAGTCCTCCATAGAGTTGCAAAGAGTAAAACACGACTGAAGCGACTTAGCTTCAGTCACCTGAGAAGCCCCAATGCACACAGTAAGTGCTTAATAAATACATGCTGAGCTAGTTAATAAAGTAGGGAAAATGAGAGGAGAGAAGGAAGGAAGAAGTCGGCAGGCATAATCTTTGGCCATTCCCGTTACCTTTTGCTGGAGGTTGTTTGGGTAAAGTTGGGCCCCAGTTGAGGAAATCACAGGGCCTGACCACATACACATGTTCATTCTATTTATCATTATACTTGACACTCCACCGTATGGAAATTACAAATTTGAGACATATCCACAGAATACAAACAAATATGTATAACCCCTAGTTACATTAACTAGATTTGGTATACAGCAAAAAGAAAAAAAAAACTTACAAAATTGAAAGATATCATATAAGACATTCTTTTTAGAAGGAAAATGTAAATTCACATTAGACTAAAGGAAGTGAGGGTCCGAGGCCTTTGAGGACCACACTTCTCAAAGCTCTGTGGATTCTCTGGTCTCCAGTGTGCTCTGTTCTGGATCTGTACTCATTAACCAGCAGGCTCAGTCAACATCTTTTACCATATCCTTTCTACCTAAGAGCATAAACACTTGAAAAATCTAAAATCTGCTTCAGTAACTCACTCTGGATACATTTCTCTTCTCTACTTTTAACATCTCCAGAAGTTCTTTCCAGTTCCTTCAGCTAAATTATTCAGTGAACAGGCTGCTTGGAGTTTAATTGGCATTCCCCCCAAGACACTTTCTTCAGAATTGCTTCTGGGCAGAACATCTCTCTCCAAAAAGTGACTCTTCACCCCCATATCTGAACACCAATCCCTCAGCCCTTGGCCTAGGGTTCTCCATGCTATTTATAGGTAGAGGAAGTCAGAAAGTGTTGTATCAGAAAAGTATATTGTAATGAAGGATAGTGCAAATTTTGAAACATAAATCAACATTATGAAAGTAAAATTTCTCTCAACATCAGGGTTTGTGTTTGATGTTTTAAAAAAAATCTGGAAAACCTTGCATTTTATTATCCATCACAAATAGTCATGCAGGACTACTTATTCATCAGCAAAATGTTATAGTGTGAACAGGTAATCTATAATCATAAAATAAGGATTCAAAGCCTAAACAATCCTTCCTTCATCCATCTATAAAATTATACTTTCATTCAAAAAACACTTACTGGTGCTAATCTCTCTGGCTTCCCTGGTGGTTCAGATGGTAAAGAATCCACCTACAAGGCGGGAGACCTGGTTTGATCCCTGAGTTGGGAAGATCCCCTGGAGAAGGGAATGGCTACCCACTCCAGTATTCTGGCCTGGAGAATTCCATTGACAGAGGAGCCTGGCAGGCTATAGTCCATGGGCTCACAGAATCGGACAAGACTGAATGACTTTCACAATCTCTCTGGTAGGCTCTGAGGTTAAGGTAGTCCACAAGACTGAAGTATATATATATGGCCCTCATCAAATGGAACTTAAAATTGTCTAAGGAAAACAGATAATAAGCAAAGAAATAAATAATTAGTACTTGAGTGCTAATTAGTGCTAGAAGAGGCGGAGGGTGGGTAGGCGGGGGCAAATGGTACTATGATAGAAAACACTGGAATAGTGGAGGGAATTGGAGACTCAGGGAAGATCTCTCTGAGTAGGTAACATTGATCATGACACCTGAAGGATGCAAAGAAGTCAATCACATCAACAGCTAAGAAGGGGAATGATAGACACAGCACAAAGGCAAGAGTTCTTGGCATGTTTAAGGGTTAGAAAGAAGACCAATGTGAGACTTTCCTGGTTGTCCAGTGGAATAAGAATCTAACTTCTAATACAGGGAACAAGAGTTCAGTCCCTGGTCAAGGAACTAAGATCCCACATGGCGTAGGGCAGGTAAACTGGTGCACCACACAACTAGAGAAGTCCATGCTGGCCCGCCACAATAAAGACCTAGTGCAGCCAAAAATAAAAAAGATTCATTATTGGCCCAGTGGGAAATCAATCAAGTATATTTAAAGCAGGAGAATTAAATGTCATAAGATGCATTGTTAGAAGTTTCACTGGCCACTTTGAAAGGATTAGGAGGAGGCACGCACAGAAGCAAGACTAGTTAAGAAGCTTACAGTAGTTGTAGTAGTTTAAGTGAAGTATTCTGGGGATGGATTAGAAAGGTAATGGTCACAGTAGACAGAAGTGATGATTGAAGGTATGTTTTAAAGAGAGCAGAAGGCTTGCTGATGGATTGCATGTGGCAAGTGAGAGAAAAGATTGAGTCAAGGATGACCAGATGGCTCTGGCTTTAGTAGTATGGCTAGTGAGGCCACTGACTTAGAGGGGGAGAGTTTGAGGGAGGAACAGATTGGGAGTTGGAGGCTGAGGTAGGAGCAGAAGTAGGTTGGGATGGAGAGGCAGGAAGAAAAATTTAATTTCAGAAAAGTTAAATTTGAAATATGGAAAGAGTGGTTCATGTAGGAATTTGAATATAGAAGCTTGAACGACAGAGAAAAGTCTGGGCTGAAGATGCACATACAGAAAATTTAAAGCCAGGGGAGTGAATGACATCACCTCTATCCACATTCCTCTGTCCCCACACCCCCAGCCCCCAAAGGGAAAGCCTGTATGTTTTGATACTGATTTTGTATACACGGATACCCTAGGACTAAAATGGAATGGGGTGTGGTGAACAGCACAAGTTAGCTCCTTTTGATATAACAGTGATATGGGAAAGTCTGAGAAAAATAGCCAAGCCATTTAAATCAGTCCTTAGCAGGACCTAAATTCCTAGTAAGTTCCAAAATTTACCTGGCCTTAAAATACTTTGTATTTTAAAAGGGAAAGACACATACTGTATGATATCACTTATATGTACAATCTAAAAAATATAACAAACTCATGAATAAAACAAAAAAGAAGTAGCCTCACAGATATAGAGTACAAATTAGTGGTTGCCAGTGGGAACGGAAAGAGGACGAGCAATATAGGAATGGGGCAAAAAACATTATTGTGGGATTATATGAAATCATGTGTGTGAAACTTCTGAAAGCTGTAAGGCACTAAAGAATTGGAAGAATATTTCATTCAATAAAAATTGAATTGTTTAAAAAGTAAAAAATAAATAAAATCTGACTTCAAAATAAATAAATACAAATTTAAAAGAAAGACTGAAAATTTTGGTTTAACCTATTCTAGGTTAGATCAGAATCTGGAGGGATGCTGAAACAGGAATCTACACCTTGAATATGACCTATGAGAAAATCAGCCATTGAAGAGATGGAATAGAGCCTTTGTCTGCTGAGTTAGTAAGAAAATCCGAGCCGTTTAGAGGGACCAGAGAGTATGATAGAGGGTCCTTGGTACTTTGAAACCCAGAAGTTCTAAACATCATTATGCATTCAGATGTTTAATCATCTATTAATAACTCTTCCAAGGAAAAGGAGCTTGTAAAGGGAGCAAGTAGCCAGCTCAGTCAGCAATTTAATCATCATACATCATGGTAACTTTTCAAAATGAAACAGAATATACTAGATGAAGGCAGGCATGTATTTCCCTTGTGCCAATAGGGAAATTTGAGACTACATAAAAAGTGTCACAAAATCTGATTTTATTAGTTGACTTCCATATTGACTCTTCTTCCAAATAATTTGAGAAGCACTATCTTCAGGATTCTGTAGCTATACTTTGGCTCAGAAATGTTTTTGAAAGAGTTTAAATACTGTCTTGATCTTTAGGGTTGTCATTACTAACACACACACACCAAAAAAAAGTGTTTTTTTTTTAAACAGATTTTGTAAGCTATGGTATCAGCATCCTTATCCCATTTTCTAACCAAAAGAAAAAAGATTAGAATTTTAATGTTTGTTGCTTGACCCCAAATTGATTTTTATATTTGCTTGGTGTGATAACCATTAAATATGATACATTGGTCAGAAGTTAATTTCCACAAATACTTAATTTGTGAAAACTAAGAACAAATTAGATTTGACAAATCTAGTGGGTTTGCTGAATTTGTTTGGTTCCTACCTTTATCATCTCTGTATGAACAAGTCCATGGCACAGCCAGTTCCTGCATTTTAACAGTCACATATGGATTCATTCAACATTCATCCACCTGACATTTTCATCTAGCTGTCAGAACTATGATAAAGTCCAACGCTAACAGTCTGGTGTTCATGTCCCTTGTAACAGAGAAGAAAATACATTTTTTCTGGCCCCAAATATTGCTTTATTTCCAGTAGCCATATGGCTTATCTTTTCTTCCAAAATATATGTCTTAAAACAGTCATCTACATATCTTCAACTCAGTGGACAGCACAATTATAGAATTTCTATATTATTTTTAGAACAGTATTTTGTCATGGAAAATAACAATTCTTCAAAGAAGAGGGGGCAATGCACATTTTCCTAACTCCCATTACACTTTTCCCTATTTCCAGTTTTCATCCTAATTTCTGTTGAATGAACCAGTTAAAATCTCACCACCATTATGTAATGCTTAAATCTTATTTACAATACATTATTAATCATTATAAGATATTTGTTTGACTTG